>NC_056667.1:216044843-217244843 GCF_018350195.1 Panthera tigris
TTCACATGTGTAACTCAGAGTCCCTTTGTCCTCAACCAGCTTCCAGACTTCACCCACCGAACAGAGTGATGGAGGGTCAGGCTCTGGTGTGTGGGATGGCTAGTGTCCGTCCACCCTGGGAGGTGGCCCTGTGGCTAAAAAAAAAAAAAAGTTAGTATTAGGAACTGAAAAGAAAAAAGAACCAAAATGTGCACAGCATGGTTCCATTTTAAGTGCATGGGCATATATTAGTTATCTGATCTGATTTTTTTCCACAGGAAATATATAGACATATATGAGCCATTATCGAATGACTCTGACTACTTGTAACTGATGTCTTCCCTGGGGGCCAAGGGGCAGGGTGCTCTTGTTCTTTCCTTCACCGAAAGAGAGAACCACCTTAGCCATGTCTCTGTTCCTCTTTCGGAATGTCACTTTCCCAAGAACTGACACAGTGTCTCTTTCTCCATTCCATAGGCCATAACCAACCTCGTGCCTGGTAGACGTTCAGCAGACATGGGTTGGGTGAATGTAAAGGATGGATGGATGGATGGATGGATGCTTTCCTGCTAGTTTTCTCTCCTTCTTCTTTCCCTTTTTGGGAAATCCTTTTCCCAAAAATCTGCCTTCTCCATTAATATGATCACGTTTTAAAGAGAGTTTGAAAGGAATTACAAGTTTGCATTTGTTTTTATATGGTCTGAGAGTTTATACAACAGCTTAATACATTTATTCTGCTGCATTAACTGTTTGCTTGGTCTTCAGTCTGTCATCTTCGTTTATGATTTCTATTTTTTATGTTTTCTTCATGTTTCCAATTTATTTCCTTCCCTACTTTTTGCCATATTGCATAAGCAACGCTTGCTCTCTTTTCTTGTTATTATTTTTAGAAATTTTCCGCTTATCTTTAACAATAGTAATGTTTACATTTCTAAGTACAACAGTAATGACTACATATATCATTATAATAATAATATGTTTTCCATCAACATTTATAAGCTGCATCTCCTCGCTCCTCCACATAAATGTTAATATTTTTTCTTCTTCTGCCCAGCCTCCCTTCCAAGATTTTGCTGAAATCATTGGGAATTTGAGGTGCAAATTAGCACCATTGCATGATTTTTATATAACAGGTCATTTCTTTACAGTATGTTATTTTTCTTTACTTTTGCATGAAGTTGTATGATCTTGTTATCGATGGTTACTTATTAACTAACTCATTTCATGCAACTTATTTTATACAATATCTTCACCATTGCTGCTTCCACGTTTTCATCACTGTTCAGTTTTCAAGGGCTCACCTGTGGCGACTTTTGCTGTAAGTCGTCAGGGCCCTTCTGGTTCCGGGAATGTCACCATGTGGCCACAGTAGGGGACAGGACTCGGCAATACTGGATGCTGGCGTCACATCCTTCCCATCAAAACTCAGAGGCTGAGGCCCCGCTAGTACGGCTCTCTCATGCCAAGAAGTCTGCATGTTGGCCTGTTCTGTTTTGGAAGGTTACCTGCATTTCTGGAACTGGACATCTTCACCAACAGATGCCTCCTTATACACTTCTCTTTTTAAAGTCCAAAATGCAAACAGCTTTACTTCTTCCTTTTGGTCCCAGACAGCGGGGAGAGAGAAGGTATGTCTTCCCAGTGCTGAGGCTACAGGTGCACAGGGCCCAGGTGGGGAGGCAACCCCGGGAGCAGAGCCTCTCAGGAGGTGCACCTGCTAGCGGTCAGAGCCCCCGAGACGCCAGGGCGCGGCCCTCCCAAAGAGCCCACTTTTACCAGCTGTGCATGCACATGACAGCAGGTTCACAGGGAGCCCTTCAGGGTTGCTGAGACCCCTGCCCACCTGCCCCTCTCCTCCAGCCCTGGCTGTTGAGCCTGGGCTCTTTCCCCAAGTAGCTTTCTGGAAAGCAGCTCTGTCAGGAGCAGTTATAGGACAGGGGCCTCCATACTGTGCCTAAGTAGAGGCTTCCTTATGGAGTTTTCTGTGGCTTCCTGGCATCAAGACTCTGCCCCTCTCCCACTTAATTCTCTAACTGTGTAGAAGCCTCCTGAGGTTGCCTTGGAAGTCTTGGACCCCCTTGAGTGAGCACAGCGCCTTTCAGCCTGGGCACCTGTCTTCTGATCTGTTTCGGGAATGTGCCCACAGCCGGTTATTGGAAAACCCCAATGTTATGTCCAGAGTGGGGCTGGGGCCTTGATTTTTCAAAGTGGGGCTGGGGCCTTGATTTGGAAAGACAAAGCTCACTGTCGGGAAAACCCATATGAGATGTCAGGCCCTTTGCATATATCCTCTCAGAAATAACAGCCATGGTTTTTGCACCTTCCCCACCCCCTACACCTATATAATTGACGTCTTCAGTTAGCGACGTCTTCAAGAAAGAGAACACATATTTGTACTTCATATTCCTGGTCACAGTCACCTCAAGGGAAGGTAATACACAGACTAATCCACACATGCCACTCGTTTGCGTGGTGGAATTGTGGGAAGTAACGAAATATGAGTGTTTGCAAGACAGATATTCCAATGTGATATTTTATTCTTTCTTCCCAAAGGTCTTGACCCACCCGCCACGTGAAGCAATTATTTTTCCGGACAGCTTCCTGACATTCCCAGGTAATTGACAGGTAATTAGGGGAAAGCATGCCAAAAAGCCCTCCACCCTAACATGGCAGAAGGGTGCTCCCAACACCTAATTTATCAACACTTGTTCTTTCTTGCCCGAGCCAAGGACACAGGATTGCTTGGCAAACAGGGAAGAGAAAGGTCAAGTCATTCTGTGCCTTTTCTGGAAACGTATTTTTGTTTGGGTCAATCCCCCAATAAATTATGGTCTTGTCCTACCGCTGCATTGGTGGGATTCTTGCAAGCGTTACTTGGTACATTTAAGAGCCGTGCAAGACCCAAATGGATTTAAAGTTAAAAAAAAAAGTTAGCCAAACTGAATGTTGAATTTGTTTGCGTTGTTCCACTGGTTCCCGCTGGAGCTTAATCATCACAGCCTTTCAGTCCTCGGTGCCTGCTTCAAGATGCAGCAGAAATCAAAACTTGAGGAGTCTGGACGCTTTGTTTTCATGTAACTCATTAAGCGTTTCCCCATGTGCTGTGATAGATGTTTCTCCCGGCCAGGAATTTCATACCACGTGTACATGTCCCTATTTTGCTCAGCAGAGTAATTCTCAGGATATACAAGCTAATGATGTCTGTGGTTTCGAAACGTCATTGTTATTGTTTGTGCAGGGCATTTGGAAAATCTGTAGACAGGTTATTAAGAGGATGCTGAGCAGTGAAAACATTATTAGGCCTTATTATTGTTTATTGTACCCAGATGTTGTGCATTTCGAGCGTCCCGAAGGATTAGGGGTGATGTCAGATACCAAAATCTTACTTTTCCTTGCGGATACTAAGTCTTAATTTTCCCCATTAAAAACAAAACGTTTGCACCAAGCAAGCGGATTATGCTTGGGCAAAACGTCGGTTGGCGGTAAAGCCGTGCTGCTCAGATGAGACGTAGGGGCATAATGGAAAACCAAAACAAAGCCTTGGCTACTGTCGGAAATTCCGGTCTGAAAAAAAAAGACCAACGAGGTGTACATTCAGGATGAAATAAATCATGCCAGCCAACATGCAGAGGGGCAATTTCAAAGAAAAATTTTTGTTCTCAATGAAAAGGAAGGCAAAGGCAGAGCAAACCCTGCCAATAAGTTCCTAACAAGGGCCAGGCACTCTGCTCGAGGCAATCAGAGGGCGTTTGACTGTTGGTCGATTGAGACACGTCATGGGAAAACAATGGTTTGGCCCGCAAAGTTCGCCCTGCTAGCTCCGTTGGATAGCAAACCATACCAAAAAGCCAACGATTTGTAATAATGAGGAATCCGTTTTTAAAACGACACGTTAAAGCTGCACCCAGAACAAACAAAACCAAGATTATTGTATGTGAGAATTCAATATATAACAAATAATCACTCCATTCTAGGAAAAGAAGAATTATGTAATCAACGACGCTGGCTTGTAAGCAATTTGGGGAAAGCCAATCTCGAAGAAACCCAGCAGGGATTGCGTTCACAGGCTTTCTGCCTTCGGGCTTCCTGCTGGCTTGGCCGATGGGAGGACATCAGGAGACCGGAAGGAGGGGGACAGTGTGTGTAAGGTAGTGTCCCCGATTCCCCGCATCAGGTGACTGCGGGAGGCCTGCTCCCCTGTCCTAATGGCCACCGTGTGGCTCGGGCAGCCTTTGCATACAATACTCCAGGTTCAGGAAATGGCTTCCTCCTCTGCCCCTTGAGGTGTGAGGGTGATCGGAACTCCCAGTCGCTGCCCCGTCCAGGGAGCTCCCCATCCCTGAGCATCCCTGCCGTTGCTGTGATGACGTCCTCAAGCTCACCTCAGCCACCAGATCTAGCGGGCCATCTGTTTCCTCCTGGGGCTGCCGAGCGTTACAGGCGCCCTGGGGACAGCCACTAAGCTTCAGCCTCACGTGCAACTTCGGATTGTGAGGTTTATCCATTCACACGAGGCTGGAGTGGTTCTGGTCCGTGCTCTGCAGACGTGCACGCGGCTGGCCGTTGGGTAACACTGCCCTGTCACCCGGTGGTTCTCACCGGGGGCCACTGCGACCCTGGGGACCTTTGACTGTGTCCGGAGACATTTGCGGTTGATACAGCGGGGGCCAGGGTGCTGCTGGGCCCTTGTGGGTGGAGCCCAGAGATGCTACGCACCCAACATTGCACAGGACACCGGCCCTAATAGTGACCCCGCCCGGGATGACTATGCTGCCCTCGAGAACCCTGTTGTGCCTGTTGGAGGAAACATGCATTCACAGCAGTAGCTCAGCAAAGCCGACTCTTCCTCAGTGGGAAGCTGATGAGTCCGCTTGGAAAATAAAATTTCTGCCACTGGCTCATTAGTGAGTCCCGACCAGAGAGGGAGTAGTGGCTGCGTGATCCCGAGAAACACTGTTGTCAATCCCTGAAGGCCCCATGTACCCCTCTCTGTCCTTGGGATGGGCCCCCCACGTGAAGTGGGAACCTCTCACAAGAGCCCACGAGTGTCCCTGTGCGGGAATGTACAGGGTGTGGCCTCTGCGTCCGGCTACTGAGATTCAGGTCCAGCTGCTACCATTGCTTGATTGGGTTGATTTATTTCATCTCTGGTAGGTTCTGTGTCATCATTTGTAAAGCATGGGTACTGCCGGTTGGAAATTTTTTTCTTTAAAGTTTATTTATTTATGTATTTAGAGAGAGAGAGAGAACAGGGAGGGTCAGAGAGAGGGGGAGAGAGAGAATCCCAAGCAGGCTTCATGCTGTCAGCGCAGAGCCCCGATGACGTGAGATCATGACCTGAGCCGAAATCAAGAGTCAGACGCTCCACCGACTGAGCCACTCAGATGCCCCTAATGGTCGCAAATTCTGTAGGGTAATAGAAGGGATTAAATGAGAAAATACATGCCAAAGGCTTATGCTAAGCTGCTATGAATATGGCCCTACAGACAGAACCCTGCCATCGAGCCTCTTGTACAATACACTGGGCTAAATGAATTCATCAGGATTTGCTTGTTTTCTTGGTAAGACCTATCAGAGCCTTTAAAGTGTTACGAAGCGTTTGGACTCTCTAGGAAAAGGGCCCAATACACCACCATCCCCAAGCCCAGGCACCACTCAATGCTGCTTTGAACCGGACTCCTGTTACGTCACAGAGGTAACCTCCGGCCAACACGGGTAGATGCACCATTGGGCCTCCACAACATGCTGACCAACAATCCAATGTGGTGGCTTTCATAATTGAGTTTTGAATGTTGAACCAGCCTTGCACACCTGGAATAAGTCCCTTGGTCATGGTGCTTAATTACTTTTATAAACTATTAGATTCGATTTGCTATTATTTCGTTGGGGGGGGGGGTTGCATCTGTGTTCATGAGAGATACTGCTCTGTCATTTTCTTCTCTTATAATGTCTTCATCTTTGGTACTAAAATAATGCTGGTCTCAGAGAAAGGAGTTAGAAAGTATTTGCTCTACTTCTGTCTTCTGAACAAGACTGTAAAGAATTGGTATAATCCCTTCCCTAAATATTTGGTAGAATTCACCAGTGGATCTATCTAAGCCTGGCACTTTCTTTTTTGGAAGGTTAATTATTGGTTCATTTTCTTCAATAGATATAAGCCTATTCAGATGATATGAGTTTTGGTAAATTGTGTCTTTCCAGGAATTGGTCCATTTCATTTATCTATGTAATTATCACATTTGTGGGCACAGAGATGTTCATAGTATTTCTTTATTATACTTTCTTTTTTTTTTTAAGTTTATTTATTTTTGAGACAGAGAGAGACAGAGCATGAACGGGGGAGGGTCAGAGAGAGAGGGAGACACAGAATCCGAAACAGGCTCCAGGCTCTGAGCTGTCAGCACAGAGCCCGACGCGGGGCTTGAACTCACAGACCACGATATCATGACCCGAGCCGAAGTCGGACGCCCAACCGACCCAGCCACCCAGGTGCCCCTCTTTATTATACTTTCAATAGTTCATATATTTTATATTGATCACTTCCAGCTCCTATCTCAGAGGGTGGCACTTTCTGATTTCCCCCAAATCAAAGTCCACCTCTGGGAGTCTGTAGCTACATTGGACAATTTTACTCATGACTGTCTATTGTTTTTCTTTGACCAGTTATTCATATTGACCTGGGTTTTCAATGTGGATGTGGATTGTTTGTGAACATATGTAATATCTTTAGTCCTTTAAAGACACGTATATTTTGTTTTCCAACATTTACCTTTCTTAGCTTAACTTAGAAAATAGTTAAATCGGGCTACCTGCTCAACATATTCTGGCTATATGTGAAATATTTTTTAAAAACCTCTCTCAGGGCGCCCGGGCGGCTCAGTCGGTTGAGTGTCCGACCTCAGCTCAGGTCATGATCTCGTGGCTCATGAGTTCGAGCCCCGCGTCGGGCTCTGTGCTGACAGCTCGGAGCCTGGAGCCTGCTTCGGATTCTGTGTCTCCCTCTCTCTTTGCCCCTCCCCTGCTCGCATTCTATCTCTGTCTCTGAAAAATGAATAAATGTTAAAAAACAACCTCTCTCTGCATTATCATGTCAATTCAAGAAACTGAAATAAATTCATATACAGAGATGACAGAAGTACCTTATTTGTCAGACTCAAAACATATATTTAAAAACAATTTTTTTTGAGAGAGAGAGAGAATCTCAAGCAGACTCCACTCTCAGTGCAGAGCCTGACACGGGGCTCCCCCTCATGACCCCGGGATCATTACTTGAGCCAAAATCGAGAGTCAGACGCTCAACCAACTGAGCCACCCAGGTGCCCCAAAAGCATATATATTTAAAATGTGTTTATAAACCATAAAGTACTACAAAATATAGAAGCATTTACTCTCCAGTTTGGAATTACCCCACTTAAAAAAAATAAACAAATCCAGGTAATAGGAGAACGCCCAGAGAAATTACTGCTGGAGAAAAGGAATGCCAGGCTTCACATGCTGGTGATTTAAAGTTGGACAAGCACTAAAGCACCCCACTCTAGGTTCTGGGTGACGGCTTGTTTGAGTAACACATCCTGAAGGCAGCGGCCACTTTACACTGTAGGTTAGAGAACAAGAAAGAAAGCGAACAAGCCACAGAGGACCAAAATAGAGAAGGAAACCCATCTGTTACGTGAAGAACTATGTTCCCCAAATCTCATATGTTGGAGTCCTAACCCCTAGGAGCTCAGAATGTGAGTCTACTTCAGAGGCATGGTCTTTAAAGAGGTAATTAAGGTGAAATGCGGTCACTGGGGTGGTCCCACTGGGGCGGGACACTGGGGTGTCCCATATGACAACGTCCTTACAAGAAGAGGAGATTAGGACACAGACGAGCATAGAGGAGAAGAAGGAGAAGGAGCTGTCTTCACACCAAGGAGAAAGACCTCGGGAGAAACCAACCCTGTGGACACCTTGGTCTTGGATTTTCAGCCTCCACGACTGGGAGGAAATAAAAGTCTGGTGTTGAAGCTGCAGCCCACGCACATGTGTCTCGTGCTGGATATCCTAGAGGCCCATCACCAAGTATGGATTCCCATCATCGCCCCAGCTGTCACCCAGAGAGGTCTCTGCTGGGGTGTCTCATCACTTACCCTGGCTTCTCTCATAATGGGTTTTCTCTTTGAAATGTAACCAAAGCTTCTCTGTACACATTCGATTTGCCCATAGGGCCATGGAATATCTGGTTTCACTGACTCACATGAAACTTCCATTTTGGTCCAGCAACATGACATCTTCCTTCTTCTGCATGTTTTAGAATAATTTCAGAGTCAACAATCTCTTCATTATAGGACTCAACCTGAAGTTCATCCCGTGGGTCAGTCTGATATTTTGAAACAACGGCTTCAGTATAGATTCCAAATGATCACAGATAGTATCAGACTGAAAAAAAAATTCTGTGTGGCTGGAAGCACAAGGGAGGAGAGAGAAAAAGTGAGAGAGACAGAGACAGAGACACAGGTGTGGGTACAGTTGAGTAATTAATTGAGTAAAAACAAGAGGAATGACAGCAAGGTTCATAAGGCACTAACAATAGTTCTTGTCTCTTGAGCACCTGCTCTGGTTTGGGTACTGTCTCTAAGTTCGGATCCTCCGATGCCCCTGAGAACCACGTCTTGTGTTCTCGTGACACAGAAAGCAAGATGGCGGCACAGCATGTTAAGCAACCCCCTCCCCCACCCCCCACCCCCCACCCCCGCCCAGGGCCCTAGAGCTGGCAAGACACCAACCCTGGGCTGAACTGACTTCACAGGTAGACACCGCTCCCACACAGCATGCCGCATCCCCTGCACGGGCGGGATTTCAGAAAGGACACCCCTGCAAGCCCGAGGCACCCTGCACGCTGAGCACAGCCCAGTGCCTTGTCACAGCAGGGGAGGATTCTAAGGCCAGACTTCCTGTTCTGCCGGGGTACATGTGGGAAAGACATTGCTGAGATGGTTTAACTGTGTTGTCAGTTGTGAACAGCTCTGAGCACGGGGCCATAAACCAAGAGGCCAGGCACATGAAATGTCATGGTTCAGCATTTCCAAATAGTTCAGTCTTTATGCGACCGCGTTTTTCAATCAGAGATGTCGTTGGCTTTAATTGTTCCAATCAATATCAAAATAAGTTTAGAGAGTCATTTAATGCAGGGGTGACTCCTCTTACACTAAGCGATTAAAGTCCTTTAACACAGTGACACACGGGGTCACTGCCGTTACTTTAGGGTGAAGGTGTCTGATCCAGAGGGTCCCTGGCTCGTGCTGTCCTTGCATAAATGAACTAACATTGCAAATAGATGCTGAAGTGCGTCATAAATTCCTAACAGAACTATTTCAAGAATTCTTTCTTTGAGGCGCCCGGGGGGCTCAGTAGGCTAAGCGTCTGACTCTTCATTTTAGTTCAGGTCATGATCTCACAATTTTGTGAGTTCGAGCCCTGCCCCGGGCTCTGCATTGACCGTGTGAAGTCTGCTTGGGATTCTCCCTCTCTCCCTGCCCCTCCCCTGCTTTCTCTCCCTCCCTCCCTCCCCCTCTGTCTCTCGGTCTCTCTCAGTTTAAAATAATAAGCAAACTTAAAAAAGAGAATCCCTTCCTTAAAATGTTTTACCACTGTTTAAAATGCCACATAATATGGTAGATCATTTGAAAGACAAATTCAGTTCAAAAATGAAACAGAACATAAGCACCATTTCCACTCCTTCTATGTTTTTTTGTAAGTTCCCCCCAATGCAATAACACAGGAAAAATAAATAACGGCGAGAATGTTCACTGGAGAGATATTTAATAAGTGCCTGCCAACGGCCAGCCAGACCTGGGGACACAGTGGTGAGCCAGTTACATAAGCTGCCACCCACACGGAGCTTACTTCTCATGAGGCACAGACACGAGAAGCACAGAATTTAAGAGATAGGTGAAGGTGAGTCATGCCACCTTCAGAACATGGCAGAACATGACAGACATGGGTCCCTACTGCAATGAGTAATCGGGCCTCGGTGAGGAGGTGACATCTGACATGAAAGATTTGAGGAAGAACATTAGTGGCAGAAGAGAAAGCATGTGAAAAGGCCCTGAGGCAGGGACAAAGTCGGCGTCTTCTGAGGGACAAGGAAGAAAGCAGTGGAGAGGGAGCCTCAGGTCAGAGGAGGCAAACCAGGGCAAGGCCTCGGAGGAGAGAAGACCACTATGCAGGGATTTGGGAGGGAGTTGGGATTCCTTCAAAAGGGTGGGGATCCATCAACAGATGAGTGGAAAAACATGCGGTCTACCCACTAAGGGAATAATCTGCAGCCTTAAGGAAGGAAATCCTGTCATACACCACAACATGAATAACTCTCGAGGACATTATACTTCGTGAAACAAGCAAGGACAAAAGAACAAATGCTGCACAATGCCACTGACGTGAGGTCCCTGGCGGAGAGGGATTCTTGGAGACAGGAAGTAGAATGGTGGCTTTCAGGGGCTGTGGGGAGAATGGGGGGTTAGTGTTTAGCGGGCCGGAGTTGGGGCCGGGGGGGTTAGAGTTTAGCGGGCCGGGTTTTGCAAGATGAAAAAGTTCTGGAGACCTTTTCCACATACTTAACACTAATAAACAGCACGCTTAAAAATGGTTATGATGGCAAATTTTATGTTATCTTTTTTGCAACAATTAAAAACATTTGTTTAATTAAGGGTATTAGGGGCCCACGGGGGAGTTTTAAGCAGGGAACAGCCACACTAGAATTTTAAAATATGATTTGTTGAAAACAACCTGACTCTACTCCTAAGAAAATCTAAAAGACAAACTACCTGAAAACCGAAAGGTTAATATATAAGCCTCTGTGGTAGGGACAGCTACAAGAAAAATACACGGGAAAAATAAAAAATCAAGCAAAGTCATTAGCCCCGAGAAAATAAGCAAAGTCATTAGCAAATAAAACCATTTTGAAATTCAAGATCCCATTTATAAAAGACTCAAGGATTTGAACTCATAATAAATCAAATGACTTACAATGGATGCCGTCATAAAAAACCTTGCAAAATTGCAGAATTGCTGAAGCTCAATGAATCATTGCTGAACGGATGAGCAACATCGTAAAGCCTTGCGAGGAGGTTAGAAAAAGAAGACAAATTAAGTGGAAAACGTTGTGTTCTATTTTACAGATACAGTGTGATTCCAGTTAAAATATAAACAGGCTTCTCTTTTTGTAACCCACTGTGTGAGAATCCCCAGTCAACCCCGTGACACAGGTGCCTGTGAGACCCGCCCATGCAGCCCCGTGACACAGGTGGGACAGGAAGAATCCCCACGAAAGTCAGCAAGCTGAGGTCAGGGCCCCTCACACTCCCTGGGCTCCCTGGCCCTTCGCAGGCAGCTCAGACATTTTGTGTTTATAATTTTGTCTTATCTTTCTTAAGAGAGCCCCCCCCCAACTGTATGAGCTTCATGTTCCCCAAACCTGGAGTCTTTTCCCTGTGTGGGTATTGTAGAGAATATCCCAAATAGAAGAAAATGAATCGAAACTTAGCCTTTTTAGAAAATAGAATATTAGCTGCTGTAACAATAATAAAAAGCCACGTGGAGTTGTTCAGAAATGGAAATAAAGATGAAAGGAATACCCAAGGCAGAGTGAGCCCCAGCATATTATTCCACGATCTTTGTACAACAAAGAGCTAAGGATGAATTGTAATAGAAATAACACTGGGATAATGTCGCAATTTGGAGAAAAACTGATGTAATCCATAATTTACACAGTGATCCCCAAATAAAGGAGGGTATTTAATGATTGCAAGCATATTCATAGAGAAAAATCGGCAGAAAACAGCCTGCCTTTGAAGAAATAAAAATAATACCTTTTTTCAATATTAAACAAGACGTGAAGGAAACTGATGAGCAAGTCAATTCAATTCAATTTTTTTTTTTTTTTTTTTTTTTTTTTTACAACAGGGGCACCTGGGTGGCTCAGCCAGTTAAGCACCTGACTCTTGATCTCAGCTCAGGTCAGGATCTCATGGTTCATGAGTTTGGGCCCCACATCGGGCTCTGTGCTGATGGCACGGAGCCTGCGTGAGATTCTTTCTCTCTGCCCCTTGTTTGCTTGTGCGCTCTCTGTCTCTCTCTCTTAAAATAAATAAATAAACTTAAAAAAAATAATAAAAATAAAAATAATTTACAACATTGATGAAAATAAAAAGTACTAGGTTAAACTACAGAGCATATCCATACGTGATGAATCATGGGAATCTACTCCCGAGGCCAAGGGGACAGTGTATACAATGTCTATTAGCTAACTTGACAATGAATTACACATATAAAAAGAAACTACAGAGAGTCACATGTAAGATAGAATGTTTACATGAAGTGTGTGGACAAGTATGGTTTACACTGAAAACGCCCTGGGAAAACACTCAGATGCTCTGGAGGAATGAGTCGTAGCCAAGCACAAAAAATGTACACATAAAATAAGGTAAAATGAAGAAACCAGCACCTGAAATAGAAATCAGCGGAAGACCCGTCTTAACTGCAAGAACCATCTTAAACCTAGATCAGAAAAAGTTGCAACCACCACGTCCGGTGCGGGTGAAATCAGGTGGAAATGGAAGGCACCCACACCCCTGTGCACACAGCACGGCCAGAGGCACCAGAGTTAGCACACGCCTTTTGTGGGTGACCGTATCGTGGTGACCAGCTTGCTTGCCTGGACTTCCCACCTCCAGGAACGTATCTGGAAGGAATGACGGGAGGAAATGCTCGTTAGCCACAATTAAGAGACTATGTGGAGACCCGGGGCAGCCACATGCTGCACTGTAATGTGAACCAGCTGCATGAACACAGACCCTCGCCCATGACCACTGGAGTAGAGAGAACTAACGTTCTACACCGCTCTGGCCCTTGGGGTATATCCACACACACGCATGTGTGTGTGTGTGTGTGTGTGGGATGTCGAAGAGCCGTGAACGCTCAGACTGAGAGGAAATTGCCAGATATCAGAACTGCTTTAAAGTAAGAAAACAGTGGATTCCACATACATCATAAAATAATCCATATTTCCATCCTGGGTTTCTATTAAGATTCTGCCTGTCAGGACTGGACGCTCTTAAATGTCGCCACCAGAATGAAGATGTCCATTACCTGCACGTAAACCCTGAGATCCTGGCAGGCAATTTTTAAACATCAAAAGAGTGCTCCAGGAATTCCAAATAAAAAACCAACTCTTCCTTTCATTTGCTTAAAAGAGTTTTCTCTCTTCTTAGTCTCTCACTCTGGGTCGTAGACGCATCAAATAGATTGTTATTTTCCGCTTGGGGGGAAGGTATGGCTCAGTGTGACAGCCGCCTTTCAAACTTAAGCCTTTGGAGCCAAGTTCCAGTTGGGAAATGAATTTTTATAGCACAGTTTAAAGTAGAGAGGGAGCACTGTGAAATCCTTAGCAATCTTCGGCTTTATCGAGTACTCCTTCATATTTCTCAGTCAGATGAGACGGTCTTGGAATCCCGGGGCCCGGAGGCTGGGTTCATCACCCTCACATCTCCACCTGGGGGCATGCTCTCGCAACTACAAAACAGAACTTTTACTGTAAATTTGGTTTCTTTTTTTAAGAAAGGAATGTACCTTTTATAGAGTGAACACTTTGGTGTTATAAATCAAACAGAAGGGCTTTGACCATATGTTTAAGTAAAAAAAAAAAAAACAGGCTCATTCTCTATGGAAACTTTCTTAGCAAATATATAATGTCTGTTTGTGGTACAGCTGTGTATCTTGGGACCCTCTTGAGATATTTCCATCATATTCCAGCATATTCACGTCGGGGAAGAGTCTGGGTAGAACCCTCAAGTTTTTATATGAAATCAGCACTAAGAACAGTGCCTGGTATATGGTAAGCACCGCGTAGTTTTCAGATGTTGCTGTTATCACTAAATTGTGATTATGTGCCCTGTGTGAGTTTTCTGAGACCTAGCCAACAGCGGGGAATGTTTCTGAGGAAGATCAAATGACTCGAATTGGACATTTTGGAAACAGTGATGCTTATGTTCCAAAGACATTGACAAAGGATAAAGCTTGCGAGATGGAAGATGTTCGTAATCAACAAGCACATACTCAGTGCCCGTTGTGGGCTTTACCACCCACAGAAAGTATGACTCTACATTATGAAAGAGATATCGCTGATGGCCTCAGAGAGTGAACTCCTAGAATACTCAAGGTTAAATACACCATGGGGTGGGATTTGGATTATAAATAGCATGACACTTCTAGAAGATTTTCATGACTGGCTGTAGATTTTGAATTGGTTAGGTTACAGCTGGGGAAAACTGGTGGGGCCAGAAATGAAAGGCCACGAGGCAACTAAGAGAGAAGAACAAGCTTCTTGACCAATGAGTTTGAAGAGAAAATGAGAACGAATAAGGGGCCAGTTAGCTTGTAGTTTGATAAGTAGTCGCTCTCTCTGGCTCTTATGCTTCAACGCTCCCTCCTGTAATGTGTGACTCGTTAGTGATCCCACAGTCTGACCTCAGGCTCAGCTTGCCCAGAGGGTCGGAGCAAAGTGATGTAAATAGAGGCCCGAAATGTGCTTGCATGACAAGCCTTGCTTGCCTGTGTCCACCTGTGGTCAAGATGGGCCTGGCTAGGCTGGAGGGTAAGGAACCATGGACAGAGCCAACAGACTTCGGGCGTCCCAGCTGAGGCCACCCTAGATTGCCAATGGCTAGCGGAACCAGGACGTGGGATCCCAGCCCTAGACAGCGGAGCCATCTAGATGATGACCCACCCTAGGACAGGCAGCGACGATGGTCCATTTGACCATCCTAAATGTTTCTGCAATCCATGTTTCCCCATTTCTACGACTATCACCAAGACAATTCATTCTCTGAAGAAACTATTTATACAGCACTTACTTTATGCCAAGTGCAAAACCAGCCACCAGACCCCAACAGAGAACAAGCCAGGTGAGTTCCCTGGAGACTCCTCGGTCCCTCTGCCTCTGCCCTAGGTCACCTGAGGTAGCATCTCCACACTGGAGTCAGGGTAGCATTCGATGTCCACATCTTATTATCTCATGCCCTACTTCCTGGGGTCACCACGCTTCCTTTTACTATGCGGACTCTGCCTTTTCTACTCCCTCTGCTGAAAACGTTTTTTCCTCCAGTCCCCACCTGCTTAACTCATTCTCCAACAGGCCTAACAAGTTCACGTTCCCTCGTGTGGGCTCTCCTAACGTGGTGCTCTGCTCCAGCCTGCTGAACGCACTTGTGGTTTTACGGAATGAAAATTAGATAAGAGTCCTTGTGTTCACTACCGTCTCACTCCAGGTGTGGAAACTCCATTACATTCCCAGGATCAAGGTCTGTGTTCAATAAACATTTATAGAACGAATAACTGACATCATTTGATTTGAATTTGAAGAAATGAGAACCGGGAAGGTCACACAACTTACCCAACATCGCATACTGAGTAACTGTCCAAGTCTGATTTGAGCCAAGACTCTCTGATTCCAGAGGCCACATTGCCAAGCTTCCTTACATTGCTAGGACTGTGCACTCGGGTAAAGCCAGCACCACGACACCAGGGTGGCTCAGTCGGTTAAGTATCTGACTCTTGATGTCAGCTCAGGTTATGGTCTCATGGTTTATGAGTTTGAGCCCCGCACGGGGCTCTGCACTGACAGCATGGAGCCTGCTTAGGATTCTCTCTCTCTCTCTCTCTCTCTCTCTCTCTCTCCCTCCTCTGCTCTCTCTGTCTCTCTCAAAAATATAACAATAATAATAATAAAACAGAAAGAAAGAAAGAAAGAAAGAAAGAAAGAAAGAAAGAAAGAAAGAAAGAAAGAAGCAGCCAGAAAGAAAAAGCAAGGACCCAAGCCTCCAACTCAGCACCCTGGGCTGATTGTCTCACCTTGGCTGTCCGGCCAGCAGTCAGCCAAGCACAGGGACGCAGGGACTCAGAGAAGCTTTCCTTGGTCAGAGTTGCTGTCGTTTCTGTGTCCACCATTGCTCTGTACCCAGGGGCTGTGGGAGAATAGGGACGTTTCTCCCCATTTCCACAAACTCCTCCGGCCTTTGATTTTCATTATCTCAAAAAAAAAAAAAAAAAAAAAGTCTCAACCATGTAGGGGACCATTAAAAGCCTTCACTTGTTTCAAGGGATCAGTAGCTCACGAAATGGTATGTCTTTGTTGATGCAAAGAAAGGCCACAGTGGTCAGATTTCTATTAAAAGTAGATAGTTAAGCAACAGTCCTGAGGCAACCGCAGAAGTGATTAATGTGCTGACACACTGATCGATGATAAACATAATAGAGCTTGAAGGAAATTAATGATATTTTGAATCTTTAATAATGGTACATAACTATCTAAAAGAGATATCTCCATCACAATGTAATGCTTTTAAAAGCAAAGGGAGATTTAATGACAACCGGGTAACACATTTTGTGTGGATAAGGGAGAGAGAGAAACAGAAAATTTGTCAAATTTGTCAGAGTGGTGGGATTGTCCTTGAGCCTTTTAGTCTAATTCCTTTACTATTATCCTGGTGGGGTCTTGTGCAATATACCTTTTAAAAAATAAAGCATCGAGTAGACTGCTGTTCTCTCCAAAATATGTATATGTTTTTCGTGAGAATATAAAGATCAAGTTAATTCATGCCCTTTTCCCCTACCTCCAGCAACAAAAACCCTCTGTTCCTTCGTGCAAATGTAAGCTACACGCAGGGCCATTGTTCTTGAGTTTTTGTCCATTAGGAGTTTGGGAAAATGCACACTCACCCCAAGAGGAAAGGGTCAGATGTGGCAGAAGGAATGCCTCCAGGGACAATGGGTCATTGTGATCCTGGGAGCCTTGATTAATCATCTACATCTTGGGGAAAATTCCGCTAGGGACACCTCGAGTCAGAGGCTGATCCGAAGACAAAGGGGCCACGCTCCAAGCGAATCTGTGAGCATCTCCAGTGTAACCGGGTTTGTGGTCTGACGTGCCGTGCTGGGCACGTGGCTGCCTTTCATTGAACTCCTACTTCACAGCCTGGCTGGTTTTACCCCTGACCAAAAGGGAATATTTGAGATGGGAAACAAAGATCCTGTGGAATCACAATATCTGGAGGCTATACCAGCGTCAGAAGCCATCACCAGTTTGTGTCGGAAAGATTTGTTTCCCAGAAGCCACAGAGTGAAGCGGGGGCTCTGAAGCCGACCCACGTGCAAATGGGGGAGGTTGTACCGGAAAGCTGGTAATTTCAGAACCACATCGAAGGACCTTTCCTGCACAAGTTTGCAAATTAGTCACAGTATTGCTTTATAATGATGCCATTATCTGAGTATGCTAATAATGTCTCGCTTATACTCAGTTTGCTTCCTCCGACGAGCTGGTGATTTCCCATGATGACACTAAAACTCAGCACTAAAACCAGCCGCTAGACCTCATATTCCCGGAATGTCACAAAGATCGGCTTGGCTTTCCGAAGGGTGAATCATTGCTTTGATTCAGGATGGTCTTGGATGATCCTTCTGAAAAAAAATTGACCAGGACTTGCCTACGTGATGCCCCGCCAGCCACAAGGTGAAAGACAAAACTCACCCCTGAGT
This sequence comes from Panthera tigris, assembly GCF_018350195.1. Taxonomy (NCBI): domain Eukaryota; kingdom Metazoa; phylum Chordata; class Mammalia; order Carnivora; family Felidae; genus Panthera; species Panthera tigris. The sequence goes on from NC_056667.1 coordinate 216,062,394, forward strand.
TACCCGATTAAATGTGAGTAAATGACTGACGGTCAAACGGCCCGACCTGCCACTTCAACCCAACGGCCCCCATGAATGCCACGCGAGGCACACAAACTAATTAGTCTCCCTGCAAACGGTTGGTTCCTGAGCTGTGATGTTTGGTTTAACAAACTGTTGACAGACACAGAAGACAGAGACAGAAGAAAGAGCAGCTTTGGGGGAAACAGAGTGATGGGTCTTCAAGGGCTCCTCTCCTTCTGGTACTTTCCGGTACTTTCCGTGGTCAGGCTGGGGTTTTCCATAATGAACAAGAGAGTTTCGGGGACAGGAGGGATCTGATGGGATAATATGAACAAAGAGGGAAGAAAGCACATCTTAAGCAGAGACTATGTGCCAAGAAGGATAAACCAGATAGCCAAAATTTATCTGTGTGGGAAAAGAAGGGAGAGCCAGGTATGGGGCCTCCCCAGCCCGCTTGGCCAGGGAGGCGCTGTCCTGCTGTAACAAAACAGTGTGGAGCGGTAGGACCGTCACCCCATGTAGTGTCCCAATAGCCTCTTCTCCTCCTTCCGCTTTCCCTCCCCCCACTGCCCTGTACATTCAGCCGTTTTCCAGGAAAGCGGGAGGTATGGACGTCATAACTACATCTGCCCTGATTCCAGTTTTGCCACCAGATAACTGTGTGACGTCAGCATGCTGGGCCCCAGGGGCTCCCCTGGACAGCAGCAACGCTGGCCTAGCTCCCTCCACATCCTGCCCTACTGGTCTATGACGGGGCTCGATCTGCTCTCTGGTGCCAGTAATTCCACAGCCACCCTTCTGGGCACCACAAGGTCCATTGTCAAGGTTATTGGGTTTTTTGTATGCACCCATTTTAACCAGTGCTTAGGGGATCTCCCTTTGTAGGCTCTGCTGAATGTGACAGAGGAAATTACAAGACATAGTTATTCTCAAGGGGCCATGACCTGCTTGGAGAAATCAAATGTCCCAAGTTCTCTGGTGGGAGAAAAGGAATGGGAGTTGATGAGAACCAAATGCAGGGCAGTGCCGTGTACTAGAAGAAGCAGAGGGGGGACTCTGGGTTCCACCTAAATGGATGATCTGCTTTCATCTCGTGGGCCTCAGTCTTCTTGCCTGCTACATGGGACAGCTAGACCATGCGATGCCCCAGGGCCGTTTACGGAATACGGAGAACTGACCCACACGTGATGCTCTAGTGACTTAGGGACGTGGGAAAAAAGTGTGTGCAGGGTGGTCGAAAGGGGGTGACACAGTGTATGACAGAGGCTGGGTCATAGGTGGAAATGTTCACAGGACAGAGCCAGGAAGGCCACTTAGAGCCAATCGGAGGCAGAGGTGGCCAGGACCATTATGTGCCCACTACAGAAGGCCAGATGCGGGAGAGGGCACTGGGCTGAATAGGTAAGGCCCAACCCCTTTGCAACGAGGACTGTGACCTTTCCGTTTTGTCCCTCTGACACCAGAGAGCAGTGCAGGTTCGGGGTGGGAGGCCGCCATAAAAGTGGTATCGCCATGGCGGAGTGGCTGTTCCTGACAACCCCCGGTCTTGGGGCATCTCCCGGCCTTCACCCCTGGTGCCACCGGGTCATTGCATCGTGTCCTGTGTCTGCTCCACCCTGAGAGGACCTGACAGGTAGAGTCTGAAGCAGCAGGTGGGAACCCCAAGGACCCTGAATCCTGCTGGATTCCTCCCAGGTGGGATTTCTGTCCCACCCCACCATCTGCAGGAGCACAGGCGTTTTGAGCTGTTCTCAAGGCTAAGAGTGATGTAATGAGCTGGGGCATCTGGGGCATAGAGTGGCCTGGCCCAAGAAGCCCCCACACAAAAGCAACCCCACAACACAAACCTCGACCAGAGAGGACCTCCTTTTTAAAAAAATTTTTTTAACCTTTCTTTATTTTTGAGAGACAGAGAGAGACAGAGCACAAGCAGGGGAAGGACAGAGAGAGAGGGAGACACAGAATCCGAAGCAGACTCCAGACTCCAAGCTGTCAGCACAGAGCCCGACGTGGGGCTTGAACTCATGAACCGCAAGACAATGACCTGAGCCAAAGTCAGACGCTCAACCGACTGAGCCACCCAGGTACCCCAGAGGGGACTTCCTTTTTAGCCAACTGAGTGGATGAGAAAGAGGAGGTTTTCATGGACTCAGACTCTTGACTTACTGGACTGCCAGAACTGAGGGAGTTCTCAGAACTGAAGCCACAGACTGATGTGCAGAAGGGAAACCATGTTTGGGGCACCTGGGGGGCTCAGTCGGTTGAGCGTCCGACTTCCGCTCAGGTCATGATCTCACAGTCTGTGGGTTCGAGCCTCGCGTCGGGCTCTCTGCTGACAGCTCGGAGCCGGGAGCCTGCTTCCGATTCTGTGTCTCCCTCTCTCTGACCCTCCCCCGTTCATGCTCTTTCTCTGTCTCAAAAATAAATGAATATTTTTTAAAAATTTAAAAAATAAAAGAAGGGAAACCATGTTTAACTCAAGCACCGGTTCACGGGAGGGCATCTCTGCAATAAACATCTCCTCCACCGTGAAGACTTTTACACCCTTCACCATTAAGACAAGACCACTCGGTGCCAATGTCACAAACAGAGCAAGCTAAATGTTAGCAGAAGGATTGCTTCGTGTTGGTTTTGCCTTCTTTACAACCACTAACCTTCCGTGGGCAGAGAATGGCATCTTACAAACACTTAGCCCTGCTCCAGGGAAGGACTACGTGCTTCTATCAAGTGGCCTGGCCAGAACCACTTAAGAAGTTACAAGTTCAAATATGACCCCAGTGGATGCAAAACAGCCTGGGCTTGTTATAATTTTTCTCTGAAAGGAAGTGAAGACAAAATATCTAATTCTCACAAGAGTGCAGGGGTTGGGCGGGAGAAGAATCCAACGAGAGCAGCCATCAGTCAGTAGCTCCAAGGGAGGCAGATTTTCCCTTCTGCGGCTGACCTTTGAGCAGTTGGGCACCTGCAGCAGCTTTAAAGCTTCTTCCAGAAAGCGCTGCGTTGAGAAAGTACACCGCATCTGCTAGAACCTGGCCACTGGGATTCCCTGGGCTCCCTGCATTCCAGCTCTGGCCTCCACCTCTTGCTCTCCCCTGGCTCTGACTCTAGCTCTCGGGTGCCCCCTCTGATGAGGCTGCCACTGAATACCTTGTGCCACACCCACTGCCAGCCCCTCTCACCGGCCCCTAATGCTAACTCGGCCTCAGTCACCGTCCTTTCCTGGGTCACCACCTGCCAAGCCTCGGGATGCTTGCAATCAGCATGCAGTAAGTCCAGCAGACAGATTCATCTGCAGAGCACCCAAGCGCCTGTGTACCTTACGTAAAGCCATGAGCCCCACGGAGCTGGGCCCTGCCTTCCACTGCGTCTTATTGCTTTGGGTCATTAGCACAAGGCCTGTGCAAGTTGGATGGTCAGCAAACATTCTTTGCATGAGTCACCAGAAGAAAGCCTGAGTGCATGCATTGGGACTTGGGAGTGGGAGAGGAAGGAGAGGAGGATCATGGATGCATAAAGCTGATTTGGAAGAAGTGCTTCCTTGTGACCTGGCAGTGATGAAAAGAAAAGGAACAATTATAACACATGGCAGTGTAATTAATTAAGTGCCTAAAATACACAAAGAACGATCAGGACAATCCCATTATCTCTGAGTTCATATACTGCCTTAATTCTAAACCTTGGGAAATATTTGTGAAGCTGGCATTTGAGCTGGGTCTTGCACTATGGATGGGAGTTCTAACAAGCCAGTGTGTGCTCTACTTCTTTATCCTGAGCCAGTGGCAGACATCACTAATTGACCACCCAATGGCAGCCATCACTAATTGATCACCCAGTGGCAGACATCACTAATTAATCATAGCTCTCTTTCCCACTGAGCTTTGCAGTCCTTCACAACACAGGCTTACATCCCCAGGCCCATGAGGGACAATCTGTTTACTGTCCCATCTCTGTCCTAGATTGTGACCAGCCATTCTGGGGCCTAGGACTCAGAATCAAAGGGATTCCAGAAGGGACAGACAACCACTGATAACTCAGGGACCTTGGTCATGGATATGCCTCCTCCTCTAGGGCTTGGTCATAAGTCCGTGAATGCCTGCACCCAGAGCCACCTTCCCCCATGTTACCAACAGTGTAGAAAGGAAATGGGGACTTCTCTCACTGTCAATATAACCTAGAGAGCAATCCCAACAGTGTCCAAATCAGAGGCAAAAGGATGCTATTGGGACCCTTGTTTGGTTTTCTGGGAAGAGAGGAAGGGGAAAAACGAGTTTTTATTAATCATTAGCTTTGTGTCAGCCACTTGAACAGGCATGCTCTGACACGTATCTTATTCAATGCTTTAATAGGTTAAGTTTATTTATTTATTTTGAGAGAGAGGGAGAGAACATGAGCAGAGAAAGGACAGGGAGAGAGAGGGAGAGAGACGGAATTCCAAGCAGGCCCCACACTCCCAGCACAGAGCCCAACATGGGGCTCGAACTCACGAACAGTGAGATCATGACCTGAGCTGAAACTAAGAGTCGGACGGTCAACTGACTGAGCCACCCAGGCACCCCTGCTTTAATAGTTTTGAGAGGCATCAGATGGATAGATGCAAACATACATACATCACACACACATACATACATACATCACTCACACATTCATAGATGCATGCATACATCATACATATATACATAGGAAGAAAAAAAGAATTTTTTTAGCCACGGGTGTCATTTGCAATACCAGTAACTAAGTTACTTTGTTTAACCCACACCAAGTTTGAACATTTCTTTTTCTTATGGGCTTTCATTGCTATTGTTAACTGTTCAGGGTACCCTAATGGGCAGTGAGACCGTGCCTTAAGATTAGGAATTCTTTGCAATTTGCTATTCAGTCTCTAAACAGCAGGCAGACATCCAATGGGCCATAATTATGATTTGAATATCATGAGATTCTTCCGTCCCTGTCTGGTTCCCGACTGGACTCCTGTCCTGTCAACCAAGAGCAATCTTTTGAAGTCTGTAACTTTCCTAACTTCAAAGTTTTCTCAGGGCCTGACTAACGGGAGGCTCTCAAGGTGGAAATACTAAATGGATGTCCTATGCATGGTATAAATAATATCCATCTAAGAACATTCAGGACTTCAAAACCATTTGTATTAATGTAGGTGGCCGTTGTGAGAGTCTACCCTTGCGTGATGTCCTATTATAAACATCAGAGTGGAGGGAAATTGGGAGGGGAGAAGCCTTGTTCATTTCTACTGGATTTTTGCCAATGTTTTCCTCCACAATACCTTTGACATGAGACCCTCTGAATGTGTTCGAGGGCCCCTCCTGTGTAATCACGCAACTGTTGTCATTTAAGGAAGCAAAATACCTTACCCCATTCTTTTATGGGGCTCATCATGCAAAATGCTTCCAAGGCAATTTAAACCCTCGAGAATTTAGAAATAGTTTTCAGCAGCCACTATTGTTCGGTGGATTCTTAGACTCCTGTTGACACGTTGCTTTCTTAAATAAACGTTCAATGTTACCAGGGATGGTAAGCCCAGGTGTCGGGGAATCTGTATCGGGTGCAAGGCCTCGTGCTTTGTCTAGACTATCTCAGTTACCCTTTGTGAGAGCCCCATTTAAAGACGTGCAAACTGAGGCTAGAAGAGGTCTATCTAGATAACTTGCCTAAATCAACGATTAGTAACACATGGGACCAGGATTGGACTGCAGCTGAAACCACCATTTTTCCCCTTCTCTAAATTCAGCCTTCCTTTCTTGTCTCCCTAGAATCCAGAAAAACGCTCTTCTGATGATTGATCATAAATTGTGTGTGTGTGTGTGTGTGTGTGCACGTGTGTGTATGTGTGCGTGCGTGTGTGTTTTAATTCTCTAGTGTTTTGAAGTCTAAGGGCATCTAGAAGTTCTATACATCAGTAATTATTCCATTTCATGAAATGGGAGGTAGCAATATTTTCATTTGGCAGGTTGTAAACTCAGTCAGACAGAATCAAATCATTTCCCTCAAGCTCACCGCAGGAAGGTAACCTCATTACTTAAAAAAAAAAAAAAAAAAAAAGCTTCCTTCTTCATTAGCCTTCCTCACAAATGTCCTCTGCATTTTTATTGCTGTTTTCATTACTTGGCTCTGAGATTTCCCCCCAGATGTTCTTAATTTGGAGGTTATTTTCCATTGCATGTGCGGCCTTCGGTACTGTAAATATTTGATCCGGTATTTTCCATAGCTTGAAGAACTTTATGGTGGTCACTTCAAACATTGCTACAGAATTTTCTCTGCTCTTTTAAGGTTGTTCTGTAAATTAGGAACTTGGTAGTTGATATCTTGCTGGCTCCGGGCACCATTTTTTCCCAGACTTTGATGTCTAGAAGCACATGCGACTCTTTATGCCTTAAGCACAGAAAAGGATATCATTCAAGCGTATATAAAGGTAGTTCTTATTAATGAGCATTTTTCCCCAGTTAATTTCTCCTCCGTGTCAGGGTCCTCATGATCGATTTTAAAAGGTCTCTGCTAACTGTCTCTCAGCAATACCATTTGATGTACCTCAATGGGTCATGGGGTAGTGTTGTTACCAATCTTTTGCCTGTGAAATGTCCTTAGATGCACCCCCTCACAATCTCAGCCTGGACCTGCCCCTTGATCCTCACCCCCTGCCTCACCCTTTCCCGTGATCTTCTCCAACCAGAGCCCCTCCCCATCATGCCTTTCCTCCCTGGCAAGACCTGCCCTTGGGTAATTTTAATTAATATGTACTAATAACCATGTTAATATTAACACATCATCTTAATCACTAATAAATCAATTTTATGTCTTCTAAGGACATAGTCACGTAACGAATCTGACTTTTAAAAAATTATATTCGTTCGAAATCACACAGACGTTTTATCTTGCACTGATTTACCAATGGAAGGCTACAGCAGACAACTAAAATATCTTTCCGAGTTCATTCCTAAAAGCAACTGTTTCATTTTGGTGTTATATTTCATATTGCAAGAAAATAACATTCTTTAAGCTATAAAAAATTACAATGCTATAATTTAAATCATCAGTAGACACGAGAAAAAGTCTTGTTAAGGCATCTGGTCCATCTTGCTAATATAGGAATTTTGTTGATGATGTGTTGTGTTATATCTTTTCATAAGATGTTGATAAATAGCATGTTTATAAATGGCTCATATAATGGATTTTTAACAACTTCCTTGGGAAATAATTTTATGTTCCCATAAGATTTTCCTGCCACTCGTCCTAAATTTCCTTTGACATATTTGATGGCTCAATAAGGTGGTGATTTCATGGAGTACTTTACATTGCCAGCATGTAGCTGGCATAATGGGTCATAAAACCTTAGGGCAAGGAAGGACCTACGAGGTACCAAATCACACAGGTCACATGATCATCTTCTCTTTTTAATTCAAATTAAGTTGTACATGTTTATTGTCCAGAAAATAATCTTGACATATTTTTAAATGGGAAAGATTCATTTTGTACAACAGAATATTGAGTATGATTCTTTGGGGGTTGGGGGGGAATCTATGTGTGCTGTCTGTCTGTTGACATGGTCATGTTGGCTGTTCATGTCGGGGTCCATTGGGCCATTGGTCCACTCGGGGCCCCATGTGCAGATCAGACCCGCCCCCTGTGACCGGAGGCCATCTTGCACTGGGTTGGCCCTCTGCACCGCCTTCCGGGCCAGCCCTGGCTGTGGCCAGAATGCAAGCATCTGCCCCGGACTTTCTGCTGCTCCCGGCAGGTGACTCTGTCCTGTACCTGCTGCAGACCACGGTTCTCACCTTTCTTTCTATTCATTAAGAAAATGCATGTGTTGTTTGATTCCCGCCCCACCCCCCGCAGAGGAATTCCTCTGGGAGAAGACGTTGGGACTCAGAGATCCAACCCACCCCTTTTCTTTCGGTTTTGCCTTTTCCCTCAAGGAAGGGGGAAACTGGGTCAGAGAAGGTTCCAGTGTGCCCTCAGACCAGACCCGAAAACACCACTGCATCCTCACACTTGCCCCACCAGCCTTCAAACTCACTTGTGGTGACTCTCGGGGCCGCTCTGTTCCTGTCTATGGTGTGGTTTCCATCCCCGCCCCGTCCCCGTCCCCAGGTCAGACACATCTGTGTGGTCAGGCTCCCCCTTCCCACTGAGCTCCGGGGCCTCCTGACGAGAAGGGATGAGCCTGTGCTCGGCTCCAGGGTCCCCCAACTTTGCCCAGCCCTGCGGTTGGACGTACCCACCTGGAACCCAGCAAGGACTGTGCAAAGTGGAGAGTCGCCCAGCTCCACGGGCCGCCTGGACCAGCCCGCGGCTCCAAACCAGTCACACTGTCTCGTTAAGATGAGCAAGGAGTAGAACCTAGGGGACAGCCGTCTCAGTGCTAACAGTTATGTTTGGGACTATGGGGGATGGGAACTTTTTCTTTGCACTTTCCAGGAGTGCTTTGATTTCCTTTACGACCGCCACATTCTGAATAAGTTATTTGTTGTAATTGAGATGCGGGGCATGGACGTGAGGCGACGGCAGTGAGAACGGAGGGGAAGGGAGAGACCTGCGAGTCATCATGGAGCAGACACAGCGGCCAGCAAGCAACGAGGGAGACACCGCCCGCGACGGCTGGCATCATGGGCTCCGCGTACAAATACGGGGCACGGCGGGGGAGGCCATGCAAGATGCCGGGGTGTCCTCCAGGTTGTCTTCCTGGCCTCTCCCAGCCCAGCACTGAGCCCCCCACCCCCAGCCTGCTCCCACCCACCTGGCTCACCTGGGGGCCAACGGCATAGCTCCTTCTACAAATACGTACTGAGCTACAAATACGTACTGAGAGCCAAGGGCAGGCCAATCATCAGTTCCTGTCTCCGCAAAACAAAACAAAACAAAACACCCTACCCGGGAAGTTTCTATCCCAGGAAGAAGTTGGAAAGACCAACAATACACAAGATAAATTATGAAAAACGTATAATGTTAGCTATTAAGTGTCAGTGAGAAAAAAAAATATATAAAGCGGTGAAAAGAAGGGTATGTGCAGTGCGGGGAAGGGGGCACTGGAGTGCTCATCCTGGTGACCAGACATGGGACACTGAGAGGGCACCATGTGAGCGCAAACCTAAGTCTAAGTCAGGGAGGCTGGCTTACAGGCACCAGAGGGAACAGCGCCACAGGCAGAAGGAACAGAAGTGCACAGAGCAACGTAGGAATGTGTTGGCACATTCAGGGCACAGTGTGGCTCGAGTGGAGAGAGAAAGGGGGAGACTGGAAGGAGAGAGACGGGATCACAGGACCTTGGGCATAATAATGAGGACTCGGGCCTTCACAGAGTGAGCTGATGGCCACTGGGGAGTTTGCACAGAGGACTGATCAGAAACACGGTCTGACTTGTAAGAGGCTGTTTTATTGACAAGGCTGACAAAAGGCTGCAGGGGTGCTGAGGGAGGAGTGGTGAAGCCAGTCCAGAGGCAAGAGATGGGTTACAAGGCTCTGGCTGGAGTCCAGGGGAGCAGAAGGGTCTCAGAGCAGGCCGGTGGTAGCGGTCGGGTGGCGAGAAGAAAAAGAGAGGATTAAAAATGCCTCCCGCACTCCCAACATTTTGGGGGGAAACTAGGAGAATTTACTGAAGTTGAGGAAAAGCTGGAAGAACAGATTTGGTGGGAAATTCAGGAGCTCAGATTCAGACGTGGAGACCTTCCGATGCCCCCAGACGCCCAGGAGGAGATGCGGAGGAGACGCTTGGAGGCACAGGTCTGGAGCTCAAGGGAGGGACCAGGGCCAGAGCAACGCCTTGGCCGGCGGTCAGGGTTCAGGTCCATTCACAGCCAGGAGGCTGTACGAGGCCCCCTCGCCCCGAGGGATGGGGAGGACAGAAAAGGGGAGGGACCAGAGGACTGAGCCCCAAAGGACCCCAAGGTTAAAGGTCAGGGAGGAGAAAAGGAGCCTCGAAAGTTCCTGGGTGGGGTCTGCAGAGGAAGGGTCAGCATACTTTCAGGGTGCGACAGAGTCAAAGCTTCTGTGGCTTCTGTGACCCGAGGGGCTATTGGGAGGGGGAGGGAGTGGGGTGGAGGCAGTGAAATCGGAGAAACCTTTCAGAAAATTTGCCATAAAAATAACAGTGATGACGATGTTGATACCTGGCATCTATCATCTGGTCTGGCACTTTATACATATCGAGTAAGTGGAAAGGAAGGACAGGAGGTAGGCAGCGACCCAACGCTACGCGGGGCCCACGACAGGCTCCCTACTGCTTGGGCTGTATGGTGTGTGCAATACGGGAAACCACAGAGCATACGTATGGGTGGAAGGGAGGTGGCAGTGATGGGAAAAGCTGACAAGACAGAGAGGAGGGGCTCCCGGGGGCCAGGGTGGAAGCTGAGGCCAGACACGGGGGCTGCGCTGACGGCAGCCGGTGTATCGTCCCGTGCCCGAAGGAAGAAGGAAGAGCAGAGAAGTCTCAGCTGTTTAACTCGGAAAAAAGGAAGTCAAGGAGGGAGGGCATTCCTGGAGACAGCGGAGGGGAGGGTGCGTTGAAGGATGGGACCGTCACAGGTGGGCCCCAGTGGGAGCAGGCTGGGTCATGGTTCCCAGAAGTACTGTCACCCAGCATGGAAGGAAGGAAGGAAGGAAGGAAGGAAGGAAGGAAGGAAGGGAGGGAGGAAGGAAGGGAGGAAGGAAGGGAGGGAGGGAGGAAGGGAGGAAGGGAGGGAGGGAGGGAGGAAGGAAGGGAGGGAGGAAGGGAGGGAGGAAAGGAGGGAGGGAGGGAGGAAGGGAGGGAGGAAGGGAGGGAGGGAGGGAGGGAGGAAGGGAGGAAGGGAGGGAGGAAGGAAGGGAGGAAGGGAGGAAGGGAGGAAGGGAGGGAGGAAGGGAGGAAGGGAGGGAGGGAGGGAGGGAGGAAGGGAGGGAGGAAGGGGGGAAAGGAAGGGGCAGGAAAGGAAAAGAAAAGAAAAGAGGAAATGAAAGGAAAGGAAAGGAAAGAAGAAAGGAAAGGAAAGAGGAAAGGAAAGAAAAGGAAAGGAAAGGAAAGAGGAAAGGAAAGGAAAGAAAAGGAAAGGAAAGGGAAGGAAAGGAAAGGGAAGGAAAGAGGAAAGGAAAGGAAAGAAAATAGGGAAGGAAAGGAAAGGAAAGAAAAGAGGAAAGGAAAGGAAAGGAAAGAAAAGAAGAAAGGAAAGGAAAGAAATGAAAAGAAAAGAAGAAAGGAAAGGAAAGGAAAGGAAAGAGGAAAGGAAAGGAAAGAAAAGAAAAGAAAAGAAAAGAAAAAAAGAAAGGAAAGGAAAGGAAAGAAAAGAAAAGGAAAGGAAAGGAAAGGAAAGAGTAAAGGAAAGGAAAGAAAAGAGGAAAGGAAAGGAAAAGAAAGGAAAGGAAAGGAAAGGAAACAAATGAAAAGAAAAGAAAAGAAAAAAGAAAAGAAAAGAAAAAAGAAAGGAAAGGAAAGAAAAAAGAAATGAAAAGAAAAGAAGAAAGGAAAGGAAAGATAAGAAAAGAAAAGAAGAGAAAAAAGGGAAGGGAAAGGAAGAAAAGTAAAAGAGGAAAGAGAGAAAACGTCACTACCCACAGGACACCTTCAAAGCGAGTGCTAACTTTCTGGCTGAGCTGATGCCGGGAGGAGGCCTGGGGTGTGTGTTTTTGCCGCTGGGCGCTTGCTGCGTTGGTTCAAGCTCCCTTTTTGGCCACACGGGGCATGATGCAGAGGTGAAAATACCATCCCGAAAACTATTCAGTCCAACTCGACTAACATCTTCGAAAGGCCTAGTCTGTGCCAATTCAGGGACATAAACCTGGGAGCTGTCGGGACAAATTGGTTTGTGGGGAACTTAACCTCCCCACGTGCAATCAAGAGAGCAGACGTGCAAACACGTGAGGCCTTTGCCCAAGGTTCACAGTCGGGGCGGAACCAGAGCCAGACCCCTCCCTTCGATGCCAGGGCTTGGGGCTCCGCAGCTGCCTGGCCCTGGGCGGCTGGCCCCGGCGGCCACCACTGCCTCTGTCTTCCTCCGAGGTCCTGGCAGCGGGTGCGGCCCTCTTCCGGCCGCCTCCCCACGTCCCTCCTCCTGCAGGTGCACGAGGCCACAGCCCGAAGGTGAACACACTTGACCCTGGGGCCTCAGTACCTCTGTCGCAAACCTCAGCACAGACGCCTCCTCGTGGAAATCCGAGGGAAAGGGAGGGCAGAGTCGCCGTCGGACAAGGCCGCTTTGGTCCCGTCTGCCCCGCCAGCCGTGCCCCAGGCCACCAGCCAGGCCGAAAGGCTGCGGGGACCTTACACGAGACCTTGAGGCCGCAGCCCAGAGGCACAAGAGATCTCAGCGTGATTCAGGGACGGGAGGCCACTGACCAGAAGTGGGTCACAAACGGGACACGGAAGGGAGCAGGCCCCGGGCAGACGTTCAGGACCTCGCAGGGACGTGGACTTCTTGCAAATCACATGATAGCGTGGAGCCTCCTCAGGCAAAGCACACACGCACGGAAACTTCCAGACATAATTTCTGGCGTATCCTGATGCTCTGCAGGACACTCTCTGGACCTCAAATGGATAAGCCCCGAGGATGCGGCTCTTCTGAAGAAAGTCAAGAGCAAGTTATGCAGGCAGGGACTCCGCTGCGGCCGCCAGCCGCGCCACGGCGCCCACTGGGGAGCAGCCTGTGACATCGGCGTCACCAACCCCTTCCTCTTTCTCCCCCTGCTCCACCTCCAGGCTCTAGCGTCCCCCCTCCCCCCACCCTTTCCAGGACGTTAGTCACCCTGCTCCGAGCCATCCTGGCACTTTGTTGACACTCGGCTTAAAGCCCTGGTTCCATGTACCTGGGCCGCTGCCCCCGGAAACCGGGAGCCCCGGGACAACAGAGGCAGGATGCCCTTGGGCTCCCCATGCCAAGACCAGTGATCAGGACACAGGGATCGCGTGGATGGTGCCCACGCGGCTCGGGCTCCGGGCTTGATGGCTTCGTAATTCTCCAATGTGACGAGAAGGCATTTACTGCTTCAAACCTGAGCACAACAGCGAACTTACAAAAGGCCTGCTTGATGACACAGCATTGCATGGTCTACTGAGTCCTTTTATAAAATTATGTCTGGAATGTGGACTACCCAGTGCTCCAAAACATCACAAAAGCTCTTACTCTGGAGATCAACTGTATTTGCTTCTCATGGTGGAAGTTTTATGGTGGCCTTTGGCGCAAAGCAGTTCGATTCTGTGGGACCCAAGCCACGGGCTGCCTTATTTAAGGCCATACGCCTGTGGCAGCTTAAGGTGACGGGGAAGGGGGGAAGGAGGGTGGTAGGGAGGCGGGCCTGGGAGGGCAGAGGCCCCGAGAGGCACTGAGCGGAGCTGAGATCCGGGCTGGGTGGGGACGCCTGGAGCACAGCTGTTTGAAACCAGTCGTTACCAGGTAAAGTTCTGTTTCGCAGGTCAAAGCTGCGAGGGCATCCAGGAAGTAGGTGTGGACATCCAGAGCCAATGTCCAAGGGCTTCATCAGATATTTCAAAATGCCCGGGAGAATAGGAGCATCCCAGCTATGGAGAGGGAAGGCCTCGCTCCGAGTGCAGGCCTGGGGTGCAACATTCGGGGTGCTGCCCATGGGTTCAGTTCCAAGGGCGGAGCCCCGTCGCAAGCCCCGGGCTCTTGTTCTGACTGGCCCCATGAGACGTGGAATCCGGAAAGGGCAAAGAGGATACAGGAGTGGCCTGGGCTGTGTCTATGATCTTACCCAGGGGCAGTCTGATCTCCATCTGGGACGAGGTGATGGTCAGACCGTTAGTTCCACGCACATGTCGGGGGCGCCTCCTGGAGCCAGGGCGGTGCAGTGCAAACCTCAGTCGGGTTGTGTCCCTCCTCTGCTCAAAAGCTTCCCCTGGTTCCCCAGCCCCCTCAGCGCGCTCCTCACCATGACCTTCAAGACTCGGCATGGTCTGGCCTCTTGATCCCCTGACCCCATCTTCTAACATCCCCGCCTATGATGCCCGCCTCCTTGCCCCCGCCTCAGGGCCTTTGCACATGACGCGCCCTCTTCCTGAAACACCCCCCCTTTGCAGAGCCGCCTGGCTGCACTTCCTGCAGCCTCTGCTCCACCGTCACCTCGGACCACCCCGTGCTAAGTCACCCTCTCCTCCCTCTTCTCCGTCTCCCCACTGCACTGAGCGCCGGGCGGCTTTCTACCCGTTCACTTGTTTATTTGCTCGTTGTCTGTCCCCTCCCACACACACCTCACTAGAACATAGGCTCTACCAGGGCAGGGGCCTGGAAGTGCCCAGCGCCATACCCCTAAATCTTCGCTAAACGAGCTAAAGCCCCAAAGAACCAAACAGTCCCTCTCCACCTACACATCAGAGCGTCTGGATGCCTCTCTATCGGCTTCCTGGCTTGCCCGGCGGAGGCCTTTGTGGACTCAGCCTCCTTCTTGACTCAGCCTCCCTCTTTTTTGAGCTCTGTATCTAAATCAGTTCAGATCATTAGAAACAGGCCCCGGCCCCCTACTTTGTTATTTTCCCTCTGAAATGCCCCCACACAACCATGAGTCAACATCCTGGCTCCACGGCTCTTATCAGAGCCCAGAGCAAGGAGGACTATTTCTGTTCGTGACAAACTGCTATAGGCTTAAAACACATCAGCCTGATCACGTCTCCCATGTGGCATTGCCGTTCTCAGTGGTAACACATTTTTGCTGCATCACAGTGGTCTCCATGGTGTAGACCATTCGGAGCAGCGTTTGCTCCTTTGAACACTTTGTTATTGTGACAGATGAAGGGAGGCGTGGCATCGGAAGATTCACTTCTACCTTTCATGGGAAATTAGCTGTGAAACCAAACATCCCAGGATTTGTTTCCTGGAGCGGTGGTTCCCAACGTGCGGGTGGCAGAGTCCTGGGGACATCAGAGTTCTGTCTTACTTCAAGGGGTCTTGTGGTCACCGTGGCCACACCACATGCCACTGGCACACTAAGTAGGAGTTTCATGCAGGGCACCTGGGGGGCTCAGTCGGTTGGGCAACTGACTTCAGCTCAGGTCATGATCTCGCGGTCTATGGGTTCGAGCCCCGTGTCGGGCTCTGGGCTGACAGCTCGGAGCCTGGAGCCTGCTTCGGATTCTGTGTCTCCCTCTCTCTCCGCCCCTCCCCAACGTGCTGTCTGTCTGTCTGTCTGTCTCCCTCTCTGTCTTCTCCTCCCCCCCTTGTGTTTTGGGTATTAAAAATAAATAAACGTTAAAAAAATTTAAAAAAAAAAGAAGTTTCATGGACTAAAGCTTGACTGTCTTCTAAAAACGTCCCCATGCACATTTTGGGATTGACCTGTCATGATCTCATGTAACTATCTTCACATGTGTATTTTCTAGTCAGTCTTCACCAACCGGCACCGTCATCCTGCACAAGGTCCCCACATTGCTAGCCTCACGGGGATCTTTGTACTTGGGAAGATTGAGAACAACTGCCCCGTAATTTGAATCTTTGGGGCAGGGGATTCAATATACCCAAAGCGAGTTGTTTCTCATCAGAAGACCCATGAAGGAGAAGCTGGGTGGGTAGCCAATGAAAGACGTGGTGGGAATAGCAAGCAATTACCTGGGAATTTTCTTCTTTCCCATTTCTTCTCTGATAGCTCACCTCGTGCTTCCATCCACACTCTCCTGGTACTCCAGCGACGATACAACAATACTCCCACTGTCTGCATCCACTTTGCAATACGGTCCTGATGCGAACATAAATGCAGGATGGCGCACTCTGCTGCTTGCTTTGAACTGACCACAAAGCCTACCCCTGTGGAATCCCAGCCTCCACGTGCATGGCGGTCATTCACGGGGACTTCCCTATCTCTTCTGATGCTCTGCGTTGGCCTCTGAATAAAGCTGACTTCAGATCGATGAGCAGTCAGGTACTCCAAGCCTCGATCCCAGAGCACCCAGAGATTGCAGATGTGGGAAGTCTAAACGTAGTTAGGCAGGAAGAGGTGTAACACATGGATGTGATTTCAGGGGCTCGTTTTGGCCATATCTGTCTACGTATGACAAGATTGAGCGTATCTGAAAGAAGGGGCCAGCCGCTGACGTTTAACATCAACTCAATTTTGACTGTTGTTAAATTCATAGCCACCCTTGATTTTCAAGACCTATGGGGGGCACCTGGGTGGCTCGGTCAGTTAAGCATCTGACTCTTGATCTCAGCTCAGGTCTTGATCTCAGGGTGGTGAGTTCAAGCCCCGCATTGGTCTCTGCACTGAGCATGGAGACTACTTTAAAAAAAGACCTAGGCATCAAGACGCGTGTGCGTGCCCGTGTGTCTTACAGACCTCAGCATTCGACGATTCGTGCTTCCCTCTGACTTCCAGCCACAGCCTTTCGTAATCCTGGAAAGCCCAGCTAGAGGATCATTGTTTGGTCCAGGGGTTTCTCTGCCAGGGAGCAAGGGGGCAGACTGATACCTGAATAGGTAGAAATACGGACCCATCCCCCTCCTTCAGGCAAAATAGTCCGCTTTCCTCTGTTAATCAAATTTATCTGTTATCCATTTACTCAAATTTGCAGAAACGTTCTATCTGCTGTTGGGGAGGAGGTTTGAAATCCACTGCTCTGGCCTAAATTTTCAACAGTAATGAACAAACTGTTTTCCCTGAGTCAAAAATGCATCCATTAGGGGACACCTGGGTGACCCAGTTGGTTAAGATTCTGATTCTTGATTTCGGCTCAGGTCACAATGTCACAGTTCGTGAGTTCGAGCCCCAGATTGGACTCTGAGCTGAAGCACGGAGCCTGCTTGGGATTCTCTCTCTCCCTCTCTCTCTCTGCCCCTCCCCTACTTGTTCTCCCTCTTTCAAAATAAATAAATAAGCTTTGAAAATGCCTTTAGTTTGTGAGTGATGAAAAGGCCATCTCTACTGTGATTAGTCTGAAAACTTTTATTTTGAAAACAAATTAAGTCCTGCAAATGTAGCTTTTTTGAGTAACCAAAGCAGTGACGTAAGCTCTGGGGCATCATGAGGCAAGACTGTGGAAAAGCAGCACCGGTGATAGAGTCAGGCGACCTGGACCCGGAGGTCCCAGGAGACCCGATCCCACTACATTGCGTTACCCGAGTGACCTGAGCAAGCCCCGAACCACTGCAATTTGCATCTGTCATTGGTTCCTGAGTGACCACCCATTCCTGAGAATATTCTCTTCCCGGTCCCAGGGCTTCACCACCACCTACCTTCTGAGGACCCCAACTACTCCTGCTATAGGTCCCTGCCTTTATCCAGCTGCTCTGGGCCTCACAGGTTTCTAGATCTCAATACAGACAGATTATATTATGTCCAACCCCGTCTGCCTCATGCCCTATCTTGATTGGCAAGAGTTTCTGCATCTAGAAACCAAGGGCTCACAAAGGAAGCCATGTCTGAGGACTCTCCCTGCTGGATGTCTTTCAGGTTCAACCTTCCCCGCCACCCCCAGGACTGTCTTAATCCAGCGACACCCCCCTCTTGCCTGAACTATTGCAGTCACTGCCCCTTGGTTTTCCCACACCTGAACCCGGCTTTCCTGAGTACGGTTCCCCGGTCAACATGGCCTCTAAACACCAGACTGCTAATCTCTTTGGCTTGACATGCTTTTCTGGCTCTTCGTGGCCTGCACATTCCCATTACAGCTCCTTAAGGGGCGTGGTCTGGCCTCTGCCCGACCCTCCAGGTCCATCCCCACGCCCTGCCCTGTCACCTGTCACTCCAACAATGGGCACCCCCTGGGAAGGTCAGGCCACTGAGAATACATAACACATAACTGCCACCTGCATTTTTTGTTTGCAGTTCTATGCTTCTGGCCCACTCCTCAAAAGCCCACCCATCCCTACTGTGGCCACCAGGATGGGACCTTGTGTGTTTCTCCAGGCCCAATCCGGATTTCAAATCCTCACGGAAGCCTTCCCAGCTTGCCACACAGAGCAGAATCTTCGGGATAATCACTGCATTCTTCAGTCTGTGTTATATACTCTCTTCTCAGTGCGGGCGTGACACAAACATTTGTGGAATAAACAAATGAAGGAAAATTTCCCCGGGTGGCCACAGTGGGGATGTCCTTCTGCTGCAAATATGTACAGAAAACCTTTGAAAGTCCTCAGACTGGCTTTTGGAAAACACTTGTCTGAGTCAGTCCTGTTTACACATGGAACTTTCCTTTAAGAAAATTTCCAGTGTCTCAAACTAACTCCATTTTGTAGGATGTCGCTGTTTAATGAGAAATAAATACATCATGGTAACATCATGGTTATCACAAGAGGAGTTTAATATTGGTTCTAAAGGAGACTTAGTTTCTACCAACTAAAGATTATTTCCTAAGAGAGTCCGAAGAAATGATCACTCAGTGACATCACTAAGGACAGAGAATAAAGGCCACTGATCACCCAGAGAGAGCACACTCCTAAGCGTCTCTGGCCTGGATGTTTTCTTTGTTCTTTTGGATTACAAAATATGACAAAAGAGGGGAAACAGCATAAACAGACTCCAGAGAGACCCACGATCCAGCCTCCACATCCTCTGCACGCACAGTCGCCCTGGTTCCAAAGCCCCGCCTCCCTCCGCTGCCCACAGCTCCTTCTCTGCCCCCTGGAGATTCCAAACCTTCCCCCTGGGCGACTCCTCTTCGTTCGCTAATTAGGCCTCTTTAAATCAGGAATCCAATGCCTTGTGCAGTTAGGCATTTAATAATTATTCCGAGTTGATGGTGATTTTTATAAGTTTGCCAAGGTCATTGAAAGCTAATGAACTTGAGTCCAATCCAAACCTGAGCACTTGCTCATTTACAGTCTTCTACTTGGAACACAGTAAATTTGTTTTCCCTCTAACTGCACTGGTTGGCTGCAATATTTCTGTTAATAATTTTTCAGTGATCTCTGGAGTAACGAGATTCTGAGGCCCCTGCCTTTCAGATCACGTGTGAGGCTCTACAACCGTGTTTTGTCCTCTGGGTGAGCTTTTCCGTCCTTTTCCGTTCCCTTTTCTCATTGCTTCCTTAGGATTTCCATGTCATTCTCTCACTTTTTATCCATCACCCGTGTGTCCTTTCTTTCTCACAAGATTAAGGTACTTTCCACACTAGACTAAGACCCTCTGCCTGTGGCTATTGGTAAATGTGTCATGCAGCATCTGGCAATGGCATCCATCACAACAGAATAAGTAATTCGCAAGAAAATTCTAAATATGAATCCAGTCCAGGAGACGTGAAGCTCGATGTGCACCCTGAGCCTTGGTTTTCCCATAAACGATCCCCAGGATACGTTTTCCCACAAATGATCCTCGGGATACGGTTCACCACATGCATCATTTCTCTTCCGAATCCAGTCCGAGGATGATTGAAACCCCTCAGGGCATTCTTCTGTTGGGATTTTCCTTTAGATAATAAATACACACAGCAGTGACTCTCAGCAGCTACCGAGAGTAGCTTGCCCAGGGCCAGTAACTGCCCTGCACCTGATTTGCATGGCAAGCTTATGAGGTGGGCAATGTTGCCCCCATCCTACAGATGAGGAAACTGAGAACATTTAAACGATGTGCCCAGAGTCACATGCCTAGTACAAGCGATGACACCAGCATCTAGCCACAGGACTGACTCCACAGCCTGTCAGAAACCCAACGGGCAAGACATCCTGTTCCCGTTAGGAGTATGGAAGTTTCCTTGTACTCACAAAGCTGACTCACGTAGCCTCTGTGGACATCAACCCAAGGGGGCTCACCTAAAGCACCCAAAGCCCCTTCCCCTCATGCCTGGAGACCCGCGGGCCTCCTCCTCCAGCAGCTCTCGAGAAATCAAAGAGCGGAGCTCTGGGCAAGAAGTCAGAGAATCACCTCCCAGCCCCCGAAATGCCAGACTAGCCACCTGAGAGCTGTCAGACTCTCTAAATTTTAAGCTCTGACTTAAGTCTTTTGAGCTCCGGAACTCCCTTGCTTCTCCATTAATTGAAAAGACAAAACAAAACAAAAAGGCAGACTTGCAGGAAACGAGAACTCCCTTCCCGGAACGCTGTGTCACTTTGGAAATGCCTGGCCACTGTTTACATTTGCAATCACACCTTTAAAAAATCACTTCTTCGCGCGCATACCTCTCCAGCGGCTGTGTCAGGAGGCTTCGCGTTCACCGCGGGCTGCACGGACCCCCGCGAGGGTGCTGGCTGACTCAGCAGGCCGGCCGCGAGGACTTTGCAGTTTGTGGTTAACAGCAGCACCCCGCGTCCAAAACCTCAGTGTTTGAACAGGTGGAAAATAACGCACGCCGGCTTCCAAAGTGGGCTCCGTTTCTTAATCCACCCAGAGGATACATAACACATAACTGCCACCTGCATTTTTGTATGTTTGCAGTTCTGCGCATCTGGCCCTCTGTTTTTAGAAAAGAAGGGGGGGTGGAGAAAAGGCTTTGGAATATACAGATAGTTATAGGAAAAAATGCAAAGGGACATTTAGAATCATTAGCAAGTTGGATTTCGTTTACATGCCTCTGATAATGCTAAGGTTAGACTTGTGAAGTTTAAATACATTTGCGTGGGCGCTTGTTAATTGATAGGAAACTATCCCACGGCCAGAGCCCAAGAGAGTGTCTTCCGGGGACAGTAGATGAGCCCAGGAAAAGAGTCGCCTCAGGTGGCCGCTTGTCCGGTATTACTGTTCAGCGAGAAGACTGGCCCATTTTGAGATTTCTCACATCTGAAGCGAACCCTACAAGCCAGACCTGGGGCTGTGTTCCAACCATCACTTACACCTAATAGCACGCGGCAGGTGTTTTCTTGGATCCATAAATCGTTGTGTTTGTGACCACCAAGGAAAGGGAGCAAATCTGAACTTGCTTCACAGGAACCTCTCCTCTGTCCCCTCCCTTACTCCCTAGTTTGTTTTACCTTTGTTCTCTCTTTATCAATTCCATGGGTGGGTGTGTGTGTGTGTGTGTGTGTGTGTGTGTGAAAGAGAGAGAGAGAGAGAGAGGGAGGGAGAGAGGTCCCCATATAGGTAGAAAGAGTAATCTTTTAAGGACTGGCCAGAACCCCTGCTAAGGTCCCAGGTCCCCTGCCACCTGCCTCCTGGAGCCCACACTTAGTCAACGCAAGCTACTGTAACAAAGTACCATAGACTGGGTGGCTGACAACAGACATTTGCTTCTCACAGTTCTGGAGACTGGAAGTCCAAGGTCAGGGTCCCAGTGAGGTCGGGTTCAGGTAACAGCCGTCTTGTTGGCTTACTGCCCCGGCTCACCCTCTGCGGGCCCCTACCTGGTCTCAATTCGCATAGATTTGGGGCGAAGGGTAATGCAAGTAAACTCCTTCATTATCACCTTGCACGGCCTGCTCCAGAGGCCTCTTCCCTCCTTGCTTTAGGAAATTGAGTCTTTTTCTTTTTTTTTGATGTTTATTTTTGAGAGAGAGAGAGACAGAGCACGAACAGGGGATGGGCAGAGAGAGGGGGAGACACAGAATCCGAAGTCGGCTCCAGGCTCCGAGCTGTCAGCACAGAGTCCGACGCGGGGCTCGAACTCACGAACCGTGAGATGGTGACCTGAGCCGAAGTCAGACGCTTCACCAACTGAGCCACCCAGGTGTCCCAGGAAAGTGACTCTTGGTGGTGTTGTGCTATCCTCTGCTAAATCTCTCGGTTAGAAAAGTTGTATTTTAACATCTTGTAACAGTCACAAGCATCTCCTCAGTGATCGAAGCAGATTATAGAAGCAATTGTTATGGTTCCATATCGGATTTACTTTATTAAAGTGAATACTCATAGAAAACCCCCAAAAGATGAGGTATTACATGGTAAGGGAAGTAGACTTATTATAAGCAATTCTCATTTTCTTTTAGCCTCTCTGTATGTAACAATTACGTGTTGCAATGACCATGTACTTCCTCTATAGTCACAGGCAATGACTGCAAACATCATGGTCGAATTTTGAAAAAAAAATGCAGAAAAGACTACAATGCCATGAGGGCTATCCACTCAAATTCGAGTGATCTGCGTTAAAAGGAAAATAATGCTCATAGATTCCTGTGGTTGACAAACTCTTTCATTACAATGTCTCTTAAGTACGTACAGACTTAAAGCTAGTTACAACCCCTTCTCACCGGCAACTGTTATTTCCAGAGGACATACACAAAGCAATGCCTTCACAGGAACAAACTTCAGATCAATGATATCATTCCATATGACTGATTGCGTTATTTCGCTAAAATGAAATTGCCAGTTCTGGGTTTAATAGTCGAAAAATGTACCGGTGGCTCTTTGTTTACATGTCATTGACTGAAGTACGTTCTATAGCTTGGCTCGATGGACCACTGTTTGAATCGCCAATGTCATCTTTGCCATAATTTATCCTTTTTTAAGTGCACTTTCCTAGTTCTTGTTAACTGCCAATCCATTATGTTGACAGGCCAATCATGTATAAAGAATATTCCAAAATGCAATAATAAAAAAAAACAAAATATGCCATTGTTAAAAGACACACACACACACACACACACATACACACACACACACACACACAATGGGCCCCAGATGGAGTCACTTAGGCTAAGCTCACGTCATCCAACCAAGACTTACAACCTGACCTAATTGCAGGCTCAACCTCTCCCAGGAGTGGAATCTTAAACCAGTCCATCTGGAACTACCCGGTCAGCACCAGTGAGCTAATCCACCTGATAGAAGGTAATCCACCCCGTAGACCTCTGTCGTCCCCTAAAGGAAGGTGACCTTGACATCAACAATCCTCTCTTTGCCAGCAACTTCCTTGTCCCACCCTTTGTGCCTCTCAAATCTTTCACTTTGTACCCTTCTCGGAATTTCTTTCTATTTGCTCGTGGGCTGCTGCTCGATTCATGAACGGTTGACTGAATCCAAAGCGATCTTTAAAATTTACTCAGTTGAATTTTGCCGTGAGACACCCTTTATCGAAGAGTCACTCGTGGCCCCTCTCCTGCAACCTTTCCCCCGAACGCCTGCTGTAAGGAAAGTGGGTGAAGTTGCAAGCTGGCAGGCACGGCCCCGCGAGCCTGGGTCCTGGCATCTGCACCCCAGGGGTAAGGCGAGCTCCGAACTCACCCGCCGCGCTTGCAGACCTCCATGCTGTGAGTAAAATAGGACTTCATGTCTGGTTGGTGCAGCCTTAATATCAAGTAGGCCTCTGCTCATCTAAAGCCTGGACAATCGAAAAGAGTTTCACTCTACAATCTGAGCTCTTTTAAATGATGTCAGATCAAAGTTTTCCCTGGTCACATGACAGGAGAGTGGAGTCTTCGTCTGTGAGGATGATCCTGGGTACAGAGAAGTCTCCCCTTCAACACCAAGACAATGGCAGACAGAAGGACACTGCCAGGTGACATTGAGCCTAGTGTACAAGACCACAGGGCACAGAAGTGGTGATAAATGTAAATGTGGGCCTTGAAATACCATGGACAAAGTGGTTTTCTGGAACATGCCAACTCTGTGCTAATTTTTCTAAAGTATCATTAGTATGGAAAGCAAAACTGTAAATCGTGGAAAACTTGCAGACTGCTTTGAAATGTCCACAAAATTTATTTTTTAAGCTACCTAACCCAGAATGCCGGGTGCTCCTTGGCTCATGGACATGTGACTCCAATCCCTGCCTCTGTCGTGGAGAATTTCCCTGTGTCTGTGTCTTTGTGCCAAATGTCCCTCTTCTCCTAAGAACAGAAGTCCTTCTGGATTCAGGACCCCACCCTCCTTTGCAGTGGCCTCATCTCAACCTGGTGACCCCAACAACGACCCTATTTCCAAATAAGGTCACATTCACCCGTCTTTTGCAGGCATGGATTTTGAGGGGATACTGATCAACTCCGTAAAAATAGTAAATGTTTCTTGAGCACCTGCTTACTACATAAGAAATAATTTCATATCACTCGCTCTCCCAAACTTCACATTCCAATGTGAAAGTTCAGAAGCAGGCTCGTACTCTTAGGATGAAGGTCAGCTCTGTGTTCGAGTCACTAAAGAGCACGTCATAATCGTAGGGGCGTCTGGGTGGCTCAGTCGGCTAAGCACCTGACTCTTGATCTCTGCTCAGGCCACGATCTCACAGTTCATGGGTTTGGGGCCCATGTTGGGCTCTGCGCTCACAGTGCAGAGCCTGCTTGGGATGCTCTTTCCCTCTCTGTCTGCCCCTTCCCCTCTCATGCACTCTCTCTCTCTCTCTTTCCCGCTCCCAAAATAAATAAATAAACTTTAAAAAAAAAAAAAAGAGTACATCATAATTTAAAAGCATGAGTTCTCTTGGCATTTTGCTACATTGGGGGGAAATAGTGACAGAGCTTTTCATTCATTCCTCATTCAATTAGCATTCTTGAGCGCTAAGCTACATGATTTGCATGTATCTTGGGGGAAAAGAATTTCAATATTCATAAGACCCGGTCCCTGCCCTTAAAGCCCTTATTAATTTTTAATAATAATGGGAAAAGCCCCTTCTCGGACCTGGCTCTCAACTCCACTACAAGCAGTAATCTCCCTTCCCCGCTGCAGGGGAAGAAACTCCCTCTTATCCCTTCCATTTCAGGACAGCGGGAATGTTTTGCAAAGAAAGCAAAGAAGATGACAGAGAGTTACTTCTTTTTCAATTTTTTTTAAGTTTATTCATTTGTGAGAGACAGAGTATGAGTGGGGAGGGGGCAGAGAGAGAGGGAGACACAGAATCTGAAACGGGCTCCAGGCTCCGAGCCGTCAGCACAGAGCCCGACGTGGGGCTCAAACCCACCAACCATGAGATCATGACCTGAGCCGAAGTCGGACGCTCAACCAACTGAGCCACCCAGGTGCCACGAGAGTTGCTTTTTTAGGGGTGAGGGGGGCTCTTTTGCAAATGGCACCCACCTCTCAAAGCAAACTCTTCCCCTGGCAAGTCTAGAGTTTCCCCGTGAGACAGAGAAGTAAGCCTTACTACTGTCACACAGCTAAAACAGCCATCTTTCCCACTCCAAAAGGGGTGTCGCCCTCCACGTGAGAAGACTTTTAACATGGCCCGAAGTGGGTAGAAGACGTTTGGAGAAGGGGGCGGACAGATCAAAGAGAATGCTTCGCATGTGGGGTGAACCCTGCATAACATCGGGCAGTGTTTCTGACACCTGATGATGTTTGCCTTGTCCCTGCAAACAGCTGTCTTAATTCCTTAATGTTTCCTCCGAGTTGACTCATTTGAAAATTTAAATAGTGTATTCCCATCTTAGGCAATAATAACCATGAGCAAAACGGGCTTCACCCTCCAGGTAAACGGCTTACTTATATTTTCCAGTAACAGTTTCTCTCGTTCACACTGAAATATAATGTAACTAAAAAAATTTTTTAGCATTCACCCCTTTCCAAGTACTATCCACAGGATGCTGCCTTGCTTGAGAATTACTGCTTTGACGTGACCTTCGTGGTGTTGAGTTCCCGTAATCAGCGACGGTGACTCCAGACCCGAGAAGAAGACAACGCAGATCAGAGCAGAGGAGGGGGCTGGAAACGGTGGTGGCCAAGCCCGTATAACTCTGCAGTCCTGAAGCCCCGGCCTTGGTGCAGCTCCAGTACTGAGCACATAAACTGTCTTCTTCAGACCTCAGTCGCCTCATAAACACGATTAGGGTAATAACCCCTTACTCCCTGTACCGCCGTGACTGTTAGCACTCACTCACCCACTCGCACGCCTCTTCCGGGGGACCAGGCACCGGGCCCGGTTCCCAGTTCTAAGCAGGAACACCATGGGTGCCATCCGACATCTCTGAGCCACGTGTTGGGTTAATCTCTCCAAACACATGACCGACTTCGAGTCAGGTCATGATCTCGCGGTTCGTGGATTCGAGCCCCGAGTCGGGCTCTGTGCTGCCAGCTCGGAGCCTGGAGCCTGCTTTGGATTCTGGGTTTCCCTCTCTCTCTGCCCCTTCTCTGCTTGCACTCTGTCTCTATCTCTCTCCAAAATAAATAAACATTAAAAATTTTTTTAAAGAACACAAACGTCTGAGCTGGATTAAGAAGTAAATGAAATGTACATAAAGCCCTTTGTAATAGCCCATTATCCATGTTCGGCTGGTCTCAAGAATGACACTGGAACAAGAAGGAGAATCCCTGGAGTCTTTGATCCAGGAGAGGCTGGAGGCATTTCCGGGGGTCCCAGGCAGAACCCCCACTCAGGTTCTCTATTTAGAAGTTGACTGTTCATTAAATCCCTCCATGTACACGGCCACCTACGGTGCAATTGAGTTTCTTTTAATTAATGTCTTTATTTCTACTTTGCCAATCAAAGAACCACTTTGGGATATGTCTATAAGAGAATGTCTGGACAGTGTGGACCCCACAGACGTTAAGTCAATATGATAGTGTTCAGTAAGCTTTGACCTAGTAGATAATTTAGGTCATGTAACAACAGATGGTGCATTTTCCTAAAACCTAGAGCACAGCACCAACTACCCAACGGAATGCCATGGAAGCGGTTGGCGATGTTCCAAATGACGGCATGTGACATGCGCCCCCCTCTGTTGATCTAGCTGAGGTTGGAGAGTAATTAGTCCAACAGCACAGTAGTGACTTCAAGTATTTATTTTTTCAGTGGCATATATTTATTCAATTTCACTTCAAAACATCACCTGGATGTTTCCTTTCTGCCGCTGTAATCATGCAAACGCAAACATTTGGACTACGACTGGATGACCTCATTGCTTTGAAGTTGGTGATCTTTTTAAATGTCCCTTTCTTTTACAAAGGTACGGGAAGTAGAGTGCTTGTTAAACGTCGCTGCGTATGCCCAATGGGGAATTTAGAATATTTAATGACTTTAGATTCCACTGCTGCTGAGTCCACATATTCCACTGTGAGCAGCAGAGCCAAGAAAAGAAATCACAGAGGAATCTTTGATGTCAAAGAAAAGCAGCCTGAATGGCAAGGAAGGAGCTAATGGGCGTCGCTTCCTTAGAGAGGATAGGGGTAACATAAACCAGGACGTGGAGGGCAGCAGGGAAGCCTGGCCCTGGCGTGCCAGAATCTGATGTTTACCTCATGCTCGTATCAAATAAGCATCCCTACTCCTAGGCATCATACGACTGCACACGTTCTGTTTCCTAGGGCGTGTTTAGACCCTTTCCAAGAAGATGGAAGCAAACCCAAAATCTAAAAATCCAACACGAGCAACCTGTTACTTAAAAGACATGATCCAAGTCCCAATGTTGATGGGCTAAATGGCCAATGGGTTTATAAGGAGGGTACTTGCTGTGATGAGCCCTGAGCATTATAGGAGAAGGATGAATCACTAAATTCTACACCCGAAACCAATTTTACGCTCCATGTCAACTAACTAGAATTTAAGTAAACACTTGAAGTTTTTTTTAAAAAAAAAAAAAAAAGTAAGAATTTTGGCTCAATACATTTTGCCAAAGAAATTTGACAGTTGATAGTCGGGCAGTGCTCCTAGGATTTTTTCAATGTTCAATAGTTGAATGATGTTATCAAGAAGCCAATGCGCGAAAACATGTACAATTTGTGTAGCTTACGGAAAGGAAACTTGTACAATGAAGCTTGAAAACCCCAGGGAGGTCTGTCCCTTCGTTGTCATGCCCTCCTTCATTTACTTATTCAGTCACTGAACTGACACCTGGGGTTTTGGTGATCACCTGGGCTCTGCTTCCCCACCAGACATCACCACCTCTCCCTCTGTGTTGACTCAAACATACCTGATCTCCCGGAAGCACGCAGAAGCCTATGAGAAAGGAAATACTCTCTGTGGCAAGAGAGGTCCATTGCTGCTGGAAAGAGAAAGAAGTTTTGGAAGCACGAAGAAAAGCACTCCAGAGAATGTCAACCAGAGCTCTCTGGCCCACCCACTTTGGTGCATAATATAACGTTACAACACTGAGCAGTGACGGATTCGTAGAAGGACGATTCTGACTCATAAAAACAAGGTTAAGTTCATTTTGTTTCCTCTATGTTCTGTTTAAAATGTTATATTTCAAAGCCCCATGGAAGATTATAATGTTAAAAGTTTTGTTCATAAAAATTAGGGTTCAATTCTCTGGCAATTTCTCTTAGGTGAAATAATACATTCTCAAGGATATCAGATTGCTAAAGTTTACCACAAGAAGTTAACAACGGTGGGGAGAGGTGCCCATCATTAAAATATTTGCATGGACTGATTAAAACTACCAATAGTGGCTAAGCACTCACCATATGGAGGGTGATGAGAAGTTCTTTAGAACAAGGGGAGTGATGTTTCTCAGTCCCCACGCATGACCCTGGAGGAGCTATTTGGGGAGAAGCCTTCGTTAGGAGCCCCACCCAAACATCAGGGATTAGGCACAGGGTAGCTTCCTAAAAGAAATCGAGGAGACCGTTACCACCACAAGATGTGGGCAAGCAGGCAAAGAGCAGAAACCCACCACAAATATAACGCAAGGTGATTTTCTAGAATATTCTACCCCCCACTGGAAGAATCTCCTGAGTGCCACCCTTGAGCCCAGCGGCATTCCAAGCAAGGACAAAGGGGGACACCTCTGCCATGCAAAGGGATAGTGGGGCTATGTCATCCTACCCCCCAAAATGACAATGGCACATCCCTGGGAGCCAGCGTTTTCCCAGAGTCCCTGGGGAACAGCATCCTTCCGGAGTGAATGAGAGAGGAGAGCAAGGTCGCCCGTGGTTGACTGGAGAATGTCTCCCAGACATGGATAGTTCGTAGACACGGATGGTTGGGCAGCCCCACCACATTCACACACCCGTGGGGGGAAGAAAGGCCCCAGCGTGGGTGGCAGGAGAGAAAAGTGCTTGGCGAGAAGCCTGCCAGTGTGTCCCCAGCTCACTGACA
This sequence comes from Panthera tigris, assembly GCF_018350195.1. Taxonomy (NCBI): domain Eukaryota; kingdom Metazoa; phylum Chordata; class Mammalia; order Carnivora; family Felidae; genus Panthera; species Panthera tigris. The sequence continues at coordinate 216,091,138 of NC_056667.1, forward strand.
TCCTCGCACGTACTCAACTGTCCTCACAGTCCTGTCGGAAGCTCTGACTTACTTTCGAGAAGATAAAAGCCATCAAAAGCCAGGAACTTAAAACATATTTGAAGAGTCACCTTTACCGTGTGGCCTTGGGGGTGTTTTGAAACCGTCAGTGGGCTCACTGATTTCAGAGCAAAGGCCCGGCACAGACACGGAGTCCCCCTCGTGAAGGCGAGCCCGTACCCAAGGACCAGAGTGAGACGCTTCCTCGCCCAAGGATTTGGAAAGAGAGAAAATGCTCCAAGGCTCAAGTGGAGAGAGGGTACCTGCCAGGCCTGGGCCTCGAGGGGACACCCCTGGCTTCATTCCACGCAGTTGTTTGTGACCTCAAGGGTGTAGCTCTGGGACGTGCCCATGGTCCTGAGGGCTGTCTTCAACGCCCAAAGAAAACTCTGTGATGGCAACAGACCCCGGTGACGTTTATCCAGCACTTTCCATTCTCCAATGTTCTGGCTATTAGAATGAGGTGGTTAAGAAGTGGGAGGAGTTAGGGGCCCCCCGGGTGGCTCAGTCAGTTGAGCATCCGACTTTAGCTTAGGTCGTGATCTCATGGTCTGTGAGTTCGAGCCTCGCGTCGGGCTCTGTGCCGACAGCTCCGAGCCTGGAGCCTGCTTCGGATTCTGTGTCTCCCTCTCTCTCTGCCCCTCCCCTGCTCATGCTCTGTCTCTCTGTCTCTCAAAAAAAAAAATTAATTAATTAATTAATTAATTTAATTTAAAAGTTAAAAAATTAAAAAAAAAATAAAAGAAGCGGGAGGAGTTGTCAGCTCTCACGGCGGACCTGATTTTCCCTAAACTGATGTTTACCTCCCCACTTTTCCTGTCGCCCTTTGACTTCCCAGGTCTGCTAATCCTGAGAAGGGGTCCTAGCTGGCAGTCTCTAAAAAGGAAACATCACCTATGGAAAATGAGTAGATCGCCTTTCTGCTTTATTGTATTCGTTCGTGCCATCGCTATTTGTTAAAACTGCCTCTAGGCCAAACTGGGCTACTGTCTGAAGGTTTCCAAGTTTGCATGGATGCAGCCGGAGTTCTCAAAGAGCTTCCATGAACACGTCTCCATCCTCGAGACATTTATGGAGCACTGTGGCACCTCACCTCCACTGTGGCCGGAAGGACGAAGAGTAGGGCCCCCCAGCTCGGTCTGCAGGTGGTCAGGAGTCTGGGCCAAGGTTGGATTCCTGTGGGGGAGGGCGGCTGGGGGAGGGCGGTGCCTGCATTGAGTCTAACTGGGAATAACAGGGGAAAAGAATGGTGGTGTGTGACAGCACGGGGTGCCTGAGAAACCTCGAGGGTCTAGACACAGGGTTGGAAGTGGTGGATGGTTCGAGACGTGCGGAGACAGTCACACGGGAGCCGGCAGCTTGCACACACGGGCTGCCTGGTAAAGGCTGGGCTGACTCTGGGCCGGGGCAGGGACCGTGGCAGCAAGCCAAGGAAGAGAGATGATGCTTGGCCGTTAGGAGTAAACTTTAAACTCTCCTGGAGGACATAAGACAGGCTTGAATAAAGGGTAGATATTATAGACATTTTGTAATATGTCATAACATTTGTGAAAGAGGAGGTTCAGTGTCACCAACACGTCATTTCTGCCAAAGTCAGTGCCACACAAACCCACCAAAGTCCCGCTAGCCTTGTCCTTGTGGAACTCAAGACACTGGTTCTAGAATTCTGTTTTGATGACGAAGTAGGAGACAGGATATCGGAGTTGGATTGTGTCCCTCTCAAAGCTCACAGGCTGCAGTCCTGCTCCCCGACACCTCCAGGCGTGGCTGTATTCGGAGATAGGGTCTCTGCAGAGATGACTGTTAAAATGAGGTAATTGGGATGGGCCCCAATCCAGCATGACTGGTGTCCTCACAAGAAGAGGGTATTTGGACACAGACATGTACTGAGAGGGAAGACGGGGAAACACGGGGAGAACAGAGCCACCCAGAAGCCAACGAGAGGCAACGTCTGGGACAGATCGTCCCCTCCGGTCTTCAGAGGAAACCATCATTGGCGACACCTTGAGTTGGGGCTTCCGGCCCCCAGGTCTGTGAGGAAGTAAATTTCTGTTGTATAAGCCCCTACATTGTGGTTCTTTGCTACAGCAGCATTGAAAAACTAAGGCAGAGGATTAGTCCAATAGATATTGAAGTTTGTTATAAGCTATGTAATTTAAAGAGCATTATATCGGGACCAGAACAGACAAACAGAACAACGCAACAGAATAGAACATCCAGACTCATTAGAAAAGCAAGCATTGAAATCTGACGAAGACCGGTGCTCACGGTGGTTCTCCAGCCACCTGGTGGGCACCTTAGCGGCACAAGTAAAACAGAAGAAGCAGTTACCCATGAGCCCACGATCCAACAACTCCCCCATTGGTGCAAATCTGGGCAAAATTCTCACACGGACGAAGAGCACGGTTATACCTCATCACATCCCTTGGGGGATTCTTTCCCCAGACCGGAGAGCTTTCCTCAGTGCGTATGCAAATCTGTATTCTGCTGAATCCATGGGAGCGATGCTGGGCACATCTCCATCTCGAGTTTTCTCCCTGTGAAGCTCTCCCCTGTGTGATTCCCTGTCCTGTAAGCTCCAGCCACCATGATTTCCCTGGACCCTCATCTCTCCTCAACTCAGGGGGTCACCAGGCTCTGCTGGATTGTCCCCTACCACCTTGTACAATAGCCTGGAAACTCTCTCAGGGCAGGAAAATGGGAAGTTACTGATTCACTATCTCACAGCATCACTGTCCTCCACTGCCTGATGTCCAGTGACTTGAAAATCATCATTTCATATATTTTGTCCGCTTTTTTGGCTGTCTGAGGCAGAAAAGCAAATCCAATCTGTATTATGTCATCTTGACAGCTAGAGCAAGCTCGTTTGATGAGAGGCAATATTGCCATTTTAAGACATGAGCGAGATTAATAATTAGATCTTGCACGTTAACATCAATCTTGAAACAACCTTGATTTAAAAAATTAAATTTGGAGAATCACCTGTCTGACACCTTTTGCAGAGTTAAAAAATATACAAAGTTATCCTATATATTGAATTTACACACCAAAAGCATGAAGGTATGGATAGGAAAAACCCAAATCAGCGTGAGGCTGGTGATGCCTGAGTGGGGAAAGACTTGAAGAAAAGAACTAAGAGATAATGAACAGAGGGCTTGAACTTCATCTGCGATGCCTTTTTTTTTTTTTTAATTGGAAATATGGGGGCGTCCGGGTGGCTCAGGCGTCTGACTCTTGATCTCGGCTCAGGTCGTGATCTCATGGTTCATGGGTTCAAGCCCTGAATCAGGCTCTGTGCGGGCAGCTCAGACCCTGCTTGGGGTTCTCCCCCTCTCCCTGTATTTTTGCCCCTCTCTCACTCTCTCTCTTTTTCTCTCAAAATAAATAAAATAAACATTAAAAAATTAAAAATAAATAAAAATAAGAAATATGAAACAAACATGTAAAATGTTAGTGGATTAGCATTACTTCAATCTAAGGGTTGGTTAAAAAGATATTTATCAATGAACTGTATTTTTTATATACCATCAGATCATTTTCTGATTTAAAATACCTATCATTTAGGTTGTTAGTAGTTTCTACTGTCAAGAACAGGTATTTGAGTTTGCCTTTGAGGCTCACTGTTTTTTGCTCACATTTGCATAATTAAAAAGCTCACAGAGGTAGTTTCCTGACGGAAGAAGGCCCTCTTCCAACGAGGAAATATCCAAGGTAATAGAGCTCCGAAAACATCACTGCTCTGGCTGAGTGTTAGAGAGGTTTCTAATAGTAAGCAGTTCTAAAAGTGCATCGCACAGTGTTCTCTTTTTTCTTTTTTTTTAATGTTTATTTATTTTTTGAGAGAGAGATAGACAGAGCTCAAGGAGGGGAGGAACAGAGAGAGAGGGAGACACAGAATCCAAAGCAGGCTCCAGGCTCCAAGCTGTCAGCCCAGAGCCCAACGTGGGGCTTGAACTCACGGACCGTGAGATCACGACCTGAGCCGAAGTTGGACGCTTGACTGAGCCACCCAGGCGCCCCTTTTTATGTTTACTTTTGAGAGAAAGAGAGAGAGACATAGACAGAGCTCTAGCAGGGGAGGGGCAGTGAGAGGGAGACAGAGAATCCGAAGCAGGCTCCAGGCTCTGAGCTGTCAGCACAGAGCCGGATGCGGAGCTTGAACTCACGAACTGCGAGATCATGACCTGAGCTGAAGTCAGATGCTCAACCGACTGAGCCACCCAGGTGCCCCTCGAAGTGTTTTCTTATGGAAAAAAAGGTTTTGTCCTGGAAGAGAGAGAGGTGTCCCACTGCCGAATGTAACAGGAACAGGTTCTGGGGATAGAAAATGAGGAACTGTGGCATCTCTTTGTGGACGCTTCAGACAGTTGGCTTGCCCTCAAAGGCAGAGAGAGCCGAGCTGGGGGGCTCTGAGCATCTCTGAGCATTTCTTGTGATATTTTTCTCTTCCTTTATCCCCCAAATTTCCACATCTGGGGGCACCCAGGTGGCTCAGGCGATTAAGCATCCAACTCTTGATCTCAGCTCCGGTCACAATCTCAGGGTTCATGACTTCGAGCCCCACATCCAGCTCTGCACTGATGGTGTGGAGCCTCCTTGGGATTCTGTCTCTCCTTCTCTCTCCCCCTCCCCACTTGTTCTCTCTCTCTCTCTCAAAATAAATGAACCTAAAAAAATTTTTTTTAAGTTACCACCTGTTCTCTGCTTTGCTTTGGAAATTAAAGACAAGCTCATTGCATAGTTGAAGCAGACCATGGAGTCTAGACAGCATTGACATCCACAGCAGAGCCCAACAGGGGCCAGGGGAGGGGCAGTGGTCTATGGGGACACAGGACAGCCGCAGCTGAACGGAAGCAGGACCCGGAGACCACACTGAAGATGGCGAGGCGCATTCCTGAGCACAGGGGCCAGCTCCCTCAGACACCTGTCAGGGTAACCTGGAAATAATTTGAGGACACCACTTTCCATAATTAAACTGTTCGGGATCTCTCATGACACTAACGTCTTATCATCTGTTGAAATGTGACTTTATTTTGTCATCATGGATGCATGAGGACCAGACCTCACAACGATCAAGAAAGAAATACAAACCAAAGTTTGGAAGCTATGAAGCTGTCTTCCATTGCTCTACAGGAGGACATCTCAGCCTTTTTTCTCTTTCATGACAGACTTAGCAGGTGCCCATCCCACGGTGTGAACGGGTTTTAGCAGACTAGCTCTCATCTGGCTTCTTCCCTCCTTGAGAGCTCTAACTGCATTCTTCTGATAACAGACCAGAGAGCAGGTGAGTGATAGTGATGTTATCTTACAGGTAGCCCGGGCTCTACTTCCATTTTTACAGCAAAGCAACTGTGACACTTTAATCCTAGTGACAAATCACTGTTCTATGGCTCACAACGGATCGTCTGTACAGCCGAAAGCCATTGAGAAAAGAAGAGCGGAGAAGGAAAGAGGGAAGACAGAAGGAAGAAAGGGCAGGTTGCTCAGAGAAACTCGAAGCATGAACAGCAAATATGCTTCTCCATCAAGGTCTCATCAGGAAAACGGAAAACACTCCAGGTATTTCAAACAGAGGAAATATAATACAGGAAACTGCTTACATAAAGCCATGGAAAAGCTCAGTGGTGACCGGAAACTCCACCAGAAAAAGAGAGAGGACCTGTAGTCTGGTTCTTTCTTTCTGACCTGCTGTCCGCCAAACCTATGCAGAATGTGAGGGGATGTAGGCTCTGTGAGGTACAGCAGAACAGGAAAGAGTGGGGAACATTCTAAGGGTGTGGCTGCCGACGTAAATACGGAATCCCAGTCAAATTCGAATTTTGGATGAACAACGAACAATTTTTTTTTTTTTTAGGATACCCACACCTCGTGCAATATTTGCTACATAGTTCTACAAAAATGTACGCATTGCCTATCTGAAATTCAAATTTAACGGGGCATCCTGTGTGTTTACTTGTACCCCCAGCAGACCATCGAAGAGAAAACAGGGGAAAAACTAGCATGTATCATACTGAATGCTAACACGGGTTCCGGCCCTGCCCTTGGCCCACAGGGCAACACCCACGAAGGAAAGGGAGTTTTGCAAAAGACCACGGGTTCTTCCCTACAAGAGGAAATGAGAACTTGAAGGGGAGGGAGTTAAGGGGTTAATACATGAGGATCTTCACGATACTTCACAGGAAAGATCGAGGCAAAGGGGTTCCCACAGATGTTGGAAAAGGAAGCCCAAGACGGGGGGGGGGGGGGGGGGAAGGGGCCTGAGGGTCTGCCCTCAAGAATTCCTGGTAGTGAGTCATGTCCCTGATTTACGTCTGAAACCAATTAGATGCAAAAATATGCTCAGCCTCAAAATTCAATCAGGACTAACGGGGCCAGGCATCATTTTGAAGGACGCGTGAGAGCCAGCGTGGACTGGCCTCCCTCCCCACCTTGCTGTGGTGCAGACCAGGAAGGGATTGCACAAAGACACCACTCGCTGCTCTCTGGACCCCTCGGGAGTCTGGAATACGTGTGGCTAGGCCTTCTCCTCGCGTGGGGTAGATGGCTTGCTTCCCGTGGCTGTTTGTGAAGGCGATCGTTCACTTTTCCACAAATAAAGATAGCACCGGAATATGTAAAAGGCATAGACCATATAGAGTTCAAACGACTGTCAAAATGAGGCCAGACCTCTAATTAAGACATACTATATCCATCTCATTAAGCAGCAAAATCACAGGGGGACAAACTAGCTGTTACTATGCGAGCATGGGCACGTGACATTGGCCGCAATGACACGGGAGGAAGGAACATGGCCAGCCAAGGTTTGCTTCTTGCCAAGTTTTCTCCACCAGAGTCAGAGAAGAAAGGGGCCTAAAACTTTAGAGATGAAATGATTTATTTTCCAAAAATCCAGGTAATTGGCCAGGAGATCATATTATAACCCAAAAGAGTAGTTAACAGATTAGGGTCTGTGCTTATAGAACCTCATTGTTGTCACGTGACAGGAGAAGAATTTAGTCCTGGGGGTCGCACGCCTCGCTGTTATGGGTCCAAGGACACGGCTTCCTTAATGGCACCGGTGGGGAGGCCCAATGCATCCGTGCTGAGCCATGGAGTAGGACCCGCGTGCCTTGCAGGCTGCTCGCCCGCAGAGGGAAGGGACTCCTGGAGGTTTGGGGCACAGAGGGGCTTACTGCAAGCCTGGCTGGAGGCACAGCCCAGCAGACTCAGAGCGAGGTCACAGGAAGTCATGTCCACCCCCCATGGAGAGGGGTCTGGTGAGGGCTGTCAGCTCAGGGAGGCATGCCTCTGGGTTCCTACACTTTTCACTCCCCCCACCCCGGGGAGATAGGGTCATACTCACAGCTCTGCCCATGTCCGTCGCCTAGAGCAGGGGCAGAGGGGAGTCCCCAGCTCAGGGCGGGGGGAGATGGGGGAACTTGTCTATGTGAGCACAGCAGAAGCTTCAGTATGTGAAGAGAGGGTCCCCGGCCCAGCAGCGCTGACCCTACTACACCACGATGAGAAGAGCATTCCGAGAGCCTTACCCCTAGCTGGTGCTTTCAAAATTAATTTTCAAATAAAGAATAAACCAAATTTATTTTTAAAAAAAGAAAGAAAGAAAGAAAGCATAGGAGCGCCTGGGTGGCTCAGTCCAGTTAAGCTGTGCCGACAGCTCGGAGCCTGGAGCCTGCTTCAGATTCTGTGTCTCCCTCTCTCTCTCTGCCCCTTCCCTGCTCGTACTCTGTCTCTCAAAAAAAAAAAAAAAAAAAAAAAAAAAAAACATTAAAAAAATTTTTAAAAAGAATAAAAATTAAAAACTTTATCTATACTCCCACTGTGCAGAGACAGCCACTGGTGAAGCGTTAATCAAACCTATCATTACTGTTTCAATGTGCCATTTTTCACCCGCTATTTTCATTTCAGAACATTACGCCATGCCATTGGGTATTTTCAATATTGTCTATTTAGCAGATGCATAAAGCTCATTTTTGGATACATATAAATCCATCTCTCCATTGTTTAGGGTTGAAACAGACTTCATATTAAAATGATATATATATCCACCAAGATGCACATATGTTCGCTTCGGCAGATTTCACTGCTAAGAGAATTCCTTTCGTAGAAGTGCCCGTGTTTCTCTTCCTTTCCCGTTGCAGGTGAACTTCTCTGGCTTATTGTCCGCTAACCGTTTGCACCAAGGCCACGTTTCCTGTGGACGCCCCCAACCGATGACTGAGCAAGACAGGTCTGTCAAGACAGAAGACCAGGGGCTGCGTCCTCTGACCGACCATATCGTCTGGTACCCAGACTGGACAGTCCTGAGAATAAAGTGTCTTCGCCACGGGCTTGTTGAAACGGGCAGGCTGGACCTTACGCACGATGCCCAGCGGGCTCCCCGCGACCGTGAAAGGCGGGCAGAATTCGGGGAGGCTATCTCAGCACTTGAAATTAACGTTGCATTTGTACATGCACACACACACACGAATGCATCCAGATTCGAATAAGAGGGAAACATTCTGTGACAACCTGCTTTTCCTGTGATTTTCCACGAGGAAACAAAACACACTTGTTCCCTAATTTCCAAAGTCTGGGTTCCTCGGTCTCTGTTGTTGGGTGGCTTTCCGGCCTCACTCCACGCCCCACGGCAATGCACTGCGCCCTGAATAGTAATGCTCTAAACACAGTAATTTTGCATAAAACCAAACGCCTCCCTACCCCTAGAGTTTCTAGATTAAGCGAAAACCTTCAGACCACATTCCGAAGGCTGGTCTGCCCGGCTCCCTGATTTTGCCCCCTTTTTGGTGCTCTGGGGGGTAACACAGCTTATGCATCTAGGAAGTCGCCGCTGGCAGGGTGTTTCTGTCTTCCTCCACACTAGCAGATCACTTTGACGGATGGGGATTTTCTTGCTGGTGCTCCCAGTAGTCCGTGCCCGCTGTCCCGGACTAGACCGTGGGGTAACACAGGATCAGGTGGTCCACCCCAGCTGGAAACATTGGAAAAGAGGAAGGAACGAATGCCCGGGAACGTCTCAGATTTCTTTTGTTCATATTGCTGTGTTTTGAAAATCACAAACGAACGGAGAGATAAAATTCCCCGGGAAGCTTTCACTGGTCCTAGAATCCTTTTGTGGTGAGCGCCACCTTGCGGTCTGTCTTTTGCATTCCCGCAAGAACACCAAGGGCCCGCGCCCAGGCTTGGGTACTGGGGTCCCACCTGCCCCTCCCGCACAAGTGCACCTAGCCTTCCTCCACCCCCCGGAGGGCTCAGAGCCGCCTCAGACCCACGCAGCAAGCCCCTCCCACTTCTGGAATTCAGACGAAAGGGCAACCTAATGTCTCCAGGGTGCACACCCACCCTACCCCACCACAAGCCTATATTGGCTGGAAAGCCCCACCCACCAGGACACCCCCCTGTTCCTCTCAGCTCCCAGCCCTTCCTCATCCAGACCCATCCTGCAGGCTGGGGGCGGCAAGGTGCCCCGGCAAAGGTGACTTCTGATACCAGCTCAGGAGGCTGCCATGGCTTCCGACAGGACACCAAAGATGTTATAAGCTCCGGGAAGAGCTGAGGCCCACGGGTGTCGCATTGCGGTGGTGTCACGGCAGAAAGAAGCAGAGTTGGAGAACATGAGAGAGAGGAGGAAGGACTGAGGGGTCACCGTCATTCGAGCCCAGATGCGCACTGGACTCATCTTGCCTAACTCATCCCCAACAACACTTTGGGGAGGCTATTACTGCCCCCTTTTTACAGATGAGGAAACTGAGGCTCGGGGGTCCTTATCTTGAATTTCCCTGGACCTGATCAGCCTGGGAAAGAGTTTTCAGTCTGTCATAGATACTTAGGTCCTACTGGCTTGTAACTCCCCTCCAATGAAAGCAGCACCCAGCATCCCTGCCAAAATCCCCCCCTCAGTTATATTGGGGTGTCCCGGATTGTCTCACGTGGGCTCTCGTCACTGACGCCTCTGCTCACGGAGCCATGGGGCAGCTCGCCCATTTGCCACGGCCACTGGTTGTTCTGGGAGAACGTTCCAGACAAAGTCTGGAAGGCCCAAGTATGCCAGGCTCCGTCGGTCCTCTCCACACAGGGGCCAGGAGTGCCCCCCACAGCCATGGGCGAAACGTCCTGTCCTTCACTGAGCGCCATGGCTGGTGACCCGCGTCACACCTGCAAAGAGTTCCGTCACACTCTGCCAAGAGCCCTGTCACAACAGGCGCCCCATCGGGCACCTCTTTACCCAGTGTCAGTTTTCTACTGTTGCTGTCACAAGTTACCACAAGCTTGGTGGTTTCAAACACACATGGATAATCTGATGTTCTGTGGGTCAGAAGTTCAGTTCTGGTCTCACCGTAAGAGTAAGCATGGCAGGCTGCACGCCTTTCTGGAGCCTCTGGGGGTTTGCGAGGGGGGCAGGGAGGGACCCACGTCCTGCTTGCTCAAGCATTGGCGGAATTCAGTTCCTTGTGGTTGTAGGGCTGACATCCCCATTTTCTTGCTGGTTGTCATCGGGGATCAGTTCCCAGCTTCTAGACAGCAAGTGGGATTAACAAAATGGTCCCTCTGGAGGGCTGGTGGCTCTGAGACTCAGCCCTGGGCCCACAGAGGAACCAAGCCTTCTGGTTCTTCGTCCTCAGAATTATCACTCAAGTCCAGCTCTTTGGAATCTCAGATAACCAGCCCGTCCTCCCCGGTCACTATTTTATGGAAGGCAGAGGTGTTCTTTCTCAGTTCCCTGCTCTGAGTCGCTCTGGCCATTGCCCTCAAAGCTCTGTCGTGCTCCCGTTCACCCACAGACAGTTCCCACCCAACGTGAGGTCCGCTCCCAGTCAGCTCACCCTCTCATCATGGGAATATCAGATTCTGGGCAACAGGGGATGGTAAAGGATCTTGCTTTCATGGGCCTGGGGCCAGAGTAAAGATGGGGGCAAAGGAGTGAGCTTAGCAGATCCCTGATTACGATTTTTAAAAGGCTTTGCGTGAAATGAGAGCTGTGCCAGAAAAAGCAGTGTGGGGGTGGCCGTGTGAGCGATTTGTAGATCGTGACCTTGCAGGTGGAGGACAGCGTGAGACCCTAGGGGGCTGGTCAGGGCCAAGCTCCCTTGAAGGCCCCTGTCAGCTCCAGTAAGACGTCTCCCATCAGGCAGGAAAGCTGCTGAGTATATCTGAGGATATACTGAGTATATCTGTGTATATCAGTATACTGAGTATATCTGAGGATATCAAGAGCCCCAAATCTGTGGACCTAAATTTTTCATTTTCACTGAGGCTTTGCTCACGGGCAGTAGTCAGGAGGTCGACATACCGCTTAGGTCTGACCAGCGGGCCAAGCAGGCAGAACAAGGGAGAGACCTGGTGAGTCATGTCTCAGCAGACTGGTTTCGAAGGAGGTCCGGGCACCGAACCACAAAAGAGGGGAAGATGCGATAAATAACATGTTAAGCGCTGCGAAGTTTGGGTTTCATGTCTGATATCTGCCTCTGGAGATTCTGCCCAATGTCTTTCATTCCTCTGTTCATAAATTCTTATGATAACAGCTTTATTTGGGAATTAATCCAGATTCCCATCATTCGTTGAATTCTACTTTCCAGGTGTGTAAATTTCTTCCTCCTTGTAAGCTACAAAGCTCTGAAAGCCACATTAACTCTTTCCGGCGGCCGCTACTTAGAGTGACAGGGAGGCATTGCCAATGCTCATGGGGTTTCAGAGTTGCATCTTAAAACACGAGTGTACGTTAGGGTTTCCAAATTAAAACCAGGGTGGAAACTGGCTCCTGAGAGGATCTGACGTATACGATTAGGGGACGCTTTGAAAACACGACCAATGACTCTTCTGCCATCGCCTCTCGGCCCCCGTACACGGACCCGGCGTTGCTCCCGACGTCCAGAACACGAGCTCTGGACCAGGACTTCGGGGATCATGTCTTGGCTTCGTCTCTCACCGGCTGCGTGACCTTTCCCAGGGTGCATCACCTCCCTGAGCCTTGGTGTCCTTATTTGTAAAAGGAAGGGAATAACGCCCACTTCACGGGGCTGTTGCGCAGACTAGATGATGCTGTGGGAGCATTTAGCAAATGGTGGCGAGAGCCGTTAACACTTGCTGAGAATTTGCTGTGTGCCAGACATTTCCTACCAAGTGCTTTACACGCAAGAGCTCTGAGCAGCCCCATAACCCTAAGAGGTTGGGCTCAACGACCGTTGATCGATATCTGTCAGTTTCGATATCACCAGGCATATCCCCTCACCCTATTTCTGGTGACTGCATCAAGACTTCAGTGGGGAACCCACCCCACCCTGCCTCTAAGCCCTGGGCTCTGGAGGGTGAATCAGCTGACCCGGGCCTAAGCCAATCAGCATCTCACCCGGATGTCACATGCACGGTGACTGGTCTGTTGGTGGGCACTGGACCCGCGGGTTTCCCTCAGCTGCACTTGAACCTGACGGAACGGCTATAGTCCCGAGTGGTGGGGGGGATGGGGGCCTGCCTGCAAGTGGGCCAACCTTCAGGAAACAGAGTCCCCTGGGCCAGGAGCAGCCGGTCGTCTCCGCTGACACCGTGTGACCCGCTCAGAACGCCTGCCTGGGACTGGCCCCGCTCTAGACTTCTCCATGACCTGTGTCCGTCAACTCGCTCTGGTTGAGGCGGTTTGGCTGGGATTTCTGGCACATGTAACACAGAGTCCCACATGATACAGAAACGGGACGAGCATGGTTGTAAGACATATCGGGGAACACGAACGCCTGTCCTTTTCTTCCCAAGTTCCCATCTGGGCCCAGAACATGGGAGCTTCCTGGGCAAGCATGGAGGAGGGCCGTTTGGCCCAGACGCCGGTCCTTCCCCCATCTGCCCCTCACCCGGGAGGGTGGAGTCGGGGGGGGGGGGTGCGAGCTCTCTGTTGGGGGCTGATGTACATACACACGTCTGCCTCTCACTGCTCCTCTGGCTGCATTGACAGCAGATGGGAGGTTTCCAGGGGCTGTGGGGCACGGGGGGCAGGGGGGGTCACCTATTACTTAAGGGCTACAGAGTTTGTATCTGGGGTGATGAAAAAGTGGAAGCAGTTAATGATTATGGGTTAATGATTAAGACATTGGGAATGTGCTTAATGCCCCTGAATCGTACACTTTAAAATGGCAAATTTGACATATGTATATGTGTGTATATGTATGTGTGTATATACATACATACACACACACATAATTTACTACAATCAAAGAAATATTTCAAAAAGTAAAACAGGGGCACCTGAGTGGCTCGGTTGATTGAGCGTCCGACTTCAACTTTGGCCCAGGTCATGATCTCACGGTTCTTGGGCTCCAGCCCCAAGTCAGGCTCTGTACTGACAGCCTAGAGCCTGCTTGGGATTCTCTGTCCCCCTCTCTCTCTGCCCTTCCCTGACTCGCACGCACATGCTCTCTCTCTCAAAAGTAAATAAACATTAAAAAAAATAAAAGATTCTCTCTCCCCCCCTTAGATATATAGATAGATAGACAGATAGAGAGTAAAACAAAAAAACAGCCCTACTGGGAAACCACCCCACCTCCCCAGAGAACAGTCTGTGTGGCTCTGTGAGCATTTCACAATGACTAAGGGGCACAGAGCCCGCGTAGGAACATGTGTATCAACGGGAACCAGCAGAGCAGCCTGGAATCAGCCTGCGGCCAGGCCTCCTCATCCCAGGCTGTCTCTGTCCCCTGCTGGCCCACACTCCCTGCTGTCTCTGTTGGCGATTTCCTGCGCTCCGGCTCTCCGTTCGCACTCGTAAGCCCAGCTTTCTGGCCACCAGCCCCTGACGGTCTCTAACGTCCTAGTACCCCCCCCGCCCCCGCTTTCTCCACCAGCCTTCCCCACGGACTGAGCTTTTCTACCGCAGTCTACACCGTATCCCTGATTTTTGCCCTAGTGGCTTTCGGGACAGGAATCTGGTGTCATTAGTCTGGGCGGAGCCCCCAGAGTCAGGAAACAACTCCCTGCCATTTACTACCCTGTTAGCTACCCAAGAGGCAATTCACAGGCTTGTATTGACCCAACTTGAAAATCAAGAGACTGGGCTTCCCAGCACGGGGAGGGAGGGCGGGGAGGGGACAGCCACCTGTCACCTGGGGGAGACGGTCCAGGCCCCTCTCTGCTCATGGATAGAACTCAGCATCCACAGTAGTTGCATGGCATCGGGCCTGGGAGCAGGGACCCTGCAAAACCGCGGGCCTGGACTGTCCAGCAGGGCCTTCTCTCCAGCGCAGACCTGTGAGGTCACCCGGGGCAGCTGCAGAGGCGGGGGCCAGGCTCCCGAGCAGCCACATGGAGACCTGCCCAAAGCACGGACCCCTCCTGGTCCACGGCCTCATGGCCTCCATGGCCTGGTGTGACGCGGAGGCTGGCGCAAGACATCTGACCTTGTCCCACCGACCCGGCCCCTCCTCGTCCGTGTGGTCACTCTGCCTTCCCCAGCTCTTCCTCACTGCCACCACGCTTTGCAAACGCGAGCTGAAGGCCACAGCCCTCCACCTGCCTGGCCCGGGCAGACCGAGACACCAGCCCTCACTGGGACCAGCTGGCTACAGATGCGGGGGTCCCACACACACCTTCAAGTCCAATAATTCGCCAGAATGACGCATGAAACTCAAGAAAGTGCTATGCTTACAGCGACCGTTTCATTGTAGCAAAAGGATACAAATCAGAACCAGCCAGCGGGAGAGACCCGGAGAGCAGAGCCTGGGCTTCTGTGTCCTCGGGGAGGCAGAACCCTCCTGTCCCTGAGGACTGACAGTAGGACTGAAACGTCGCCAACCCGGGAAGCTCTCCGGAGCTCCAGCACTTATTGTTGGGGTCTCAGAATCCACCGAATTGTCCCCTGTGTGACCGGACTCCACATCCAGCTCCTGCCCCTCCCCACACACGGGGGAGTGATCCGTGGCTCAAGTCCCAGCTCTCTAACCACATCGTCTGTCTTTGCGGCCTGGCCAGCCCACAGGCTGAGTCAACTGTCGGAGCCTGCCCCGTAATGCCCCCGCTGGAAAGGCCGGCCGCTCACCTGGGCCGACTGAGCTTTCCACCGACATCTGGCCCAAGCCCTGTGGTTCTCATTATGATTGCCAGACACCCTGCAGCAACACCGGCAGGAAATGTTGAAAAATAGGGGCTCATTAAGCGTCCGACCTCTGGTCAGGTCATGATCTCACAGTCCGTGAGTTCGAGCCCTGCACTGGGCTCTGTGCTGACAGCTCAGAGCCTGGAGCCTGCTTCAGATTCTGTATCTCCCTCTCTCTCTCTCTCTCTCTCTCTCTGTCCCTTCCCCAGCTGCACTCTGTCTCTCTCTCTCTCTCTCTCTCTCTCTCTCTCTCTCAAAAATAAATAAACTTTAAAGCAATGTTTAAAAAAGGAAAAATAGAGGCTTAGTCCTTACAGGGCCTGGAAATGACACAGCACCCCTGGGGCCACACGGCGAGGTCGCAGGTAGAGAAAAAGGGGTTTGGCTTTGGCTATTACTGGGGTCAAGGGTGAGGGCCTAGGGTTTTGTGGGCTCACTCTTTATCAGTGAATTTAAAACATAAGAGCAGGCATTTAAAGCACAGGAGGGTGGCCCAAATGATGAGTTACTGAGTTCAAGCAGGATTTCTAAAACAAAGGGAACTCAGTATGGGGATGTGGTGAGCTCTTTAGTGGCGTGGCTGGCAGTGTGCTTATTGTAGATAGCCGTCTGGAAATGGATGCTGGGAGCAATGCACTTGGAGTAAAAAAAAAAAACAAAACCAAAACCAAAAAACTGTCTGGAGCGCCTGGGGGGCTCCGTCGGTTGAGCGTCTGACTTCGGCTCAGGTCATGATCTCGCGGTTTATGGGTTCGAGCCCCACGTCGGGCTCTGTGCTGACAGCTCGGAGCCTGGAGCCTGCTTCGGATTCTGCGTCTCTCCATCTCTCCGCCCCTCCCCTGCTCTCTCTTTCTCTCTCTCACTCTCTCAGAAATAAATAAACATTTAAAAAAAAAGTCAGGCTTTTATTTCTACGTCAGCATAATATATGCAGGGTTCCCGTACCATGAGTCACCTCTTTGGCAGAAACTGTCAGGTGTGGTCCAAGGCCCCCCCTTACTCCCCCCAAGAATTGCAAAGACACTCCCATCTCCCATCATTAGGGAAATTCCAAAGGCCTAGAGGTTACTTCCCAGGAACTGGGGCTAAAGGCCAACTAAATTCCTTATTATACAACCAGCTACAAACATCCCTTTGGGTATAAGATTCTGGGACAGGAGCATCTACATTTAAATTCTGTAACTGGGTGGGTATTTAACCAAACAGCGAGATCACAGTCCCGTAATCACACACATGCTGCCTTTGGCCTACCCGCTTTCTGTGAATAATTTTGTTTGTTTTCTAATTCCATAATTAACATCAGTAAGTATCATATTCTATTGAAAACCATCTGTTTTACCAGAACTATGTTATCGATCACCCTAAAATTTAGGAACTTCATCCTGGCCTCCCCCCTCCATTAGGCAGGTGGAAACCACACGTGGACAATCGGTGTAAGTCAGCATGTGCCCAGGGAGGCCACGAGAATTGCTAGGAATCTCCGGAAAGTCATTTACCACAAGGCTTTCCTGGGGATTTTCGGCACTCTCCAACTAACATCGTTGAGCAAAAAGCAAGTCGATCTAAAAGGAAATTATTACACCTGTAAAAATATGAACATTCTCCTTTTCCTTTGGGCAAATGGGGCAACGGTTTGCTATCTGCCCCAGATTGTGTCACCAATGGTCGAACTCTTCAGGGAATTCAGATCACATGGAAAGTTTCCGGGCCTCCGGGGAGGGAGACCGGAACACCGTGTCTGTACTTTACAGATTGGAGGGCTGTGAGCGATGATGCCCACCACAGCCTCCAGGCAGAACCAGGGAAAATGGTGACAGACACAGACCCTGGCTGAGCAAGTCCAAGAAACCATCTTGGTAGAATCCCAAAATGATCAGGGCATAAGAGTAGTAACACATCCTAACCAAAGCCCTCAAAATACCGAGCTGTCCTCGAAAATACTAACATGAAAACCCCATAATGAAACATCAGTTCTTAGAGGGACCAAACTTCTCCCCCCAGTCCCTTCCTGGGACCAAACTTTCCTTCAGAAAGTCACTTTAGGTGGAAGACGGTGGGAATGAAGGACATTGGGTGAATTTAAAAGCCCCTCACCATAGCACCCATCGCTGGCCAAGAAAGTCAGGGTGCTTCCTGCCTTCCCTGAGGAGTTAGAGTTGCTAAAGAGACCATGATTTCTGTGTTCTTGATCATACCGCTCTAAGACATTGGTGCATGCACTGTCCTTATTCCGTGTCTGCTCCCAATCTTTTGCAGCATATCCAAGAAAGGAGGTAGAAGTTGCTAGTCTTATTAAAGAACTGGCACAATTCACATTTTCTGCGTTCCGTCGGGCCAAGCAAGACACAAGGTCAGCCCAGATTCTTGATGTGGTTAGCCACGCATGCATGGTGGGACTGATGGAATTCATGGCGCTATCTGGGGACTCAGCCTCCCACGGCTCCTAACAGCATCCATTCCTTCGGAGAGCCATGTAGCTGCCGGAATATGTTCCATGGTGTGTTCAACCAATCTTCTACATCTCAGCGTTTAGACTGTTTTCAATTACGAATAAGCCCCTAATGAATAAGATTGTGCACATTCTTTTTTGTACCATTGGATACATGTCTTCAGGGTAAATTCCTAGAAGAGGCTTTATTTGGCTAAAGAGTACATGTACTCATTGCCTAGGGCTCCCCTAACAAAGCACTCTACTGACCTTGTGGTTTTAAACAACAGAAATTTATTCTCTCACAGTTCTGGAGACTAGAAGTTCAAAATCAAGGTGCTGGCGGGACCGAGCTCTCTAAGAAGATCCTAGGGGAAAATCCTTCCTGGCCTCTTCCAGTTCCTGGTGCTGCTGGCCGGCCACGTTTAGCATTCCTGGGCTTCTAGAAACATCACGCCAACCTCTGCCTCCTTTGTCATGTGAACGCCTCCCTGAGGCTGGGTGTCTTCTCTTCTTATAAGGACATCAGTCATACCGGGTTTATGGCCCACCCTACTCCACAATGACCTCATCTTAACTTAATGACATCTTCAAAGACCCTATTTGTAAATGAGGCCACATAGATAGGTTCTGGGTGGACATCAACTACAGCAGACACCATTGAACCCAGCACTGTTATCTGTAGACGTAGTTTGGCTATGTCGTGTGGAGTACCCTCCATGGAGCTGTGCCTTGTCATTCTCCCCAGCGGGCTGTGGGACCACCTGCTTCTTCCCAGCCAGAGATACAGCGTGTCCTCAGGCTTTGGAGTTTCTGCCAGCCCGGTCCATGTTGGACAGTACCACAGTGTTCTGTTGTTCATACGGACAAAGCGAGCGTGTCTTCTCATGTGCCTACTTGCACATTTTTTGGTCCGTTCAAATCTTTGCCCACTTTTCCAATGGGTTGTGATCTTATTCCCTCCATTTTTCCCATAGAGCTCATCTAGTGTTTTCCCTCAGGCCTTTGCTGTTGTCCATTTTTGTGCTGGTTTTCCCATCACAGAGCCCTCTCGGCTGTTAGCTTGTGAAGTGCTTCAAAAACATGGCAGCCGGGTTTCTGCAACTTCCTGGCCGCGTGGCCCTTTCCCAGGGGCTTCTAGACACTCTTTTTCCTCGGTTGTCCTTTTTCTGCAAAATATTTTTTCTTACCATGGGCATGGGGGGATCAATTTTGTGAGTCAACAGGGTCTAGACAGCTCCAGCCCCTTTCACGTGCGGCAAGGACGATGGCAGTCAGCCACCACTGGGGTGGGCCCCACCCCTCCCAGCTTCACCTGCTGCACGTGTGCAAATCATTTTCTCTGCTCAACAGTGAAAACCCCAGGGCCGCTGTCCGGGTTTCCTCTTCTTGGGGCCATCAGATATCCCGGTACTTCCTCTGTTTTTTTTCTTGCAGACACAAAAACACACAAGTCTCTGCACTGTCCATGGTTTATTTCCATCTGCCTGTATCTTGAAGTTCTTAAGAACATCTTATGACCCAGTTTCATTGTTGTATAAATGTCATGCATGGTATCCATGGCTGTCTGCTTCTCTACCTAGTTGTTCTGGCTCCTTATGGGGGATTCGGAGAGAGTGAAACGTTATGCTACAGCCAGTGTGGCTGTCTCCACCCGCCTGCTCAATCTTTAAGAAATCTTTATACATTACTGAAACTGGCCCCATGTCTCCAATATACATTACACATAATTTCTACTGGATTGTGTGTTTTTCGCTTTAACAATGCATATAGTACTTTTCTGTGTGTACAGAGTTTTTTTTTTTCTTTCCAATTTTTATGGGTTCAATTTGATTCATCTTTTCTTTCATGACATTTGGAATTGGGGTCATAATGAGAAAGGCTTTCCCCACAGAAAAATTCACTGATGTTGTTTTCTAGAACGTGTATAATTTCATTTCTTACACGTATATTGCTAATTTGCTTGGAGTGCATTGGTGCGTATGGTGTGAGGTATGGTTATTTAACGTCTCAGCATCATTTATTAAAAAGCCAATCACTTGTCCAGCATTTGAAATGTCACCTTTATTATATAATAAATTTTCATATGTAATCGGGTTATTTGTGGACTTTTATCCTGTTCCATTGATCTGACTACTTATGGACCAAAGAAACTTTCTTTTTGCAACACTTGTTATGAAGTATCAAAGACACACATACCAAAAAATTTGAGGAGTGTGACAATGATCGCCTGTGTCCCCGTCACCCAGGTTAAGAAAGAATTAGTCACCATCAGTCAGACCAGCGGGAGATAGACTGAGGAAGCTATTTAGTTGCAAACACTTTCTACCTTTTCCTTAATAGAGGAAGGACGAAAGGGGAGCCCAGAGACACGCAAAACTATTCTCAGGGCTTGAGACAGAATGCAGGAACTTTCAACATTTGCCTGGCTGAATTTCAGAATTGCTATGGACTGGGGATTCCGGAGGCCCTGCATGTCCCACTTTTTCTGAGCAGGAAGATCTACAGCCGTCCCGCCTGTTAGTTAGTGCAACTGAGACAGGACCCGGGCCTCTAGCTTTACAGACCTACTGGTCAAGGGGAAGCATACTTACAGAAGCGCACCCCGAGAGCCTCGTTCACACCCACATCTGACTCAGATGGTAAGACTCTGGGTGGCGAGCTGATGCGATAGGGGTGTGAAGTTTCGGGGGAGTCTTGCGAAGAGGGTGAGAGTGTTTTCCACGGGAGAGGGATGTGACTCTTTAAGGGCCAGAAGGCAGACTGTATCGGGCAAGCTCTAACATGCCCCCCAATCTCCCCGCCTTCTGGTATTCACAGCCCTTCCATTAGTGTGGGCTGGACTTAATGACTGGTTTCTGAAACAGCAAAACGGCAAAAGCGATGGGATGTCACTTCCGATATCCGGTTACAAAAAGACTCTGGCTCTCATCCTAGGGGTTGTCTCTTGCGCTCTCTCGCGCTCCCTGTGAACGATGCCAGCTGACCTGCTGTGAGCCGATCTGTGCAGAGGCCCCCCTGGCAAGGAGCTGAGGAAGCCTGCAGCCAACAGCCCGAGGACCTGAATCCTGCCAACCTCCACATGAGGGAGAGTGGACGGGGATCCTTCCCCCGTCAGCCTGGGAAAGAAAGAGCCCAGAGCCTCAGTCTACCCCTCTGCCACAGCGGGAGAGACCCTGAGAGGACCCAGCAAGTGTCCGTCCAGATTCCTGCACCACAGAGAGTGTGAGATGGCCAATGTCTCTGGTATTAACCTGCTCAGGTTTAGGATCATTTGTGATGCAAACATACACAGCACAGAAATGGACCAGTAAGTTCTAGAAAGCACAGACCCAAACGGAGCTAGAAGAATTCCTCTGGGAGTGGGTAACATGAGGGCGGAGACTGAACCTCTTGGCCGCTGACCCCAGCTCCTGGAGCACTGCCTGCACACAGTCTGCTCAGGAGAACTGTTCCAGGAAGGATAAGACCTGACTGGGGGGGGGGGGGGTGGCATGGGGGGATGGGGGGTGGGGTGGTCAAGTAGGTCTTGGGAAGCAGACAGTAGGCAGAGTAGATCTAGGTGTCATGAAGTTTGGAATTGAAAGGAGCTCCAGGAAGGATATGGGTTCATAATGTTGCCTCGGAAATTCAGCCACCTGGGCACAAATGTGCTTCCGGGCTGCCCCTGACCCGATCCCCCGGAGTCACATAAGAGTCTGGACACAGCTGGAGTGAGCGCTCGTTGGCGTGAGGGGTCCCCTCGATTTCTGTGTGATGCTGTTGAGAAGGGGCCTTGCAAAGGGAGGCAGCCCAAGTTCAGGTCTCTGATGCTTGCTCGCTATGTGACTTTGAGACAGTTCCCTACCCTCTCTGAGCCTTGGTCCTTCGTTTGGTGGTTGTGCCGATAAGGTAGCTTCATAAACGGTCACTCGAATCCACTTAAATCCAGCTTCGAAATCACCCTTGATTCTATCAGACTCAGTCCCGGGTCTCACAGGCCATGCGTCACAGCTTCCACTTTGCACCGGCCCCTCCTCCGGCCCCTCAGCTCCCCAGGACAGGGACTAGCACCCTGGGGCTCCCCCTCCAGGAGGAGGCTTGCACCCGAATGCCGCCGATTGGCCGTGACCTTCACTCCTAGCCTCGCACACCGCGACCACTCACTTGGACTGTCCAACTCGGGATGAAGCCAAGTCTGAGGACGCCGCGGAAAACTGAGACAGATATGTGACCCGTGGCAAGGGACACCTCAAAAGCACAGTGCCCCTCATCCTTTTGAGGAGGAGGAATGAACCGTCCTGGGCTGGGAAATAAAAAGAGACTAAAGATGAAATAATGCCGGTGCCCACCTGCTGCACGGGGAGGCCTGACTGGGACCCTCCAGTCCGGGGGGAGGTCAAGGATCCTCCGCGGTGCAACAGCGCCCCCTGGTGGCGAAGACTGAGATCGCACCCACGAGGTCTCCATACCCGGCCCTCCTTGCTGGCCTCCCCGTCTTCTCCCTCAGAGTCCAGAAAACTGAACTTCCTTCCCCAGAACAAAACGTAAACATAGTATTTGCTTTCTACCGTGAAAGGTTTCAAAATATGCGTCTAAAAACCCTGTGCGAATAAGGTTATGGGACGTCCCATCTTAGAGGTCATGCGGCTACTTTTGTGGAATTAATGATAATCCCAGTACGTGAGCCCAGGCACTGGACTAGGACTAATCTAACTCAGTCCTCAAAGCAGCCATGCAGGAGCCCAGTTGTCACCCCAGTTTTACGGGTGCAGAAGTGGACTCGGAGGGACGGAGGGCCCAAGGTTTGGAGGTCAGTGCTAGGAATCTACGGCCAGGCTCTCAAACATTCTGCTGTAAAGGGGGCAGGAAACACGATGGTTTTTGCTTTGGTTCGCCCCAAAACTCAGGATGAATTCTGATTTGGTTTTCAAATTCCTACATTTCTTCCCCCACCGAAGACCGACTTTCTCTTAAGCAACTCCAGATCCCGGCTTGTTTCCAGGGAAAGTATGAATCACCCCTTTGAGAAAGTTGATTTACCACAGACTTATTTGCAAGGGAGCCAGGTAGGAGCGGGGAAAGTGAGCCAGCAGGAGGCTCGCATTCTGGGCTGGTGGTTCCCCCAGGCCCGGTGGAGATAGGATCACCCAAGGTGGCCGATGATTCCAGAACAACGCTGTGCAGAGGCAGCCGGCTAAGAAATCAAATGAAGCCCAGCACTCATTGCCAAGCACATGCTGCTGCTCTAAGGCCTGGGTTGGGCTTGGGGATCTCCGTGACTCAGATGGGCACAGTTTGCTGGCACTCGGGGAGTCCTGAGTAGGCAGAAGGCAGGCGAGAGGAAGGAACAGGGAGAGAACTGCCTGGGGAGGAATGACAGTCTGGATCCTCCCTCTGGAAATGCTCCAGATTAGGACCCCGATCAAGCACGTGGGACACAGCAAGTGCAAAGAATGGAGCAAATAGGTGGGTGCTGGAGGGTGAATCTGGGAGGTGACCTGCATGGCCTTCCATCCCGGGCTCTCTGAAGACTGGAGCAGTCCTGGGCACGCCCCACACTGGGGTCTGGGAGCAGGCAGTGAGCCAGAGCCCCCTCAGAGCAGCACCCAGACGCCCCTTCGTCTGGAGAAGGGTCCTTTGTGCCAGAATTGCCTTGGAGCTGAAGGCATCAGAACACCCTTCCGAAGGGATTTGGGGGACGAGGCAATGAAGCAAAGACTGAGGGACGACGGGGAAGAGAAGGCAACGCAAGTCCTGTTCTCAGGGAATGGATAAAGGAAATGGGGACACTGAGTCAGCGTTGGTGCCACCGACATTTACGGAGCACCGGCGATGTGCGTGCTCACAGTGCGAGGGTGTGGGACGCTGCCCCGCGGAAGTCACAGAGTTAAGTCACACTAGCCATGGATACTCCCGCTCATGCCCTTGGCCAACAGACGCATCTGTGCTGAGGACGTAAGTGAGGATGAGAAGGGCTTTCACGGTGACACCTTCTGCAAGACCGTCCCCAACACCCGCCCCTCACCGCTCCCGCCTTGCCTGGCGCACGCGCCCTTCTTCCCTGCTTTATTTATAATCCCTGTGCTTCTATCACCGACATCCCTTTTTACCGCTTTTCTTTATGCCTCCAAACCTCCCCTAACATGTATCTGCCCTCAGCTCCCGGGCCTTTCTGAAGTTTTGCAAAAACGTTCTCTTTTATTATTCACCTGTGACCACAAGCATCGGGAAAAGGGCAGGGGGAGAAAGATGTGTCCTGATTTTGGATTTTGGATTGTTAAAGTTGTTTAAGATTTGGGGCAAAAAAAAAAATCATTAAAATAATTTTACAATATTATAAGGAATCTTATGGGAAATCATTGTTCACCTTGTAATCGAACCCCTTAATCTTACCAGGACTTTCGGGTCTATGTTCCTTCCAACACATAGCCATACATATGGTCTTATTATTTCCTCTGTTTTTCCCTGACGTTATCTCAGAAAAGCTACTTTTATGTAGACTTTATGAATTTAATAACTTAATTCAAAACCTCTCCCTGACTGACCATGACATGTTTAACTTTCACTGATTAGATATGTAGATCATTTTTAAAAAATTTTTTTAAGGTTTATTTATTTTTGAAATGGAAATAGAGCATGAGCCGGGGAGGGGCACAGAGAGAGAGGGAGACACAGAATCCGAAGCAGGCTCCAGGCTCCGAGCCATCAGCACAGAGCCCGATGTGGGGCTTGAACTCACGAACCGTGAGATCGTGATCTGAGCTGAGGTCATACACTTAACCCACTGAGCCACCCAGGCACCCCTAGATATGTAGGTCATTTTAAGGGCTTTAGCTGTTCTCTTTGTATTTTATGTTGTTGAGCCATTTTGAGCTACAGCGTATTTCCCCTTTTGCAATGACTTCCACAGGAGAATTTCCAGGGACGGGACCCTACGTTGAAGGCTACGACTGTGGTCGCAGCTCCCACCGTGTGTCGCTACCTTGCTTTCCAAAATGGTGGCACCCGCTGGCAGTTCCACCCGCAGGGGATGACTTGGCCAAGAACTCCATTTGAGATTTCACCGAGCAGAGACACCAATGTCCCTCTAAGTCAATGATCCGGCGACAGAACACGAGAACCTCTCTTCCTGTTCTCGGCCACATCAGCACCCCCCAAATCCCAGTTCTTCCAGAGGACCAGCCGCCAGAATTAATACACTCCTCTACCTGCAGAGAGTCTGGGGTCTCAGGAATCACACATGCATCGCTCTTTCTCCCTATCTGTTCTCATCCGGCCAACAGAGACAGCTGGTCATCCTCTGAGGTTAGCCTCCGCCCCCAGGGTGAAGCCACAGAGGCTGGAGGGCTCAGGGGTGGCCCCTTCCTGCAGCTACTTCTTTCCCTGCAACTTGGGGGCAGAGCTGTCTATAACCTCCATCCACAGCCCTGGTCCCGGTGGCCCACCCTCTTTCCCCGGGTTCTGCCACCTCCCGCCAGGATCTGTCTGCCTCCACAGGGTTGCCTGTTCTGGATCTTTCATGTAAATAAAGTCACACGATATTTGGTCACCGCAACTGGCTTATTTCACTCACCATGATGTTTTCAAGATTCGGCCACGTTGTGGCAGGTGTCAATACACCATTTGTTTTTATTGGCAAATAGCTTTCCACTCTTCTGGACGTACCACATTTTATCATCTGTTTGTCAATGGATTGATGTTTGGATTGTTTCTACTTCTTGGCTATCACGACTAATGCTGCTATGAACATCGTGCACGAGGTTTTGTATGGACATGTTTTCGTTTCTCTTGGGTATATGCCCAGAATGGCTAGGTCACATGGTGACTCTCTGTTTATACTTTGGAGGAATCGCCAGCCTGAATTTCAGAGTGGCCACAGCACAGTACGTTCCCACCCACAGGGTAGAAAGGTTGTGACTTCTCCGCATCCTCACTGACATTTATTATCATGTCTTTTTTTATTAAAACCACCCTAGTGGATGGAATTTGGGGTGTGATCTGCCCTAAGGAGTAATGTCCTTGAGCATCTTTTGGCCATTTGCATGTCTTCTTAGGAGAAATGATTGTGTAGATCTCTTGTCTCGTTTTAAATTGGGTACTTTGCCTTTCTATTTCTGAGTTGTAAGAGTTATTTATTTAAGTCCAACTCTCTTACCAAGCATGTGATTTGTGAAATGTTCTCCCATTCTGTGGTTGCTTTTTCACTTTCTTGATGATGTCCTTTGAAGCACAAACATGTTTAATTTGATAATGGCCAATTTATCGACTTTTTTTTCTTTTATTGCCAGTGCTTTTGGTGTTGTGTTTAAGAAGTCAGTCCCTAATCCCAGGTCAGGAAGACTTGCTCTGTGTTTTCTTCCAACCATTTTAACTTTTACTTTGGAGTCTTTGATCTAGTCTGAGTTAATTATTGTATATGGCATGAGATAGGGGTCTCAGCATGGGAGCCCATGATTCCCTTGACATGGGGTCCCTCCCCCCATGCTGGGGGAGAAGCGCAGCCCTTGCCACCCCAGAGCCAGCATCCCCAAGATGCAGGGCTTCCTTCCAGGGCCTGCTCTCTTGCCTACTGCCAAGTCCTGATCTCTCTCCTGAGGCCCATCTCTTGAACGGACTGCCTTTTACACCAGCCTCCCCTTTCTCTGATCCCTCCACTCCTCCTGTTTATTGTTGAAAGTCTGGCTGTAAAGACGGGTGCAGAACGCACACAGTAACAACTTAAACCTGGATGCCGGCATCACAGCCCTGGAAATCCATCGGCCCTTCCCTGCACTGGGAAGGCCAACGTCTTACCTTTGACCCCGACTGCTCATCCCAGCCCACCGCCAATCCTTCTTTCCCAACACTCTCTTCCTCACCCAACTCCCAGCCTCCAATCCCCAAATGCCTGTACCTGTCTTTTAAAGAACAGTGTGTTCCTCTAAACGACACCCCAAATTCTACCGGTAACCTTCGCTCCTATTTCCAAAGCCCCCCCCCCCACCCTGGGATTTTCTGTTCAGCAAAGAACCATTAATCACAACTTCACTTTTTAGCAGTCCAAAGTACCTGCCAAGGCTTTCACTCATACTTTTCCCTTTAAATGATCAAATCACTGGGTAGTTGATCCCACCGAATCTTTCTCTGCCCAAAATATGTTAGCAGCCGTTATTACATGTTAAAAAATTTTAAATCCTGCTCATCAAATTTATGTCCAATGGTCTTTGAATCATTTTGCCCTCGGTCCTCCTCTTCACGTGCATGTGGTTGATGAAACTTGGTTGCTCTCTTTCTCCGAAAGATCTCTAGTCATGACATTTATTTGTCCACCTTCCTAATTAACGTTGACAGTTCTCTGGGGTTTGTGGTGATTTTTTTCTTATATTCCATCCAAAGCATTGGTACACACCATCATTTCCACATGGAGAGTGTTGATTCTACAAAACTCATCAGTGAGGCTGTCACTGTTTTGAAATTCCTAGTACGTTTACCTTTGAGCGTGCCTTTGGCGAGTGAAGCTCATTGGGACAACGAAGCATCTACAGGTGAGCAAAGAGGTGCCCGCAATGTTTCCGTTTCCTGCCCCTACCATGTAGTGTTCCAAATATCACACAAGTTCCCAGCGGACCCCCAATGGTGGGAGTTTGGTGAGACTCCAAGTGGAAACACAAGGTAAGCACCCTGTGTCTACATTTGAGTGAGCTGCAGGCTGATAGCCCCGAGAGGCCACATTTTCCCTTGGAACCTGAACTTTCTGCAAACGTATAACAAAGGCAACGGTGTCCTAAGGGACATGAATGTCCAAGGAACTCGCTTGTGCTCTTTCTTACTCGTATTACGTGCGTGTGATCACGTAAATGTGCTGAAAATGTATGAGCTATGAAATACGGATTGTGCGATTTCTGTCATGCCACACAGGGGTTAAATGCACGTACATCTGAATTTAAAAGTTTTTTTGTTGTTGTTGTTTATTTATTTTTGAGACAGAGACAGAGCATGAACAGGGGAGGGGCAGAGAGAGAGGGAAACACAGAATCGGAAACAGGCTCCACGCCCTGAGCTGTCAGCACAGAGCCCGATGCGGGGTTCGAACTCACGGACCGTGAGATCATGACCTGAGTGGAAGTCCGACGCTTAACCCACCGAGCCACCCAGGCGCCCCATGTACACCTGAATTTAAAAGCGGCAGCGCGCAATATAAAGATGGGTGGTAAGATTCATGCTAATAATTTATATTTTTAACTTTTATTTACTTCGAATTATGTTAAATAGCAAAAAGCACTCTGGAGAGGTGAGATACACTGCAAAGGAAAAAGCTTTACCTT
This sequence comes from Panthera tigris, assembly GCF_018350195.1. Taxonomy (NCBI): domain Eukaryota; kingdom Metazoa; phylum Chordata; class Mammalia; order Carnivora; family Felidae; genus Panthera; species Panthera tigris. The sequence goes on from NC_056667.1 coordinate 216,118,961, forward strand.
GTATTACCCTAAATGGCACTTCCCTCCCCCCACCCCATTTTTTGAACAAGGGTCCTGCATTTTCAGTTTGCTCTGGGCCCACAAATTGTGCAAACAACCCTACGGCAGGACACCAACGCGAGCCTCTTCCGAGGTGGTCTCGCGAAGGGCACCAGGACGTGTAGGCCAATGAAAACTGCACACGAGCGCGTCCGCTGGCGAGGGACACTGAAGGACACCCGAGGCGGCGGCGGCGGCGGCGGTCTGGGGCCGGACCTCCGGGGCCAGACCTCCACGCCCGGTGAGCGGCCCGGCCACGCCGGGTCCTGGGCAGAAGCCCACACCGGACCGGTTTCAGCGCACGCGAGTCTGGGGGTGCAGGAGGGGCGAGAGCCCCGCAGCCGAGCACCCCCCGCACCCGGAGGGGCCGCCCGATCGGCCTTCCTGCCCGGAATCCCCAGGCGCGGCTGGCGCCTCGAAGGACGCATGCGCGTCAGGCCGCCCCGCGGGGACGCCGAGCGGTCCCCGAACCTGCGCGCACCCCTCCCTTCCCGGTCTGGCCGCGCGCTCGGGCAGCGGCTTCGCGCGAGGCCGGGCCGGTCCTCCAGAGCAGCGAGAGCGCCGGCCAGAGCGGCGGCGAGCCTGCCCCGCCGCAGCGGCGGCCGACGACGCGCCGGAACCGACGGCGCACCTGCGCCTGGGCGCTCGGCGGCGTCGGCGGCTCGGTACGTCATCGCGGGCGCGACGGCCCGAGGGACTGTCTGGGGTCTGCTTTCGGGAAGGTGCCGCGGCGGGACCTGCCGGGAAGATGCCAGTGGCGGTGATGGCGGACAGTGCCTTTAGTTTCAAAAAGTTGCTGGATCAGTGCGAGAACCAGGAGCTCGAGGTAGCCGGTCGCGTCGCGCTGGGAGAAGCCGCGGGGTGTTCCGCGGCCCCGGGGCGGTGCCGGTCTCCAGGGTAACGGGGCCCGCGGGGCTCGCGGCGGGCGTGGGAGCCGCGCTTGGGGAGCTCGGGACGCCGGGGCCTGCTCCGAAGGCTGCGTCTCCCCGAACGGGCCCCCGTCTCCCCGAACGCGCCCGGAGCTTGTGGTTGTGCGTCTTCAGCTAGTGAGCCCGTGAACCCTGTGCATCTTCGCTCCTGACATCCTTCAGGATGCTTCTTGTGTGAACGGGACCAGGCATCTTTCCTCCCCGGGTGGGGGGAGGCGAGGGAGTGTGGATTTCATTAAAGACATTTGTGCAAGCATACACAGACCAAAGAAGAAGTAACGTTTTATTAACTCAGAAAGCCCTTAGTCTCATAACGTTATCTCCTAAGTTGACTGTTCTGCCTTCGGTAGGATTGTTGGAAGTTCGGTCATGCAGATGTTAAAGTTCATTGAGCTCCCCCCCCCCGCCCCCCGGCACTGAAAAAGCATGTATCACATTAGAATAAAAAGTTAACCAAAGGATACAACAGCCAGAAGCAGCAGCTCACTAGTAGACACTTAATATGTGTTTGCTGAATGCATTAAATTTGAAGGCAGAGAGGAATGTCTTTGTAGCTCAGCTGTGATTTTTTTTGTTGTTATCACTCATCACGTAGCCGTTCAACGTGTTTGATACAATGGGTGGTGGAATCCTAGTGCTTTAGGGTTCTCTTGGAATTGGAAACGTTTGTTTCTTTTAAGAGTAACACCATATAAGAATTTGAGAACTGGGAAAGGGATCCCGTTTGAAACACAGAGGCTCAGAAGGAGATAAATCACAGCTGATGGCAGATCTAAACCTAACACTGTGGTTTTTAGTGTTCCGTACCTTCTCTAAAGCTCTTTCTACGTCTGTAGTACTAAGTATCAAAAAATAGGCTTACTTTTTAGGTTACTGTTAATAAAATACTTTTTTAAAAAAAGTGTAAGTGTAAATAAGGTTTTCCATTTTTGGCCTTTTAGGCTCCTGGAGGAATTGCTACACCCCCAGTGTATGGTCAGCTCTTGGCTTTATATCTGCTCCATAATGACATGTAAGTACCTTCTACCTGAAGCTAAGAGCAGCCGCATCCCCAGGATTTACAGAAATTATTCTTGCATTGAAGAAGCATCATTAAAACATAATGCGCAAGGAGCTTTATCTTTAATTGTATTACTTAATACACTTATTTCATATAACGAATCATGATTTAAACAATGATTAGGCCAAGTTGTTTTAAAATTTACTTGTTTTACAAGTACATATATTCTCAGCACCTGGGTGGTTCAGTCGATTGTGTGTCTGACTTCAGCTCAGGCCATGATCTCACGACTCATAGGTTCAAGCCCCGCATCGGGCTCGGTGCTGACAGCTCGGAGCCTGGAGCCTGCTTCCGATTCCGTGTCTCCCACTCTCTCTCTCTCTGCCCCACCCTGGCTCATGCTCGCTCTCTCTCTCTCTCTCTCTCTCTCTCAAAAAAAAAGTTAAAAAAAAATACATATATTCTCTAAAAAACATTCTAATTTGTTATGAGAAACTACAGTGTCTGTAAATTCCTTTAATTCTGTTGTCCTTTTTCATCTTTAATAAAACTTTCTTAAGATCTCTGTTTACTTCATTTTGCACGTCACCCATAGACCAAGAGAAACCAAAAGGGAAGATTGAGAAAGCCAAGAGGTTTCTTGAAAGGTGTCCTTTTTTCCTTATTCTTAATTCATGTTTATCGAAGGAAAGTCGGAAAGCATAGAATACAGAAGGAGTCCCTTCTGGTGCTACGAGCCGTTGATGATTTCTATTTAAGTGTTGTTTTAAATTCTATTAAAGCTGGTTTCGTATCTCTTAGAAAACTCACCTGAGATTTCTATGACCCATACACTGTGTAACTGTCGGTTTCGCATTGTAATCCTGTCATCATACCTGTGTTGTGGTTCAGGTTTCCACACTCTTAAAAACCACCTCGAAGTGTTGGTGGCTCTGTGCCCACTGGTGAGAGGAGGGCTCGTGGGGAGCACCGTGCACCGTGTTCGTTGTCAGGACGTTCCAGAGCCTTGAAAGTATAGATACTTGTTTATTTTTATGTGTGTATACCTTATCTACTTAAGTGTTCATGTGTTTGGTGCCCGTTGCCTTAATTTGAGACCCAGATCGTTCATAAAAAATGCACCGAAAATGGCAGAATGTTACTTTGGTAAAAATATTTCATTTCTTTTTTTGCCTGGAAAGCTGCTCTTCCTTCCCCTGGACAAATTTATATAAAAGTCAGTTTCATTCTATCTAATACGGAGTACTTTTAAGTCTATTTCTGTGTGTTTGCAGTGAGATCTAGAATATTGAACATTTATTGAGATCATTCTTTTTGTTCTTTCTTGGGGGGATGTAAATTAGGAATAATGCAAGATATCTTTGGAAAAGGATACCACCTGCTATAAAATCGGTAAGTATTCTTTAGTATATGCTGCTATTTGAATGTGGTAACATTCGTTTAAATGGCAACCTTTTAAAGTTTTTAAGGTTTCTGTTTTCTTTCCTGTGTGGTTCACAGGAGTAGTTACTAAACTGGTATTAAAGTTTAAGAACAGATCTACAAAGTCCTCTAATCAGAAATTTTAATTTCCCTTGGATGGTATAGAAACCTGTACTTAGCTTCTGATCACATTTATTGAGACACTTCTTATAAGTGTCACTTTGCCTGGCAAACAGCTGAGACATTTTAGATAAAGGTTTGGTTTGGATTTTTTTTTTCCCTTTTGTAACTGATTTATGCAGTTTCCCGTGATGGTATTTCTTTGAAATTGGTGTTGTTGACAAGAATATTCTAAACATGATTTTCACAGCATTGAAATCTTTTGCTAGTTAGCATTTTAGATTTCTTAGTTTCGATGGGAGATTAGAGGAAGTCGCCTCTTAAAAGTTTCTTCCAAAGTGAAATGAAATACATTTTTAACTTCATGGGATTCACTGTTTCCAGCATAAATGTGAATTGAGTTTTTTAAACAGTCACAGAATATGACCAAGAATTCACCCGAATTCTTTTATTCATTATTGATATTCAGCAGAAATTCATTTTAGTGTTTCTACCCTCTTTTTCTTCTCCAGACATTCTATTAAGATTGGTACTTAAGTAATTAAGTAATTATAAATGACACTCATAGTTTCAGTGATGTTAGTGAGAATTCTGTCCTGGGAGAGGCTACAGTGTATGGCATCTTAGATTGGCAGTCTTTATTATTAGCCATTTTGTTATACTTATATCCAAAAAATACGTATGTATATTTTACATGCACACGTATATGAATATGCTCTATCATGTATATTATGTATGTGTATATATGAGGTAACCAATATGCTTTTGAAAATGATGTGTAAGAAAATTAATTACCAGACTTAGTTCTGAAGTATTTTTAGATTATTTCAGGTTTTAATTTTCTATTATAATAAAAATTTGTATAAACCACACAGATAGATTTTACCTTATTGTCCACAGCATTTAAAATCCTTTTTGACGGTGGTTGGGCTGAAGAAATCATTATACCTCTTAAAAGAAATGTTGAATTATGTTTTAAGATACCGTTGCTGGTAAATCTGCAGACTGCATATTCTCAAAGGCAGTAATATTTATTGCAGGCGAACTCTGAACTTGGGGGAATTTGGTCAGTAGGACAAAGAATCTGGCAGAGAGATTTCCCTGGGATCTATTCGACCATCAACGCACACCAGTGGTCTGAGACGGTCCAGCCGATCATGGAAGCACTTAGAGGTAGTGTTTCTTTGTGCTTAAAAATTAAATTAGGCCTGTTCTCTAAGTGCTGTAATGTTGAAGTAAGTCAGTTTTTTTTTAAAAAAATAGATCTAATTTAAAAAGAAAAAAAAAGTTACTTTCTGCTAGGTGAGTGGGGCAGCTTTCAAAATTCTTTTGGAAGGATTTGCTGTAACCACGTGTCTTCATTTAGTCTTGCTTGAAATTCTATCGGTGGCCAAGGGATTCGCTCACTGTCTCTTTAATTTAATTCTAAATTGAAAGTGCTCTTGTCAGTAGGAAGATTTTTGCTACTAAAATGAAATCTTAGAAGACTCTACGAAGCCCAAGCTGTGGGGTGGTTAAGGTCTTAAACCCCAGGTGTTTGAAAGTGGAGACGATGCTTGGGAGGTTGTCGACCTCAGCCTTTGGTAGGGTTTGTCTTCAGCTTCTGGGTTTGTAATTCAGTTCAGTACATAGATGCTCAAATGGTTTTCCATTGCTTTGAAAGATTACAAGTCCGTGTGACATGGCACTGATCCTACGATGCAACTTGACCCTGCCTGTCTGTTCTCCCACCCCGGGCACCTGACCGTCTATCCCAGTCTTGCTGGTTCGCTCTTACAAATTCATACAGCGCTCTCTTAATGCGGTTACCTGGTTTCTGTAGGTAACACCTGCCTCCGCTCCCTGCCTTCCTTCTCTGGAGGAGTCAGCGAGCAGGGGTTTTTGAATAACCAACTGCTCATCCCTCTGTCAAGGGATAGCACCTTCTCAGGGGAGCAGGAGGTGAAGGTTGCTTCTGAGACGGACCTGATTTCTCTTGGAAAGGCGAAGCCGCATCAGCGTAAAACAGAACAAGGTCAGGGATAGCACAGGAGGCGCTTCCTTTAAATATGAAGGAAGTGAGCAGGACCGCAGGCCCGCAGGTGGGAGGGAGGCGTGCGGTACGAGGTCGCCCGGGGACAGCAGGGGCAGGTTCGGATGCTCCCACAGGGAAACCGCCTCAGCTTCTTCGTGTGAGTCCAGAGGAGGCCTCGGTGTGGCGGTGGACTTTCTCGGAGGATCTGGCTCAGTCTTAGGGCCGCGGTGTGAGGGCCCAGGCCGCGTGCCGTGTCCCCACGGTCTGCGGTGGGTTCCTTGGCGGGACCAGGGCTCGGCTCTCCTGTTGCGTCAGGCAGACATCCCCCCTTTGCCTGCGGTGGGTGTACGGTGTTTCTTCCCGGTGCCGCCTCTGCCCCCGGCCCACTGCATTAAGTAGGCCTTGAAGGCGTCCGGCAGGCCCCTGCGAGGCTGTGTAGCAGAACGTGGGGTGGGGGGGGGTTTGGAGTCCGGAGCCCTAGTTCTGGAGTTCAGGTCTCAGTGCCGTCACTCGAGTGACCCCTCAGTACCTCATTTTTCTCATTTGTAAAGCGGGATCGTAAATAGTACTTGCCTTGGGGGGTCGTAAGTGAATTAATATGTATAAGCACCTAAGTATACTTACTTAACACGGATAAGCAGTCTTGTGTTCACCCGCAATATTTTTGGACCTATCCTAAGAATTTTACAAATCCCCAGGTTCACGAACAGTACTGGATTTGCCTTCATAAAATGCAGCCTGGTGAAGGAAGTCTCTTCACAGATTTGAATTACTGCTAAATTTAATATTTTGCATTTTAATGTGTTACAAACTTTCTGTTTTCTGGATTGTTCTAGGAACAGTGACTTTCTCCAATCTCTCCCTTTTCTGTTCTGGGTTAGTCACAGTCTTAGAAGGTTGAAAAGCATTTAACTAAAGACAGGCTAGTGAAGGAGCTGGCCTTCTAGTTTTTTAATGGCAACCAGCGGCCGGTGAAGCACCCAGGGGCTCCCTGTGGGCCCTTCCTCCACGGGCCCCAGAGGGAGAGAGCGAGGGACCCACACCCCTGGAGCCGCAGGAAAGGGGCTGCCCCCGGGAGCTGTGGCTCCGCCAGAGCGAGGCCGGGAGGGCGCGGAGGACACGCATTCACCGGACCCGTGACCCATCCGCGAGCAGGCCGTGCGGGTCCCCTGGGCCGTGGTGTCCAGCCCCCCGGAATGGAAGGGCAGAGGTGGATTAGAAAGTGCGGGACCGCTAGCCCAGCCTCTCTCCGTGTCCAGCGCTAGCTGTTGGCGGGTGGGGGTAGATAACGCACACTTGTAGGTGCCGTCCACACGACAGGATGAGCGCTCTGTCAGCGTCTCCCCAGGGCTTCCGCCCGTGCTGAACGGCCGCAGACATTAGGTGCTGGCTCCGTTTATATTCCACCTTCTCACGTGGTTCTAATGCCCGCCCAGGTCTTAAGGGTGGCACGGTGACGAGTGGAATGGCCCTGGGTGAAAGCAGCCCGAGGTGTGTGGCCTCTGACCGGCCCTGTGGGACCCCGCCTGGCTTTTCGCTTCCTCTGCCAGCCCGCGCCCTCTGTGCTGCCCTCCCCTTTGCCAGGCCTGCCTCAGTTTCTCTCCTCTCCGGCTCTCTCCCACACCATTCTTGTTCTCCTCCCCATCTTTCTCCGCTCAGTTCTAAGCATCTGACCCCGGGGCTTGAACTGAAGTTAATATTTTTAAAACATGGTCTGTCTGTTTACCAGGCGGGTATAATTTCTGGTGGACACTTGGATTTCCCTTTCTGTTGTTGCTTGTGGCAGCTCTCTTTTATTGAGTGCCTGTGGGCTTCAATAGGGAAAGATCCCCCATCTCTGACGCGGGTTCAAGCCCGACGTGCGGTCAGGTGCAGAGCCGGCCGGTAGGAGGAAGGAAGGAGCGGGCCGAAGGTGCCGGCGGAGGAGCACGCACGGGCTCAGGGGAGCGGAGAGGATGTCAGGCTCAGTGAGAGGTGCAGGAGCGCGCTGGGTGTCGGCGGTTTTTAAGAGGTACGAGAGAACGGGGCCCAGCCTGGGTCCCGGTGGCAGAGTCAACAGGCGTGTACTTAGCGCTCCCTTAGAGAGGGTGGGCACTCCGGGGGCGGGTGGAAAGAGAAGAACGGCAGCCCTCCTCCTGTAGGGAGCTAGGGCATCATTGAGGTGATGGGAGCGCGGACGGGTGGGGTGAGCAGTGCTGTGCATTTAGAGAAGAGCAGAGATGGCCGTGAACCCGAGCGCTGCAGGCAGAGTTTGTAAACAGACCTAGGAGTCCGAGCGGAAACCACGTGACAGCATGAACCCAAAGGCCGAGACGAGAGAGGTGTGAGGCTCGTCTGGGAGCCGGGGGGCGAAGTGGAAGGGGTGTCTGAGCAGCTTGGTGCAGTCGTCGGGCGATGTCCCAGGAACGGAGAGGATGTCGCTGTGTCGTGGGGCCGTGAGGAACGTACGCCCCTGCCTGCTGAATGTGGACAGTAACACGCAGAGTATTTGGCCGCACGCTGACCGCCAGGTGGGGGAGCCCTTGCGTCGCCGAGGCAGCCGTGGGTGGAAGCCAGGCTGGCCGGACCGCACCTCCTAACCTGCAACCAACCGTCCACTCTTCTCTGCCTCATTTCTGAGACATGGAATGTGGGAATTGAAGCCTGGGGAGGTCCCACCCGTCACCTCCAGGGGGGCGGCAGGGGGGCTGTCGCTGGAATTGTTGGCGGCCCCCCTGTTAGGCTCAGCCATTCAGGACTGGACCCTAGGATCTGAGCCCAAATTAAGTCAAGAGTTTAGAGCGGACTTGAAAGTTAGGAAGTGTCAAAGGACAAAACTTCAACTGAGCAAACCTGCAGACCTAACTGGCATTTCTAAGCAGGCCGTGTCGGGCCACATTCCATCTAGCAAGTAGAGGGGACTCGGAGGGCTCCGTACACAATGGTAGGAAGGAACTTGGGGCAGGGAAGGTGTTAGCAAAAGAAAAAGGATTGTTTCCGTCAGGCCATCTTCCCTTAAGGGTAGAGCAGGGATGGAGAGGGTCCCTGTGGCAGATTAACTCTCCCTCGCCCATCAGAAAATCCCTGACTTACCGGTTAGGATTATTTCTAGCGGAGATTGAAGCCGAGTCAGGTATTAAGTCCCAGTTTGTTGGCGTGGCGTTTGGGGCCTGTGGTTTTCTTTTGAACAGAAGAGTGCTGTAGTTATACGGTTTGTCTGAAATTCCTAGGTGTGATCCTGTAACAGAGACCCTCCTAAGAAAGGACAGCTAATTACTGAAGTAGATAATTTCTGCCCCATTCATTCCAGTCTTAAATTTTTAAGTGGGATTAAAAGAGGTTCAAAAAAATTGTATACCGAGTACATAAACATATTTAAATGAAGTTTTCTTGGAGTTTGGGTCTTCTATTTATTAACTTTTTCCTCCTGGGTCATTTTTATTGTCCTCTGAGAGAGATTTGCTGTCTAAGAGGAAGCACAAGAAGATGATTTGTTTATTCGGCAATACCTGAGCGCGTCTTACACGCCAGGCACGTGGATCTATAAGCGTAGAAACCTTTGCGTTGATGTAGTCTTGCTGATAAAGTTGGACAAGGACAGTGACGTAACTTAATTACCAAAAAAGCCAGTTCTCTTGGTTCAGTGTGTTGTGTCGCCCTCCACCCCCGCCGTAGATGCCACACGGAGAAGAGCCTTCGCCCTGGTCTCTCAAGCCTACACCTCCATCATCGCCGACGACTTTGCAGCCTTTGTGGGGCTCCCGGTGGAAGAGGCCGTGAAAGGTATGGGGCTTGCTGGTTACTTTCAGCAAAAGCGAAAGTGTAAGTTACTAGGGCAGGTGTGCTTTTGAGACGTAGGTGGTGTTTGTCCTCTGGGAAGGGGATCTGGAACCCGCAGGGTCCCACAGCCACAGCGGGGCCTCGGGCAGGAGGCGGCCTGCAGCCCCGCCCCCAGGAGCCCTGCACTGGCTCGGCGTGAGTGTCCACGTGGCCATGAGGGGAGGTCGTGCGGTTGTGTGTGGACCCATTTTACGCGGCCGCTGTCACCACCTGATGAGTTAAAGAAACAACGTTTTAGTCTGCAGAGCTTTTTGGATTTCCGGGTGTGGATGAGAGATTTCGTGTTCCTGCTCACTTTCAAAGCACTTTTTGCCAGAGGTAGTTAGTGTCACCGAGAACGCGAGCTCTGCGAAGGAGAACGTTGCCGTTGTCGGAAGTGGGCATTTGGCGGTGTCGGTGAGGTGCGCTGTCCTTGCACGTGGCCGTTCTAGCTCTTGCTGGGGGCCTCTTGGATGTCCCCGTGGCCACTTTTTACCCTGGTTCCCAGGGCTGGATCCCCGAATGTTTTCTGCTTTTAGTTCTAAGAGTTTCGATCAAAACCTGAGTTAACGGTGGGCCTGTGAACTGGTGGTGTGTCCTCCCAGGCTGATGCCCAGGAAGGGAAGCTCGCAGCCACTGTGCGCCGAGCGTGGGGGGGTGGGGGGAGGGGACGGGTGGGAACAGAGTTACTGGAAGACGCTGTCCGAGGGTGAGGAGGAAGGCGCCCGACACAGCCCCGCATCCGCTCAGATCACATCGGTTCTCTCGAGCGGTGGGAAACGTTCACGGGATGTAAGAAAGTAAAGTTGCTTAAGTATGCCGGGAGAGTAGCATTATGTTAGGAATTCTGAGCTTAAACTCTGTAATTTCTTTAAATTATCTCTTTTCCTCTGAAAGTCAACATGTTGATATATGTATTTTTTTACGAAGATAATTTTAATTGCCCTCCCAACACACATTTGGAAACCCCTCCTCGCTGTCTCTCACCGGTACCTCCCCTCCCTTCCGGCCCCCAGACGTGCTTTTGCATTTTCATTCCCCAGGTCATCCCCAGACCGGCTCCTCCCCTCGGTGGATCGCTGTAGAGTGTTGTACACGGCCCGTAGCATTGTTTTCCCGTGATTGACATTTTTGAGTCTCCGACCCAAACAGAAACTCCGTTGAGTCCACAGCTTGTTCCTAAATTTCCAAGGCCTGCCACAATTGGAGTCACATAGGAGGCAGCTTGATGAGAGCTGTTGTGGCAAATCATACTGTTACTTACTCACAAATGTTTGTTTCGACTTCTTGAAATTGATCCGTAGCTTATCACATAATAAAGAACATACATACCCCAGAGCCCAGATCTTAAGTGACTGCCTGAGTGTGAGTCCGGGTACCCTCCTTCCAGCCCCCTGCTAACCGTGTGGGCTGGGACGCGTCGGTGGAATTCAGACTTCATTTTCCACGTCAGTTAAGGGCGGCCCTGGTCCCCCTGTGGAGAGTGATGCGGTGATTGCCTGCAGTGACCCCCATGGAGCGGTGCCCTCTGGCCAGCACCGCGTGTGCGCTGTTGTTTCCGTCGTTGGCGACGTCTTTGTTATCGGTGCAGGGATGGCAGGCCGTCCTGTCTGTCCCCCTCAGGTCTGCGTTTAGTCACGCTGACTAGGTTCATGCGGGAACACACACTTTACGGAAGATGGGTCATCTGTTAAGGGTGTGTCGGTCTGACGGAGTAAAATGAGGTTGGATACAGGTTTAGAAATATTGGAAAAATAAGCTGACCGGAGAACGTTGGCCCTCCCACACTTTGCTAGCAGAAATACACATTACGGGGTAAAGTGCACTGGTCAGACCTTCCGTACGAGCAGCGTCACAGACAGAGGGTGGATCTTCGATGTGAAATTGCAGGGGTCTCGTGGTCATTTCTTCATCTGTGTGTTAAATGCGTGTTTCTAGGTATATTAGAACAAGGATGGCAAGCCGACTCCACCACAAGGATGGTTATGCCCAAAAAGCCAGGTAGGTGGGGCTCCGCATCCGTGGGTGCAGCTCGTGAAACTGCGCCGGGGTCTTTGGTACTGGGTTTGGGTAATGTGATGGAAAGTTCTGGACCGACAAGGTGGAAGTGACCCGGGACCAGTACAGATACAGACTGACAGACGCTTGTGGCAGAAAGGATCTTAAAGACACCTCGTTTTACCTGAATTTTTGAAAGTGTATTTCTTGTATAAAAGACTATTTTATATGGGCTTTTTATAATCCTTATTACAACTTAATTTTCACTACGTTAATCTCCCATCCTTTTATTTATGGGGCCATTTCTTTCTTTTTCTTTTAATTTTTTTTTAAGGTTTATTTTTGAGGGGGAGAGAGCGCACAAGTGGGGGAGGGGCGGGGGGGGTGGGGGACACAGAATCGGAAGCAGGCTCCAGGCTCCAAGTCATCAGCACAGAGCCCGACACGGGCCTCAAACTCGTGAACTATGAGATCATGACCTGAGCCGAAGTCGAACGCTTAACTGACCAAGCGACCCAGGATAGGCTACTTCAGTGTTTATCCTTAATATCAGAACTGTTGCTTTTTTTAAAAAATATTTAAAAATATTTAAGAAATATTTTCTCCTTGTACTGTAGACATGTAAACTCTTCTCGGATACAAGACTTTCAGTGGCTTCAGTGTTCACGAAATTAAGCTCTTTGGCTTTCTAAGGCTTAAGTTATTTGACCTGGCCTCGCGGTCCCCATCTGAGTTGCAGTCCCGCGGTCTTCTTCCGAAGTGAGCCGTGCTCATTCCTGCTCGGAGGTCTCTCTTGTGCTTAGCAGGACTGGCCTTTTCTCCCACGTCTTTCGAGCCGGCCTTCATGCCCACATCCATACAGCCTTCTACTTCAACCCAAAGTTCCTTCCACCTGCTCTGAATTCCTGTTGTTTAGACATTGTTGACCTGACCGTAAAGAATTACTCAAATTTGGGTGGGTTCTGCCCCGTGAAGGTGCAGGAAGTGGTGAGACATGGTCCCAGCGAGTCTGGATGCTGGAGAAACCGCCATAATAAAAAAGACGTGGGTGATCGAATAGAGCATAATTGTTAACTCTGTTAGAGAAGTCTTAAATGGCCGTAAGTGCCGTCGCATGCATTAAAAATGACGTGTTCTGTGTGAAAGTTCTTGCCGACACCTTGTGTAAATTCAGTTGTTACTTTTAGTTGCAGGGGCCCTGGATGTTTCCTTCAACCGGTTTATTCCCCTATCAGGTATGTATCTTTTATGCTCATTTAAAACGTGTTTCGTTGTTTCTTTTTGTCGTATGTATCTGTTTTTCTTAGCTCTAACCTTGTAAAGGAAGAGATTAAATTCTGCACTTGCTATTTATAATAACGTATCTGGTTACAAGCGAGACCAGGTGGGTTCTCCTGTGTGGCTGACGTTGAGGCCGTGGCACCTCCTGACCCGGCCACAGCGCCTCCTTGATGTCACGTAGGGAAGCCGTGGTAGGGCTCCTCCCGAGCGCTTACTCGGACGTCATCCCTAGGCTGGCGTGCGCTAACTTAAAAGCTGGCACTAAACTCCTTGACGATGGGGTTCTTTGTGGGGCTTTTTTTGTTCACTGACAGCCGAATATTCTAGAGCAGTGCCTGGCACACAGTGAGCCCTTGGTAATTATTCACCAGATTTCGTGTCACATGGGCGGGTGTCTTTCCAAGAAGAGCTGTGTTCTCTTAAGAGAGATGTGGCGGGGCACCTGGGTGGCTCAGTCAGTTGGGTGACCGACTTTGGCTCAGGTCATAATGTCACGGTTTGTGAGTTTGAGCCCCACGTCGGGCTCTGTGCTGACAGTTCGGAGCCTGGAGCCTGCTTCAGATTCTGTGTCTCCCCCTCTCTCTGCCCCTCCCCTGCCCACACTCTGTGTCTCTCTGTCTCTCAATAATAAATGTTAAAAAATTTTATAAAGAAAAAGAGAGATGTTGCATGTTAACATGGGAAGTTCAACAAAGCCACACGTGCCTTTACTCCCAGTTTAGCAGAACCACCCCTGAGACGTGAGACTTCTTGGCTTATTTTTCAAAAATGTCCGAAATCACTAACAAAGTTTCCGTTGGAGCCGTGGGTGGTGGGGCCAAGGCACTGTTCCTCGGGTGTCTGACCGTCTGTCTCTCTCTCTTTCTCCTTCGCATGCGCAGAGCCCGCCCCAGTCCCGCCCATCCCCAACGAGCAGCAGTTAGCCAGACTGACCGACTACGTGGCTTTCCTCGAAAACTGATGCGTCATTCTGAGTTCAAGATCCACCTCCAGAATCCTGTATACTGACAAATAGAGAAATGTAAAATTTTTATTTTCAACCTATTGGCTGGATTAGCACCTCGGCATTCCTTGCGGAGTATGTGATAAAATACATATATAAAGTATATATTATATATTTTGTCCTTAAACATTATGCTGAATAGTTGTTGAAACGATTCTTGTTTTGTAACATTTGACAATTTGGATGAAGCCCGTCAGTATTACGCAGTTTATATTTCCTGGTGACTCCTGAAACCCGGCCGCCCGGCTTCCCGTGGGACGGCGCCTATCAGCCGTTTGTCCCTGCGCGGCACGCGGCACAGCCCCGTCCGCAGCGAGGGTTGACACTTAACAGCGACGCGCGTGGGAGCTGAGGAGCGGCCGGGGGTCCCGAGCCCCCCCCCCCCCCCCCCCCCCCCCCGTCAGAGGACGTGCTCCCCTTCTCCCCAGCCCCGAGGACCACACCCCGAGTGCTGACGCGTGGCGGAGGAGGAAAGGCCGTGTCCTCAGCCAGCAGAGCGTGAGCTCCTGGGGGTGTCAGCACACCCGCTGCCCGCGCTGGAGGGCTCACCGTGAAAACGCGACTATCGGAGACCTTCAGGAGCGCGAGCCGTCGTAGTCCTTTCTCGGGAAGGGGAGCGTAGGGCGAGAGGCGTGGTCCTGGCAAAGACGTTCTCACGACGAGTGATCCGCTTTGTGCCGCCAGCACCCTGCAGCCACCGGATGCTTGCACCCGTCCTTCGCTTCGAGTTCCGCCTCTTGGAGAAATACTGAACGAGTCTCTCGGTTTTTGTGCGATGGCCTCTGACTGTTTGGAGGTGTTTCGTGTGTCTTCAGGCTAACACCCCCCCCCCTTCATTTATTCTGCATTTGTTCAATAAATATTTAATTGAATTCAGCTGTGTCACCTGAGATCGTTTCTGGAAATTTCACCATCCTGGTCTTTCTGTGGATACGTTCTGGTTTGTCACTGGCTCTCGAGATAGGAATTTCTTCCTTAAATACAAATGACCCATATGGTAGTGAGCACGTGTTTTCACCCGCTTTAAACCCATTTTTCAGTTACTGTTAACATTTATGGAAATACTTTTCAAATTAATGTTTGATTTAACTCAGATGTAGAAGTCATGTTAAAAACCGCCTTGTCTTACAGCTGCGGAAGTGGAAATTCAAGAAGCAGGAGGGTCGATAGCTGGACAGCGATGACTCCCGTTTTTGAATTTGCCGGTATTGAGTGCACGTTGTCTCCGCGGGCCTGATTCTTAACGGACTGGAGTCAACCGAGTGTTCGCCGATGGGGACTCGCCGAGTAGACAGGGGTGTGCCGGGCGGTGCCGTGCAGCTCTCGAAGCGTCAACGACCGAGGGAAGACCTCCGTGTGCTGAAACACGGTCCTCTCCAGAATGGCCCCTTGGAAAGGAGGAGGACTTTCTGCTGTTGCCTTGAGGGTGAGAAAGGGCCGGTGGACACAAGCGTGCATACGTGCGTACTTAACATTTCGAAAAAACAATCGAAGGTTAAACCAAAAACTAGTGAAACTGATTGCCTGAAGGGGAACAGGACGTCTGTGGACTTCATGTAGCACAACAGTGATTATTTCAAGTGACTCAATCACAGTGTTTTGAGTCTGGGTTGTCAGTGGCCCCTACACTAAGGACACAGAGCCCTCAGGCTACTGAGTATGGTTTTATGGTTTCATGGTTTCGTAGTTTTCAAAAAACTATCTTGATGTTTTCACCATTATTAAAAGTATATTTCAGGGTAAGAAAACAGAAATTAGGTAATCTTGTTAGAACCCAGTAATCTTAAATTTCAGTAAGAAACCTTAAATGATGTTTCTTTCTAAAGAAGAAATGGTTCCTGGCTCTGTCCAACTAAAAAGGCCTGGAATAATCATAGCCCAGCACCAGCGAGGACCAGTAAGGCTGACATAGTGGTCTCCGAGCTCCATTTTCAACTAAGCAGAAGCAGAACTTATTTTCAAAGTAGGTGCTAGTCTGGGGCAGTAATTGTACGAGTTGGTCCCCAGGACAGGATGTCCCAGGTTCAGGAATGTTTTCGGAGTCTAATGCGGTTTTTTTAAGTTTGAACATGAGACCAGCTGAACATGAGACAAATTGAGCATGAAAAATCTGCTTATGTGTTTATATTTTTAATCCCAAGTTCATAATTCTAGTACTAAGATGACCTCATCATGGTACAATAAAGCCAGGACAAGTGCCTGATTCAGCCTCTCCCGTATTTATTTATGAGTCTTCAGAATAATGAAGTGATGCCCTAGTGATATCCAAAGTAACAAAATGGAACCACCGAAGTAATCAAATGCATGATGATGGAAAATTCTTTATAGAAGGATTCCACCTAGTAAGTGGAGATAGAATTCGAAAACCAGTGCTTTGCAGTCCTTTTCCTAGAGGATCTATGAAAGCAGCGTCGTTGGCTGCTGAGACCACGGGGCCGAGAAGATGAGACAGAGCATAAAATAAGGCCCCACGTGCATCCGCCCGTCTCTGTGCTCTGGCTACTGCCAAGACCGCCAGCTGCGTGCAGGTGTGGCCTGACAGCACCTTGTTTACATCCACGAGTGTACCTACCTCTGTTGCTCTGGGACTCCCGGGACAGTGCCGCAGCAGTCAACAACGCAAACCTGGGTGAGGGGGAGTTAGCCTCCGCAGCACCCCTGCAACAGATGGGTCAGAACAGATCCGGTGAGTACCGCTGCCCTCCGTGTCTTGGGAGGACAGCTCCAGGGTACCGTCTGTGCCTGGCTCCGAAGAAAGACCCCAGAGAGACCCCACTGTGACCAGTCTGCAGTGGCATATGTAGGTTGTTGGTTCCTCCTCCCTTGTTTCTCTCTTCCTAGTTCTACCCCCCACCCCACCCCCGCCACTGTTTCCTGGGTGGAGAGAAGGGGTCTGTCTGCGTGTAACTTGAAGGCACCTCAATCCATCCTTTCTTAACATCGCCAGCGGGCACCAGGAGCCTGCCGGGGTGTCGTGGTACAGCATCGACCATGACTTCATGGTTTGCCATGTTTCTGCCAAAACAAACTCCCCTCCCCGGAACGAACGGGAATCTAATCACAGTTGTAGACTCAACTGCCCCTTTCCATGAAATGTGGATATTAGATGAACAAGTGAAACGCCCCACCAAGAAGCAATCAGCCAGATCTAGAACGTGGGGGATTTAACAGGACCAAAAAGTGAGTTTACTTAAGAAATAAATGACCTGAAAAGGGAGGGTTGGTAGAGACAGCAACGAGTACAGATTTCTGCCCCGCGCTGGCATGCTGGGACGCGGACTCCGGTTGTGCCAAGAACTATGGACAGATGTCTGCGTGTGAAGAAACCTGCCCAAGGGCATCACAGAGTTCCTGAAGAAATGAGGCTGGAGGGGCTCAGCTCTGAGCGAGCAGGGAACCGCCTTCTGCAGGCGTTTGCTGGTCGGGGCAGGGTCCCCTGCTAGGGGGCCTCCAACCCAGGGGTTTGGGCATTGGAGAGGGCTCTCTCTTAATTCCCCTTCCATGTGACCTAACATAGTCACGGGTGTCAGGGAGAGGGTATGCACACCTTTGGGGACCATTGTTCTTAACCACTATGGGGATCAGTCCCGTAGGCAACAGGAATGTATAATTCTAACTCCATAATCTAAATCTAAAATGCCATGTAATCAAGTTGGCAACTGAGAGTCACTAGCCCTACCAAGACATTAAAACATAATCTAGGGGCACCTGGGTGGCTCCGTTGGTTAAGTGTCTTGATTTCAGCTCAGGTCATGATCTCCCAGTTGATGAGATCGAGCCCCACATCGGGCTCTGTGCTCACAGCGCGAAGCCTGCTCGGGATTCTCCCTCCCTCCCTCCCTCTCTCTGCCCCTCCCCTGCTCGCGTGCATGCACTCACTCTCTCAAAATAAACTTTAAAAATATTAAAAAATAAAATGTAATCTAAAGCTTCTTATTAAAACCTCACAACAGTAGAGCATGAATAGTATGTAGCCCAGCGGAACAAGTGAGATGAGAACTAGACCAAATAAATGCAGAAATGTACCATATGGTAAGAATAGCATCTCAGATCACTAGCGTAAAGGGGGACTTATTAAAAATATTCTTTTTTTATTTTTGAGAGAGTGCGCATGTGCGTATGCGCACAAGAGCAGGGTAGGGGCAAAGAGAGGGTGACAGGATCCGAAGGAGGCTCTGCACTGACAAGAGAACCGACAAGGGGCTCGAACTCATGAACCTTGAGATCATGATCAGAGCCGAAGTCAGGTGCTTAACCGAGTGAGCCCCCCCCCCCCCCCCCGCCGGGCACCCAGTGTGGACTTTTTAATAAATGGCTCTGGGAAAACTGGCTAGCCACTTGGAAAAATAAATCCATTAGAATAAAATCCAGATAGATCAGAGATCTTAATGTAAAAGAATGACCCCCGTGCCAGCACTGGAGGAAAAACGGGACTTCCTTCGTGACCGGGGTGAAGGAAGGGTTTTGGTGTCTCTAAATTCTGACTCGTTAGAAGAGTGATCAATTCGACTACTTAAAAATGTTGCAAAGTACAAAGACATCTGAACAGAAACAGAAACCAGACGTGAATATAGAGAACAAACTGGGGGTTTCCAGAAGGGGGAGGGGTGTGGGGATGCGGGGTGTGGAAGGGCTGAAGGGGCTGACAAAGCACAAACTTGCAGTTATTAATAAGTCCTGGAGATGAAGAGTAGAGCACAGGGAGCAGAGTCGGCAGTATGGTGACAACAAGTGGGGACAGATGGGGCCACGCTCATCATGATGAGCCCTGAGTACAAGAACTGTCAGGTTGTACCCCTGAGACTACTAGAACCTTGCGTGTCAACTGTACCTCAATTAAAAATTTTCAAAAAGACACCTGCCAACTGACAAAATATTTACAACAGAAAGGGCTGGTAATACTCTTCCCACATAAAGAGTTCTTAAAAACTGAGGGGATCGAAAACCAAAATCAATAGAAAAAAAATGACAAAAGATATATATTCCTCGTATATAAAGAGTTCTTAAAAATCGAGGGGATTAAAAACCAAAACAAGTAGGAAAAAAAGGAAAAGGACAAAAGACATGAACAGGCAATTCGCAAACACTTCCAAAGTGGCTCTTAAACATGAAACAATGTTCAACCTGATTGATAAGAGAAATGGAAACGTAAAATAACACCAAGTTTGCATTTGTGACCCATTCGAGCCGCAGGACCTCGAGAGTGTAACAACGCGTTCAGCCACCAAACTCAGGAATCGGATGCTCTTAGGGTTTGCTGGTGGGAGTGCAGGTTGGAAGGACCCCTGTAGAGGGGAGTAGGGCACTACCTAAGAAGTCCGTATGCATGTGTAGTTCAACCCACAGCAGCAGAAGTATGGACATGCAAGGTTGTTTATTGCATCATTCCCGATTGGCAAGTCCCAGGAATAACCCAAACACCTCTACACAAGGTAATGGCTGAATAACGATGGCACATCCACGTAAGCAATTCCTATGCGTCTATAATGAAGAGTGACGCAGAGCAATCTCCAGGAGACCTTGTGAAGGCAGGAAAAGCAAAGGTGCCTACAAATGCCTGGAGTCTGCTATTTTTTGTTTAAGAGAAAAGAAAATATACATGTATTTGCTCACCAGTGGGGAAAAAGCAGAGAAAAGAAAATCAAAATAATAGGGAACAGGAGGGAACCAGGTGGAAAAGAAAGACACGGTGGGGGGGGGGGGGGGGGGGGAGGAGATGCCATTTCCATTTTGTGGGGTTCAGACTTCCTGGATTATGTTCACGTTTCACGTACTGGAAGGAGAAATAAAATACACCATCGGGGGAAAGGGGAATGAACCAAATTGATTTATTTAAAAAAAATTTTTTAATGTTTTTATTTATTTTTGAGACCGAAAGAGACAGAGCATGAGCAGGGGAGGGGCAGAGACAGAGGGAGACACAGAATCCAAAGCAGGCTCCAGGCTCTGGGCTGTCAGCACAGAGCCCGATGCGGGGCTCAAACTCACGGACTGATATCATGACCTGAGCCGAAGTTGGATGCTTAACCGACTGAGCCACCCAGGTGCCCCTAAATTGATTTATTTTATTTTATTTTATTTTATTTTATTTTATTTTATTTTATTTTATTTTATTTTATTTTATTTTATTTCATTTCATTTCATTTCATTTCATTTCATTTCATTTCATTTTTTAATGTTTATTTCTGAGACAGAGAGAGACAGAGCATGAGTGGGGGAGGGGCAGAGAGAGAGGGAGACACAGAATCCGAAGCAGGCTCCAGGCTCCGAGCTGTCAGCACAGAGCCCGACGCGGGGCTCGAACTCACAAACCGTGAGATCACAGCTTGAGCCGAAGTCGGTCGCTCAACCGACTGAGCCACGCAGGCGCCCCATAAATTGATTTATTTTAAATATATTGCATAACCTCCCTGAAGGTAAGGGATGTGAACTGAAGGAAGTTTTGCACAATCCTGTTTAGACTGTATAGTCCCTAAGGTTAAAGACAAAAGTAACTTTAAACATATACTGAACTCCAGTTACTGGGTTTCTTTTTTTTTTTTTTTTTTTTTTTTTTTTTTGCAGAAAAGGTTAGGAAGTCTGAAACTATCTCATGTGTTCTAGGATCGAACAAAATATGCAGGAAACGTTTCACTGTCCGAGAAGGAGTCCCCATTCCCGGCGTTTTGAATTGCGCTTCACAGGTGTGGCTTTTTTTTTTTTTTTTTTGGTTTGCGGCTGATGAAAGAAATGTCTCAGATCAAAGGAGACTAAAGAGACACAGCAATACGGTGCAGTGCTGTGACTAATAAAAGTAGATTATAAAGCACAATTGGGAATTGAGGAGATGTGAATAAATGCTGCAGATTACATCAGACATTGGCAAACTGCAGCCTGTGGGCGGAGGCCAGGCTACTGCCTGTTTTGGTAAATAGAGTTTTTTTGGAACACAGCCACACCCATGTATTTATGTATTGTCTATGGTGGCTTTCACACCACAAAGCAAAATTGAGTAGTTGTGACGGAGAGTGTCCTGCAAAGGCTACGATATTTCCTGTCTGACCCTTGATAGAAAATGTCCCAACTCTTCTATGAGATAATGTTGTTTCAACAGCAATTTCCTTGATTTGGTTGATTTTACTGTGGTTATGGAGGACAACGTCCTTGTTTTCGGAAAATAAGCTTACTTAGAAAATAAAATATAGATAAACGTTTATATAGGCATATAGAAGTATTTGTCGGTAGTAAATATTAGAGCTACTTTTAGATGATTTCGTCAATGAGGGCACCAATTCTCACAATTGTTTTGCCTCCACGCTGTTCATATATGCAGTACATTCATTACAGAAGTTTTTCAAGTCTTCTTTGTCTTTTGTGAAATGCATGTTCCTGAAGAGGGCAGGCCAGTTGTGTTTTTAACGATCTTCATTTGGGGTTTGTCTGACGCTTCTTCATTATTAGGTGCAGGATATACATGTTTGACCTGAACACCTTAGAAGTGATGTGCTCTCTTCAGTGTTTTGTGTCAGGCACACGGCAGCGGAAGCCCCTACTTCCTTTTAGAGGAAAATGCTTCTAGAAGCAGTGACGAGGGCCGGGCGTGCTCTCCGCTGCTGGGGTGTCCTTGCTCTGTGATGTCTCCGTGGAGGGAACTGGGAGATGTATCTGTGTGCGCAACTAACTATGTGTGTGTTAGTGATTCGTGACAAGTCTCCTGACCATCCTGATTCTCCCCGCCTCTAATCGGGAATTATTCAACTAGAGCCACCTAAAGACAAAATGCCTCCAAACTTATGAACTCTCATTGCCTAGTATGTTCATCTGCAGTCATTGAAGTGTTCCAAAAGGAAGAAAGATACAGATTGAATGTAGACTTTAAGTTACAGGTGCATGTTAGGGACACTTTGGTGGCTCAGTCGGTTGAGCATCTGACTTCAGCTCATGGTCTCATGAGTTCGTGACTTCAGGTCATGATCTCATGGTTCACGAGTTCAAGCCCCACGTCGGGCTCCGTGCTGTCAGTGCAGAGCCCGCTTCACATCCTCTGACCCCTTTCTCTCTGCCCCTCCCCCACTCGTGCTCTCTCAAAAATAAACATTTTTATTTTTATAAAAATAAATATATTTATAATTAATAATATGTATACATTTATAAAAATAAATATTTCTATTTTTATTTGTCAATGTTAAAATCCAGGGTGATTGCTGCCAATATACTTAGCTAAATGGAGAAAACGTCTGAGTCTAGACCAACTAAGATGCTGTTTAGAGCACTAAAATTATTTTGTGATATATTGATGAGCAGCCAGAAGAATAAGGGACATCGCCAAAGGCCAGAAACAACTAGTCTTCTCCTGCTGGGGGCATCCCCAACCTCCACGGCCTAGAAGCTGACTTATTTTGTACCGCTGATGGGAAGGAAGCAAGTGACAGAACCTAACGTTAGGTGAGGGGAGGGAGATCAGAAAACACACAAGAAGCAGGACACCTTAAAGCCAACAGCCTCCGAGAGAGACTAGAGAGAAATCCTAGCACAGGAGTGATAGACTAGGGGTGTAAGAGCACAAGCCTATCTTCAGGGCACTCAGCAGTTACTCCCAGAAGCTGGGCGGAAGGAAAAGCAGGTATCTGCGGGAACGAATTTACCCTAAAGCCTGAACGCATTGCCACCATCAAGGTCCCAAGAAAGATGCATCCACGATCAAAGACGAAAACTCACACAGAAGATAGGCCGTTATGAACAAGAACTAAGAACTAGGGGACTAAACCCTCAAAGGCATTAGGTATCTAACTTATAAAATGTTAAATGTGTTACATGTGAAGCTACGTTCGCTATGTTGGGATCAGATTATTTCATCAGACAATTTGAATTTCCCTAATGTTATTAGAGAAATATATTTAAGGAAATCAAGGTATTGAAAGGATGAAGGATGACCGAGAGACACAAAGACAGTACCGGGCATACGTGCGAAAACACTAGAATCTCTCAAAAAGAAAAACATAATGACTAAAATGACAACCTCAACAGATGGTCTACCGCTCGGTAACGTCAGGGTAGGAGATTCGTGGGCACAGCAGGAATTCGTCGCCCAGTGAAAATGGCAAATTTGGTATCGGGTCCAGGCAGGTCCAAGGGGTACAGGGAAATGAAAAGGGTGACCCAGACTTACGTAGCTCCTCGATTGCATCCGCACCTCCCCCTCAACTCGTGCCCGTAGTTTCACGCGAGGTTTCCTTTGACCAGCCGATGGAGGAGACAAAAGCCCAAGGCTGGCTCACAAATGGGTCACCTTGCTGTGTCGATGCGAGCCCAAACTGCACAACTGCCACATTTCAGACCACTTAGCGGCAATCATACGGGATGGCAGTGAGAGGAGATTCTCCCAGTGGGCAGATTTCTGAGAAGTGCATTTGGCCAGGCACTCTGAAGGAAGAAGGAGCCTGCAGTATAGACTTTACGACAGTGACAAATGGCTAGGCTGGTTGGTCTGGGGCCTGAAAGGAACCAGATTGGAAAATTGGAGACGAAGAAGTCTAGAAGATGCACAGCTGGCTTTAAGGGAGTGGACACAGAGCAAACACATCTCTGGGTTTCACGTTAATGCCCACCAGGGAGCGCCCAATAGAGAGGATAATCCCTACTCCCAAGGGGGCGAGATACTTTTTCTTTCGGATGTCAGCCAGGCTCTCTTCAGTCACCCCAGTGCCGGCACAATGGGCCCATAAATGGGGTGGCCTTCATGCCAGGGATGGAGGCTATTCCTGGGCCAGGCAGCGCGGGTTCTCCGTCATCAACACTGACCCCACTGTTTGCTAACCCAGCATCAGCAGTCTGTGATATCGAAGCACCCACAATGGCGCCATTTCTGAAAGAAACCAAATAACTAATTGGCAGCAAATTGATCACTGTGGCCCTTTCTACCCTGGAAAGGCCCGTGTTGCATCCTTACTGGAAATGACATCTGCTTCAGGTATGCGTTTGCCTTCCATACGTGTGGTGTCTTCTCCAGCACCATCTTCAAAGAACATATAAAATATCTGTTGACCACGAATCCTATAGAACGTTGCCTAGTCTAAGGGACCCATTCTATGACAAAGGAGAAGAGGTGATCACATGGGAGCGTGACCATGTGATCCATTGATGTTGAATTATCTCATTGATGCTAAATCCTTACCCCAAAGCATCCAGCCTAATAGAATAGTGGACGGTCTTTTCAGGGCTCAGCGGACATGCCAGCTTCATGACAACTACCTGATGACTAATGCTTCCTTCCAGGACGTGGAGTATTCACTGAACCAAACCACAGCTAATATGAGGCTGTGTCCCCAGGAGCTGGAGTACAGGGGGCCTGAGAACAAAGCGTGGCTCGATGTCCTCACCACAACTCCAAGAGATCTATGTATGGAAGTTTTGCTTTTCACCTAAGGTTATAAAGGACATTACTTGTTCCCTAGCATTAAGTTCTGAGTAACAATCTGCAACTGATAAATGGCCAGACGTTTTACAGCCCCGTAAAATCAAAGTTGCATTCCCTGGGAGAGAGCCCTGTGAAGTCACCCAGCCTTATGAGAGAGATGGCCTGGCAAGGCAGCAGCAATCAACTTGTCATTTTGGGGGTAAGTAATCTTTTTTTATTTAATTTTTTTTCTTAATGTTTTTATTTATTTTTGAGACAGAGAGAGACAGAGCATGAGCAGGGAAGGGGCAGAGAGAGAGGAAGACACAGAATCTGAAGCAGGCTCCAGGTTCTGAGCTGTCAGCACAGAGCCTGATGCGGGGCTCGAACTTACGGACTGTGAGATCATGACCTGAGCTGAAGTCGGACGCTTAACTGACTGAGCCACCCAGGCACCCCATGGGGTAAGTAATCTTTAACATGTCCTGGAAGGGATGTTTGTGATGGGCAGGGGGCGGGGGCGGGGGGGCGGGGGGGCATCCAGCATAAGAAGAAAAGGGGCTGGGGGTGATGCCTGTCTTCCAATACCGGACTGTCATGTGGACACGTGTTGCTTATTGCTTCCAAAGGCAAGATCAAGTGGTTGGAAAAGGCTAGATTTGACTCCACACAAAGAGCTTTCTAACTGTCTAGACCGGCACCGTCCGGTAGAAGTAGAAAGTGAGTCACGCACGTGACTTTTAATTTCCCAGTAGCCGCAATAAGAAAAGTGAAAAAGGAAAGCGGATGACATTGATTGTAACAACATAGCTTAGTTCAGCCGGGTCCAAAGTAGTATCAGTTCAACATTTCACCCATATCAAAAAGGCCGAGGAGCTGTTTTGCATTCTTCCGTGCTAAGTCTCGAAGTCCCACGTGGGTTTCACCCTTCCAGCCCGGCTCAGTTTGCACTAGCCTTCCAAGTGCTCCCTGGCCACGTGAGCCTCGTGCGTACTGACGGCAGGGGTCGGGGTTGTGTCAGAGACAGGGAGCATCCTCCCGGTCCGATACGGAAGCCAGGTTGAATAAGCCCCATCAAGGCCGCGTGGCGAAATGTCCATGCACTGATTACGTTGGGGACCGTGTCCTGGCCTCCCCTCCCCCTTGCCTCGCCTCCGTGTAACGGCGACCGTCTTCTCTGCTCCCATCCACCAGGTTACGGCGGTAAGGGCTGCTATGCCTTCTGGGAGAGATGAGCAGTTTTCCTGGAGTCTCCCAGCTTTCTGTGTGTCTGGGGAGCTTAAAAACAACCCTCATTGCCACCCTGCCTTGAGAAGCAGGGGAACAAAGGTATCTAGGGGCTCTTGGCTGGAGTAGCTCAGGAGCTGGGGAGTCGGGACCTCCTTGCGATGCCCACCTTTCCTCCTCCTCGAGAACCGCTCGTAACACTGCCGTGTGAGGACGTGAAGTCTGCCTTTTTGGTGGAGTTAGTAACCCTGATTATTACTAATCTGATCCGTTTTGTTTGTTTGTTTGCTTACTGTTAAGCAAAGTAATAGCTTTCCTCTGATTTTGTTGCTTCTCTAAGTAAAGGAAGCGTTCAGACCTTCAGACCATAGTGGAAAAGACAGTGCATGGGCTGCCTGGGTGGCTCAGTGGGTTAAGCGTCCGACTCTTGCTTTCTGTGCCGATAGCACAGAGCCTGCTTGGGATTCGCTCTCTCCCTCTCTCTCTCTGCCCCTCCCCTGCTTGCTCTCTCTCTCTCTCTTTCAAGATAAATAAACTTAAAAAAAAAGAAACTTCTGGGGCACCTAGGTGGCTCGGTCGGTTAAGCGTCCAACTTCAGGTCATGATCTCATGGTTTGTGGGTTCGAGCCCCATGTCGGGCTCTGTGCTGACAGCTCCGAGCCTGGAGCCTGCTTCAGATTCTGTCTCCCTCTCTCTCTGCCCCTCCCCTGCTTGTGCACTCTCTCTCTCCGCCCCCCCCCCCAACAATAAATAAACATTTTTTAAAAAAGAAAAAAGAAAGAAAAGACAGTGCAGTTTTATCCAAATATCAGAAGGCAAGCTAGAACCAATATGGAAATTTCCTTGATTTGAATCATTGACAACGTATCCTGGATCGGCTGAGACAGAAACCAGGAGTTCTTTGGACGTATTTTTAAGAAACGAGTGAACTTTAACGATCACATTGTGTGCACCCACCTGACCGGGGTGTGCATCCTGGATGTGAATCATGACTTTTCTCCTGGGTGCAGCCGTAGGAAAAGATTTCATTCTGAATAAAAGAGGACCCAGGCCATTTTCCACTTGTGAATCACATGATGGGGAGAATCGCCAAACACCAGTTTTGATTTAATAGCGTTCTCCTAATTGTACGCCTGTGTCTAGTCTCTAAGAGCAACTCAGGACAGCCAGCAAAATGCTCTACGCCTAACAATCCGTATAGCGATAAAAACCTATTCGCAGGTTCCCATGTGAATTAAATAACATGCTTGGAAAGGTGGCTTAGGTTGTTTGTGAGGTTGGCAGCAAATGATGTCAAAGGAGAATGGTCCAAGAAATTCCAAATCCATCTGGTAGCCTTAAGCCTGTTGGATGCCTTCCCTTAAAATCTAGATTTCTAGCAGACTGCTTCACAGGATTTCGAGCCCATTTCCCCATAAACACAAAGAATGTGGATGGAAATATGGGAACGTGTCCTCAGCTGCTTTCATTTTGCTGAGGCACTTCAATATGGACCGAATTCCAAAGATTAGGAGGCTTTAGTTTTGAACTTGATCTCACATTATCAACATTATCTTGGCTAAACGTTTGTCTGATGTGCTTCATGTGACCAGAACTGCTGTTCTAGATGCGGGAATCTGCGCAGGAGAAGCTTTTCCTCCCTCCCTCCAGCTAGCAGAGGCTCCGACCAGGAGAACGAGATGCGCAGGGTTAACGCCGGGTTTCGAAACCCTCTTGAGTTGAGCTGTCTACGCAGGCAAGCGGCTTAGCCAGACATCTGTTTGATTCTTACCCTTCCCTGTCACTTGTGTTTTCTACTCGTTTGCAGTCTGCTTTTCCAGCTCACTAGTTGGGGGGCCGTCCTTGCCACTCCATTCTTTGACTATCAGGTCACTAGTTAATGACACATTCCCCGCCGAGAAAGCAGCCTTCCTAAAGGCTGGGGAAAGTGCCATCCGTCATTGGACATTTTTCACGAGACGCGTTGTTTTCTTGCTTTTTAATTTTTTTCATTGGTCCTTGAAATGCCCGGTCCTGGGGCGCCTGGGTGGCGCAGTCGGTTAGGCGTCCGACTTCAGCCAGGTCACGATCTCGCGGTCCGTGAGTTCGAGCCCCGCGTCAGGCTCTGGGCTGATGGCTCGGAGCCTGGAGCCTGTTTCCGATTCTGTGTCTCCCTCTCTCTCTGCCCCTCCCCCGTTCATGCTCTGTCTCTCTCTGTCCCAAAAATAAATAAAAAACGTTGAAAAAAAAAATTTAAAAAAAAAAAAAAAAAAGAAATGCCCGGTCCTGTTGTCATAAGGGTGGAATGGATGTGTTTACGGAGAACTGCAAGAAACAAAATCCGTGGTGAACTTGGAGAGCTGAGCTCTTAACAGTTAAGGGAAACAGTAAAAGATCCGGCGAAGGTGTGATTGTTTTTGAGGAGGGGGGTTATCACATCTTTGTATTTTATCGGTTCTGAAGACCAAATCGAAATGTATGTATGACAAGCTTGAAAGATAAAATAAAAGAGAATCTAACCAAATTATCCTGGACGTTTGCGGAGAGGACGTGCAGACTCAGCATCCTGGAACCCCAGCTGGACGCCGATTAACGGCAAAGCCCCTCCGTGGAGAAGGATGATGGCCTTGGCTCCTGTCCTGGGCAATATTGTCAGGGACAGACAGTGTGGCCCTGCCTTTGATTGCAACACAGAATATAAAGACACCCAACTCTCATCAGAAAATTAACTCTGAGCGCTCTGCTCTCCGGGTTTTATCAAAGGCCCGGTTATGAAAAATAATATTCATGGAGAGTTCCCAGGAGCCCTTACCCTCAAAGTGTGTTCTCTGCACCACACGGCGGGCATCCCCTGGGAGCCCCAGTCCAGCACCGTATGTTTGTTCTGGGCCTTGCCCTTGAGAAGACGTTCTGAGAAGGAGACTCAGGACAGTACCACTGTGTTTGCTGCTAAAATATGGAGGCCGTACCCCCTATCACCACATTACATGCCTATGTGAGACCCCCTGCCCCCCACCCCAAGTGAGAGATTCCTGTCAGGTCTCTGTCAGGCAGTAACTTGTGGATCCCGAGCATCATATAGCCATTAACTCCGCCATTTTGCTTTGACCCATAGGGAGCTCAGAGCTGAATGCCAGCCCCACAGCATGACTTCAGCTTGGCCACGGCCACACAGCGGTGTGATGGGCCCAGCAGGCCGGAGCTGTCATCTTCATTATCACACTGAACTGACACAGAGGAAGATGACTGAGGCCACGTGTAGTGATGCTGGCTTAGACAGGAAGTTTCCGAGAGACAACTGAGACACCTTGAACTCCTTAGTGTCAAATGTTCAGACAAAGCAGTGTATGTAAATATCTCAGAGATCTCTTATCTGCTTGACCCCATCATGTTTCTCCCCATCATTCTTTTTTTCTAGAGAAGTAATCAGTGGGAGCCTGGGTGGCTCAGTTGGTTGAGTGTCAGACTTGGGCTCTGGTTCTGATCTCACGGTTCATGAATTTGAGCCCTGAGTCAGGCTCTGCGGTCTCGGTGTGGAACCTGCTTCAGATCCTCTGTCTTTCTGTCTCTGCCTGTCCCTTGTCCCTTCTCTTTCTCTCAAAAATAAATAAACATTAAAAAAAAAAGTGATCTGGGGCGCCTGGGTGGTTCAGTCGGTTAAGTGTCTGACTTCGGCTCAGGTCATGATCTCCCGGTTCTTGAGTTCGAGCCCCGCGTCGGGCTCTGTGCCGACAGCTCGGAGCCTGGAACCCGCTTCACATTCTGTGTCTCCCTCTCTCTCTCTCTGCCCCTCCCCTGCTCACACTCTGTCTCTCTCTCTGAAGAAGAAATAAACATTAAAAAAAATGTTGTTTTAAAGAGAAGTAATCAGAGATGTACCTGAAGATTTTAGAACAAGCATATTAGTTAGAAAATTAAAATGACGTTACAAGGTAAGCAGTGCTTGAGCAAAAACCTCTATCCCGACCCTCATGCTGAGGTTGGGCTGATGGGCACTGGCCATGGCAGCCTCTTCCTCCTTCAAGAGCTGGGTCTGGGGGTGAGGAAGACGAGCGAGGGCTGAAAGTTCCAAAGTGCCAAAGGATGCTTCTGTGCTAAGCGACTGGGGGGTCACGGCTGCAGGTCTGCTCCCGGGTGTGGAAGAAAGTCCCAGTCGTGCAGAGTGCCGGCTGCAGCTCTAAAGCGTTGGCTTTCGGGTGTGGGGACCCCGGGTCTCAGCTCTCAAGCGTGACCGTGTGTCAGACCTGAAAACCAGTGTTCCCCTTCCCCGTGTATGACCTGATGCAGAAGGTTCACTGCGTTTTCTCATCCCTGAAACACGGCTTCTAACAGGGTTAGAAGGGTTTTCACTCCAACTTCCTAAACCGTTTTTGGGAACACAAGTTTTCACGGTTTGAGAAAACCAGCCCCAGACACCCGATGACTCCTCTGCGTGCTTTTCCATTCGCAAACCCCCCCCCCCCCCCGGCTGGAGCCCTGATCACCCAGCAAGTTCCAGACGTCTGAACGAGGCATGCACATGTTGGTGGCGGACTTCTCTAATTGAATTCATTCTTTGGCTCTGGAGACTCTGCTGGGAGTGATAGAAAAGACGTTTAGGAAAGACACTCGTTGTCTTAAACATTGCTTTTTTATGTTAAAGAGAAGGAGCACGAGTCGGGGGAGAGGAGTAGAGGGAGAGAGAGAGAGAAAGAGACGTCTCAAGCCGGCTCCACACTCAGCACGGAGCCTGACGCGGCGCTCGAGCCCAGACCTCGGGATCACGACCTGAGCCGAAATCAAGAGTCGGACGCTCAACCTCCTGAGCCACCTGGGCGCCCTGCCTTAGACATTTTAAAAAGAAGCACCTTTGCCGAAGTGCTACCCTTCACTGCTCCAGGTCTGCCTGCCCTGGCGTCGGCCCGCCAGGACCCCCAGCCTCACCAGGTGCCCCTAGGCACCCCTGCTGCCCCAGCCTCCCGACCGTGACCAGACTCTGCTGGGAAACCGTCTTCCCTTGGTGACACTGTTGCTGCCATCACCCTGGCCCTAGCAGAGGACACTGGTGGACCCCTTCCCCCTTGTCCCTGACCCCCCACGGCATGGCCAAGACCGGTCCACGCATCCCAATACCGTTTTGCCAAGGGTTCAAGGACAACAGCAGAAAAACGCAACCCAGAGCAAGCCTCACACTGACGCGAGTGACCTTTCCTTGAAGTCCCGCAAAGGCCTTCTGGCTGCCTACGTGCGTTTCACAAGGTCTCGGAAGTTCAAGTTCAAACAGCAGCCCATCTAGGGATGCTGGGCCCAGCCCTACACATTCTTTCCCATGCTGTCCTCACCAGTACGTCCAGAGGTCTGGGCTCCAGCCCCCCTCAGACCCCTCTGCACCTTCACAGGCCAACTCCAATGGAAAACTGGAATATTCTCTCCCCCCACCCCCCCACACCCCCCAGACGTGCGTCAGGAACCCCAGGGCCAGGAGAGCACACACGGGAAGCGACTGGCCACTCAACACCATCTATAGTCTCTCTCATCATATGGGGAGGCCTGACTGGCTCAGTCAGTTAAGTGTCCGACTTTGGCTCAGGTCAGGATCTCTCGGTTCATGAGTCCGAGCCCTGAGTCGGGCTCTGTGCCGACAGCTCGGAGCCTGGAGCCTGCTTCGGATTCTGTGTCTCCCTCTCTCTCTACCCCTCTCCTGCTCACGCTCTCTCTCTCTCTCTCAAAAATAAACATTAAAAAAGATGTACATTTGTTTTGCTTTAATGCTTTCACCTGAGAGATTGCATTTGGGGAGAAGCTTCTCTTCTGCTGAGAGAGAGTCACAAGCAGGTGTTCCCTGGGCGGGTCTGCAGGTGCGTGGCCTGGCCGCTGACAGGCGCCCGTGAACCCTTGTCCGAGCCCCAAAACACCTTCACCTATAGCACGGGAGAGAAGGGTGCCTGCTTGGAGCCAGAACAGATAGCTTTCCCCCTGAGTCAGAGGGTTCCGATGCATGTTTGTTTTGGGGCGCAACACTACACAACAGACCTGGTGTGCTGAACAGGTTCTCAAGGGAGTCACGCACCCACGTCCCTGTCTCCAGCGGGTCCCTTCCCATGAAGCTTGGCTAAAACCAACCTTGATATTATCCGCCCTTGGTCCCAGCGCCCTTCCTCACTCTCTCTCTCTGTGACCCACCGATCCTTCGCGTATTAGACGAGCCAGAGCCCAGGGACAAGGAAAATAAGGACTATTCTCAGACACCAACGAGTGTCACCACCGAGGTCCTCGCCCTCCCGGTGCCTCTCTCCCACCAGGGCAGCGAACGCTATTTTGTCATTCAATTAACCTCAAAGTATATTTAGAGGAGCACCTGGGTGGTTCAGTCAGTTAAGTGTCCGACTCTTGATTTAGGCTCAGATCATGATCCCAGAGTCCTCGCTGGGCTCTGTGCTGACAGCTCAAAGCCTGCTTGGAATCTCTCCTTCTCCCTGCCCCTCCCCCGCTTATGTGTTCTCTCTCTCTCTCTCTCTCTCTCTCTCTCTCTCTCTCTCTCAAAAAAAGAGGGGGGCACCTGGGTGGCTCAGTCAGTTAAGCGTCCGACTTTGGCTCAGGTCATGATCTCAGGTTTGTGGGTTAGAGCCCGACATCA
This sequence comes from Panthera tigris, assembly GCF_018350195.1. Lineage (NCBI taxonomy): Eukaryota > Metazoa > Chordata > Mammalia > Carnivora > Felidae > Panthera > Panthera tigris. Next base: position 216,150,762 of record NC_056667.1, read on the forward strand.
GGCTCTGTGCTGTCTTCGGATCCTCTGTCTCCCTCTTTCTCTCTGCCCCTCTTTCTTTCTCTCTCAAAATTGAATAAATGTTTAAGAAATATATATACATCTATACATATATATGTGTGTATATATATATGTGACCTTTGGCACTTACAGACCCATTCTATAATCACAAGCACAAATAAATGAAGGCTTTCCCATCGTTCAATAGCATTGGTGAGATTAATTCAATTATTTTGCCATTTTTCTGTGTCTACTTTGGTCTAGACAAAGATTGGGAGGGGCACCAAATGCTTCATCTGTTTTCTAACATCATTTGAAAGACTGTGAATTTTAACACACTACCAATCCTGAATGTCAGTCCCCGAAAAAGGAATTCGAGGCACTTCAAATATTAAGAATTGAAAACGCCCAAGCCTACAAATGCACTGGCTCAGCATTTCCAGAAAGAGAACTTGTGTTTTTGTCTGATCGACTCAAGTTTTCTACCAGCAAGAGGATTTTGTTTCTTTGGATTTTGGTGGGAACCTAGAGCGTCGCTGGTATCGTGCAAGTTCAAGGTGGACTCCTCCTCCGGATGAATAAATTAACATACATTAATATATTAATATACATGCACCGCAAAAGATCGCCTACTGAGAGCCAAATTCCTTTCTCACCCTTGCCTTCTGCTTCTCCCGACAGAGTCTCGTTTCCCGTGTGTTCCTGTCGTCTGCCCTCCCTGGGGCAGGGGTGCCGGTGAGGGTCAGCCCCAGGGGTCTGGCCGGGCCCAGCCCACTCGGCTTCCCTCCTGGGCTCCCCCAAGAACTCTGGGCTCAGTCTCACTTTTAGGCTGATCGAGGCTCCTGTGTGGGCCTGGGCCACACACACAGGCCGCAGTCTGTGAAGGCCACATGTTTGTGTGCAATGAGGGGAGCAGGACGTGAGACTTCCCTCCGGCCTTAAGGGAACACAGGTGCGGAGCCCCCCTCCCCAGACCTGTCCACCGGAGGAGACCGAGGCTGGTCTGGGAGCTCCTGGGCTCCCTGCACGCTACCCGCTGTGGAGTCAGCACCCCCGCCCCCGGTCTTGAGGCCCTCTTGGTATGGAGTCTGAGTCCAGGGTCCCGCGAGGGCCACCATCCCCGATGCCGTCCCATGGACCTCCCTCCCTTGCTGTGATGTGCCCCTCTGTCCCCACTCCCCCTATTTATATCTCTTTGAAACTCAGTTTCCAGCTCCCCCCTCCCGCCCCTCTCCATTGCCTGTCCTTTTTCTTTCTCCATTTCCTCTTGAACTGAAACCAAAGACTGTTGAATTCAGTCTAAGAGACACTTGTCCTGAAACCATTGTCTCCAGCCGCCGCTAAAGGGGAAGCGGGGACATCCACACAGGCGCCGCTCGCTTCCTTGGATGGTCTGCCGTCCCCAGTCAGTGCCTGGAGCCCCGGCCTCATCCACACGGGTCCCGGGTGACAAGCGGGTATGGCGTTCGAGTGAGTGGAGCCGCGGTCTCAGCCCCACAGCCTTGGACTCGCACGTCTGGCCAACCCGGGGATTTGTTTTCCGTGGCTTCTGGAAGAAGAGTAAGGATGTGCAGTGGGTTACTGTCCCCTCGAGCCCGGGTCCCCATGGGTCAGCCCGAGGACGAGAGATGCCCACCAGATTTCACCCAGGATGCATCAGAGAGGGGACGGCCGCTCTGCTTGGAAGGAAATGTCAGAGGGGCATCCGCGTGTGCAAACCCCTTCGAGAAGTAGTTAAAACAAGTCTCATTTCCTACCCGGGTGGCGGCTAAAACACTCTGCCTTCCCCTTGGTCTTCCCCAAACTGACAAAATCCTAAGAAGCAAATACGAACAGCCCTGCTGTTACTGAGCAGCCCACCCACCCTGGCCCTGGCCCCTGGCCCCCACCTCCACGGCCTCAGATAGAGGCCCTCCAGAAGTTTCTGGCAGCCTCCTGATTTGCTGGTGTCCTGTTTCCTGGGCTCTTGTGAGCACCGCCTGAGCACAAAGCAGAACATTTCTGCAGCTGCCTGGGTTCTGAGCTCAGGGCTGGGCAATCCAGAGGCAGCGGGGTGGGGGGCGGGGTGGGGGCCCTGGGCAGTGTCTGCTGTGGGCCGAGGGTGCCCCAACTCTAGGGGCCTCTGCGTCCTGGGGCTGGGGACACCTGGCAGCTGCCGGCAGGGGAGACACATTAGTTTCCAGGGGAGTGCCCCCCCCCACCCCCAGCCCACCTCCTCCTGAGTCGCTGGGCAAGAACGCCCCTGCTCGTCTTTGCCACCCCCACCCTGCCTCACGTCCCCGCTGCCCAAGAAAACACCTGGCAGAAACCCAGCTTCTTGAAGTGGTCAAATAAACAAGAGGCCTGTGAGTCATCGCGGACCGGGCGGCTGGAAGATGGGGGGACCCAGTGCCAAACCCATGATGTGGCGCGTCTTCCTTCTGGGAACCCTGAGTCATAGAGGGACGCGGGAGCTGGCAGGGTGCTGGGGGTGAAGACTGAGCGCGACTGTGTGAGTCTTTCCGTGTGAGAGTCTGTGAGTGAGTGTGAGCTTGCGTGTAAGTGTGCGAGAGTATTTGTGCGTGTGTGGGAAGCCGAGAGTGTGTGTGTGTGTGTGTGCGTGTGTGTGCACATGGGTGATCTATGCGTGCACACACAAGCTTCCCTCATCCCCCTTTTCCTTCCCCCAGATGGCTTTCCGGGGGACAGGCCTTGAACGGGCACTTGACGTAGGTAAGAAGGTTCCAGGGGATGGGTCGTCCTCCCCGCCCCGCGTCCTCCCTGCCTCCTCCGCCGGCCTGGTGGGATGGATTGTGGGGCTTCACAAAGCCTTCTTCTTCGGCCCACCACACCTATTTGTTCATCTGGGGGTCATTCCGTGCCAACTCGGGAGATGTTTACAAAAGTCTCGAGTTCTACCTTCAGTTGTTAATGCCAGGCTCGTCGGGACAGCCAAGGCTGTAGGTGGCAACACGGGGAGCTCGCCCTTGCTTGCTGATGCTTCTCGGCCACACGGTCAGGCAGACAAGCAAGGGCCTCACAAGGGGCAGCGAGGGGAACGAGACGCCCAGCCAGCCCAAAGCGGGGCGAGGGCATTAGGCGGAGGCATTACCGCGGGCTTTAGGGCTGTGATATCGTTCACTCCATCCACCCCATGGGTAGGGGAGTCGTTTACGGTCTGAGGAAGCTGCCCCCCTTCCCCGGACAAACCTGACCCGGCACCGGGGCGAACGGTGCAGCCTGGACTCTAATGTCCCCTCTTTGACTGCAGCGTGTTCTGCTTCCTCAGTACCAACTCATCTCAACTATTTTTTAAAGGCATCAGAAAACACAAGCTTTATGTTTTTCAAGTATTTTGCAGGCAAAGTCATCGTTGGAGCTGGAGGAGGGCCTGAGGTTGCGTGGAAAATAGCCTCGGACAAGGGAAGCAGCCATGTGAAGTTTGTCGGGGAGCTCTGACCTCACCTGGCTCAGCTGCTTAGCAGGAAAACAGTCCCTCGTTACAAAGGAGATCCAGTGAAATCCTGCAGCCGTCGGAACTCAACTGTATATTTTCTAAATCTCTAAACCAGAAGTTCTCAACCATGAGCGATTCTGTCCCTCCCGGTTCATTTGGCGATATCTGGAGGTTGTTCGGTCATCACAGTTGGAGGCGGAGGGTGCAGAGGCCAGGGATGCTGTTCAACTCCCTACAGTCACAGGACAGTCCCCGCCACTAAGAATGACCTGCTTCAGAATGCTGTTAGAGCCATACTTTTCTTTGCCTGCTAGTCTGGGGGCGCAAAGAGCCCAATGTGATGGTGGCCTCAACGTCAGTGGGACCCTTGCAGCGCCCCCTACTGGGAGCACTTCTGGGTGCCCAAAGTTGCAGGTCCAGGTAATGGGCAGTGCAAGTTCCCTGGGAGTGACGAGGAGCAGTCCTACCAAGGGCACGAGCCAATGTCAGCTGTAGGCTTAGCCCACGGGTGGCGGCCTGGGAGACAGGGCCCTGCGCAGTTCACTGGCCCTTTATTATACTCTCCTACGTGACCCTGCCCGAGAGTGCCATCTGTTTCTTGCTGGGGACCTGACTGGCACGTCTCCAATCTTCTTGAAGAGTGGTTCACAGGGAACAGAGCCCCCAAGCCATTACTACTGAACAGCAGGAAGAGCCCAGATCTGAGATTCCAAATCCCTGATCCAAGGGTTTCTGCCTGCCTGACCCATGGAGTTTCCCAAAGAGACTGTACCAATCTACGCTCCCACAAGCAGTGTGCAAAAGTTCAGTCGTTTTACATCTTTGCCAACACTTAGCATTGTCTGTCTTTAAACATGTATTATTTCAGTCATTCTGATGCGTGGGGAGTATCACTTCGGTAGGTTTTTTTCTTAATTTATTTTTTTTAATGTTTATCCATTTACTTTTTGAGAGAGAAAGAGATCACAAGCTGGGGAGGGGCAGAGAGAGGGAGGCACAGAATCCAAAGTAAGCTCCAGGCTCCGAGCTGTCAGCACAGAGCCCAACTCGGGGCTCAAAGTCACGAACCGTGAAATCATGTCCTGAACCAAAGTCGGATGCTTAACCGACTGAGCCACCCAGGTGTCCCTCACTTCAGTGGTTTTAATTTGCAACACTCTAATGACCCGGGCAGTCGAGCAGCTGTCCATACGTTTATTGGTCATTGGATATCATTTTTGCAAAGTCTTTTGCTCATTTTACTGTTGGGTTGGTTTTACTGTTTTACTATGATTGATTTTTAGGAGCTCTACATATGTTCTAGAGATGAGTCTTTTGTCAGATATATGCGTGCAAAGCTCCTCTCCCATGCTGTGAGTCACTTTTCACTCCCTGTATGCCATCTGTCTTCATATTAGTATCCTGCGGTTCCTTTCCACTGCACTTTTGGTTTATTTCCATTGATTCCTGAATTTCACGTTTCCTTTTCCTTAGATTCCTCTTTTATTTTGCTGCATTTTATCCCTGAGGACGTCTTCCTGATCCCTGAAAGGACATATAGAAGATAATACTCGCATTTCTTGAATATTAACGGGCCTTTGTTTTGCCTTCATCCTTGATGGGTAGTTTAGCTGGGTACATGATGCTTTGAGAATTCTTTTTCTCAGATTGCATCAGTGGAAACAGTCATGAAGAAAGACTATCTCCTCAAATCTCATTTAGAATATATATCTCAAATTTCCTAACTTTTGCTTTTTGTTCTTTTTCTTCTGTTTTTCTTAAAATACTTCCTCTGTTTCATAGATGTCCAGTTTCCCTGAACAGCCAACTGGTCTCCCCATTTTTTCATCCACAGAATCTGGTGAGTTTTCAGTGCTTTTTTAACTTCAAAGGAAAGCTATCCAAGATAAAAGGATGGAAAATTTTGGAATTCTTGACTTTTTTGGTGGATTTAAAGTAATTTGGTGTGCAGGGTAGGAGCTGCAATTAGAGGGAGGTGGCACAGACCTGGCAAGTCTGGTGCTGGAACCTGTCCTCTCCTCGAGGCCACCTGCTGTGGCAGTCCACAGCCAGATGGGGGCGCTGAGCCCTCTTCTCCTGGTGCCAGCTGACCACCTGCAGGGAGAGCTGACCCAGCAGGACATCCTGCTCTATGCCCTCCCCACCTCTCTCCAGGCAGTTACTGTGGGGTGAAGCTGGCCCCAGCCTGGGGACTGATGTTCCTTCCCTATTAACTGAACCACCATAATCTGCAGCCCCCTCCAGAAGATGTAAGTGGTGGGATGGTCCACCTTCCTTTACCTCATTTTTGTCCTGGTACCATTGCTTACTGTAAATCATCAGGAATTTAGGAATTTGGATGTTGCCTTTTCCTAGTTCCCAATGATTACAGAGAATCCCCCCTATTATCTTGTTAGGTCATGTTGGTGGAGATTTGGTAAAGGATATAAAAACTACAAAAGGCTGGGAAGTCATCCTGAATGAGAACTTTTAACGGAAAGTGTGATGGAAATCATCTGTAGTCTCAAATGCACGTCGAATAGTATATTCAGAGATTCGGGATTAAATGTGACTAAAATCCAACTCGATATCCAGACTTTTGACTCTTTCTTCATTTTCTAGTAAAACCCATAGCCAATGGGAGGGTCTCCTTTATTAGCTCATTCTGAAATTGTCAGTAATTTACATGTTACCCAAGTGACACAATAGCCCTGGCTTAATTATCCAGGAAACTAGGGATGGCCTTCAGCTGGAAGAGCTAATTGACCTCCTTCTTAATTCAGCAGCAGGGAACCCAAGGTATGTCTCTGAAAAATATCTTGATTATGTACCTACTTTTGTGAGACTCTCCCTCTTTGCTAAGTGCTATAAATGCTAGTTTAAGTTCTTTTTTAATCAAGACAGCATGTCAAAGATTTGTATAATTAGTTCAACTTGAACTCTTAGTGGGTTCAACTCAGTCAACACTGTTGGTTTGGGATAACTATTAGCTCTACAGCTCACCATGAAATATAGTCCCTTTCCTAGCTCATTTTACTTTCAAGATTTTTAAATAAACCCTATGTTGTTTGTTTGTTTTTCTTTTTCTTTTTCTTTTTTTTAAGTTTATTTATTTATTTTGAGGGGTGAGGGGCAGAGAGAGAGGGAGAGAGAGTGAATCCCTAGCAGGCTCTGTGCCACCAACACAGGCTCAAACCACGAACTGTGAGATCATGACCTGAGCCAAAACCAAGAGTCAGACACTTAACCAACTGAGCCAGCCAGGTGCCCCAGTTTGTTCGTTTTTAAAGAAGCGACCAAACCATGTGACCTAACAGTTTAGTGTTGTTCAAATACCAATTTTTCCCAAAGTGATTAGTAAATAAAATTCCCAATGAAAAATTTTGAAACCCTACAAAATCATGCCATCACTTTTTTGAGTTTTTTTTTTATTTTGAAATAATCTCAAAGTTACAATACAACTGTACATTGTACACAAAAATAGTACAGAAATTCTACTGTGCCTTCTTCCAGTTTCTCCAAATGTAAACGTCTAATATAACCAATGATACGATTATCAACACCGGGAGATTAATGTTGACATAGCACTATTAACTCATTTACAAACTGTATTCTTGTCTGTCTTTCATGATTTCAATATCAGTGAGGAATACTGGCCATTGTTTTACAGAGTGTCTCTTAATTTGTATTTGTCTGGTGTTTTCTCACAAAGAGACACATTATGCATTTTTGCCAGCTCCCCCCCCCCACCAACATTAAGCAATGTTATGTCCTTCCCAGTGCCCCACAACAGGGGGTGCATGAGACCCTTATGTTCTATCACTATTAATGACCACTTTGATGATTTGGTTAAAGTTGTGTCTGCCAGGTTTCTCCACTGTCAGGTTACCATATTTCCCTTTGTAATGAATAAGTAGCCAGTGGGGAGGTACTTTGAGATTACGTAAATATGGCATTTCTCACCATACTGTCACTCACTGATTTTACCATCCATGAATTCTTTCTGCCTACAACAATTATTAGTATGTGTTCGCCAAATAGTGACTTTCTATATCCACCATTTCTATATGTTTTAACTGGAATTTTACTCCAAGTAAGAGCTGTGCTTTCCCGCCTATTTATTTATTCACTTACATATTACTATCAGCATGGACTTGTGGGCATTTAGTTTATTCTAGGGTTTATAATCCATCACTAGCATTATATATTTTGTTGTTCAACTTGTCCCAGATCCAGTCATTGGAAGAGCCTTCAAGGTGGCTCCTGTTTGGGCATGACCCCATTGTTTTTGGATCCCCATCTTACTTTCTGGCACCACGGAATGTTCCTGGCTGATCCGGTATGTTCCCTGGGCCAGCCCCGGTGTCAGCTGTTTCCCAGGGAGCCCTGTTCCTTTCAGTGGAGAATGTTACTTAGAAGCCAAGATCCGGACACCAGGTGTGCTCACTGCTACTGGGGTGTCACTGCTTCTCAGCCCTTTCATTCATCATTTAGGTTCATTTGTTACAATGTTCCATTTTGGATTCACCTCACACTCTGTGTGTGGGAAAAAAGTAAGATAGTCTCCATTTCCTTTACTGAAGCTATTGGAAGCCAAAATTCAATCCTTCCAATTCCCTTACCCCTCTGTTCTCCCATTCTTGCATTGCATGTTCAGAGTACACAGAATGTTTGACCAATCTGAGACGGCTCCTAAGCAAGCTGGAGGGGGCCTTCAGTCCTAGAGCTGGAGAGGCAGGCTGGCTGGCATTCCCACTACAGCACTTTCAGGGTCTGAGAGCCCAGCAGACCCATGCAGCCCAGTGCTCATAGTTTAGTTCCATCTCTCAGACACACCACTTAGGAAGAGAAAGGATTAAGCATGCCGAGGGAAAGCTGTTTCCATCAGTAGGATTTAGGATAGTTCAAACACTAGATTGCTAGTTCAACCTTAGTGTTTGTCTTGTTTTGCTTCAGTTCCCTTGATCGAAATACTAGAAGCCTCTGGCTTGGGAAAGAGATTTCCTGTTGCAATATGTGGGATATTCCTACCCACAGTGTGCATCTTGACCTGTGTGGAGTTGTTTTTAAAATAGTAAGCTGCTCTGTGCTTCTAACTGCCCAAAGCCAGTGAGGATGTATGAGAATAGGTACCTTAAAACACTATTGGAGGTAAAATAAATTATTTCAAAAATTTTTCAAAATGAATTTTGCAATGCATTTTATACGTTGATGTTCTTTTCTTAATTTCCTCACCAAAGTCAAAGAGTGATTATGTTATGGTACTTTGAGTATTTTTCTTTCTTCCTACTTTTTTGTATTTTGTAAATCTGCTTAAATAAGCAAAATCTACTTTGATAACAATGTGTAGAAAATAAGGCTTTTCATTTCTAGGAAGAATAAGTGGGTGGGCTCACTTAGTGGATTTAGTTACAGTGGTATGGAAGATTAGTTCTAATGTTAAAAATAAGAATTCTCAACCAAAAGGGGTGTGGCTAGCAGAATCATCTAGAAAGTCTTTCCAAAATACATATCTGCATATTCAGCTCTTATGCCCACCCAATACACTTGTTTGCACACACACACACATACACACACACGCATACATGCACATGCACACCTACATACACACACAAACGCACATGTTCACTAGGACTAAGAACTATGGTTCTCATTCTCCATTGGGAAGATGCATCACCAAGGGGTTGGGGAAATCTTCACTGAGAAGGTGGTAGGCCTCCCCTGGGGGGTTGGGGGAGGACACAGGTAAAGACTGGAGCTCAGGGGCACCTCAGTGGCTCAGTCGGTTAAGTGTCCAACTTCAGCTCAGGTCACAGTCTCACAGTCTGTGAGTTCGAGCCCCGCGTCAGGCTCTGTGCTGACCGCTCGGAGCCTGGAGCCTGGTTTGGATTCTGTGTCTCCCTCTCTCTCTGCCCCTCCCCTACTCATGCTCTGTGTCTCTCTGTCTCAAAAATAAATAAAAACATTAAAAAAAAAAAGACTGGAGCTCATACAAGCTTTTAGTAATAACTTCACTAAATTTGTTTAAAAATATAGAAAGTAGTCGGGGCACCTGGGTGGCTCAGTTGGTTAAGTGTCTGACTTTGGCTCAGCTCATGATCTCATGGCTTATGAGTTCAAGCCCCGCATTGGGCTCTGGGCTGATAGCTCAGAGCCTGGAGCCTGTTTCTGATTCTGTGTCTCCCTCTCTCTGCCCCTCCCCCATTCACACTCTGTCTCTGTCTTCTCAGAAATAAATAAACATTAAAAAAATTTTTAAATAAAATAAAAATATAGGAAGTAATATTTGGGAAACCCAAGAAAATCAAGAAGTTACTTATAATTCCACAGTCTCCAGAACAGCCAGCTTGCATTTTTGTGTGTCTCATACCAGTGTTTTGGAAAAACATAGCTCTTAAAAAGAAACTCCTACCCAGCCCTTCCTTGCTTGTGAAGGCAGGTGTACAAATGATACCGTCTGATTTGTAAAAACCAGAGACGATCCAGTTTGAGAGGCCAGGCAGATGCACAAGATCAAATTACCGCTGGCTGTGGACCGCCGAGGACACTCTGAACTGAGGAACATGGGTGGAGACACTGGCTGAAATGCGGGTCTGGGACTGGGGGTGGGTGGAAGGGAACAGAGCTGGCACAAGGCCTCAGGCCAAGGTCAGAGCAGGTCTGAGGTCTGGGAGGCCAATCCGAGGAGACCCGGAGAATCCCCCACATGCAGGGCATGGCATCCAAAGGACGTCCTGCCAGAGGGACCCCACCTCCAGGATCCCTTCCACAGGCTCCAGGATTCCCGGCTCTGAGAGCAGGGCCAGGGAGCACAGGGCTCAGCCTCAAGGCCTCCAAACCGGCCATTTGTCCGATGGTTCAGCCAGACCCGCGGTGAGCCCAACCGTGCACTGAGCCAAAGAGCTCCAGAGACCAGACCCATGACACCCCCCTTCGAGCTGCCCTGGTCACTCTGGGGTCTCCTGGTGTGGTTGAGGAGAGAAGGGGCTGGAGAAGCAGCACATGTTTGGAACAGCAGGCCGTGACCATCGGTCAGGACGCAGCCTCACGGATCAGGGTAAAGTGCACTGGCTGGTGTCATGACTGAACCTGGGACCCCAGCCTCGTTTGCACTGGGACCTCTCAGGGCAGACCCTGGCTCCCTGCAGTGTCACTCTAGTCCCTTAGCCCTGCTTGCTGCCCCACAGATGCTGTGTCTTCTGTGGGTTTCCTGGCACATGGGTTCCAGTGGGTCCAGGTGGGTGAGAACATGGGCTCAGTGACCCTAACCAGAACCTCACGGCCACAGTCCCCCTGAAGGCCAAGGGCAGTGACCCCTGTTCCCACACGCCATCTCCTTGATAGGAGGAGCTGTGGGGGGTCATGGCCCTGAGTTGTGGGGAAGAAAAGTACATCTTCAGGGGCGCCTGGGTGGCTCAGTTGATGAAGTGTCCGTCTTTGCCTCAGGTCACGATCTCGCGGTTGGTGAGTTCGAGGCCCGCGTCGGGCTCTACACTGACAGCTCAGAGTCTGGAGCCTGCTTCCGGTTCTGTGTCTCCTTCTCTCTCTGCCCCTCCCCTCCCCCCTCAAAAATAAATAATAGCACATTAAAAAATTTTTAAAAAGAAAAGGAAAAGTGCATCTTCAGGACAGAGAATACCGAGCATTGTTCGTCCGTGCTCCCTCGCTCACCTCAATGAGAGTGAAAAATCATCCCAAGACCTAGAGACCGGGCCTGTGGTCCCTGGGTCCTCATGTTCCCCAGAGCGAACCACTGCTCTGGGGGACGAGTAGGGGTGAGGTCAGAAAGGCCAGGCAGCGCCCCCAGGCTCTCTCCCCCTGTGCCGGCTGCCCCAATCCTGCTCTCCAGCCTCCCGTGTTTGCACCACTGACAGCCTCCAGGCGGTGGCTCAAGAGGGCAGGCCCCTACCTCACCCTTCTCTCTCCCACACACTCCCGTGGACAGTGGTTGAACACAGGTAAGAGTGGCACTGAGGAGCGAGCCGGCACTGGAACGTGAGGAAGGCCACACAAGGCAGGAGACTTGAAATTGGAAGTAACGTAACGTTGTGTGCGAACTCCGCTTCATTGGGACAAACAAACAAGTAAAAGGAAGTCCAGGAAACGTCTCCAACATGCTGAGCAGTGGACGGGCCTGAAGGAGGTACCGTCAGTCCCAGCAGACAATATACGTTCCTGATAGAACTGTCGTGTATTGGAAAATCTCTCCTGGGAAGCAGGTGAAAGCTCCAGAAAGCCTCGAGCCTGAAGGGCCGGGTCCTTGAGGGCGTGAGGCTGCGGGAAGATCTGGGGTAGCGGGGCAGGGGTCAGCTCTTGGTGGGCAGAGGTCCTGGGGGCTCTGGCCAGCCCACCTTTAATGGGCTACACCCAACACCACCGAGGAGAGGTCCCTGGAGAAGCACCGTGTTTCTTCCCGCATGGCGGCCTCCGGCAGAGGCTGGCCTCTTCTCCCCACAGCCCACTGGGTCTTCCATTGAGCCAGACGCCCTCAGAGTCAGAGCCACAGCCTCCAGAGGGGGCCACCGTGGGACAGTTAGCAGCCATGGGGTAGTTAGGGGACACGGGAGAGGTGGCAGGGGGCAACTTGGCCTGAAACACTGAGCTGGTGTCCCCTTATGTGGCGACAGGGCCGTCCTTTATCTGGGTCCTGGGATGGGACAGATTGGGGGTAAGGAACATGAGGCCAAGGGAAAGCACTTCTTTAGGGGTCCTGGGAGACCTCCCGGAGACAGACATAGGTCTGTCCCACCTCTTCCAGTTAGCAGCTGTGTGACCTTTGGGCCTCAGTTTCCTCATCTGGAAACTATGTCTAACCTCAGCACGTAGCACACGGAGATTTTGTGAGGACTCTGCGTGATGGCATCTGGCAAGTAGCCCAGCATGGTGATTTTAAGATGGCTGCTGGAAATTACGCCCCCTAGGCTCAGTGCTGGGCCCCGAAAACTCTGGCAGAGGCAGACGTTCAGAGTATTTTTTTATGTTTATTTATTTATTTTGAGGGGAGAAAGAGAGCCAGCAGGGAAGGGGAAGAGAGAGAGAGAGAGAGAGAGAGAGAATCCCGAGCAGACTCCACAGCTGTCAGCACAAGAGCCCCACGCAGGGGCTCGAACTCACGAACCGTGAGATCACAACCTGAGCCGAAACCAAGAGCAGGATGCTTCACTGACTGAGCCCCACAGGCGCCCCTCCAGGAGTACTGGCTGAATCTACTCCTTCTATTTATTTTAGTTATCTGGTGCTGGAGAGCAAACCACCTTGTAACGCAGTTTCTTAGAGTAGCAAACATGGTTTGTCTCAAGTGGCTTCTCGTGGGTCAGGAATCCAGGAGCAGCTGGGTGCACGATTCTGGCTTCCGCTTTTCTCGAGAGGTCGCGCAGCCAGATGTCAGCTAGGGTTTTAGCCACGTAGCCCCTGGACTGGGGCTGGACGACTCACGTCCAAGGTGGCGCATTTGCACGGCGAGAAAATTGGTTCTGCCCGTTGGCAGAGGCCCCGTCCCTGCCCACCTGGGTGTCTCCACGTGACTTGGTGGTGCCTGGGTTCCCAAGACGAACATCCTGACGTCAAGAGAGGGGGACAGAGAGAGCCAGGAGGAGGCTGCATCCTTTTGACGACTTAGCACAGGAAATCAGGCATCATCCACCTTCTGTCACATGCACCGGCCACAAGTCCCTGCCCAGACGGGAGCGGAAGAGACCAGCCCCCTCCACTCGCGCAGTCGCGCTGCAAGAAGAGAGGGCAGAATGTAATGGAACAAATACGCAGCAATATAAACACGTGTCATTGGAACGTACCATCTGACACATTGTTGCTCTTATTATCGTTGGAAATCGAGACAGTGGCTTCCCACCCATCTTTTGTCAGAAGTTACTGGCAGTCAGAAACTGGTCTTGTCCGTCCCATGTGTGAACAGAGGCTGACCTTTTCTCGCCAAACTCCTAGTTTGAAAACAACTGCCTGGAAATATCGAGAAAAATGAAAAAAAAAAAAATTGGCTAGGTTAGGAAGGTAGCATAAAAAACAGAACACCAAAGGACAATTCCAGAAGCCGTCAAATTTATATCACATGGCAAAATTTCTTGCACTTGAAAAAAAAAACAAAACAAAACAAAAAAGCCTGGCTGATTCCCTGTCCATGACGTAACTGCCCGTGATCTGTGGCTCTGAGGACGGGGGTGGAGACGTGGCCTCCAGGGATGTGCAGGGGGGACCCGTCTCTCAGATCTACGGCCTTTGCTCTGCCCAGGCCTCTGTCCCCACTCGGCCCCTGGCTCTCAACACGTGGCCTTGCTTCCTTCTTCCCGGAGAAAGTAGAGGGTCTCTCGAACGGTGCCATCAAATCTGCATTGCCAGGTGGCTTCTCTGCCCTCGCCCTTCCCTCCCGGCACCGGGCAGAGCGGCCCGCCCGACGGCAGCCAGCCTCTCTGGAGCCCTCCTGCTCCCTCTTGCCCATGTCTTCGACTTGCCACTTGTAGGGTGTCCGTTCCGTCATTTCATGCCACTGTCATCTGTCAAAGCACACACAGGGTCAGCACAGCCGTCTCAGGTACAAGTCGCCCTCCACACACACGCTCGGCGAGCCTCCTTCTTGCCCGGCTGTCCTGATGCCCGGGCCCAGGGTCCGGTTCACCTGCTCCTGCTTCCCCTCCTTCCGGGAGGAAGTAAAAGAATCTCACTGGGTTTTGCTCCGCGCATCTTTTCTTCGAGGTCCCCTCGAGAGACAAAGGAAGCCTGGAAAGCTATGGCCGCGTGTCCCCCGAGGACGTTGCAGCAGATGAAAAGACCTCGAGATTAGAGCAGGTGGGGACCCCCACCTGACGGAGAGCCTCAGCGTTTATCGTCTGCATCCCAATCCTTCCTCGTTCGGGTGTACGGTTAAAACCTCGCCCTTGATGACCAATCCCTAAGACGGGTTGGGATTATGTTTTCGTTTTCAGTTAAACCTTATTGAATCCGTGGGCGTTCATGTTCTTGATTTCACGCAGGAATTTCTCTTCTGCCCAATTTCTTACTTAATTGGAGGACAGTGTTGATATTACCTGGGAGCCGGGCTGTCCGCTGGGGCGCAAAGCCTGCTTCGGTTGACCCGCCTGGAGCAGCCCCCGGCTCGTACGTCCTGGCTTCTAAACCAAGTATATTAGTTAAAATTAAGGAGAGAAGGGCCTTTCTGTGTCTCCAGTTAAAAGGAAGAACCCATTCCTAGATGAGCTTCGGGTTTATACCAACGTACAACCGTCCAAGAAATCCCGCTGTAGACCTTGCTGGTGACATGGACCCTTCACCTGCCAGCGGTCTGGCCCCTCTCCAGGCACATCCCCCCACCACATGTAGGCCGGGCTGTCCCTGTTCTGCCCCCATGACTCCTGGTCAGGCTCATCCCATGGATCCCAGAGGTGAGCTGAGCCGCCTTTCTCCCTACAGTTCATCTCTGGGGACCCCTTTCTCCCCAGACCAACTGCAAGAATGGAAGCAGGTGTCAGCCTCAAAAAACAAATGTGTGACTCCCCTTTGTACCAAGGCTTTGTTCCCAGCCACAGCCTTTCCTCTGGGCCGTCTGGCGCTAAGACCCATGGCTGTGGCCCCTGGGTCCTGCTATGAGTCATGGGGGTCTCAGTCACCCCATCGCTATCACTCCGTGCCCAGGAAGCGAGGCCCCCACCCGCCTGCCCCGAGGCTACAGGCTCCTCTGTGATGATCAGGTATGTGAGCCCAGCCAGCTCGCTCCCTGTCACACGGGGCCCTCCTGGGTCAGGCAGGGGGGGGGCCTGTGCCACTCGAACTTCCGGCCACATCACCTGGCACCCAGGGCCCAGTGGGACTCTCTTCCTGAAGGTTTGACACGAGAGCGAAATGACACGGGGTGGAGGTGTGGACCGGCACCTGGAGAAGTCCTCCTCCTGGGTTCCATCCAGGCCACTTTTCACGCTCCGTTGTTATTACTTGATAGTCAGTTAAGGAGTGGCCAGCTGTCATCATGGGAAGGTTCCAGAATGACTAAAAGTGAAATAAGTGAGCAAGTTCACAGTCTCTTGGGGCATCCTCCGCTCTGACCTTTTTGCAGACAGGTCATCTGCCGACCTCCAGAACTCTGGAGGCAGAACTTTCTAGAACCATACAGGGGGACCCTCAGGTAGAAACGTATGAGATTATCATCAATCTCTTAGGACTGCAACTCCGGCTTCTTGCTGGACAAAAGAAATCAAAAAGAATGTTTTTAACAGCTGGCACTGACTTCAGGACAAGACTGACTTTAGCAGACAGACAGACAGAGAGAGAGCACTCGGGAGAAGGAGGCAGAGACTGTCCCCCACTCCCTTCTCTGAACATAAAAGAGTGCCTTCAGCAGCTGGCTCTTCCCTGCTGTTCAAAGAACAAGTCGAGTTATGAGTGCTTTTGCAAAGCAAACAGGTTTGCTGCCAGGTATTTGCTGAAGCGAATGTGGACATTCCCGAGGACAGTGTGGGGTCTGTCCGGCTCCAGGGCAGCTGGGACACGGCAGAGAGCACCTGAGTCCCAGACTGGACCGCAGTGCGCATCGTGGGGCAACTGTGGGCGTCCACCCTTCACTTGCTACCTTCAGAAGGGGTGTGTGTGCGGTGTGTGTACGGGAGGTTCCTTGCTTCAGCCACTCACTGTGGGAGGCCCGGAGGCTGCAGGTAGGTGGAGAGTGAAAGGAATACTCCGCTGAAGAATGAGGAAGGATGGAGAAGCCAGAGGATGGGGGAGGAAGGGAAGATGGAGAAGGGGGGAAGAGGGGGAGGGGAGAGGAAAGAGGAGCAGGGGGGAGCAGGGGAGAGGCGGGGAGACAGAAGGAGGAGTGGGAAGGGAGAGGAGGGAGGAGGGGGAGGAGGAGGGTGGATGGGGAGGAGAGAAGAGGGAGCAAGGATGAAGATGGGGAAGGGGAGGGGGAACAGGGGGGAGGCGGGGAGACAGAAGGAGGAGGGGGAGGGGAGATGAGGGAGCAGGGATGAGGATGGGGAAGGGGAGGGGGTGCAGAGGGGAGGCGGCGAGACAGAGGAGGAGGGGGAGGGGAGATGAGGGAGCAGGGATGAGGATGGGGAAGGGGAGGGGGTGCAGAGGGGAGGCGGCGAGACAGAGGAGGAGGGGGAGGGGAGATGAGGGAGCAGGGATGAGGATGGGGAAGGGGAGGGGGTGCAGAGGGGAGGCGGCGAGACAGAGGAGGAGGGGGAGGGGAGATGAGGGAGCAGGGATGAGGATGGGGAAGGGGAGGGGGTGCAGAGGGGAGGCGGCGAGACAGAGGAGGAGGGGGAGGGGAGATGAGGGAGCAGGGATGAGGATGGGGAAGGGGAGGGGGAGCAGGGAGGAGGCGGGGAGACAGAAGGAGGAGGGGGAGGGGAGAGGAGGGAGAAGAGATGAGGATGGGGAAGGGGAGAGGGTGCAGAGGGGAGGCGGGGAGATAGAAGGAGGAGGGGGAGGGGAGAGGTGGGAGGAGGGGGAGGAGAGAAGAGGGAGCAGGGATGAGGATGAGGAAGGGGAGGGGGAGCAGGGGGGAGGCGGGGAGACAGAAGGAGGAGGGGGAGGGGAGATGAGGAAGGAGGGGAAGGAGGAGGGTGATGGGGAGGAGAGAAGAGGGAGCAGGGATGAGGATGGGGAAGGGGAGGGGGAGCAGGGGGGAGGTGGGGAGACAGAAGGAGGAGGGCTAGGGGAGAGGAGGGAGGAGGGACGAGGATGGGGAAGGGGAGGGGGAGCAGGGGGGAGGCGGGGAGACAGAAGGAGGAGAGGGAGGGGAGAGGAGGGAGAAGGGATGAGGATGGGGAAGGGGAGGGGAGCAGGGAGGAGGCGGGGAGACAGAAGGAGGAGGGGGAGGGGAGAGGAGGGAGGAGGGGGAGGAGGACACCCAGGGTCAAGCATCCCAGCCCACAGACCTCTGCTGCACAGGCTCCCGGGGTCCCCGGCTCCCGGGGAAGCAGGCCTCAGGCTGTGCTCATGAGAACTTCGCCACAGTCTTGGCTGTGGGGACAGGCCAAGGTGGGGGGGGGGGGGGGGCTCCGTGTGAAGCGGTCGCATGGACCGCCAGCGCAGGACAGATGGCCCTGTGTCCCAGCCATCACTCCTCTGCAGGGGCGCCTGCTTCCCTTGAAGAGAGATCTGGCTGGGCTCCCAGGGATTCTCCAGAACTGAGAGGGCCCTCGGAGGGCTCCCCAGGGCTGGGCTTACTAATTTTTTCCTTTTTCCTTTTTTTTTTCTTCCCTTGAATGTGACTCCTGTCGGGACCTCACTCAGTTTATTCACCAAGCACTGATGGCGTTCTTGTTCTCTACCAGCAGCGTGTGGCCTCCAGGGCTGCGAGACGATCGCCGGTCCCAGGAGGCTTATCCCCACTCTTCAATGTGAGCCCTTCGTCCACCCCCATTTCTCTATAATTCTCTCTCCTGAAAAGCATTCTCTTCACTTGCTCTGCCATATTGGCCCTGCCTTAAACACCAGCTTAATTTTGTCCACCTTGTCCCCAGCACATCTTTTTTTTTTTTTTTCGGTGAGATGAAATATGGCCTTGGGAAGAAGCCCTGGCTTTGAGGCCTGAGACGTCCCACTTCACCCCTGCCCCCTCCCCATCTTCAACAGACTCTGTGACCTTGGGCAAGTTCTCTAGCCTGGAAGCATCTCCATGCCCCCCTTTGTGGGACCCCATGGTCCCATGTGGGACCTCTCTGTCTCTGCCCCTCCCCTGTTCACGCTCTGTCTCTGTCTCTCTCTCTCTCTCAGAAATAAATATTAAAAAAAAATTTTTTAAAGAATAAATGTGACCTAAAAAGTAAAGCAGAATATAAGATGTCTTTTAACATTGCAAATACGATAGTAGAATAGAATGTTCGTGGGAGAGCTGGAAGACAAAGTCAAGGAAATCTTCGAGGTAGAAGAAGAGAGAGAAAGAGAAAAAATAAGAAACGGAGATACGCTGTTGGAATGTGCTGAATAGTTTCTGTTTCCCCTCCACACCCTTGTTCCCGCCCCCCTCTGCTCTGCACCTGGGAGCTGACCTCTAGGACCCACCCCCAAGGGGACCCCAGCCCCCGGCTTCCAGCTGGATTGGCCAACTGGGAGCTCCAGGAAAAGAGGTCTTACTCTCCTGGAAGGCCCTATCCCCGTGACTCTCTCTGATTCTGGAAGCAGCTCTCTCTCCCTCGCTCTGGGGGTTATGGTCCCACTGTTTCACCTTCGGAGCATGCCCAGGCCTTTATAAATTCTCCCTTTATCGAATCCTCCCGAAATTAAGAGCATACCCTCTGTTGTCTCCTGAGTGCTAACTAATCAGAGCGCTAGAGAAGGAACCACGGAGGAAACAAAGAGGAAGAAAATTACCAATGAAACATCCCTAAGATACTTTACCAAAATTTACAATCTCGAGCCTCCAGATTGAAGGGATCCACTGAATGCAAGGTACAGATAATTAAAAGGAAAGAAGACCACTCATATGCATATTGGTTTGAGATATCACAACAAAATCCCAACCTTTTCCAGAGGAAAGCAGCCAGTCAGGATTGAGATTCTCAAATGGCATCAGACCCATCTGGATCGATATTGGGAGCCGGGACACAATGAGGAAATTACAACTTTAAAGAAGCGGAAGTTCTATAACCAGCCAAGCTGTCAGTCATTCTTCTTGAGAGCCCTGCTGAAGGGTGTGTCCAGCAAAACAAGGGTCCAAACTGAGAAAGAGAGACCCGGGATTTGGGAAAGAAGGGATCCCAACACACAACATGGCAAGGGTCGAAACCTACTGTGGCCAGGAGCATGGTAAGTTCCAGAAGACTAGCTTCTAGGGGAAATAACACGACTGTTACATTCTTTCAAAACATTTAAGCATTGGAAAATAGGATTTGCTGAGTATTTGCGAGGTCAGATAGATCATTTTCAGAACGTAGTGAAAGATATGTTGAAAACCAAGGCAATAAAAAAAAAAGACGCAGTTATGAACTCAAGGAAAAACAAAAAGTTGTGTAAGACAAGATTCAACAGTGAACACGATTTTATCAAATCCTAGGATTTAACCATATTGGGAAGATGAAACAGGGAGCAGGTTTCGAGTAGGGTGAACAGAGCTAGTCCTTATCAATTCCAGATCCTTAACCGAGAGACAACATCTAAGGCTGAGCACCCATGAGATGCCAGGGCAAGCATAGTATTTAGAAATACAACAGGAAAGAGAATTGTTAATTTTGTTTAATGTTTATTTATTTTTTAGAGAGAGAGAGACAGAGCGCGAGCAAGGGGCAGGGGGCAGAGAGAGGGAGACACAGAGGCTCCAGGCTCTGTGTTGTCAGCACAGAGCCCGACGCGGAGCTCGAACTCACAAACTGCAAGATCGTGACCTGAGCTGAAGTCGGCTGCTTAACCTACTCAGCCACCCAGGTGCCCCAAGAAACAGAATTTTTAAAGGTCTGAAAATATTATCTGAGGGCGGGAAGGTTTGAGTGATGTTGGGAAATGAGTTTTTGTTCAATCCTTGCGGCCCTGCTTAGTCTCCTTAAGCTATGTGAGTGTACTACCTTGAAAAGAATTAAAATTAATTTTTAAGAGTGTGTTGGGAGAGAAGGAGGAGGTTTGGAAGAAGGTTCTGGCCAACCAACATCAGATGCTGCCATGTGGGAACTCAGGCTTCATATGAACAAAGACAAGCCAGGGGATGCCTGGGTGGCTCAGTCAGTTGAGCGTCTGACTTTGGCTCAGGTCATGATCTCGAGGTTTGTGAGTTCGAGCCCCATGTCGGGCTCTGCGCTGACAGCTCAGAGCCTAGAGCCCGCTTAGGATTCTGTGTCTCCCTCTCTCTCTCTCTGCCCCTCCCCCACTTGTGCTCTGTTTCTGTCTCTCAAAAATGAATAAATGTAAAAAAAAAAATTAAACAAAGACAAGCCAGAAATTCTGGTTTTCCCATGAAACATCATGATTTTAAATGGTAGTAAATAATTCAGAAAAGACTTTGAAACACCGTGAAGGCCAAAAACCAACATAAAAACACCACGTCCACAGCCTCCATGCACCTCGGGAGGGCCATTGTGACGATGCCCCCAATTATGATTCTTGGACATCATCTGTCTTGGCTTCTAGGGCTGCTGTAGCAAATCATTGCAGGCTGGGTGTCCTAGAACAACACAAGTTTAATCTCCGACAAAGGGTTCTGGACCAGAAGTCCCAAATCAGTTCAACTGGACTGATGACAGGGCGTCGGCAAGACTGGCTCCCTCAGGAAGCTCTGAAGGGAGAATCTGTTTGTTGATTTCCTCAGCTTCTAGAGGCACCTGCGTTCCTTGGCGCCCGGCCCCTTCCCCCCTCTGCAAATGCGTCACGCCAGTGTCTGCTGCTGTTGTCACATCTTCTCTGGCCCTGACTCCCTCCCCCTCTCTTAATGACATCGGGCCCGAGGGCGATCCAGCAGAATCTCTCCCTTTCAAAAGCCTGAACGGAATCGCATCTGCAAAGCCCGTTTGGCCACGTAAAGTGACACTCACAGACTCTGGAGATTAGAATGTGGCTATTTTGGAGGAGCCGTTCTTCAGCCCGTGGCTCTTGACCACTGAAGGGTCATGGGAGCGATTCAGTGAATCACAGATGGCATTCCTAAAGTGACACAGAATAGAATAACCAGAGGCACCACCCTTGGTAGGGGTAGGTGCTGCTGCATAAAATGAAACGCGCATCAGTGACGTTCGTACGTTCATCGGCATACACAGCACAAGTGTGTAGAGAGGACTCCAAGTTCGAAGCTGGGCGGACGTTGGAAAACCACTGGTGGAGAGCACCTGACGGTACATTTTGCACAAAGTGCGCAGTGAAGAGAGGGAAGGACTTTCAGGGAGGCAACCGGGCTCTGCCTCTCCTTGGCTGGGTGACCTTCAGGAAGTTAATTAACCTCTCTGAGTCTGTTTCCAAGACTGTGAAAAGGGGATAATCACACGGTGGCCCAGCGCCATGGAGACCAAATGAAAGACTGAGCATCCTCTGGAGACAGAGCATCCTCTGCGCTCTGTACCGTAGTGTCACTGGATTGCCTTTGATGAAAAAGTCTCGCCAGGAAAGACTTGCCATTACCCCCGCCTTCCACCAGATGGCATCCTTGAGACACAGGCAGGTGGCTGTGGGGGGGCCCACGGAGGCGGCGGGGTTTAAGGGACATTGACTTCAAACTTTAAAGGGTCAGGGCCTCCTTGCAAAGGGTCATCCGCTGTAAAGACTGGTTGTCCTGATTTACTCCTCCTTCCCAGCGGCGAAACCAAGGAGGCGTTTCCTGTCCTCAGGGCAGTTGCCCAACACTGTGAACAGTCCCCAACAAGAGGGTCAGATGATCAAAGAAGCCCCTGAGAATCCCCCTCACCAGGCAAACCTTCGTCAGGGGTTCCTGGACCAGGTGCAGTCCTGCCTGAGTCGTCCCTGAGCGGCAGGATGGAGTGGAGCGAGGGACCGCAGAGAGGGAAGGGAGGGTGTCACTTCTCGGGGACAGGTCACCTGTTGGTTGGGTTGTTTGCATCTGGATGCATCTCAATGAGGACATTGCATCTCAATGAGGACAGTCCCCATCAGCAAAGACACACACACACAGCGCAAGCTAGCCCCTGAATGCAGGGTTACTGCCCTTTCCTTCCTCCCTCCACCCCCAAGTTTCTGGAAAGAGAAGCATATGTCCTTGGGTCTACCTACTTCCGTTGTTTATTGACTCCCACTCTCAAGCCACAGTTGCACAGACCCAGGATCCTTTCCCTGGGGGCCTCCTGGTTGCAAATTCCACACCTCTGCTCAGCTCCCTGGCAGCACAGACCCCTCCCTCTACGAACTCCAGGTCTCAGCCAGCTCCCGAGCCCCTGTGTCCTGGCTCCGGAGCTCCCCACACCCTCGCACCCACCCCTGCTCCCGCTCAGCCTCTAGGCACTGCCCTCCTTCTCCTGTGCAGCTCCTGGCTAAGTGCCTTCTAGGGACCACCCCACTTAGACTTTAGGGCAACCTCAGGGAGAATCAGTGTCATGCCCATTTTACAGGGAAGGAAACAGAGGCTGAGAGCAGTGAGTGAGTCTGCAGATCACACAGCCAGCAGGGCTGGGGCCCCCAGACCAAGGTCCTCCTCTCCCTGTGCACCTGCCCAGGGCACGCGGACAAGCACAGCTGACCAGACATGCGTTCTGACGTGGCTTCAGGTTATAGCGAGCATTTCCTGAGGCTACAGGCTATTTCTTCTTCTTTTTTTTAACGTTTATTCATTTTTGGAGAGAGTGACAGAGCATGAGCGGTGGGGAGGGACAGAAAGAGAGGGAGACACAGAATCAGAAACAGGCTCTGGGCTCTGAGCTCTCAGCACAGAGCCTGATGCGGGACTCAAACCCATGAGCTGTGAGATCATGACCTGAGCCAAAGTCGGATGCTGAACCAGTTGAGCCACCCAGGCGCCCCCGCCCCCCCCCCCAAACTGTTTCTTTTTTAAATAAGGTTTGGGATTTAACTTAACTGGAGGGTTCTTTAGACCTCTACATACACAGAAGAAGAAAGACAACAGCTGCCAGTCCCAGAGAACAATTTTCCCAGGATAACGCGGCCCTCGAACTTTACACGGATGGTGCTGGGACATCTCCTTCCTTCTTCCTTTCCTCACATTCGAGCGCTGTAATTAGAAAAGAATTCTGCCGTTTCCCACACTGCCCATAAAACGGCCCTTGAGGGGAACACTGGTCAGTAATAAAGACCACGTGACGGCCTGTGGTTTGTGTGTGAGGAGTGCCCAGCAGGACAGAAAATTAAGAACAAATAGAGACCTGAACGCACTGCCCGCCCACCACCTGTGAAGCAGGGTTCTGGTGTTCCCCAAGCTTCCTTTCAGGAACACCCTCTGGGGCGGTTGTTCCAGAATTTGAAGCTGCTATTTGTGGCTGGGGGGGGGGGGGGATGCGCATGCAAGGGGGAGGACGCTTTACAAACCCCATGCTCATGAGTGTTCAGGGGGCCGAGAGCCTCGGAGCGGCCCGGGGTGTCCAGACGGTTCTCATTTCCCCGGGTAACCATGGAAAACATGAATCAGAAGTCCGGGCCCCGCTTGGGGGGCCGCGGTGTGGGGGCGCCCGGCTGTGAGTCAGAGGCCCGGCTCTGCGGGGGCCGCCTTGTCATTTCACGTCCAGGGACGGGTTTTCCCTGGACACCGGGTCTGCTCTCTGGGGACCCTGCCCAGCCGGCTCCGGGGGTCCCGTGCCCTGATGTTCCAGATCAGCAGTGATGACAGTTGATGGAGGACGTCTTGGTGACAAGCCTGTGACATAAAGTAGTGTCAAGGATCGCCAAAGCAGCCGGGAGGACCGTGCCTCTCGACCCACTTCGCAGATGGAGAAAGCGAGGCTGGGGGCAGCGGCCCCGCATCAGACCCTCCCCAGGTTCTTCCGCTGGCGTCCACGCTCCTGATGCCCCGTCAGGAGCTAACTGCGCACAGCTCTTTTGGTTTTTCAGACGTTGTGATCACTCAAATGATTCTTTTTCCTTTTTTGTTTTTTAATTGAGATATAACTGACACATACCATTGTATCCGTTTCAAGTGTATGAGCCTAGTCAACGTTCCAGTCCTGAGCGCAGCTTTGAAAACAACTCTGAAATGACCCTGTGGTCCCCAAGTCCAGCCTTTTCCTGTGGGGATGGCCACAGGGATGTGGTGAGGTCACCCTGAGTGTCCAGGGGCGCCCCGTGCCCACTCAGCCCTGGGCCGGGAACACAAGCGTTCTCCAGCCTCACACACGTCTCCCAGCTCTGCCCTCAGCCTCCTGCTTCCTGGAGAAAAGAGGGGGCCGGGTCTCTTTCCCGTGCCCCTGCCCGGCCACTCTGCTGCTGTGACCCGAGTGGAAGTCCTGCCTCTACGGGCACAGTGAGGGGCCCCTGGGGTCAGACCAGCAGCCGGGGGTTTGACCCACTGTCTCTCAGTGGCGGGCACTGTCACTGTGCCCACTTTACAGGCCAAGAAACTGAAGATCAGAAAGTCGGTGAATTGTCATGGTCACTAGGCCTTGAAGCAGCAGGGCCAGGATTTGAACCTTGAGCTGATAGCTTCAGAGTACTTCTGACTTTGCCTTCCTCCTCCAGCCTTCCACGGCTGACTGTAGGTGGGGTGGAGAGCACCATACTGGTCCCTATAGGATTAAAAAAAAATGTGCTTTTATGCCACTGCTCTGGTATTTCACCAAGTCCCTTCTTGCTTGAGTTGGCATATCCTAAAGCTGTTTACTCTCCCTCGCAGAGAACTTTGTTATGCAGGATGGTGTGGCAGCAATTCTTAGAAACCTGGGCTCTCCCTGCTGTTCTAGGCACAGACAGCATGTCTTATCTGTAGATAGAGCATGGGGTTGTCGCAGCAGGTTCAGACAGCCTCACAGGGGCTGAGGGTTAAAACTCAGGAGGTTTAGGGGCTCCTGGGGGCTCAGTTAAGCATCCAACTTCAGCTCAGATCATGATCTCACGGTTTGTGAGTTCGAGCCCTGCATCAGGCTCTGTGCTGATGGCTCCGAGCCTGGAACCTGCTTCGGATTCTGTGTCTCCCTCTCTCTCTGCCCCATCCCCACTCACGCTCTGTCTCTCTCAAAAATAAATAAACAGTAAAAAAAATTTTTTAAATAACTCAGGAATTTCATAAGGCAGCTATTGAACACAGTCATTATTCTAAATTAAATCATACACATTTACAACAAAATAATTATCAACAAAGATAATAAGTTACCAAAACTTGATCACTTTTTAATTAATTTATTAGTTATTGTTATGTTATCTATGCATTCACTCTGAGTGTTCACATGCTATATAAGGGTGTGATGCTGTATATCTTTTCCCAACTCTGTGTTCAGTCATAATCATCTTGGTAGCTTAAAATTAGCCATGGTGAAAGTTCTTCCACCATGGAAATTGGCAAGCAATACCTATCAGGTATTTTTGGTGTTTGCTTTTCCTGGAGAGCTGGGTGGACACATTTACCGGTGCCCCACTGGACAGAGTGTATATTCAGCGTCTTCTGTATTGAGAGCAATAGTTCCAATAGCATCCATCTAAGTCAATGTGGATGGAAAGAAAAACCCCAAGTCTAGAAATCTAGGCTTTTGGAAAGTCTAACTAAAGATTATACAATTGTAGGTGCCCCTGGGTGGCTCAGTCGGTTAAGCATCAGACTTCGGCTCAGGTCATGACCTCACGGTTCCTGGGTTCGAGCCCCGCATGGGGCTCTGTGCTGACAGCTCGGAGCCTGGAGCCTGCTTTGGATTCTGTGTCTCCCTCTCTCTCTGCCCCTCCCCTGCACACTCTCTCTCTCTGTCTCATAAATACATAAACATGAAAAAAATAATAAAAATTTTTTTAATTTAAAAAAAAAATAATTTTTTTTCTAAAAAAGATGATAGATTGCAACTGAAGACGGGAAATAAGTGATCCTTACAGCATTACTGCGGTTGGCCTCGGGAGAGATCGACACCCTCCAGCGGCGGCCCCAGGGGGAGGCCAGCTCTGTTATAGTCTGTGGCACCCGTTCAGAGAATCACCCCCTCAGCCCGGATGAACCAGACCAGTCCTGACGTCACGTGCACCAGCGAGAAAGTGGACCCAGTTCTGGGCTCTGGAGCAAAGGAAGTTACGAATTATTTCTCTGTGGGACCACCTGCCACCACTCTGCGCTTCGGTGGGCTTTCGTCACGAG
This sequence comes from Panthera tigris, assembly GCF_018350195.1. Taxonomy (NCBI): domain Eukaryota; kingdom Metazoa; phylum Chordata; class Mammalia; order Carnivora; family Felidae; genus Panthera; species Panthera tigris. The sequence goes on from NC_056667.1 coordinate 216,176,834, forward strand.
ACTGGCCCAGTCGGTGGCACAGAGTTGCAGTGACCTTGGAAAACACCGTGAAGACGCTTTCTCTCTGACGCAGGGGCAGTGACACATAAGGACCTGGGGGCCTCTGCAGCGGAGGGCAGGAGTACAGGCCAGGCCCCCGGGGCTTCACCTGAGTCCAAGGGGATAGTTTTTAAAGGAAATGCCAGATAATAACCGGAGATCTCCTAGGATGCCCTTCTCAAAAGCTTTTGTTGTTTCGAGAAAAAGCTTAAATTTCATACTGCCTGGTCTAACGTCACAGGTAGTTTGCAGTGACCTGCTTAGGAACACAAAGAGCCTGAACAGGCGGGGCTGGGGGGTCCTGGCGAGGAGGGGACGGACGCTCACCTGCATGTGCGGGATGGGGCCTGGCGCGGCCATTTTGGATAATGGCAGAGATGGCTTCAACAGGAAGCCTGGCCTCCCAGGCCTCCTTCAGAGTGGCTCTGGGGAGGCCCAGAACCGCTTCTGAGATCTGAGAGTGAGGCCCGCTTATCAGCAGCGAGGGAGGCTTTGGGGCATGGCCCTCAAGGATCACCCAAAGCTCCGTGAGGACGCGTCAGTTCCCTAAACACATGGACCAGGAGGACAGGGAGGGACAAGGTCTCCAGGGCAGAGGGCAGAGGGGGCTGCATGCTGGGAATAAGTCAGATGCTGTGCAGGCCGGGAAATGGCCATCTCCAGCTGCCAAGGGCGTCAGGAAGCACCGGCTCAAGCACGGGCAAGGACCCAAGGGAGGAGCCTCTGGGCCTGGATCGGCGGTCCCAACGGGGCCACCACGGGGGCCAAGGTCAGCAGTGAAAGCCAGAGGTGGAGGCCCTGGATGGTCATGCTGAGGCTGCAGGGGGCTTTGTGAAACGGGGGAGAAGCTGTTCTCACACCCAGCGGGTGCGATGGGCCCCAGCTGCCCGTCCTCGAAGGCGCGGCGACCGCATTTTCCAAAAACCGTAAGCACATCTCTGACCTCGTAAGTCCACCTCTAGGAGTGAGGATGAAATGCCCTTTGTGGCATGGTTTGCAACAGTGAAAGATAAGAAATAACGGTATTCCAAAGACGAGTGGACTGCCCAATGCAAAAGATCCAATTTCTGGAAGCCCGCTTGTTGCCAGGAAGATGGTAAGAGGTGGGAGGGAGGGAGGGGGTGCACGAGGTTCACGTGTGAGGCTCAGAGAAAAGCAGAGGTCCTCCAACAGTCTTAAAATGGTTTCCTTTGTTTTGAAGTATGGGGGAGTCTTCGTTCCTTCTTCATACATTTCCTTCTAGAAGACGGTTTGTAAAAAGTCAAAGCAAAGATGAGGGAGTCCTGTGCCAGGGAAGGGAGACGTCAGGGAAGGGGAAGACGTGGGTGCCCCGGGGAGGCTGCGACTAGACACGCTGAAGCAGATGCGACTCTTTTTCCCACACACCCCCCCCCCCGCCCCAGTGGGCCACCCCCAGGTCCTTTGCACACTGGAAAAGGACTTACCATATAACTGCCCGTTCTTAATTGAGACCTGTCCTACATAGCTTAGTACAGAAACTTGGATCAGATCGAGAGTAAATATTCAGCCAACATCACATGAGAAGTCATGAGGAAGAATCAGGAAATGCAAAACGTAACTTCTACCCAATGATTTAACCGCAGTGTTTCACATCGTTTCCCTTCAGAGCCTCCTTCACTTGTCTGAATGATGAAAGAAATCTCCCCAAAGACTAAACGCTGGAGGAGAGGGATGGGAGGGTTTGGCAGGGCAGAAGAGAAAGCGATTTAGACCAGGATGCTGAGAAAGTTCTCTCCCTCTGCCACGGGGCTTGGCAAGGGGATGGAGGGCGGGTCATCCCTGGGGTTCTTACCAAGCAGCCAAGGGCAGGCAGGAGGCCGGTGAAATGTGGCCCTTCTGTGACATCTGGGCTTCCTCTGAGGAAGGGAGGCCAGGCCAAGCCTCAGTGACAGCCCATGGCTTAGGTGCTCAATTTAAGGAGGTTTTCTCAGAGAGTCACCCGCCCTCACTCAGTTGTCCTAGGGTCCAAAACACCCACTGTAGACACTTCTTTAAATGGAGTCACTGGAGACCCTTTGACAGGTGACCATGTGACCTGGAAGATCACCGATCGTGATCAGGAGAAAGAGAACAGGCCTAGAGCCTCAGTGAGGGCAGGGACACAGACGGGGACGGGTGGGGAATTGTGACAAGTGGCGGAGGGGATGGGGCTGGGGGCCCATTCGGTGACTTCAGCGGGGTGACGCCTGGGGCCAAGAACAGCATTTCGGGGTCTGATGATGTTGGAAAACCAGCTGCACACTTTTGCAAAACTAGTTTTGGCTGGTGGCTTTCTTCTTAGCTCCTCTTAAATTTGGCCCATTTGAAAAGATGAGAGGGAGTGCCTTGTTGTGTTTCAATTAACAGTACTTTGGATTTCCCCCAATGACCAGTGAGACCGCGCATCTTTTCAAGGTTGCTAGCCATTGGAATACATTCTGCCCTCAGCCGACCACCCGAGTCCTTTGTCCACACTTCTGTTAGGGTGTTTCTCTTGCTGTCCACTGGTTTCTTCGGGATTGAAGGGTTTCTTTATAGGCCAGCGCTTCAGCGGAATGATTGTGCTGCATATGGCGGCTCCTATCCAGTGACTGTCCTGACGTTGGCATGACTTTTTCCGTTGCCCAGAAGCGTTCAGTATCTACTTCATATTTATCTTATTTGTCTTTCCTTTCCTGTGTGTTGGGGAGGGGGAGGGGAGTTTTCGCTAAGAAATGCTCCATTCTCCCAAATCTCTTCTACAGTTTTTCTAGTTATGCTTTTCACATTTAAGTCTTTAATCCAATTGAATAGCCAATTGTGCCCCAGTCCCTCTTCCTTCTCTACTGATCTGTGAGTGCAGACTCCATGTTCCTGGGGTGGGGGTGGGGGTGGGCGGTCTCTCCGGCTCAGTTCTGTCCTGTGGCCACATCTGTATTTCCCCAAGTCAGCTACTCACTGGTGGAAATACCAGGACTTTATAGTCAGCCTCAATATTTGGTTGGGTGACCCCTTCCATCTTATTATTTTTTAAAGAAGTTGGCCATTTGGAGTCATTTACTCCTTCACACAAATTTTGGAAGCCACTTGTCATACCCATTAAAAGCCCTGTTAAGGGGCTTCTGGGTGGCTCAGTCGGTTGAATGTCGGGCTCTTGATGTGGGCTCAGGTCATGATCTCACAGTTCATGAGTTTGAGCCCCATGTCGGGCTCGGTGCTGGCAGTGTGGAGCCTTCTTGGGATTCTCTCTCCCTCTCCCTCTACCTGCCCCCTGCTTACTCTCTCTCTCTCTCTCTCTCTCTCTCTCTCCCCCAAAATAAATAAATAAACTTAATAAAAAATTAAAAGCCCTGTTAAGAATTTTATTGGTCTAGCCTTCAATTTACACGTGAATTTGGGGAATATATCAGTCTTCCTACAAATACAATCTTTTCCCTTATCTATTGTTTTCCTTTTCTTGCCATTTGTGTGATGCATAGTTCATATTCCCCAAAAGAGGTTGACGATTTTCTCTCCATCTTTCTACTTATTCCTGTGTCCTTTATAACCTCATGTTACCACAGATGAGATCAGTATTTACTTTCATTGATTTTGCTATTTGTTTTTGCTAGACTACAGGAATGCCGTTGCCTTTTGCATATTGATTTTATGTCTGAGAATCTTGCTGAATTCATTTTTTAAAATAATAGTATGCAGATTCTTTTATTTTTTTTCTTTTTTGAAGTTTATTTCTTTATTTTGAGAGAGGCAGAGAGTGCCGGGGCGGGGGGGGGGGGGGGGCAGAAAGAGAGGGAGACACAGCATCCGAAACAGGCTCCAGGCTCTGAGCTGTCAGCGCAGAGCCCGGTGCAGGGCTTGAACCCATAAACCACGAGAGCATGACCTGAGCTGAAGTCGGACACGTAACCTACTGAGCTGTCCAGGCTCAGTCTTTTAATTTCATGTGTCAATGATCCTATCACCTGTCAGTAATGATAATTTGGTTTCTTGTTTTCCAATTTTTTTACGTCTTAATTTTTTTTTTTTTTTGGCCATTTTAATCAATGAGAATCCAGTAAAATGATAAATTAAAGCTGTGATATCAGGAGAATTTTTTTTTTCTGGTCTCTAACATTTAAGAGAATTAAAGGGAATATTCCCATGGCTTTTCCATTAATGTGAGGGCTGCTGTGGCAGATGGCCCTGTTCAGATAACAGAGGCTCTTCTCCTGGTGATGGTTTCACCAAACGCTGTATATATGTATGTTATATACAGAGAGATGATTGTATTTTATAATGTTTAGCAAGTCTGTATTATTGGTATAAATACTTTTTTAAAAGTATCTTTTGATCATACTTAAAAAGAAATCTTTTAGGGTCACCAGGGTGGCTCAGTCAGTTAAGCGTTTGGCTCTTGATTTCGGCTCAGGTCATGATCTCATGGTTTGTGAGCTCAAGACCCAAATCAGATTCTGCACTGATGGTGTGGAGCCTGCTTGGGATTCTCTCTCTCCTCTCTCTCTGCCCCTCCCCACTCATGCTCTCACTCTCTCTCCAAATAAATAAGCCAACATTTAAAACGTAACAAAAATTTTAAAAAAAACATCTTTTAAACACACTGTTGGACTCCTTTCGCTTAGATTTCCTTTAGGATTTTTGTATTTATGTTCCTAGGTGCGTTTTGCATCATTTCGTCCATGTCTGATGTCAGTGACCTAACTCACAAAATGAGTTGGAAAGTATTCCCACTGTTTCTAGTCCCTGGAATGGTTTGGAAAACTGGGCTAATCTGTTCCCCTCATGTTTGGTAAATCTCCCTGTAAACTGTGGAAAGTGAGACTGGCCCATATACTTCTCTGCTATATTTTAATGTTAAAAGTCAAGTATGAGTCTCTTTTAAAAACCGGTTTGATCCACTTTCTCTGAATACTGACCACATCCGACCCACCACCTGTGTCCCTCGCCTGCTAACTCTCTGCCCCCTCCTTAGCTGAGGGCTTACGACAGAGATGATTTTTCCCCCTGACCCCTTTGTTTTCATGTGCCCCCCCATCCTAATTCTCATTTCTGTCCTCATTTCTCGAAACTCTTACCCAGTTACATTCTGCCTTTTCATTTCCCTGTGCTGAATGGTTCCTCCGGTCTCCGAGGACCTTAACCTGGTTGTCAGCGGTGTCTGACCTCCCGCGTCATCTCCCCATTAAGTTTTCCCTTTAAACGACTGTGTTCTCTGGCTCCTGAGCATCTTTTCGGTTCTGTTTTTAAACGATGAGCTTTTCCTTTCTGGTTTCTATGTCCTCTTTTATCTCTGTAATCATTTTAAATATGCCTTTGGTGGGGGGTCATCTTTAATAGATTGCCCTATCATTTTTATTTCTTGGACTAAAAATCCTACCTTTTATTGCATATGCTGAACTTTCCTTATGGTGGTAAATTTCCCTGTGTACCTTGTCTTTTTTATCATCAGTGGGCATGGCTTCGTCTATCCAAGACTCCCAAACCCTGGGCTGGGCAGAGTTCCTCTGGCCCGGGTAGCTGTCTGCTTCAGGGTCTCAGGGGATGCTCTGGGTCCAGACCCATCCCTGTGTCCCTTTCTAGGCTCAAGATCCTCAGGTGATACAGGTCACTCGACTTCTGACCTGTTGCAGGTGAAGTCGTGAGTTGAGGTTACATCTCGGGGGCAGTTTTTCTCCAACCAAAGGAAAGCCTTCCTGGCCGTCTCTCTGGTGAGCAGAGTTATTTTTGTCCCTTCTTCACACAAAGAACAGTCATTCAAGGACCCTGCCTGATGCACAGCATCTCCCTCCGTCAAATGTGCCCACGTTGTGTCTCCTGCCCTATGTGGACACAAAACCCATATGAAGGGTTCAAGCCTCTCTGTCCAGACTGTGCTGGCACCTGTTGTAGAGGGCCATATTAGCTGGGAGTTCTCTGTGCATTTGGGGTGTCTGATGATTCTCCATCCTGCGGGGGGCACGGCTATGCATTCACCGTGAGCATTTTCTTCTCCTGATGCAAAACCCTGTGAGCTTTTGTAGTGTGAGAGGTGGGAGTCAACATGGCATCTGGGTCTACCTTGCTTCTGGGAGTCGCCCTTAGTCACCCGTCAGTGTCCTGGAACTGTGTCCACATGCACCGCTCCACCAAGCGCTGGCAGGCCAGAAACACCAGTGACTCCTCTGCCGGATTCAGTAGACCCACATTCATCCTTACGGCGGTGAGGTTCACACACACCCCGGAGTACATTGCCCTCATGGCTTCTGTGACACGCCTTGGTTTCCCTCCAGTCCCGCTCATCAGTCTTTCTCCATTTCCTCTAAGAGTACATTTGTCTCTTCCAGGCTTATCCCATACCTTAGCGCTGGATCTTTTCACAGACTCACAATTTTCCTTTTCTTTTCCGAATGGCACAAAAGTCGTCAGGGTCACCTCAACGCTTCCAAGGAGTCTAAGAAATATTTGAATTGCTAGGTCATCTACAAACATACGCTTAAACACTCAGGGATCTGAGGCTTCAGAATTTTACCCCAAGGAAAACTTAAGGTGAAAGAAAACAAAAAGATTAGGTTGGGTATGTGAGGCAAAGATTTTCATGTTCTTCTTTTCCTATGAACTTTGTAAACCAGTGTATTGAGAGAGTGGGATTCAACAGAGTGAAAACCAAATCTAATTTTATTCTTAATTCTGAGACCCTTGAAAACCTGGTCTCTTGAATCTTTCTTTCTACCCCTGTATTAAATTTGGGGCAAAACTTCATTGCTTTTCCAATCATTAGAGATAATAAAGGGGTAGTCTCTTTTTCCAGGCTTCGAGAAGTTAAGTGCCGAGTAATATCAAGCCTTCAAACCCTGGTCTAATTTAAAGCATCCTCCTTTCTCTCTGACAAGCGTAAGCCTTGGGCACCCATCAGGCAGGGACGAATTTGGTCTGACTTGCTTTTCATTTCTCTTCTTCCTTTTGCGTTTCTACTCTGACCCCCAGAGTCGCCGAGCTCTTCCGGGGCCGGAGTCTGCAAGACAGGCGTGAGAAGGGGGTTCCCTCTAAGGGATCAGAACAAACACGTTTATGTCCTTCACCTCTCAACCCCAAAGTTTGCACTGTCTTCAGTCAGTGCTGGTTCTCAGCTCCACCACCAGGCCACAGCCTCCTGTCTGGATTTGTCCTGCACAAATCACATCCCACCAGTCTCAGCATCCCTGACACTCCACGGGCCAAAGATCCCTCACCCAGCTGCCGGTGAATAAAGAAAGATGCATCATCCCTCCCACGGCTGGAGCGTGCAAAGTCACAATTCTAGAGAATTACCTCCAAAGAGTCTTGTCTTTTATATCTGTCACCTGTTCTGACTATCTGATAAATTCTTTATTATTATTATTATTATTAATTATTATTATTGAAGTAAGCTTCATACCCAATGCACAGCCCGGCCCAGGGCTTGAACTCACAACTCTGAGATCACGACCTGAGTTGAGATCAAGAGTCAGATGCTCAACTGACTGTGCCACCCAGGTACCCCTGGGGCTTTTGTTACTCTTACATTATTCTCAGCCTTCAGTGACTTTGGAGAAACAGAGACACAGAGGGTGCCCTTAAGGCACTGTCACAAGTGGGGTGCCTGGGTGGCTCAGTTGGTCAAGCATCTGACTTCGGCTCAGACCATGATCTCACAGTCCACGGGTTAGAGCCTGGAGCCTGCTTCGGATTCTGTGTCTCCCTGTCTCTCTGCCCCTCCCCCCACGTTTCAAAAAATAAAATAAAACGCTAAAAATAATTTTTTTAAAAAGACACTGTTGCAAGTGATGGGTGGAAATTCTGCTTATTACATTCCTTCCAAAATGTGATCGCTAATGAAAACACTATCATCCCAATTTTAAAACTAAACGCACAGCTAAAGATTGACAGCTATATTTAGTGATTTGGATAGCACACTAAAATTTGGCCTAGAAACTTCCACATTATGAGAACTAAGCCGTATTCCAACAAACACCAGTGTACAGCAGCAACGACTGCATACCTAATGTTCCCTCTCTCCGAAAGTGGTTTTGACAAATAAAATCCCCTCGTGTCAAATGGCCCGAGCTTAATCCACTTCTATAACCCTACTTACAATTAGGTTAAAAAAACAAAACAAAAAGAAAGAAAGCCTCTCCAAATAACCTTCACTTCTCAGCCTGAAAACCACGAGGTTTTTGCCCTGAAATGTTAGCCCCGATATCGTTCCAAAGAACCACGAGACACTAGACGCGGATACAGGGTCTTTGTCCTGTGTTATCTTTGCAGTGGTCCCGTGCAACAGTGCTGTTCTCTTTTTCCGTGGAAAGTAAATGTGGTTAAGGAGGGTTGATGCATTTGCCGAAGATCACACAGCTAGTGTGCAAGCGAGGTTACACGGGACACAACGCCTAATGACTGAAATTTACATTTTGTGGAACTCCCCGAAATATCGCCCAAAACTTGCTAATAAAGCTAAACTGAGGTCATTGGGATTCGCTGCAGAAGGGATGCACAGTCTGGACAGGAAAGGCGATTCAGAGTTGGGGTACCTGCAGCCTGTGGGGTCTGCATACAGCTGGCTCAATGCAGATCTTTTAAGACAGGAAACTGGTCGGGTTTAGGCAAAGCTTGTGACTTCTGAGCTCTTTCTTTTTTTTTTTAATTTTTTTTAACGTTTATATATTTTTGAGACAGAGAGAGACAGAGCATGAACAGGGGAGGGGCAGAGAGGGAGGGAGACACAGAATCAGAACCAGGCTCCAGGCTCTGAGCTGTCAGCACAGAGCCCGACGCGGGGCTCGAACTCACGGATGGTGAGATCATGACCTGAGCCGAAGTCGGACGCTTAACTGACCGAGCCACCCAGGCGCCCCTTCTGAGCTCTTTCTAATCATTGTCTCTCTTGGATAAGCACATGCCTTTTGCCCTATGGTCCAATTCCCAGATTTATGCTGACGTCAGAAATCCACTCAGGCAACTCTCAAGTTCTATAAAAGGCTGCAGAACCAGACCCAGGAGAAGCCAAGAGGCACCACGCCATAAGCGTCCCACCAGGAGCTGTCTGCTCACATGGGCCTGGCACAGTGGTGCCACCAGGCTTGGCTTGGCACTGCTGTGGTGGCCTTTCATTGCTGCGGCCAGGACGGTTCACAGCATAAAGCTCAGGTACAGCCGCCTGATTTGCTGTCCCATCTCTGGCTGCCTGGGCACAAGGTAGAGTCCTGCTTCCCACCTGTCTGAAGATTCTCCCCAAATATACGGTAATTTAGATAAGCAGTCTCAATAACAAATCCCTATTTTAATGGCACACTAAATGTATTCACACACTTATCTGAGCATTTCTCCTTCAGTCTCACCTAAGGGTGTTCTACCTGGAATTAATGCTGCTTCTACCTATGATGATAATAGATTTAGCACTTAACTCCTCCCTATATCTATCTCATCAGAAGGCCACAAGTTTTGGGTTACTTTTCTGGTGATTCTAAATATGTTAAACACACACACACACACAGACACACACACACACATGTGTACCATATTATCTCATTTTTCCGGGGAAAAAAGTGTGTGTCTCTATATGAGGGGAACAGAGAAAACCATTGTTATTCAATGTTAATACCTGTCTGTAACCACTTCTTTCTTAATAAGTCATTTAAGAAAAGCAGCAACAGTGACATCTGCAGGGGCACAGACGTCTAATGGCACCACTGTCACTGGCAGAGACTGCAAGAGAAGGCTCCTCACATACCCACCCCCGTTTCCGCACCCAGATCACGAGGGACCCAGGCGGGGCTGTGGTTCAGCAGAGCATTAATGTGCTGAGTACATATGAGAGCATATGCAGTACGTGGGAGTTCACAGAGGGGTGGTGTTTGAGGGGAGCGCGAGGCGAAGGGGCCGTAAAACAGAAAAGGTTGACGTCTTTAGGAGACAAGAGGTTACTCAACGGGACGTGCGAGATTCCTCAGTTGCCCACGAATTACCAGGCCTATGAATCCCACAGACACCTAGAGTGGGCCGGGAGAGTGAAAGAAAACGAAGGGGGCAAAGCTGTGAAATATTGAAAATAATAGCTTTCACCTAAATTAGAAGTGCGTGTGCATGATGAAATGTATGCCTGTTGTCACAATACGTGCAAACACCAAGTTGTGTGGGAAAAAGCAACAGGGTGGTTTGACTAACAGGGAAGGGAAGGAGGTTTGGTGGGAAAAAGGAATGAATGGACAGACAGGTGGGTGGATGGATATATGGAGATATAGATGATAGATAGATAGATAGATGATAGATTGATAATAGATAAATGATAGATAGTAGATAGATGGTAGATAGATGATAGAATGATAGGAAGATAGATAGATGACAGATAGATGGACAGACAGACAATTGGGGGCCTAGCATGGACTACTGATAATAATAATGGTCCATGAACTAAACAGTGTGACTAACTCAAACCTTTGCACCTGAGGATTAAGAAAACAATGAGTATATTTGGGATAATGATGCAACCATTCCCTGAATTGCTTGGGGAAAAAACTGAGCTACATAGCAGAGGGACCCAGGAAAAATGGTCCCATCATGCTCCTTGGCAGATTCCCAGACTGGTCAGGAGGAACATGGACTTCCCACCACATGTGGGATGAAGTCCCAGACGGTTTTATTGGAATCTTGAAAGGCAAATTTCCTCATCAGACATCTGGTCTTCCTGTCTGTGTGTGTGAGAGAGAATTTGCATATCACACAAGCAGAGCTTGAGTGGAACATTCGAAACCACTGGGAACAGTTATCTCAAGAGACTGGGGGTGTTGGGGTGGATTCCAGCTTTATTCTGTATTCTGTTTAAAAAGTTTCCAAGGAACACGCATTACTTCCTTAGCAACTCAAACCCACTCAGTGGATCCATTCAGTTCTGGGAAGGATTTCCCCATTTTTGTGGCAGCATTTGGATGTGGCTTTAATGTCGAGTGATTCCCCGTGGGTGTCACTCCATGATCAGCAAAGAGAATGGAGAACAGAGAAAAGTCTAAGGGTTGGCATTGCAGCCATCAGCCCATCAGCGGCTTCCTTTCACAAAGCTTGCTATCTTATCTTTTAAAAAGTAGTCCTGCGTGTTCGACTCTGGCTGTTCCAGCATTTACGTCTGGCCGGAATACACCATTGATGGAGCCGCTTGAAATCACAGAATGGTTGGAGCTCTCACTGCCGGGGTAATGAAAATGGGGCTCTAACCATCTAACTTTTCAGAAGTTCATGGGAACAACTTTCTCCAGGAAGGCCGCAGGTGTACGAAAGCAGCTTCCCGTGCTCTGCCCGTTTCTTCACCGTGTACTCGGTGGCCGGACTCTGATTGTTCCCAAGTTTCACCATTTCTCCCAATGTTGCACCAAACTGCAGGAGCCAGATTCCCTCAGGATCACGTGGGCTGGCCCCTCCAGGATTAACAAATGTATTAGTCAGGCAGTGCCTCCCCCGCTGCAGACAGGGACGGGCTGTCCTGTCCTGTCCGTCCGTCCCCTGCACGTCTTCCAGACCACATCCAGGCTTGCGCACAGATAACAGAATGGAGTCTTCCCAGAGGTCTCCCTCCTGCACCGAAGCGAAGAGCCAGCGGATGCTCAGCATTTCTGGCTCGCCACTGACCGTGGGGCTGGTTGTGCAGACAGCTCAGGAGCCGAGACGCCGCACTCTGGACCCGGGGGGCCTCAGGTTTCAGTCTCTTTGAAGCTAATTATCAGTTGATTGATAGGAAAAGTGGTTTGCAGATAAATGACCTGAATGTTTGATGGCTTCATGTCAGTGGGAAACATTTCATCACAGATGACACCAGGGGCACCAGACCAGTGTGGCCTTGTGTGCGTAAGATGATGTGGCAAAGAAAGAGCGTAGGGTACAATTTTGGCTTGGGGCATCATTTGGACATGGGATTAATTACTATCTTGTTTTGACTCATTTCGGAAGGTCCTGGGGGCAGTGGCAAAATTGTCCCCCAGGTGCGAGTAGGGCTAGTGTGATGTGGTAGGGGGCCTCATCCCCAGGGAAGGCCAGGGACATCACTGGTGCCCATGAGATCATTGGTGTCAAGCTCCACGGGCATCAAGAGACCAGGACTTTGGGGACATCAGGGAGGCTAACTGTTCCCTTCTTCTCCCCACATCCATATCTGGTCCATGGAGGCAGGAAGCTCTGGCTCTCCGCCATCGCTGGAGGAGCCAGACTAGGGCGGGAAAGAGAAGCATTCCCGATTCTCCCTCTGTCCACTTTCCAGCCCCTTTCCAAGAAAAAAGGGGTCAGTGACCTGGTCAGAGCAGGAATCTCTTCGGTCACATTTGGACCATGTATGAACTGCATGCTTGTATCCTCCCCAAGTTCATAAGTTGAAACCCTAACCCCCCACAGGATGGTATGCAGAGATGGGGTCTAACCCCCCACAGGATGGTGTGCAGAGATGGGTCTTTGGGGGGCTCCATCCTCATGGGGGCATTAGTGGTGCCCTTATCAAAAGAGACACAAGATAGTTTGCTTCCCTGTCTCTGCCACGTGAGGACACGGCAAGAAGGTTTCCATCTGCAAGCCAGGAAGAGGGTTTTCACCAGGAACCAAATTGGTCTGCACCTTGATCTTGGACTTCCTCACTTCCAAAGCCTTGAGAAATAAATTTCTGTTGTTTAAGCTGCCTCCTCCATGGTATTTTTCTGTAACAGCCTGAGCTGACTGTCACTGATGGCTCTGTAGTATGTGGTCAACCCCCACTCATCTAGGTCTTTCTCTGGACTTTAAATGGCTTCCTGGTTTGTGAGGCAAGCACACCAGCCCATACAGGGTCTTTGGCTCAGTTCCCCCAACCAGCTGGTCAAGTGGACTTCGAGTCTGCTCCAGAGACACGAGGTGGGGTACAAGAAGCTCTCCTTGGGGTTTCCTCACTCAAACCACATCCCTCAACTCTATGTCAACCACAGAAGCTTTGCATCTTGTGGGGGATAGGGAAGAAGGTGACCAGGCAGTTGCTCAGCATTAATGACCAGAGTTGGTTCCCCATTTGGGTCTGGATTCTTATGCGAATCCCTCCCTGGGAGGGTCGCTGGACAGAAGGACAAGTGAATGGCAGGATTTGGGAATCAAAACTCATTTTCCATGACTGCCTATGCAAGTAGGTGGTCCGGGACCTGGGGGGTTTGAATGCTGGTCGTGTCTCGTATACATCCCCCAACAGAGACATGACTAACGTCTGGCATGAGTCGACAGCCTGAGGCAAACACACACAAGCACAGGGAATGGAAATTTTATTGGTTGACTCACTCAGGAACCTGAAACTTCAGAAAAGCTTCTCTTCCTACAGCAAACTTGGACAAGATGGGGGGAGAAAAGGACATACTATCAGTAAGGATGTAGATTATTTGACCAACACTGTCAAACCACCTAGGCCAACTGGCATTCATAGAACTCTTCATCTGATAACTGCAGAATACGTTGCTGTCGAATGCATGTGGAATTTTTACTAAGCGGGCTCTGTAAGTCAAATAAACCTCCAGAGTGAAATCTTATAGTCTGTTCCATAATCATAACAGAACTGCATTTAAAGTCAGTGAAAATAAAAGATTTAGAAAATTTTGAGCATCTCAACAACAGGTGAAACAATACTGCCGAGCTGAAAGAAATCAGACCTGTGTTTGCCCATGAGATGGACCGGAAGGGGCATGAAGGAACTTTCTGGGGGATGGAGAAGGTCTATGTCTGGATGGGGTGTTGCTCACACCGATGCACATGCATTTGTCAAACGTTGTTGAACTGTACACTTAAATTATTTGCATTTCACTGTGTATAAGTTTTCAACTCAATGAAAAGAACGTAACAGAGATCTCCTTCCCACTTACAGGCTGTGACAGTGACACTCTATACATAGGGTGACCTTATTTCTTCAGTATGCCTGTTGTCACAACATAATTATTACAAAATTCCCTTTCACACCTAAAGTGCTCTGATTTATGGAACAAACCTATGGTCACTCTGAAGAGTTGGTTCCCAAAGAGCGCCAGAGGCGGTGAGATGCTCCAGTGGCCCCTGAAGCAGGAGAGGTCAAGCCCAGACCCGAGATGGACATTAGATTGGACAGGGAGGGGAGGTGGGCTGGACTTTTTTGAGCAAGGGTCAGTTTGGGGACCTGGATTTCATTGGTTTCATATCCATTGCTTCAGGGCCCTCGCACCGGGAAATCTGAAGCACGTGTTAAAACAGTGGCGCAAAACGAGATGTAAAACTGGCACCAGAGCAGCAGGGCCACCGGCCGGGTCATGAGCAGTGGCAGGTCAGAGAGGACAAGGGGCCCAGGGAAAGATCCGAGGCCAGGACTCCGGTGGCCAGCTGGGCAGGTTGTCGGAAGACACAGGTGGTCAGAGCCAAGTGCAGAGAACGGGGAAGGAGCGGAGAATGTGCCTGGCATTGTCGGGAGGGGACACCCCATCCTCCAGAGAAAGCGGAACCTGTGAAGTTACCCCAGAGACCCAGACAAGAGGCCAAAAAGAGACCCAACAGAAACATGAAACACAGCTGGCTGAGCCCAGGCCTCAGTCCCTTCCAGGAGGAGCTTCACAAGACAGCCGTGTTCCTCGGTCTTGACTAGTGTATGAACTGCTTTCAAAGGGAAAATGCCTGCAGAGTTCCAGGAAGAATTACATTAGTTGTATCGTAACATGATTCAAATAAACATTTAGCATCATGTTATTTAAGCATACAAATATGCAAAAACATAGGTGTGGATACAAATCCCTAACACGTAGAGCTCAAATTCCATTATAAAACCACACTGAATTGACAGAATTATATTAATTTGACGGATTTAGGATTTGTAGAAAGGATGCTTTTCCTGGTGGTGATTCGATTCACCACCGATTCTCTCCATTTCCTCATTTCCCTCCTCCCATCTGTATAAAAGGCCAGAATTTCATTTGCCTTCACTTGGAATAAATACATTTTTTACCCTGTTCTTTCCTCAGTAGTTTATAGACAAATTAAATACAACAAATAATATTGTAAATAATATCTCAAACGTGGGCATGGAAATCACGTGACAGTATTAGCATAATGTTGTTCACATACTCCAGGATATGCGTATATGTTCATTTCTTTTTTTTTAAGTTTGTTTATTTTGAGGGAGAGAGAGAGCACACATGAGTGGAGGGGGGCACAGAGAGAGAGAGAATCCCAAGCAGACTCCTTGCTGTCAGTGCAGAGCCCGACGTGGGGTTCGAACCCATGAACTGTGAGATCATGACCTCAGCCAAAATCATAACTCAGATGCTTAACCGACTGAGCCTCCCAGGTGCCCCATGTTAATTTTATTATATTGTCACCATCTCAGGTTTTAACTGAGAAACAAATACCCCCAAAACAGAATTTACTTATTAGCTCATAATTCTGTGGACTGATAATTTGTACTGAGCTCAGCTGGGTGGTTCTTCTGGTCGTGCCATGGCTTTCCCAAGCAGCTGCAGTCAGTTGGCAGATCAGCTGAGCACCACTGGGTCCCAGATGGCCTCACTCACATGTGTGGTGCTCAGCTGGGGGTGACCCCTGAGCCACACACGTCCAGCATCTAGCTGGCCAGCACTGTCTTCTTCACGTGGCTGTGACTTCCAAAGGCAGCAAGAAAACAGAAGCCTTTTCCAAGCTTCTGTGTGTGTCATTATCTGCTGGTGACCTACTGGCCAAAATAACTGGTCTGACAAAGCTTGGATTAAGGGGATGGAGAAATAGAATTACAGTAAAACCTTGGATTGTGAGTCACTTGTTCTGCGAGCGTTCCACAAGACAAGCAAGCACTTCTCATAAATTTAACTTGATAAACGAACGATGTCTTGCAATACGAGTAGCACGTGACACTGAATGTCACGTGATCACAACTGAGCCAATTAGTGGTTCTTGAAATTCACTTTTGATATACGAGTGCTTTGGATGACAAGCATGTTTCCGAAATGAATTATGCTCGCAAATCAAGGTTTCACTGTAGTTCTCAATAAGAGAGGCCGCAAACCTTTGCTACCCTCTCATCTTTTAACCTATCAAAGTCACAAAGAAATACTTCAAATTAAAAAAAATTGTAGAGTAATTGCAGACTCCTGAAGACACTTTCTTGGACCTCTGTAATGAGTAGGTCCTGGGAGGGGAATCCTCTAGATGAAAAGAGAATGAGCACATGTTGGTGATGATGGGATTTGCAATCAATTACTAAGGATTAAAGTGTGTTTAGACTCAGATGCTGTTATGTGGGTATTTGCCAAGTGATGTTAGGAAACACAAGGTCCAGGGAAAACGCCTTTCATTTCTAGATGCTGCAGACAGCTGTGGTCTCCACCTCTAGAGGTATGACATCAGAGCGGGACAGTGCTCAGCTGGGAAGATCCGCCCACAGTGGTCTGAGCAGCCGCGGGTTCAGGTCACTAACGGTCCTCCAGGGGCATGTGGGAGGAACACCCCCGATGCAGTAAGAGGTCAGAGGATTCAGATCGCTGGTGACTCACTACTAAGACCTCTGTGATACTAATGGGAAGTCCTTAGATGTTCTAAGGAAGGTGTCGGTAAGCCCCAGGAGCAAACCACAGCTTTTGGGTCACATTGGAGGTTTGTATCACGTCAGGGTAGCAGTAAGTAGGTCATTCCTTAGGCCTAGAATGTGGAAAAAAAAAAACAAAAACCAAAAAATAAACTACTTCCATTTTTGGAGTTGATAGATTTTTATCATTATTTTTTCCCAGGGGGGAGAAAGCCCACGTCTCAGTGCTGCTGATACAACAAAACCACTGGTCCCAGTCAGGGAGGTGACCTGAGCACTCACGGGCCTGTAGCAAACGTCAGGGAGACTTCTCACCCCAGCCTGGGGCAACATGGCCACACCCCTGCTGTAGTTTAGATGGGGTGGGGTCGGGAAGAACTGGCATGTGTTATTTAGACAGTTTCTGGGAAATAATCTGGGAGCAGGACTTCGGAGAACAGTCATCCAGCTGCAGACTGGTAGATTAGGAGCGTGGTCTGAGGCACTGGTGTGTGTGACGTGCGATAACCATGGCAACGGGTGGGCGGGGCAGGCAGAACAGTAGTCAGGGATGATCTGCATGAGACTGTCTGCCTTAGCCAAGTCCTTCAAAGCTGGCCACTGCGCAGGCAAGCCCCCCGGAGTAAGGAAGGGATGCGATGCGTGAACTTCAGAATGTGCTGTGGGGCCTGGGAAGAGAAGAAAGCATCGACTTGAACAAGCTCCCTCTGTGGGCAGTGGAGGCTCGGCGTCTCCCAGAGACTGCCCCCCACTCACCTTGGAGAAGGAGGCTGGGCTACTGGACCACCACCTCCCACTTATCCTTATTTAGGGCTGCTTGCAAGGTGTTACGTCCATGACACCCTGGCTGGTACACTGCTGGCCAACGAAGCCCAGGGGTAGAATGGTATGACAGCCCCACCCGTCACCTGATACTCTAGACGCACAACTTGAGTCCACACTGTTGATGAAGCCCAAACCTTTCACATGCATCGCTTTTGACTATTCAAAAGGAAGAACTAAAGGTGTTTACTTGTTGTTTCTCACTGGGCTGCGTGAATAAGCACAGAAGTGAGATAGTTTGTCTCTAATTTTTCACCGTGGCTTCTCTCAATTAACCCTCCCTCCACCCCCCTGCAGGGCACACCTTCAGAGGCAACTGCTTAAAAGAACACACTCGCCTTCCTATTGTCCCAAGATACATTGTGGTTTACGTAAAACACAATTATAAATGGATTTGGGGGCAAACGTGCAGTCTACTTATAGTGGGTGGATTTTAACTGGGATCCTGGGAGAGTGGCAAAAGATTAATTGCAGCTGATAAGAAAAGCTGATGCTTCTAGACACTTTTAAACCATGGATTTGAGCAGCTTGGGTGGGGTTCTTTCAGGTGTCTTGGATTTGTTGAATTTAGTGCATCTCAATTTTCACCCGGTTTTGCCCGTTACTTATGAAAATATTCCTTCCTACGTCGTACAGCTGGAGTCTCCAAAGGGAGCTTCTGTAGAGATAGCTTTGCTTCCTCATGGGAAAAGAATGGACAGAGGGTTGGGGAGAGCAGAGGCAGAGGCAGGGGGGTGCTGAAGACACTCGCTCAGCTGGATGAGGGGTGACGGGTAACCCTGGCAGGGGTGAAGCTGCTGGAGATGGAGAGAAGTAGATCTATCTGAATAGGTGAGATGCCATAGCCGTGAATGTGAACGGGCTTGCCCACGGTAAGCTGAGGGTCTGCAGGGAGAAAAATAGGACCACGCATTCAGGAATCTTGACGTTAAATAGGTCTGCCAAAGAAGATGAGAAGGGTTCTGAGGAAGGAAGAAAGCCAGGAGGACAAGCTGTCACAAAACGCAAGGGATGACTGCGTTTTTCAGCAGGTGGGGAGGTCAAAAGTGAAGCAGCAAGCTCTCTACCCCTCTTTCCGCCTCACATTGGACCCCCTTCTCCCACCATTTTTAAAACATTTTTTAAACATTTTTATTTATTTTTGAGAGACAGAGCCTGAACAAGGGAGGGGCAGAGCCCGACGCGGGGCTCGAACCCATGAACCAAGAGATCATGACCTGAGCTGAAATCGGACACTCAACCAACTGAGCCACCCAGGCGCCCCCTGCCCAATTCTCCCATCTTTATTGTCCACCTTCCCTCTCTGTTCTCCCTCTTCCTCTCTCAAAAGAACCTGCTCAAAACATTGTCAAGGTTTTTCAAAAACCTGCTCAAAACACTGTCAGGGGTTTTCAAAAACCCCAAAACCCATCTGTTTTATCCAACTCATAGTCAATAATATTTGTAAAAAGAAATCAGTACATAATTACACTGACAATGGCGGGCGTTGCACAGAGTGAAATTTGTCAGTTTGGCAAGAAACAAGTCTTCCTGCCTAAGTTTACATGTCCAACATGTAACAAGAGCCCTTTACTGGGTAGAAATAATGGTTAATGGCCATGAAAGAAAACCTTCCATTGGCAGAAGCTGTTGTCTGTTAAAAATTACATGAGCTGAAGATTTCAGATGCTGATCTTCGTCATAAACTCTTCCAAATAGATGAAGAATATGGATTCTGAAGGAAATAGGTTCAGTACAACAAAAATGGAAACAAGCACAAAAATATTTAATTTTGGTGTCCAGAAAGTTGAACAAGAATTATATTTGTTCTATGAGAATTCACTCACACTAAATTTGTTGGTGTTCTTGTAACTCGGATGAAACTGTTTCTATGCACAATGTCCTTGGGGTAAAAAAGCTCTTATTTGTGTGGAGTTGTGAAAAAAAAAAAAGTCTTGTTATTAAAATGGAGTTTTTAAGTGGTTGTTTTCCTATGTTCATTCACGATTGTGTTTATACATCTTCTGTCTTCCACTGAAGGCTAACATCTGTGAGGACCCTTTACATGGTTAACATTAACAACTTGGGAAAGGAATTATATTCATTTATGCGTATGATATTTTGTAGGAAGTTGAAAATATTTCTATGTGGGTAAAAAAAAATTATCGGTCTCTAAGTACACAAAATCTTTCCTCCATAGACAAAATCGGCCCTGTTTTACTTCTATAAATATGTCTGAAATTAGCAAGTTCTGTACTAGAGACAATTCTTCATGTTTTTTCTAGAGCAATAGTCTCCATCAAGTAAAGTTTTATAGTATAATATGCATTCAATTTAATCCATGCCCTTCTTTTAACAAGAAAAGGAAAATAGTTTGATGGGCTGCAAGCCTAGGATTATATTCTCTTTCTCATTTTCCCTGTGATTCACTGTATTATTTTAGGCAAATCACGCTGTCTGAGGTCTCACTATCTCACCCTTTTCAGAGAAGCCAAACTATGTTTTCAAGGTCATCTCTCCACAGAGGTGGTGAGCATCCAGAAGGTCATGTTTGTGGACCGTCTGCAGAAGATGAACATTGGGTCTGAGCTTGTCATCGAGTTGGAAATCTAGATTCTAAATGCCCAGAGGGCCACAACAGGGTCATGGAGTTTTCACCCCAGGTGACTGAGATGGGAAGCATTTCTCCCATTGTTGGTGAAATCCTGGAGCCTGTCTCTTGGGAGGAGGTGGTAAGAATCATCTCTGAGAAGAGGAGACCCCTCTGGTTCTCCATAGGTGTCCAATGAACGTTGCTCTAGGGGTTGGTGCGTGGAGATTTAATTCAGGATGACGTTTGGGTGTGGAGAGTAAACTATGCAGGTGCCCTCTCAGGCTCTCTCAGCAAGGTCAGAGGGGCCGACCGCCCTAGCTGTCCATCTGGAGCCACCTTTGTGGGCTGTGCTTAAGCACTGGTGTCCTCAGCCTATCCGGGGCCTTCTTGGGTTTCACCTGCAGCTTCTTCCTTTGGGTATAGAATCCTACATTTTACCTTTCTCAAGATCAGAACAGAAAGTTCCCCAATCGTCCCCAGTTGTAGAAATGGTAAATATGTGGGGTCCCGGGCAGGACGTGATCTCCGCTCTTAGAGGTCTTATCCCTTACCTGGAGAGTCTGGAGGCCAAGTTGATAGCACTGCTCTCTGGGGACTGCTGTGAATATTCCAGGCAGGGCGATGGAGTGGGACAGGCAGATCCGTCCCTGAGCGGTAAATTCTGCTCTGCACCCTTCAGGGCCCCCTGTGCAGATGCCTTCTCCTGCCTCTCTGTGTTTCACTTCTGTGTTTCAAAGTGTTAGACAAGTTAGAAAGATGAATTTCATCTGTTTTGAGAAGAAAATCTGTAATTCTGACAGAATCCCAGGAAATAAGAAGTTTGGAGGCCCACATTCCTGCTCAGGAAAGGCATAAGTCTGGTTACTGACTACCTTGTTGATGAGCCGGACAAAGAGGCTCCTGTAAATCTAGCCCAGAGGATTTCTTTGCAAGTCCAGCTGGCCAGACCTCTAAAAATATCTATTCTCAGACATATATCCAAGCTTGCAACCCAAGGCGTTTAAGTCCAGCTACAGACTCTTGAGTTCTTTATTTAACTAGAGGAAATGGTCCATTTGGCAAAATAGTAAAAATTCACATGATAAGTTATGCTGTGGAAATGGAATCTGTTTTTCTGATTCACTGTCTAAAACTCAGGGTGAAGGCAGCTGAGGGGCTGGGGCGTCAGGGGCTCTGCCGTGGCTCCGTCACCACTGTAGGCGGGCACCCCACCCGGCCCACAGGACCGCAGGCTCTTTGTTTCAAGATTCGCTGGCCTTCTCTGTGATCGAGATCAGCCGGTGGGAGGAGAAACTTCTCCCCACTGAGTGACAATTCTTCTCTTTCTTATGCCTCCACCCACCATAGGCTCAGCCTTCTGATGAACAGATGCATGTTGGGGATCAAACCTCCCCATTTTGTCTTCCTTTTTCAGTGCAACAGAATGGTGACAAGGGTATAGGAGGTATCTTTAGGTTCTGCTTGTGATTTAACAACCACAACAAGAAAATTCTGGGCCCATCTGCTCCAAGCTCATCATGGAGTCCATTCAAAGACACAATCCCAAGGGGTGCCTGGGTGGCTGAGTCCGTTAAACGTCTGACCTTGGCTCAAATCATGATCTCATGGTTCATAAGATCAAGCCCCACATCCAGCTCTGCACTGACAGTGCATATCCTGCTTGGAATTCTCTCTCTCTCTCTCTCTCTCTCTCTCTCTCTGTCCCTCCCCAACTTGCGCTCGTGCTCTCTCTCAAAATAAATAAACTTAAAAAAAAAGTCAAAGACACAATCCCAAAGCGACAAGGACAGCCCAAATCCACTCGTGTCAATCACTGTGTGCGCAAAGAAAGGACTCAGACACAGGCTTGACTGGAACAGAGTCTGAGCCCTTGATGGGAATGGGGTGCCATCAACAGGTGAGGTCAGTCTCCGGTGGGGCTGGCCGGGGCATGTCCCTCTGGCTCATTGAGCTCCAGTTCACATACTTTCAGCTCCTCCAAAGAGAGGCTTGGGGAAGAGACTTGGACCATGAAGTCATTCCTTTTGTTCACCAAACTTTTATTGAAAACCTACTCTGCACCAGCTCATGTCCTAAGTACAGGGAATCGAACAGAGATGAAAAGAATAAAAACAAATAAAAATTCTCCCCTTGATGCAGCGGATATTTTAATCAGAAGTATGGACAATAAATAAAATAACTAAAGAGAACAAGCAGGGAGAGAAGATACGAAGAGATCAGGGTGGTGAGGTTTAAAGTTTTACATAAAGAGGCAAGACTTCATTATGAAAGTAATTTTATAAGTATGCTGAAGGGGATGAGGGACGGAGCCAGCTGGATGGCTGTGGAAAGAACATTCTAGAAGGCGCACATGCAAAGGAATGTCATGTTTGGGAAGCAGTGAGAACAAAAGGCCTGGAATGAGTCCAATTCTAGATTTGATGTGAGGGTTGAAAGTGGCTGCTTTCTGGCCTGATCATCTGGAAGCATGGATTTTCCCTTAGCTGAGATGGGACGTCCACAGAAGAGGACGTCTGGGGACAGGGGAGATGAAGACTCTGTTTGGCACATGTTAAATTTGCTGGGTGTGCACGTCTCATCCTGGAAGGCATATCACATGGCAGTTGAGTAGACAGGCAGAGCTTTTAGGGCAGAGGAATGGAATGGGCTAAGAGTTTAGAACAATCTACATTTGATGTGAAGGCAGAAAACTCTCTCTTGTTCACTGCTGATTCACTCAGAAGAGAGCCTAGCTCCCAGCAGGGGCCCGGTTAGGAGGTGCCGAATGTCAAGGTACTTTGGTACTCCATCCAGCGTCCCTCCACCAGGAGGCTGCACCAGCCCCAGATGCTGGGAATGCAGGTTGCTGGAGACTCATGGCTTCACCCCTTACCAGAAATGCCCTCAGCGTTCTCCTGGTCCCACAGGTGTTCCATGGCCAATGGCTGGCTGTCACAGGACCCAACCCTCTGGCTTCATGTGGGACAACTGTGAAGGACCCTCCCAACTGTAGAGTTACCTGTCGGTTTCCTTACGGCCTTATTTGCAGCCATATTATGGGCCAGGTTCTCTCTGGGCCAGTCCTGCCTCCCCCGCGTCCTACATGGAGATGTCCTGGGAGCGCACCGAGTCTGCAGGCAACACAGAACCTTCACATCTGTTTCCACGGAACCCGAACTCACACCCTGAATGAATTAATACACAGATCCTCCAGGGGTCTGCTAATTCCACTTTCTCAGGAAAATGTTCTCTGGGATAAATCAGGACCCTGTTAAATGCACTCATGGCTCCCTATGCTTTCTGTCCCATCACTGCTTGTTTTGCTCTTTCTATGATTATCCAGTTAATATGTATCTCACTCGGCCTTCGTGCTTCATGAGGGCAGGGACTAGGGACGTCTTGCCTAGTGCATAGAAGGTATTTAGAAAATATTAGTAGGACAAGTGACAACCTAGTTGTAGCCAAGCCATCCTAGAACGGGGGCAGGGCTTAAGTCTTCCAGGCACAAAGACCTTGTTATTTGCCACATGACCATTACGGTATCTAAACTTCCATTCTTTGGTGGAGCCAGGTAGACCCAGCTCTCCATGCTCTGATGGAATAGTGTGTCCTGCGACAGTGCACTCAATGAACCAATTTTAGATTTTCCAAAACTGTTGTCCAAATACAGCTTCAAACTACAGACTTCAGTGCCTCCGGCGTTAGCATGAAGCACATCAAAACCAAAATCTCTACCTCCTTGCGCATGTGTTAACAAGCTCTTAGGTCCTTCATAATTGGCTTACCAGCAATTTTACAACCATCTGTTGTCCCTTACACAAGGCAACCATCCTCACAAACCAGATTTCACATACTCCCAGGCTAAAGTGGCTCATCTGTGTGGCTGTGGATCACAAGCTGGTCCATTTCAAAAGCAGCTCTATTCCCAAACCACTCTGAGTTAAACAGACACGTTCTAAGGGACTCAGTGTGGAATATTCCGTTATCAAGATGGTGATGTAAATTCTCTAAGAATCTTATTTTGGTGCCAAGTTCACATCAGATTATCAAATATGTGCTTTGGATAAGAATTGTACTTGGGGTGAGTTTAGGAGACGACAGAAAGTGCCAGAAGGAAGCAACATCTGCCTTAGCTTCTCTATAGCTTCTAGGAAGAAAAAAAAAAAAAAAGGCAACTTCAGCTATCAAGCCCCTCTGCCAGGAGAGGGTCAGGCAGGCTAGTAGGGAGGGAGGACCCAAGTGAGAACCAGCAGACAGGCTCAGCCTGGAGGGGCACCCTCTTAGCGTTCCTGTGGGTGATGCCACTGGGGAGCCCTGGGGGAGTGAGATAACAAGAGCTCTGTGTGCTGGTCCAGTTGATTAATCATTCCTGTGTTTGGACAATGAACCAGGCCGAACTGACTTCACCCGGTGAACAGACACTTGCATGTGTCAAACGCGCACACACACACAGCAGCCCTGTTCGATGGAAAGCATTAGATCGACTCTTACAGACAGGCTTTGGGCAGTCTGAGAGTCAGATGACTGTTCACAGATATTCACACACCTCTCCTCCCATGCCGCTCTCGAGGAGGAGGGTATTCCCTCACCACACTGACCTGGGGCTTGGCCACGGGACATGCTTTGACCAAGGAATGTGAGCAGACAGGAAATGAGCACAAGCCTTCAATGTGGTTGCGCAGTTTGCTTTGACCCTTAAGCGCTGAGATTTGCCATTAAAAGAGTTTCCCAGGCTGCCTCTTTAACCTGGACCCCAGAACAAAACATGTGCAGCAGACCTAGGTTTAACCCAAGGCCCAGAGCCAACCCCAGCTGACCCACAGCTGCAAACAGAGCCAACCACTGGGCCCAAAGCTGATTGGCATCACTGCGCCAACATCATGAGCATGAGGTTAAGTATTTTTAATAAGCCATTGAGTTTGGGAATGTCTTGTTATGCAGCATTACTCTGGCAATAGCTAGCTGATACAGAAAGAAGTTGGATTCTGAGCATTCAGATTTGCCCATCTCCAAACCTGATGCTCCTTTAATTGTACCACATAGAGCAAAAAGGGTGGAGGTTGGAAATCAGGGATAATTTGGGCCACAGTCCCCTCTGCAGTATAGCTTGCTACTGAAGCCTCTAGAAGGTACAAAGACAAAAGGGGAACATTCCACAGGAGCTTATTCGGAAGAATAGTTTGTTGACCTAGATTTAGGTTTCCAGAAGTTGTTCCCCATGAAAATTTTGGCTCACCTAATTTAAAAATAACGCCCTTGCCAATTCATGTGCTTCATCTGTGAACCTAAAACATTTTGATAGGTAGGTCCCCCTGTATTTAAATTTTTTTAATGTTTATTTACTTTTGAGAGAGAGAGAGAGAGAGAGAGACAGAATGCAAGCTGAGGAAAGGCAGAGAGAGAGGGAGACACAGAATCCAAAGCAGGCTCCAGGCTCTGAGCTGTCAGCACAAAGCCCGACACTGGGTTTGAACCCATGAACCACGAGATCATGACCTGAGCCGAAGTCAGATGCTCAACCGACTGAGCCACCCAGGTGCCCTGGTCCCTCTGTATTTAAACTTGGCTGAAATAATCTGTTTTCAACACTGTCCAATAAAATACACTAGCTTAAGTATAAAAATAATAATGTTTTACAGAAGGAAAGAAATTACAAAACATGGCTATCACACATAAGCTCTATCTGTCCTGCAACCAGGAGTCACGTTTGACTGACCCCAAGTGCTGCACCCTTTTCATGATGTCATATGGAGTAAATGGTGTGGAGGTGGGAAACCAAAAATGTGGCAACTGCGGAGCGTTAGAGCATTTATTAAGCTGAGGTCCAGAGTTGATTTGTTTGTATTTGCATATCCATCCATCAGCTGGATGCTGCTCCTCTCTTCTCTGCTCATGACATAAATTAAGGAAATACAGTGACTTAAATAAGAAAATTAGGAAAGGGGTGCCTGGGTGGCTCAGTCAGTTAAGCATCTGACTTAGGCTCAGGTCATGATCTCTTGGTTCACGGGTCCGAGCCCCGTGTCAGGTTCTGAGCTGACATTTCAGAGCCTGCTTGGGATTCTCTCTCTCCCTCTCTCTCTCTGCCCTTTCCCCACTTCTGCTCTCTCTCTATCTCTCTCAAAATAAATAAATAAACCTTTTTAAAAAACCTAGAAAAGCACTAAATCAACAGAAACTATGTGGTTTTTTAAAAGCCTTAAAATTTCCTTCCTCTTTATCAAGTATAAGACTTTATTGTTACAAGCAAAAATTAAAACAAAAAATACATTTTTGATCAAAGCTCTTCGCTTGACTCATGGTAGAGAACTATATGTCCTTTCATTTTTACTTTGATTTTTTAAACTCCATTGGGAAATGCCCTGTGTATATATTTTTAAGCATCCTATAAATTTAAGAAAAGAGGTTTTCCATCAAAAATAAAACTAAAAAAAAAATCGCTCCTGTGCTTTCTACCACCAAGGTGTGGTTTTGGGGGGAGACTGCAGCATAATCTACATGTTTACTGGCTAGCCCTACATGACGGGCACGGTGCTGAGTGCTTCGTGTACACACGTGTGAGTCCTGTTATGACAGCCCCGGGGTCTGCTGTGTAATCTGTATTTGCGGATGAGACCCAGAGAAGTTACATCACTTTCCCAAAGACACAACCAGTGAGTGGCGGCCTCGGGATTGAACCCAAGTGTGTCTGGCTCCAAATCCCAGACCCCTTCCCCGACTCCAGACTGCGTCCTTCCAGGCTCCTTCCTAGCCCTCAGCAGACTGCACCCATTCAGCCCAGAGAGGAAGCTTGCTTCTTGGGAGGGGGTGGGGGGTAGGGACACAATAAGCCCGCGGACTCAGGCCAACTGTCACTCGCCCTGGACTCTGTGCTCATGTGCCTCCACCCTCTCCTGGTTTCAATTTGGAATTCTTCTCCCAGCGTATCTCAGGGAGGCATGTGTGCGAGGCTTACCCAATTTTCCTTCCCCTTAGAAATCAAACGGAAACTTTGGTGTTTAGGGAGGGGAATTTCAAGCTAAAGAAGTCAAACAGTAGTAATAGGAGCTTGGAGGCTTTACTCTTTCCTTCTGTGTTTGCCTTTCGTGAAAGGAACCGCTCATGATTTAGACACATGATCAGGGAGACATAGTTGTTTTCAATTATGGATGTTTCTTATCATGTATCTTTCCCGACAGGGGGCCGTATGAACCAATGACTTGGCAAAGACTAACGATTAAAACGAAAACTTAACATCTCAGCCTTTCTCTAACAACTTCTGACACCACTTTTTGCTATTCGTTATTCATGTAGTTATAATTTATGATTGTCGGAGCCAGAGACCTGGGGACTATTCTTTTTTCCTCAGTCCTTGACATCTACTGCTTTAGAGCATCCTGTAGGCTGATGTCCAAAATCTCACCTCCCTTCACGTCTTTCCAGGCTAAGGCCACCTCTGTGGTCGCTGCCACGGTCCCCACGCCGTTGGACGAGCTGGGGCGTCGGTAATAGGGATGTCAGAACAAGAAGTTCTAACAGGGATTCTGCCCCAAACCACCCCCCTACCCCCCCAGCCAAGGCCGATCCGCCTTCCATATTGCAGAGTCCAGAGCCAGGCCAAATTCCTCCCTGAGCTGTTTCCGCAGGACCCCAGGCAATTATGAGGCTTTGCCCAGCGGACCCCAAGGGGGAAGCTTCCCTCCCCACCAGACTTGGGGCTCTGTCCTGCATTACCGCTCTCTGGAGACAGCCAAGCACTCAGACAGCCCCAGGCTACCCGGCCCTAAGCCCAGCTGCGTTCCCAGGCCAGGTGCCTGCATTCGGAGCCCTCTTTACCAAGAACCTTGGCTGAGGCCCTGTCCCCCTTGACTCGGTGCCTTCCCGCTGCTAAGCCTTTCCTCTGTCCCTCACTGTGACCCGTGGGGCAGAGAGAGGCAGAGGCTCCTCTTGTCTGCTCTGCAGGCACCTGGCCCTTGCCCCGTGTTATTCCCGGAGGAAAACTGAACGCTGGGGAGCCCGTGCCTCTTCTGTCACTGCTGCAGTCAAGGATAAAGGGACGGCCACTACTGCTTCGGCTCGTTGTCCTAAATGGCCACCTCGACGCTCGGCGGCTGGGTCTACGTAGTAACCAGAGAGTCACTGTTCTGCCTTAAGAATAAAATGCACCGCGTACCATGGCCCAAAGAGCCTGCAGGGTCTGGACCCCACCACACCTGCCCGTCCTTCACGTCTCAGCCTCGATGGCACCTTGTCAGAGCAGGTGTCCGTGAGCCCACCCCCCAAACCAGGTTTTGCAGCTGCTTCTCTATTGAGTCCCCCTTGAATTTCCTTTGTGACAATGGTCACAGTCTGTCATTACCCCGTTTGTGATCTGTCACCCCTGCAGGAGTAGAAGCTCCAAGCACACACGCTACAGACAGGCCTCGGTGGCTGTGTCTCTGCAACGACGTGCAGCTCAACAGGTAGCTGCAGAGTGATTGTGCTCCTGCTCTGTGTCGAGCTTGCGTGAGGTGCTGCTGGGTCCTTTCCCGGCATGGCTTGGATTCAGACACCGGAGGGGGCGCGGGCAAGGGACAGCTAGATCCATTCAGTGACAACTCCTCTGCAAATGACACACAGGAGGTCAAAAGGAATCGTGTGACGGGGGTGCCCCGGGGGGACTCAGTCGCTTAAGCATCTGACTTTGGCTCACGGTCCGTGAGTTCGAGCCCCGCGTCGGGCTCTGCGCTGACAGCTCAGAGCCTGGAGCCTGCTTCTGATTCTGTGTCTCCCTCTCTCTGCCCCCCCACCCCTCATGCTCTGTCTCTGTCTCAAAAATAAATAAACATTGACATTTTTAAAAAATCTTTTATTTAAAAAAGACAGGCAGACAGGGATGGAATTCACGTCTTCATCGTGTTACCTTTTTGTGTTATTATTACTGGTCTGCTCTGACAAGAGGTCCACGCGCTGTCTGACGGCAGGATGCTGTCTGGTCGCTTGTTGGTTGGTTCGGCGGTGGGCCGGTTGGGTGGTGGGTTGGCTGGCTTGTCTTCGCTGCTGTTCCTCAGGGCCTAGAACCATACCTGACGCCCAGCGGGTGCCCCGCATGCGTTTGGGGGCATCGGAGAATTGTTGGAGCTGCTGAAGGCCCTCGCCGTTTCAGGTCCCTGAGGACGGACAGCAAAGTAAGCGAGCATTCGTCAACCACGTGTTGTTGCCTGGAGGTCTGTGCGTGGGCAGAGAAGCCGGGCATGTGACCTGCACGCTGTCCTCCCGAGCCCTGCCCACACCCCAGGGGAGAGCTTCTTCCCCGCCTCAGCCAGCACCGGCTTCGAACTCTGCGTGCCCCTCCCAGATCCCCTTAGAACCTTCTAGCACCGGCATTCCCCCTCTCCCGGCTCTGTGCTTGTCTCACGAGCCAGCACGTTGAGTGTGGTGGCAGGAGACACGCGGAGGAGCAAAGGGGAGGGGACTGAACTCGCCTCTCTCCCGGCCACTTGCTTCTCCTTTCTCTCTTCTTTTCCACATGAGTACAGATTTGGGGGTGAGACTCAGCCCGGGGAAATTCAGAGATCTGAGCTGCACACATGGGGCCTCCCAGTGCCCTAGCATGTTCATGGCTGTGTGGAGTGACCAGGGGGCCCAGACCACCCTTCCCCCCCAGAAGAACACACCACCAGTAAGGCAGCTGGGGCCTGAGAACTTGCCAGAAGGATCTGCCCAGCCGTGTCAGTGGACGCCTTGTCCTTACTATGGTTTCAATGACCATCAATCAAGTTTCTAGAAAGTTCTATGGTTTGCCTTTCTGCACAGACCTCACAAGGCCGTTATACCCAAGGCTTATTTGGCTTAGGGGAATAAAATTAACTTTTGAATGCAGTCACAGCATTTCCATTCTCATTGATCTGGATTAGTTTGGCCAAGCCTGAGCTCACAACTTTCAAGCATTCAACTTTTTTGGGTTCAAAAAAAAAAAAATAGCATCAGAGAACACTCACCCATCTTGTCCTGCTCTGACTAATTCTGGAGCCAGGGGGTTGAACTGTAGGAAATACAATTTGGTGGCCCCATCTTGGTCCATGTGGGTGCCCTGTAACCACGAAGCGGTGGGCGGATAAGGACCCCCAAGGCAGTGGGGAGCCCTGAGGTGGAGTCACTTCTGTAAACACGAAGCGGTGGGTGGATAAGGACCCCTGGGGCAGTGGGGAGCCCTGAGGTGGAGTCATTTCATTTGATGCCTCTTGGCCACAGACATTTGGCTCTTGTCACTGCCTCTGGAATGAGTCAAACTCCAAATCCCATGGATGCCTGGGTCTCTCCAGAGCTCTGACAGTCCGCACAGCCAGGACATTTGTTCCTAATTTTTTACCCACGTCCCACTCTGCAAGTGACTGGAACTTCCCACTGGGGGATGAAACCACAAACTAAGACTGCTGACCTCAGGAATAGCTATTTTGGCTTTTGAAGATTCTCAACCCAGAGAAATGGAAGTACTTATACTGTTGGCATTTGAGTTAATAGCTGAGTGGTCTTCTGGGAACATGATAGGTTATTCCATTAACTCTGGGAATCAGACAATATTTTCTCAGCCTCTTTGCTGAAGTCTCTCAAGAAATGCAGCACTTGGGAACAAAGGGACAAAGATCAGATGTCTGAGTTGCAGGGAAGAGGGGAAGTTGAGGCAGTAGACTGGGATGGCTTTGCCTTTCAGGCGAGGGAAAGCAACCTTCTATGAGCCATCCATGAATCTCAGGGGTTCGATGTGATGTGTTCAACTCACAGGCCTCAGAAGTGAAGCCCCGCCCCAGAGTTCTGGACCCTGTCCGCTTCTAAGATATCTAAAGAGCAACAAAGCCCTTTCCCCTGGTTGCCTGAGATTCTCAGCTGGGCCTTACCCCTCACACCCATCGCTCCTTGCCATGGTATGGGTGAGTAGTAAACTACATCTTGCTATATGAAGCCTAATGGCTAGAAAAGAAAATTCCAGGCCCAATGCAGTTCCTTTTGGGGAAGCATCCCTTTGATGGTTGCCGCTGTCCTTGGCTTGTGGCCACATCACCCCAACTCTGCCTCTGTGGCCATCTCACCTTTTCTCCTGTGGTCAAAAGTCCTTCTCAAGATTCTTAATTTAATCCCATCTGCAGAGACCTCCTCCCCTTTTGTTTTGCACAAAAACTCACAGGTTGCTGGGGTGAGGATGTGGATATTTTTGGGGGAGAACCCCTTTTCAGCTGACCTCAAACTTGAAGTCTGCAATTTCATCCTTGGCCTTTATACGGATCCGCAGATCTAGATTTCTAACAGCAGCCCACCCCACACCCGGGGTCAGGGAGGGAAGGGCTGTGCTCCAAACACCCCTCTGTGCCATCGAGTTCAAGGGATAATTCTGAGCCCTGGTGCCTCAGTGACACAAGAGGACCAGACCACATCCTGCTTTGTCCCTAGGGCAGGTCAGGCTGTGCTCGCTCAGTGAGAAGGCCCTGATCGCAGCTGGAAAGTTTGAGGAGTGTCCCAGATATGGGGGGCATTCGGCAAGCCTGCTTGGTCTGCATACCCTGTTTTCTTGCTTTGTTTTTCCAGTTGTTATTCGCAGTGGCCCAGGTGGCTGGAAACGTCTGCAGGCTCTGTTCTGCCTGAGCATCTTAATGTGGAGTCATTTCCTTGCTCTGGCGCATCTGGAGGGAGGCTCTCACTGGCAGCAGCAACACTCGGGTCAGACACGACAAAGGCACCGGAGGAACCAAAGATCAGAGGGAGCAATGAAAACGTAACTCGCTCCCGGGATGGAGTCTGTGTGTCAGGAGGGGACAAAGCATCAAGAAGCCACATGCTGTGGTCGGTCTCCAGCCAGACGGAGGTCACATGCGCACTGTGAAGGCACATCTCCTCAGATCGCGGGACCCTGGCCAGGAGCACTCAGCCAGGTGCTGTGAACGTGGGTCTGCTCTCGTTCGCGCTGGGTAACATCTGGGCCTTTGACTCTGCTGGCTCAGCCACTAAGCAGGAAATGAGGTATTCCACCAGGAAGGGGGTTTGTGCGTATAAATGCAGGCGTGGGAGAGGTCCCAGAGCTGCAGAGAAAACGTTGCGAAACTAGACGGTTCTGGGTGACTTCTGAGAGTTCAGCATGAGGGAACAGCAGCTGCCTTGGAAGGGGACAGAAGATTGTCTGAATGTACACGACAAGGGGAAGGCCAAAAGACAAGTTACAGGACAAAGCTGTGGCATCACCTCCCTGGGGTCATTTGCCCAGATTTCTCTGTAGCAAGAATCTAACATTGGCTCAGAAGGAAGTGG
The DNA here is from genome assembly GCF_018350195.1 of Panthera tigris. NCBI lineage: Eukaryota > Metazoa > Chordata > Mammalia > Carnivora > Felidae > Panthera > Panthera tigris. The sequence continues at coordinate 216,208,999 of NC_056667.1, forward strand.
AAACTTCTCGCCATTAGGCCTCATTTTGATTGCTCCTGAGATTCTGCATGAAGGTGACCACATGTTGGATGTCAGACTTTGCCTATTCCTGCCTGGTTCCTCACTCCGGATTCGTTGCTAACTGAACCCACCACAAACTAGCTCCTCGTTGGAAAAAATCACCAAAGCCACATGCTGAAAAGTAGTCATTATCACATATGCTTTCAATTCCGCTGGAGTTTTGCAGGAAACATGCCTACTCGTCCACGGTTGGTTGGCCTCTGTGGCCCCACCTATCTGCGGAAGCAGCATTAAAACACTTGCAACTCAGAGTTTGCCCCTCTGCATGCCTGTTGTGGTCTTCTAATGCACAGCGGTGTTGCGAGACCCACGGATGGCCCCCAGAGACTGGAAACACCATTCCACATTCTACTTTAAAAACTCAGAATGGATACCTAGAGGATTTTTGTCCTTCAAGTAGAGCTCTTATTTCACTTACTTATTTTCTCTCTGACTTAATTTTTAATGACCCGAAAATAAATCAAAATAAATCAAAGTGTTGAGTAACATACTCAATTTGTAGAGTATAGATCCTCTGCCAACAACTAAATTAGTGTTCTCACAGGCAATTACAACAGAGTGGTAATGAATAAGGAGGAAGGGAATCACCCCCACAGGCTTTGCCCAGCATGACGCGGGCTTCATGATTATCCTCGTGGACAGGCCAAGAATGGTGGCCAACCAAACAGCCATAGACCCACTGGGGATTGAAACAAATCAGAAGCTGTTTTGATAATTGGTTGTACCAAAGAGAAGAAGCCCATAAATCTGGGTGGAGAAGGAGAATGTTTCATGCTATTTTTAAGTGAAATATCTTTGAATTGGCCGAGCTTTCTGACGTTGGCTAGACTTTGCAATTCCAGAGGCAGGAACATGGCTGTCTTCATTGTAAAGAACCGTGATAACACCTATCAAGATCCTCAGCTTTGCAACAATACACAGGAAACTGCTGTCTGTGTCCATAAGATCCAAAGGAAATGTCTTTGTTCCTCTTCTTCCTAGCCACAAAGTTGCTCCTTTGGTTTCCTTCCAGAGAGCTTTGGGAAGATGTAGAAGGGGATTATTCAGGTCTGGGACCATGGCCTTTGCCCTTCTCCCCATCTCCCAAGACAACATCTCATTATCTGGCTCTGAACACCATCTCCCCTGCAACTGGTAAACTCTCCATCTAGAGATGGTTCTTAGCCTCGGTTACCCACTGGGAGCATCTGGGGAGTTTCAAAATTGCTGAGGCCTGGGCCCCACCCCACATTTCTGATTAACTTGCTCTGGGGTGTGGCCTGGGAGTCAGGTTTTTGAAAGCTCTCCAGGTGACCTTCAAGTGGAGCCAAGGTCAAGAACCACTGGTCCTGGGACTCTCCCTCTATAGCCTTGAAACAGGTGATGTTTTCCTATTAGAAATGCTGTATGGCATTACCTACCGTAGACAAGGTCCCATGGGATCTCTATGTTATCCTTGGCACCACAATGTCAGCAGGGCCTGAACTGGCTTAGGGACTGTTGTGGTGCATGTGGGCAGGTGTGACTGTTTCTGTATACTAAAAGAGTATTTGACTAAAGATGGGGTCTTAGTCGGGTAGGGTTGCTAAAAAATACCATAGACTGTGGTTCAAATAACACTTACTTCTCACCGTTCTGGAACCCAGAAGTCCAAGATGATGGGGGAGGCAGATTCAGTGTGTATTGAGGGTCCTCTTTCTGGCTCATAGACCACCACCTTTCTGCTCTGGCCTCGCATGGCAGGGGTGGTGGGGAGGGTGGTGAGAGCAGTCTCTGGAATTCTTTCAATGAAGGCACTAATCTCACACCCCACACTCATGACCTAATCACCTTCTGAAAGCCCCACCTCTAAGTACCATCACCTTGGGAGTTAGGATCTCAATATATGAATTCTGGGGGACCCAACATTCAGTCCATAACAGATGGGTTCTCGTAAAATATTCCTGTGATGTCCTGTCCCTGCCTTCAGGAAGGAAGCAAGGAGAAGGAATGGAGGGAAACAGGGGTTCAGTTCAACAAATCAAAATGGCCCTGAGGAGACTTTTGTGGGGCATGAAGCTGAAACATTTTAGGGAGACCTATTTAAGAAAAGCAATATAGAATTAGGAATACAGAAGTGACAGCAGGGCCTTGGAAGATGTGTGGACTGAGAAGTCCTGAGCCTTTGGCTTTGTGAGCTCTCTATATACCCAGTCTGGCTGAAATGAATGACCAGAGCAGCCACAAAGTGGACTCAAGGATGCTTGTTGGACGTGATGGGGTTGAAGCATACTTTTGACACGGAGAGAAATTTGTAAACTATTCACTAGAATTAAAAGGGTCACAGAACAGCACGTAAAATCCTACCCCATTTTTGGGGCGCCTGGGTGGCTCAGTCAGTTGAGCGTCTGACTTCAGCTCAAGTCATGATCGCGCGGTCCGTGAGTTTGAGCCCTGCGTCGGGCTCTGTGCTGACAGCTCAGAGCCTGGAGCCTGCTTCGGATTCTGTGTCTCCCTCTCTCTCTGCCCCTCCCCCGCTCATGCTCTGTCTCTCTCACTCTCAAAAATGAATAAATGAAAATGCTGTATGCACTACTCACTTTAAAGTGTGTTTTATAGTCCAATAGAACAAAAAATGGATGTTGGTTTCCTATAAGCTGTGGGACCTCGGGCCTAGGAGTGAGGTCACAGACAGGTAGGTAATGTCAGTGCCAGGCCAGACACAGTGGTGGCTCCGTGGGCACAGCACATTCTGACCCGGTGAACCACATGTCTAGAGCCGTGGACCCCCCAGTCCCATGATAAATGACGTGAAATGCTTCACAAGTTGCCTATGAAATGGCTCTTTATTAGGCTTGAATGACCTCTCTTTTTTTGCACTCTTTTTCGGAGGGAGGGAAGAAGAGGTTATTTCATTCATCCAGCTACATGCAATCAATATATATGATTGCAATCAATATATATGATTGCGTCCTATATGAGCAGGTGGGAAGGGGCACGTGTTCGGACAACAGGATTCCCACACTGCATATTCCCTGAGAAACATTTGGTGCCCAATGTTGGAGACATGGAGCGTGTCTCTTCCAGCAACATCTAGCTGATACCTGCATCCTCAGATGCTGCCCAGCCTGGCATCAGAGGGCTGTTCCTTCCTCCCTGTGCAGACACATCTCTGTGTCTTCAGGGTGGCCATAGGCTTCCTTACATTAATTGAAGTTTGTGGTAGAGATCTTTCCAGGAGCGCTTGCAAAATAAAGTCTATAACTCGGATGAATACCCTTGTTTGGTGTCATAGATGACCTAGGCATACCATAGGCCACAGGAGGAGGACAATGACATCATGACAGGCTTCCCCTGGCGCAGTGACAGTCCGCAGGGAGTTTGCTGTGGCCTGAACAGGAAGCACTTCTCTGTCCCCTGACTCTAGGATATGCTTCAGTATGATGTCTGGCTGCTTTCCACATTAGGAAGAATCTAAGGACTCTGATCTAGAGGTTTTGGGTTTTATGTTTTGCTAGGGTATAGACACAACTATGACAGAGAAACAGCAGAGGCAGTTCTTATAAAAATCCTCCTCCCCCAAAAGACAGAGGAAATTATCTCTGAAAATTGCAAACATATGCTGACGAGACCAATAATACATGTGTTTGCACACTGCGGGGCTGTCCCCACCACAGACTCTCACCAGCCCCCTCAGTCATTTTGGTAGGACCGGCAGGAGCTCTGACCTCGCCTTGCAGCCTCAAACAAGTTGGATGTCATTTTCTTTTCTTTATCTCTCTCTCTCTCTCTCTCTTTCTTTTTTCAGTTGTATTCATGTTCCACATTCACATGGCTTTGATTAGCAGGCGCACACACGCTCCAAACCTAATGTCATCTGCGGCTTTTGATTTTATTTTCCCTTTATGGAACTGGAAAAATCTTAGTGTCCAGCCTGGAGATGGTTTGTCTTTGTTTTTCTGGAAGCCCCACAGCAGAGTTGGCAAGGGGGGATGGAAGACAGCAGAGATTCTCCTGACTGCTGGTTCTTGGGACAGCACGGTGGCCCCAAGCCCAGTCTCTCTCATGTCCCCATCTCCCCTTGGCAAGGGCCCTCCTCTGCTTTCTCAACAAGCCCTCCATACACATAACCCCATGAGAGGAGCTGAGGAATCGGGGTGTCCAAACCTTTGCCAAGGAGGGACAGGACACAATGAGAGTGAGACTGTGCATTCCTAAATCCTAATGAAAAATTGCAGACACTATCATATATGACACAAAGTTGGCCCTGGCATGGAGGGGATTTCTCAGTGTGTCCCATAGCAACGATGAAAGCACCCTTGGATGGCACTCCCTAGAGAGCGGCCCTAGGAAAAGGCTTACTGAGTTTCAGGGTGATTCCTTCCAGAAAATAATGATTCCTTCCTCACCATCGCTCTTGACTCTCTCTTCACTGACCTATACTAAACCATTAAATACAACCCATTTTATTGTAGAAGAAGCAGTAAAGTGATAATGGCTGGGGGAGACATTTTTAAGAATATGATAATGAGAAAATGGCAGACAATGGTGGACTGGACTTGGAAGAGCAGTGAAAAGGAGCAGAAGAGACTCCGCAGGAAGACCACTAAGACCAAGTGGAGAAAGAATGGTGCCCTCCTTGTTAGGAAATGGTGACACAGGGTCCTGCACCAACTGGGAGGGTTAATCAGGGACATCTCTATGTAATGAATCTTGATCTGCAGTCACAGAAGATACAAGTAATTTGAATAGTGTGCTGATTAAAATCTGTAGAGCATCAGTAGAATTAGATCCAAATGCTGATAAGCAGAGGAAAATGCAAGGCTATTGCATTGCCATGCATGGTCAAGCAGTATAATTAATTGCACACTGAACCTCCTAAGCCAGTCATTCTTCATTAAGAAGTGGTTCCAAGTGCCAGGTAGTGTGCTGGCACTGATGGGTACCCATTCAGGGAGAAGAGTGAAGCTGGCATAAGCTGCCCCACTTTTCCAAGATACACACACTTTTTCCTTTATGTTTTCTATTAATTGCTGAGATGATCCTCCTTCCTACTGCATACTCGATACACCCTTCCCTCTCCTAATTTATCTCAAAATTCAGTCTAAACTGGCTTCAGTATTGAGCTTGAATATGGAAAAATACTTGGGCTCTATCATTCCACTTGCACACAGGGGTGATCACTGGGAGCGGACGCTACTTATCTGACAGCCGAAATCGCCTGTGCACTGCCCCAAGCATGACCCTCTTGCTGGTCCAAGCTTTCCCCATGCTTAGGCTCCAAAGCTTTGTTCATTCATTCAACAAACGTTAATGAAAGCTGACTGTGTGTGAGACACCATTCTTGGTTCCGGGGTTATAGAAATGAACAAACTGACAAAAATTCCTGTTTCCTCTTTCTACGGGTAGAGATGAAGAATAAAATAAGTCATTAAATGACTTCTAATTAAATCATGAGTAAAAAATATTCAGGCAGAAAATGCAATAGGGGTGGGGGACATAAAAGTTTGGAGAAGAAGGGCTGATGGTCTCAAGTAAAGGGCATGAAGGAAGTAAGGGGGACTTGTTCTGCAAATATAGCTGAGGAAAGACCACTCTAGGCAGAAAGAAGCCAATGCACAGGCCCTGAGACAAGAGCTAACCTAGCTTCATCTAGGGAGAGGAGCAAGCTGGTGTAGCTGAGGGCACTGATCAGGGAGGAAGAGAGGAAATGATGATCATGTTTTGTTGTTCACTCTTAGTTCTCAGCTCTAGGGATGAAAGCACAGTCATTCTGACAGAGTATCAGGGACAGGGCTTGCCAGCTTTGGCCAGAATCCCTTCCCATGAAAAATCCTTAGGCCTTTGTGCCTGATGGGATCATCTCCTAGACATCTGCTTCTCTGATGGTAAGTTTTAAAGATATTCTTCAAGACCTGTATTATTATCCTGCTTTTATAAAAGGCATATCTGAAGCTGAGGAAGATTAAATAATTTGCATAAGTAATAAATACTAAGGGAAGTTTTTAATCTAGGTCAGTTTATTGTCTTTCAATCCACCAGTGTCCTCTTACTCTAGAGAAGGTCACAGTCCAGGAAGAGAAGGGCACATTTTAAAAATGCACTGTAAGAGAAAGAAATAAAACCTACTGTATTAAGAGAGCTCATCACATCCCCATCTGGAACCTGAGGCTAAACAAGGACGGATTCTACGGAAGTGGGTCAGGAAAGGCTTCAATGAAGGGGTGACATACAAAAGAATCCTTGGAGAATAAGGCAAAGACTCCCACTTTCATCTTGTCTATTGGGAATTGTATTGAAGGTCTCAGCCATTGCAATAAGGCAAGAAAAAGAAATAAAAGTTTCAAAGATCACAGAAGAAGAAGTAAGTACATACAAGTGGAGAGACCTCCTCAGAATTGCCCCAGCAGGGATTGAGGAGGCGAGGGTATTTATCTACATACTCCCACCTCCCAACTTGTTCATGGCTATCCCCAGTGGCCTCCCCTGCCACCCTTCAGAGCTGGCTCTGCACACAGTCAAGCAAACTCCCAGAGCACAGGACAGAGAAAGAAGAGGGGTGCAGGTGCTTGAGGTGGGAAGTTCTCAGCACACTGAGAACCATGCATAGCTGTGGGTGGGCTTAGAAGACAGAGACCATCATCTCAGTGTTGCCTAGAGTCAGGGATAAGTGAAAACTGCCACCTCTCACCACAAATTAATATCACCTTCTAGGCTCTTGCATAAAAAACGTAAATGAAGAAAAGATGTAAATATTAGAATGAAGTATAACAGTTCCACTGTTTATAGATGTTGTTATAGAATTACTACAAAGTAAATCAAGAACTAAAAATGAATTCGAATCAGCAAATAGTTTCAGTAAGGTGTCAAGTTAGTAAACAATACACCCACACACCTAAGGCACATGCAAAACATACACTGAGTACTCACAAGCACACCTCATACACACCACACAAACACCACGCATACCACACACACACACAAACACACACACACACACCACATTCACCACAAATAGACCAAACATACCCTATAAAAGCAACAAACATAAATGACACAAACACCACACATCAAACATATACAACACACACATACCACACACACACCAAAAACAAATGATGCATACACCACACAGGTACCACACACACAAACTCCATACACACACGTACCACACACACAACACTTATACCACATAAACACACACCACACAAACACTACACAAAAACACATATATACTACTTCCACATTATACATATACCACACACAACAAAATTCATATATCCCACACACATTCCGCACATAGAACATACACACAACATACACACCACATTCACAGGACACATATATCATACACACACACACACCACACACAAACCAAACTCACATATATCATATATCAAGGGCACATTTACCATATACCCCACACCCACACCACCCACACCACAGCCACACCACAAACACCCCACACCTATACCACACACACGTATACAAAAAATAATACCCCCCAGTAGTTTTCCCATGTGTTTTTAGGGACAATCTTGAATTCTACATTCATTTTGTACTCTGGCTTTGTTTCCCTGAAACAGAATCATACACGAAGGCCCCCCAAATTCAACGTCTGTAGTCAAGTACCTTTCTTTTCTCCATTGATAAGACTACTTGCACTCACCCCATCCCATTTAGGGAACAAATAGCAAGTATGTTCTGCTCTTCTGCTTTTGAGGAAAATTGCCTCTATCTCTGACATCCAGGTTCAATTTCAATAGATGTGGAAACCTGGCTGAACCAGGAGATCCCTTTTCTCAGCAGTACAACCCCTTGGGATAAAAATTAATTCCTATGCAGCCTGCAGACACCAGCCATGCACTTTGAATGCATTTCTCTATATTCCAGTCCATCAATTTATTGAGATCTTCGAGAATACCTGATGCCTTATTTTTTTAATCTGGCATTTTTATTAGATTATTTAGAGAAGGGGGCCTCATATGATGAAATGCATTTTCTATTTGTGACAAAATAAACAGAGGCTCCTCAGTTACCACAGCTGAGTAAAAGACGGCAGAGCCAAATCATATATGCATTTAAATTAAGCCATTATTCCTATGAAAACAGGTAGATGAAGAAGCAACCTCAGAGGGAGTCTGCCTGCCTTCCCACTTGAAAACATGATGGCATTTATACTCATGAGGGTGAAATGAGAGTCACCAAGCCATTGTCCCCTCAGTTGGTGTCCATTCCCATTATGACATCTGAATCCCAGAATCAGAGTATAAATATCTCACTGCACTGGGACGCCTGTGTTTAGTGACCTATGTTTCAAGCTCTATGCCCCTTTATATCATTGATTGCTTCCTACGATGCTCAGCATTAGAGAAATAAGTGACGATGTTAAGTGGACCCACAAGAAAAAAGTATATCGGACTTCAGTGAGACACATAGATATGATTTACCATATGTATGGATTTTTGTAAGGTAATGAGAAACAAATCCTCACCAGTATGATTCCAAGTCAAGGGGTTAATACATGCCAAGATTTTGTTTTTCTGAGTGAGTCTGAAAGCAGAGAAGCTTTAGACCCAGTGGTGGGGATAGGGAGAAGAATCTGGAATATCTGGAATGCCAGGGGACCGTGTGTGTGCGTGTGTGCGTGTGTGTGTGTGTGTGTGTGTGTGTGTATTTGGAAGAGGAGTAAATAAAAGGAGCATGTGTCCCTTGGAGAAAGGGCAGCGGTATTGCAGGGAAATATTTATTGATAATTTTGTTTTAAGGGATGCATGGTAACTCTCTCCTTTCTTCTACTTTAAAAAAAGTAAATGTCTTCGCAAAGTCTTCATTATTGAATGCAGATCTGTGGGGTCTGTAAGTGCAGCCTGGGCTATGTTATGACAGATTTAAAGCAAGAGAAACCAGGAGGGGTTTCAAAATAAGTTTTACAACACTAAGGGAAACTTAGTTCCAATATCTTACATTTGGGTGCCTTTCTTAGATGAATCAACTGCTTTTCAGAATATAAGAGAGTTATGAAAATGTACCACTTGGCAGACATAGAAAGCAGCTGCTTATCATCATTAATTTTCAATAAGTATGTATTAAGCAACAAGATATATATCACTCTGCAGGGTTCAGGACCTGGGGAAAATATGGTATCCTAGAGACAGCATTAACACAAAGAATGACTCAAGGCAGATCTGTGTCATCTGCACCCCTCCTTCCTCCGTGTGGCTGGCTTAGAACCTTCTGGTCTGAGGGTGAGTGAGAGCTGTGGTGCACCCCACCAGGAGGTGGCAATGACCTGGCCACCTGCCTAGGACTGAACACAAAAAGAAAATCAGAGGGAGGTAATTTGGGGAGAGACCTTAATTTCTTTGAGATCATAGGGAAAGGACATTTCATTTGAGGATATTCATTTTCCAGTGAGGAGGGAGACTTTGTGATTATGGTTATAATTTCTCTACAGAAATTTAATAATGGAAGAAGTTCACATTATTGAAATTGGAGGCATTCTCTATTTTTGGCCTTAGGATTATTTAGAGTCTACCACGTGGTGTTGCTCATTGCATGACCTTCTTGTGAGTAAGACTAACCAACAAACCAGCTATGGACTAGAATTGGGTGTTGAATAGAGTGGGATATGGTAGTCACTTAATTAATGTCCTATTTTCTCCAGCACAGGGGCTTCTCAGGGGCAAAGCTGGATTGCTCTGGGTTGTTCTTGCTGGTAGGACAAAAAAAAAAAAATGGATATGTGGGGAGGGAATCTTGAGGGGCTATTCACTAAACTGATGAGTTAAATTCCAGACACATTTGAGTTTTAATGCAGCCAGGATCACCATGAATTAGGTCAAATGTATATGTAACACTTTCCTATACCATAGAGCAGAATCTCCAAGTTGTGTAGGACTCCTTTTAGGGCCTGATGATACCTATTTTCTCTCCATACAAGCATACACATCTGTGCCCGTGATGCCTTTGAGTGTTCTACCATATGGGTGGCAGAAAATACTGAGATCATATGCTTTATATTGAGGCTAAAGAAAGACATAAAAAACACAGACCAGCTTCTCTGAGTATAATGCAATAACATTAGTGTAGTAAGCTAAGTAGAAAAAGAAAAAGAAAGAAAAAAAAAACAGAAAGTTTTGTCACTTGGAAATTTAAAAAAAACCCTTCTAAACAACTTCTGCTAAAAGCAAGAATAAAATTCAATTAAGCGTCAAATTCAAAATGTAGCAAAATAACATCTAAGCTGATAAAAATTCAATAATGATAGATGCTGTAATCAATACATTACAGAAAAAAATAACCTCTCACATGAGGTATGAAACATAAGCCATTAAGAAAAAAGGAAAAGATTAAATTGGATTTCGTGAAAGTGAAAAACACTGCACAATGACAGACGCCAAAACCAAGGGAAAAGCACCAAAACCAAGTGAAAAGACATTTCAAATTGGAAAAAAAAAAAATTTGCAATGCAAATAACAGAGAGAAGATTGGCAAAATGTATAAAGATACCTTACAAATCAATAAGAAAAAGATAAGCAAACTAAAATGACCTGACCATAAAAGACTCTTAAATACAGAGAACAAACTGAGGGTTGCTGGAGGGGAAGTGGGTGGGGGGATGGTCTAAATGATCGATGGGCATTAAAGAGGGTACTTGTTGGGATGAGCACTGGGTGTTGTATGTAAGTGATGAATCACTGGGTTCTGCTCCTGAAATCAGTACTACATTGTATGTTAACTAAGTTGAATTTAAATAAATAAAATTTAAAAATAAAATAAAATAAAATAAATAAGATAAAATAAAATAGAATAGGATAAAATAACCTGAAAATGCCCTACAGAGGTGAAAAAGCAATTCCTGAGAAAAGGAAAATAAATGATCAATACATAGAATGAAAAAATTTCCAAACTTCCTAATTATTGGGGGAAATGCTAATTAATCAATGGGATGTAATTGCACCCCATCAGATGGCAACAATTCATCATTCTGAACAAGTTTTGGGGAGGCATACAGAACAGAATTCATGTACATTGTTGGCAGAAAATTGAAGCCTTTTATGTGTGACACAGGTCTCACTTCATGATGTACAGATGCTATGGCTCAGGAATTCCACCCTGGACCATGTGGGAGTTTATACTTGGGAAATCTTGAAAACGTGGAAAGACGAGGTCCCAGTAGTTCATTTTTGCTTTTGTTTCCCTTGCCTCCGGAGACGTGTTGAGTAAGAAGTTGCTGTGGCTAAGATCAAAGAGGTTTTTGCCTGCTTTCTCCTTGAGGGTTTTGATGGCTTCCTGTCTTACACTGAAAGAAAGGAAAATACCAATCTAGGATTCCATGCCCAGCAAGAGTATTCTTCAGAAGTGAAAGGTGAATAAGGAATTTCTCAGACAAGCAAAAACAGGGAATTAGTGACCAGTAGACCTGCCCTGCAAGAAATGCTAACCTGGGTCAGAAACTTGGAACCACCTACAGGAAGGAAGAACGTTGGAGAAAGAATAAATGAAGGCAACATAATATCTCCCACTTTCCTATTCTTAATTAATCTAAAAGATCATTGTTCACATCAGTGATGGTGACAATGTATTGGATTTTTATAATGTACAGTTAAGATAAACGAATAATAGCAACAGGGGAGGGGGCTATCCAGCGATCTGTCACAAGGTTCCTACACTACACGTGAAGTGGGGCTGTGTTATTTAAAGATGGTTGTAGGTTATTTTAAAATCCGTATCGCACACCCTAAAACAACCACTAAAACATTTTTAAAGGAAGTATAAATGATAAACCACAAAATGAAATAAAATGGAATCAAATAAATGCTCAGTTAAAACAAGAGAAGGGGATACTTGACTTCTGCTACGTTCAACTAAAAACCCTGGATGTTATATATAAGTGAACATAAGAAGACTCTGGAAGGTGGAAGGAAGGAGGCAGATTGGCTTGGCACCTTGACACTGGAAAAATCATATGGCAGGGAGTTCTCCAATTCGATGCCTCACATGCCCAGCACTCACGGATGTGGCCCCAACACATACCACCAAAGGCTGAGTGGGGAGTCCAGACTTCCACCTTCTCCAGGCTGTATGAGGCATCCTAACCTCACACCAGCAGGATAGGGTCAGAGAAGGCCAAGGAGGGAGCTGGGACTTCCAACCCCACTGGCAGTAAGAAGACACTTTTACCATTCTTATCAGAGGAGGCCTAGCAGAGAATCAGGACTTTCAGTACTTACCAGAGGTAATGAGACCACCCTCCTTCCATTTTCTCCGTGGAGGCCACATGGGCAGTGGTAACTGGGCACTCCTATTTCTCCCAGTCAAGGAGGCATCAGCGGAGGCAGCATGGGAAGCTGGGAACTCCCACCTCTACTGGGCAATAAAGAGGAGTCCCAATGTCAGGAGTCAGTGGAGGCTGAGTAGGAACGTGGACTTGCACCCCTACCTGGCATCACTAAGGTGGCAACCCCCCTCACCTTCCACTGCCAGAACGGTGTCCGAGGAAGCCAGCTAAAATGGAAAGTTTAAACAACAATGAAAGCCTCACAAAAGGATTCCCAAAATGTTCTGATTGCTTTAAGAAAAAAAAAGACAAAAACAACCACTCATCTTGCAGAGAACCAGGAAGATTTCAAGCTGAATAAAAATAGATGTCAGCACTACAATGGCAGAGATTGGAATGATCTAATGGAGATCACAAAGCAGCCATCAGTGACATGCTTCAGGGAGCAATCCCAAACAATGTAAAACAAATGCAAAGCAATAGGAAGCCTCAGCAAAGAAACAGAGAATTTAAGGTGGCCCAAATGGAAATATTAAAAATGCAGCCAACATTGTATTCTTGGAATAAATGCCACTTGGTCATAGTATATAATCCTATCAGCGAATTGTTCAATTTGGGGTATATGTATCTTACTGAAGAACTTCATGTTTATATTCATGAGGAGTATTAATCTGTAGTTTTCTTTTCTTGTGATGTTTTGGTCTGACTTTGGTAGCAGAGGAGTCCTGGTCTTATAGGAAGAGTTGGATTATCATCAGTCACATCTTGTTTTTTTCTAGAAGAGTTTGAAGGACTGGCGTTAATTCTTTAAATGTTTAACAGAATTTACCAGTGAGACCATCTTGCCCTGGGATTCGCGTGTGTGTAAGGGAGGTGGGTGGAGATTCTGGATTAATAATTCAACCTCTTTATTATAGCTTTGTTCAGATTTTCTGTTTCTTCTTGATTCAGTTTCAGTTGTGTGTATTTTTCTAGGACTTCGTCCATGTCATTTAGGTCGAAAGATTCCCGTATAGATACATTTAAAATTCTGTAAGGTCAGTAGTAATGTTCCCCGTTGTTTATTTTATTATTTTGAGTCCTCTTTCTTTTTTTATTGGTCAGTCTAGTTAATCTCAAAAATAATTTTTTACACAATTTTTATTAGATTTAGAAAGTCCCCCTCTATTCTTAATTTACTGACATGTTTGTTCTTTTTAATCATGGATGGGTGCTGAATTTTGCTAAATATTTTCTCTGCATCTATTGAAGTAACTCACTGCTCATCTACCACAGTGAGAAGACAGTGTGCATGGCAGTAGGAATCCTGTTAAATAACACACGTGTGAATACATCCAGGGACAGCCATTTCCATTGTAAACATTATAGTGGCATTTTACTTTTTGACTTGTATGTATGTGCTGTTTTAACCTTTTATTTTATTTTTTAAAAATTTTTTATACATTTATTTATTTTTGAGAGACAGAGACAGAACACGAGCGGGGGAGGGGCAGAGAGAGAAAGAGACACAGAATCGGAAGCAGGCTCCGGGCTCTGAGCTGTCAGCACAGAGCCAAACTCGGGGCTCAAACTCACAAACCACGAGATCATGACCTGAGCCGAAGTCGGACACTTAACCAACTGAGCCATCCAGGTGCCCCTGTTTTAACTTTTTTAAAAAATGTTAAAGAAAAGTGCAAAATAAGACGCATGCCACGTTTTTGTGCAGAAGACTGTACAAACGATCTCTAAACATATCCATAAATTCGAAGCAGTGCAATAAAAATTCTAGTGGGAATTTCAGCATGACGAGGAGAACAAACACAGGAGAAGAGCTAAGAAGATTCTGGGTAGGAAGGAAGGGGAATAACAAGACTTGCCCTATCAGGTACTCAATGCGTTGTGTAAAATGACACTAAGGAGTAGAGCACCAACACTGGAATAGGAGTAGGTCACCTGATCAATGGAATAGATAGAGAGCCAAGAAATAGAAATAAGTATGTGAGAATGTAATTTATAATAAAAATGTCATTTCAAATCAGTAGGGAGAATGGATTGGCAAATGGAAAATGGATTTTTCAGTAAACATATTAAAAAAATAAAGCTGGATCTTTGGCTCATTCTTAAAGTTAAAATAAGTTCCAGATGGATAAAATATTTAAAAACAAAATATAAAATCGTGAAGGAATGAGGAATTATTTTGAATGAAATCATTAATAATGTTGAGATAGACTGGTTTCAAAAAAACCAAACTTATAAAGGAAAGGAATGGATTCCAATATATAAAATTATTATTTAGCAAAAATGAACAGTTAAAAGGAAATTCCACTTCCATACTTTCATCACCGATTATATATCAAGGGAAAACCTTTGCAACATAGAATAGAAAATAGTTCGTTTCTTTAATGAGCAAAGAATTTTTTAACAATTAAATGAGCATATCAATTTAAAAAATGGATAAGGCCATGAACAAACACTTAAGAAAATAATAAACACCTGAAAGCGTTCAGTTTCATACCTTATCAGAGAACTGCAAATAAAATTAATAATAATATAGTTGAAAAGTAATATCAGTTTAATAAGAATTTGGAAGATTAGCAAAACGCCTAAGCCCTTCCTGTGAAATATTTTCTCTAAGTTTCTCCAGGGTTTAGTTTCTTTTAATTTAGATATTACTATAAATCTTTCTCTTTGTGATTTCTTCTTTCACTTTTATGAATAAAGTCCTTTGTTATTCTGAAATTCACATTTGCCTATTATTCTTGCTGTTTCTTAAGGGAATTTTTTGTTTTACATGGAGCTCTTTCATATGTTTAGACTCTCCTATGGCGTTTGATATAAGGTATGAACCTAAAACAATTCATTTCCAAATAATTCATTCATTGCCCAGTACTATATAATGTGCAATCCTTTCTTCCCAAATTGATAAGGGAGCCGACTTTATCGAGTACGTTGATTAGCCTCAACGTGTTGGACTGTCTCCACCTACACTTGTATCCACATCCCTTTTTGTCCACCAAACCCCTCTTGTGGTAGCTGAAGAAGATGGAGATCAGAGGGCACACAGTCGGTGTGGAATGCGGCTTGAGTGGTGGCCCTTGTCCACCTCCTGACCTGCAGCACAGTGTTCTTGTCCCTTAGTACACGTCCTTGCACCGGGCTTCTGATTAGGTGGGCAGCGACGACCCCATCCTTCCCCACTGAATACCCCAACCTCTGCTCAGAAGGAGAAGAAACAATGCATCCTGCGGGCAGCGTCCTCCACCATGCCTGTGGAAGAGAAGGGTGTGGCTTCGTTCTGATTCCTGGGCTTGGTTCTGTGAAGCCGTGTCCCATGAGAGAAGGTTCACCCAGCTGTAGAATCCAGACACTGTCTGCTCTTCCCACAGGGACCAGAGCCCACGCCCGAAATGGGAATGTGGGCGCTGGATTCAGCCTGCCTGAGTTCAAATCCCAGCTCTGCCAGTTCCTACTTGGTGACCCCTTTGCCTTCATTGCTCATCTTGAGTACGAGAACAACAATTGTGCCTAACTCACAGGGACTTTGTAACAATTAACTGAGTTAACCAGCAAAGTGCTTCGGATGGTGTTTAGAAATATAAAGGTTAGTTTACCTAAATTTGGTCAGTTGAAGAGTTGGTATCTAGCTAAATTTATATTATGTCTTTGAAAAGGCACAAATCCTTTTCTCTTTAGTATTGAAATTGGCACGTTGGGGAGCTTGCCAACATCTCTTAAAGCATCCTTACTGGACGCCAAACTTTCCCTTAGTCTATGTGGCAAAATCGTAGCGAGAACAGCCCGTTGAATTAAGGATGCAGGTGGTTTGCTAACTGGAGGGGGAAAAAGCAACCGCAGATGGTCCACTTCCTGTTTATAATACACTTGGGGAAATGACCATTTGCTCATGGAGAAAATATTTTTTTTATCTTATTGGGTAAAGAAAAATAATAGACTACAGAGACAGAATATTACTATCACAGCATTTTTGTCTCATGAAAAACTGATTGGCTTGACTAACTATTGATTAAACATTGTGCATGCAGTTATTCTCCAGACAATAAGAATCCTGGCATAAAATAGCCTTACAGGCAAAGTTCATTTATGGTCAGAGAAGGTTCACCAAAACAATAATATCCCAATAATATGGGTCCAAAATTGAAATGCCTGCAGCCCCTTTGGGGACCTGGGTTTTGATCAGAGAACAAATTGTTCGTGGAGTTACCATTTCCTATTGCTTCCTCAGTTTCCCTGAAATCTCAACAATCAGAGAGACAGTAGGAGGTTAGTGCCTTTAATTTTGCAACTCTCTGCCCTGATGTGTACAGTCAGATGTGTGGAGCCTGTCCTCAACTTATCTGTTGAAAAGCATACCAACCACGGGTTGGGTTTATGTGTTTATATACCAGATGATACCATCAACACACTCCCAAGAAATGCTTTCCTACACTCAGAAATCCAAGCAGAAAAAATCCCTTTGCCTTTATCTTGGCCTCCACCTAAAATTTCCCCCCTTATAGACTACTTTACATCTAGAGAATTCTGTTAAGGGGTTTTGGACCCATCATTCCCTTTTATCCTCTGGTTCTGTTGTTCACCTTAGTGGTCTTTTCTTGGAGGTCCAAACTTTGAAGCAATATAAAAAAAACCAGTAATTGTGCTCTGCCGTACGATGCATGACCACATTTAGCCAGCCAAAATAGAACAGAACTGCTCCATAACAGTCATGTGAATTTCTTTAATTGACTAAAAGCCACTTATTTGTGTGTCCTATGCATTGTTCACATGTATATCTGCACACAATGCATGCAGGTACACACATACACACACAGAATTTCCCAGGATGGCTTTAAGAGGCAAGGGTCAAAAACAACTCAAGATCCCATGGGTTGGTCTCATGACAAAGCTCCAAGACCCAACTCATCCTTGAATTGCTACCAGGGACTCAACCAGTCTTGCTAGAATCTCCCAGGAAGACTGTGCATGTTGGTTCAGCATGCCATGGGTCGCTGCAGTCACTCTGGCACCTAAGATTGTGGACTTTGATTCTGAGCAAAGAGGGATAACTGAAACCTCACTGTGGACACTCTATGTGGCCTGGCCAGATCTCTGGGCTGGTGCGCCAGCCTCCAGATGCTGTGAGTGTTGGCAGCTGTGGACTCACAGCTGCCCCTTTCTGGAGAAGTTCCCTTGAGACAGTAATAGCTTCCTGGCCCTGAAAGTCACACCCACACACAAGGCAGTTGAGGGCCAATCTTTGAGTAGTACAAAAGGCCAGACCCTTGCCCCAAAGTGGGATGACTCTGGTAGGATCTTCACTGCAGGTCTCCCCACAGAGTTGGGCAGAAGCCAGGCTCCAGCCAAGACCACATCCTTGCTCAGCTACTTCTCCTGCCTTACCCTGCTGCCTTCACTCCTTCTGATGACAGTGCTTCCTCAATAGATCACTTTTCCAAGACTCCTCCAATCAGGCTCTGCCTGAGTAATCCCTCATCTGTCCACAGACCACTGAACCCATGTGGAGTCTTCCATATAGGCAGTCACACTCTGCTTGAATTGGTTAAGGACAGTGACAATATTCTGACCTTCCAGACTACTGAAACAGCCACTATCCATTTATTCTCCACCCTACAGTGGAATTATTATCAGCGTTCACCAAACCCAGGTGAAAACACTTGGAGAGTAGGAAAAGAAAATACTCTCTATGTAACCACTTTCAAAAGCGCATTCAGATATTAACAATACAATGATATTTATCTGTTAGAAAACCACAGGCAACTAAGAAGTTGAAAATACTTCTACAAGTAAATGTGCCAATGAACAAAGATCCAGAGGTCCAGGGTACCATTGAATTAATGACCATTGTATAATACCTAATTTGTGCTTGAAAGTTCAACTTTATCATTTACCACAAATACTGCCAATTGTTTTCCTTGAAGTGACAAGCTAACTTAATTAATTTTTGAGCAACACTTTGCCAAATACAGAAGTCTGAGTAGCCATCATTTGTCAGTTATTCTTTTGAGTAAAAATGGCATCACACACACACACACACAAAAAGATGAGTTCAGTTCATGGCTCAATCTCATAAGGGCTTTTCCTCGAGGTAACTTCCTTGAGGTAAATTTTGGTACACTGAGGTACTTTATGTGTGATTTTCACTTTATAACATCAAAAATCTGTACTGCTGTGACAATGGAGAGTATAAGGTGCACTGACAGAGTTTGGTGTCACTGCCTAGATTCTTGACACGGTGCCTATCTGTCATCTTCACACCATCAGGAGAAATGTCAACACACTGGAAGAAACAAAAACATCTTGGTGGGCTTTTTTAAGTAAGCTTTGTATTTTAGAATACTTTTAGATTTACAGGAACATCATGGAGATAGTACAATTGTCATGAACCCCACACCCCTTTTTCCCTTAATATTGACATGTTGTATTAACAAGGCACACTTGTGACAACTAAGGAATCAGTTCTGATATATCATTGTTAACCAAACCTTATATGGGTTTCCTTAGTCTTTACCTAATGCCCTTTTATTGTTCCAGGATTCCAGCCAGGGTACCATGTGATATTAGTCATCACGCTTCTTTAGGCTTGACTCTATCAGTTTCCTAGATTTTCCTTGGTTTTGATGACCTTGACTGTTTTGAGGAATATTGGCCAACTAATTTGTGGAATGTCCCTTAATTGGGATGGTTCTGATATCTTCTCTTGATTAGACTGGGTTTATGTATTTTTTGAGAGAAAGACCACAGAGAGAAAATTCCATTCTCATATCTTATCAAGGGTCCATGCTATCCGCATGACTTATCATTGTTGATGTTGACCTTGGCCAACTGACTGAGGTGCTGTTTCTCAGACTTCTCCACTGTACAGTCACTCTTCCTGTTTCCCCTTTCCACACTGTCCTCTTCAGAAGGAGGTTTCTATGTGCAGCCCACACTTAAGGAGCAGGGAGTTACACTCCACCGCTTTGAGGCTGAAGTAGCCACCTAAGTTGCTTGTTAATACGATATTTTCTTAGTGTTATTATGAAAATAGATTTGACCTTACAGAACCTTAAAAAGGTCTTGGGGAAACTCCCAGATATCCGCAGACCACACTTTGAGAACCACCCTTCTGCACAATGGAGGCAGGGAGGGATGTGTCCAGAACCAAGAAGCTACAATCAGGTGTATCTTGGTGCTTCCAGGATTCTCCAGGGGTAACTGTGATAGGAGAACAGTAGCCACTATTATTGGACAAGTGCTTGTCTACTTAAGGACTCAGCCCCTAAGGGATGTAGGTCCAAATCCTCTGATCAGACAAGCAGTGCAACCACAAAGCGCTTCTGTAGGGCAAGCAAAATATAGAATGAGTCATGGAAAAAGAGGAGATAAGTATCAATTGTGGCTTACCAGTTGCAATGACTCATCGTTGTGTCACTAACCCTCTTGTTTTAAATCTACAGAGATTGGGTCTAGCTCCAACATTTAAGGAAACTGTTAGAGATCACACTAGATCTCGCTTCTCAACAAGAAGGAGTGAGGGTATCAAATTCTAATAATCAGTGAGATAACACTTTTAGAAGTGGAGCCAGATATAACATATGGCATGGTTTGACACAGAAGATGCAAACAGGGGACCCAGACACAACTCACACTCCTGTCTCCTAGTCCAGGCACCTCAGTGACAACCCGCCATGTGTGCAATGCCTCGGCTCTTGTAGCTCCATTCAGGTGCTACCTGACAGCACCTTGCCTCGGGTCTGCACCACACATCTCTTGGCTACCACCCATGGCCTCCTTATAAAGCTGGGGCATGGGATGCTGCAGAAGGCCCCATGGTGCCCACATATGCGCAACCCAGAGGTATGGTATGTTTCGGCTACCAAAATAACACACCACAGACTGGGTGTCTTAAAACAAACAAACACACTTTTTTCTCACAATTCCAGAGGCTGGGAAGTCCAAAATTATGGTGCTGTTAGATTTGGTGTCTGGTGAGAGCTTCCTGGTTCACAGATGGCCATCTTTCTACTGTGTCCTCAAATGGTAGAGGGAGTTCTCTGGGGTCCTTTTATAAGGGAGCTGATTCCATTAATGAGGGCTCCACATTCATGACCTAATCACCCCCATGGGCCCCACCTGCTAATACCATCACCTCCATTAGGATTTGACATGTGAATTTTGGAAGGGACACAAACCTTCAGTCTACGGTAGTACTTAATGCCCCACTGGGAAAATGTTTGAACGATGAGAGATAGGGTCCAGTGGATAAACACTTCCTTTCGTCCCACCCCACAACACTGATAATGATTCTGACTCACATTTTATGCGGCTTCTCAGGTTTCACCGCATTAAGCACTCACTCTCCTATAGCAGCAGTTAACTTAACACATCTTATACCAATCTCTCTTCTTTGCTGAAATGCTTTCCCTACCCCTTAGTTTTGCTCTTAGGATCACTTCCCAGTGAAAGTACTAGCATGTGTTTGTCTCAGGCTCCTTTTTCTGGAGAGTTTATGCTAAGACAGATCAATGCCATGTTGTGACCTTCAAGTATTCATTCCTTCCACATATATTTAGTAAGCACCTACTACATGCAAAGCATCGTGTTAGGCTTACAGACAACTGGGGAAATTATCAAACAATTCATTGCAAGTATAAATGAGGTACAAAGAGAAGCTCAGTGTGCTTTCAGATTCTGCAACACCCTAATTTAGGGGACTAAGGAGAGATTCTCTCTAAGAAAGGAACTTCTCACTGAGACCTGAAGAGTGAATACGACTTCTTTCTGGGAAGAGCAGGAGAAGAGGGAGGATGTTGGGCAGTGAGACATCAGGTTCAAAGGAAAGGAGGTGAGTGAGGGCACAGCATCTGTACAGAAGGAAAAGAAGCCAAGTATAGGTGAGTGGATGGCTGAGCAGAGAAGGCGGAGAGACTGGAGAGGAGCGAGGAGACAAAGAAGAACAGAACAAAAAGAATCAGAACTTCATGGTGAAGAGACTTGAGAATTTATCATATGAGCAGTGGGAAACCACTGAAGGGTTCTGAGTAGAGTTGGCTTTCTTAAGAGACTGTTTTGGCTGTGGATGTGAAAAATATTTGAAGGATTGAGAGTGGACACAGAAGACTAGTTACAAGGTGATTTAACTGATCTAGGCAAAAGATCAACACGGTACCCACTGGAGTGATGGCCTGTGGGGATGGACAGAAGCTAAAAGATTTGAGAGGTGCTCAGATGAAGAAAAACTCCATTTTTATGGCTAAAAAGGGAAAGGGATTGGTGTTTTTCAATTTGTTGGAAGTCAATTATGAGAAAAATAAAATTTTTCCAAAGTTTCTACATAGCTTGTCTGTAATGTGTGTAGAAACTCTACTTGTTTGCCTGGTATACTTTTGCTGTTTGTAATTTTCTTTCATGAGGATGAGTTTTAATTAACTTTAAGGGAATTTCAAGCCAGTCCATTTATATACTACATAATTCTAAGATTTCACCTCATGTAGGTAAAAAGATGAGATCCTTTGATCAGTAAGGTAAGAATTAAAACTTCATCTGACACTTACTAGCAAGGTGACAGTGGGCAGGTCATGTTTCCCAGTCTTTTTAAAAAATATGTAAATAAATCAGTGGATGGAGCTAATACCAGCTAAATCTTGTGTATCTGATGATTGTTCATTTTTTCAAGAATGACATAAGATAATGGGTGTAAGGTGCCAAATGCAGGGCCTGGCACCAATAAACACGTGAATAACGGTATCCATTATTTATAGTATCTACAGATCATTAATGAGGAGCCCCTCTCAAACCTTGCCTAAATCAGTATCTTAAAACACAGTATACTAAATCCACTCTAAAACCATGGTTTACTATCCTCCCCCCCACCACCCCGCCATTGTGTGAGTCTGTTGTTTCTAAATGGCTCCCCTGCTCTCATCTCATCCATTGCTTTGCATTGACAATTCCAGTTCAGGTTCTCCATTCCCCTCCCTTTCTCTGACTGTTCACTGAGATGTTCAGTCATCTTACCCTCAAGAAGCCTGAAATGCTGCACATCATCTGTCTCTGTCCATGCTTCACCTTGGCCATTCCAAAACTACTGCCATTTTTGTGCCTCTGCTGTTACAGCCACAATGACTAGGGCAGCCCACTGTGTTGCTGCCCTTGGTGGGAGATAGGGCACCTGGCTCATGTGAGTTGTCCCAAGTCATACACAACCACCCAACAGCCTTGGAACATGGGGCTTCCCCAAGCTTGCTCTGTGTGTCCCTCTAGAAATGATTGTTTTCTCCCCGTTGGTTCTCATGGCAATACCCTTATACACACATTAACTGCATTAACTTAATCCATTAGTTGAGTCATTTTTAAACACACAGTGGGTACAGAGTCAGTACAATTGAGCTTCAGCTCAGATGCTTCAGAAAATAGCTTCCATGCCTACGTGTATTTTGCCAATGGAGAGTCATCAGCCAGTGATCATGACAAAGTGGAACCAGACTTTCAGTGAGTTTCCATCTGGGAAAACTCTCAAGAGTTGAGTCTGTCAAAGTAGTGGCTCTTAAGCTTATTTTTTAGTAAGGAAATGAAAATTTTTGAATACAATTTTATAAAGAAAATATATGAAACAGATCAGGAGAAGAGATTCTGATTAAGTGGCAGAGAGGCATGGAGACCCAATTAGTCCCCCAGTCCCCTTCCCCAAATAACCCCAGAGGTACCACCATCAAACTTAAAGTAACTAAATCGCTTCTCTAAAGACCATAGTTTTCTCCCAAAAAGTCCCCTTAAGTAGGCAGTAACCAATGACAGCCCACACCCACATGCATTTGGAATGAGAAGCATAGAGAAGGTAGAGCACAGCCCAGTTGGGCCTTCACCCCCAGGAGCATTTCCCAGGTGAAAAAGCCTTCCTATATCACAGTTTCCCCTCCAAATTTATGACATCCTGATGCTTGAAATCACAGAGGACAGAGTGTTGGAGCCAGAAATGGTCTGCATCATTTGGGATCCTTTTGCTATAAGCAACAGAAATCGACTCTGACTACTTCAACCCAAGAAGAAATCTATCATAAGAATATGGGGTGATTTGCACAACTGGAAAGTAACTGAAAAGCCAGGCTTAAAAGGGGGAATCACAGAAGTGCCAAACATCCAGGTAGTAGGAAATAATCAACACTTGTCTGGGTGTGTACACTAGGGAAAACCAAGTCCTCTATGAAAGAAATGGAAACCCCAGTGGAAACCCCAATGATTCTTAGATGGCCAAACAACTGCCAATGACAGGACCCCAGAGATTAGCTAGCATTTGGAGGAGGGAAGTCAATTGACTGATTAGTTACAAGGTCACAACAAAACTCAGATTCTGGTTCCCCGTTGGTTTCTCTGTCTGCCCCCACAATGCTGCAGACACTAGATCATTTGGCAATCAGGTATCATAAACTGTCCTGTAGCCTCCAGATCCACATAGCCTCCAGCTCTGATCTTGGCCATATGACCTGCTCTGGAGTCTCTTCCAGCCTTGACACTTCTTAACTCTTTAGTCATGTCATATTTCTGTCTTCAGCCTGCTTCTGTCCCACCAGTACTCAGGCCCCCACAGCTCTTCTTCCGCACATGCCATCTCATCGGAGAAGATGCTCTCCCCACTAGTGCCACCACTGATTTCCCACTTGGCCCCAAAATGATGTTTCTGACCCCATTGTAGGGTAGGCTTATCTGAACTACCATCACACAAGCTGGGAAAATCAAGAGCAAGAACACTGAGTAGGTTGTGTGGCCAAGTACTAGCAGAGCATAAGGAAAGGACCAAAGTCCCATCCAAGTGAAGAGTAAGGTCAGAACTCAGTGTGGCCGGAGTCTGGGCACTGGGGGAGGAAACAAGATGTTGCAGCAAGATGATGGGACATACTGACGGGTGGTCCAGGGTCCAAATCCTACAGAAAGGAACTGATGGATGAGAATCTAGATGTGAGTTTTCGGACTGACTCCTTGCCTGAGGGCTTTGACACCCCAGAGCCGTCACTATCAAGGAGACTTCTTGCCTGCCTCTGTGCCATCATAAACACTGTTCTAGAGAGTTGGAGGACATCTCACTCAGCTTCCCCTCAGCTTCCCTCTACAGATCAGATCCTCCAAGTTTGGATGCCATCGAAGCCTTTTGTTTTGTGTCTGAGAACAACGCTGGATCAGAAAACATCTTCCTTCTCTCTCTCCTTGGACTAATCATCTGAATTAAAGGCTGGACAGTAGGTTTTAGTTGTTACCATGTAGCTCAGTGGAGCTATAATGTAGAATGTGAAGGTTGGAAAGGATGAGAAAGAAACAAATATGAGTCCGCTTGTGAACATTCTAGAAAACTAAGCCAAGGAATTCAGAATTTGTCTCTTTTCATGGCTGCTGGAAGACAGAAAGTCAACAAATATTTGTTAAATGGACAAATGAGAAGTTTTAGAACAAAAATTTTGGTAATAATGAAGAGTGATTTTGATTGCTGGGCAACAGGGTGGATGCTATAGGCAGACACACTGCTTCTGAAATGATGGTTAAACACCAAGAAAGATGAAAAAGGTCTGGCTTGGAACAGACACAAGTGGAACCAAAGGGAGGGGTAAGTTAGAGAGAACTTGAGGAGGCAGAACTTGTCACTGGTTGTAGGGAAGAGAAGTGATCAGGGAGACATCCACTGTCATGAGCCCAAAAAGGTGCGACAGCATGAACAGCAATGGAAGCTCAGGGGAAGAGATATGGAAGGTAACCACTTGGTTTTGGCCATGAACGTGCCTGTGGCTATGTCAGTGCACAGGAAAGAGATTAAGATGAGTGAAATCATGCGAGGAGGGCGCAGGGATAAAAGTGATCACAGAGTTGCAGAGACAGCTCTCACAGGGTCTGGCCCTGTTAGCCACCCACATGGCAACCTTGGTTGTCCCACTGCTGCTGTCCTATCTGGACCCATTACATGCTTGGCTAACTCAAGCTGTCAGTTGATACTTGGGAAGGAGTGCCCAGCCTAGCTTCCTCTCCAACTCGCTGCCCTGAAAGCAGAGTTTGACCCAAGGTCTTGTGAGCAGAAATTTTATTAAAGATGTGACCTCAGAGAAAAGAAAAAAAGGACCAGGAAGAGCAAAGGAAAGAAGAAAAATAAAATCCATGTAAAATGCATTATAAGTTTCAGTAGTATGGGCAACAGGTGTTCAATCCCACCCAGGACCTTAGCATACAGAATGTGTCTTATAATTCACTGCCCCAAATATCAAAAGGGAAGGCATTTACTTATCAGCCCTTATGCCACACTGTTTGTCCCCAGGGGCATTACTACCCCCACACTATTACACTGACCCTATATATGTGGCATATGGGGACCAACCACATCCACAGTGCTGGAGGAGCTCCAAGATAGAGAGCGAAGGATGTGGGCTCGTGCTTGAGGTCAGAGATGTCTGCAAAATGTGAGTGGAAGCTCCATAGAGCTTCCTACCACAGACATAGCTGGAATGTAGGTGAGGCCAAGAAGGTGAGGGAGCAGTACAAAGATGTCTGATACATGGGTCCCTTACACTCCCCAGATCCACTAACACACTAGGTAAATTCTTAGTGCCACAACTGTTCTGAGATCTTCACCACTGTTCATCACCTCCCTTATCACCATCCTGTCCAGATCCCCCTTACTTTTAGCTAACATTTCAGATGGTCTAGGTAGATTGCCTGGTCAGATGACCTAGACCTTCACCCCTAAAGAGTGTGAGGGTTTGGTTCCCCTGCCTCTGCCAGGTCACGATGACTGCAACTGTCTGTCACTGACATCACTGGCTTAGAAGCACTAGAAGATGTTCTAGTGAATCCTGGGGGCTCCGGAAATTCCTCTCCCCTAGTTCCTCATGACAAGTGTCAGTTGCACCTCCTCTTTTTTTTTTATTTTTTGGAGGTCAGTTATCCCTCCTTACTTGCCTGCTGATCCACTGGCATCACTAGTCCAAAATGAACAAGCTGTACTCACAGCTTCTGAATCAGTGAACCTGGTGTCCCTGGAGGAAGTTCCCTGCTTGGAATGAGAGCCTATACTCAAGAAGAGCCTGATGTTGAGGAATGGGAAGCACAAATTCCACACTGGATTATTGAAAGTGACATTGTGAGAGGCAGTATTACTTCAAATCTTTATCACCCAAGCCTACATATTCTAGCTAATGGAACTCATGCATCAGCTCTGAGCTTGGTCCATATGTTGCATCTTGGGGTACAACACCTCCTATGAAACAGAAGATCTGAGCCCTTAATCTGCTAAACCAGATGATGATGTGTATATGGTGACGTGGTATATGGGAAGGCTCATAAACCTATGAAATAGGTCTTTTGGTCGGAAGCAATATTCTGGGAAATTGTATGTCAGTAAAACAGACATTTGGTTAACTCTGGAATGCCAGAGTTGTCAATGGAATTGTGTGCAGGAAAAAATATTATATCCAGAATAGATGTTCATTTTAATAAAGATGAGTCACTACCCTTACAGGTGGAGGGAGATGATATTGTCAACTGCCAGCAGGTGGCTGGCTTTTCTCATAGGAATGGTACCAGACTGAGGTCTCAGCATTGAGTCCTGCTGCTGATAGACTAGACATTCAGCGGTGGCAATAGTAGATTAGTCTTGGTAGGAGTGAACCCATATGATTGGGCCCATGTAAGGCCTCCTACCCTGCCATCATTCAAGGGCCCATTGTGCTGGTACTGGGATGAACAAGGAAACAGGCTGGCTGACAGGGCCACTCCTGCAAACCAGCAATCCTATTTGTAGAGTCTCTATGAGTTTTCTGAACGGTACCTCATTTGGCCACACCATCTTCCTAGAGGTAGCCAACCACTTAAAAACTGATGTATTGATGAGGGGTATAGGGAAGATCTTGACAGCACACTGCAACACTTGAGTTGGCCTCTTTGTGCAGAATCTAATAGGGAATATCTTAGTTTCTCTGTGTTCAGTCCTGGCAAACTATAAGAAAGAAATTGCAGGATTAACTGCTCAAGGAAGTCCTGATCAGGGAGTAAGGGATACATCCTTCTGTAGAACAGGTGCAACTGCCCATTCAAGTCTGCCACCCCCACCTAGAACATGGAATGGTTCTACTGCTTAGTTGCTCTATACTCTCTGTGACCCCTGGTTTCCCAAACCATATGACTTTATTTCAGGTAGGCAGCAGGATTGATGAGACCAAAGCTGCCCAACATCTCAGAAGCTACAATGATCAAAATAAAGAGGTGAATATCTACATTCCTAAGTCCAAGAGGATGAGCGGAAACTTCTCTCACCCAAGCATAACAAGGTGGTAGTGAGGGTTAGGACTTCTCCTATCTATGATAGAGGTGGACTGGACAGTGCTGAGAAGACACTTGAGCCAGAGGCACAGGTCGATATCATTAGAACATAATGAGATAGAACATCCCCAGCAATCACTCCCAGGTATTTCCTGTTCACATCTCCTTATGCCTTATCACCACCTTCTCACTGTACACCTTCTCATTTGGTCACTTATTTTGCCTCCTTCATTCAGCTCCTTCTCTGGAACATGGCATCCAGACTTCATTCTCTACTCTGTGTATCGTAACAGATAAGCCTTCCCCATTCTGGTTTCCTTTTCATGTGTTGTGTGTCAAACCTGTCTCTTGCCCAGCATGGCCCATTGGGGGAAAGGAATCAGATGACTAAAATGAAATTATGGAATGCCAAATACTTATCTTTCAGAAAAGTTCTGAGAGAGGCAATAGCAACAGAGTCAAATATAGTCAAAAGTTAAGAT
Source organism: Panthera tigris (assembly GCF_018350195.1). Classification (NCBI taxonomy): domain Eukaryota; kingdom Metazoa; phylum Chordata; class Mammalia; order Carnivora; family Felidae; genus Panthera; species Panthera tigris. Next base: position 216,237,055 of record NC_056667.1, read on the forward strand.
AGAATGAAGATGGAGAAAAAGCCATTGGTCTTGCCAAAGTGGCTCCACAGTGGTCTTGAAAAGGGCATTTTTGGTGGAGTGAATATGGTGGTTAGTGTTTGGGGAAATGCTAGTGAGAAAATGATAGCCAGTGTAGATGATGCCTGCGGGAGGTTCAGCTGTGAAGGGACAAAAAAGCCATCAGCTTGAACAGTAGTGGGATCTTCCTCCTCCTTCTCTTAATCCTTACCCTTCTTCTACTTCCCGCTCATATCCTTTCTTTTTCTTTTTACCACCACCCAAATGTAGAGCCAGGAGTCCAGGACCAGGATGAAATAACACACACAGTGTTACTCAGTGTAATAAGGAGAAAGCCCATAATTTTGGTTTTGCAGCTTACTCCCATGAGCTGGCACAAGTGTGATTTATGGGTAGATTGATAATATGGTACAGGTAATTTATATACTCCTCCTGCTATCCCCAGAAATGGTGGGTGAGCTATGTGGGAACCCAGACATGATTTGGCAAGAAGTGCTCATGAGACTAGGGCTCTGCCAGGCCAGTGGGCAAGAATGGTTGTGGGAGTTGAGGATGGGTGCTATATTCTTATCCATAAAGGTTGTTGCATTACAGGCAAGCTTAGCTCCAGAAATAGCTACCAGATAACTAATTACGAGTTTCTATAATATAAGAGGCCCCAGCTGTGAGAGCATGCAAGCATTCTTCATAACAAGAGGAATCCAGGCATTTTCCACTGTGTGCTTGGTTTCCTGGGCTCATGGATTGGATGCATCAATAAAGGAGCATGTGGCTGCACTAGAAAATGGAAGATTGTGGAATTACATTGATGGGAATATTTGGTTCCAAAGAGAAATCTTTTCATTTCCAGTTGTAATATATACCACAAATATGTGTTAGGAAATGGCTCCACCATGGTGCCTGGTGAGCTTACACAACTCCATGTGGGCCGTGTAAGCAAGGTTTAACCACAGCTGACACAAAGCTTGGCAGAACACCCTGTGATTCTACCAGAACATGGGAGCATGGGAGGCTTGTGAGGAGCTGCCACCAAGCTATTTCCCACTCATGAGACAGTTTCTCACCACCTCCCAGGTTCTGATGAGATATGAGGTTCTCTAACTCCTCCACACCACTGCATCCCCAAACCCCAGCTTTAGGGCACAGCTGCAGCCAATAGACTTAGTTGGGTGCAGCATGAAATAGTCCCTTAACATCAGGGTGCCAATGACTTGTGTTGCTATACCTGGTCTCTGCTGTTTTGCTATCATCCTATTGGAAAAGGGACAAGGGGGAGGTGGCACCTTTGCCACTCCTGCTTTTGCTGTCCCTGTAAGGAATAAACTCTCTCAATCTCCCTATTTCTTTACCAACTGAATCTTGCAGCTTTACCATGATGAAAGGGTGATTTCATGATGAGGTTACTTCTCCATTTAAGTGGCCACCCTGATGCTCATCATAATTGGGCATAAGCCATGGTTACTGACTCCCTGCTGTGCCAGAGGATATATTTCTTAATCTCCTGAGAGGTCTCTTATTTCTCCAGCTCCTTGCAACTTTTGAGGATGAGGTAGGATAGCTGCTTCTCACGGCTCTAGACATTTTCCACAAAGAAAATGATATGCTCAGGGCTTTAAACGCTCAGCTCAAGCATGCACAGAGAATGCAAAGGATTCTCCAGTACACTTGAAAGTATGACTTATTTTTATGTGTCCACATGATGAACATAACTGAAATACAGTCACAAATCTAATAATGTGAGTTCAAGGAACCAAGCTGGTCGTAGGTACAATCAACTCCAATCAAGTTGACAGGCAACTTTGACAAGACTTGTATGTTAAGGAAAAGGCAACTAATTTGGAATAAGCAGGCACTGAGACTTGGGAGGGGGATATTTGGTCTACTTAGAACAATCTGAAAGCCTCGAGGCCGCAAATCTCCTTTAGTTCCTCTTTCCAGAAGCATTAGACCTTCCTGGGTGTCTGAGGAGATACCCTTCCTTGCTTGTGGAACACCACACGGGCAGTCGGGATGACTGTGCCCTCATCCCCACTATCTCTCTCTGCCTCTGGTCCTGTAGCCCAGATCCACAGGGGCCCAAGGGCTTCAGCAGAAGGTGATGGCACAGACATTAAAAGCACTGTGAGGATTTGTACGTGCAGAAACATAAAGTGCATGTAGATTTTAAGGGTACCAAACCAAGGAAGATGGAAATATGACTGGATGAGGCTGAACTTGTTAATATGGGAACACTTTTTACAAGATTCAGGGTTTAATGTTCTAGCTTTCACAGCTGGAATGGCTTTTCTAGTTGGCGTTGTTCATTGACTGAAACTTGGATTTAATGGTGACCTACATTCGACGAGGTCAAGATGTCAGAACTTCTGCAGCACAGTGTGGAGAAAGGAATCCAAATGCTTAGGGATATGAGGATAAAGAAGTGGGTTTTATTATGTTGAACCCACTCACTTTCATCTTGACTTTGTCTTCAGGTGGTCCCAAAGGACACTAAATAAGGAATTGAGAAGCAGCCTCCTTGAAAACCTTTGCCCCCAGCGTCCTCTGTAAGTGAGGATAAAAAGAGAGATGTGAAAGAGACCCTCTGACCTGATTTCAGTAGGGATGATGGAATCCCAGAGTGACTGTGGCCAGATAGCAGCGCCTAACCATCCAGATCAAAGGGGGCTTCAGGGTCAGCGCGGTAATGTGCTTTATACCGCAGGGAATTATGGTCATGGCTAATTTATCAAGTGCTTCCTATGGATGAAAGAGATGAAAAGCCCACTAAAGTTTTACTTGATATATATAACTAGAAAAATTCCAAGTCCAGTGAGCAGGAACATGACTGAGTCACCCAGTAGGAAGCCCTGGCCTCTTCTCCAGTTTTACTGAGAAATAATTGACACATCACCGTATAAGTTCAGGTGGCTTGATTTACATACATTGCGAAATGATGACCACAATAGGTTTAGTTAACATTCATCATCTCTTATAGATAGAATAAAAAGAAGAGAAAAAAATACCTTTGTGATGAGAGCTCTTAGGATCTACTCTCTTGGCAACATTCCTATCTACCACACAGCGGTGTTGGCTATGGTCACCATGTTGCACATTATACCCTTCGTTCTTATTTATCTTATAACTGGATCTCACCCAGTTCTAATACTAAAGCCCTTAATTGAAGGGGAGGCCGGTGCCCTGTGTAAAGACTCTGTGTCACTTCCACAAGCATTTACTGTAAATTTTCTGCCAAGCCTTCCTCACCTGGCTTCATGTGGCCGTATAGGAAGGGTTCTAGAAATTCAGTACCGTACTCAAGGTCCTAGTCAGTGCAATAAGACAACGAAAAGAAGGAAAAGGCATCCAATTGGGAAGGAAGAGACAAAAACATTTTTATTCGCAGATGGCATGGCAGTCTGTATAGAAAAGCCCAAAGAACTCTGAAGTTAGAATAGGTGAATGTATTGGTAGATCCATATAATTATATATTATTTGGTGATAAAAAGAAATGAGCTATTAAGCTATGAAAAACATAAAAGAACCTTAAGTGCATATATGGGTAAGGAAAAGAAATCTGTCCGAAAAGTGCATATATGCACTTAAGAAATCTGTCCGAAAAGCTACACATTGGATGATTCTGATTATATGATATTCTAGAAAAAGGCAAAACAGTAGAAACAGTAAGATGATTCATGGTTACCAGGGGAGAAGGAGGAGGAGAAGAAAGAAAAAGTGAATCACAGGAGATCGTTAGGGCAGTGAAACTATTCTGTATAAAACTGTAGTGATAGACCCACGGTGTTATGCATTCGTAAAAGAAAAAAATCCATAAACTTTCAGCACAAATAGTGAATCTTTTGCAAATTTAAAAAATCAGTACATACAAATTTCCAACAAGAAGATAAATAAGTCTTGGGGCTCTAATGTGTAGGGTAGTGACAGTAATTAACAATACGGTACTATATACTTGAAAGTTGTTCAAAGAGTAGATTTAAAAAAAATTTTTATGTTTATTTATTTTTGAGAGAGAGACAGAGTGCGAGCAGATGAGGGGCAGAGAAGGAAACACAGAATCCCAGGCAGGCTCCAGGCTCTGAGCTGTCAGCACAGAGCCCGACACAGGGCTCAAACTCACAGACCATGAGACCATGACCTGAGCCGAAGTTGGACACTTAACCGACTGAGTCACGTAGGTGTCCCTCAAAGAGTTGATTTTAAAAGTTCTCATTCCAAGAAAGAAAATTTTAGCCATGTGAGATGATGGATGTTAATAAAATTTATTGTGTTAATCATTTCACAATATATACATACATCATCAAATCATTCTGTTGTGCGTCTAAACCGAACATATTTGGCAACTATATCTGAATTTAAAATAGGGGAGCCTGGGTGGCTCAGTCAGTTGAGCATCCAACTTTGTCTCAGGTTTGTGAGTTCACAACCCACGTTGGGCTCTGTGCTGACAGCTCAGAGCCTGGAGCCTGCTTCAGTTTCTATGTCTTTCTCTCTCTCTCTGCTCCTCCTCCACCCATGCTCCGTCTCTCTCTTCTCTCAAAAAAGAATAAATGTTTAAACCAAACAGAGTTACAGAGGGGGACATTTTGACACCACCCAGGGCTGTTTTGTTCCCCGCCCCCCCATCATTATTGTTATTCATCAATGGAATCGTTGGCCTTGCAAGGTGGGTATGAGCTTGCATATGATAAATATTCCACATACCTTTACAGAGTTACAGAGGGGGACATTTTGACACCACCCAGGGCTGTTTTGTTCCCCTCCCCCCCATCATTATTGTTATTCATCAATGGAATCGTTGGCCTTGCAAGGTGGGTATGAGCTTGCATATGATAAATATTCCACATACCTTTACAGAGTTACAGAGGGGGACATTTTGACACCACCCAGGGCTGTTTTGTTTCCCTCCCCCCCATCATTATTGTTATTCATCAATGGAATCGTTGGCCTTGCAAGGTGGGTATGAGCTTGCATATGATAAATATTCCACATACCTTTACAGAGTTACAGAGGGGGACATTTTGACACCACCCAGGGCTGTTTTGTTCCCCTCCCCCCCATCATTATTGTTATTCATCAATGGAATCGTTGGCCTTGCAAGGTGGGTATGAGCTTGCATATGATAAATATTCCACATACCTTTACAGAGTTACAGAGGGGGACATTTTGACACCACCCAGGGCTGTTTTGTTCCCCTCCCCCCCATCATTATTGTTATTCATCAATGGAATCGTTGGCCTTGCAAGGTGGGTATGAGCTTGCATATGATAAATATTCCACATACCTTTACAGAGTTACAGAGGGGGACATTTTGACACCACCCAGGGCTGTTTTGTTCCCCGCCCCCAATCATTATTGTTATTCATCAATGGAATCGTTGGCCTTGCAAGGTGGGTATGAGCTTGCATATGATAAATATTCCACATACCTTTACAGAGTTACAGAGGGGGACATTTTGACACCACCCAGGGCTGTTTTGTTCCCCTCCCCCCCATCATTATTGTTATTCATCAATGGAATCGTTGGCCTTGCAAGGTGGGTATGAGCTTGCATATGATAAATATTCCACATACCTTTACAGAGTTACAGAGGGGGACATTTTGACACCACCCAGGGCTGTTTTGTTTCCCTCCCCCCCATCATTATTGTTATTCATCAATGGAATCGTTGGCCTTGCAAGGTGGGTATGAGCTTGCATATGATAAATATTCCACATACCTTTACAGAGTTACAGAGGGGGACATTTTGACACCACCCAGGGCTGTTTTGTTCCCCGCCCCCCCATCATTATTGTTATTCATCAATGGAATCGTTGGCCTTGCAAGGTGGGTATGAGCTTGCATATGATAAATATTCCACATACCTTTACAATTTAGACTCATGTTTACAGAACTTGTTCCAAGAAGACGTGGTGTGAAAACAGAGTCACATCTGCCGTGATTGAAAGAAATCTGGATGGTGACATTGCGTTATTTCTCTGCTGGGAGTGGACGGGTGACTTCAAAGGGCTGTGGGGGGTTTGGGAGGTGATGACGCTATTCTGTACCTTGATTGTGGTACCTGGTTTGGTAGGTTTGTCAAAATGATCAGAACTGCCCTTTAAAATGGGCTTATCTTGTGGGGCGCCTGGGTGGCGCAGTCGGTTAAGCGTCCGACTTCAGCCAGGTCACGATCTCGCGGTCCGTGAGTTCGAGCCCCGCGTCGGGCTCTGGGCTGACGGCTCGGAGCCTGGAGCCTGTTTCCGATTCTGTGTCTCCCTCTCTCTCTGCCCCTCCCCCGTTCATGCTCTGTCTCTCTCTGTCCCAAAAATAAATAAAAAACGTTGAAAAAAAATAAAAATAAAAAAAAATAAAATGGGCTTATCTTGTATGTAAATTATACTTTAATGTGTGTAAGTGGAGGAAACGCGTGTTGTAATTTCAGGGGCAACCACTCGTGAGCCTGACTTCTTAGCAAGGTGCCTTCCCGGGCACAGACTCAGAGGAAAGATCCAACCGTGTGTCACCATCTTAGGGCCGCGAAGGCGACTTCATGACTCCCCATTTGTGTCAGTGCGGTTCAGTCCTGCCTGCCTCATGTTGGATCCATGCAAAACCCAGCGGGTGCAATGACACTCCCAACAGGGAATTAGAGGATGATTGGGGGCACCAAAGGCAGGAGTATGGGACCCCAGGAGCCATCACCACTGCAGGCCAGAACCAGGATGGTTAGGAGACAACTGTGTCGTAGGAGCTATGATACTTGGTGAATGGACGTAGCCAAACAGGGGGCCTTACGGGATGGGCACTTAGCATGTACATAAATACTCAGACCTCACTTGCCTCTCATCTTCCCATTTCCTCCACCTGGCTCCCATTGGCCAAACCCCCCTAGGAGGCAGAGGGCACAGGGGCCTGTTGATGTAGACCATGAAGGTCAGCCCCTCCCTGGATCACAGAAGCTGGACGATGGATGGGCAGGCTACCCCACGCATACCTCATCTACCTGGGCCCACAGCCAGAGAGAAGTTCTTGAGCTTCTAGAATTCTCTAGAACTTTCTTTCTCCCTCTCTCTCTCTCTCTCATGCACATGCACACACAATAGATAGTATCTTACCAGAACTTTTGAATAGGAAATTAAAAAAAAAAAAAGGCAGAGAAGCCTCGTGTCGGACAGCAGAACAGTTTTCTGCCAGAGTCTGGCAGTGTAAAGAAACCACTTTGCTCCCTTCTTAGGAAAAAGGAAAAATGTTCTTATGCTCTGCTAAATGTTTGAAGAGACATACAGCAGATGGGAATTTTTTTTAAGCCAAAAAGACAGAGATAGGCAGACTCCGTGAGCCGGTGACTCAGGGACCATTCCCTATCAACTGAAGCAGAGAGAAGTCCTCTTCTGTTCGGACAAAAATCACCCAGCGATTTTCATAAAAGTCGCCAGCATTCTTAGTTTACTTTTCCTTCTTTCTACTTTGAAATGAGATAGAAGGGGAGACGGAGGGTAAGCAGGACACGCGGAGGACAAACGGGGCTCCTGGTGTTCTTCAAGTGCTGCTGTCCAGACAGAAGGTCGCCCTCAGAAACCATCCCCAACATGGTGCCCAGCATACAATCAAAGCCTAATTCACATTTGTCGAGTGATGATGGAAAACAGTAGGACTGTAAAAATTTAGTTTAGACAGTATGATACATACTAAGGGCTGCCTTTGCATATCTGTGTCTCCTTTGATGGGTCAATCATGGAGGTTATCACCCTCATCTGCTTAAAATCCTTCAGTGGCTTCAAGAAAAGTTGAGTCTCCCAACAAGGTAACCTGCTCCTGATAATCAGACCCCTGCCTGCCTCAGCCTTCTCTCCAAACACTCCCACTGGGTCCTGCAGACCAGCCATTCCCAGAGACTGCAGCTCCCTGACCCAGCAGCTGTGGTGTCCTGGGACGGCCACCTACCACAGGCCTCCAGTGTTGCCCCTGGTGCTCCTTCTGGCTGCCTCCTGCCCCTCTTCCTCCCTGCTCGTACTTCTTCCTAAAGAGTCTGCTCAAGCCCACACCCCTAGGGCATGTACTCTGTGCCAGTGGGTCCCTTGGATCTCCCCCCAGTAGACTGTGTCCTGGGTAAGGAAGTGACTGCCTCCGAGTCCTGTGACACACAGGTGCTCAAGAAATTTCCTGGAACTGCCGCATTTGTAAAATGTGGCCTCCTCCAAGGAAAAAATGACCTGGCACGAAGGGAAAATCATGCATTATTTGATCAAAAGGTGGAGTCATACATACTTACTGGCTTTAAAAAGGAAAAACACACACAAGCAAACGTTAAGTCAAAGTTGCTAAGGCACCAAATTTCTATTTTCAAATTGCATCTGGAGCCAAGTGTGAATTCCACCACCATGCAACTCAGGGAGGTTTTACATCTTATGGATTGCTGATCATGCAAATTCGCTATTAGTAAATATGTAACTATAGCCTTCTGATGAAGGTAAGACAATGTGAATGAGTCAACGGGGCACAGGCCGTTTGGTAATGAAATATAAGGTAATGAAATTGTCTTGGCAATTTCCAGAAGCTGTTCTGTTATTTTCTGGCTTTGCTCTGTACAACCAGTTTTGTCCTTGCTGAGCATAACCCTGCCTGCCCCTCTGCCTCCCACCCAGCCTGGCACAGACCCCCCACTCTGTGCTCGCGCCCATCATCTCACTCCCTCCCACTGGACTGGGAGCTCTGTGGGGCACAGCTCAGGGACCAGCCATGTGTGCTTTCCAAATGAATGAAGAGAATGGAAAAATGATAAAAGAGAAACAAACGAATTGGTTCTGGATCATCCTTTCGCCTCACATGCCCCTGACATCCATCCCCAATTTTCCTTTTCCCTTATGCAATCCAGGTTTTGGAGTCCTGAAATTCTCCCTGTAATCAGAAGCTGGGCAACAAGTATGGAAGCCAACAGTGTGTGCTCTGGAGTCAACGATCCCAGGTTTGACTCCTTATCCTACTGCTTCTTACCAGTTGTGTCCTCTTGGCTAAGACCTCACCTTCCTCAAACTCAGTTTTCCCATCTGTAAAGCTGAGATATTAATAGGACTTAGCTCATGAGGCCTTTTTCCTAAACTATACGCCAAGCCACTGCAGGGTATCACAGCAAACTCACGAGGGCACCAATAGACACTTTAAGTCTTCTAGGAATCATGGAGACATCCATCAGATACAGCATGAGCCTGTGGGAACTCTTGACACTTGAGAGACTATTTCAAGACGTGTCTACCACAGCTGTTCAGGCGCTACAACTCTTGGGGTGGTTGGACTACTGAAAAGTGTTCTCTATTTCTCTTGTTCTGGGAACACTGGGAAACCTTACTGCGATACTGGGGATATGGTCAACCGCAACAGATCAGGAACCATGTCACAGGGTGGTTACACCTGCTCCGTGCTGAGTGACCGACCCACAGATGTGAATTGTAATCGTTATTGCCCCCATTTTAAATCACTATCCCAATTCTGAGCGAACTAAAACTTCAGCAACAAAATTATGAATAATAATTCAAACTCCCTTATCTTCCTCAATTACAAATTAGGATGACAAAATAGTTTAAGAAAAAATATCTATGTGGGGATGGGCAGGGACTATCCAGGGGGACGTTTGCGCTGGACATGAAACCCACAGCCATCACTGAAATGGTGACTGGGCACAAACCACTAGAAAACAGTGAAGAGTCCTCGGGCTTGTGACACTGGAAATTCACACCCAAAATGGGCTTAATCAAATGAAAGATAATCTCTGGAAACATAGCATCTTAGACAGTAATTTGAATAACTCACTGTTATTAAGAAAGTGTCAAGAACTCCACTTTTAAAGAACTAAATGTACTAGAAATAACTTATTCTGTTATCTTTATTTAATGCTTTTTAATGGACGACTTGTTTGTCTGTTTCCAAGGTACCCACCATTACATTCATTACTGTTTTTAAACCAAATGCCACGACTTGGTTGGTGATTAATAATATACAAATGTTAGGTCTTTAAACAGGAGCTGCTATGTCATTTTTACAAAAATCCCACGAATCCAAGAAACCAGCTCTTGATTCTAAGGTACAAACACGAAAAGAAGCCATTTTGGCTTTTTTTCTTCCAAAGAAATTTCAAACCCACTGCATTCTTAAGTCTACTTTTTTTTTTTTTTAATTGAAAGGCTAACCCATATATTAAGTTATCCTGCAGTTCCAAGACTGTCAGAGCCCCTGACAGTCCCCGACAGAAGTAACATTTACAGCATGATGGTGAGTCACCTTGGTATTTTGGCCGTTCAGGCTGTTTTGTGAACTGTGCAATGATGCTTTTTCCTTCCACATCCAAAACCACTCATTGCACCAGGAGCACCAGAAAGTAAGGGAATAAAGCCTTATGTTTACTTTACATCTAAATTGACTGTGTGTTTCTAAGTGTTCGAACATGAGAAAACAGTAGATTCTTGATGATAAAGTATTGTTGTGAGTAGTGTGCACACCAAGGAGCTCAGAAAGCTTTGCCACCTACAAATTCTCTGCCACCTACATCCTCATGAGTAAAGGAGGTGACCTGGTCTCTCTGCGTGTGGAGAGGAGCCACGCAATCACAGATAGACACTGAGGGTTCTAGCATCCCACCTTCCTACAGGTTCGTCCTGGAGCCAGGGCTGGGAGTGAGCCTCTAAAAACCATTCAAAGTTATGGGGCGCCTGGGTGGCTCAGTTGGTTAAGCATCTGACTCTTGGTTTTGGCTCAGGTCATGATCTCACGGTTCGTGAGTCCAAGCCCCGCATCGGGCTCTGTGCTGACAGCTTGGAGCCTGCTTGGGATACTCTCTCCCTGTCTCTCTTTCTCTCTCTCAAAATAAATAAACTTTAAAAAAAAAAAAAAGAGGCACTGTCTGTAAAGACTGTCTTATTTAAAATAAAATAAGAACCATTTGAAGTCATACAAATCGTCCCTGGAACTTGGACAATTTTGCTTTGTGCCCCACGTCACTGAAATAGTGGGATTTTGAGGGTGGGTGCCCTGTCCTCCTTTTTCACTGCTGTGTCTTCAGTTCATGACTGGTATCAGGCCCATAGTGAATGCTCAGTAAACAGTGGTGAAATCAATAGGTAAGTGTTCATGTGTTGTTATTATACGTTATAAAGCAGGGGTTTGAGGTCATGCCTTCGGTCCCACATGTGTTGCTTCATTTAATGTTTACTGCACTATACAGGAAGCTGGTACCACCTCCATTTTATGAATGGTAAAGCTAAGATTCTGGAGGGCAAGTGGGTCACCCCAGATCACGCGGCCAGTAGGCACAAAACGAGGGCGCAGAGCCTGGCGCACGGTAGATGCTTGAGAAAGCTTTGTTGACGTGAACAGAACTCTCTCCACAGTACCACACCTCTCCTGGTACACTGGTGTTCCCACTCATGAGATCTAGAGCTTGTAGAAAGCTGGAGGGCGAGGCAGGGTAAATGGGGTGGGAGTATGGCAAGGGGCAGGCTCTCCCAGAGGCACTGGGTGCCTGGGAGTCTGGAGACCAATCTCCCCAACCCCCTTCTTGGGTAACCTGTCTCTTTTTTGGAAAATGGCAGGATCTGGCTAGATTGTGAGGGTTCCCCAAGGACTGGGCTCTTACCATCTCCTAATAAGGCTGCTGTCCTTCCAAGATGTCCAGTTAGGGTCTAAGTGGCATTGTAGGGTCACCTGGAAAATGCTCCATTTTCCCAAGTGGGAATGCTCCATTCCCAAGCGAATGGTGCTTGCCCACGTGGCCACCATGGAGATCCCCTCCCCCACCCTGCTCTGCCCTCCCACAGCCCACAACAGACCCACAGCTGAGCGCCAGCTTCCCTCCTTCCCCACCCTGAACTGCCAGAGCCTTCTGCCGATTTAGCTTCCAAAATATTGACCACAGTCCCCCTTTATCGCAGACCATCTGGGACTTAAACCCATGGAGTATTCTTTGAAAGCCTCTGTCGTCTTTATTCTCACAGCCAGAGTAGGTGGACACAAGGCACAGCTACGCACACCCTTGGCAGAGTGTCCACAACTTGCTGCTGCCACAGTCTTTCCAGGGTGGGGTTCCTTATGAGGAATTCAGGAGGACACTTCAGGTAATAACATTCTTGAGCTTGAAGGAATCCCAGCCCCTGTCACTGGGCAGTGTGGAGGCCGCCCAAAGTGGGGAGGCAGTTTCCCAAGACGTCCGGTGAGTTAGCCTCGGCGGAAATTCATACTTTCCTGCTTACACACCACACCCTCTGCTTCCCAGAAAGATCCCAGATTCACTTGGAAGAAGGTCAACACTACAGAAATGCACTTGGGGCTGCAGATTTATGGCCTTCACCTGGGAAGACGCTGTCCCTTCTCATTGCAGCCCCTCTCCAGTTACACGTGTGCCGACCTTGACGCCCAGTGAACAGACGTGGCACAGGCAGGTCGTGCTCTCTGGCTCTGGGCGCACACATGCAGATGTGGAAGGGGCTGTAGCTGAAGGGACAGAGAGGACTTGGGGGGTGGGCACATGAATTCAAGATCTCTGTATCTATGGCAAGAAACATATCTCTCTTTAAAAATAATAAAAATTTTAGGGGCGCCTGGGTGGCTCAGTCAGTTGAGCCTCTGACTTTGGCTCAGGTCATGATCTCACAGTTCGTGGGTTCAAGCCCCACATCGGGCTCTGTGCTGACAGCTTGGAGCCTGGAGCCTGCTTTGGATTCTGTGTCTCCCTCTCTCTCTCTCTGCCCCTCCCCTGCTCATGCTCTGTCTCTCTCTGTCTCAAAAATAAATAAAAATATTTTTAAAAATTAAAAAAAAAGAGATGATATTGTAGGGGCACCTGGGTGGCTTAGTCGGGTAAGAGTCTGACTTCAGCTTAGATCATGATCTCATGGTTCACGAGTTGGAACCCCGCCTCAGGTTCTGTACTGATGGCTCAGAGCCTGGAGCCTGCTTCAGATTCTGTGTCTCCTTCTCTCTCTGCCCCTCTCCTGCTCACACTTTGTCTCACTCTGTTTCTCAAAAATAAATAAATGTAAAAAAAAATTTTAAATAAAATAAAATAAAAATAAATTTTAGGGGCACTTGGATGGCTCAGTCGGTTAAGCGTCTGACTTCGGCTCAGTTCATGATCTCACAGTTCATGAGTTCGAGCCCCACATAGAGCTCTGTGTCGAGTATGGAGACTGCTTTAGGAGTTCTGTGTCTCCCTCTCTTTCTGCCCCTCCCCCACCCCTTTGCTCGCTCTCTCTCTCTCTCCCTCTCCCAAAAATAAATAAACATTGGGGCATCTGGGTTGCTCAGACAGTTGAGAGTCCGACTTCAGCTCAGGTCATGATCTCGTGGTTTGTGAGTTCGAGCCCCTTGTCGGGCTCTGTGCTGACAGCTCAGAGCCTGGAGCCTGCTTCAGATTCTGTGTCTCCCTCTCTCTCTCTGCCCCTCTCCCGCTCATGCTCTGTCTCTCTCTCTCTCTCTGTCAAAAATAAATTAAATAAATAAATAAACATTAAAAATAATAATAATTTCAGGGGCTCCTGGATGACTCAATTGGTTAAGCATCCGATTCTTGATTTCAGCTCAGGTCATGATCTCACAGTTTGTGAGTTTGAGCCCTGCAAGGCGCTCTCTGCTGACAGCGTGGAGCCTGCTTAGGATTCTCTCTCCCCCTCTCTCTCTGTCCCTCTCTTGATTGTGCTCTCTCTGTCTCTCTGTCTCTGTGTGTGTGTGTGTGTGTGTGTGTGTGTGTGTCTCAATAAAGAAATAAACTTAAAAAAAAAACTTCTAAATTTTTTTTTAAAAATAAAATAATAATAATTTTTAAAACCCTGTGGTCCAGATGATATTTTATTTAGCAAATGGGGGAAAAGTAGAGCCAGCCTTACTGAGAGAAAAACAACTCCCCAAAATCCAAATCAGGTAGTCATGCCCAGTCCGGCTGCCCTGGAGAGGGGATATCCTAACCTCAGCTGGTTCTGATTGCTTCAACTGAAGGGGCCTGATATCATGAGTAGAAATGATTTTCCAAATCTATATCCGGGACAGCTGTGAGAGCTTTGCTCTTAACTGCCATTCCACTAAGAAATTAAAAAGCAATTTTCCTTTGAAGTCCTGGGGATTTTTTTCTTCATTTAAGATTACAGTTTGAGGTCAAAAAAAAAAAAAATGAGACACAAAGAATTTGCAAACATGCACGCATTAGATTTGGTAGCATTCCATCCTCCACATTCCCATTTTAAATTGTGTGAAGGCCCAGATGGTTTACAGCTTGACCGAGCGGAGCCTGGCAAGCGTTCGAGGGATTCAGCTTACAACATTTTCCTAAAACGGAGGTATTTTATGCGTTAAGCTGACCAACACTGGAGAAAATGAAGCATGCGGACTGCCTTTAAGTCATTTTATGAAGGTATTTTAGCAATAGGAGCAGAACAAAAGACATGCAGACATCAGATGTGTAAACCAATGAAGAATCTGTTCCAAAGTGCAATCGTGTGAACAGCATGCTGTTTCTTCAATGCAGCACTGAGTTTCAAATTTTCAAGCTTGTATTTTTTTCTTCTCAAATGTTTGTACTCATGTCTCAATTACAGATCAATCAGGAGACAGAAACCACATTGTAATTTAGACAAGGGACAGTTTAGGATAAAGAATTAAGTAAAAGGAGGTAGTTGGGGCACCCCAGGAAGAAGTGAAAGCATCCCAAAGAGTGCAGAGGGAAGGAAGCAGCAGCAGCCCTTCCCTCCCGGTGAGATAGAGTGCTCAGGGAAATCCACCACCCACTGCCAAGGCTGAGGGGTCTAGACCAGTGGGACACAGCCCAGCCACATCTCACCAGTAGCAGACAAGTTGCTAGTGTCTAGACCTTGCTAGACAAGACAAGTGCTAGACAAGTGTCTAGACCTTGCTAGAAATCAGCCCTCTAGAACTTGCTGGAAAAGTGTTCCCTAGTGTGCCAGGGAAGGTAGCCCATGAGAAAATGGAGGAATGTTCTTTGCCACAAATACCCAGACAACCCAGGTGGCCATGCTGGGGGAGGTGCTGGCCACCATGCACACCAGAGCTGGATGCCTCGAAGCCGCACTGTGCTCACTGCAGGAGCCTGCCAGCAGGACACCATAGAGCCAGGAGGGAAAATCCCCTCCGCTGGCAATGTCCCTCCAGTGGCCTCATGGACAAATATTGTGCCAGCTGGCAAGGGGAAAATATTTAAAGGGTCCATGTAGGGTACATTTGGAGCTTGGAGGCAGTAAATCAATGGCAGACACAGTCCACCCCTTTGACCACTCAGCTTTCATACATATCCTCCTACACAGTTTGAACTTTACTATAACAATGAAAACTCTCTATACATTTCTTCCTAACAAAATATAGCCATGTGTCTTGGAAGTGAGGAAATCCTTACCTTTTCCCCAAAATAAGGAGACACATTGTCCCAACAATCACACTGGTCATTAGCTATGTCTGTCATTCTTTAAATTCAGTCACAGTCTCACTGGAGTTTCTTGCATAAATTATAAAATTAATTTCCAACCACTTATAACATAGAATAAAAGTGGGGAAGAGAGTGAAAAATGGTTAGTATATAGGAAAAAAATCCTTATATATAATAAGCAAATAGAAAATACACAACATGCCTACAATCCTTGTTTCTGTAATTTGTCATGCAATCATGCTGGTGTCTGTGGCTTCTTTCTTCCATGGTTTCAAATTTCCCTTGCCATCAGCCAGAACCTGGGCTTCTCTGGGTTCTCCACAAGCTGGAGGAGCCCAACCCTTCATTCCCAAAGGATCTGAGTTCTTCGTCATCCTGGCCTTTTTTGGTTTGTTTGTTTCTCTATTTTTCTTTTTTTTTTTTTCAATGTTTACTTATTTATTTTGAGAGAGAGAGAGAGAGAACATGCACAAGGGAGGGGCAGAAAGAGGGAGATAGAGAATACTAAGCAGGCTCTGCACTGTCAGCAGAGCCTGATACAGGGTTTGATCCCATGAACTGTGAGATTGTGACTTGAGTTGAAACCAAGAGTCAAATACTTAACCACCTGAGCCACCCACGTGACCCAGGTTTCTCCAGTTTTTCACTAAACTTTACTGCTGGTTAGTTCTTACACGGAAGTGCTGAGAGGCACTCAGAGAATTCCCTGGGTCCCAGCCACAGTCCCCTGTGCCCCCACTGCTTAGGAGCAATCCCATTTCCCCTTAGTCATCAGAGGCAATAGCCCAGCCAATAGGCTTACTCAGTTTTTGGCTGTGAGCCCAGTTGCATCAGGACCTCATGGTGGCCATTTGGAGGTGGATGTCTCCTCTTCCAGTTTAGTGGATTCATTGGAATGTCCCTTGATGGAACTAGTCTTACCTAGTCTAAGTTCTCCAAACCCGCAGGACCCTAAGTGCCAGGATGGCAACTTGATTCTTGGACCCATATATTCTGGCTATAATGTCTCTGAATCAAAGTATATGGTGCATCCTGGATGACAGAGCCCTGCCTTTAAGTAATATGTTATGGATCTCTTCTAGAATTGCAAGCAGAACAAGATGCATAGGAACTGAATCTGTAAATCAGTCAAGAATGATTCCAATTCACAACAGTGTTTACTCAATGTTGATATTTTAGTTTCAAACATTTTCCCCCTCAAAACATTTAGTGCTTAGTACTACATTTATTGTCATATTTTATCATCATAATCCCATGCAGCAGGTAAGTGCTAACCTCCATATTTTGCAGAAGTCCAAAAGGCTCTGAAATTAGCTTATTATTTCTGCAAACATAATTTATGTTACAGCCTAAAAAAAATAAAATAAAATAAGAAAAGGAAAAGCGAGGTCAAATTTTAGTATACAGTTTAACAACTCCAGACTCTGGAAGCATTTTTTAATGATTCAAGCAAGTGCTCCTGACAACCACGTCTCCAAGCTGCCTTCCACGGGACGGGTGTTCCTGGCAGGGATTCAGGTACAACACAGGCAGGCCAGGTTTCCATGGCCACTCTGGACCCCTGAGGCATCTTATCTCCAAAGCCTGATGATTCCCCCCAGAGAAAAGTGTTTCTCGTTCTATTTCCTCCAAGAGGTGAAGGAGGAGAAAGTCAGGAAAGATGGAGGGAGGAAGAGAAGAGGAAGGCAGAGACAGGAAGTTGCATCTGCTGTGTGTGAGATATTTGCACACCCGTTGCTGATACTCCCATCTCTGGTGGGGCTGGATCACTTCCTAAGAATGGTGGGGCTCTAGACCCATAGCCGCAGGTGTGGTGGAGACCAGAGCCGGTGGTCTTCTGCTGGTTGCTGGCTTACTTGGTGCCCCCACTCCGCACCAGCTGTCTGCGCCATAATCTCTATGGACTGTGGCTAGAGCTCTGCACGCTGGCTCTTCCAGGATGATTTGATTAAATGATTAATTTAATCAATGATTAAAAGTGAACATAAGTGGGGTTGGGGGGCAAAGAGAAGTGGCTTACAGGCTAACACAGTTTTAAAAATGTATGGTTTGGTGCCCCGTGGAATTTGAAAGCAAGAAAGAAGGAAACAACAACCGTGTTTGGAGAGAATCAACAGCGACGCAACAGAGGATAGAAGAGGTGAAGACGCCACCTATTGACCAAGCCCCCCTCCCCGGTCTGTCCTGCAGTACTAGACTGAGCCCTTACCTTTCACAAAATGGCCAAATTCATCACCGACTCCTACTCTGTGCAAGGATCCTTTGAAGCTGTGGCCACTCGGAGACAGCAGGGAGAACTCATGATTTACTTGATCCCCGTTTGGCAAAGGCAGATAAACAGTGCATGAGGAAAGGAAGAGAAGAGGCAGATGGGTGCCTGGCATGGCTGCAGAAACTCAAGACCCTGGACACAACCTCCCTCCCACCTGGTAAGGGTGAGCAGCTCTGGGGGAGGGGAGTATTGGGAACAGGAGGAGCTGAGGAATCCTTCCATGGCCAACAGATTCGATGCCCATTTGCACACACGTCTGTTTCTACGATGGAAGGTGACAGATCAATTCATTTTAGAGGTTATGACTGTGAAATAAAAGATTGCAGTGAACTCTTCTAAATTTCTTCATTACACATACTTGTGGGATTCGTTGAACGTAGTTTATAATAGTGAAAAATGGAGAAGGCTCAACATGTTTAAATGAATGTTGATCTCTGGCAAAGAATATTACACAGAAATTTAAAACCATAGTTTAGAAGCATAATCTTTACAGGTGGCGTCCAAATCTTGGTTTCTAATACTGCCCTTCAATAAAAGGAACCAGAAATGGAGAATTGGAGGATTCTAGGGCTGGGGCAGGCAATATATGAGACTACATCATCTTGTGGTGACAGGAAATAAGGAAATGCTCAGAAAAATGGAAAAGGGATAAACAAATAAATGAAGAAAAGTGGTTTCCTTCCAAAGAGTACAGTATGGGGGCGTCTGGGTGGCTCAGTCAGTTAAGCATCTGACTTCATCTCAGGTCATGATCTCGTAGTTTGTGGGTTCAAGCCCCATGTCGGGCTCTGGGCTGACAGCTCAGAGCCTGGAGCCTGATTTGGATTCTGTGTCCCACCCCCCCTCAATCTGCCCCTTCCCCACTCATGCTCTGTCTCTCACAAATGAATAAATATTTGAAAAATTAAGAAAAAACAAAAATAAAAACAAAGAATACAGTATGCCAAGGGGGAGGGGGCAGGAAAGAGTAACTTTACAGTGGAGAAACCTGACTCACACCACCTCGGCCACATGACCAAAGTCAACATCAACACTGATCAATCACATTGATAGTGTGCACCCTTGACATGATAACGATGAGGCCACACTGTACCTCTGTTGCCTTCCGCTCCAAAACACATAGCACAGAACCCCAGTCAAACCAAGAGAACATTAGGCAAGCCCCAAACAAAGGATATTCTATAAAGTATCTGACCCATACTCCTCAAAACTGACTCGGGCCATCGAAAGGAATCAAAAGAAAACAGACAAAGAAGGTCTGAAGAGCTATCATAGCTAAGAGGACACCTGAGGGGACCTCAGAGGACCTGAGGACCTAAGAGGAGACCTAAAAAGTCCATGTCCTGAGGGCTCAAGAGAGGGCTTTAGAGAAAGATCTGGAAAAGTATGGACATCAGTTGATGCCAGTGTAGTTGTGTTAGATCCTCAGCTGTAACAAATGAACCACACTAACGTGAGAGACCAACCGGCAGAAGAAGAGGGTACAGGGTACGTGGGACTTTCTGTGTTATTGCCGTGGACTGAATTGTGTCCCCTTAAGGTGCATGTGTTGGAGCCCTAAACCAGGTGAGACTGTATCGCTGTATCTGTAGGAGGTAATTAAAACCAAATGAGGTCACAAAGCTGGTCCCACATCCAATAGGAGAAGAGGGTGTGTCCGTGCTCGCTCTGTCCCTGCTGCACGAGGTCACAGCAAGAAGGTCACATCCAAGAGCCAGAGCCAGAGCTCTCTCACCAAAATCCAACCACGGCACCTTGATCTCAGACTCGCCTCCAAAGTTGCAAGAACCTCGATGTTTGCCGTTAAAGACCCCTGTTCTGTGGTTGTTGTAGTGGTGGCCAGAGCTGACTCAGACAGCTATCTTTGCAACCCCTCTGTGAATCTGAAACTGTCCTGAAAATTGAAGCCTAGCTTTTAAAAAATATAAACTCATCAAGCAGCTTCATCTGACAGGAGTCCAAGGATGGTCTTAACTCTAGTCTTTCCAATGAGTCATTTGCCAACCCTTACTGTCAGAAAATCAGTCACTGCCCTTATGGACCCACACCCCCAAATGGGCCAAGATTCTGGAGGTCAGCTCAGTCCTGGAGTGGCTAGCCCTGCTTCCAAACCCCAGGTGGAGAGAGCTGGAAAGTCCGTGAGAATCTGGAAGGCATTCCCTGTCCCAGGTTTTGTGGCTGGACGCTGACAGGCATCACTCAGGGATGCCTGTCACTGGTCAGGATGCTCTTGGCGCTCCATATCCCTTCCCAGGTCCCCGTGGGGCTGCTCACTTGGTGTCCAGGTTTAAATGCTGGTTCACACTCATCCCTTCTGCCATTGTTTCCTGAGGAGCCACGCCAGCACAGACACGTGGGTTCCTGCGGGCTTCTGCGTGTGCAGCCTGTCCGCGGAGGAACCTGCGTTCCTGCAGGAACCTTGGACCAGTGGTCACAACCTCAAACTCCAGGGGCCAAGCAGAAATGTAAATAAGTAAAGGGACCTGAGGAGGAGGAAAGCCGCTGCCAAAGAACAAATTAAAACTTTAATTTTACTGAACCTTAGCACGACCTCACAGTAAGGACTTTATTTTAAAGTTGAAATTGAAAGCAAATGGAACAAGAGGAACATTCTTTAAGTACACAATGGAATACTACGTGGCAATGAGAAAGAATGAAATACGGCCCTTTGTAGCAACGTGAATGGAACTGGAGAGTGTTATGCTAAGTGAAATAAGTCATAAAGAGAAAGACAGATACCATATGTTTTCACTCTTATGTGGATCCTGAGAAACTTAACAGAAGACCATGGGGGAGGGGAGGAAAAAAAAAGTTTAGAGAGGGAGGGAGCCAAAACATAAGAGACTTTTAGACTGAGAACAAACTGAGGTTGATGGGGGGTGGGAGGGAAGGGAGGGTGGGTGATGGGCATGGAGGAGGGCACCTGTTGGGATGAGCAATGGGTGTTGTATGGAAACCAATTTGACAATAAATTTCATATTTAAAAATAAAATAAAATAAAATACAAAAAAGTAAAAAATAAAATAACATGATAAAAAAAAAAGAGGAACATTCTTTATTCAACTGTTTACTTGAAAGGTATTCCTTCCTTGATTTGGAATAAAAATCTTGAATTTGAGGGGGGGCTAAATAGTGAACAACTGACCTTGTGTTTAGCATTTCTTCTGAGCATGGGTAATCTAGGCAGGATGGTTTCCCCACCAATACGATTATGGAATTCTGGTATTCCAAAGTTCTCCTTTGGGATCTTAAAGTATCCTTCAGCTTTCTATGCTAAATGGGATGGCAGTTCAATATCTCGTATCTACAGCTTTCGCTCCCAAGGTCATATGCGTGAGTGAGGCCAGATAAACGATGTCGGGTCATATTCGTGAAGCTTGAAATCAGAGCTTTTTTTCAAATTTTGGGTTTCAACTCTGCAATTTGAGGACTGTCATTCAGGCGGGAGCCAAGAAAAATGAGCCAGATCATTCCAAGTGAGTTTCCCCAAGACAATTTTGGACGTGATCTGAATCAGAAACTCATGTACCAACTTGGCAGAGGAAAAAAAAAAAAATCCAAGCGTGAGAAAGATTGCTGAATTCATGGGAAAGCTGTCTGGATTCCAAATTTGCTGCTGGGGAGGGACCCTCTTCCGTGTAACCCCTTACCTTTGCAGTTTAAAACACGTCTTTTCGCACCACGCCCAGGCTAGAACCCCTGAGAGCACAGCTGCCAGGGAGGCTGCACACACGCGTGCATAGGCCTGGAGTGGGCTGCCGGGGGGCTCAGCACAAGACAGCCCGAGCTTTGCTAAGTGACATCTTCATCCACGACACATCCTGCTACAGCACAGTCCTTCCCGGGGAGCGATGCTATGGGCAACCCATGTCCTGTGTCGGAGGAGCGCCGCCATTTTGGACTGAACATCTTGGACTGGATAACAAGCCGGCGCTTGGAGCGACTATTGAAGGAGGCTAGCCTGTGGTCCCATGTGTTATTTTGACAAGTCTGTGTTAAACCTTATGACTTGACTGAATATTTCGAAGTAAGTTACTTCTCAGAGATCTGCACAACAGGAACAAATGTCTTGTCCTCACGAAGATCCTCCCCGATGCCTGGAGTATTATATCTACCTGGACTCTCATCCTTTACAAGAAGATAATGCTAGGGGTGTCTGGGTAGCTCAGCCGGCTGAGCATCCAACTCTTGGTTTCCGCTCAGGTCATGATCTCACGGTTCATGAGTTCGATCCCCACATGGGGCTCTGTGCTAACACTGGGGAGCCTGCTTGGGATTCTCTCTCTCTCTCTCTCTCTCTCTCTCTCTTCCCCTCCCCCCCCCCAGGCACTGTCTCTGTCTCTCTCAAAATAAATAAACAAACTTAAAAAATTAAAAAATTAAACAAGAAGATAATGCTACAAATGATTAACTCATCTTACTTTTCTTTATAACCTGGACTGTAAGTTCTTGGCTATGACCGAAATAGGCTGAACAGCACTAAGTCCAATTAGATTTATATTTCTAAATACTCTTCCTGAGCACCTGGATGGCTCAGTTGATTGCACGTCTGACTTCGGCTCAGGTCATGATCTCACAGTTCGTGAGTTCAAGCCCCACATCAGCTCAGAGTCTAGAGCCTGCTTTGGATTCTGGATCTCTTGCTCTGTGTCCCTCCCCCACTCATGCTCTGTTTCTGTCTCTCAAGAATAAATGTTAAAAAAATTAAAATAAAATAAAATAGAATAAAATAAAATAAAATAAAATACTCTTCCCCATCAGAGCACATCATTTCTACAGTAAGCAAACAATGAGCCGTCATGCCTGGGCGATTTTTTCACTTAATTCATAGATGAATTTCTCAGCCACATCGGTTGCAGAATTAAAATTTAAAAGGCCCATGGGAATGCTTCTTCTTATGATTTACTAAATTTTCCACCATACCTCATACCTCTTTCCCTTACATTGATCATAGATCTTATTCCTATATATATTTGTTTTAGAATGATATATTAATTTGAATTCATTTCTGAACAGATATACTTTGTTCACAAAGTAAACATACGGCACTTATTTTCACCTTTGCACATCCATTGGTTTGCTCTAATTATCCCCCTTGGAACCTATAGAACCTATAGTATTCTTATTCTTCTATTTTTGCATTTTTAATAGGGCACAAGAAGGAAGGATGCAAGAAACACTTCATTCTCAGGGTGCCTGGGTGGCTTCGTCGGTTAAGCGTCTGACTCTTGATTTCCACTCAGGTCGTGATCTCACGGTTCATGGGATCAAACCCCACATTGGGCTCTGAATTGACAGCTCTGAGCCTGCTTGGGATTTTCTCTCTCTCCGCCCCTCCCCGACTCACCTACAAGCACTCTCTCTCTCTCTCTCTCAAAATAAATAAAGAAACTTTAAAAAAAATACTCATTCTCCTTTTTACTATAAGAGAAACAGCAGAGGAATGATGGTGAATGGCAACTGAAGACCTGGCCTGGGAAGCGATACAGCGCGGAGGTACGGCCATGTCCCCCTAACCAACAATGGTGACAATGGTGGCTGTGCTGGAGCCTTGGCTCAGAGTCCGCAGGACTTTCTTTGTGAGTTTTAAAGACAGGAGCGCCTGGGTGGCTCAGTCAGTTAAGCATCGACTTCAGATCAGGTCATGATTGCACGGTTCATGAGTTCAAGCCCCGTGTGGGGCTCTATGCTGACAGCTCGGAGCCCGGAGCCTGCCTCCAATTCTGTGTCTCCCTCTCTCTCTGCCCCTCCCCTACTCATACCCTGTCTCTCTTAAAAATAAACATTAGAAAAAGAGAGAGAGAAACATGAAATTAAAATTTTTGTGATTTTTAAACCTTGGCAGCTAATTTAATGATAAACCAAACAAACGAAACACCCCACCATGTGGACGGACTCTAGGCAGAATAAATACAACTTCTTGGGCCAGGATGGGACCTGCAGGCTCCCGCTTTGAGACCCTTTCCTGGAAGAAGGAAGCCAAGGGTCAAGCAAATGCTCAGGTCCCTGGAGCAGGGTGGCCTTCCCTGGGGGACCCGCCCTTCCGTCCCTGCAACCTCTGAACAGACTTTCACACCAGCCCTTTGCAGCTACTGGTTTTGGCATCGACACCACGGTGCTGACTCACAGGGCAGAGGATTCACCAACTCCCTGGGGCCTGGCACATGAGTAGCCAAACCCCGCCCTCCAGCACCGCCAGCGCTGGGTCCCAGAGTCCCGGGTCTGTAGAGCCACAGGGAACCTAGAACTTCGTGGTCTGCCCCTCGCCCGAGTCCATGAGACAGGACCTGAGAAACGCAGGCAACCAGCCCAAAGCCACACAGCTTGTCACAAGTGACGTGAGAGTCGAATCTCTCCCAACGTTGGCACAGGTCCCTGACTCAGCCTCCACCTCCCCTCCCCGCCCCCCAGAAGAGGTGTGTGCAGGGCTGCAGGGACCAGACCGCGTGTCTGTAGCACCTCTCGATTCACACCAGCTCCGTGGTTCTGGGATGAATTACTTTCCCATATAAACCAAAACGATAGAAATGTGGTACTTAGAACTGATAGGCAAAGGACACCATTAGGAAAACTGACTATTCACCAGAAAAGGTGTCAGTTTCACACTAGACCTGCAAATTATGTCCTTGCTTCTCTGTCTGCCCTAAAATAAATTAAATGAAATGGATTAAATGGATTAAAATAAAAGCATAAATCATGAAGGAAGAATTCGTTGACTCAAGAGTATGTGCGAGTTGAAAAGAGCTTTCTAAACCTAACCTCAGGCAAAAACCATCAAGAGAATAATTTGCTACATCAAGTAAAAAACACTGCGTATTTAGAAACGTCATCATCAAGTTTAAAGACAAGTAACAAGTGGGAAGAAATTGTTCAAAGTGCCTGACAAAGATTTGATGTTCTTTTTTTTTTTTAAGTTTATTTATTTTGAGAGAGAGAGAGAGAGAGAGAGCGGGGGAGGGACAAAGCAAGAGGGAGAGACTGAGAATCCCAAGCTCTGTGAGCACAGATCCCGACGCAGGGCTCGAACTCACGAACCACGAGATCGGGACCTGAGCTGAAACCAAGAGTCGGATGCTTAACTGACTGAGCCACCCAGGCGTCCTTTGATATTCCTAATGTATCAAAATATTTACAAATAGTTAAGAAATGGATAAATACACACAAATTGAAAAACAGACAAACTATTTGATTGAGGGATTACAAAGAAGAAATACAAGGGGCTAATAAATATATTAAGAAGTGGTTGAACTTACCAAAGATTGAATTTAAAATAGCTAAGATTAGAATTTACTAGGGGAAAAATGAGAAGAAGATTCATGAATTCCCTTAGGGCAGAGATACAGAGCAGAGATATCTCTGCTGCTGAGAGAAGGCAGCAAGGTTTCAATTTTTAGAAAATCTGATCACATGCTGACGGCTCCAAAGGCTTCCAGGAAATTTTGGGAAGGGGTGGCCGGTCACATAGTCGCCTCCCTCTCATAATAGTGGGAAGTTGGAAGACATCTACATGCCCCCCCCGTAAATGAATAATTGCAGAGTAAAGCAATGAGAATCCACGCAGCCATGGTATGAGTTGTGTTGCAGTGCTCTTCCTGCACACCCTTTTATGTGCAAACACCACAAGACTTTTCACCAAATACGAATCTCGGCGGTTGTCGGGTGATAGGCTACAACCAGTTTAATGGAATGTTATTTGAAGAAAAGCACACAATTTATAATTTTTATAAATTGTTGTATGAGCTGATATTTATAATCATTTATAAATTGTTATGACAGAATGATAAGATTTTAATTTTGTTCAGAAGAATCCAGCTATTATAGTTCTGTTTAAACCCAGAATGAAGAGTAACCGTAATATGAATATCCAGGGTATAATCTTAAGAGAAGAAAAGCTAAGAATTATATAAATTATTACATTTCTTTAGGGACACAGGACGCAGAACAAAATGACACCTGGAGATGAATGTGGGACGGTGTTTATTTTCTCTTTATGCTCTCCTCCGTTCTTCGGTGTTCCTCAGTGACTATTTACTGCTTGTATAATAAAAACATTGTTAAAAATAGACTTTGCCTTCACTTCTTTATAAGAGCAACGATTAGCTGGGGCAGAGATAGATGGCATTTGCATAATTATGGCAAAGAAATTCTGTTGTTCGTAGGTTTGGGGATTTTATTTCCTCTAGTTATATTGTTTTTCGACTGATAAATGAGGAATCTCATTTTTCTTCGGTGTTCAGTCATAGTGTGCTTCCTGTGCCATACATGAGTAATAACTTTGGGGGAAGACGCTCAGATATGTAAGTGTAATAAGAATTTTCTGTAAGTATTCTCTTTATTCTTCTATCGGCCGACAAAAACACCAAATCCCTCCATCCTGGAGCAAGGAAGGTGAAAACGGTGCTATTTCTGTCCCAGGTGACCTCACACCGTTTCTTTGGTAAAGGGTCTGTTGCCGTGGAAACGGCTTTTCCATGGAAGCCTTGGGCTGCGCAGGTGCGACGTCATTTCTCGACTCCGTGCCCTGGTTGGAACCGTTAGGGACGGGTGGTGGCGAATCTGGATCAACTACAGAGTATCGGCTGCCAAAGAAAATAACTCAGAAGCTGTCACACTGGGCAAGGCATTTGCCTCTTCTGGAAGTTTCCAGACCTCAGCTCTTATACATCAAAGACAACTCTTGAAATAGCTTCAACTCTGACACGGCGATCCAGCTTTGGCCCGGCAGCCTGCTGTGTGTGCAAGGCGCACGCGGGCCTCGCACACCACGCAGCGGGCTCACAGACGTTCCCGGAGCCTCTCTCACGCGCAGCCCCGCCCCACTCCTCTGCCCCCCTAGGACCACCCTTCCCCAGAACCCTCACTCACAGGTCTGCCTTCCTTTCTGGGTACCGTCTTCAGCCCCGCACTCTGTTGCACGTGGCACACTGTGTCCCCCCAGAAGATCGTAGGGGAGAGTCCATAACTCACCAGGACCCCTTCTTTGCGCAGGCGCCTCAAGAAGCAAAGAGCTTAGGTGCGCCTGGGTGGCTCAGTCCATTAAGCGGCTGACTTTGGCTCAGGTCATGGTCTCCCAGGGGGGTGGGTTTGAGCCCTGCATCAGGCTCTGTGCTGACAGCTCAAAGCCTGCTTCCGATTCTCTCTCTCTCTCTCTCTCTCTCTCTCTCTCTCTTTCTCTCTCTGTGCCCCTGCCCTGCTCGGAGTCTGTCTCTCTCAAAAATAAACAAGCATTTTAAAAGATTTAGCAAAACGAAGAAGAAGAAGCAAAGAGCTCAGATTCTGGGTCCACACTGCCCGGGTCCCTCCCTGGCCATAGGGTGGTGGGGACATCCCTCACCTTCTCTGGAAAAGGGGACACTGAAGGACCCTGCTGCACAGTGGCTGAGCTCAACCGCTCAGAGCATGGAACCCGGGACTGGCACCAGTTCAAAGAAGCAAGCGGTCACCATTCACTGAGCACCCACCGGCACAGGTGTCAGGGACCTCCTTGCTAGTGCATAGTATCCACAAGGCCCAGTACCCACAAGGCGAGGCTCAGGGAGGTTCCCCGGCAAGTGTATGCTTCCAGGGGCTACTCCCAATCGCGTCCCACATACCTGACTCCAAAACCGTGCTCCTCCCTGCCTCTCTGTGCCCTTCAGTTCAAACAAAAAAGACGGCTCCTGGACAGGACAGCTGCCCCAAGCACTCAGCTGACTCTAAGTAAATAAAATAGGCTCCCATTGGTTGGGCACAATTACTATGCGATGCGGTGCTTTGAACTTCGTGTTCATCCACTTGATTGATAAATACCCCATCTGTGTAGCAAGAACCCCAGTTAATGAACATGTAAATGCAGCCGGGATCATGTTTGAAAGGATTAGGTAAATATTAGCATCTCCTTCTATGAACAGAGGCGAAGGGGGCTATCCTGAGTTGGCAATGGTTTGTGCATTGCCCTTCCGTTTGTAAAAGGCTGGTTGCAAAACTCTAAATTACAGTCTGAATTCTTTTTCCATACTGGGCGCTTTGCTCCCCGACGCCAGCCGGCAGAATCCCTCGAGGCCACAGTGTCCCGTCTGCGGAGAGCAGGGAGCACGGTCGACATTCTACCCGGGCTCTGGCAAGCCTGGGCTGGCCACCCCCTCTCCGGCTGTGTGTAGGGGGAGGTGGGGTCCTGAGGATGGGAGAGGTTATGCGAGAGTCCGCGGAAGCAACGGGCTCAGAAAAGAGTGTTCCTCTTCGCTTCCGATTTTCTGGAGCGGGAAACGCTGCACCGTGGTTGAAGCCGTGGGCATCCCAGCCCTCCCAGAACCAGGCACGGACTCCCTGACCTCCATCCGAGGCTGGGATGTGTCTGCAACGTGGCCGCCCTGGTATCTTCACTTACCTTATTATTAACTATATTGTTACATAGGGTGTATCATATGTTAATTTTAATATTATAAATAATCCATAACTATTGTAGGGTTGAATCAGTGAATATGCTTTGCGGAGTTTAAAACGGATAAAGCATTCTCCCCCAGCCCACATGTGACGGGCTTGACGGCCTGCGAGAGCCAGGGAGACTCCTTTTTTTTTTTTTAATTTTTGTTTATGTTTATTTTTAAGACAGAGACAGAGAGAGAGAACGAGCAGAGGATCTGAAGCGGGCTCTGTGCAGACAGCAGAGAGCCCAGTGAGGGGCTCGAACCCACGAACTGTGAGATCATGACCCAAGCCAAAGCCAGGCATTCAACCCACTCAACCGACTGAGCCACCCAGGCACCCCATGGAGAGACTCCTTTTATTCCTGGCGACGTGCTGGGCGGGGGGGCGGGGAGCCCCCAGCTTACCTTCGCAGACAGCGGGCAGTGGCAGGGGTAGGGAAGCCTCTCTCTGGGCAGGCCTCTGGTGACAGACTTGCCATAATTTGGTTGAGTCACCCCAACACGGACTGTGTGCATTTCGGCAAGATGAGACTTTTTTTTTTTTTTTTTTTTTTGGCCATTAAAGACTATCCATCAGTTTCCAGCCTGGGCACAGCAGCCGGTGACAGTGTGGTACCAAAGCTAGCTGTCCCCAGGCCTTGGTCCCCCCACGGTGCCACCTCCCCGCCACCTTGTGGCGAATCCCACCGAGTCAGGAGATCAGACCCCACTGGCAAACGTCTCCCTGCAAACATCAACGCGGAGGCCACCTGGTTGGGGGCAGTGAAGGCTCTCCTGACCATCGCAAGCAGTTACTCAGACTCCCCAGGGACCCGAGCCCCTCACTGTGGGTCCCCTGGGGCCAGCCTGTCACTTTCAGTGTCTGAGGCCTTTCGTGAGGCGAGGGACCCAGCCCAGGAGAGTCTACTCGGGGCCCGCGGTTGTGGGGCTCAGCATCAAGATCCTACCCCCACTTGGGAACTCCGGGAGGACTGGAGGACCTCTCAGAGAAGCTGGTCCTTGAGCTGGGTGCACAGTGAAGCTGTAGGCAAAGAGCATCCGTGGGAGGGACGGGTGTGTGCAGAGGCCGGGAGGCGGGGAGGGGCCCAGCGGGAGCAGGGCAGGACCTGGACGCAGGGCGGGTGTCACTCTCAGAGCAGGGCTCCTGAGATGACCCGGCTGTCTGGGGAGGGAGGAGGTCATGGCAACCGTGGCCCTGACCTGTCCTGTCAGCCAGACCCGAAGGAAGTGCCCTCGGCCGCTTACCAGACTATGACCTGGGGCGGCAGCCACCTCTGAGCACCTCTGCTGCCCCTGCTGCAAAACGGAGCCTCGCAGAAGGAAGGGGACCTGGGAGAAGCACAAGGACCTGGGGCAGCCGCGAATCTTTCTCTGGCTCTGTCGTCCTCCTTGGTACCGAGTTCTAGCCGCCCCCCCCTCCTGCCCGCACCTCCCCATTTCACCCCCCTCTTTAAAAACACAGCAAGATAAACACCGGACTTTATCAGCAAGATAAACACCGGACTCAATTAAAGTGAAAACTATAGTATAAGCAGGAAAAGGAAAACAATAAAGTGAAGGATCCAGGAGCGAAGTTGGCGTCCAAGACACAGCCTATGAGGAAACTTACACTTGCCAGAGAAGAGATTCGACATGGTTCTGGGCTTTCCCGTAGTTGGAGAGGAGACTCGATCAGGTGCATGAATCAGAGGGTCCCTGAGGAGGAAGTCAGGAACAGGTCACTTTCCCAGAAGTGTGATGACACCTGACTTCCCTCCTGCAGATGATCCCAGGTTGCCTGTCTATCCATTGTATTTATTATCTGTCTATCATCTATCATTTATCTATCTATCTATCTACCTATCATGTATCTCCCTATCAACTATCTATCATCTATCTATCCATCTATTATCTATATATCTATCTATTATCTATCTATCTATCATCTATCATCTATTATCTATCATCTATCATTCATTATCTACCTATCATCTATCTACATTTCTTGATTATCTATTCACCATACTTTCCATTTTCACAGAGAATGTTGGGTTGCACTCGGTATACAGAAACTCCTCTGCTTACATACCTTGACCTGGGAAACTTTAAGCTCACGAACAGAGCTGTGACCCAAGCAGAAATGCCAGCTTGACCCTCCACCCGCAAGGGTAATGACGGTAACCTGTATTGTGAGGCTCGGGACCCAAACACAACGGGACTTGGTGAATTGCACTTGTTTGGAAGATGGGCCTCTACGCACATACGCTTTCTTAAGTCACAGGGCAAAATTGTGATTTTAAAATTGTTCAGAGCTTACATGGCTGTTTCTGGGAGCTGGAATGTTGACAGGGTGATGAGTTTATGGTTATACTTCAATTATACTTCAATTATACTTAAATTAGGCTGGATGCCTGCGGTAACTGCCTATTTCTTTCAGGAGCTTGTACGGGAACACGAAAATGTTCCCAAAAATTCTGTAGGTTAGAGAGATATTTGAAAATGTACACTTTGACTCACACTTCTTTTCCTGCAACTATTAAATGCAATAAAAAATAGGAAAGCTGCCACCTTGTTGCCCTGTATTTAGGGTAATAGTAGCCTGCAACCTACATTAATCATTTTAATAACTGACTGGGGTGGTGCACCTCTTCCTTCCCAGTCCTAACACTGAATGGAATCTCGAATATCTTCTCCATATATTTTTGTAAGAAGTAGAAGATTTTTTTAAGCACTTATTTACTTATTTCGGGAGAAAGAGAGTGTTCACACAGGAGCAGGGGGAGGAGCAGAGAGAGAGGGAGAGAGAGAGAATCCCAAGCAGGCTCCACACTGTCAGCACAGAGCCCGACGCGGGGCTCGAACTCACAAATCGCAAGATCGTGGCCAAAGTTGGACGCTTAACTGACTGAGCCACCCAGGAGCCCCCGAGGTAGATTTTTTGTTGTTAAGGGTGATAATGTGATGCTGATACAAATTTGGCAAATTCCTCAGATCCCATGAAATGGATTCTCTTTCCCTCCAGCATGTTCAGTGAACTAAGTTACGAAGCTTTGCCTTTGATTTTAGATTCTTTCGTTTTCTTCCGACAGCTCCCGCTTTTGACTCCCCGGGCTCCGTGAGCGATGCTCCGACTGCTGGGACACGAAATGCTCGGTGCCGCATCACAACTGCTAACAGGCTGCCTCGCCGCATTTCAGTTACGTCACCGCTGTTTCATCGAGGGTTTTAAAACCCACCGGCAGGTTAGGTGGGCCGACGAAGGTCGCCCAAAGGTGGGATTTGGCAACGTGGCAGACGTTGATGATCTGGGGGACGGCCACTTCAGTGGGTACCGAGGCCCAGTTACAGAGATTCTGTTATGAATAGAAGAGGGGGCTTCTCCATGACCTCCTGCTGAGAAGTGACAGGGGGCCGGAGAAGCTCATGGAACTAAGGAAATCTGCCAATTTGTTTTGTTTGTTTGTTTCAGGACAGGAGATAGTAGCGCTTATGTTGCCGAACGGGGTGACGGAGAAGAAGATGCTAATGAGACGGGAGAGGCTTGTTGATGGAGATTCTTTGAAGGAAGAGAGGATTCGGAGCACAGGTGGAGGGTCTGTAAGAGCGGGAGCAGGGCAGAGACGAGAGGTCACACGTCTGCGGGTGGTGGGTGGCACCCAGCGTGGAGGCCAGTGAGTCATGGGGCAGCCCCTGTAGGATGGCCTCTCATCTCAGACCCCAGCTTTAGATGCCCGGGGCTGGCTGTTCATTTGTTCTGAGGCAAAAACTTCACCACATGCTGAAGGTACAACAAGTGATTCTTTTTTTTTTTTTTTAATGTTTATTTATTTTTGAGAGGGAGAGAGACAGAGCATGAGCAGGGGAGAGGCAGAGAGAGAGGGAGACACAGAATCTGAAGCAGGCTCCAGGCTCGGAGTTGTCAGCACAGGGCCCAACGTGGGGCTTGAACTCATGGACCGTGGGTTCTTGACCTGAGCTGAAGTTGGAAACTTAACCGACTGAGCCACCCAGGCACCCTACAAGTGATTCTTTTCTTATTATTATTTAAATTCAAGTTAGTTCACATACGGTGTGGTCTTGGCTTCAGGAGTAGAACACAGTGATTCCTCTCTTACATATAACACCCAGTGCTCATCCCAACAAGTGGCCTCCTCATGCCTGTCCCCCATTTAGCCCATTCCCCCAGCCACCTCCCCTCCAGCAGCCCTGTTTGTTCTCTGTATTTAACAGTCTCTTATGGTTTGCCTCCCACTCTCTTTTTATCTTATTTTTCCTTCCCTTCCCTTGTGTTCATCTGTTTTGTTTCTTAAATTCCACATAAGTGAAATCGTATGATATTTATCTTTCTCTGACTTAATTCGCTTAGCATAATACACTCTAATTTTATCCACATTGTTGGGGCTTCTGGGTGGCTCAGTCGGTTAAGCGTCTTCGACTTCGGCTCAGGTCACGATCTCATGGTCTGTGAGTTCGAGCCCCACGTCAGGCTCTGTGCTGACAGCTCAGAGCCTGGAGCCTGCTTCGGATTCTGTGTCTCCCTCTCTCTCTCTGCTCCTCCCCCGTTCATGCTCTGTCTCTCTCTGTCTCAAAAATAAATAAACATTTTTAAAAAATGAAATAATTTTATCCACATTGTTGCAAAAGACAAGATTTCATTCTTTTTCATTGCCAAGTAGTATTCCATTGTATATATAAACCACATCTTCTTTATCCATCTGTCAGTCAATGAACACTTGGGCTCTTTCCATACTTTGGCTGTTGTTGATAGTGCTGCTGTAAACATTGGGGTGCATGTGCCCCTTCAAATAAGCATCTTTGTATCCTTTGGATAAATACCTAGTAGTACAATTACTGGATCATAGGGTAGTTCTGTTTTTAATTTTCTGAGGAACCTCCATAGTGTTTTCCAGAGTCACCGCACCACTTTTCATCCCACCAACAGTGAACAGTGTTCCCCTTTCCTCCGCATCCTCGCCAACATCTGTTGTTCCCTGATGTTAATTTTAGCCACTCATGGGTGTGAGGTGGCATCTCACTGTGCTTTTGATTTGTATTTCCCTGATGATGAGTGATGTTGAGCATCTTTTCATGTGTCTGTTTGCCATCTGAATGTCTTCTTTGGAAAAGTGTCTGTTCATGTCTTCTGCCCATTTCTTAACTGGGTTATTTGTTTTTCAGGTGTTGAGTTTGGTTAAGTCTTTATAGATTTTGGATACTAACCCTGTATCCAATATGTCATCTGCAAATCTCTTCTACAATTCCGTTGGTTACCTTTTAGTTTTGTTGATTATTTCTTTTGCCATGCAGAAGCTTTTCATCTTGATGAGGTCCCAGTAGTTCATTTTTGCTTTTGTTTCCCTTGCCTCTTGTCCCTGACATTTCTTTGGTCTTCACTCACTGGTGGTTCCCAAGGAAGGTCTTTTGCATGCTAGTCTGCACTCACATCACAGCTGGTGACACAGAAGGACCCTACCAACACGGGACTAGAGACAGTTGGAGCTGTGAATGGCTTTTCATCTCAGTCCTGACCCATTCATTTTAGAGTAGGAATCAGAAAGACTAACTGGACGGAATTTTAAAGAGATGGATATAAATTTCTGCACCTGAGCTTTAAAAAATTTCTGTACGTGTTTGGAATTAGAGCAAACTTGACAACTAGTATTGTATATATGGAGGCTAATCCAGCTGGGAAGATCCAGTAAATGAAAATGCCAGAAGCCACCCCTGCCCTGTGTCATATTAGACCCTCCCAAGGAACCACCCAGAAGGGAAACATCTTCAGCAGCACCCCGTCCAAACCATGAGAATCATCCATCGTCTGTGTCTTTCAGGAATTCCTGTGGTCACCCACACCAGTGGTTTGAGATGAGAAATTGGCCCTAATAAGTCAGTTGACCCATAGTCTCTGGATGAAGTCACTCCGACATGCCCTTAGCTGGGAGAAAGTCTGTCCGGACAATCGACATCCTGTGTACTTGAATTTACTGAGATTTCCTTATTTTAGCAACATAATCTAGGTCACTCTTTGAATAATTCATCCTTTCAATTTTATTTTTATACCCCCATAACCAGTAGAACAGGGCTGTACCACACAGTACGTATTCAAAGCTGTGTTTCTACCTACCTATAAAATAAGACCAATACATTTTGTATTGTCAATCTCACCAAATTATGAGGAGGCACAGAAAAAATATACTGCTGAGAATATTTGCAAACATGGAAATTCTCCAAAAGGTATAGTTAGCTCTTTCTGACGGTCTTTGTAACACCTCAATTAACTAGAATAAAATGGGGCTAGGGTTCTAGTTAATTGAATTTGAGGGTTAATCAAACAATCCTTTTGCCTCAACCTATGTTAAAAGATTTCTAAAATGTTCGTCCACTTTGATTCTTTAGTTACAGCATCTAAGGGGCAACTTACAGTCCCCCTGGGCTGAGAGGAGAGGAATAGGATTGCAGGGTCAGGCATGAATGGTCGGGGCTGAACAAGAAGGATATTGGCCCCATTAGTAAGTGTGTTTGTTTCTGATCCGTTTCCCCACTGAGACAGGCCCCGTAAAGACAACAACCATGTCTGTCCGTTCACAGTGGGACCCTGACGACAAACACAACATCTCACCTTCCTTCAGTAGGTGCGCAATGAAGACTTGCTACGTGGAGAAATTCCTGATATTAATCTTGTTTTTATTTTTTTCTTAACAAAGCAGAACAATTCATAATATTGATATTCTCATTGGTTGAAATAAAATTTAGGGTCTTACCATCTGCAGAAAATAATTATTTTCAAATGAAAAATCAGAATATTCAAAGAATGACCATGGACTGCCCTGCCTACAAGAGATCAAAGTATAAAGTGAATTAAGAACTACTTTAAAGCAAGGATTCCTAATGTCTGGCATTGTGGTGGCAAAGCCCAGAGGCTAACACTGGCTTGAGGCAGGACTCAGGGTGTTGTGGGGAAAAGTAGGCAAAAGGATGGACATCAAAGTCGGGCCAGATGAGGGGCACCTGGGTGGCTCAGTCGGTTAAGCTTCAGCTCAGGTCATGGGTTCATGGGCTTGAGCCCCATGTCAGGTTTCAGCCTCCAGCTCAGAGCCTGGAGCCTGCTTCGGATTCTGTGTCTCCCTCTCTGTCTCTCTGCCCCTCCCTGGCTCACATTCTGTCTCTGTCTCTCTCTCTCTCTCAAAAATGAATAAACATTAAAAAAAAAAAAAAGCTTGGACAGATGAGACAAGGGTCATGTTAATAATGAAGAGCAGAAAAGTCTAGGACAAACAGAAGTTTCTAGACATGCAAATTCTAGAGGCCTAAAGGAAATTGCCTACATCTTCTAGTATCATACAGTCAAAATCAGAATAAAATTACTGTAACGTTGCCACAACTAGAAGTAAACAACAAAAGTATCACCCTGTGTACATATGTAAAAGGGGTCCTGCCTTAACTTCAGATTTGCTTAAGTTTCCTTTTACTACTAAAGGTTCAACGTGAAATGTAATGGTGTTTTGCCTCCCAAACGATCTGACTTGTTGAGAGCATCAGCAATGACGAAAATGGTGAGCTCTTGGCTGAGTCTTTGGCTTACTCCCCAACAGAGTGAATTGAACAGAACCGGAGGTCCCGGTGACCACAGCTCAGGCAGAAACTCAGCCACTTCTAGATGGTAGGCTTTCTCAAAGACAGGCTGGTTTGGGGGTGATCCCAAGAAATTCATCTCCAAGTTCTTTGACCTCAATTTGGAAATCACTCCCGTCCCATCTCAGAGACAAAGGAGCCCACACACAGGGTACTGGATGATAGGATTTAGAAATCCAACTGCCATTTAAATGCCATAAAGCTTACTGGATCTGCAGTTTCAGTTTGTGTGTACATGGATAATAATATATCAACTTGTAGAACAATACTCATTTTGTGAAAAGACACTTAATCCTCCCAGGCATTTTGTAAGTTAAAGCTCAGAGACACTACGTGTTTTGAATCATACAGAAAGTGAGCAGAGTGCAGATTCAAACACAGGTCATCAGGTTCCACTATAAGGCAAAAGACAACAAAATTGAATTCACTCAGTGATCATATTAAATTAGCCCCCATACTGGAATACAGGTTCCACGAAGACAAGGATTTTTGTCTCTTTTTTACTGGTGTCTCCCTAGTACTGGGGACATAAGATGCTCAAATATTTTTGGAAGGGAGGGGGGAAGGAAGGAAACGCCCCATTAGTCACGAACTCCTAAATTAAGGAGGAGAAATACGGAGAGGTGAGGACAGAGGAGCCACTTGCTGATGAAAGCCAGTGTTACTCAATCGGTAAGCACAGCAGTAGCTCCGAAGCTGTGATGAGTGGTGGAGGTGCAGGGGACAGGGTCTGTCTATCCTGGAGCATAACTGGGACAAGCAACGGAGACTCTGATGATGACTAGATATTCCCAAGTTTCTTATTTCAGCTCAAAGCCCAAGATGTTTCTGGATCCAAGATGGAGCATGCAGAAGAGAGGTGCTTCCCCTCACCCCCCTTCATCACCATCCTGGCAGAGAGGAGAACGACGATCACCGAATGCCCCCAACCCCTTTACGTCACCTCCATCTTACTCAATCTTATTCAATCTGGCGTTTAATGTTTGAAGTCATCCGGTAATATTTGTTGTCATACAAGGACATTTCACAGAATTCTTAGCAGTGATCGTGCTGTGCTACCCTGCCTCGGCAAATTCCATCACGAGCCATAACAACGTCATTACCGCCATATTTTGTGCTTCTGGTGTAATCAGAGGCACCATCACAATTGTTATTTTTACTTTTATTTTTTTTGTTTCTTTCACCCACAATTTTTTAAATGTAGTTTATTGACTGAATTGGGTTGTATTTGGACGACTTGCCTGGAATTGTTAGTGGCTATGCTTTAGTAATTTTGATTGGGGCATTTACTTGGGGAGACAGAAATTTTTTGTAAATTTGCACATCACCAAGGAATTGGCATTCGGTGACAACCCACTTACCACGGTATTAAGGTAGATAACGTTGTGCCCCGGTGGCTGAGGAAAAAACATTGAATAATTCTGGATGGCCCTTTCTCTGCAATGTATGAAATGGGGCTAGATGCACAGTGGGTTCCAGAAAAGATTACAGTAGCACCAACTTGTAGCACCTGTTATTCAACATCCTTAAAGGAGTGACATTCCCACTATGATGAATTTTATCTGGACTGTCACCAATGAGCTGTAATTAATCACCTATTTCTCTAAGAATGGTACTTCCAAGATGAAAATATAAAATTCTGAAACTCTTCAGGTGTTAGACATCTAACCTGAAACTCTTCAGGTGTTAGACATCTAACCATGACTCCTCTCTGTGCTGGTGCTGTTCCCCGTGTGACCCTGGATGCCACCATGCCCCCCCCCCTTCTTCTCACCTGGATTCAGAGACTTCTTTTGCCCCTTGTCTCAGCCCCTCCCCTCTGCCCCTCTGCTCACCACAGAGCTGCTTGGGTGAGCTTCCTAAAATGCAAATCAGACCCTGCTGTGTCCCCTGCTTAAAATACTCAAATGGCCACATTAGGCTTCAGAACAGAGTCCACACTTCTCTCAAAAAGAACAGAGCCCTTTAGGGTCTGCCCCTCATCTTGTGGCCTCGGTTCTTGCCCTCATCACCCCACACCCCACTGCTCATCACCCCTACAATTTGCAGTTTTCCACGTACAGCAGTGCTCACTCCTGTCTCTGCTTCATACCTGCCGTTGCCTCTGCCTAAATCAGGCTTCTTTGCTGGGACAGCTTCCTCACTTCCTTAAAAACTCGGGCAATTTCTCCCCCACTGCCCCCAGGAGTGATTAGGGGTCTCCGTGACACTGTCTCCTCAGCTCCCTGGCAGTCTCCTTCTCCAGCTCCTCCTCTTTGCCCTTAAATGCCACAGTCCCTCAGGATGACTGAGCCTGTTCTCTTCAGGCTAAACTCTGCCTGCAACCCTGTCTCTGCCAGGACTTCAAAGAATTATGTCTGCTTGTTTCCTGGTGAATTCTCAGCACCCGGTAGAGGATGCTCTTAATAAGGATGCCTCATATGAACCAATGAATAAATGAATGAATGAACATAAGTACAAACGTGGCCCTAAAGAACTCAAGCATCTCATGGAAATCCAGAAGCCCGATGTCCAGGCAGGACTCACAGGTGCCAAGACAGAATTCAGGACCTGGTTGGATTCAGGGAAACTCTAGGGACCAGATCAAGCTGTTCTTTTGGCCCCTTATCTGTTTCTGCTTCTGTTTTGTGTGTCTTCTCTTCTCATTGATAACTTGTCAGTCATCAAAATTTCCCAATTCAAATTCTGATAGACACGAGGTGCTGCTCTCTGTAGGATGCAGAAAAGAGGAAGGAGTCTCAATCCACTCTGACGGTAAGAAAAAGACAGATAAACTACAGAGGCATAATTTTTCTTCAACCAAGCAGGGTGCTGAGGTGTCAGGACCACTGAGTAGCCTGAAATCTAAGGAGAAACTGGTCCCTGCAAAGGAGAAACAGAAAGCAAACACACGAGGAAGACATTCCAAGCACCATACAAGCCGATAAGAGGTATTCAGCAGATAAGAGGAATTGTGTAACAACTTTGAAAAGCCAAGTATGGAGTAAGACAGCAAGGCGCTCCTGGGATTACTGGATACAAAAGCAGACTGCAACTATCGAATGTTCTTCTCCATGGACCCCCACTTGGTGCTCACTGGTGAGGCTGGGGTTTGGGTGGGTTTGGCAGGTGCATAACTGAAGGAAGGAATTGGAATATGCAACAAAACTTGAGCCATTGTGGAAAAGGCAAAAACCTGTCACCCCCAGGACTTAAGGGAAGGCTCATTGTATCTCTGGAAAGAGTGAAAAAAGAGATTCCTCTCTCCATGGGGAAAGCCAGGAAAGCATCCTGGACCTACGATTCTATACCAACACCATTAGATATCTCTGCTATTGAGGAAGGACGAGGTACAAGATAATGGTTTCCATGAAGAGGAGAGGAGGGATACTGAGGAAGACTCATCCCTGAGACCCAAACACACAGAGTATGCCTAAGAGTAAGGTTGGACCAGGACAACAAAGAACCCCCATTATCTGCCCGAACAAGCTAGAAAGAACCAAGAAATGAGAAACCAGTCTACTGCTTAGAGAAAGACAAGACCATGGACAGAGAGGCTGTCTGAGGAACAGTCTCACAGAGGAGGCTGAAAGCAGAGGAGGAATACTGAGAAACCCCTTTGCTGCACAGGGGGCATCAGAGGAACCCAAAACTCATATCTACTCGCTGAAGGTAACCCAGTGACACCAATATCACACTGGCTCAACTCCTCACAAGACTGACGTAACTCCACCTGGTCTATCAAAAGGAAAGGTGTGACCATTTCCAAGAGTGAATACTGTCCACCCCAGACTTTTCTGTTCCATACATGATGTCCAACATCTGACCAAAAAATTATGAGATACAGGGAAAGAAGCAAGACAAAAATGATCCATCACCAACAGACAAAATAATCAGTGGGTCTGGACTCGGGGATAACTAGAAATTGAAATTGCCTGAGAATGTAAACTAACTCTGATCGATATATTAAAGACTCTAGTGGAAAGGTGAACAACGAGCCTGAGCAGATGAATAATGCCATCAGAGAGAAGCTATCAAAAAGGAGTCAAATGGAAAATGCTGGAAATCAAATTAGGTATCGAGAAATCTGCCATGGGCT
The DNA here is from genome assembly GCF_018350195.1 of Panthera tigris. NCBI lineage: Eukaryota > Metazoa > Chordata > Mammalia > Carnivora > Felidae > Panthera > Panthera tigris. The sequence goes on from NC_056667.1 coordinate 216,276,833, forward strand.
CACTACCAGACTCAACACAGCCAGTGAATCACTGAACATAAAGGTAGCTCAGTGAAAATGACCAAACTAAAGCACAAAGAGGAAAAAAAAAGAGCACAAAAAATAGAACAGAAAATCCAAAGGCTACGGGACAATATCGAAAAGTTCTAGCATAACTAAAACCAGAAGGAGGAGAGGGAGGAGGGGGGTAGGGATCAGAAGAACTATTTGAAGAGATAACGGACAAGAATTTATCAAAACAATAAAAAGACATCAGACCACAGACATAAGAAGGTCAGAGAATCCCCAAACAGGATAAACACTGAAGAAGAAAAAACACACCAGGACACATCATACCCTAACTACATAAAAACAAAGATAAAGGAAAAGCCTTGCAAAGCATCAGACACGTCACCAATATAAGAGCAAAGAGAAAAATTTGTAGGAGGCTTCTTGTTAAAAATAACACGAAGCTAAATTCCAGAGAGAGAGATTGACCCTAACCGTCCCAGCTAACCAACATTTCCCCTGTTTGAGCAAAGCCATGTGTGTCCCTCTGACTCATGGCTGCGGCCGAGTGACCACGGTTACCTTCCCTTCAGCACAGTCTGAATTTCCCGTGCCATGAAACTCTCTGCTGAGTGGTGCATGGGGACCTCTGCACGCTTATCAGATCGGAGCCCATTCGGAAGCAGTTATGGAAGGAGATGCCTATGTTGATAAATAGATCTTATTTCCAAGTATAGTCAAGGCACGATGTATCGTATAGACAGTGGACCTGGGCACCAAGGAGCAGACTTTCCAGGAAGAAAGATGGCACATCAGAATCTCCTGGAAGGAGAATCTTTGGGGACAGAGCGCTGAGGGTGGCCTGACACCATACGTTTCAGACTACGTGGAAAATAAAAGTTAGAATGAAACTTTGGGACACCTCAATGCTTATCCGAGGTGGTTTATTACCGTGGTTTTAGAAGAAAGGGGGAGATAAAACATGGATAATAAAGATTCATCTTCCATTCCATTTGCACCCTGAATGTTTATATTCAAACACTTTCTGTTGGGCCTTTCTGTATTTAAGAAGCTATAAAGGTGGTAGTGAAGAATCTGTTCTCAGATTATGGCTCTGTGCCTTTACAGCCATTTGCTTCGGAAATGTTACTTTACCTCTGAGTCTGTTCCTTCGTCCTCAGAAGGTCATTATGAGAACTGAATAGAATTCAGGGCAAGTGCTTAGCACAATACCTGGCAGGCTATAAACACCCCATAAATTTTAGTTGCCCTGAGCTTAATTACTGTTTTTTGTTTATTACATCATGATTTGATCAGTGTGACTTTTGTCTCAGCAAGGGTACGATCCGCTAACTGCCTCTCCCTGTGCGCCTCATTCTTTGGGTCTCTCCAAAGCCTGAGGTTCATTCTTCGGAGACTTTTCACGCTTATGGCTCATTCTCCTTTACGAGGTTTGAAAGGTGAGCGCCAGCTCTGAGCTTGGACGCTGACACGACTCTGCACAGACCCAGAACGTCCTGTGCTTTTCCCTGTGATGCAGCCGGAGAAACTTCCCATCCCCGCCTTCCCCCCATGAGCACCGCTTGTGAGCTCTGTTCAGTTTGGAGGATGGGCCGCAATGGATTAGCGTGACTTGATCGTCTGAACTGTAACCCAACCAGCACCCCACGGATCTACGAAAATATTTCTAAGAATGATTCCATTCGCAGGGATTTTTAGCAAGCTTATCTGTGTTGTACAGATGCAACCCTTGCAACTGCATTGAGCTCCAGATCAGAGGCTCCAAACTTTTCCGTAAAGCACCAGATAGCAAATATTTGGGGTTTCGTGGACTACACACAATCGGGTTTCATCTTGTCATTCTTTTTCTTTTCTCCTCCCCACAACCCTTTGAAGACATAAAAAGCTCTTAACCTGTAAACTGTAGGGAAACAGACTCTGGGCAAAAAATTGGCCCACAGGCTCTGGTTTACTGATCCTTCTTACAGGTCTCTGATTTCCTTTGCATTAGTTTGGCGATCAGGAAGAACACACACTTGAATTCTCTTCTCTTTGCTAGAATCATATTGAAAGTCTGGTTTTCAGCTTTTAGGAAACTGGACTCTTTCAGAGATTTCCTTGGAAAAGAAGAGGGTATTTCATCGAAATACATTTCGAGGGGCACCTGGGGGACTCAGTCAGTTGGGTGACCGACTTCGGCTCGGGTCATGATCTCGCGATTGGTGGGTTGGAGCCCCGCCTCGGGCTCTGTGCTGACAGCTCAGAGCCTGGAGCCTGCTTCAGATTCTGTGTCTCCCTCTCTCTCTGCCCCTCCCCCTGCTCGTGCTCAGTCTCTGTCTCTCTCAAGAATAAATAAACATTTTTTTAAAAACTTAAAAAAAAAAAAGAAATGCATTTCAAAATACATCTTGTGTATTTACACACACTCGCACACATATGGCCCCTGCGTTCCAAGAAGTTGAAGTGAATGAAAATGTCTGAACCTTTCCTTCTGTTGCCATGTGAACATAGGTTAAAACAAAACGTATATCCTCAACAAGCACCAGGTTTTCTGACCGATGAAATTTCTAATGCGTTGACTTTGGAGGGCATTCTATTTCCACCGGTCCCCGCCTGCCTGGCTCCCCTCTCCGTCCCTCTTCTCGGTGTCCCTTGCCACGTCCTCTGTCGTCTCCTCGTCTGTTGGGCTCTCTCCTTCCCCCCACCCCCATCGCTTCTTCACACTGCTTGCTCTGTGGGCCTCTGCGATGAAGGTCAAACATCTGGTTTTCATCTACCCACACTGTTTAACTGAAGCCCAGCCGACCAGATTTCCTGTTCATAAATCATTACTCATCTGGAGCACACTCAGGACCACTTTGGGGACTGTTTGCTCAGCGTATCTCCTTTTTTAGAAGAACTGCCTCCCTTCCACGCCGTTTCGAGCTGGCCAGCATCTTCTGAGTTGATCATTTTCTCAATTTTTATTTTTGAAAAGGTGGCAAAAGGGAAAGGTTTTCTTTGATAAGGCATTTAAACAAATTGTATCAAAATTAGAGTTTGGTAAAACCTAAGAGTCTACAATAATACCCGTAGTGAAAACCCTGGAAGTACATACATATGATGTTAAGGAGGGACAGTGTTGGATATTTTAAAGAAAGCTTTCAGCAGCAGGGATAGTTAGCACATATTCGCAGCTACGTGCCAGGCGGCGCTGGAAATCTTAACTCGCCTAAGTCACAGCAACCCTACCAAATAAGTGCTCTTAACCTTATGTTACAGACAAGCAAACCAAGGCACAGGAAAGGTCAGTAACCTGTCCATGCAGGTAGGGACTGGCCGCCCTGTCCTGCGACGGGAACCGGGGGATCTGGCACCAAGTCTGTGCTCTTAAGCACCTGATCTGACTGCTTCCAAGCTGCTTCAGCTGTAAAATTACCCTCAATTCACAGATAGAGAAACTGAGGACCAAAGAAGTAAAGTAAATGAAACCATCATAGCTATTTTTAAATTTCTCCAAACACTGTCTCTTTCTTAGAACTTCGGGCAGGTTTTAGTGCCGTGTTTTACGAGTTTATAGTGAGCTCCCAAGAAGTGTTTTAATTCCTCTTTGTGGAAACAAAGTTAAAAACCTAATTCCACTTTTACATTTTTCGCAGACGCATGGGATATGCCATCAAAGAAATAAAATGAATATGTCAAAATATTTTAACCTAAAAATGGACCAAGTCAATCCGATGTTTTTCCTACGGTCATGATGTCAATGATTTCAGAGGAATTAAGTAAGGAAATGAAAATGCGAATTCAGGTAAAGGGCCCCAGGTCCTGTTCTAGCTCTTGGGTCATATTGGACAATGACCAGGAGACAGTTAATGACCATCCATGGCATCCAGTAGGTGCTAAACACTGTGCCAGGTGCTAGGGAAAGGAGGTGGAATTGGCCACTTCTCCCCCTGCAAAGAATGACACTGTAGCAGCAGACATAAAATCTGTAGTGAGATTCCCGTCAATGGTAGTGATTTGTAGTGATGTGGATTCTTTGTATGTGAGAGATACGCTAGTCTTTCTCCATCATTGCTCAAGTGGCACGTTAGTGGGGCGGTGCTGGCTGGGGAGGGCTGGGTCATGTGTAGTAAGCAGCAACACCAAAATCTCAAGAGCTTAATACAACAAAAAGTTGTTACTCACATTGCGTGTCCTGTGTGATGCAGCAGTGGCCTCTGCCCCACACAGTCATTCAAGGACCCAGGCTAATGATGCTTCCACAATTTTGTAGCTACATCATCACAAACATGAGGCCAGGTTCATCATAGGGAAATTAAAGAGGGTGCCTTCTTACTCTCTCAACAGAATAGAACACATACCCCTTCTCCCTGGCTAGAACTCATTGTCTGGACCCTCTACCTGCAAGATGGATGGGATATATGTGGGAGCTGGTGAGTCCCACTGTGTACTCAGGCTCAGAATAAGGAAAATGGTTAGTCTGTTTCCTAGTTTCATTATCTCTTCAGTCCCTAGGCTCCCAAGAGATAACAGAGTCTTTAGAAGAGGGACAGATACCCTATGTTAAGAAACAGATACCCTATGAGGGATAATTGGATGGAGACATCGATTCTCAAATATATTGCAATTAAATGTACATTATTAGAGTTTACAAATCCCAAGTATTTTATAATCATTATATTTTTGAATCCTGAAAACAACTCTATGAAACTAAATAATTTGCCCGAGGAGGCACAGGTCATAAGTGGTATATCTTGTATCGGAACTCCAGTCAATGGGATTCCAAAGCCTGTGCCATTATCCCATATGCAATGCTGCTAAGAATCATCTCACACAGTGCAAAGAAAGTGATGTACAAGGTTTTGTGAATTTTTCATTGTATTTACATACATATTCCACCTTTCTTCTCTCCTATGTATGGCTTGAAATTTGTTTGTTGCCTCTATCCTGTTCTTTCTTTCTTCAGTCTCTTTCATTTTGCAACGATCTTTTTCTTTGGCTTGGTTGCTTTCATGCAATCTGTGCTACTTGTGCTGTGTCTCAGGTGGATGCATACATCATGGTCAAATAAACACATGCAGAATAAAGTAGGGTATTTATTTGTTTGTTTATATAAACAGGCAGCCTCCAGATAGTGCAAAATCTATGATTCTAGTCTTCTAATTCCAAAAGCCAACTCAATAATCATTAAAACTTCCCCTATTGCTTAGTGGCTTCTGCTGTTTATTAGCAAGATATTTATATGAAGAAAAATCAGAAATTGATGGCAGGTAACTGATCCTGACATACGGAATTGGTTAAATAGAGGTGAGGTGATAGTCCTCAAGACCCCTCCATCCTGAGAAGGAAAGCTGAGAATTCCTGTTATCTCCTGGGGCTCAGATCACCTACTGAGGCTAGAGCTTTAGAATACTTGGGAACAAATATCATGGTACCAAGATGTTTTACTCCCTCTTACCGCCTTAGTAAGGAGACGAAAGAGAGCGCAAGCTCCAGTCCAAGGTGATCACCCAGAAGCAGAAAAAACAGCAGAGAAAGTTTATCATTTGTTAAGGGAGGTTGTTTCTCTCTATTTCTGGCAATGCAATAATGCGGTTTCACATAAACATGCCATATGTGAAACTGCCCATTTCTAATGCCAAGCCGATCCCAGAGCTTTTGTGTTTGTGGTTGTTCCTGCCGGGGATATTCCCTAATTACCACACCCCTTCCTTTCATCAGATATTTTCATGGCTGGCTCACATCTTCACTTCCTTCAGACGTCTGCTCAGATGACTTCCTTCCAGAAAGGCTTTCCCTCAGCACCATTTATAAAGAATACACTCATGCGCACACACTGACACACACACATCACTGTCGATTATCCTACTCTGCTATATTTTTCTGCTCAGCACTTATCATCAGCAGACACGTTATATATTTATTTGCCTATCTCTGTATATTATTTAGGGTAGGCTAAACTGATGTAATAACAAACAGACTCAAACAGACAGTGTCTCCGCATAATACAAGTTTTATTTCTTGCTCGCATAACAGACCCGGGAGGTATTCAAGTCAGCAGGTCAATCCTCCCCGCTGCAGTCGTTCAGGGATACACACTCCTTCCATTGTGTGGCTCCATCAGTCATCCCCCAAATCCAGGAAACAGAAGATAATAAAACACGGGGAGATATGCATAGGAGGTTTTCACTGTCCCCACATTGGGATATATCACTTTTACTTGTTTGATTAGAAAGGACTCAATTTTAGGGCCATATATAGCTTTAAGCGATGTTGAGAAATAGAGTTTTAGTATGCATCCAAAGAAAGGGAGGCTGGATTTTGCTGAAGAGCTCACAGTTTTGATCTAGTGTTCTTCCACTAAAATGTAAGCTACTTGTAAAGAACAATTTTGTTGTGTTCATGGTTATATTCCCAATGCCCAGAACATAATAGACTTTCCACAAATTCATATTAAATGAAGGGGAAAAAATGAACAAAAACAAACTTGGTCTGAAGGTTTGAATGTAACCTGAGAAGTCCGGGATTACTGTCCAGGGCTTGTTAAGAGAATACGTTCCCCAGGATTCGCATCCCTGTGTATTTTCCCCATTCATACCTCTATAGATGATTTAATTTAGAATGAAAAAGATTAAAAAGTTGCCCAAGCATGGGCAGTTTCCTTTAATGGCCCTGATGAATAAAAAAATCACGATTATTCAACATTTCTGGCATTGAAAATTTACAAATGTATCCCTCGAAAACAAGAGAAAGGAATCTTAGCAATATTTTAGGTAGGTAGGGTGCAAGCTTAGCTGAGAGAATCTTGAGATTTCCCCCTCAGTCTCCAAGATGCACCTCAGGAAGGGATTAGACCGATGAGTAGTCCACACTCATCCACAACACAGGAAAATCTGCTCATTTACTCTCTCAAGTCTGTCCAGAAGGGCCCTAGAACAAGGAAATCATTCAACAGACAGAAGCTGTGGCCTCTGGACCGACTTACCAAGGGCTTCAATCCACCTCCAGGGCAACACGTCAACAAAGAGACGTACATTACTTTTTCGAACCAGAAGGAAACAACGGGCTCTCTGAACCTTTGACCAGTGGATGGTGCTTTGCCATTTCCATCTTGTTTTGTCTCCACCAGTTCACATCACATGTGATGGACACTTAGCGCCATGTTGCAGGCTGTGAGGACTTATATATGCAACATTCGAAGAGCATGCATGGGAAGAAATGGTTTTGACCAAAGGGTCTATACTTAGCAAGCAGTGGCAGTTCTGTGCTATTACCTCTGGATGCAATAACTGTCTGTGTGTGTGTGTGTGTGTGTGTGTGTGTGTGCATGTGCACACATGCATGTGTGTTCCAGACAGCCAACCACGGGACTCCAGACTACCCTAGACAATTTGCTTAGTACTACTTTTCTGGAAAGTACCCTTTCCTGTTATTCATGTAGTCAGTCATATTAAGAGTGGGTAAGTAGGTACTTGACCCAAACTGGACAGCTGGGTCAATTAATCTTTCTCCAAAAACTGGATTGAGGAAGACAGGTGACTCTGGATCTGTATTTTAGTGATGATGTTTTCTGATACAGGGGAAGCAATGATTGTATTAGGAGGTCCTGCAAGGAGTATTTTGATTACTATTATGGGTTTTTGTGGCCCCTAAATGATGTTGGGGGGAAACTCACACATAAAATTGTCTTTCATAATAGTAATGATGACTATCTTTTTCCTGAACACACACAATATGTCAAGTAGGGTACTAGATACTTTGCTTGCAAGAATGCTAGGATTCATATTATTAGTTATTAATATCTCTACACGTTAAATAAAGCTATCTCAGAGAGATCGAGCTAACCCAAATGTGTCAGTTTTCTACTGCTGCTGTAACAAACCCAAACGTATTATTTCAGTTTGGGAAGTCAGAATTCCCAAAATGGACCTCACTGGGAGAAAATCAAGGTGGGCAAGGCTGACTTCCTTCCTGAGGGCTCTTAGAGAGAGTGTTTCTCTGCCCCTCCCTTCTTTAAAAGCCACCAGCATTTTCTGGTTCCACCCCCCACCTGCAAAGCTAGCCATGGCTTTGACCTTTCTCCCATGATCACTCCTCACTCTCTGACTCTGATCTTCTGCTTCCCTCTTCCAGTTTTAAGGCCCTGTGTGATTATATTGCCCTCCCCCTGAATCCTCCCAGATAATCTCCCAATTTGCTGTTCAGCAAAATTAATTCTATCTGCAATCTCAGTTCCCCTCTGCTATGTAATGTAACATATTCCAATGTTCCAAGGATTAGGACGTGGATGTTTTTTTTTTTGGGGGGGGGCATAATTCTATCTACCTCTAGGTTGCATAGCTAGCAAGGGTGCATAGCTAGCTGGATTCAAATATGAGTCTGCCTATAACACTCCCATTCATAACAGCCACATTCTTCAACCTCTCATCTTATTGGTATGCTGTTCTTCCTGCTGCTTGCGTGACTTCTGGAGGTACTTCAAGACCCTTTTCCAAAGAAGACATCCAGATGACCAACAGACACATGAAACGACGCTCAACATCACTCATCATCAGGGAAATACAAATAAAAATCACGATGAGATACCCCCTCACACCCATCAGAATGGCTAACATTAACAATTCAGGAAACAACAGATGTTGGCGAGGATGTAGAGAAAGGGGAACACTCTTACACTGTTGGTGGGAATGCAGACTGGTGCAGCCACTCTGGAAAACAGTATAGAAATCCCTCGAAAAATTAAAAATAAAACTATCCTACACCCCAGCAATTGCACTACTGGGTATTTATCCAAAGGATACAAAAATGCTGATTCGAAGGGGACACATGCACCCCAATGTTTATAGTAGTGCTATCAACAATAGCAAAACTATGGAAAGAGCCCAAATGTTCATCGACTGACGAATGGATAAAAAAGATATGATGTGTGTGTGTGTGTGTGTGTGTGTGTATAGATAGATAGATAGATATACATAGATAGGCAGATAAATAGATAGAGATAAATACACACACACACACACACACACACACACACACTGGAATACTACTTGGCAATGAAAAAGAATGAAATCTGGCCATTTGCAACAACATGGATCGAACAAGAGGGTATTATGCTAAGCAAGATAAGTCATAGAAAGACAAATATCATATGATTTCACTCATATGTGGAATTTAAGAAACACAACAGGTGAACATAGAGGAAGGGAAGGAAAGAATAAGATGAAGAGAGAAAGGGAGGCAAACTATAAAAGACTCTTAAATACAGAGAAAAAACTGAAGGTTTGTGGAGGGAGGTGGAGGGGGGACGGACTACATGGGTGACAGGCATTAAGGAGGGCACTTGTTGGGATGAGCACTGGGTGTTGTATGTGAGCGATGAATCACTGGGTTCTACTCCTGAAATCAATACTACACTGTATATTAGTTTACTTGAATTTAAATAAACTAATTTTAAAAAGAAAACCTAAATTCGAAGCCTCCTCATTACTCAAAGCTGAGCATGACTTCAATCTCTGCCAAGAAACATTTCCCAAGTAAACTCTCCTAGTGAGCAACAAAATCATAGGGTCAAACCCCATCTTCAGTCTTTCCTTCTGTGGGTTTGTAGAATCTGGAATAAAAAACCAATCCCAACTCTGTGTAGCCCACCTCATTTTATACCATCTAGCCATTTGGTTTTAAATCTTAAAGTGAAAAAGAACAAGAATAATTTTTCTCGGAGAAAGATTTTCACATATACACAGGAAATGACTAATGATGACCTCTTTACCTCCACATCTTCTGTTGACCGCATGGAAGAGATCTGGTTCCTTCAACCACGCTCCCAGACCAGGGACCCGCTCCACCCCCACACTCAGGGCACACTCTCCTGCCATACTACTGTTCAATGATGGGCCCCTTCCAGAGTGGCAATTCCTTGAGAGCGGCCTAATCAGATCCTCACCTAGATACCGTGCTTCTATAAACTCTCTGAGATCAAACTCCCTGTTCTCTGGTATGCCACAGCATCTCTTCAGCTTTAACTGATATTAAGGTCATTAAGGTATTTGTATCATGCTACTACTAAATACTATCACTTTATTGTATGTTGGAAAGTAGTTTATTTGTGGGATTCGGGTGAGCAGACCCAAACAAAAGTGCCTTCCAGCCAATCAAAGTGGATTTCATAGATCCAGCCCCTTCTTCCATCAGGTCTCACCTCCCAGGTTCACGCCACCTATAAATGTGAAAATGACTTCGGCATGTCTGTCCATGGCGCTGATAAAAAAAATGCTCAGCAGTGTGGAACTGGGGACGGAGTTCTGCAACACAAAGACCAAAAATCTTTGGGTTACTGAGTCAACATTTCCTTTGGACACCATTAGCCACTTAGTAATTCACCTCATTATGCCAGGCTCCACCCCATAATTCTCCAACATGTCCACAAGCAGATCGTAAAAGGCACATCAAATGGCTTGATGAGGAACAGATTATGCACTAAGTCAACCACATTTCCCAGCTAAACTCCCGTGAAAGCAGGAAATGATGTCTGTGGGTCATGGCAGCTATCATCAGAGTACTTATGTTCCCCAGATCCTCCACTGAGCGAAACTCAGTGATAAGAATGGGTTCAAACAAGTCACCTTACCAAAAATTGCAATCATCATTCTTACTTTTGTGAAAATACATAAAATCAAAAAGCAGGGTCATATAACCAGGTGTGACTTCTACACCTTTGCACGTACCCCCGAGTGTCCTCGGTGTCCTGTCAATGAAACGAACACAGTATCTGTTCTTCCTGTCTCTCTGGGTTGTGATGAGTATCAATTTAGCTGAGATCATGAACATGTGCTTCCAAAACCACGGACATGTCCTCCATCACTGTGCCCTTGAGACAATCTTGACATCTGAGCACACCTTTCCTGGCTGCATCTCAACGTCCTCAACCAGCTAAGGAATGCCATACATCTGGGTGCAACCCTCGGGGAAGTTCTAGCTGCAGAACTTCCTTAAAAATGCACCGACTACATACAGTTTGGAGGTTCGGAACAATTGATATAGCCGAAAACATTCATAGTACTAATCCCAGAAGAAAATTAATCACGCTTTGTTTTAACAGAACAAGTTTCACACTTGATGACCCGACTTGTATTTTGGGAAATGGCTCTGGTGCCCTTGGGATGGATCATCCAAAGAAAGGAGTGAGCCAATCTCACTGAAGGGATCCCTCTCCTTCATGTACTACGTAACTTCATGTGACCACACCTGCTACTTGGTGCCATGCAATCACCAAAGAAATGGTCAACGCAGACACACACAGCAGCTGGTTGGAGGTGTGTGAAATGTGGTAAAACAAGGACCCAGGGAAAAGCCAGCACCCTCATCAAGTGTGTGATCTTGACCTGGCCACCCCACATCTCAGAGCTCAGTTGCCTAATCTGTAAGATAGGCTTATGGTCCCTTCTCTCCCTTCATACCTTCTTCATCGTACTTTCTCCTCCATTGTACCTTCTATAGAAAACTGTCATGAAGGGTGAGTGAAATAATTAACATACATGAAATTGCCAACACCAAAGCCAAGCTAGAGCATAGATCTTCCATGACCCACACAGAAGCAAATGTTTTCTTTGACATAAATCAAGGCTAATTCATACAAGACCAACGTCCACAGATGACTTAGCATTGCCTTTGATCTCAAGCTTAACATTTGTCAGTGTGTCAGAGTTTTCCGTCATTATATCATGAGCCCCAACAGATCTCCTTGTAGGTATAAGAAAACCTTATATAATGTGTAAGCGCTTCAGAATAAACTTGACAAGTGTTCGCAATAACAAAATTATCAAACTTAAGATGAAAAGTAATTTAAAAGTAGAGAGCAGTGGAAGCACGCTGAGTTAAGATAAAAATTGCAGAAATGCAAAGTAGCTTCCGGCTTTAATGATAGTATTTGTAACACCCTTGGACAATGAGGAAAAAATCATGTTCTGTCATAACAAAAGGAGGTATTCACAGAAGATTTAAAATAAAAAACTATATTGAACTACGTAGTTTACAAAGAACATTCCATGCATGTTAGCTCAGTGAACCCCTTTTGCAGTGATAAAACTAAAGCTTAGAGACGCTAAGGGGCTTCCTCGGTGCCAAGGTCCTACCCTACTGTCCACACGCCAGAGCCCGTGTGCCTTCCCTCTAACCCTAGACTCTGAAGTACAGCTATTTGCTTCTGATCTCTACCCACACAGGCTGTAGAGTCAGGGAAGAAGAATCAGACAAGGCTAGAGAAAGCCAGGAAGACTCATGCCCTGTGTCCAAATTGAGGCATATCCCAGCAGATGAGGTTATCCAAGGAAAAGCCATCAGGTGGATTCACAAAGTGGATCAGTTTACATCCCGAATGGGGGAAGCTGGTGCTCCTCGGCCCCCGTAATCCACAGACAGGGGCTGGAGCAGAGGAGTCAATATTCTGTGGTAGTGGAAGGAGCAGTCATCAAGCAGGAATCCAGGCCTCAGCCAGGAGACTGGCGTGACTTCATCTTTGCCAATTTTGATAGGGGCACTTTTACCCCAATGTTCATAGCAGCACTTTCAAAGATAGCCAAATTATGGAAAGAGCCTAAATGTCCATCAAATGACGAATGGATAAAGAAGTTGTGGTTTATATACACAATGGAATAGTACTTGGCAATGAGAAAGAATGAAATATGGCCTTTTGTGGCAACGTGGATGGAACTGGACAGTGTTATGCTAAGTGACATAAGTCATACAGAGAAAGACAGATACCATATGTTTTCACTCATATATGGATCCTGAGAAACTTAACAGAAGACCATGGGGGAGGGGAAGGGGGAAAAAAAAGTTACAGAGAGGGAAGGAGGAAAACCATAAGAGACCCTTAAATACTGGGAATAAACTGAGGGTTGATGGGGGGTGGGAGGGAGGGGAAAGTGGGTGGTGGGCATGGAGGAGGGCACCTATTGGGATGAGCACTGGGTGTTGTATGGAAACCAATTTGACAATAAATTTCATATTAAAAAAAAAAGTCCTGGCATTCAAAAAAAAAAAAGAGACTGGGATAAGAACTGAGCTCTGGACTCAGGGTCAATGACGGCATCCAGCAGGGACTAGGGAGGGGCTCAGTCATACCACTCAGAACATGCTGGGGAAGCGGGAATTGGATCCCAGATAGAAGAATAATTGTGGACCCTGCCAGGTGATGAGCCAAGGATGCTGGCGTATCTCCTGCCCTGGTCAGAACTGGCCCAGGAAGGAGGAGAACTGATTCTTCCAAGGGAGGAGGTCTTGCTGAGCAAAGCTAGAAAAGGTCAATTTCAAAAAAAGTTGGGGGGGCAGCTCATTCCACCCAGATCACCCTCTTCATCTCTGCCTTTTGAACACTATGTTTTATTATTATTAAATTACATGCTCATTTATCGGCAAAGATTCACTGAGTTCCTACAGTGGCCAGGCACTGTGCCAGGTGGTGTTTATTTGATGGTATGTGAAACAGACCTGGACTCTGCCCCCAAGGACAGACACAGGCTGTGACAGTACCCTGGCGCTGAGCAGAGGGAGGGTGGGACCCCAGGGGAGGCGGGTGAGCCACTCACCTTGGTTACAAGATTGAAGGGGGCCCCAAACACCTCAGCAATCCAGTAAATGGCATTTTAATGCAAAATTTTAAAAAATCAAAATAAACCCAACACAACCCATGATGAATAACATATGAAACTATCCAAATAAAAGAGAATCTGATGACAGAAACCTACAGAGAAGAAGCAAAAATCACCCACGCTGCCATCATCGCTTGGGGTACTCCTGTGGTGAGTCCTTCCTGCCTGCTTTTAAATGTATAGATTTGAGTGTGGAAGGGGGGAGCACCCGGTTCAGTCGAGTAAGTGAACGACTCTTTGATGTCGGCTCAGGTCGTGATCTCATGGTTCGTGAGTTTGAGCCCGAGTCAGGCTCTTCGCTGATTATGCGGAGCTTGATTGGGATTCTCTGTCTTCCTCTCCCTCTGCCCCTCCTCCGCTCTCTCTTGTGCTGGCTCTCGCTCTCTTTTAAATAAACTTTAAAAAACTTTAGTAAAAATATATACACATGCACACATCTCAGTGTACAGTGGGAGTGATGCCCTCCCCTTAGTTTCATCCTTCAGACTTGCATTTCAATCCTTTATGACTCAGAGGTGTTCTCAGGTTCGCATTTTCCTGGTTGAGGTTAAGTGGCAGTTGATGCTTCCAACACAGCACGCCTACTGTGACCCCCACTGTATTTCTTGCGTGTCCTGAGGTCCACCCAGGGAGCCCTGCTTGCCCTAGATCTCAGGATCTGGGCCAAAGGAGGCCCACACTGTTACTCACTTCCTGGGAGTGTGGGCCATCATGCCATCTTCAAACTTCTATCCCAACGCGGGGTAAGTTCCACTCACATTATCATTGGCCAAAGCAAGTCACGTGGCCCCACCTACCCTGGGTGGGGGGCAGCTCTGTCATGGTTATGACACGATCATCTGCCTCCGTGACTATCACGGCCATCCCTTGACCAAACCAGGTCAGGGAGGCATTCTTGCTCCTTTGGCTACTGTGGAGAGAGATGGTCACTGGACCTGGCATCCCAACAGCAAAGAGAGAAGCATGCTGTTTGGAACAGCGGACAATGCTGAGTAGCCAAAAATTGGCATTTATCCAGGGAGCAAACCTCATCAGCTACCCAAGGTCCAAATGCCTTTTATTTGGGCGTCTTGAAAGAACACCTCCCCCCCCCCCACCGATTAATCTTTTCCCATTTGTCGTGGGGGGTTTTGGTATTTGCTTTTTTTTTTTTTTTTTTTTTTTTTGCATCAGTAGGCTTTCTTTTTTTTTTTTTTCTAGCACTTTTAGGTTGTGGAAATACCAAGCAGAAAGTACTGAATAGCGTTCCCTTACACCCTCTTTTGAGACACACAGAGCTTCCCTATTCTTAACATCTTGCGTTAATGTGATACATTTGTGATCATTGGTGAATGGAGTTGGCTGAGGCTCTTAGCCAGGGAGGAGCCTTATCCGCTGTGGCAAGGAGTCTGAGCTCTTGGTGGTCCTGCCTCTGTGGAATGGTGATGATTTTTCCTTAATCGCAGTGTGCTTGGTGGTCCAGGGAGGCACAGCAAGGGACCCTGGGGCCTTCATCTGTATTCCCCTCCACCCACTTTGAGCGAATAATTCCTTCACCCTTGAGGAGCGGGATCAATCATGCAGGCACTATAATCCACTCCTTTGCTGGTTAGCTCCGTAGCATGAGGAGCCCTGAATGGCCAAGTAGCAGCATTATTTCCCACTGAGTGGATGGAAGAAGCTATCCTTTCTAGAGTACTAAAATCTCTCACGCAGAAGATCCCAGCAACATGGCCACCGAAGAGAAAAATGTAATCAGTTTATCAGGGATACTTGTGTAAAATGACACGCTCCTTTCCATCTCATTGTTCTTAGATCCGTATGTGTTAGTTATGAAAGAAGCAGCACTGTATATGGGTCTCAAGCACAGCCTGTAGAACAACATCATAACATCACAAGGCGTTCTTCCCCGGCTGGCTCCCATCTGCATTTTCAGCACACCGTTTATATCAATCGTTAGGATGATCGCATATATTCTGGTTCTCCTCTCCTTCCAGCAACCTAGTAGTAAAGTCCTTCTTCCTTCCCTGGAACTTAAGTTTGCCTTGTGCCTCAATGTGACCAATGACATAGGAGTGGCAGTGCTAACTCCCGGCAAGGAATGCGTTGCCTTATCTTTTTTTTTTTTTCTTACCTTGGTAACTGTGGAAACATTTGTCAGGATGAAGCCTCCACCAGCCAGAGTTCAGGCGGGGCTGGGCCTGAAATGTGAGTAAGAAACCACCCATGGTTGTGTTGGGGTTTGTTTCTTTCTTCACCATAACCAACCTACCCTCACCAACTCACCCTTTCTTCTATAAGCTCAGTTGCTTCTGGGCCATGGGGTACATGATAAAACCAATGAAACTCATTCGTTGTAAAGTGATTCCCTTTAGAGACAAGGCAGTGAATAAGGTGTTCAGTAAGTCTGTGGATGGTGGTGCTGGTGGAGCACAGTAACCAGGAGAAGCAAAGCCAATTTCGGAGTCAAGGTCTGTCCCAAGGAGGACCCATCACTGTTCCCTCATGGTGCCATGGGCCAATGTTATCAACCTGCCATATGGAGTTGTTGGTTGGTCCCTCACGACGCCATGTAGGGAGATAAAGTTTGCATAATTTGCCGGCAAGTAAACCACACAACAGCAGCAATGGCCAGGCCAACCCTAATAAAACAGAGTCTCTATCATGGATCCCAATCATAGTCTTTAGCATAAACTCTAGGGCCACGTGGGTGTTTTTAGCCATTGATCATTGGAAGAAAGAAGCTAAAAAAGCTCCCCGACGTGAGTCATCCCATCTGCCTGATGACTGAGAGCACCCCCTACAGTGGGGATCTTTGGGTGGCCTTTCAGGTAAGATGACTATTCTCAGCTTCTGGGCTCGTTTCAAAAGGCCCAGCCTTTTACCCCAAATCTCTTTGCCTCTAATCCTCCAGTCCTGCTCAGTTGGGGCCCTGACTACCGTGTCATGCTCCATTAATCAGTATGGCTCTTCATCGCCCGCCACTTCTTCACCCCTGGTTGCCACGGATGGAGGCGGTGTTGAGGACATGACACCATTTGTTGTGATTTTCCTCCCTGTTAAGTTTACTTCACACCAAGTAGACAAGATGATTGCTCAGAGTTCTGCCTTTAGAAGCTTCTTCCCTGCTGCTTTCCTTCTTCAGGGTACCCTGAATAACAAATAGCTTCACACAGCATCAGTCCACTGTCACAAGGCACTGACACAATTTGCAGTTATCTATGTACCTATAGAGATAGATAGATAGATAGATAGATCATGCTCCATTTTTCTTCTCCTCCGTAATAGTCACAGATGTGGGCTAAAGAAGGGGCCACATTGTGAGAGAAGTAAGAGTGTCGCCTACTAGCTCGTGCCAAGTTCCTGTGTCTACAGACTCTGCTTGTACCAGCCCAGATCTTCCACTGATGGATGGAGCCAAAGCTGGACTCACCCGAGTCCGTGGCAGGTTGGCGGGGCAACACCTGGCCCATGACTGGCAACCTACGCGGGATGGCCACCTGGTGTCCCTGGCATGACAGAAGCCATCTCCAAAAGAAGAGCCCTTATGTGCTCAAGGGGATGTGGATGGGTTCCAAAATCCACAGGAACTCCGCTGTGACTCTGTCCAGTCGAGGCTTGTCACTGGCCCCTCACGGAGTCTCAGAGGGGCTTTCTGTGGTGGATCAAAGCAATAGTAGGGGCCTCGCAGCTGGTCCCCGTGCGCTGTTCCAAATGTCTGTCTTATGATAAACTAAAAAGTCTCTAAAGAAAATAAGCTAATAGCAGTAAAAATAAATGTTGAAAGACACAAATCCTGAAGTTTACAAAATTAATTTTCAAAGCAATGAAAAAATAAACAACTGAAAAAGTTTTTAAATTCGGAAAGGCAGAATGAAATAGCATACGCTGAGGGTATGAACAAGGAAGATGCCATTAAAAAGGATTCAGAGATTATAAAAGATAACGTCTTAGCATGATTCGAGAGGAATAAAATGAAAATAATTTGAGGATGATGGAAGCGAGATACAAATAATGGAGAGACAGTAACGCAATAACTCAGCAATTCTAATTAAAGGGCTTTTCTAGACAAATATGAGAAGAATCATCCTAATGGTATACACAACCCCTCTAACCCGCAGCTTGGTGAGGAGACCAGGCCATGTTCTCAAGATGGCATTGAATCACATACTTGGCTTCCTACCGTACCCAAGCAAGGAGGTGGAAGCTGGCAACTTTCATAGCTGAGATAAATTCACCATCTGCAGGACTTTGGCACACAACCCCAAACGTCCCCAGAGGTGTCCCATATCCTTCGTTACCTATAGCCAACACGCACACGTGCACCCGTCATTCTGTGCACACACATTAAGCAAGAGGCTCTCAAGAGGCTTCGAGAGACATACGCGCACACTAATCCAAACCCTTGCTCCCAAAGTCTCATGCAGTAAAAAAAGAATAAAAGTCACATGTGAAAATTAATGAAGCTGATGGCTATTTGCACCCCACTGGCCTCCAGTCTTGATGTCCTCCCATGTGCATGGTGTGACTTTACTTTGGTTTCAGGCCAACTTTGAACTAATCAACTTCATGGTGCCCCTTTTTTATGGTTTTACCCAAAACGTACGGGCTCATAGGAGGCAATGCCTTGCACATAGAGCATTTCACTGGAAAAGTGCCCTCCAAACACCTGGTCACCAGATCTCTCTCCTGGCAGCCAGCCACAGGTGCTTCCTTACTGCCACAGGTGAGGCTCACGGAACCAGCATCTGAGTTGGAGAGCTGCATACAGGAAGCCACTGGAACGTGCTTTGGGGAGCAACACTGTCATCTCCAGGGATGGTCAGAGTTTTGGGGGTGGGGGAGGCTTCAGTGAGGGGAGTGAAAAGACGTGGGCAGATGATGGCAATCAAATGGAATGGAGTGGTTTTCATGAGGTTGTGGGGGGCAGCTCTGGGAGATGGTGATGGGGAGCAGAGAAGGCAAACTCATCCTACTGGCCCTGGTATGGCTGGGATTCAAAGAAAAACCCTTGAAAGAACGGAGGCAGAGAGCATTCCCCTTAGCAGAAAACCAGTTTTAGGGTAAGGCAAGTAAAAGAAAAAAAAAAAAAAGATTCTGAAAACTTTTTGAGAATACAAGGGGAGTTTGCCATGATACAGGTGATCCAATAGGCACAGTGGAAAGATCTAGAAAAGAGGGAAGAAATAGGGGTTGGAGGCTAATTAGGAGGCGCAGAGAGCGTGTGGGAGGAGTCTCCAGCAGTGATGAATGACCAAACCTCCCACTAACCGAGCTGTCAGCCTCCCACCAAGCAGCCCAGGGCTTCTGCCGCATGGCTCCTGGGCTCTGATAGAACTTGTAAGCAGCCAAACTCAATACTCCCAGCCTTTGCATGTTTCAGCCAAATAAGGGACTCTTCCAGACCCTGACAAAAGGCGAAGAAATAAACCCTGGGATGTTGTCAAGAAACACAAGACGGAAGTGGTACCAGTGGCCATTTCTCCCATGCCCCACACCGAGGACAGGAAGAAAGGCACCTGGTCTGGGCATCCTGCCGGGAGCAAGGGCGGGCTGGGCACAGGTGCGGTGTTGCGTCATGGCGCTCCTGTGCTGGGTCCCCTCTTTCTCCACTAGCAGTCACATAGAGCCACAGTCGGCCCATTGGCTCTGGGGCCCAAGGATGCCCCGAGATGCTAAGAAACCCGAGGCCCCCATTTGGTTGGGGTTTCCCTGGCAACAGAACCTTGGTGAGCTGCCTCTCAATTTCAGTTTGTGATATGCACGGTGATCTCAGGCCACAGCCTGAGATCTAGGAGTCAACCACTCTTAAACGCTTGCCTGCCGGATGTGACAATTGAAACTCACCTTGCTTCTACGATTAACAACGGACCCCAGGGAGTCTGCCCTTTGCCGGGGTTCCTTGAGTAGGACATGGCTTCTGACACCAGGAGGTGGGGCTATGGGGCAAGCTGCCAGAGAAAAGCCAGGGGCCTGGGCAGATGCCCAGACAGCATTTGCTACACGGTGTTCTAACCTGGAGACAGAGATGACGTTTATATGCATGGCAGCAGGGATGAGGTTTGCAAGGGGGAAAAAAAACAGTAGGTATGAGCTCATAAAAATTTAAAGCCATGAAAATATCAGGAAAAGGGTGAACACTTTGAAAATGTGCAATATTTGTCAAAGTCCTTCAATGAGTGAAAAAAAAAAATCTTTAAAATAGAACAATAAATAGGCCAAAAGAAAAATAGCACAGATAGCAAGGCAGACTTTCAGACTGTGTTGAATTCAAAAGTCAGGTTGCCCGTTTAGCGGCTATGTGACTCAGGGCAATTATAAAACCTCTCTGAGCCTCCGTCGCCCTGCCTACAAAATGAAAAAGTTGCATTTTTTTTAAATTGTGTTAAATGTTTTTATTTTATTTTTGAGAGACAGAGTGCGAGGGGGGGAGGCGCAGAGAGAGAGGGAGACACAGGAAGCAGGCTCCAGGCTCTGAGCTGTCAGCTCAGAGCCTGACGCAGGGCTTGAACCCACGAACCGTGAGGTCATGACCTGAGCTGAAGTCAAACGCTTAACCACCTGAGTCACCCAGGCGCCCCTGAAAAACTTGCATTTTTACTAGAAGAATGCAATGCAATGGGCTCCAGACATGGAGCACAGTCTCTGGCCTGCAAAAGCCATTGTGTCCGTTACTGTTAGACTTTTTGCAACTGTTTAGACTGCATTCTAAATGTTTAAAATTTTAACTTCTCTAATAATTTTAAAATTAAAATTATGCAACATAAATTCTCATATATCGAATGGGCAAAGAGTTCATAAAATCAACATAGCCCTAACGGACAGATGGAACATTTCAAAGCCCATAAGTAGGAGTACAAATTGGTATCACTTTTCTCGTGGGCAATTTGGGGATGCATGCCAAACAACAAGACGGAGAATGGCCCTCTGACCGTATGTTCCATTTCTTACCATATATTCTGCAGGAACAAAAAGAGAGCTGGGTTAAGATCCATGCACAAGGTTACTTGCCACCATGTTATTTATTAACATGAAAAAGTAGAAACAATGTGGGTGTTTCGAAAAGCGAGCTGATGGGGGCTCCCGTGTGGTTCAGTCCATTGCGTCCGACTGGATTTCAGCCCAGGTCACGATCTCATGGTTCGTGAGATCGAGTCTCACTTTGCTTGGGATCCTCTCTCCCTGCCTCTCCCCCACTCATGCTCGCTCTCTCTCTCTTTCTCTTTCTCTCTCTCAGAATAAATGAACATAAAAAAGGAAAAGCGAGCTGGTATCCTTGTGGGTCATGCACAGGTGTGAAAGATCACAGGTGCGTCAAAAGGAGGCTCCAGGGTCCTGATCGGTAACCAGAAACACCATCGTGATCTGTTTAGTAGGTGACAACTAAATATTCTCTCCCCTTGAGATTCTCTCGTCCGTCACCCTTGGTTTGCAGAATCCACTCCCCTGACTCCTGCTTCCCATCCCCCATTCCCGGTGAACCCTTCCGAAGATTCCACCTCTGGGCCCAGGTCTCTCCTTACCCACCCAGTTCCCCAGCGCCTGGCGCCTGCCTTGCTTCCCTTTGCTCGATCCACAGTCTCTCTGGGCAGCAGCATCTGTGTCCCAGGTTTCCATGGCACAGGGATTCTCCTGAATCTGTCGTCCAACTGACGTCCCTCCTCTGCTTCTCTTGTGTGGCCGATGCTTGCTTAGCAGCTTTCGCACCATAAGAGCCTCAAGACCACGAGTCGTCATTCTCCCGACCGTTCCATAACCCATCATGTGTTCCCCGTCTCGAGGAATGGCTCCACCTCGCACCCCGTTCTGTAACCCGGGCCTGGAAACCACCATCGGCCCCCCGCTGTCCTCACCAGCCCCATCGAAGCAGCCACCCGGCCCTCTCGTTCCGGCCCCGCGTCTCCTCCATCCACTACTCCTTCCTCCCCGGCACGCGGCCCTTATCAGGGTCTTCGTCATTTCCAGCCAGACCGTTCATAGCCTCCTTTCCTGCCTCCCTCGACGGAAACCAAACAGTTCATGACAACAGCCGGTGGGGAGTAGACTGTCCTGCTACAATGAAATGTAATCGTGCCGTTTGCCCGCTTAAATTTTTAGTCGATGTCCCTTCACCTGCTCCGTATTAAACACTCTTTTGCGTGACAGGCCGGGCCCTTCAAGACCTACCCTGAGACTCTCAGTCCCGGCTTATCTCCACCGTCTCGAGGAGGTCAGCGATAACAAAGCTCATGTCCCCCTGAACACCGTCCTCCCTCCAAAGCCAAGCATTGCTGGGCGCTCAGGTGCCCACGCTGCGTCCTTTGTGGCCTTGTGGAGCCACCAGCCCTGCTGTCACCTGCCCCTGGGGCCCGGGGCAGACTCAGACGCGCTTCTCCTTAGTTCCTCTCTTCTTCATTGTCACCTCGACTAGAGCAAACCCCACCTGTGTTCACTTGCCGGTGTGTCTACCTCTGAAGGCTACGTGGGGGCAAGAGCCGAGACTTCCCGTTTTCTTATCCCGGCTGCCTTTCACGGCTCACAGGGGCTCTGCAGACAGAACTGTGACTGCCGTGTGCATTATCTGCCGCCCCGACTAGACCGGACACAGAAGGCTCTGTCGTGTCCAAGGCTGTCAACGCCGAGTCCAGCAGAACAACACACGTACGGCACACGGCACGGAGCACAGACACCAGCCGCAATAGGGGCCGGGCACTGAAACTCACACCTCCCCCCCACCCCACCCCCCAGCGTGCTCTAGCAGGACTGTCCTAGATCCGAATGGATTTTATAGCTGCCAGCTGTGACCGAAGGAGACCAAACCCAAGGCCAGGTTGAGAAGGGGGACCTGGTCTGTAGCTTTGTTTCCAGAAACTTCTTCCTCCGGGAATTTCATTTATGAAAATGTCTCCGGCATTTGGCTCCCATAGCGGGCGTTTTCTTCTCTCTCCTCAGGGCCCCGAAGCCCAGCACATCCAGGACGAGCAGGGGATTCCCTCAGGTACCCTGCCGCGCCTATACGAAAGCAGCGTTGCCGAATGTAATGAATTCTCAGACAACTTTGGCAACCGTCCTAGTCGGGCACAGGGTGAACCCCTCCAGGCCCTGCCATGTGTTCTGTACCTCTGTTGGGGTCACATGCGGTGACCCTAAGGTCGAGGGGACTCCATTTCCAGGCCACGGCTGCAAAATGTTGCACAGTCCGTATACGACAGACCGGACGCAGCAAAACTGAATTTTAACTCGGTGTCTCTGAACCAGAGATTGAAAACTGGTGGCCCAAGGGCCACTCTTGCCTAGAGGACATTTATTCGGCAATCGTGTATTAAACTCATCAAACCTGCGTGCCTGTGAGAGAGACGAGTCCCCCATCTGCCTGTCCTCTGACCTTAGTCATCTGTGACCCTGGTCGGGGTCTGTGACCACGCCTAAACCTGGCACACCCCGTGAGCTCCAGACTCAGGGGCGGAGCCTGAGGGTGGTCTCTGAGATGCGGTCACGGCGGCTGCTGTGGCCTGGTCTTTTCTGCCCACTTGGAAACCCCGTAGTGAGGAAGGGGAGGAATTTGGGGGCCCAGACGCCAAGGAGGCATGACCCCCCTCACTGCCAGGGCACTTACAGACTCGACCGACCTGAGGGGCTCCATGCTGGGGGGGCCCCTCTCTGAAAAACAAAAATCAATTTGGGGTGGGGCTTGAGTAACAGCTTCCGCCAAACGAGGGAATTAGGGTCCCAACGAGACCCAGGAGACAGTTCCTATATTTTCGCAGTAGATATAAATGGGCTGCGGCCGCAAAGCCTAGTGAACTACCCCGGGCTATTTTTAGCCCCTCCTCTCTGCCACGCTGGCAGATGTTCTCCTGCTAAAAGGCAGGCGATGGGTTCCATGTGTGCAAACGGGAACGGAGCGGCTGAAATGCTTCCAGACGCTGAGTCCGTTTCCTTAAAAGGCCTGAGAAAGTCACATCGGGTGGCCACAGGGACAGGAGCACGGACCCCGCGCAGAGGACGGATTTCCATCCGAGAGGGCTCTTCGGGCCCAGCAAGGGAGCCCGGGCACGAGCATCCTTCACGTGAAAGTAGGTTTCTATTTTGAAACTCAGATACGGAGGAAGAGTTGAGCCGACAGCTACGTTGCATTCTGACAGTCTGAGGAAAGACAATCCTCGTGTGATTCATTTGTGGCAGACACTTTAGAGTCACTCACATAAATCCCCTTCAGACATTTACTTTACAAATCAAAGCTGTTCACCCAGCCAGTTGGTTAGAGCTTGATGCTAAACAGACCCAGTCCTCAGCTCACGCCTTTCCCAGGGCAAAGTCACAGAAGGAAATAGTTTTCAGAATATGTTCCAAGACGAATAGAATAGAACAGAATAGAATAGAATAGAATAGAATAGAATAGAATAGAATAAACAGAATAGAATTAGGATTAGAATATTTCTTTCTTTTTAAATTTTTATTGATTTATTTTGAGAGAGAGAAAGAGAGAGAGGCAGAGAGAGAGAGAGAGAGAATCCCCCAGGCAGACTGCACACTGTCAGGGCGGAGCCTGATGCAGGGCTTGAATTCACCAACCATGAGATCACGATCGGACCCAAGAAACTCTGAAATCGAGAGTCAGGCGTTTAGCCGACTGAGCCACCCAGGCGTCCGAGGATTAGAGTATTTCTAACTTTTTTACCTTAATTCTGAATACAGTGAAATCTGCCTAAGTTTGTGTTTCTGGAAGTGGTTA
Organism: Panthera tigris; assembly: GCF_018350195.1. Classification (NCBI taxonomy): domain Eukaryota; kingdom Metazoa; phylum Chordata; class Mammalia; order Carnivora; family Felidae; genus Panthera; species Panthera tigris. The sequence continues at coordinate 216,301,145 of NC_056667.1, forward strand.
ATCTTTGTTTTTGGTATCCTGAAGTTGTGTCTTATCGTGAGTAGTATTCACTCCCTTGATGAGGTCGGAAATCCAACAAACCGTTTATTGTGCGTAAGGCCAAGCCCTCTGTTGCCCCACTAGATATAGAAAAACATAGATGGGGAAATGTTTGAAGCCGTTTGTACAGCCCTAGACTCCTTTTCAACCACCATACTGTTTGCCAAAACCTAGCTGTAGGTCACAAGCATTAAACCTGGCCCAGGAGTTAGTGAAGGCTGCCAGGAAACTGAGAGGGTGGGGAGTTAGGTGTGGGCTGGAGTGCTGGGCAGGGACCCCCGACATCCGAATCAAGACCTGCAGTGAAAGGTGCCTCGTGGAGGCAGTGGAGCTGACAGTCCGGAGTTCTCCTGGGCCACCATGATGGAACCACAATAAACTAAATGTCAATAAGTCCCATTAGCTCAAGTGCTCCTCCTTAACAAAAGCTATAAAGCTTTGTTTCTGCTATTCTGCTCTTCCTTTGGAAAACGTCAAGAGAGTTCATCGAGAAGAATCTACCTTGTACGGTGAAACCTTGGGATTGCAAGTAGCTTGTTGTGCGAGTGTTCCGCAGGACAAGCAAACATTTCTAATGCATTTTCACTTGATAAACGAGCGACGTCTTTTGCAATCGAGTAGTATGTGACATCGAACACCACATGATCACAACTGAGCCAATGGTTCCTCTCTCTCTCTCTCTCTTTCTCTCTGTCTCTCCAAGACTGTAGGTGATCGCCTCCCGTGCTCAGATGCTTGGTCTCAGGCCACGGTGTTTGGTGGAAATCAGTGATTTTTCAGAACGTTGGAAGGTGCCCATAACTGGCACGAGTGTATTTTTTGTCACTTCAAAACATCTATGGACACTCCTTTGCTTTTCCACGTGAGAGTAAGTTCAGAGAGGCTTTGCTTCATTCTAGGTCAGGCTTCCGGCAGACGCAGACCCTTTTCTCTCCCGCCTTATTTCCAATTACATTAAATACAGTAGGACACGAGTTTATTAATACGGTTCTGTAGTCAACATCAGTTAGTGATAGTGAAAGTCGTCCTACACAACAACCCTCTTCTCTCTTGCCTCCTTCGTGCCAGCCACAAAGGTTTTCAAAGTGTGAGTTAATTTGTGTCTTTCTCTATATTTTGTATTTTCTTTTTTACTTCAGATTATATGACAGTATTGTAATCATTTTTATACGACTATGTTTGGACTGCAAAACAAAGCATCTGAGTCTCTATCATTTCTTATGGGAAAATTCGCTTTGATGTACGAGTGCTTTGGATTACAAGCATGTTGCCAGAACAAATTATGCTCGCAAACCAAGGTTTTACCATACTAGTGGATGAACTATATGAGGTTTCTTAAATGGCACATACCGTCATGAGCCGTGGATGCATACACGCAGACCTGCACCGTGATGGATAGATACAGTAGTGGACACAGTCGACCCACATCCTCCTGAACGCCATCCCACCTATCTTTAGGCTCCTGGGCCTGAAGGGTGGGGGGCTTCTTTGCCAGTCGTCCCGCCAATGACTGGGGATGTCTGCTGGGGGCTGTGGGGAGACCCTCCCTCGCTCCCGAGAAAGCCACAGAAGCGCGGGTCCTGATCTTCCCTGCAATGGTGCCGTGTCCAAATGAGAGCATCTTGGTACCAGGCGGAGGGTGAGCCCAAACTGAAAACAGCACGCAACGAGGACGGAACCTGGACCCTCAGAGGCATCATCCAGCCGCCTGACTGGCCAGTCGCGCAGTCCAGGCTCCAGATTTTCTATGCAGCGGAGGCAAAGGCTGTTCCTAGGGCCCAAGCCAATTCGAGACAGGGCTCCAGTTCCTGGCGGCTGAGAACATGTACTGCACACGTCAGCATCCGCACGGGTCTTCTCCAGACCTCCCCGGCCCGGTCTCAGCAGGACTCAGTGAAACAAAAGTCTCCGTGTCCTTGAAACAGTTTGCGTTCGTGCTTCCCATGACCCCCGTGCCTCCTGGGCCTGGCCTGTTTCCTCCGCTCGGCCCGAACTGTCAACGAGCCGAGAGGCCTCTCCTGACTCCCTTTCCCTTCCTTACCTACTTGCAGACCAGGCCATTTATCGGGACTCATGGCTCAAAGGACTTTATGTTCCCAAGCTGCCACATTTATACCCCTCGCCCCAACCGCTCCCTGGAGCTCTATCTGTTTTCCTGACACCACTTCGAAGATCGGTGGGCTTCCTGAATTAAAATGCACATGAGGGGGGTGCCTGGGGGGGCTCAGTTGGTTGAACGTCCAACTCCTGACTACGGCTCAGGTCATGATCTTGCGGCTCTATGGGACGGAGCTCGGAGTCAGGCTCTGCACTAAGAGTGTGGAGCCTGCTTGGGATTCCCTCTCTCCTTCTTCCTCTCTCTGCCCCTCGCTCACCCTTTATGCGCTCTCTCTCTCTCTCTCTCTCTCAAAATAAATAAACATTTAAAGGAAGGAATGAAAATAAAATAAAATGAACCTGAGACAATTCTTGACTCCCCAACCGCACTCCTGAAGATAACCAACACTGATGCTCCCCCTCCCCCTCCGTTTTTCCTCATCTCAGTAAAAGGCATCACCAACCATTTAGCTTCTTTTCCAACCCATGTGTCTAAGTCGTAAGCATGTCGTGTGGATTCTATCCCCCAAATAAGTCCGAACCCGTCCTCTCTTCTCCACTGCCATGGCCAACGCCTGGTTCAAGCCTCCATTTTCTCTAAACCGGGGCCACGGCTCCCGAGACCCCCGCTCCCGTGTTTGCCTCAGCCAAGCAGCCACCCTGCCGTTTCTCCCAAGTACCAGAGTCCATGCACCAGACTCAGGAGAGACTTTGGCCCGGCCCTCCTCTCCACCTAGAATGTTCTTCCAGGTCTTCCCATGGCTGGCTCCCTTTTTGCCTTTTGGGCTTGAGCTGATAAACCAACGGCTAGGAAGGCTTGCCCTAACCCCCCCGGTACCTGCCCAGACCCTCTGGGCCCCCCGTGATGCATCCTTACTTCCACACAGTCTGACTGCTGCAGAGGCAGGGAGCGTGTACCGTCCGTCCTGCGTCTGGAGGCCTCGTGTAGCACCTGGCACACGGTAGCTACTCCACAAAAGTCTGTCCCACTTCAGCTTCTAGGCTGCAAGTGCCAGAAACTCACTCTGGTGAACACACACAGGAAACTGCTTTCTTAGAAGGATATCGAGTAGCTAGCAGCAACAACGGGAAGACTTAGAAAACCAGTTCGTTTCCCCAAACGGACGGGAGCCCCAACAGCCGGAGCCGCAGCCAAAATGCAGACCACAAGCACCATGGCTCTCTCTAGAGCTCCTGCACCGAGGGACACCGGATGGGCCTTCGCCAAGACAGTTTGCCGCCTCCAGCCCGGTGGAGTGCCGGGCCCATGTGGGTCCATGGGGAGAGCTCAGAGTATCCGCTCAGTCACTGCTCCCACTAGAGTAGCCAGGAATAGAGCATCCCCTCCGTCCTCCCTGACAATCCTCTCTCATCGGCTCGATTTTCTGTCTCCACTGAGCTCCCGTGGGTTCGTGTCCAACCAGGCTGCTAGCCGTTGCTGTTTATGTCACACTCTCCAGCCCCCCTGTGAGCTCCCCCGCAGCCACGGTGGACGGGTCCAGGTGTGCCAACAGCTCTCCACCCCACGGGCCCACGTCTCCCTGCTTCTTGGCCTGAGGACTTTCCGTGGCAACAGTGCGGGCCTAGGCAACCCGGAAGTGCTGGGACTTAACGCCCCCACCGTAGCCCCAACCACGAGAGATGAGAGTCGAGAGACAGGCGCCCATCTCCCCTCCCTCATCGCACTTCTCCCCGGCTCCTGGCGGCTCCCCAGCAGGATGAAGCCCCAGGTGTCTACGGCCACCCCACCCAGAGGGGGAGCCTGCCCAAAATTAACGCACCTTCTGTTGACTTTTCTCTGTACTTCCTTTCAATTCGCTCAACTGCGCTTCCCACATACTTTCCCGAACCAACTACCTGCAACCCAGCAGTCAGGGTCTGCTCTTAGAGGCACCTGAACAAAGACTGGTGCACAAATGACCACGAGCTTCTTCAACCAGAATTGCTCCCATCAAACACAACTGCTCTAACTGGGGTCTTTCCAAGTAGAAGTATTCTTCCTCCAGTGCATCGACTTCACCGTTTTCTGTTTTTGTTTTTTGTATCGTGCTATTTCTGTTTCTAACATCTCCCGGAAAATTAGCGCCGATCCTGGAACTTCAGCATTCCTGTCGACTTCAAACCTGCTTGGCGAGTTCCATCTACAGATGCCCAAGCCCCTTCCACAAGATGACGTTTTGCAACAGCGTGGCCTGAGGGTTTTCACAGACACCTGTGACTTAAGGCAGGAAAAGAGTATCTACTTTCCAGGTTGAGTATTACTTGAAGGTGTTGCCCTTATGCACAGACTGGCCCTTTCTCCCCTGGCTGTTCCCCCGTTACCCGCCCCCCCAAACGTCTCTGGGCTATAACAACTGAACTTTAAAATACCCCTTCTTTGGGGTGCCTGGGTGGCTCAGTCGCTTGAGCGTCCAACTTCGGCTTAGGTCATGATCTCACGGTCTGTGAGTTCGAGCCCCGTGTCGGGCTCTGTGCTGACAGCTCAGAGCCTGGAGCCTGCTTCGGATTCCGTGTCTCGCTCTTTCTGTGCCCCTTCCTAGCTTCCTCTCTCTCTCTCTCTCTCAAAAATAAATAAAATATTTAATAAATAAATAAATAAATAAAATACCCCTTCTTCGGTATTTCGCTCTCTGGCCTGCCCGCGTAGGCCTCCAAGATCAGGAACAATGCAGAAAGACATCTGTGAACTGACTCCACACTGGGCCTCCGAACCTCTGAAGGACTGTCCAGCTCTGGAGTCGTGATTCCAAACAAGCAGAAAGACATCCCCACCCCCCCACCCCCCCAAGAACCCAGTGGCGCTAAGAACAGCCCATCAGGTCAGCTCGGGGGAAGGTGGGAGGCCCAGACAGCATTAAAGCTCAGACCGGCAAACTGAAGTTGGAGAAGGAACAGGCCACTGGGCAGCCTGGACCGTGGCCCGGTGGCACCACTCCACCAACAGCCCCCAGCTTCTCTGGAAGCCGCTCCCAGATGGGTGGGCCCGGACGACCTGGCTCCTGAGGAGCAGCCAGGTCCAGCTGGAAGTTCGACAACAAGGAATTGGCAGGGAAATCTGAACTGTTCCCTAAAAATGAATCACCATGGGGGACGAAATTTAAGATTCTTCTTCCGAGTTCATGATAACTGGCTTCCTACAAAAAGACCGGCTTCCATTCACGCTTGTTGTGATATTTTTTATTTTTAAGTTATATAGAAAGTTGTTGGAGAAGGGTAGTTGAAGGCACTTATATTCACAAATCCAGCCAAGATGACGACATACGGACTGAAACGTGCTAATAGCTGGGTCCAAACAGTTGTCCCAGTGACCTGGCCGCAGAGGCTTGAGCAGGCCATCCTCCCTAGTCAGGCCCTAAACTTGAGCTGAACGTCTAGCTTCTCTGAGTCCTTCCCTGAGCAGAGAAGCTCTGGATAATGAGAAAGACATGAGAACAATTATAACACAAAGAGGAGGGCAGGACAGAGAGAGAACCTGTGTCCACGGAAAGTGACACCAGGTCTCAAGTAGGGTGCTGGGTAGGGCTTGCTTTGTGCTGGGAGAAGACAGAGCCACAGCCGAAATCCAACCCCCAGGGAAGCAGTCCAAAGCCCCTGGAGAAGACGGCGAGGGTCCTGCAGGGACCAGGATGTCCTCAGAAACTCTGGAGCGCATCTGGGTCACGACGTCTGGCTCAGATAAGGCCTCCACTAGATCGTTAGCTGGGTGAACTGGACCACTGGGACCCCCCTGCTGCATCATCTATGAAAACCGGAGTGACGACCACACCCAGACAGCACTGCCCGAGGGAGTGTGTGTGAGTCAGTGTGTGCGAAACACCTCGTGCATTGCCTGACACACAACTGCTCCTGGATGGAGACGCATTGTTATTAATGTCACACGAGCTGCTAGGACGGCCCCAAACCTCAGTGCGTTACCTGTAGAAGTTTAGTCCTTGCTCACAGAATCCAAAACTTGTGTGGCAAGCCACCTCCAGACGGCCGATCTGGCAGTTCTCTGGCGCTACCCCAGAAAGAACCATGTGGACATTCGGATCTGGGGCCCACCAGGGCTCGAGGAAGGACACAGCGTCTGTGACATGGGCTGGCAAAAGGACGGGTCTTGGAAAGAAGTCCACAGCTGTCAGGGGTCAGGGCTTGTGCGGCTCAGACCACACTTTGCTGAACGCAAGCTCAGGACAGATGATCTAACGCAGGAATTTATTTTAGCTCCTTGGTGGGAATAAATGTGAAAAACTGGAACACAGAAATTACATCCATTCTTGCATATTTCAGATCAAAAGGTGCCCAGAGCCCACACTTCGCCTCCTCGACTGTTTCTCGGTCTTGGCCACTGTTGCCTCTCACTGTCACCTGAGTTTCTGCCATAGCGTCGTCACTGCTGCCACCGTCTCACTGCTCGGATGTCTCATCCATGCAAGGCAGCCAGGGGACCCTTTAAAATTCATAGCAGAGCACGCAGGCCCCTTGATGGGGCTGCTGAGTGGCACCTCCTGTGGCACAGAGTATAGGCCAGCGGGCTTATGGGGCCACCGGCGTGCCTTCCAGCCCTCCCCTGCCTCGCCGCAGCCCTGCCACGGTCTTCCCCAGTGGTCCTCCTTCTGCTTGAGAGGAGGACTCTGTGCTCTACGGTCCCCTCTTCCCAGAACCCTCCTCAGTTAGCCACCTGGCCACCTCCCTCAACATCCCCAAGTGTTCTGTCACAGCGGACTCCCCAGCCAGGCCCCCAGGTCTCCCTGCCAGAATTGGGTGGCCCCCCCGCCCCAGCAGGGCCAGCTCCCATAGCAGCCTGGCTGGCATTCGCTTCTTGTCCCACTTTCCACTCTTGTCTGTCTCCCACCATGAGAACGTGAACCCCCAGGGACACACACGATGTGCTCAGTGTCTGTAAGATGAATGAACGTAACCAAGTGTTGGTTGAACAAAACAGAATCATCTAGAAAGGAGATATTTGTGCTAAAATGGGAAATCTGGTGTGGCTGAGCCCATTGAGGACTGCTCGGCTCTATCTTGTAATTCATATGGGGGTGAGAAACAGCTAGAAGATTAGGGTCTGGATGTGAGGGAAGGGACAGCGCTGTAGCTGGCCAGGAAAATTTTGCCGCATTTGCTTATTTAATATATTTTCCCTTTGTTAGAAACATATATTTGTGTGTGTGCATGTGTGTGTGTGTGTGTGTGTGTGTGTGCTATTATTGCATTAAATATACAGATTTGTATCATTTTTTAATATTCTATCATAAACTGCAACTGATTAGCGGCCTGGGCCACTTACCAACATTATGACCTATTTAATGGTTACTTTTCCTTTTCTGTTGTCAGCAAAGCATGATGAATTTCAGCATCCCCCTCTCGTTACCCATTTTGATGGCCTCAAATTCATTTTTGTCATCGCAAATAATGCTGCATGGAATATCCTTGGACAAAAATTTGTGTGCACCTGATTGCTTCCTTGGGATAAATTTCCACATGGAAATTTACTGGGAGCAAAGTTGCACACAGGGAAATGTTACACATCGTGAGTATGGGTGGGATGCCATGGGAACATCTGTCAAAACTCAGCAAACAATATGCATAAATGGATGCGTTTTCTTGTATGCAAAGTTGATTTTTTTTATTTTTTGAAACCTTATTTGTTTTTGAGAGAGAGAGAGAGACAGAGCACCAGCGGGGGAAAATAGAGAGAGAGGGAGACACAGAATCCGAAGCAGGGCCCAGGCTTTGAGCTGTCAGCACAGAGCCTGACGCGGGACTCGAACTCATGAACCACAAGATCATGGCCTGAGCTGAAGTTGGATGCTTAACCGACTGAGCCACCCAGATGCCCCATAAAGTTGATTTTTTTTTTTTTTTTTTTTTTTTTTTTTGGTGGGGGCTAAATAGACGTCCTGGGAACAGCGCAGGAAGCACAATGTCCACCATTCCCCATCTCTTGGGGTTTTGCTTTCCCAGACGAAGTGCCCATGCCGGGGGGGGGGGGGCCAGCACCACTGTGGGCACAAAGGGCTATAAGCATCTGGGTGAGGGAAAAGGAGGCGGAGACGTGAGGCAGCTGCTGGAGGTGGGCAGAGGCAGCTTGTTAAAGGGCACTTGTATGGCGTAAGCCATGGAATGTGTGAGAAGCTTCTCTCCAGTGTCTTGGGTTCAAGTCTTCTTTCTAGATGCCCCTAAGGCCAAGAAGGGGGGAGTGCAGTATTCAGCCCGTCGCGAAGGGGGCCAGAGCCCAGAATTCTCTGCTCATTGAGTTCCCACAAGACGGGTATTACCTACCTGCTAGATCCTGCTCTCTCAGACTTGGTCAAGGGCCCAGCTCAAAGCACACTGCCCCCGAGTCACTGCTGAGATAGAACAAGATAGATGGGACAAGGTCATGGTGGCCCTGAGAGGGCAAAGCAGTGCTTGCTTCTTTCACCTTCCCCGGGGAAGGGAAGGGACTCACTTCCTAGGGTGGCAGGAAGCCACACTGCCCAAAGTAGGCCCCCAGTTTCCTCCAGAGAACCAATATGTGCCTCAAGAAGCCAGACTGGGGACCCTGACTCAGAGGGAAGCTGGGGCAGGGCAGGGCGGGTTAGCAGGGCAGCAGCAGGGAGCCAGGGCCAGCCTCGGCCCAAGAGCCAGGAGGGCGATGCAGCACAGAACCCCACAGGCCTGGCTACAAAGACGAATGGGGGAAGAGAATAAGCCACAGACTTCTCCACCCTGACTCCACGCAGGGCGGTGAATCCAGCCTGTGTGGGGTTCACAGCGAAAGGCTGTGAAGTGTATATTTAAGTCCTGGAGCGCCTCGGCTCAGTCGGTTAAGCCTCTGACTTCGGCTCAGGTAATTATCTCATGGTTCATGGGTTCGAGCCTCGAGTAGGGCTCTGTGCGGACAGCTTGGAGCCTGGAGCCTGCTTCAGATTCTGTGTCTGCCCCTCCCCACTCATATTCTTTAAGTTTTAAAAAGGATGGGACCCAGCCTTAAGATCCAGTAGCAGTGGTTTCCATAACCAAAAGCGACTAGAAAGTGATAGGATTCAGGGGTGCCTGGGTGGCTCAGTCGGTTGAGCATCCAACTTCAGCTCGGGTCATGATCTCACGGTTCAGTTCGTGAGTTCAAGCCCCGCATCGGGCTCTGTGCTGGCAGCTCAGAGTCTGGAGCCTGCTTCAGATTCTGTGTCTCCCTCTCCCTCTGCTCCTCCCCCCGCTCATGCTCTGTCTCTCTGTCTCTCAAAAATAAATAAAACATTTAAAAAAATGTGTTTTTAAAGGAAGTGATCGGATTCAGCGGAAAGCCCTCACTGGAGGTCTAGATATACCCTGGAGCAAGCAGGTTGGGAGCAGGTACAGGAAAGGCTGGTGCTGTGTTATGGGTTCAGTCGTGCACTCTCTACTCCCTTCCCCCCAAAAGATATGCCAGGACTCCAACCCCCAGTGCCTCAGGATATTTGGAAATAGGGTCACGGCAGCCATAATAAGTTAAGGTGAGTCATACCATAGTAGGGTGGGCCCCTAATCCCATCTGACCGGTGTCCTTAGGAGAAGACGGCCTGTGCAGACAGAGGCAGAGACCAGAGCAACGCAGCTGCAAGCCAGGAGGTCACCAGAAAGTAGGAAGAAGAAAGGATTTCCTACAGATTTCAGGGGTAGCGTGGCCCTGCCATCTCCTTGATTTGGGACATCCAGCCTCCAGGGCTGTGAGAGAATAAATCTCTGTTGTGTCAGCCGCCCAGTGCGCGGGGGCCCCAGCGAGCGATCACAGACCGTTTCATGGCTTACGTTCCATCCGCTGCACTTGCAATGCCCCCTCTCCCTGGCCCCACTGCAAATATTTCTTTGCTCCGATGGTACGAACTTGACGAATACACGCAGCCCGAGGGGAGGCACATGGGCCTATTTATAGGGAAGGGGGGGGGCTCTTCCTCTAAGGTTGGGGACTTTGGGGGCAGCTGTTCCCGAGAAAGTCACAGAATGCACATTTCCCACCCGGGTTGAATATCCATGTGAAGGGAGCTCCTTCGAAGTCCCCTGGGATGGCCTTGTCCTAAAAAGGGGTCCTTAAAGATGGCAGGGGGAGTCAGCATGACCTAGAGGGCAGAGAGGGCCCGTGGGGGGGGGGGGGAGGTTGGTGTGGTGCATTGCTCGCATGCGAGGAACCCCACGGGGCTTCTGCACAGGACGCGAGTAGAGGTGTCGGGGGGATGCCCCGACTGTGAGAGTGTCCGAGGGCTTCCCAAAGCTTCTTGGTTCCCTTGAAGCTGCCCTGGTGTCCATCCGGGCCCTCTCAGTCCCAAAGAAGGCAGGTAAACTCACAGCCCGGATGTCCTGTGAAGTCTTGAGTCCTCCCTCAAATTCCTGCAAATTCCCAACAGAGGTCTCCTGTGCCCACCCCCTTCCTTCTGCTTCTACGTGTCCACCACCCCGATACGGGCACACAGCTCACTTCTTCCACCAGTTTCTAGGCAGATGGGGCCACTCGGAGCGTATTTTGAGAATTTAAAGATGTCACCCAAAGACCCGGGTGGAAGTCACAGGGAGTGGCTCGCAGGGAACTTTGCACACTCTCTGACCTCCCGTTCCTCTCCGTGGATTAAGTGACAGGGTCATCCCTGGTCTCACACAAAGCAGCTCGGCCCATGCCCACGGCCCCTGCCATCTGTCAGGAGCACTTGTCAGAGCTGATGTGTTTTGGCAAAGGAATCCAGTGTCTCTCCTAAGCGGGTTTCAGGTGCCCCCGAAATATGTATTTATTTGGGTCTTGTGTTCTTTCTGAAGACGGGAGAAAAAGGTCTTTAAGGGAAAAAAAGCTTAGGTTTTGTCTTTGAGACCAGAAATGAGTCGTCCTGACCAACTGTGTCCCATCTCTCAGTCATTGTGGGGTGAGAGCAAACTGAAACTCCAGAAACAGTCACTTTAAAGAGGTGGCAGGAGGGCACCTGTGTGGCTCAGTCAATTAAGCATCCAACTCTTGGGTTTCGGCTCAGGTCATGGTCTCACGGTTTGTGAGTTCTAGCCCTGCATCGGGATCCATGCTGGCAGTGTGGAGCCTGCTTGGGATGCTCTCTCTCTCTCTCTCTCTCTCTCTGCCCCTGCCCGCTCACTCTCTCTGCCTCTCTCAGAAACAAATACATAAGTAAACAAACAAACTTAAAATTAAAAAATAAATAAATAAAAAGAACAGGCAGGGAAGGAGGCCATGGCTCTGGGTCTCGCCAGAAGTCAGAACAGAGGATAAATGTCAGCCTGGCTGCAAAAGATCACAGACTCCAGAAAGGGGGCCTAAGCAGGGAAGGTGATCCACCGGGTCCCAGAGCACTGCAGTGCCAGTGGGCTGAGCCCCCGGTGTCCCCACACTTGGTGACAGGGCAGTCTTGATGCCCCACTGCAAACACAGGGTGGTGCCCAGGACCACGGGCCTGGGCTGGACCCCCTTTCCCCGGCCCGGGGTCACTGTGACAGTAAGTGCTACAGAAAACCAGACGGCCAATGACACCAAGCCCACAACACTTTCAATATACTTTATTAAAAAGTTTCTTTGTATAAATTTCCTAAAATCTTTAAAATTAAAATTAAACCCCCTCCCCACCCCCCCACCCTGCATAAAAAAAAAAAAAAACCACACAACATTAGAGGAATGCCAAAAATATTCTCTATTATGACTTTCTTCATTCTTTAATGAAGGCATTGGTCCCACAACAGTGCACCAAGATTCAGGGAATTTGCTTCCTTCTAACTAGGTCGTTTGTTAGAGGCTTTAGGAAAAGAAAATTAGCTTGACATCTAATCTAGGAAATTGGGGGGGAGATTAGAAAGTTGGAATCGTATTTCTTCACCGTACACAGGCTTTCCATCTAAAGTCATGCTCTTTAAGCATGCTCATTAAGTCATGCTCATGAAGCAAGAGGGAAGAAATGAACCAAGCGGAAGTATATAGAGTAGCAGTGAAATCTGGAGTTCCGTTCTAGATCTTACACTTGCCCGACGCAGGCACAGCGTGAAACTCCAGCGGGGATCTGAGCTTACAGACATGTCCACATAAACACCAGCAGTGGATAACTATTACACAAGGTTCAAAGTATACGATATAACTGCCTGGAGACAGAGAGCGTTGGGTCCACAGACACATTTAGCACCATATTGATAGGTCATGCGGCAGAACGGTTCGTCCCAAGTTCGAACGTACATCAAAGCGGGAAATGGAACAGTGCAAGGATGTCTACACCCAGAGCTTCTACAGAGACGACTCGGAAATGGCTGCCTCCTTCTTCAAGAGGTATGTGGTGCTGGTCGGCCACGCTTAGGTCCCCATGGCAGCCATGACTCCGGGGTTGACGAGCGCTGAGCATTGATGGAGGGGGCGGGCCGGTGAGGGTGGGAGAGAAGAGGAGGGAAAAAAGCCACATCACTGACCCAAAAGGACACAAAAACGATCCCACGGCTTCTAGTTTTCCTCCCCAGTCTTTCTTCCCCGCTCAGTGCCTTTAACGGCGCCCCTGGCACTCCCTGGCCTGGGATCTGGGTCTGCGTGTGGAATCTGAGCCCATCGGCTGCCTTGCATCACCAGCCAGGCCCCTGGGCACCCTGTACTTTCCCATTCTGGCACCAGCCGGGCACCCGGAGAAGCTGTTTTTTCTGTGTTAGCAGTCGAGTTGCCCAACGTAACGGAGATACTGGGTGGCCCCAGTGTCCACATCAGTATAAAGACAAAGCAAAATTATTTAAAGATGAACAGGAAAGAATAGTCTGGTCTCGTGTTTCTTCGTGGGCAAAAACCCAAGTACACAAAAATGTTTTTAGGAAATAGCAATAATTCAGAAAATTAATTTCACGTGTTCTATTTGAGCATCTTCCGTATCTAAAGATACAACGTACCCCCTTTGTCCTATCCACCATAATCATTGTAATTCTTATATCTTAAAAAAGGTGAATCCTCGGCCCGGACCTCTTGTCTGATTTGCAAAAGCCACAAACGCAAAAAGAACAAGCAATCACTTACCGGGAGCGCAAACCTTTTCACATTCTTTCTGTGAATTAAATCTGTTCTCGTTGCCACCGCAACCTCCGTACCAGAATCTCGCACAGCTTTTGGTGTCCGCGTCGTAGTACCATTTTAGTATGAATTTCCTGCAAGTCCCTTCTTCTTTGGGTAGCTTACATATATCTTTAATAACGGGATGAGAACAGAGCATCACTTAGGACACGCTAAGGACTCTGCTCCCAGCGTGAGGGGCTGAAGGTCTTATCACAAGGCTGGCCAGGCAAACAGGAGAGTTTTGAGAAGGGAAACCTGTCACCCTCCCCACGCCTCCACCTTCTGGCTGTCGGACGCACATGAATCTCACCCACAGCAATAATGCAGTCGCCTCGATGAAAGGACCTCGCCAATTTTACTCGGACCCCAAATGCAAGCCATCGTTACTGGATAATTTCAGATGGAATGAACTGTTTCCCCTTTTCCAATCACGGGGCCATTTACTGTCCAATTCCTTCAATACTAAAGCCCCAGCTAAGAAACTACATCTTAAAACTATGGCACTTTCTACTCCTCGGCCAAATGGCAAGTAAGTTTGGTCAGATTCTAGTTCAAACAGAAGGCTGTATATCTCGCTACGAGACGAGTGGAGGGGAAATAAAAGTCAACGTGGAAAAGAAACATCTTTCTGAGTGTATGTGCACGTATGCCCGTGCGTGCGTGCGTGTGTGTGTGTGTGTATGTGTGTGTGTGTGTGTAGCTGGCAGCCTTCGAGAGCAGCCAAATTAAACAAGCAAAGCAAAGTGCTACCGCTGCTGTAAAATGCACGATGGCAAAAATGTCACATCGCAAAGCTGTTTTGAAGACACGGAGGCATTCTTTGTCCCGTTAAGGAAGTTTATGTTTTCAATGCCTACTTCTGGTGTGGCCCAGCTGCAAAGTAATGGCGACGTCAGAGCCATTGCACAACGCCTGCAAAGAAAAGTTTACAGCCCTTCCACAGGAAAACATCTGTTTACAGAGTCTTCTGGCAAACTCCAGGTCATGCTGGGAAAGAGGAGCATTAATGTCAACCATCTTCTGTAAGTTTGAAAAACGTAATCCTTCCTTCTATAAAACTCCCCGGAGGGGACAGTGCTACATGTTTACGGGAGTAGCCAACACGCCTGAGTCACCGGGCCCTCCCCACGCAGGGCTGACGTCCCCACGCCCGTGGGTTGCTCACAGCTGCAGAGCCGGTGAGCACGTGCAGGTCTGATTGCACCAAGAAGTGAAAGGAAAACCTAAATCTTCAGGTAAAGAACCAAAGCTTGGGTCAACCGTTATGGACCAGACTCAGGTACACAGGATTTAGGCTCAGAACTGGCCCAAAACATTCCCTGGGGACATGGAGGAGGCCATCACCTAGGCACAGACTGGTGGCTCCACAGTCTCTCCTAGTTGCAGACCCTCTCAAGGGCCCAGAAAGCCAGTGGCCCTACCAAGAGCCTTGGAAGACCCAACGAAGCCAGAAGAAAATGACGACAATTACAAAAACAACTTTCTTCCTCCCAAACGTGCCTACCACCAAAGGAAAATGCCTGGCTTTCAAGAAATGTCTTGCGGGGAAGTGAGCAAAACAAGAGTATTTCAACCACCAAAATTTATCCCTCATTTGCCAGTGGGTTCCCCTTTGAGTGTGAGGCTTGGGCCAAATGGTTGACCCGTCCCCCTTCCTTCTTCCCCTGAGCATCCCCCACACGGCTCAGGTCTGTTCCATCTAATTTGTTCCACGTGCCATCAGTCCTGGCCACCTCTGTTTAGCTATTCTGTTCCCATTCCCCCGTGCTCTTCTGAAGCAGACACGGGAAGTCTCCCCAGACCTGAAGCCACACAGCCCAGGGGCCGCCCTGCAGAAGGACACTCTGTTCCCTGACTGGTTGGCTTCTCCAGCCTCCTAGGGTTTTCATCGGAATGGTTCATCACCAAACTATCACTCCTGCAATTCCACAACCTTTACGCCAGTGACAGTCGCTGCTAAGACCCTGTAGCTTTACCAGCATGACATAGGGGCGCTGGCACCGTGGGCACACAGATATTTGGTAGACCAAGAGAAATATATTAATGAGGGCCCTGCACTGTTGGAAGACAAAAACGTGGGATTCTTCCCTCTTAAAGCATGGAAATGAAAGGTTTTGTCCTAAGAAGCCTTGTAGTTTTCATTCTCATCATCCTGACTTCTGAGACATGCCATGTAGACGGGACTCAGCTGTGTCTGTGCTAAAACAACCATTTTAAAGACACAAAACTAAAAATGTCTTATTGTCCAAAGAGGTGTCGCTTAGATGGACCTCACTGAGCTTTTCCCCAGAGCAAGTGTTTGGACACAACAGTTGTCCAGGTTTTCACTCCAAAATGAGTGTGCCCTTTGGGCACAAGCCTGAAAGAAGCCCGGAGTCCCCTCTGATGTGACAGGAAGGTCAGGCTGCATACTCACTAATTTTCTCCTCCTTATGTTGAGAACCCAACAGGAGCCTGAAGGCCAATAGGGAGCGACACTCTCAATAACCTTTCCTGATTCCCTTTTGCCGAGAATAACCACGTAATAGGTTCCATCTGAAAAGGCAGACCTGAAGGGTTGTGGATTCAGATCACTCTCTGGTGACACTTGCCGGTGAAATATGAACTGGTCAATGGGCACCAGTGACCATCCAAATACAAGAGGAAACTGAGGCAAGGGCATCTGGAAAACCCTGCCAGGGAATCCCACCTGTTCACAGAAGCCACGGGAGCCAACCTAGGAGTCTTAGAACACCAACCACGGGGTGGAAGGTGCCCTAAGAAACATGAAAGACGTGTGCATGTGTACGTGTGTGTGTGCACATGTGTGCGTGCATGCCCACGCGTTCTATTCATTTGAAAAATTAGGAGGGCTATGCATGGGGTCATTAACAGCGGTCATCAATGCTTCACCTATGGGAGTCGTATTTTCTTAGGTTTTTTTTGTAAGTTCTGGATTCTCCACAATGAATATCTATGATTTTATAATTAGAAAGAGATATTACTCTTTGAAAAACATGAAGGGTTCAACTGAAAATCTTGCCTTTTTTATAGTTTGAGATTTCTAAATTTTTTTTTAATGTTTTATTTATTTTTGAGACAGAGAGAGAGACAGAGCATGAGCAGGGGAGGGGCAGACAGAGAGAGAGACACAGAATCCGAAGCAGGCTCCGGGCTCCGAGCTGTCAGCACAGAGCCCGACGCGGGGCTCAAACCCACGAACCGCGAGATCATGACCTGAGCCGGAGTCGGACGCTTAACCGACTGAGCCACCCAGGCGCCCCCAATTTGAGATTTATATAGTGTCTATGAGTAGCATTTAAAAGTTATCAGCTTTGGGGCACCTGGGTGGCTCAGTCGGTTAAGCATCCAACTCTTGGTTCCAGCTCAGGTCATGATCTCACGGTTCATGAGTTCCAACACTGGTCACCATGTGTTCTAAATCCAAAGTGCTACGCTGTAACAAAATACAGTTCCTTGTAACAAACCCCAGTGAATCTTTTATTCATGGAGGTTAAAAAAAAAAGGCAAGGAAAAGTATCTAACCTTTAATACGAAGAAAGGGGCACATCTTTATAAATACAAACCGTGTTTCTAATTAACTGGTACTGCGAAAAATAAGAGAAATTAAACTGTACTCACAACTACCTATAAAAACCAGTTTTTAAACTTAACTTTGCCTCCACTGCCTAGAAAAAAACATCTTTGGAGAGATCATTTATAGTATGCATAGTAATTGATATTTAGATGCAGCTACTGAGTAAGAATACAGTGAATATATTTTTAAAAGTTACTTAATAAAGTGATTCACTGTCTCTCTTTTTTTACCTGCAAAAATATGAGTATCATAAAAATGTTTTACCCCCCTAGGAAAAATTCCTAAGATGACTTAACTATGGCAGGGGACAGGGGAGGGAGGAGGTTGGGAGACAGGGGAAGCTTTTGTCTCCTGATTCTTCTTTCCCATTTGGAGGTTTAAACATTTTAAAGTAAGTATCTGATCGATTTCCTTCAAAAGAGTTCTCAAAGACTCACAGGCACCACCAAAATCCCTTTTCTCTGCCACATGGTGAAAGGAGACCTAAGTGTTAAAGGTCTAGATTAGGGCACCTGGGTGGCTCAGTCATTTGAGTGTCTGACTTCAGCTCAGGTCATGATCTCTCAGTCTGTGAGTTCGAGCCCCATGTCGGGCTTTGTGCTGACAGCTCAGAGCCCGGAGCCTGGAGCCTGCTTCGGATTCTGTGTCTCCCTCTCTCACCTTCCCTCCCCTGCTCATGTTCTGTCTCTCTTTGTCTCAAAAATAAATAAACATTAAAAAAAAAAATTAAAGATCTGGATTAAAAGGACTTTCCTAACTCTGAACCCATGACTCAGTCTTAAGCAACAAACACAACAACCCAGTCAGATTCTTGTATAACGATTATGTTGTTTATATCAACTAAATATTGTTTATATATTCCTGTCCCTTCTGGGCCACACAAAAAAAGAACCAAAAATATCCCCAAGTCTTGCCATGGAATTTACTCTCAGTCATTTTCTCTCAATGAAGCACCGAATTTGTAGGAATTTTACAATCTCTACTCTCTATGAGGGGTAAAGTTACCAGTGACCAGGAAATAACAGACAGATTTCAATTACTTTGAAGTCAGAATTTCATCTTCCCTGACCCAAATCTTTGGGGAAATCCTAGTGAGTTCTTTGCCGCTTCTCTCTGAGCTCGAGCGCCATGCTGGGAACCAAGTCACCATGGAGGTGACCCAGGAAGGGGGCAGAAGGGGGACAGGAGCTGAAAGGACCCCCGTGCAAGGGACAAAGGCTCAACCACGGTGTCTTCATGCAAGACTCAGGAGACGCCTTATGTGCAGAAATCAAAGAGGCAAAGACAGATGTCTTCTCCACATACTTCTCCTTTTGTTAGTTTGAGTTGAAAATTACAACCTTAAAAGCTTTTACAAAATCCTTTCATACAATCTCGAACAAGTTCAAGTTTAATTACCCTATCTACCCTGAATTCCTGAATTCTTTCTATACCTCTTTTCTACATCTCTTTCTCTTCGATATCTCTTTCTAGATCTCTTTTCCCATAAATTTATATCAAGAGGAGAGAACGTCTTATTTTTCAGCCAACCTTTCCAGTGGGAAGGCTGCAAGAGTTTGAAAAACGCATGGCTGCCTCTAACATAGACCAATTCCTAAACTTGCTTCCAAAAGCAGATTTTTTTAAACCTTTTCCAGTTCTGTATGTAATTCATTTCTTTGCAGTAATTACACACCTATGTGTATGATAGTTCCACAATTCCTGCATTGACTTAGTTACTTTATTTCTAGTGAACTCCCAATGCCACCTGTCAATAGGGGTTGTGGCTGTACTAATGGATGACAGAAAGAGAGATAGATAGATGGATATAGACATAATACAGTATAGATACAGATATAGATACAGATACAGATATATAAAGGTACAGATATAGATCACTGATATATGTGTGCACAGATACACGGCTACAGGGCAAGTCCACTGATGGCATAAAATATTCTAGCAATAGAGAAGATTCTCTCTAGAAACAACTAAGAGAATCAAGAGGCCTCTCCTCCCGAGGGGCCACAAAGAGATGGGGGTGTGGAGACAGAAATCATCCAATATTATTTACACACAGATGGGATGGGATGCAGTCTCTACAGAAAGGTGGAGACTGGAGGTGAAGAAACAGACATCATCTTCAAAACTTGCAGAGCAAAGAGTAAAATGATAGGATCCTCATGGTGCCCGGGTGGCTCCATCAGTTAAGCGGCCAACACGCGATGTCAAGATCTGACAGTTCACGGTTCATGAGATCGAGCCCCGTGTCGGCCTCCGCCCTGGACACGGAGCCTCCTTAAGACTCTCTCCCTGTTCCTCTGCCCCTCTCCCCAGCTTGTGCACTTTCTTTCTCTCTCTCTCTCAGAGGAAGAAAGAAAGAAAGAAAGAAAGAAAGAAAGAAAGAAAGAAAGAAAGAAAGAAAGAAAAAAAGGAAGGAAGGAAGGAAGGAAGGAAGGAAGGAAGGAAGGAAGGAAGGAAGAAAGAGGAAAAGAAGAAAGAATCCTCACTAATGGCGCAGAAAGCAACGTGTCGCTGCTTCTGACAATGCCATGAGTATTGAGAAAGCACAGAGCTTTTAAATCCAGAACAAAGGCAGCGTGCCTCGGCAAATGCCTTCTATCAGAGCCCACTGCAGAAATAAACATTGTAAAGAGGAACGCCTTCCTTCTCCAGATGGCGCCCAGCATATCAAAGAATAAGGACTTGTCTTCACAGCGAGGGGGGTCTATAAAACAATACCATAGGTAAATGCCCATGGAACGTTGACTTCGGAGACCGGTGCCAACATCTTCTGAAGAACACTTATATATACGCAAAGCACACCAACTATATCAATAATCAGTTTCTTAAGGGAGAACAGTCTAGGCTCAGGGTCCACTGGACAAGGGCGAAGGTCTGGAAGGATCACGGAATCCCACTGCCCAGGAACAAAAGTACATATCAGCTGTCGGTTCCAGAAACAGGTCGAACTCGTCACTCACGTAAGGGTACACACACTTGGTCTCAGGCACCCGGACAGTGGGATGATAGGGTAAGCCAGGGTGTGTGCTTAGGGAATGAGGACCAGAACATCCCTCCCGTGGTTCGCTTCCAAACGCATGCCTTTCATGGGTTCTAATCTTGGTTGTTTTGTGTTCTTTTAAGCAGCTGTCATTAAATTAAGTCACTGAGTGGACAAATCCCTATGCTTCCAGCTTCATGAACCATAAATCAACTCTAGTCCCAACAGGAGGCTCAGGGGAATCTGATGAACAGACACATGAACTCCTGGCTATTGCCCCAAAGCAACGGCCATCTGGCTTTCTTTTAAGAGTCTGGTGACAGGAAAGGAAAGTCACTATTTACAACTTGGACTACGCAGTATCACACCACATTGGGCCACAAAGAGCCGAGGTGGAACATTCCCATAGAAGCCAGACTTGCCTGAGAATCAGAATCCCAGTGGATGACCCAGAGTCGAGGCTTCGAAGGCTTTGAAATGTCTGGTAGAGGGGCGCCCGGTTGGCTCAGTTGGTTAAGCATCTGACTCTTGGTTTTGGCTCAGGTCATATCTCATGGTTTGTGGGATCAAGCTCCAAGTCTGGCTCTGCACTGACAGTGTGGAGGCTGCTTGGGATTCTCTCTCCCACTCTCTGCCCCTCCCTGGCTCACGCACGTGTTCTCCATCTCTCTCTCTCCCTCTCTCCCTCTCTCTCTCTCAAAATAAATAAACAAAATTTGTTTCAATGTCTGGTAGAATGCTTTCTTAGTGTTGTTAATGGACCCAACACTTGACAACTCACCTGCTTCACCACCAGCCAATGGCTCTGTGCTCACCATCAGATTGATGGTTGAACTAGAAGCTGACCTTGCTTGTGGTGGAGACGGAGGCTGAGCTTTCTCTAGAAAAGAGAAAATACACGCGACTGGTAAGAAACACAGACACGGAAGGGCTTAGGAATTCTCAGCAACTGAGGCAGGTTGCCTTTCTGGGTTACCATCTCATGCAAGGGCGAGCCACCGACACACAGAGACCGGCCAAGTCTCTACAGACACTCCCGAGGCCCACTCATCTCATTGGGCAAATGGAGGGAATCTCTGAACTCTGAACAAATCCTCCCATTTCCCATGTAACCTCTTCCATCCATATGGTTCCGTCCATGAAAATGGAGCCCCAGCGTGGAAGGCGTTTTGCACCCACATCTTCACAGATTACATGGTGACTGATGGGAATTCCCTTTCTTCAGGCATAATTCCTTGACCTGAATTACGCTAGCCCAAATAGAAAGGCATGGGGGTGGGGGAGTCCGGGAGAAGGTTCAAAGGGGAGGGGGATGGTGGGATTGTAGCTAACAGAGCCTGGAAACACACGCAAGGGCAGGTCGAGGGCCTCGGTGCCGAGGCCGAGCCAGGGAGACAAGAGGCCACGGAGGGCAGAGCCACAGCCTGGTGCACCGGGGATGGAATGTGATGCCCTCTGCGCCTGGCTGTGCGTGTCCCCTGGTCTTAGGGTGGTAAGAAGCATGGACTCCTAGGTTCCTCTCTGAGAAGCCAGTGACTCTGGGGGGTGTTTTCTGTTCACTGAACTTGCAAACAAACTTTAGAAACACGGTCGTGGTGGGCAGTCAAGGCCCCAGTCCGGGTCCACGAATGTATTTCTTTCTCCCAGAGAAGGGGCTTCACCTTAGGCCAAACGGATCTGGCTTCCCCCATAAAGTATCCCAGGACCCCCACGGCAGGACAACAATTCACAAGGAACCCATCTTCCGCGGGATTAATTTACGAAACGGGGCACAACCAAAACACCCAGGACAACCTCATCATTTCAGATCCAGTGAATAAGAACCATCCCCTTTATGTCCTGTTTGACAGTCCATGCAGAAATCAGGTACTGGCTGCTCAGGGTGGCTCACGTACTCACTTGTAGTGAAACTTCCTTGGTAGGCGGCTCTGACCTGAGACTTCAAGTAGCAAAGCACCACCACGTGGTACGTGTGCCCAGCGAGCAAGCCCCCGATGGCACGCTCCGTGACCGACAGGTTCTGCCTCAGCACCAGGGACTGATCGTGGGCCGAGGTGACAGTGAGGTCATAAAAGTAAGGACTGGGGGGCTCGGGCCTCTCCCAGTGGATTCTGGCGCTGTTCTCTGTGACGTCCGACACCTGGACCTCCCGGAACGCCTTAACTGGAAAACAGATGGAAGCAGAATGTGGGGATAAAACTTAAAACCCCACGTGACTGTAGCACACAGGCAGCAGAAGAACAGAAGCGATGTATCAGCAGGCAACTGGGTGGGAATTCGGGTGAGCAAGGAGCTAATTTCTTGTTTGAGCTCCTGAGAACTGTTAGTCTCGTAAGCTACTGACATACACGAAACGTGGAATTCATAATCTCATTATTCATCAGCAAGATGCATCACTATTTCTTTTCTATGGAGAATCTGTGCTGTTAAGGAGAAACTTTGAAAACACACAGTCCAGGGGCACCTGGGGGGGGTTCAGTCAGTTGAGCATCCGACTCTGGCTCAGGTCACGATCTCGAGGTTTGTGACTTCGAGCCCCGCGTCGGGCTCTGTGCTGACAGCTCAGGGCCTGGAGCCTGCTTCGGATTCTGTGTCTCCCTCTCTCTGTCCTTCCTCTGCTCCCACTCACTCTCTCTCTCTCAAAAATAAATGAACATAAAAAAAAAAAAGAAAAGAAAACACACAGTCCAGTGTGCTAATATGAAATGAGACATCCAAAACAGAATGAGCTCCGTAATTTAGAATGTGTTAAATTTAAACTCCAGGGCGTGACAGGAAATTCTTTTAAAGGAATTCCTGCTTTCTCTCCGTTCATCAAATGAAGACAATTTCTACCTTTTCGCAGACACGCTCATTCCGCCTTCACCTTTCTATATGGTTTGTGACTCTCTAGTATCTTCTAGCATCAGAGGAAAAAATAAAACAAATTCTGGGTCTCATTAAGCCCGCCCACCCTCCTATCTCATTCCATCTGGAAGGTATCTTCCCCATGGACAGCATTTGTGGGGCAGGGGGGTTGATCATCCAGGCTGTGACTTGCCCAATATTGGAACCATTCCAATACTGCCAACATCCCAATATTGGCAATATTCACCAAACATCCCAATATTGCCACAGCGTGCATCTTGGGGCCTCCTTCCCGTGGGAAAACCCGAGATGGGGTTCGGGGCCCGGGGTGGGCAGTGGGGGAAGGAGGCAGCAGAGGGCGGGAGACCCATTTCACCTGCTTTTTGTGAGGAGCTCCCCAGCCTCACAGAGCTAAGAGACAGGCCGCTTCCTAACAGAAGAAAAGCAACGCTTTGACAATCGCACGCTCTGACCGGCACCTTCTAAAACGCATCATCATCTAGATGCATAAATCCCAGCTCAGTGACGGCATTTCAACTGCTTTATAGACAGGCTTCGAAGGACGTGCCCTGAGCACAGGGAATAAGGATGTCACAGCTGGGCAGCCCTCACGGTGCTTTCTTACCCATGGGCTTAGCAGCGTCTGTCTTGCTGGTGGCCAGTTTGGCGGCCTGGGGCTTGGCGGCCTCGGGCTTGGCGGCCGCTGGTTTGGCTGCGACAGGGGGTCTCACAGCTGCTGGCTTCGCGGCCGCCGGCTTCGCGGCCGCCGGCTTCGCGGCCACCGCGGGTCTGACCGTGGCCGTCTTGGTGGCCTCGGGCTTGGCGGCCACGGGTCTCCCAGACGCCGGTCTCGAGGCCGCCGGTTTGGGCGCAGCTGGCTTTGCTGCGACCGGCTTAGAGGCCGGCAGGTTTACTACTGTGACTGGTTTCGTCGTGGTGGTCACCGCTTCCGTGGAGGCCACCGGCTTCGCTGTGGTCACTAGTTTGGATGCGGGACTCGAAGTCACGTTATTCGGAATATTTCTGTTAAGACAAATTAATTACTGTTTAATATTATTTAACATTATTTGTTAAATATTTTTATAATTATTATTTAATTATAATTTTAACTTTAATATTATTGTTTTAATATTTAATATTTTAATATTATTTAATATTTTAATATTATTTAATATTTTAATATTTAATATTAATATTTTTGTTTAATATTTAATTATTTAATTTATAATGTAATATAAATATATTATATATTTATATAAATTAGTATATTATATAATATATAATTTTATATATTATATTTATATTTATATTTATATATAAATATATATAATATATTTATATATAAATACATTTATATTATATATTTATATATATAATATATATTATAAATATTATGAATATTATATACTATATATATACTATAAATATTATAAATATTATAAATATATTATATTATATTTATAAATATATTTATATTTATATAATATAAATATATATTTATATTTATATATTATATTTATATTTTATATATATACTTTTATATATTATATAATATTACATATTATATGTATGTGTACATATACATAATACATATGTAAATATGTATTATATTATATATTATGTATAACATATAAACATATTATATATAAATGTAATATTATAGAATATATAATATAATAAAATATTGTTTAATATTTAACTATTGTTAAACATTGCATGTCTTTGCCAGCTATCTACGGTTTACAAAAACACAATCCCACGAGCTATGTGAAATTTGCTGCTTTATCAAAATGCACGCAGTAGTTCTGATATTACACATCAGTATTGCTTATATTAAATTCTTTCCTTTTAGAATCGTGCCACAGAAAAGATACTGAAAAGCATACAAAGTAATAGAATCATTAAAAATGAAGCCCACAGGGGCGCCCGGGTGGCTGAGTCAGTTAAGCGTCTTGACTCTTGGTTTCAGCTCAGATCGTAATGTCACGGTTGGTGAGTTCAAGCCCCGAGCTGGGCTCTGTGCTGACAGTGGGGAGCCTGCTTGGGATTCTCTCTCTTCCTCTCTCTCTCTGCCCTCCTCTCCCTGCTCTCTCTCTCTCTCTCTCTCAAAATAAATTTTTCCTTTAAAAAGTGAAGCCTATATTGTACTATACGTACATCTGTCATCTTAATTGTAATTTATACAATAAGGGCAGGAGAACGTAAAGAGACAATAATAAATACTTTAATTATTATTCTTGTTAGCAAAAATACAGTAATAATATTCGAACAACGTCCGAAATGTAAAAATTGACCAACTGAAACTTATACGCCATGAATTAAAAAAAAAAAAAAGTTAACAGCTACTCTCATGATAAGAAAATATCCATTCAACCAAATGCTGTGCTGAGCTCAAAATTTTAAGGTCGGTGTATACTTTCACTCCCAGACCTTATTGCGTGTGTTTGTTTGCATTAATTTTCGCGTGTGTGGTTGTTTTTTTTTTCACCATGTCTTGATCTATTATGAACCTCTAGAAAGAACGGCAATATAAGGAGACACGGATCCACCAACAGCCACACGGATCCACCCTGTGTCTACTTCCGGCCCCGAGATGGGCACTCGTGAATTCCTAGAGCTGTCACGCTCCATGTGTTCGGCAGTATATTTTCCAGTTGGTGTCATAAAACCTCAAATACTATGCTATATTGCCCATTCTGTCTTCCTAAAGATCAGGTTAAGAATGTTTGAGAGGAATCCCAAAGATAATTAAGGTGAGGGAAAGAGAGCCCCTGAACCTGGACAGAGCAGGACACACATCACGACACCAGAAAGGGTCACAGCGCCCTCAGCGGTGATTTTCAGCCCGAGAACGGAGTACCTTTCTCCAGGGACAAGGGCGAGAGATGAAGGACAGAAGGGCTGGTAAAGGGAGGCGGTTCTCTGTCCCCACCCTGGAGGTCGGCCGGGAGTAAGCCACATACTCATTTTTCAAGGATTAAGTCGGGTCTGCATCTCCTCTGGGGGCTACAGGCAGAACCCTCTGCTCCCCGACAAAGCGTGACAGTCTGCGGCATGCCCTCTAGGGGCACAACTTGCTGGCACATCGGCCGGGCTCAGTTCCTGCCACCACGTGGCCATCGCCTAGCCCTCTGTCACACGGCCACCCGGCCCTCCTCTCCGCTCCTGGAGTGGGCAACAAAGACGGAGCTGAGCCAGCATCCCTGTGGGTACGAGCCCCCCAGCCCCCACCCTCTCATCTGCCTTCCTGGAGGAACACGCACGTCGCCTCCCGACGTCACCACCATCACCTATGTTATCATGGCACGAATCGTTTTAGGTCTCGGAGCCCATTTCTTGGTTAATGTATCCAGTCCTTCCATACGAGATCATTTCACACCAGGTGCCGTAGACTGTTTAAACACATGGCCCCAACTCCCCACCCTCTCTGTTCCCATGCCCTTCACAGTGTGATGTGACAGGGCCTCCCATGGAGTGCAGTCCCCCGCTGTTGACTCTAGACCGGCTGGCCCACCGGACATGCCTTGGCCAACAGACTGCGGCAGAAGTAACCGTTCGCTGGCTCCAGTCTCGGCCCCAAGAGGCCTCACGGCCTCTGCCTTCTCTCACGGAACCCTTCCCATCCACCTGGGAGCCAACTCCCAACACTGCCTCCTGGAGAAGGAGAGGCCGTGTGGAGCCGAGGCGAGCCAACTGGCCGAGACCATCCTGACCGCCGTCCACAGCCGACAGCTGACATGACCACAAACATGTGAGCGAGCCCAGCTGAGCCCAAGCAGAAACTGCTAACCCACAGAACCGCGCGTTAAATAAACAGTTGTTTTAAGCCACTACGTTTCGGGCAGTCTGCTCCGCAGCAAAAGCGAAGGGATACAACAGATTCTCTGCAGGGCGTGCTCCACGTGTCCCTCGGGAAGTCACAGTCTCTGGATTTCAGTGTCCCCGTCATGAAGTTAGACACCGTCTGGAGGACCTCCGCCCTCTGTCTAGCACTGTAGTTTTTAAGACAATCGTGACGATACTTACAACTGTTTGTGACCAAACTTCACAGGATTCTTTGTCAGTTGGTCCCCTTGGAACCAATCGCACTGTTTCCTGATATCTGGGGACAAGTAAAAAGCATTTTCACCTGCAGAGAAAGAGAGGGAAAAAAATATCTTGCAAGTGCCTGTAGATCACATGCAAATTAAAATTCATCTGCTAACGAGTTCAGTGGAGCCCACAGCAGGCAGTCCGTGTGTACTTGTTGAATCCATTCATCCCCCCAGACAAGCTAAGTCCAATCAATTCAAACAGTAAGCCTACCGGTCCTCGATCCATAAAACATCTCAAGCCACAATCTTTTGTTTGGCAATAGTTGGGTGATGAGGTTGAAGAAAAGATTCACTCAGTGTAAAGGGAAGACAGGACTCAAAGAAAAATCACAGAGTTTAACAAGTTGGTCCAAGCTCCTGAACATCAAATTGTGACTGAATTACTTGTAATATTTTCTCAATGCTGCGTTTAATAAAACTTTTGTTTTCAATCTTTGGAAGGCAGTGACAGCGTTCCCAGTGTGAACCTGCTGGCCTACCTTTGCTTCATGTTTTTCCTCTAAGACTCTGGAGGGACAGGCCTTCACAAACCGGAACGCTGTTTTCACAGAGCTCAACTTTCCCTTGAATAATAAACTCTCCACACATGCGTGTTTGTTCCTACTTCTTACAGCTCCCTCACTTATGAGACACTCTCCTCTGCTGACCTGGGGCCATGAACTGCGCTGACCTGGGGCCATGAGCCGCGGCCGGGCCCTGGGGCATCAGGAGAACGATACCCTCCCTCAGGGACCATGCATTCTACTGGGACCACAGATCACACAAATGAATAACCAGCAGGCCTTGGGATAGATACGGTAATTAGCATCCAGACTAACGATGAGAAAGCCTTGGGAGTGGGGAGCATTCGCGGTGAGTAGGGGCAACTAGAGATATGCTTTGAGGATGATTGTGGGTTTGCCGCTAAAGCAGAGGTGGAGAGAGATCCCAGGGAGGAGAGTCCCATCAGCAAAGGCCCAGAAGTTTCCAAGTATGGGGCTAGCGGCTAAGCCCAGATCAATGCAACTCCTTCTAGGAGCTTCCCCATTTATTATGTCATGCATAATAAGTGGGCACTTGATCCGCGGTATACTCGCAGGGTCTATGGCTGGGAGGCGCCCAGGCAAATTTGGTTGAATACAGGAGTCAGCAAGGACAGGATGTCCAGCTGTGGGTTCACTGTCAACCTTGGCTCCTAAAGTGCGTCTGAGACACGACAGGTGTCATACGTATGTGTGTTGAATGAACGAACAAGTCGGCATCAGCGCGCTAGACGTCTCTTCCGCGCCCGCGGCCCCACGTCCCTGATGGCCCGAGGGTATGGGCTGGCAGGAAGACCCTGACCCGGGCCCACGCTGTCCCCTGAAGGACTTACTGCTGACGAAGGACGGCAACAACCTCCCAAAGCGCATCAGCGGCTCCTCGTTGAGCTCGGTCGACTTATCCAACAGTTTGAAGAAGACGTCGCTTGGCTCACTGGCGAAGTTGTACAGCTCCTTGACGTTCACCTTCCTGCCGATGCCCAGAATCACGAAGAAGTAGCCCTTGCACTTGGCCTGCAAGATGACCCCCTGGGCCTCTTCCAGCTGCTGCTTGTCGACCTCTCCCGTCAGCATCAGAACCACGACTTTCATGTCCCGTGGGTTGGGTGCGCTTTCGAAGACGTTCTCTATGGTGTACTGGATGGCGCGGCCCAAGTCCCTGGTGCCCTGCAGCTGTGTCATTCTGCTGCTGAGAAAGTCCACCAGCTTCTCCTTGGAGCCGTAGTCCGTCAGGGAGAACTCCACCTTCACGGGGGGCACGCTGGCGTTCCCTGCGGACTCATAGGGCGCGTGCTGCACAACCGCCACCCTGGCAAAGTGCTGGGCGGCCTTGGGGTCTGGGCTCAGGTCCAGCTGTCTGACCAGGTACCCTATGTACTTCCTCATCTCATTGAACTGGAACAGGCTGGTGGCCTCGGAGCTATCTAAGATGAAAGCCATGTCGATGTCCACGTCGCTGCCCGCCGCTCTCCTGTCCCGGAAGGAAGGCCTCCAGCTGCCAAAGCCACAGGACGGGTCAATGTTGCAGATGTCTAGAAAGAAGACAGGCAGCCCGTTTATTCTGTGACTCCCACTGCAAGACTGTACATTAATCTGTTGGGAGTCTGGGGTAATGAAATCGTCACATAATACAGAAGCCTATTCATAGCTTGCTGCCTTTTTGTGGCCAGATTTCAGTTTTCATCACCTAACACTAAATCAAACAGATCAGTAAGCTGAACTCCTTATTCTGATACTATGGTATTGGCGTTAAAAGGAGGAAGAGGAGGGAGAGGAGGGGGAGGGGAGATGCTGGAGGGAGAGGGAAACGGGGAAGGGAAAAAAGGGTGGAGGAGGGAGAGGGAGGGGGAAGGGAAGGAAGCGGGGGAGAGGGAAGGGGAAGAAGGATGGGGAGGAGGGGGAGAGGAAGGGAGAAAGAAGAATTAGGGGGGAGGGGAGGGGAGGGGAGGGGAGGGGAGGGGAGGGGAGGGGAGGGAAGAAAACTACTTCTTTGCCACGCTGAAGAAATGTGTTCTAGAAAGGCACAAAGCCAGATCGTTGAAATCTGGACTCCAAGGTCGAAATGTAAGCAGAGCCTACTTTCTCCTTTATTTCCTGTCTATCAAAGAGAAGCTCGGTCTGAGGGGTTTCCACTTTAAATATGGAAACTACTTATGTAGGAATTACACTGGCAAACGCAAGGCGTGACGAATCTTCATGCAACTCGGGCCCTTTACATGGATGACAAATATTTGTCCAAATGTCGCCCCGTGGATAGTACAGTACGTCTTATAACACACTGTCCTGCTCGAGAAGCCCTTACCCAGGCAAACGTGACACGTCAGGACGGTCTTCAAGAAGTCGGTGAGGTCTCTCCTAGGGGGCAGGACGAGCGCGTGTCCCACTGCGGTGTTATTGATCTGGTTCAAACAAAAGGAAATGCTTGGTGGGAGTGTCCGTGGTAAGTCACTACTTGAAAATGCAGCAGCGGAGTCGAGTCGTGTCCGTAAAATAAGCTTCCCAACAGATCACCCCCTCTTCTCGGGGGTGGTGTTGGTGGGGTTTGGGAGGAGGTGCTGAGCTTAATAGGAAAACACAGGCTTTCTTCTGTGGAGCTGAGCTGAAGTTCAGATCCCTCTCCTGCACTTTCCGCTGGGCCCGAAGGAAAATTATTTAACCTCTCCGAGGTCCAATTTCCTGAGCTGAAAACGGGGGTAATGTTAAATTCCCCATGTCCAATTACATGATGCGTGGGAAATGGCTGCTATAGCTCTAGGAAATAGTGGGCACTTGAATGGCACAGTTATTCTCGGCCACAATAACAGCCACCGACACACGTTAGCTCCAAACTCTCCCAGAAGGGGATTTAACCACAAGGCAGGTAGTGAAATCGCTTCTAGAAGGTTCAAGAAGCCCTGATCATCACGGTGCCTTGGGACCCCATCACTAAGTATTTATTGCGTGTAAAAGTAAAGTTAACTAATGAATGAATAATTGACTTTTCGAACTTGCTGGGACACTGCTGTTAAGAAACACAAGTGGTTCTGGGTCACTCAGCCCACACGAGGGAAAATGTACATAAATGAGCCCCTTATGAGGGCAGACAGCTGAAAGCCCAAGCTGGATTCCCAGGCCCAGCGTTGTGTGCTCAAACTGGCCTGTGGTTTGGCAGAATAAACCCTGAGGGACGGCACCAATGACCAGACCGTCTTTCGCTGACGTGGGCAGGGGTAAAACCATAGAATACCCAGTCTTGGAGGGAAGACGGCAGGGACCATCCCTCCCCCACTTTGCCTTTCACAGGCGAGAAACCTAAAACACAGAGAGGTTAAGTGACGTGACCATATTACTTCGGTGACTTAAAGCTAGAAAGTGGGCAGGCTGGAACAAGGGCTCTTTCCCATCATGCCCACTGCCCACTCGGCCTGAGCAATGCCGCCATCGTTGGCACTGAGTAAATATTAAGTGATGAATTAGCCAATTATGATATACATCATTGTCACAATTAAACCAGCTATTTAAGCAAACGACAAGGGGGAGCACTTTGCGGCTTCACAGCGAAGGCTGACCATCCTGGCTGAAGAAAGGTTGGAACAGGGGTGCATGGACGTCTGGGGGACCTCCCTAGGGCACTGGCAGCCTCAGGGTCAGCCCTGGGAGAGTCTCCTTCAGCAGGTGAGGAAGGACCCAGTGGGAATAAATCACAGGCATGTGGATGTCGCTCTAGAGTCAGAGCCACTCGGCTGTCCCGGAAATATCGCTCAAGTAGCTGCCAATCACAACAGCCTCATCCAGGAGCTTTTGGAAACTATGGTGCATGAATCCATCAAGCAGGCACCAGGTGCCCGAGAACATTCTCAGAGCCCAAGAAGAGCCGAAGGAGATGTCAACCGTGCCCACAGGGTACAGACCTGCAACGCGCTGATAAGCTGCCGGTCCTCCTGGCTCGTGAGGAACAAGGGGGTGATCCCCGCATCCGAAAGCTTTAGCACAGCCTCCCTGAGCTGTGGGGACGCCCTCGTGGGCTTATTGCTGAAGAAAACAGCCACTTTCCTCATCAGGAATCCGTTCCTCACACGCTTAAACGTGTTTCTGGCCACGAAGGACATGGCCGTTTCCAGACTCTGTTGCTTGGACGTCAGAGCCACCTGAAGGTTCTTGATCTTGTCCAAGAGGACCGACTTCTTCTTGGAGTCGGCAAACCGGATCTCCGTGGTCACCTCGTTATTGTAGGTGACCACGGCCACGCGTGCCCCCCGAGGGCAGTTGCTCTCAGCAATGGTCAGGTCGCCCACGATCCTCAGGAGCACATCCCTCATCCGGCTAAACGTGTCTTGGGTCACCCCCTCCGAGGTGTCTAAGGCAAAGGCCAGTTCCGTCGGGAAGACGGGGCATTCCAGGGGCCCTGTGGGAAGTGGCGGGTTTTCAAAGACAAACTTTACTTACCGGGAAAGGGGTCTTCTTCCCGCAGGAGAAAGTCAAACGGCTGAAGTCAACTTACCATAGCAGCAAGCTAGAAAAGAAACAGAGAGAGGAGTGAAACACAGGTACTACATGAGCATTTCAAACATGAGAGCAGACGTGTGTCACAGACAGCAAAGATCATGTACTTACGACATTTATCTTTGATGCTTTGGACAAGGGCACATTGCTTTAAAAAGAAAGGAAAGAAGCGTGAGGGGGGCGGACAAGAGGCTTACAGCTCAACGACCGGTGATACACACATGCAACTTACATCCATGGAGTCACCTCTGTTGCCCTTGGGACCCTGTGGGATGAGAAGGAGAGGGTGAGAAGCACCACAGATGCGCGGGACCAGCAACGCGACAGAAACACGGCTGAGGGAGCAAAGGTGGGTCTGGGCTGCCCCTGACCATTTTCAGGCTCTCCCTGTAAATCTGACTTTACTGCTCAAGGAACAAAAGAGAGGGGAAACTTTGAGGACAGAAGTGTTTCCCCTGCAAAATAAAAAGCTCCACACCCTGAAAACCTGGAAGGTTGTGACAAATCAAAGGGATCACACATTTGGGCTCGAGTCTAAACATGACTTCTCCTGAGAGTAGAGCTTTCTTTCCACCTGCGATCCTAGTATCTCCTGTTCACAGAAGGGACAGCGACGCGTCACTTAGCTAAGCCTCAGCTCCAGATCTGAAGTGCACTGGCTGCATACCACCCCAGAGGAGGCCCAAGGACAGACCCATGGCTGCTCTCAGGGTCTTATCACAATACACAGCCGCCCTGACGGCCAAGCAGTTGTCTCCTGGGCCAGTCAGGTGCGTTTCCACAAGACTGCAGACTGCCTTAACTTTCTCCGCTAAATGCTTCACTTTCTTAAAGGCAGAAATCACCTGACTTAGCCTTTACCCAAGTCTGACCAGTCTAATCCCTCCACCTTTCCTTATACGAGTGATTGTCCATCATTCTCTGAACCTCATGAAATTTAACGTAGGGAGACAATATAGGGAGAAATTCAAGTAAGGAAACGAAGATATTCATAATGAAGAAATGCAAGGGGCTGCAGAAGGTCGCCCTCTTGGCCCCAGGTGGCCTAGCACTCGTGGGTTTTAAACCATAAATCAGAAGCTGTCTTGGGGATTTTACAGACCACAGGAAATAGTTCGCAAACCGACGTCTGACATAAATTGTACTATTTCTACAAGATGCAACCAAGAGGTATTAGAACTTGTCCTCTCTCTCTCTCTCTCTCTCTCTCTCTTTTTTTTTTTTTTTTGTCCTGTACACAAACCTCAAACCTACCCCAGGAAATTATAAAGGCAAATTACAATATACACTAGACCACAAGGTTCCACAAGAAACTTCTTTGGAACGTTTCTGGTTAGTCTCAAATTCAAAAGCTCTTTTCTCCATTGTGACATCAAAAGAAAAGTGGTTTATAAAAAAAAAAAAAATCAATGACAACAAAAAAGGAGCACGTCTTTTCTGGGAGGGAAGGAGGTTGTAAGAAGTTTACAAAGGGACACATGTAAAGCTTCCAGCCCATGGCTGGACTGGAACTGGGTGGGTGGGTACTTACAGATGGTCCTGGGTAGCCAGGGTCCCCCTTCTGCCCAATTGCCCCTGGAGGTCCTGAATTTCCCTAGAAAAGGCAGAACAAACAGTGAGATGCTTGCCCAAGAACCATTAAGAAGACTATCCATGGAGGGACGCCCGGCGGGCTCAGTCTGAGCCCTCAGTCTGAGACTTCGGCTCAGGTCACGATCTCACAGTTCGTCAGTTCGAGCCCCGCATCGGGCTCTGTGCTGACAGCTCAGAGCCCGGAGCCCGCTTCGGATTCTGTCTCCCTCCTTCTCTTTCTCTCTCTCTCTTTCAAAAATAAAATAAACGTCAAAAAATTTTTAAATAAAAATTAAAAATAAAAGACGATCCACAGATGTGCAAGAATGCAATAAACGGCAATCAGTGAGACCAGCGCTCGGTGCAGATAACCAGTCCAACGTGGTAAAACCACCTGGAAAAGTAAATGATGCAGTTTGTTTCCACTGAGCAAATTAACAGGATCATATGACGATTTTAACTATATTTCAAGCTAAAAATAACCGTTTCCCACATCGAGACCGCGACATGCTAATTCAGGACTCGGTGCAATCTTAAGAGGATGAGTAAACATCCACTGTAGACAGTCATTTGGAGCCAAAAGCAGCTTCAGGAAGAGGACCGTTATGCCTTGGAGGCGGGGAGCGCGGGGTCTGGTGATCCTTGAGATGTGTTAGCAGAAGGGCTTCTGGGGCCTCCCCGTAAGGGCAGCACGGCTGAAGAAGGCAGCGCAGACAACCACAAGGGGTCCTGAGGACACTGGCCTGGGGCCTAGGACTCCTTTTCTTGTACCCCACATGCCACCAGCCAGGTTGCCGGTGAAGAAGGAGAATGTTCACCACACGTGTTCCCATCCCCCACCTGCAGCCAGGTGCGGGCAGACTCACCCTTCGGCCCCTGATGCCTTTGGGTCCTGGTCCTCCATCCGTCCCGGGCTCGCCAGGGGCACCCTGCAAAGAGAGCCAGGAAGAGGCACATTAAGTTCTGAAACGGAGGGTCCAGCGGAGGGCCCCCGGGCATCTGGACCACACTCCCCAGGGCAGCCAAATGGCTAACTCTGGTTTACATTCCACTGGGTTACTAGTACGTCCGTGTCCTCCACAGATGCAGCCTTAGTTTACTGCCCCCATGATGACGATGTCATACAGATCAGAGCACATCAAGTTTACAAAGTGTGTGATTGCCATGTCATTTGATCCAACCCTCGCAAGGCCCAAGGCAAGAACGCTGTCCACTGTCACCTCCACTTACCGGGTGAGGGAGTATCTCAGAGAGGGCGGGGCCTTCGTAAGCGGCTGACCCCACACTAACACCACAATATTCCGATTTTCAGCCCATGAACATGCCAGACGCAGCCCCCCAAAACGGTGACGTTTCACCACCAGGGGAATATTTATTTACCTTTGGACCAGGGTACCCAGGGAATCCTCTTTCTCCCTGTAAGAGACAAATAAATAACTCAGTTTTGGGTCCTAATTTACATGCATCTAAAAGAAATTATTCTTGAGCAGAAACAAATACATCCACGGAGTCACCAAGACAAAAAAAAAAAAAAACAAAACGCATGATATTCCAACAAAATTTTGAGAAATACTTCTCTAAAGACACAAGACGCCAGAAGCTCAGGAATCCTCAGCAGATACGCACTTTTCTGCCTTTGCGTCCTTCACCGCCAACCCCATCTCTGCCATCATCGCCCTGGGGGTGGAAAGGGAGCATTACTGCAGGCCGCCATGCTGGGCACCCCACAACCTCTCTGTCTAGAACCCGGAGCACAGGGTCGTTGGGTCCCTGAAGGGTTCCCAGATCGAGGAAGTGTTCCTGCTCCCACCCCATCCTCCAGGTGCAAACAAGACAGCCGTCTGCAAGTAAGTGGGTTTAATGGACTCCTTTGGGAAAATGGTGCTGGTGTGCCACCGATAAAAAGAACATCTGACAGCCACCGGGAAAGACAGCACTTGGGTGTGGAGTCAAAGGCCCGCGGAATCTCTGAGACTCTTAGAGCAGAAAGGACTCCCAAAAGTCACCTTGCCAAAGCGCATCCTTGACTCTTTGATTCTAGCAGGAACGCAGGACTCAGTCTCTCACGCCCTCCTGAGTCTCCTGCGCTCAGACCTTCTCTCCTCTCCCCACCGTGGCTTCCCCCACTCCTTCCAGGTCGTGCCACTGGACTGCCTTCTTTCCAAACACCCCCCTCCCTATGCCCTTCAATCTGTCCCATCACACCCTCGCGGGAGACTTTCAGAACTGCACTCCATTGACTATTTCAAAAGAATGAGAACAATATGTGTGAAATATATACACCGGTAACTCTAAAACAGACGCAGAGCATGCTATTTAGTTAATTTAAAGTTTTAAGCAAACATCAACAGCTAAAGAGCCATTGCCCCCAAATTTATGGACACACCATCAAGAGATTTCCTTCTGGTCTGAACAGATTTTAAAGCCTGATTTTTTTCCCCCCTCTGCTTCTGAAACTAAAAGTAACAGAAACGGATCCTTCAAACTTCAGTTTTCTGTAGAGAGGTTACATACACACACAAAAAAATATTTTAAAGTTTGGGATTATAAATCAGATCGACCGGGTTCTCAAAACTTTCTTAAAACATTCTATAGATTTCTTTGCCCTGTACAGAAGTGTGTATTAAAAAAGTATCGTTCGTGAGCAGTCAGATTGTCTTTAGATAATATTTTAAAAAATGAGTTATCAAGGTAATAACTTCTATTCCTAGGATGTCTCATCCAAAGGAAACAGTTTCAATCTGGACTGAGACCTGATCAGATATGATTGCATTTTAACCAAAGGACATTTATTTCTCTGCAGAAAAACTCCATCTAGTCATGGTCACAAACCATTTACAGGACGATAATGAAGGTGGTTCAAGCTTCAGTGAGTCCCCGCATTCACTTCCCAGGAAAAACACAAGAAAAAAATGTCTTTCCCCACTCTTCCCCGATGTAATGAAACTTATTTTGAAATTGATTTGCTGTTTATAAGCAGTCAGTCTCACTGCATTCGGTCATATCCCCAAGGACACAAGGGGACAACTATCCAGTTACCTGTTTAGGACCAACCCAATTTGCAACGAGAAAGGCTAGCCCAGAGAAAGGCCCCATCTCCCCTGCCTCGCACCTTCCAGCAAAGGATTGGCCACAGCACATCCTGATCTTACCGTCTCCCCTCGGGGGCCCCGGCTCCCGACTCCTCCCTTTGGTCCCGGCTCTCCAGGCTCGCCCTACACACGAGAAACAAGGCTGAGACAGCTGTGGGGCTGAGACCATTTAAAACATGATTCCAAGCAATTTCTGTTCTACATGATGCCGGCAGTAAGGTAAAGTCAGTGGGTGTTGACTACAGCAGGGAAACCCCCCCCCACCACCAAGAGACTGAGAGACATCCGTGGATTCACACGAACACGTTTCCTTTACTGAGAAAAGGCTGCCCTTTGAGGCCCGTTCTGATAAATTGTGTTTTTTCTTAAGGCTTATGGAAAGTCGGTTCTCAGACAGTCTTCGTATGACAAGCTGCTGTTATCCAAAAGAGTCGGGGAGCTGGGCCTCTTGGATTAGCTAAATATGGCCAGCAGAGCTCTGTGCGTGCGGCGCCAGTGTTTAAAGAATGTGTGTTCAATGCAACACTGGGGCTGTGCTAAGTGCCTCCCATCTGCTCTGATGACTCCAAGGAGGCCAAACTCCCGTCACATACACAGGCACGAACAGATCAGGGAATCCACCAGCTGCTGGCAGGTTCCGGCCACAAGAAAGCCAACCCGCTGAGTCCAGCCCGTGAGTTCCCTTCAGGTGGGACAGGACAGGGATCCCACTGGCCAAGCCGGGCTGGCAGCTGGGGGGGCTGGATGCAGACTAAGCAGGTGAGCACACGGACAGATGAGGGGAAGGCCACAGAGGGTATGGCTGGGCCCTGACCTCAGGAAATGAGCTCTACTTTGGTTAAGACAAACCTTTCTTCCCAGGGGACCGACTCTGCCACGTTCTCCAGGAGCACCCGCAGTCCCTCCGCTTCCCTGGAGCAGGGAGAGGAGCATGTCAATGAAATATTCACCCTCCAGCCAGAGGCCCTGCACTCGGCCCCCACCCCGCAGCACTCAGTGCCAAGTGCGGTGCCGGGGACCCAAATGCACATGGACGTGGCTTGTGCAAATCTAACACATCCGTGTGACCGCTCGGAACCAGCTTCCACAAACCAACCCGTGTTGCAGTTAATATCCCGAGTCCCTGACTAGAAGAGAAGAACCCAGATTTTGTGGGACTTTGTTTCCTCTCCCTTTTCACACCTCCACAGTGACACCTGATTATACAGGTGCAGAATCCTGTACACGTATCCCCTGAGGGAGTAAGTAAATAATGAAGAAACATAGCTCTTAAAACGGGGTGCAGCCTCCAGAGCCCAGAAATGACCCACACGAACATGCGAAAAACGGGTGGTAGGAGCTCTTTGTCATTGGTGACTATTAGAAGAGTTTCACCTCACCCCCACTCCACCTTAAACTCTTGACTAATGAGAGCTTAAATAATGTTGAATAAAACCCACAAAAGCTTTGAAAATAGGTATTTATCAGACGGCGAACCAGGAAAGGAATGTCTAAGCCAACAAGGGATCTCACAAAGTTCCTACTTGGTTGCAACACCTTTTTGTCCATTTCTGTAGCAACAAGCCAGCTCTTTGCCCCTTTTCGGTTATTACTGTTTTCTGTAACACATGACAGGGTGGCTCCCTGAACAGCACGTCAGACAGGACGGACACCAAGTGTGCAGTGCTGGGGACCCGGGCCCCACACAGCTAACTCATTTCTGCTCATGGTCACCGAGCCCCGAGATGCATGTCCATGCCTGTGGTCGTTCAAGTTCAAGGAGCAGCTTCAGTGTTGAACCTGAGGGTGGGGAATGCCTTACACCGAATACCGAACCACAAGGCAAACTCCAGGGGCCACATATGAAACAATTTGGCATAAGCCGAGAATTGGGGCAGATTTAGAGTTTACAAAGGTCCAGCCTCAGGCTTTGGAAGTGCAGGATGGCCTCACCACCCAGCTGGCCAGTGTTTGGAAGGAGCAGCACCGGGATTCAGAAGCCCCTGGAGCACCAAGACCAAGGGTCTCTTACTTCCTCAGGCAAACTGGCCAGTCACCGTGAGGACTGAGGTTGACCCGGGGTCTGTGCTGGCAGCGGGGAGGCGAAGGGAGAAGTCTGTCTACAGTAACACCATCCGCAGGACCTCAGCCTGTGCGGGCCGTGCTCCCGCTTAGCTAAAGACAGGGGTGGGATCAAGCGGACTTACCCGAGGCCCAGAAATGCCTTGTTCACCGATCAGGCCTGGGGGACCCGTGGGACCAGGTGGACCCTGAAGAAGTAAAAGGCCAACATAAGTGCTGCGTTGAGGTGGCGTTCCATGAGGAACGTCAGGGTGACACGTGTACTTTGCACAGAGCCCAGAGCCTCGCTCCCGCCGGCCAAAAAGACCTCTAGAGACCATGCCTCTGTCTCAGCTGTTAACAGCAGCTCCAACCCGGGACACTAAGGGGGAGGTTAGCTTAAGAAAAATACAAGGAGCCCGGAGGGCTCAGTCGGTTAAGCGTCTGACTCTTGAGTTTAGCTCAGGTCATGCTCTCAGGATTTGTGAGTTTGAGCCCCACATCAGGCCAGAGACAGAAAGGACATCAGTGGTTTCCAGGAGCTGCAGGAGAGGATACGGGAATGACTGCCTAAGGGCTCGGGGGCTCCTCTGGGGATGATGAAAATGTTTTCAAACTATATAGAGCTAATGGTTGTACCACACTGTGAATGTATTATGTGCCACTGAACTCTTCGGTAGTTAATTCTGGGTTCGATTATATAAAACTGGCTGTCACCTCATTCAAATTGAAAACCATCTGGGGACTCCTGGGGAGCTCGGTCGGTTGAGCATCTGACTCTTGATTTCAGCTCAGGCCACGATCTCACGCTTCGTGAGTTCAAGCCCCGGGTCAGGCTCCGTGCTGACAGCGTGGAGTCTGTTTGGGATTCTGTCTCTCGCCCGCTCCCTCTGCCCCTCCCCTGCTTGTGCTGTCTCTGCCTCTCTCAAAACAAATAAACATTTAAAAATAAACACATGGAACAATTTAAAAACACATACTGGAGCACCTGGGCAAACATCACAAGGCGCACGGCCGCGCTGGGAGTACTGACCTGTCCACCTCGGGTGCCCTGCTCTCCCACGGAGCCCGGCTGGCCCGGGCCGCCCTTGTTGCCCTTGGAAACAAAAGAAGATGAGGGGGGGGGTCAAAGTGGTTGAGGCCAGTGTCAGCTGTGTATTTGACAGTCACGTCTGGACAAGGGGGTAGGGGAACAGCCCCACAGGGGAGAGGAGGCCACCAGGGCAGTGGCCCCAGGATGAAACATTCAGCACGTACAGCCAGTGCCATTCTGCACGCTTACGATGGTTCCCCACACCTGCCTCACCTCTGCTCAGGATGGTTGTGAAATCAGGATTTTTGAATCCAAACCTGCCTTGCACAGCTGGGCAGACGGACACAGTAAGACGCGGAGACTGGCTGACGAGCAGGTCAGCGGGCGCGTCAGGGACGAGGGACGCCCGGACGCCCCCTGCTCCATTCCTCCCCTCAGTCTCTGCCCCTGGTCCCCACAGCCACGCGGTTTCACAAGTCGTTTGGAAGAGGCTAAATGCACGGAGTTGGTACAGAAGGTGGTGGCTGGTGTTTGAGCCCCACGCCTTGAAGGCAGAGGGACAAAGCTTTTGGCTCCCAGGCTGATTGCATTCTTGCCCTTTGAGAGCACGTGGTGAGTCATGGTGTGATGGCAGAAGAAAGGCACCAAATTAGAGACTTACCTTAGCTCCCGCTGGTCCCCTTCGGCCAAAGCCGCCCTGTGGAGGAATCACACAAACTGAGAGGGAGCCTGGGGACGGAGCCCGGGGCTTTCTGTGACGTAAGTCGCCACGAGCCAGACAATGTGCCTGGCCGGCCCTGAGCAGACTCAAGAGAGACACCCTTCCTCCTGCCCTCCTCTCCGCCAAGTTTTGCTTCCACGCTGCCCTGTTAGCCACCCAAATGGGAGTTTTCAGAGTTACTTCCAACCTGCCAAGCAAAATAATGACTCCTTCTGGCTGCACGATCCCAGCCAATTTCAAAAAAGGATGTAAAAATGGTAATGTCAACCTGTCTGTTTTTCAACCATTTTCATAACTGCAGGCAGAAGTAATGAAATACATCAATTATAATGGAAGGGAGTCCCAAACTCTCCAAACGCTCCTGGCCAAATATAACACACACTCAGCTAAGTAAAGCATCGGGAGTGCACATACGTGAACCTAAAAAGCCCAACCGTACTTAGTCTGGGCTCATGACTTGGCAACATCTTCCTCGATGTTCCAGAGGTGACCCTTCGTTCAAATAAATGTGGGCCCATCGCATAAGCAATGCTTTCATTCCGATTCTGTGATGGCTTCCTCTCCATCGGAAAGGTTTGGGACGGGAACGCATGAAGGTCCTGGGTGTATCTTTGTGAGGTGAAGGGTTAGTGTTCTGGACACTGTAAGTCACCAGCTCTGTTATGGGGCTTCGCCCATCTGTGGCGTCAACCAAAGAAAGACATTCTCCACTCCCAACGGGCCAGCCCAGAGACCTTCTGGGGTGACTGTTTTAACATTATTCACGGTGGTGGAAACTTCTTTAATGGAAGGCCTTGGCCTCCTTCTACAAATGACACGTGGACAAGTGGAGAAGGAGACGCGCCACGCAGCTCCTTCAGAGTAACAATCTGCCTGGCCTCCCCCAAAGGGCACAACTAGGAGTACGACTAGAGGCTAAGTGCTCAGTGACGCAGTGCTCAGGCCAGAGGCAGCCCGCAGAAGCCCCAGTGTGGCTGTGTGAGACATGAGGTGGCCCGGTGGGAAGGACACGTTTCACCTTGGCCTGAGCCGGGCACAGCGAGGTCCTAAGGGAAGGAACCGGAGGCCCCCGGGCCAGGCCTCACCCTAGCGCAAGGGAAGAAGCGGGTGGACAAGAGCCCTTGACTCCATCAAGGGTGAACCGAGGTCTCCACCTTGCGCGCAGAAATAAAACAAACTGCAGGCAGGACCCTATTTTAAGTCACTTCGTGAAAACAACTTTTGGTTCCATCACACGCTGAGCGGGTGGCTCGTTAGAACAGCGGGGTCTTTCCTCATTGGTCAGTTTGCAGTTCGCTCGCAGTAACACTCAGAACTTCTAAGATGGTGTTTTCAAATTTTGTTTTTCTTCTGAATTCTAAAGGCACAATTTTAAAACTTACGCCCCTAGCATACCATGTAATCACGGGTGAGAGTCATCCCTTCCAAAAGCCCCCATCTCAGGGCACAGCCCCCTGAGGGTCCAGCCACGGATGGATCCCTCACCGTGTGGCTGGTGCTGGGGAAACGGCAGAGGTACCATTTTTGGCCGCCCAGACCCAGCCTGCTGCCGCTCTGCTCTCTCAGCTTGTGAGCAGAGCCATCCTGACTGCCCCTGACGCCTTACAAACTTCCAGGCCACTCCTCCCCCGTGCAGGGACCCTCTTCCCCCTCTGGAGCCACGCTCTGTGTTCCCCGGGGCCCTGGGAGCTGCCAAGGGTTTCCCAAGGGTCGTGTACATAGCTTTGGTCTTAGCAGCTCTTCGAGGGGACTCAGAGATTAGGGACGCAACGAGCTCTCCTGCAACAGACATTCGCGAAATGTCTCGAAAAGGCAACCGCCTGATGCAATTCACTAGAAAACACAATCTGGTGTCGTCGCTTGAATTACAGCCGCACCAACAAACAATGACTAAACCCACAAGCATACAACCCATCAGCCTTCTTGCCCCTCACTCCCTCCTGAGTTTGTGCTTCTGTTTGGATTTTTTAAATATTTAGCGGGACAGAGCCTAGCCACATGTTTGAAATCCCCCCCAAAGCCCCCAAGTAAAAATTTGCTGAGTAACGCTGCCCCAGATCGTGTTGGTGATTCAGGAGGCACTTGCTAGGACTCCCCACAAAGCCCCCTGAGCCCCAAGAGGCACTCACGTCCTTCCCGGTTTCTCCAGGCCTTCCAGATACCCCGTCTCTCCCAGGGAGACCCTGACATGGAGAAAAAATCAGCATAAGACTCTCATCCAACTCTGGCATATTGTGCCAGAGACCACGGGAAAGGGGGTTGCTTGTACACATGGCAGGGGGCGGGGGGATGCTTGGT
Source organism: Panthera tigris (assembly GCF_018350195.1). NCBI lineage: Eukaryota > Metazoa > Chordata > Mammalia > Carnivora > Felidae > Panthera > Panthera tigris. The sequence continues at coordinate 216,343,549 of NC_056667.1, forward strand.
GGGACCCCTTAGACAGGGGTCATGCCGTCTGCACGAGCCTGAGAAGTGCTTTCCGTAAATACCTAAGGGGCATAAATTCTGCAGAAAAGGAGACCCTCTGGGTAGCAGCTGGAGACTGCCTTCCCAGGCACACAGTCCACACCCGACCTCGTGTGCCCATAGCCGTGAAGACCACTTCTGTGGCCCCTGTGGCTGGGGGTGAGCCCTCGGCAAAGGGGGTCCAGGGATGCAGAGCACCGTACCATGGGGCCGATGTCTCCGGTTTCTCCTTTGGGCCCTCTCTGCTGACTGTCCCGTCCTGAGTCACCCTGCAGACAACACAGGTCAGGGACATGAGCCACGTGTGCAAGAAAAAGGCACTTCAAATTCACCTTAGGTAAACAGAAGAGTTTGCCACCCTTCTCAGCCTATGGCTCTACAAAACCTATAGGCCAACCCCCTCCCGAGCCAGCCTCCCTCCTCCTGGGCCAGCTTCCCTCCTCCCGGGCCAGCCTCCCTCCTCCTGGGCCAGCCTCCCTCCTCCTGGGCCAGCTTCCCTCCTCCCCACCACCCCCCTTCCCCCACCCCTGCCCTGCCAGCCTCCCTTCCTCCTCCCAGGCCAGCCTCCCTTCCTCCTCCCAGGCCAGCCTCCCTCCTCCTGGGCCAGCCTCCCTCCTCCTGGGCCAGCTTCCCTCCTCCCCACCACCCCCCTTCCCCCACCCCTGCCCTGCCAGCCTCCCTTCCTCCTCCCAGGCCAGCCTCCCTCCTCCTGGGCCAGCCTCCCTCCTCCTGGGCCAGCCTCCCTCCTCCCCACCGGGCCAGCTTCCCTCCTCCCCACCGGGCCAGCTTCCCTCCTCCTGGGCCAGCTTCCCTCCTCCCTACCAGGCCAGCTTCCCTCCTCCCCACCCGGCCAGCCTCCCTCCTCCGGGCCAGAATAAGGCAAGAGAGACGGTGAGGCACTATTCTCCCTGTTGAGGAAGGACCGCTGCCCACTGCCCAGGGCTGAGAGTGGTTTGGGACCCCACGATCAGGCTGTCAGAGTGAGATGGGTGGGCTATGGGGGATGTGGCCAAGGCGTGGCCCCTCAGGGTCCTACATTTTTGTCACCTCTGATACTTTTCTGAGCACCCGACCCCGCTAGATTAAAGCGCCTTGAGACCACCTTTGAGGGAAATTCCTGAGGCCTTCGTATGACAGGCCTTGCAAACACTATCTTTGCAGCTAGAGAGCAAACGTGTCTCCAAAACTGTAGGAGGAGGACAAGCCCTGTACATTATCAACACATTCTAAAGCAATTTCAAAACTCTGGTTAAAACCTCTTCCTCCTAACTCACTTCCCAACGACCCCCCCTCCCCAGACTTGGGTCCCAAACTGTCCGTGAGAAAGCTCCCTTACCGGGTCACCTCGAATTCCAACGTCTCCCCTCTCCCCTTTGTCCCCTTTGGGTCCTTTGTCACCCTAAATAAAAAATACCAGCAGAGACAAAAATTAGATAAGGTTTCAAATTTGTATCTCCCCCTTAAAAATCACATTCTTCAGTTTATAAATCTTAAAAAGAAGAGTATCTCCCGTTTACGCGTTTACATGAAGGTAAATTTACTTCCAAATATTTCCAATTTGTTCAGGTAATCCCAAATCTTTACTAGGACCTACTCTGGACCAGGCACCAGGGATTTATTTAAACAGAACACAGTCAGTCCCTGCCCTAGGAGATATACTCTTCAGACTAAAAGATACGATGTAATTGTCACAACGGACAGAGGACACAGGAGACACCACGGAAGCACCCCCAGAGGACATCAGGGAAGGCTGCCTGGAGGAAGCAGTCTTTACATACAAGAATAAAAAAAAATTTTCTTAGGTGAAAAGTTTTTAGTTTTTCCATAGTGGAAACACTATGGAAACATACTTACCCTTCTGCCGGGACTCCCTTTCTCTCCAGGAGAACCGGGCAATCCTTTGTCCCCCTGTCAAAGACAACAAGAAAACGTCACTCCTGGCACAATTTCCACCGTAGACTGAAGCGTGAGCCACAGGGATGCTCGGGACCGGACGCGGTTGGGACTTAAGAGTATGAAATTGCTTACATCTTCGCCATTGAGACCATCCAGTCCGATTTCTCCTAATTCACCCTGCACGGGAACAAGACACACGGTGAGGGAAGAAAGCCATCTGGTAAAGGAAAAATGATCAAAACGGGGAACGCTTTGAATTTCAAAAACGAGGGGCGCCCGGGTGGCTCAGTCGGTTGAGCGTCCGACTTCGGCTCAGGTCATGATCTCACAGTTCGTGGGCTCAAGCCCCGCATCGGGCTCTGTGCTGACAGCTCAGAGCCTGGAGCTTGCTTCGGGTTCTGTGTCTCCCTCTCTCTCTGCTCCTAACCCATTCGCTCTTGCTTTCTCTCAAAATTAAATAAACATCCCCCCAAAAATTTGAAGATAAATAAATAAATTTCAAAAACGAAAACCAGCATAGGTACCTTCTCTCCTGGGAATCCGCGAGAGCCCTGGAAGGGAGAGGAAAGGGGAAACATTAGCTCCTCCCTGAAGGCCAAAGAGAAGAGGCTAGAACAGCAGGGGGGGGGGGGGGGGGGGCCCACCCCACCTGAACGCCCTGAGTCTGAAATTCAGTGCTGGGGATTCATCTGTCTGCCTTGTGCCCTCTCCATCCCGTGGGGGATCCTGAGGCTAATTTCCCTGGCCCTGAGCAGGTGGCCTTCTTGGCTCCTTGGTCAGGAGGGGTGGGTCCTGAAAGCCAGGGACCCGGCTACAAGACCCCTTTGTGACTTTGCCACATGCTGGCCCTTTCCCTTCAGCACCTGCTTTCAAACCTCAGCAAACAGAGGAGAAAGCACATTCAAGTATTCCACACAAGGAATTTTCCAGCACGAGCCACCCTCTTGCTTCCTTCCACCCCGCCTGGACACCACCCTGGCTCCTCTGGGGGGCCCCGGGGGCTGGAGCTGCTGCCCCCCGCCCCCGGCCCGTGTTCTCTGTCCTTGTGACTCCTTCCTGGCTGCTCAAAAGGCCGTAGAAAATGCCTCCTTTATGGGGGGCGGGAGGGAGGGGAGGGTGGGTGATGGGCATCGAGGAGGGCACCTGCCGGGAGGAGCACTGGGTGTTGTATGGAAACCAACTTGACAATAAATTTCATATTTAAAATAATACAAAAAAAATACAAAGAACTATAAAGTAAAAAAGAAAAAGAAAAAGGAAAAAAGAAAACGCTTCCTTCATTCCCAGGCTCCCTTCCCAGCGCAGCCAGTGCCGCTGACCCGCCAGACTGAGCCCTCTCGCCACGATGCGAGGCCACTGGCTGCTGCACACGGACGACACAGAGGCCCCGGGGGCCTTCCTCCCCAAGGAGGCATTTGGGGAAACTGTCTCACTTCTGCACGTGCCACTGAAAGCCTCTGCCTGCGGGGCCCTGGTGCTGCGGTCCCCACGCTCACGCAGGGCTCAGCACACGGTACCTTTATTCCTCTCTGCCCGGGGCAGCCCTGGAAACCTTGAGTGCCGTTCACGCCGGGAGGACCCCGTTCACCCTGCGGGAGAAACGAAGGCAGTTACAAGGCGGAGCTCCGGGCCACCACGCCTCCTCTGAGTGCGCAGCCCCGGGAGGGTGTGGCCTAGAAAGCGGATTTCGCTGGGCTGTCGGGGATGCTGTTCCATCCCGGTGGGGCCTCCAGCATTCCTGCACCCCCCGGCCCTGGGCCTGGCCTTGAACCTGCAGTTCCTGCCCCTGGAGGGACCAGGGAGGGTCTGCAGCTCAAAAGGGTACCAGGGTGAGCAGGTCACTGGGTCCTGGGTGTGCATGAGTGTCGGGTGCCCACAGAATCCCGGGCCTGACAGTTCCTCTGCATGGTCCCTTGTTCCCGGCTCTCCAGTGGGTCCTGGGGCCAGCCTGACACCCAGCACTGCCAGCTGGGACCCTGTGACTTCACCACTCCCCATGGACCCTGTATCCCCGGCCCAGAGCTGGGCTTCTTTCTAGTGTCTCAAAGCCTCTCGGACCCAGGCACTGCTTCTCAAACCCCCAACCGGACCCTCTGGCTACTGATGACCCAAGTCAGTAAACCTCCCTTAAAGGGCGTGACCCCGACGACCACCCTGGTTGGGTTTCCCGGGCGCCCCTGCCCCGGCTCACTCCCCTCTCTGCTTGGATGTCTGGGTCTGCTGGGTATGCCCCACTCGGTGGCCCCCAGTCTCAGAAGCCATTAAGTCTCTCCCTCTGAAATAAGACCAGCAAAGTGCCTGCACTTCATGTCCACATCTGTCCTGTTGGGGACGTCACACTCTTCTCCCCAGTGTAGAAATCTGAGTGGAGCTGCTAAGGAGGTTAGAAACTGATGTTATCCCAGTAGGAAAGTCATTGGAAATGGAACAGATTATGAGCCCCACAATTCAACCCCAATGAGCGAGGAACAAGGAGGCAATAAAAGCTTAAAGAACAAGCCATCTTGTACTTACGGGTCCGCCCTCGTCACCAGGATAACCTCGGTAGCCATCTTCCCCGGGAATACCCTAGAACAGAGGAAGTTCGTGCTTCAGTTAAACCTCGTAGTTTTCTTTGTTCTCCAAGTATCGCCCTGCCCCCCTTTCTTGGTAGAGCAATGCCACCATGTAACACGGCTTTAGGTGTCCCCTTGAACTGGGGTTTCTTCTTATTGTTACAGCATAATTAATCTATCAGAATCTTTAAGGCTCGTCTCCACCAAGAAATCCTGCCAGTTTCCTGTAACTTAGACACCTACTAAGAATCTTTGCTGACCATCCACAATGAGGATGCCAGTCAGCGATGCCCACTAATTTTAACATTATTTTTTTAAGTTTACTTACATTTATCTTAAAAGAGAGAGAGAGAGAGCAGAGGAGGGGCAGAGAGAGAGGGAGAGAGAGAATTCCAAGCAGGCTCCACCCTGTCAGTACAGAGCCCGATGCAGGGCTCGATCTCAAGAATCGTGAGATCAAGAGTCGGACAATTAATCAACCGACTGAGCCACCCAGGGGCCCCTGATTTTAGCATTATTTTATAAAATGATAAACAGACCCCCTCACCCCAAGGAAAGAGAGAAGGCAGCAGGCATTCAGCACCCCTCAGGCCTCATGTTGCACCCCTTTGGACTCTCCTGAAATCTGGTCCCAGACGTCAGAGAAGGGCAAAGCCACCCTACCTTTGGCCCGATGCTGCCAATGGGCCCGCGGTCTCCCCTTTGCCCGGAGCATTTGCAGGGAACCCCACAGCAAGCTTTCTCAGCAATGTTGTCCTACCAAAAGGAAAAGAAAGTTCAAGTCTGAACAAATACCTAGGAAAAAAAAAAAAGGCATAAATATGCCGTGAAGGTCAAAATCGATGTACGTGGATTTCACGGTGAGAGATGATCTTCTTCCCGCATAGCATTTCCTCCAAGACTGCTCAGCAGTCAGGGTGGCAGAGGGAAGTCACCAATGTAGGAGCATGGACAGCCACCAAAGTAACACAGATCATACTCACGGTGTCACCGCAGGCTCGGCCTTATTTCTAAAAGTTTCCAACATACGTATCCAAATTTCAAATGTTAAGCGTAACTTACATATTTTTAAAACCCCGAAGAGCAAGACCTAACAAATAAATTGCATACGGCCGGGACAGAATGCGGTTCCACAACGGAGATCCGTACACCCTTCCTCAGGACCATGGTCAGAGCACAGACTGTGGCTCCAGCTGGGAGGAGACCTTGGGAACAGCCGCGGTGTGGGGCCGACACACAAGTGGTCCCCGCCTCTTGGCCACCAGCACCGCCACTCTGGGCCACCAGTGCGGCCACACTCATCAGACACCCTCGACGTTCCCTTCGCATCCTAACCCCTGACCTTATTGGGAAAGCGCATGCCCAACAAACATTTCCATCTGCTAAACTCGTGGTGCTCCAACACTCTTCTCACGGCGAGCTTCCTAGAGTTTTCATTTCCTCCATGGCCCGGATGCGTCAACTAACGCAACCTCCTTCCACCCAATAAAAAAATAAAATCCCAATTCCAGCCCTAGGAAGAATGCAGGAGGGAAGAAGGAACAGTCAGTTTATCCTCCAGCTCACTGCTGCCACCAGAAAGCAATCTCCCAGTTGACCACTCAGCCCCACGTCCCCCAAAGAGCCCACCCACTCCCGGCCCCAGGGCTAGCACCTCCGGCTGAGAGAGGCTGAACCCCAGCATTAGGATGCCTCATGAGGACACCTTTATTTCCTCCAAAGGAAATTAGGAGAGAAGACAAGGGAGGTGCCCCTCTGCCCAGAAACGGTCTTTCTTTTCCTGCATCGTCTTATTTTCACATGTAACTTTTGGATGCTGAGGACAGTTTCCTGTTTGGGGACAGTCACTCTGATGTCTTGCCTTCCCAGCCATCTTATGAACGGAAAGGTTCTCACGAAAGGGAGCAGAGAGGAACCTGTCAGGTAACACCACCAGCATGCCTCGAGACCCATTTTCCAGCTCGCTGCTTTCCCAGCTCTTGGACACCTCCGTGTTCTGGACTCACGCCTGGGATGGCCGCAAGGCAGGTCCCAAGTGAATTAAATAAACCGAATTACCCACCCGAAGGGCCCCTCTGCCATTCACCTCGCAAACAAACAAACAAACAAACAGACAGACAGAAATGCCTTCGTGATCTTCAATGACAGAAAAAATGGGTGTCTTGACCGCTTTGTGTGTAAGAGACACAAAAACTCACGAGCTGCTCTGCCAGTTCATAATCGAGGTCCAGCAGGTTAAGCCTCAGGGGCCTGTTGTACATGAAACCTCGCCCGAACTCCAACTGTATCAGCTGCTCCAAGTTGGCTACACGTTCAAGGCCCACCAGGATCAGAGCTTGGACGCCTGCAGGGGGAGGCACATGCAGCGCGGCTCAGCTGGGCATTCCAGAACCACCATGGCTTTTCCCTCCTAACTTTTTTTTTAAAAGAAAAAACTTCAGGGGCGCCTGGGTGGCTCAGTCGGTGAAGCGTCCAGCTTCGGCTCAGGTCAGGAGCTCACGGTTCGTGAGTTCGAGCCCCGCGTCGGGCTCTGTGCTGACAGCTCGGAGCCTGGAGCCTGCTTCGGATTCTGGGTCTCCCTCTCTCTGCCACTCCCCTGCTCATGCTCACTCGCGCTCTCTCGCTCTCTCGCAAAGGTAAACATTAAAAAACTGCTTTAAAGAAAACTTCAGTATAAAATGTGACCTTTACCTAAAACATGTTGAATCAAACCAGTTAGCGTCTCTGAAGAGTTAAAATACTGGAACTTTGGAATTCTCTAGCAATTGTTCAAGGAATGTCAGTAACTAAACTGATCAGCAGAATACAGGAAGTGACACCATGAAACGCATTCATACGTAGATTCTCCAACTCTGACAAAACTCAGGTGTGCTTGGGGAGAGTTGCCACACCACACCCCCAACACCAGATAGTAGCAATCTCGTCCTCTTGGCTCAGGAAAAGCCAGCTAATAGAGAACACTCTTAGGATAAGTTATGCTTTTTGTGAGCCTCTGGTGTTGGCATTCACTTTGTGATAATCAGTGCGACCAGATTCCAAACCAAATAAACAGGTATTACATCTGATAATGGGCATCCTTGTCTGTCTAGTTACCTTAAATCTGGAAGATGTGGTTTCATTGTTTATTTTAGAGCAAAGTGCATTTTCTGCTTTAAGTTGTAATGTTTTCAAGCGGTAATCACAAAGTCATGTTCTTTTGCAAAAGCATCATGCTTTCAAGACATTCTACCACCCGAATGAGTCTGAGAGCCTGAGGGTCCTGGGTCAGGATTTGGTGAGGAAGCCGACTGTGGCACGAGGGGAACCGCGGTAGCCCCAGGGAGGCGACAGAGGGCCAGGCTGCGAGGAGGAGTCCCCCGGGTCCCCCAGAGGACTCCAGCAGGGTGGTGTCCCTGCCTCACCCAGGCCAACTTCTCCTGTTTGGAAAGCCCACGACCCACCTTCTTGTCGGAGATCCTCAGACGCCCTTTGTAAATCAGCCAGATCTCCATCCACCCCATCGGTAAAATGAATGACCACCTAAAAGTAAAAGAGGGTGTCAAACCCCAGCCAAAATTACAAAGAAATGACCTCCCGGGGGTCGGGGAGATAGGCCCATTCAAACCCTCCACCCACAGTTGAGGAGACTGGGGCCAACGTTGAGAAACAATCATCCCCACTCATGGTTCTTTAATACCATGCACTAAAGGAGGGATAAACGAAGTGGGTATACGGTGGTGTTTGATTTACCAAAAAAAAAAAATTACAATAAAAATAAAAACAGTATTCATCTCATTTTCCTATGTATGAGATGTAGCTTCTAGAAATGTGTGTGTGTGTGTGTGTGTGTGTGTGTGTGTGTGTGTGTGTACGCGCGCGCTACGGGCTGAACCATGTCCCTCCAAAAGTCATATGTCAAAGCCCTAAACTTCAGTCCCTCAGAATATGACTGTATTTGGTGATAGAGCTTTTAAAGTGTCATTAAATTCAGTGAGGCCACTGGGACCATGTGGTCTCTATTCCGATGTGACTGGTCTCCTTCTAAGAGAGATTGGGACACAGACACACACAGAGGGAAGCCCGAATGGAGACAGAAGGAGAAGGTGGCCATCCGCAAGCCAAGGAGAGAGGCCTCCAAAGAAACCAACCCAGCAGAGACTGATCTCAGACTTCCAGCATCCAGGACTGGGAGAATACATTTCTGTTGTTTAAGCCACCCATTCTGTAGTAATAGGTCTTGTCAGCTCTAGAAGACTAATGCTGTGTGTGTGTGTGTGTGTGTGTGTGTGTGTGCGTATTCACACTATATATGTATGTATCTGTATGTAGGTACACATACACGCAGAGAGAATGAGAGAAGAGACCGTGATGTACTCAACGGGTAGGACAATAATCAAAAAGGAATTAATCATAAATTCAGCTCAATCAAGCTTAATTACTGATTTCCAGGATTTTTTTTAGAGCATAAGTAAAACTATTGAAACGGGACAGATATCACATTTTGGACTTTTATGACCAGTTGACGATAAAGCACTTTTACGTTCAGGCACCACCAACCCCATCAAGCATGAAAAGCGCTTCTAGAAGAACACTTGGGGGTAAGGGGCTTCTGGACACGGAGGTGCTCCTCCTGACCAGTACAAGTCCAGAAACTGCACGGGAACCTGGCACAAGGGGGGAGCCCATGCTCACCTTTACGTTGTCTGCTGAGGACTGTCTGAACTTGTTCTGATAGACCTTCAGCGTGTCCGCAGTGAGGACGTAGGGGTGCTGGCTGCGCATGTTCTGGAACTTCTCAAACAGCTCCGGCTGGTACTCGGCAAAGTCAAAGGCCTCCACGGGGCCCGAGGGCGTGTTGGCCACCACCGACACACGCACAGTGGGCATCTGGCCGCCGGTGCAGCTGATTCTTTGCATCTGGCTGATTCTATTCAAGATGGTGTCCACCTTGGACTCAAGGCCCTTCTGGGTCACAAATACGTTCTGATCTCTTGACCCATCAAACCCCAGAATCACATCCAGATTACAGACTGCAAAAAGGAAAGGAGGCAGTGAGCTCTAAGTCTAGGTGGCCGAGATGGGTCCAATACACAGGCACAGCCCTGGGACGTGGACCGGGCATCACGCTTGAGGGCAAAACGAGATCCTCTATGTATGAGCTTTGAGAAGCAATTCAGTCTGCCTCTCTCTCAGGGAACACCAGTGCTGACTCTTAGGAACTGAAAGCATAGGCCATTTTAACGTGTTTGCTTTTCTGGAGTGTTCATCACTTTTGGTCTGCTCTACAGCAGGTGTTTACATCCATCTCAAGATTGTGCTTTAAATGAAATGCACTTGAGAACTCAAATACTCTGAACTCAAATAGTTGATCTAAGTAGCCTATAAACAGAAACAGGGATCAGTAAGTCTGAATAATTTGGGGAATTCAAGAATAGAGGGGGAAAATACATCTTATAAGATCAAGAAAATACAGACCTTCACACTTACCCTGAAAAATAAGATATCCTTATCGATAACAGGGGCTAAGTGGTTACCAGGATCCAACCCACACAGTTGGATAAGTAGAATGCCTGAAGCAGCCAAAGGCTCAAGGAATCCATAGGCCAGCAGCGGGCATCTAAATATCTAAACTAGGTCCAGGGGCGCCTGGGTGGCTCAGTCGGCTAAGTGTCCGACTTAAGCTCAGGTCGTGATGCCGTAGTTCGTGGGTTCAAGCCCCACACTGGTATCCATGCTTATAGTGCAGAGCCTGCTTGGGATTCTCTCTCTCCCTCTCAACAGATGCTCCACATTGGCATGACAGGATGAAAATGTACCTAAAGGGGATTGGTTACCTTTGGAAACATCGGTCACGCCCGGACATAAGGTTTCATGCATCGCATCGTGCAGAGTTTCCAAAACTTGCTCGCTCAGCTCAGACAGCTCCTGGACGTTCCCCACACGGAACGCCGTGGCGCTGTTGGACGCGATCTTCCCAATCTCCTCTGAGTCGATGTTCTTCACGCCCACGGCAAACACTTTGACACCTCTCTGGGTGAGAGCCAGGCTGGCTTCCTGGGCATCCTCCACCGACTTCCCGCCCGTGATCACAAATGCTATCTGAGGGACCCTCTGATCCAGGCGGCTGCCCGCCTCCGGCACGAAATGATTCAGCCGCAGGTGCTGGAGGCCCACCTTGGTGTTTGCGTGTCTCCCCCCTTTGTAGACCACTTTGTTGATAGCGTCGATAATCTGCTGCTTGGTGGTAAAGTCCCTCAGGAAGAACTCATCGGTGGGGTCGGAGTTGTACTGGACCAGCCCCACTTGGATGGAGTCGCCCCCCTCATACAGCGTGTCCACAATTTCAGACACGAAACGGAGCACTTCCTGGAAACTGTCCCTCCTGAAATTGATGGAGCCGTCCAACAGGAACACAACGTCTGCTTTCTTTTTCTCTAAAAGCGGTTAAAATGGAAAGGAGAAATTTGGTTTCCATATCCAGAACAAATACACAAAGTGTAAAATAACTGGAAAAAGGCATTCTTATAACTCGTTCACAGCAGACACCTTTGCTTTATTCCATGCCTCTACAGGGCCCAAATTCACAGCCACCATCATGCTAAAAACAAGAAGATAAATGATAAATCATCTGAACAAAAAGCTAGGAGGCAGGAGGACTCAGGGAAACCGAGAACTGAGTCCTGGTTATCCCATGCAAAATGGCATTACGGCAGATTCAACGGTCCATGAACTCAGATGTTTTAGGAAATGCCGCTAAACACGATTCTTCTGGTCAGAAATAAACAATGGTGTCTGACGGGTATTGGGAGAGATATGCTAGGGGCAGAACGAAAAAGGGCTGGGAGAAATAGACTGGAAATAGGAAGTAGACCCTATACACCTTTGGAGGGCTGCCTGCCAGCATGCTAAGAGCTCCACAGAAGCCCGCCAAAAATGAAAGGCATTTGATGGTAATTTCCTAATTATAATCAAACAATGAAGACTGGAGTAAAAGAGGGGTATGGATTGGCCAACCTCAAAGATGCTGTCCTATTCTGAGAGCCAGTGAATCTGTGGTTAGTCCTCAATGCACCTTCATAGAACCTTTCAGCGGGGCCACAACTAGCCTCATAGAAAGCTCACGGAAGAATTAATGACCCTATGCTTTCCGGGTTATGTTTCCTTCTACAGTTTCAACTAAGTCATTTTCCCAGGATTTAGTTTCTAATATTATACGCAGCAACGACCATAACAGAAGAAAACTATTAAAATACATGCTAATTGCATTTTTTTTCAATTAAAAAATAACAGATGTCACACTCTGTAGTTATGTGTCCCAGAGGTCATACCTGGCCGTGAGGGAGACGGTATGTCCACTCCTGGAGGTGCAGGTGTGATCCCGGAAGGTCCAAAAGAGTTCATGATTCTGTCTTCTATGTTGGGGAGGTCTCTGAATTCTCGCACCGTGAAGACCAGTCTGGGGTCATTGGTGATGGTCTGCAGCTCTGTTCTGTCAACATTTCGGTCTCCTACCCCTAAACTCACAATCCCTGAGGAGCTAATCACCTGTGAAAACCTGGAAATATCATCCTGGGATTTTCCACCCAGAAACAGAACCAGGTGTTGGGGTACGCCATCTTCTATCCGGCTCCCAGCAGACTTGACAAAGAGATTTCTTGCCACAAATTCCAGAGCTTTGCCGGTATTCAGCGGGGACCCCCCTTTGAACCTCAGGCGACGTACTGCATCAAGCACAGGGGCCTGGGATCTGTGGGTCTTCAGGTAGAATTCTGGGAAGACCTCATTGCTGAACTGTACAACCCCGATCCTCACTTTGTTGGGGCCAATGTTGAGTCTGCGAACAATTCTGCTAACAAAGTCCCGAATATGCGCGATGCCATCTGGCCTGACGTTGTCAGAGCTATCAATTAGGAAGACAATGTCTGCAGCATCACTCTCAACATCTGTGGATAGAAAGAAAGGAAGAGGAAAACTCAGTATGTGGCCGGTGTTTCTTTGGCTTTGTTTCTGCTTTTGTTTCTGAACTTGGAACTATCTTACGCTATCTTGCACAGTGTTAACTAGCATTAAAATTACAAGCTAACGCACGTGTGTTTATCTCTTGAGCTTTTTAAAATTAATCATTAAGGGGCACCTGGGTGGCTCAGTCAGTTACGCATCCGACTTCACCTCGGGTCATGATCTCACGGTTCGGTTCATGAGTTCAAGCCCCACATCGGGCTCTGTGCCGACAGTTTGGAACCCGGAAACTGCTTTGGTTTCTGTGTCTCCCTCTCTCTCTGCCCCTCCCCTGCTTGCTCTCGCTCTCTCTCTCTCTCTCTCTCTCTCAAAAATAAACATTAAATTTTTTTAACTCCTCATTAAAAATTGGGCTTTTTTCACCAAAACAGTGTCCACTTCTTAAAATCTTCGAAGTTCTCCAAAAGTTTCTAAGTTTACTCTATTTTAATTATGGCTTTGAAGTCTGGGTTACAACCAGTTTTAAAAATGTAAACAGCATTGGGGCGCCTGGGTGGCTCAGTCGGTTAAGCGTCCGACTTCAGCTCAGGTCACGATCTCGCGGTCCGCGAGTTCGAGCCCCGCGTCGGGCTCTGGGCTGATGGCTCAGAGCCTGGAGCCTGCTTCCGATTCTGTATCTCCCTCTCTCTCTGCCCCTCCCCCGTTCATGCTGTGTCTCTCTCTGTCTCAAAAATAAATAAATGTTAAAAAAAAATTAAAAAAAAAACATAAACAGCATTTAGCAACTGGATTATCAGAATCTACAAAATCATGAGCTGTTACTACCAGAAGGGATCAAGATCTCCCAGAACATCATTGGTGTGCAAGAAGAGGGAGCCAGCTAAGGTCAAAAGTCCTCTCTGTCCAAGGCCACCACTTAGGTAGTGACACCCAGAGAATGCCAACTGTCTCCCAGTGTGCCACAACAGCTCCCCAGGTGTTTGACTCATGGTATTTCTTCTTGCCCACATATCCCTAGCATTTATACAATTTTTTTGTTTTCACTGTTATTTCCCCTATTTTCTTTATGTGAGTCTATTTTTGGCTACAAAACTAATCCAAAAGTCCTGGGAAAGATGAGCCATGTTTTCCTTTTAGTTAGAATTCTAGGTACTTCTTGGAGGCTATTTTATTAACTAGTCCTATGTTGCCACTCAACAAGTTCAGCCTGTCTTTTGCTTCACAAATCGTAGGGCTACTTGTAATGGAAACACAGCACAGCAAAAGCTGAGCAAGTCATAGAACTCAGCCATTTACACTGAGAAAGAGAAAAGCTGGCCCAGCACACAGAGCCAGGCCTTGGGTTCTCCTGTAGAACACAAAAGATTTCACAGAACGTCAGAATCATAGGTCCACACTGACAAAAAGAAGATGAAAATAACCAAACACCTGCCCTCCCTGCTAATAGGAACGACTACTGCTTCTTCACCATTTACAGCTGTAGCCGTAAGATGAAGAAAGATACCAAATCGTAGAATTACTTCCACTTCTTGACAATATCCAATCCAGGCCAAATCGTATTTCCTTAAGCCTCCCACAAAATTGCCTACCACAGGCTCTGATCCTATCCTAAGACCTAACACCCTCTACTGAGATGCTCCGTGGTTCACCGTCATGTGCATCCTCCCTCCTTGCAACAAGCCACTGACATAACTGGCTCAATATTAGGTGTCCCTTTATTTTAATTTAACTTATCATGAGTACTATGGATCTTTGAACCTGTTATTTTTTTATATCAAAAATACTCAGAGAGCAACAATAAATACCCCATCTTACCTGGAGAAGGATAGCGAGTGCTGGCTAGGATCCGCTGTATCTGCTCTGAGGTTAGGGTTGTGATGGGGGTCAGCAGTTTCTGCTCCAGGCTTGGCAGCTCCCGGAAGGTGCTCACCGAGAACACATACTCGGGGCTCAGGGAGATCTTAACCAACTGTTCCTGGTCTGCATTCCTTGCGACCGCAAATGGCGCCACACCAAACTGCTTGAGCTCTGCCGCGGAATCGTCTACCTCGTCATCAGACTTCCCAGAAGAAATGAGGACCAGGAACTGAGGGACACCCTCTTCAATCCGGCTTCCCAGTGGCCTCTTGAAGATATTCCTTGACACGTACTCCAGGGCACCCCCAATGTTGATCTGCCTCCCGCCTTTGGGCCTCAGCCGCCTCACTGCATTCTGTACCTCATCCTTACTGGAATGGGCATTCAGCAGAAATTCCACTCTGGGGTCCTCGCTGAACTGGATGACTGCCACCCGAGTCGTGTCGAAGCCCACGTCCAGGTAGTCGACCAGCCTCTCGATGAGGGTGCGGATGTACTGGAATTCAGGGCCAGCATTTTGGGACCCATCGATGAGAAAGACCACATCCTTCTTATTTCCAACACCTGCAAATCACATGTTACCACGGGTTTCACATTTGTTGGCACCAAATTCTTAGTGTTCATGAACCACCTCCCAGTCTGTCATGGAATCACTACCTGACGGGAAAAGTATCTTAATTCTGGCTATTATAGCTAGAATACCAGTCCCGGTAGTTAGTCCTGGCATTGCAGTGATTACAAGCCAGGGAGAAGAGGAAGAATCAGAAAAGGATAAAGAAGAGAAACTCTGAGGGAGGCAGAGACTAGATACACAAGAGCCATGTCTGGACGAAATAGGGATGGTGTTTCAGGAAGGAGGTGATCTTAACTGTGACATGCATCAGGCTCTCTTAGATCAAGCAGAAGGGCATCTGAGAATTGACCATTGGGTTTTTCCAGATATAAAGACTTTGACAAGAGCGCTTTCTGTGGAGTGGCTACAGCGAATGACAGATGGGGGTGGGTTAAGAGAGGAATTGTAAAGATTGAGAGAATTCTTTTAAAAGATTCAGGCACTACTGGAGAGGGGAGCAGGCGTCAAGAGAGAGTTTTTAAGAAAGAAGAAAAAGTTATATGTTTATATTGTAAAGGGAATCATCCTTCCCACCCTCATTGGAGAGCCAGTGAGGCAGGACAGAGAATGGTGAATGGCGCCCCTGGGTTGCTCAGAGGGGAAGGTGCCCTGGAGGCAGAGACAGCTCACCTGGAAACAGGTCAGGGCTGAGATATGGATAGCAGTTCTGGTAAGAAGAAGAGTGTAGAAGATGTGGGAAAGGAAGAAGGTGAAGGTAGAAAATACTCATTTTGAAGTGTGGGAGAGCAGCTATGCTATAGACATATATGCTTGTGTTTAAAATAAAGAAGTTGCATATGCACTATGACAAGATTTCCAAAGTGCATTCTTGGGAACACTGGTACCTAAGGAGGCATCATAGATAAAAGGACCCTGCAGCCAAATAAGTTTTGGAAATGTGTCATTCTTGTATTGGAGATATGCAAAACACATCAATTAGAGGGGGGAACCTCTCTCTCTCTGTTTCCCAAACTTATTTGATCACAAACCATTTAGAACATTCCATGGAGGCCTATGGGGCCTGCCGCACTCTGTCCTGGACACCAGCGAGGAAACGCCAGCCCTTTTTAACAACACTATGTCAGTCACCCTCACCTCCTTCATTCACCCAAAGGGCACCGTATCTGGCATCTGACTCTTCTCTCACTTGCTTCTTCTACTCTCGGCTTCCTTCTGTTCCCCCCTGCCTTTCCCTTTTCCCCCTCTCCATGCCATGAGGCTTCAGATGGCACTCTGTAGGATGTAAGCCACAGGGAACAAGGATACTGCTGGCTTTCCACCACTGTGAGCCTTCCCACCCGAGTACCCTGGGGAGGCAGGCCCTCAGTGGGTATTTTGAGGGGGTTGGACACATCTTAGTGCCCCTTCAGCGGCCAGGCTCCCACTGTTTTCTAGTTTACTGTAACCAGACCTAGAAAAGGGGCACAGGAACAATGAAACAGAATAAATCTTGCAGTCATAAGAGCAAGATGGGATTCTGCCAGTTAAGCCATCTACTTCTTAGCACCAGGCAAGCCAAAAGCAATCATCACTCTTGGGCTCTAGAAACACCAATATTTCAGAGACTGTGCCCCCAGCTGGGTGGACCCTATGGTCAAGCTCCCTCCCTGATCACAGAAGGCTGCCGACTGGACTGCCAGGGGCAGCATAGAACTGACATTGAACTGGGGCCACCAGCTAGATGGCCCCGTCCCTTCTGATATCTGTGCAGAAGCCTCTACACAGACGTGGGGGGTCTGCACTAAAGCATGCACCTGCCCCTCTTTGAAACTTTAATTTGGCCCCAAACATGAATCTCAGCATGTCCCCAGGCCTGTACCACTGCCGGCCACTGAGACCAAAGGCACACGGCTCCTAATTCTTCATGAAAAGCCAGTCCCCGCCCCCCCCACAAGGCAGAGGAAACCAACAGAGAACACTCAGAGCCCATGGGCCAAACGAGTATCCCCGGATGTTTCTAGAAACAATGACCCAAGGAATCCCCTCCTTACCTGGGCTCGTTGGGGGGAGCAAAACTGGCTGCAGCCTGCTCAGCTCTTCCCGGCTGAGCTGAATCACTCTGTCGGAGATCACCTGCTGGACGGTCCCTAGCTGCCGGAAGGTGGGAATGGCCACGGCAAAGTCGGGGATAAAGGAGATGGTCTGCATCTCTGTGATGTCGGCGTTCCCGATGCCAATGCCGATGGGCACTGCCCCTCCCCTCTTCAGGACCACGGAGGGGCCCCTCACGTCATCCCCAGACCTGTCAGCCGTGAGGACGATCAGGAGCTGGGGGACACCTTCTGCTATCCTGCTTCCGGCCGAGCTGATCAGGATATTCCTCAGGACAAAGTCCAGGGCGGCCCCGGTGTTGGGGGCCGGGCCTCCCAGGAGGGCCAGCTTGCGTACGGCACTGACCACACTCTGCTGGTCCATGTATGAATTCAGGTAGAACTCAGGTCTGGTCCGGTCGCTGTACTGTATCACGGCCACACGAACCCGGTCTGGGCCCACATCCAGGGTCTCCACCACTCTCTGGACAAACTCTTTCAACAGAGGGAAGCCGCTCCTGACACCCTCAGAGCCATCTATCAGAAACACCACATCCTTTTCACCTGAAACTGGGAGAGAGACAGCATCCATGACACACAGGACCCGAGAGGGACCATCTCCTACAGACCATGGAGGGCTGAAGAATGGCCCCACAAAGGTAGCCGATCGAGAATCCCCAGAACTGGTGAAGGGGACTTTGCAGGTATGACTGAATTAAGTGCTTGGGGAATGAGAAAATTATCCTGGATTATCCAGGCAGACCCAGTGCGATCAATCCCGTGTCCTTCTAAGAGGGAGAGGAGACGATGAGAGTTCAGGGAAGAACTTTAAGGTAGAAGCAGAGATCAGGGAAGAGAGAAGAGGGTTCGCTGCTGCTTTGAAGATGCAGGAAGGGTCCACAAGCCAAGGAGCGAAGGCCGCACGAGGCAAGGAAACGGATGACCCACCAGAGCCTCCCAAAGGAGTGCAATCTGGCTGACACCTTGCTTTTAGCCCAGTGAAACTGGTTTCGGATTGCTGACCTCGAAAACGGAAGACGATGCATTCATTTTGTTTTAAGCCACTAAATTTATGGTAATTTGGCACAGCGGATATCAAAAATGAATACAGCAATACAGACAGGTAGGTAGATAGAAGGACAGGCCTTTAATTTAGAACCTTCGGTGCCTGTGCAGCATTGTCAACTTTCCAAGGTGTCCTCAAGAAACAGTGTTGGGCAGAGGAGAAACAGGACGGTACATCCGGCCTGCCCATTAGCATGTTGCACAGATGGGGGTTTCAAATGATTTGTTGTAAGTCACAGCGGGGCAACAGGGAAACGTACAGACCAGATGTCTGGGTTACCATCCAAAGCCAACAGCGTGTGGGCCCCATAGTCAATGTAGAAGTTCGAAATTCTCGGGGTTTTTTCCAAAGGGTTATAGGTGCAATTAACGACTTTCTTCACCGCATTTTTACCAATAAACGGAAAGCGGTTAAACACCAAGTCCTGGTAATGTGGAGTAGCAGCTGGAAATTTTAGGTCAGCAGTTAGGGTGCGGATCTATCCCCCTCTCATCACACCTTGTATTCTTGGTAAGTGGACTGTGGATGAATTACAGCACGGTGAGACCCGCTTAAAATAAGATATTGGTAGATCATACGGAGGAAGACTGTTTTAGCTATAATGTATCCACGGGTGTGGCTTTTATTGTGCTTATAGTAGAAAGTGTTTTTAAATGGATTTTTAACTACTGATATGTCTAAATCTTTATCATGTACCTAATTATGAGAAATTCTTTTTTTAACTTATTGTTTTAATTTTTTTGAAGTTTTATCTTGAGATACGGGGAGGGGGTGGGGGGTGGAGAGAGCACTCAAGGAGGGGAGGGGCAGAGACAGAGGGAGAGAGAATCCCAAGCAGGCTCCGCACTGTCAGCACAGAGCCCCACGCACAGCTCAAACTCATGAACCGTGAGATCGTGCCCTGAGCCAAAGTCAGAGGCTTAACCGACTGAGCCACCCAGATGCCCCTAATTATTCTCATGTCACCCGGATTCTCCTGTTTTGCCCTGAGGACCGTTAGACAATTCAAGTGGGGAAAGAGCCAGCGGCCTACTGTCACTCATACCCTCCAGTACCGGGCCGCAGAAGCAACCAGAATTCCCATGCCATACCTGGCGTCGGCGCCCCATCCTGCACGGATTTTAAGAGATTGACGATCTGTGGTTGAAGGTCTCCGATCTTGGGGAGTGACTCCGCGGCCAGGATGAAGACGGGGGACGGCACCATCAGCTCCAGCTCGGCGGGATCTGCGTTCTTGGCCTGCAGTATGAAGGTCACCACCTGGCTCTGCTTCAGGTTGAGTGCCGGTGTGTCCAAACGATCCGAGGACCTTCCTGCAACTAGCAGCACCAGGAACTGAACCACTCCGTCCTCGATCCGGCTTCCGGCGGACTTCACAAAAATGTATCTCTGTGCGTACTCCAGCGCGTAGCCCAGGTTGAGGGCTTTGCCCGTCTTGATCTTCATTCTCTTCACGAGATTCAGGATCTCGGGCTTGTTCTGGTGCTCATCAAAACGGGACTCCACCCTGACATCATCGCTGTACTGAGCCACCGCAACCCGGGTCCCATCAGGCTTCACGTCAAGCTCGTCGATAACCTTGTAGAGAAAGTCGCGGACAGCAGGGAACTGGCCCACGAGATTGGCTGAGCCGTCAAAGAGGAACAGAATGTCTCGCTTGCTTTCTACAACAGAAGTAGGTTAGGACACAGTGAGGGATGAGAACCTAACGGGCACCAGAGTGACTTCAGCCCAGCGCCACTAGGATTTGGTAACGGGGGGGTCACATAATTCATCTGATGATCACTGTACCAGCAAGAGGGGAGAAAACCCGTTGTCGAAGCCTGAAGCACCAGCTGTCATTAAGACACCCCATTTCAGAGCAGTTCATATCTGCAAAGGCCTAGAACCGGAGGGGTCTACCCGATCCCGCATCGTGCTTCTTCCACAAAGCAAGACAACATAAGCCCCAGAGGGTCCTACTCTTGGTGGCAATCACTGTAAGAAAACAGTGTTTTCAAGCCGTTATAAATCAAGCTACGGAAAATGTGGTCCTTACTGTCCTTTGTCTTAAAAACTGACCAGTCTTTAGCGCCAAAGGCTGATGTGGGTTAGCCACCCATAGATAACTGAGTTGACACATATCTGCTCTAACTGGATTTTCTTTTCACTAAGTTTGCAGCTATGGGCCAGGACCCCAAATAGCACCCATCGTTGCTCTGTGGGTCAGGCTGTCTGTCAGTGCATCCCAATCTGCTATACTAAGCCAACAGAAAACAGGGCTGAAGGCCCACAGGGGGCCACAACATGTAGCATGTAACGGGAACATAATTTTCAGGTCAAACGGTTCTTGGAGGTATTTGATTAGGTTTCAAACTGGCTCGGTCTTGCTCCCCATCTGTGTGGTGTCCACAAGCTGGCAGGTCCCACGCATCCGGGCCTCAGCACCGTATTAATCTGCAAGAACGGTAATATTCCCGACTTCCTTTGGAAATCATTTTATCATCACATAAAGATGCAGCCCTTGTTGGGTTTGTAAAAAATAACTTTTGTGTATACAGCAGATTTTGAACATGAAAGAATCATATAAATAAAATAACGTCAGTGTCTTTTTTTGTTGTTGTTTTCTTTTCCTATACTTAAGTTAGTTAATATTTCTAACCGGCCCCAACGCGCTCTCCGATACGAGAGGGGGTCAATCCCTCGCGCTCTCCCTTCCGTCTGGATGTGTGTTCCAGAAACTTCACGGGCACTGGGGCAAAAAAAGGTGGTGGGGGGAGCCGGGATAAGATGGGAGGGACATAAGCTGCATTTCCCAGACCTTTCTTTCATTAATGAACCTTAGACAGAGAACCTCAACTTGCTGGTACAGTGTCTCAAGCCCCCAGATTACTTCAAGCACAGAAATCCGGTCTTCCTTCTACAGTTCACCGCACGTTGGAGTTCAGGCTGGGCCACCTGCCACCGGGGAGGTGTTGGGGGAAGGGAGCCCCGCGCAGCTGGGGAGCTTTACCTGGCTGGGCGAATGGAACTTCCTCCACACCTCCACTAACATATGTGGTTAGGGGCTGAATCAGCTGCTGAGGCAAGGCTGGCAGGGAGCTGAAATCGTCCATGAGATACACCAGGCTCGGGTTAAAAGCGATCTGCTCAAGCTCTGCCTTATTCGCCTGGCTAGCTCCCACACAAAAGGTCAGGATGCCTGCGCGCGCTAGGGCGTTGGCAGCTTGCCCATAGGAGTCCTCGGACTGCCCGGCTGTGACCAGGAGCAAGAGCTGTGGCACGTGTTCGCGGATCCTGCTGCCGCCAGCTTCGGTGAAGTGGTTGGCATGGACATAGCTCAGGGCCGCGCCGGTGTTCAGGCCCGACCCCCCCTTGGGCTGCAGCTGCCTCAGATGAGCAAGCAAATCTGACTTTGTCTGGTATGTGTTTAGGGAGAACTCTGTTACTGGCGTGTCGCTAAATTGCACTAAACCGACACGGATATTGTCGCTGCCGACATCAAGGCTGTTAACTACGTTCATTACAAAGTCCCGCACATAAGGGAAATCGGTCTTGCCAACGTTGAACGATCCATCCAAAAGAAAGATGATATCCCTTTTGTTTACGTGAACTGCAGTGGAGCACAGAAAACAAAGTGAGACACAGACAACCACGGAGGGCATGCCACGTGTGCCTGCGACACGGGGCACACATGCCAACATTCAGAACACACAGACAGTCGGTGAGGCAAAGCACGTCCATCTCATAAAATATGGCAGAGGGCTGCATATTTTCCACCGGTGGCGGCTGGTGTTTGTGAGGCATATCGATAGCCAAGTTGACGAAACCAAGTTGGCTCGCGGAAAGATACAGTGCCAAAGTTAGGACGTTTGCAACGAACAAAAATGATCAGAATCCTCCAAGTGGAACATTCCTTCCCTAGAAGTGAACGCTACCAGGGACCTGTGCCTTTCTGCCTCAGTCCTATCTATGACCACGGTCACAGTCAGGTTTACGTGTGTGAGACAGGGGTCCCCGGGATTCACCTCTACACATTTGCAGAGAGATTTCCACTTACAGATAGATTACGAGTGTTAGCCCGAGTCCACCTGAGAACATGAGATCCTGAAGGTTTAAAAAAATAATAATAAAATTGGAATGTTCTCATCCTGAAGTATTCCTAGGACCAGCCCTTTGTCATTCCCTACCGGTACCCTTCTTCTGTGGGGAGTCACAGCATTGTCGGGCAATAATCCAATGGAGAGCCCGTAGGAATTCCTCCAAGGTGAGATAATAGCATCGTGGAAACACATTAAAGTACAAAAAGACTAGCTGCCACGTCTGGCTGAGGTTATACACACGATGAATCACAAGTAGAGTGCTCAAATTAGAGGATACGTAGCAACACATTTAGTACAACATGCCTTTAGGAAAATTATCTCCCCTCTCTTCCCTGGTGTCTCCCTAAAATTTAAACCTAACAACTAATTTCATCCTATGGTCTATCCATCAACTTTGGCCATGAAAGTGTGGACCGGAAGTGTGCAGGAGGTAAGGAGAAGAGAAGGAGGCTTTCGGAAGAGCAGAGAGCCTGGGGAGAAAGCATGCATCATGCAACGTGAGTCATGCATCCAACAGTCCTCCAGTGGTGCACTTGTGTGGCGGAAAAGCTGGTTGCCGTGATATTCATCTTCATTAAGGACGGCGAATTGTACTCATCCACTTGTAAGCTCATAGACCGCTATCGTGTCTTTCAAAATAACTTTTCCCTGACAATCATATTAAATGAAAGATTTTAGAAACCACTGGGCTTTTTGTCTCCATGCCCATTCACTGACTGAAGGAAAGGCCCTTAGGAAAAGGAGAGAGGGTTAATGTTCTGCACCGGTCGGGGCTGGGCCACTGAGAGGGGACTGTCAGCTCAGGAAAGCAAGAGCCAGGCCACATCTTGGTGGTGGCAGAAGGAGGCTGGACAGGAGTCACCGGGAGACACACAGCCCTGGCATCTGACAAGAGGTAACAACTGAGAAGTGACCTCCTAGGCCAGAGGCAGTAAGGACGAGTGGTCCTGGTCCTATAGCTTCCGTCCTAAGATTTCTACTTGATGATTTGGAAAGTTCATACAATTCTTATCATATGGCATTTTAAAACATACATCTGTATCATATGGCATTTAAGTCACACAATCACCAACTAAAGGAAGCCCGAAATAAATTCTGTTTATCACTCTCGTTTCCATCATTTAAGAGCCGTCTCTCATCTAAGCTCAAAGGCTCTGCCTGGAGACCACCCCGCTGTGCGTCTGACTTGCTCCGCACCATACCTTCAGTGGTTCCGGTGAGGGTCCTGAGAGGCGCCAGTAAGCCGGGCAACACGCCTTGCAAAGGGGCGGCTCGGAACTCGGCGGGGATGAACACCAGGGAGGAATCGAAAGCAATCTCTTCCAGCTCAGCCTGGTCGGCAACCTTGTTCCCAATGGCAAAGGACATGATGCTGCTTCTCTTCAGCTCCTGGGCAGGCTGGCTGATTTCATCTAGGGACTTACCGCCTGTAACCAGCACCAGAAGCTTTGGGACCCCCTCGGCGGCCCGGTAGCCAGCCGAGCTAGTGAACAGGTTATTCCGAACAAAGTCCAGAGCAGAGCCCGTGTACAGGGCCGAGCCTTCCATGGGCTTCATTCTCCGCACGGCGGCAATGACTTCCCTTTTACTGGGGTAGCTATTGAAATAAAACTCTGGCCTCACAGTGTCTGCGTACTGAGCCACTGCCACTTGGATAAGATCCTGTCCGATTTCCAGCCTCTGGATGACTTTGGCAATGAAGTCTCGGATTGCATTGAAGTTGGCCAGTCCCAGTGCGGATGAGCCATCCACCAGGAAAACTATGTCTCTCTTGTTGACTTCAATGACTGTAGGTAGCAACGTTATAAGGTGAGTACAATGGCCTTACCTGTCACATTCAACTATGACCGTCTCTACAGCTAACGCTACTCAAGGGGCACTCCCGTCTGCTCGGGCCAGTGTGAGGTCAGCGGGAGTCCCTGAAGAACCAGTCGTAACACACATCAGTGACAGCTGCATCCTCCCTATGGGGTGGCAGGTAGGGCTCCTGACCCACCCACCCCCACCCCCTTAGTACCTTTGACAAAATAGTTGCACAAAAACAAAATGAGCTTTAGCAACCACCTGTGCAGCATGTTGTCAGTAAAAAAGCCAGGAAGCCCTTTTCTGCCAAAAGTCTGTAGGTTAGATTCTAGGGTCCAGAATGAAGCTAGATCTTAAATGCTTAAAGGAGCAATCAGTGTCTACACAGAGGGCACTTCATCTCACAACTGTGACTTCATACACACCCACTGCCAAGTACAAAAGTATAGAGCAGGCACACCCCCGTTGTCTTCCGTTCTCTTCTCCGTGCCTGGGTTTTTCAGGCAATGAAAAAAAAAAACAATTCCTTGACATCACAAAACTTATAAAAAGGAAATCGATGTCAAAACCAGCAAGAGGCACAGAACGATTTTCATTTAAGAGACCTGCACCATGAAGGTGCAACTTACGTATCAGGACTGTGATAAATTACAAAGCAAAGACAGCTGGGCAAGGTCACTAGCTTGTGACTCTAAGCCTGTGTCCACCTGCCGTACGCCCACCTGAGCTGTGGGCACAAAGTACCGTGTCAGGCATGACACTCAATCCAAAAACCTGCTAGGACTTCCAACACTCACAAGGATATAGAGGGAGGAGTGCTTACAGTTTATTAAGTATCTGGACGTGAGGAGGCCTCCAATACTCCACACTGTCGGATGGATTATATACCTTGACGTTTGACTATACGGACATCACTAGTGCAAACTCTCCTCTTTAAGAGAAAACACGTAGGGGCACCTCAGTGGCTCAGTTGGTTCAGCATCCAACTTCAGCTCAGGTCATGATCTCAAAGCTCATGAATTCGAGCCCCGCGTCGGGCTCTGTGCTGACAGCTCAGAGGCTGGAGCCTGCTTCAGATTCTGTGTCTCCTTCTCTCTCTGCCCCTCCCCCACTCGCGCTCAGTCTCTCTCTCTCTCTCTCTCTCTCTCTCTCTTTCTCTCTCTCTCTCTCTCAAAAATAAATAAAACATCAAAAGAATTTTTACGAAAAGAGAAAACACGTAAATGCACACATAGATGCAAAGCACACAAGGACAGGCACATGGAGACCACTGCTTTGGCATCAACTTGTGGTACAAAGAATGAATTCCAAGTCCTTAAGTTCTCCGTAGAGACGTGCATACACGCGGGATTCTCCCTCTATGTACGTGCGAAAGACACGGAATGCCACACGGCCCTGCCCTCTCCTTCCCTCAACATGTACGTAAAAGACATACATATATGCACACATATGCATGTATGCACAGTTAACCACATGTGTGGCATTTCATGCACACATGGATAGTGAACCTGCCTGGAGGCACACACACACACATAGCCCTCCTACACCATTGATGTAGAAGTGCTACTGAGATTCCGGCATCCCATGCCTGTATAGACATATATGTATGCAATATACACGGGAGATGAATAAAAAGACAGGTCAGCTGTCACCCCGACCAGCAGGCTGACTCACTCAGCTGTTGAGTGGCAGCCCCCCCCCACCTCCAGTAAGCGACGTCCCCCTTCCTGGCATGTGATGCCAACCCAAACAGAGCTGTCTTCTGCTCGGACTGGGTTTGAAACACCCTTGTTGGGAGGTGAAACGGAAGGTCCTGCCAATCAGTGGGCTGCTGGCCTCACCTGCACCACTACCCCCTGCAGGGTGCGTCCTCTGCCCTCACCCGCTTCTCCCGCCCCTCCTCTCCATGCGCCCCCAGCACTGCAGTGACACTGATCTGCCAGGGCCTCCAGTGACCTGCACGTGTGGACACACTCAGTGGGGCTCCTGGTCTCGTTCTCCTCAGCTTCTTAGCAGCTCGGGGCCCTGGCAACCTCTCCAGCCCTTGAGACACGCCGTCGGCACTAGGCTTCACGCTCACCCCCTAAACTGGTTGCTTCTCCAGCCTCCATGTATCAAACGAGTTCCAGCCCCACGGCCTGCTGAAAGTTCTGGAAAGCAGCCAGGCTCCTTGGTGCCCCAGAGCCACGGCACCTGGAACACCGTCCCTTTGTTCTTCACCTGCTGACCCTTTCTATCTTGTGGCTTCTCCAACTGGCCTTCCCCGGCCACCCTGTCCAAAGCTCTCTCCCCCTGTTCTTCTGTGTACAGCCCCACACAACTTCTGACCCTCGGAATATTTGCGTCTGGACACTGGCCCCCATTTCCACCACCTCCCCATTATCCCGCAACAGGCCGGCGGCCACGTCTCTCTCGTCCACCAGCAAGCACTGTGTATCCAGCTCAGACCAGATCGCCAGGGACATTTGTTAACTATTGCAAATCGGTCACAAGGATTAAAGATGCTGTCTGCACGTGAGGAGGTAATATTCAAGTTAGCTAGGGAAAACTGAAATTTGAGCAATGTGTTGCTACAAATAAAAAGAAGAAAGAATTTGAAACTTCTCCTGGAACAGAAATCTCTTCATCCAGGGGAACTCCTCTCTCGTACATTCAAGAAATCAGAGCCCAGGGTGGTTGCGCAGCCTGCCCAGGATCACACAGCTGGTTAACGTAAGAGCGGGGACCGAAGGCCAGGTCTCCCGGCTACAGCCCTGCTGCTCCCTCATCGTTTACAAAAGCTACGGAAACCATCCGTGTGTGTCCACACGCACACGAGCCTGGAGCAACCTTGGTAAGTTGTAGTCCGATGAGAGGGAGGTCTAGAAATATCAAGCGAATTTTCAGGATGTAATTCTGCATCAATTCTGATTTTCCCTACCCGGTGATAATGCAGAAGGCCATTGGTAATTACCTCTGGCAGACAGGGGAGATCACCAACTAATGTAAGTTGGCACAACCGGATCTGCCTTGAGGCTCAGCTGCCTCAGCGCCAGGCAAAACCGTATTCTTATTTCCATTTTGAAAAACACATTCTCCTCCCACACTTGTTAAGTGCGTATTCGTTACGTGATGCGATTCGTTTGATGTTTATAAACGAGTCCCGTTGGGCTATTTTGCCAAAGGCCCTCAGTTGGAATGGATGTACGTCATGACCTCGCGACTCAACGCAACTACTCCGAAACTTGAGCAGCACAGGAAAATGGTTTCTCGTAAATATCCCGCCAAGTGAGCATTGTGTGGTTTCTTACCTTCAGAAGCGCAGCTCTCAATACCCAGCACAGAAAGGGCCCCACGGGGCAGCCCTCACCTACCTGCAAGGGCGCTTGTAACACGCGGGCTTAGAGGCCGTGCCATCGTCCTGGACTAATTTTCTCAGAATTGTAATGAGCCCCTGAGATCCATTTTTCAGATGACTGGATCGCAAGTGAATAATACAATGATGTTGAATAGTCTCCAAGTACCGGCTTTCTTGAATTCGCCTCAAAAGCACACTTCCTCGACAACGCACGTGGTAACGAGAGCTTTCCACTCACTCACGGATCTTTTGTGTTGCACCCCCGAGAGCTAGCCTATCTCAGAAGGACCCCGCCGTGGGTACTTACAGGTTCTCCTGAGGCGCAGCGTTCTGGAGGTGCCTGCCTTGTTTCTACAAAAACCAACACACAGAACACCCCACTCCCACACAGATGGCGAGGAGAGCATACGTACCTTCTGTGACAATGGTTGGCGGTTGTAAGACAATGCGCCTTTGGGCCACGCCAACAATGTACAGCAGTAATTGCTCCTGGAGGTCCCCAAAGCTACGGAATTCCGGGACAGTAAACACCAAGTTGTCACTGGTAGCTATGTGCTGAAGCTCTGCCCTGGAGGCGGCCTGGGTTCCGAGGCCAAACGAGAACACGCTAGCCTGTTTCAGTGCTATGACCCCGTCGCGGATCTCGTCACTAGAAGGCCCGGCGCTTATGAGGACCAGCACCTGGGGAACCCCTTCCTCCACTCGGCTGCCCCCTGCCTGGGTGAAGTGGTTCTCCACCACGAAATCCAGGGCCAGGCCGATATTGGCCAGCTCCCCACCAGTGAACGCAAGGGCTTTCACTGCATCCAGAACCTGCACCTTGGTGGAGTAGGTGTCCAAGGAGAACATGGTTCTGGGCTCATCGCTATACTGGACCACCCCCACTCGGATCTGCTGAGTTCCAACCGAGAGTCTCTCAAGGAGATTTACAAGGAAGTCGCGAATGACTGCAAAATGGACACTTCCGGTGTTGTTTGATCCATCAATAAGGAAAATAATGTCAGCAGAGTCTTGTGCTTTAAAAGAAAGAAATGCAAAAAATGTGAAAGCGTTAGAACAAGTGACCACATGCATTGTTCAGTGTTCTGACATGTTTCTTTGGAAACCAATAAGAAACACGAAATACAGACAAACAAAACACATGTTGATTAAGGAATGTGAAATTCTCTTTTAGTTCTGCATTCTGAATGGATAAGAGGCAACTCCTCGGGAACGATGGCGTAAAATAGGAACATTTATATCAAATGTTCATTTGTACCATCTTTTTAGTTACAATTCAAAACATCATATTCACTTTTCTGGGGGAAGAATCATGAGTACGTATTCCAGGAATTTCTACTAAATTTGGAGGGAAACGTTGTTACGTGGAATTGTGCGTTACCATACCTACAGGAGGTCCAAACATGATTTCTAATTTTTGGATGTTTCTCTCATAATCCTCAAGTGCTTATAGGAATTTTCTTTGCCCAAATCCACAGCTACGAAACAGAAGCTCAGAGTCAGGGTTTGGTGACTTATCATCCCAGCATGTTGAACACCTGATTCCTGGAATGACTACTGTTTCTTCTCTTTAAAAACCAAGATGGCGGCCTGCACGCAACTTTGTGAATTTGAAAGGAAGAACTCAAGCTACACTTCAAGTTTTAATCTTAAAAATATCTGATAAATGTTTGATCTTCTCTTCTCATACGATATTGAGTTGCGTGGAACTCACCTGCAGGTCTGGGATTAGGCTAGATGTTTTGTTCACGTACTTTTGCTATTGCCTCTGTATTCAATCACATAATGCAGAACAATGTTAAGCAGAGTGATATGAAACCAGTCATGACATAATTATCCAACCTTATTTTTATGACGTCCTAAACTGACTGCCTAGCGAGACCATGAGCCTCTAATAAACCCTGGATCAGAATTAGTTCTGGGGTCATACAGATGGACAAAAAAACGGGGACCTTGGCCTCTTTCCTCCTTACAATGGCAAACTAGAAACTTCCATCCCACTATGGAAAATGGGGACTTCACAGAAGCATTGGGTAAGGAGTAACAATTAATAATCTATAAACCTGAGTGAAATATTTCAAAGGCTCCACTAGAAAATTTAAATTGGACTGATTTAAAACTAGAGGAAAAGAAAAATTATTCTGGTGAATGTTTTTTAATAACTTAAGTGTGTGTTAGGAACAGGAAAAGACTGTATGTGAGCATATGTGATATTTATATTCTGAGATTTTTAGGAAGCTATATTTGGGATATAATCACAACATTGTATGTAAGACCATGAGTTCTGATCTTTCTCATGACAGTGAACATTTTATGTTTAAAATTAATTTTTCCTTGTGCCAGAAAAAGTTGCTCCCATTTTCACTGTGGAAACAGGATACAAATCTTATCTCATAAAATTAAAGAATTCCGCTACAGTGAAACTATGTTCTTACTCAAGTTCCCTCATATGAAAGCTGAGCCAGAGGTTGCCTGAATCAGAAGAACTCTTCCTCCCCTCACACACAATCCCTGACAACGTTCTTGCAGGTGAATCCCTTGCACAGGGAAAGATAATAGCTTGGAAACACGAGGGTTAATGAGAAGGATAAAATTTGGATAATAAGATCTTGTGTTTTTAACAAGTGTCACACAAAAGTATGAAATAAGAGTGGGCCTTTGCTAAGAATCCCAACGCATTTGCTTTTTCTTTAGCCAAAACATAAGATTCCTGAAGGACCTTGGGAGGGCGCAGTGCCATAGAAATGGCCCGCATCATCATATGAGCCGTAGGCTCTGTCCATCACACCACTGTATCCCTCAACCTCTCCCTGGCGTGAACCAATGACCCTGAGAGACCGTAAAAGATGTGCATACCAATAAAAGAAGGATTAGCTAGGAGCCTTGGGTCCTCAGGAAGAGAGAAACGATAACCTAATACATAGGATGACACATTCCTTATTCGTTCATTAATTTTTACTTAATTTATTACATTATCTTTTTTGGCTGCAATTTATAATAGTGTACAAATTAAGAGAAACCCTGTGGGAAAACCCTTGACCCTTTCTCCTCCTAAAGGCTGAACTGCTGCAGGTCATAGAAAAATGTTGGATAATTTGTCATCACTGAAAAAACAACATTGTCCTCTTACGCACACAATGATGGGACACACATTGGCATGCTGTGTTATCCAGGTGAGCTGAAGCCTCAAACAGACACAAGAGCTGTGGGTTCTTGTGTACAGCAAGGCGTACCGATGACCAGCTTTAAGTCTAAGGATAATCAGCTCTAACTAAAATTTACAACGTGAAGTTGCCTGGTTTTCCGCTTTCGTGGCTCACGTATCACACACACCCTTCTGGGGCATTTTCCATAGAAAACTTTCACCGCGTCCATGGAAAAGTCAGGCTCCTTCAACACTGTTGGAAACATTCTTTTCTGGAGCACACTGATGTGGGCACAATGCCTTCCTCAGCTCGTGGGATGCTTCCTTTTTTTTTTTTTTTTTAAGAAAAATTAAAGAGATCGTATGTGTGTTTCCTCTGCAAACACAAAACTGTAGATCGATTCCGTGAGTGCTTTAAATGTTCGTCTTTTGCAAAGAAGAGAAGGCTCACACTGAAATCCTCACCGAACACAGAGCACTTTAGGCTCTCACTTCAGAGCACAGCTCTTGCACTTTAGTGATGTGCATTTGTAAAAGGATGACAAAGAGATCTTTAAAGAACACCACCTTCAGAGACTGATTATGTGAGTAGAGTTCATTTAGAACAGGGCGGACCATTAACGCTTTATACACACCATAGATTACGGTCAAGAACACTCTATGGGGAAGAGTTACCCAGTGGACAGGTAATGGGAAGAAATGGCCCTAACTCACTAGCAATCTCTAGAATGCCCTCTGGAAGCAGAGGATTATTATTATTTTACGTTTATGCTGCGGAACATGCAACGGTAGGTGATACTGGAGGAATTGCAGAGTGAAGTTAATCAGAAAAGACAACATAAACGGATTAATTTTCCACCACGGAGCTGCTAGTGGCTTGGACACTAGAAGACAGAGATGCTTTCTTGGCATAAAAACAAAGGTTTTTTTTCATCTGTGTGGAAACGTACCATGTTGAAAGGCTCATTTAGCATTCATGGAAGAATACGATTGTTCACTTAAACATAAAAGCAAACTCGTCCGCTCTTTTCCCTCACTTGGCCAAAACAGCAATAAAGAAAAGATGTCCTGTGTCTCCACGGACCCCTTCACCCTTCTGACATGGATCACTTATCATCCCTATATTCAGAAATGTGATGATCGGTGAAAAGTCAGTATAGGCAGCCTCACAGCATCCCCTTGTTCCCCGGAGATTTTGGTTTGGGATGCTCTGGGGGGGAGGGGGGGGGTCCCACCTTCTTCTCCTATAATCTGGCAGGATCAACACATGTATCATGAAACACGGGTGAGGCATGTCACTTGTAGCACAGAACGCTTTTTGGGGTTAAACGGGCAGAATCCAGACTGTCACCCGCTCCTCTGTCAGAAGCAGAGCCTCTGGCAGGACATTAGCATTCCCACCGCTGTCAGAGTTGAAATCATGGGCAACCACTGGGCGGACCATGTTATGAACAGCCTCCCGACACGCCTTGTGGGTGGTTAGTTCTGAAACCCTTCTCCCATCCAAGCTCTGCCTGCCCAGGACGACTGGTTCCTTCTCCTGACCTCTAGTCATATTGTTCCCTAACCCCTGCTTTCTGAATCTGTTACAAAAATCTGTTACAAAAACGTCCATACCTTTTACCTACAATTCCCCCGTTATCCTGACTGCAGTCCAGAAAGCCCTCCCTTTCTCCAGACTCCACGTGCCCCTTCTGTCTTTCCACAAGCCCCTCCCGTGTGGCCCTTTAGATTGACCGATATAGGGGCGCCTGGGGGGCTCAGTCGGTTAAGCGTCCCACTTCGGCACAGGTCATGATCGCGTGGTCCGTGGGTTCAAACCCCACGTCGGGCTCTGTGCTGACAGCTCGGAGCCCGGAGCCCACTTCGGGTTCCGTGTCTCCCTCTCTCTCCGCCCCTCCCCAGCTCGTGCTCTCTGTCTCTCAAAAATAAATAGACACTAAAAAGTTAGATTGGCCAATTTATGTCTCAAAATCCCCAGTCTTGCTTCTCCCTGCCCCATCCAACATGTCACCCTGCCTCCCGCCTCCTGTTTTTGAGCCCTCTGGGGGGCAACCACTTTTGAAAGCGTAGGAGAAAAGCGGGCTGTGAATCCCGCTCCTGTGATCACCTCCTGGGGCCGGTGCGGAGGCTGCCTGTCCCCTCCACCCCCTTGCATTCAGACAATCACCCGCCTCCCCAGCTAAGCGCACTGAAGGGACCTGCAACCTTCCTTGGGTTTCCCTTATATCCCGCTCAGCCTGCAGCCACACAGCACACCTGTGCTCCTCTCCAGAGACTTTAACGTCTATGTGGCTGACCTTCCTGAGCACCGGCCTCCCAGGTCCCCAGCGGCCCCCTGTCCACCGTGCCCTACGCACGTGAGGGCCACCCCGTGAGCATCTCGCAAAACTACTGCACCCCCATGATGTGCCCTTGGTCTCCCTCCATACGCTGTGGTGGCAGCGTCCCCCAGGTCCCATGACCAGCGGTCTCTAGGACTCCTCCCCCTCCCGGCCCCCGTGGGCTCGTCCCCCTCCTCCCCACTGGGCAGGACCCCCTCGTGGGCTGCTACAGGAACTCACTTGCCACCATTCTGGATTTCCTTCCCAAGAAGATCCTCCTGCCCCTCCATCACTCTCTCTTTGCAAGCCCTGCCGTGCGTTCACAACACAGTGCTCTCTCTCCAGGACACGGGTTCTCTGTCCCAATAACAGATGCGAGGGATTTTGTGAGCTGCCCGCCTGGCCACGCTGAGGCTTCCTTGGCTAAGGATCATAGAAGTCCCTCCCGTGGGGTCATAATATGAGAATGGGGTTTTTTAGAGTTAAAATCTAACTGTTTCCGGGTGCCTGGGTGGCTCAGTCAATTAAGCGTCCGACTCTTGGTTTCGACTCAGGTCATGATCTCACAGTCGTTGAGTTCAAGCCCCACATCGGACTCTGGGTGGACAGTGCAGAGCCTGCTTGGGATTCTCTCTCTCCCTCTCTCTCTCTCTCTCTGCCCTTCCCCTGCTCAATTTGTCTCTCTTTCTCTCTCTCTCTCTCTCTCTCTCTCTCTCTCAAAACAAGTCAACTTAAAAAAAAAGCACTTTTTTAAAGAAAATAAAATTTAATTGTTTCGGAAAACACCCTCCTGGAGGCAGGGGAAAGTGCTACCTTAGAAGAAGGCGACACAGCGTGGTCAAACCTTTGTTTTTACACCTGTGAACAGCCATCTCTTCCCGGTCCCGCCCCACCCACCCCCCCACCTTTTAGCCACAGTGTCGCTTTAATGCCAGCAGTTGCCAAGCTTATCTCCAAAGAACAGCGAGGCAGGCAGCAGCTTGGCAATGGTGCCATTACCTGTGATGTCTTTAAGGGTCTCTGTGCCTCCAGCCCCTTCTGGAGCCACGGATGACTGCACACAGGACACTAAGCTTCCTACTATGTCGTGAAGTGAGGTAAAATTCTCTAGGTTGAACACATGCATATTGAGCGGTTCGCTCGCTATTTCTCTTAACGCTCCTTCATCTGAATCCTCAACTCCAATTGCAAACACGTTAACATCAG
Source organism: Panthera tigris (assembly GCF_018350195.1). NCBI lineage: Eukaryota > Metazoa > Chordata > Mammalia > Carnivora > Felidae > Panthera > Panthera tigris. The sequence continues at coordinate 216,377,440 of NC_056667.1, forward strand.
CAGACTTAAGTTCCGCTGAAGGCAGAGCAAGGCCGTCGTCCGAGTGTCCACTGGTCAACACTACAATAACCTGAGGGACTCCGTCACTGGCCCGGCTTCCAGCAGCCTCAGTGAGGTGATTCTGCATTACGTATTCTAATCCTTTTCCAGTCTGATTGCTTCCCCCAATATAAGACATGTTGGAAATGTGGGAGAGGACTTCTTGATTAGTACGGTACGTATTTAACAGGAACTCGGTATGTGGGTTGCCGTTGAACTGGACCAGAGCAAAATGGAAATCATTTTCTCCCACAGCTAAAGATTTTATAACATCATACAGAAACTCTCGAACAAGTTGGAAATGTTCCTTTCCAATGCTCCAAGAGGAATCCACTAGAAATATTATATCGGCAGCGGCACCATTTTTGACATCTTTAAAAAAAGACATTGGTTTAGATTTTTCTCCTGTTCGGCAATTACTTCCTATCGGCGCAAAGCCTTCCTAACCTAACTCGGCTTACGCTGTGCTGTTAGCTGAGTGGCCCGCACCTCGCTTGCACTACGGGCAGGCGGGAGGACTTTACCTGAGGGGCAGGGACCTGGGCACAGGGACAGCTGTTGGTCAGCAACCCTTGGCCCAACTTCCATATGCAATGAACCCCATCCATGAACCAGTAGAAGGCTCCAGAATGGGGGAGAAAACATTCCCTGGCGTGTCTTTTAACTCAAGCGTGATTCTCTGTGACAGTTTGAGCCCCGACGCCCACCTGATGAGACCAGGCTACGCCGTCAGAGATAACCAACCGCCATTTTAAAAATTCCTTCTTCATTTTTGGCTCTGAAACGGGGCCTCGAGAAGAAGGAACAGTGAAAATGGCCGCTTTACGTTAACTAGCGTCCGATGCTTGGCGTACTTTGCCAGAAAAATACACATGGCAAGTATGTCTTCCCTACGTGAAGACTTCCATAACTGGAGAGAAAGGAAAGGTCTCATTGTTCCCAGACTTTTTGGCATGAAGAAAGGCACCCTAACTAGTCACTATATATTTTTCAGGGCCAGAAGAGTCTTTGCAGATGTGGGATATTATTTATCTTTCTCAAAGACAGTGGGAGCAGGAAGCTCAGGGCGCCAGGCTGGGGGTGCCCGAGGAGGGCCCTTCTGCGGCTGTGGGCCAGGCTGGCTGCACACAGCCAGCTCCCAGACTCTACTTACCTCAGGCTGCCCTGATGCCCCAAGCAATGCTCCCCTTTCCTTGAGGTGGCATTCACCTCCCACCATCTAAAGACCACCGCGTCCAGTGGGAGAATCCCTGCCCAAGACCCAACTCTCCAGGCAAAGGAGAGAGAGACTCAAGGCCATCCCTCCAAACTCATAGTGCGTGAAGCATTTCTAAGTTTTCCAAAACTCTGCAAGCAAATTCTTAAGAGGGTTCATTTGGATCTTTTTTTTTTTTCATCATTTGGGGAAATGTTTTTTTTCCAGACTTGATTCTAGATGAAAACTGTCTTTTTGTATCCAGAATTATACAAAGAGGGTGATCTGGGTGTTTTGTTTTCAAGGAAAATAATGCTTACTCTCAATAATTGTCTCGTCCTGGTTGTAGGTGCCGTGAGATCAAACCAGGGCCAGGAGTGCGGAAAAGCCCTTCATTTTGGTGAAATGTCTGTGACACAAATGTTCGCTCATACCCAGTGTGAAAACAAACCACTTGCGAACCAACTCCAAGATATCAACCCAAGGGTTAGTAAAAGTAGGCCATCTCTCACTGGATACAGAGCATCTGGAGAAGTCTGTGCGTTGAACGAACATCCTGAGACAAAGGGCCCCACCATCCCCTACGTCACATCTAAGTTCTGGCTCAAGCTCACGAGGTCTAAGATCAAAACATCAGAGAGCACCTTCCTCTGAATAAAAGTAAGAAGTGTTTCTGGATCTTACCTGCTTGCTGCTGTTGGGCACGGGTAAGAGAAAAGCCTGAGAGAAAGAGGCAAAAGGTGGCCACCAAGGGCAAATGTCGATGTTTCCTCATTTTGAACGTGTCTAAGCACCAAGTGGGAACCTAAACAAGAAAAGAGGGTGGAGGCAAAATGATCAGTTCTGGTGCTCAGATTACAAACCAACGCACCAAGGATTTAGCCCTTCTACGAAAAGGAGTGTTGACTACACAGTCAGTGAAAATCTTTGAATCCCATGATTGTACTCCTTTGGTCGTACCTAAAACAAAACCAAACAAAATGGGTAATTAAACCTTCGTTCCTCTCAGACTGAGACAGGCCACAACAGCATGTCACCAGAAAATGGCAGAGAAAGAGAGAGGGAGAGAGAGAGAGAGTCAAGGGTAAAGGTATTTGTGGCCGCAGAAAGTGGTGGGTCTGCGACACCCAGCTTAACTGTAGATCGTGTCTGAAAGAATCCCCCAGGAAATCTTCAGTTCATGGAGAGAATGGGCTTTGCCCAAATCAGAGCATGTGCCAACACGGCCATGGCCTCTGGGACCACTGCAAATCTTGCCCTCGTTCCTGTTGCTTTTTTTTTTATTTTTTTTAATGTTTTTATTTATTTTTGAGACAGAGACAGAGCATGTGCTGAGCTGTCGGCACAGAGCCCGACACGGGGCTCAAACTCACGGACTGTGAGATCATGACCTGAGCTGAAGTCGACGCTTAACCGACTGAGCCACCCAGGCGCCCCGCCCTTGTTCCCGTTTAGCACTTTTTTCCCAGCAAAATCCTGCTGTGTGCCAACCACCAATCTCAGAATGAAAGAAGCCCAGGGCCATTGAATTAACAAGCCTGTGAAGCCAGACCTGAGGGCGGACCGCCTGGTGGCATGGTCTCCCGTCCCCACGCACCAGCTGGTGGCCGCAAGCGTGACTTCCAACCAGCCACGCTCATGTTCAGATGGGCAGATCTTTGCCCCGCAAACAAAACCCTCTCCTCACCCCACACCAGAAGGCACCCTCCTCTGTCAAAATTCCAATGGCCTTTTTTGTAGAAATCCGGGGGAAACATCCTAAAATCATTTGGAAGTTCAAAAGAGCCAGAGAGCCACAGTGATCTTGAGAAACTAAGAAAGAAAAATATAGCTGGAGGTGTCACGTTTCCTGATTTCAAAACATATTACAAAGCTACGGTAATCACGACAGTATGGTAATAGAATAAAGACAGGCATGTAGGCCGATAGAATAAAACAGAGATGCCAGAAGTGTCCCTCACCTCACTTATATGGCCAAATGATCCTTCATAAGGGTGTTCAGGTGACACAGTAAGAGAGAATAGTCTCTTCAACAAATGGTGCTGCGAAAAGTGCATCTCCACATGCAAAAGAACAAAATTAGACGCTTCCCTTATAATACTCACAAAAGGGAACTCAAAATGGGGTCAGAGATCGAAATGTAAGACCTGAAACTATAAAACTCCTAGAAGAAAATAGAAAAGTCCGCATGATGGTGGATTTGGCAATGATTTCTTGGATATGACACCAACAGCACAGGCTACAAAAGCAAGAACAGACAAATGGGATTGGAGCAAATGTATAAAACTTCTGTGCGGCAGAGGAAACCACCAACAGAGTGAAAGGGGCAACCTGCAGAATGGGAGAAAATATTCACAAACCATGTATCTGATGAGGGTTCAAATCCAGAATATATAAAGAACTCCCACAACTCAACGACAACAAAATAATCTGACTTAAAAATGGGAGGAGGGCCGGGGGCGCCTCGGTGGCTCTGCGGGTTGAGCGTCTTGACTCTTGATTTCGGCTAAGGCCACAATCCCAGGGTCGTGGGATCCAGCCCCGCGTCAGGATCTGCACTGAGCATGGAACCTGCTTAAGAATCCGTCTCTCCCTCTGCCCCTCCCCCACTCTCTCTCTCAAAAGAATAAATAAAAATAAATAAATAAAATAAAAATAAATAAAAATGGGAAAAGGGCTTGAGCAGACATTTCTCCAAAGAAGATACACAAACGGCCGTTAAGCATATGAAAAGATACTCAACATCATTAATCATCAGAGAAATGCAAATAAATCAAAACCACAATGAGCTATCACCTCACACCCACTAGAATGACGGCCATGAAAAAAAAATAGTAAACAATAATTATCGATGAGGAGGCAGAAAAATTGGAACCTTTGTGCCCTGTTGGTGGGAATGTAAAACAATGCAGCCACTAGAGAAAACTACATGGAGGTTCCTCAAAAAATCAAAAACAGAATTACTGTATAACCTAGCAATCTCACTTCTGGGCATATAGCCAAAATAAATGAAACAGGATTGCAAAGAAATACATCAACACCCCAATTCACTGCAGCACGAGTCACAATAGCCAAGCGGTGGAAACAACATGAATGCCCATCGATGGGTGAATGGATACGGATAAAGACGATGTACGCACACAATGAAATCTCATGCAGCCTTTAAAAAGAAGGGAATCCTATCATATCCCTACAACGTGGATGAACCCTGAGGACGCTAGGATAAATGAAATGAGCCAGTTCCAAAAAGACACATACCGCGAGACTCCACTTACGGGACACAGCCAACTATTAGAAACAGGTAACAGGGGCTCCTGGCTGGCTCATTCGGTTAAGCATCTGACTCCTGTTTCGGCCCAGGGCATGATCTCACAGTTCGTGGGATTGAGCCCCACATCCGGCTCTGTGCTAAGCATGGAGCCTGCTTGGCATTCTCTCTCTCCCTCTACCCCTCTCCCCAGCTTACACTCTGTCTCTCTCTAAACTTAAAAAAAAAAAAATCTGATGTAACACTGAGACCTGGTGCGAAAATCATCTCTGCCCTAAGTCCCAGCTGAGCTATGAAATCAGCTCCACCTAAGCCCTAAGCTTTGGCACCTGCTTGACCTTTCTAGCGTGACCTTCCTCTTGCCCCTAGGCACTCCATGGGCCCAGAGATTCTCTTCACAGCTGTCCGCTGTGCAAGGCAGGAGCTCCGCCTTCCCCCCATTGCTAATGAAGCCAACGTTAAGGACGGTCTGGTATTGTCAATGCTGTCGTACAGAACAACACAACTCACGATACCAGAGGGAAGTCTGACTGATTAGTGGCGTGGCCTTGGCAGAGGACCAATGTCCGGCTGAACTGCTCAGCGAGACAGCATCGAGGGCCAAGGAGAACAAAGAGATAGCCCCTTATGCAGTCTGCCACCTAAGCACATGGGTGCAGGGGGCACAAAGAAAACCAGAGCTCAGGCCCACGGTCGTGCCTGCCAGGGGTCAGGCCCAGAGGGAGAAGCTGGAGTCCAAATCTTGTGGCCCAGCTGGGAGGAACAAACAGCAAGACACAGAGCGTGGGCCCTAGGCCAGCCTGCCAAAAGTTGGAGGACTCGAGAAAGATAAAACCATAAACAAGAGAGGAGATTCCAAGATCCTCTGTGCCTTTGCATTTCCAAGGAAAGTCCACAAAAAGTATCACCTGTGACGAGACCACCCTGTGATTCCAATTCTGAGAGCCTGAAGACATTCTCGGCAGCTAAAATAGAACCACCTGTCGATCCAGCTTTCTCTTGGAAATGTATCAACGCTGCCAAGGACATGTTCTAACGATGATCGGAAAGCCAGTCATCAAGAGGACATCTTTCTCTCTTACAAGAAGGTGACAGCGAGTGGTGAGAATGGCAACATTTCAAAGGCACAGCCCAACCACCTTGGCTTGAAACGGTGAACACACGTTAGACACGGATCGATACAACCGAGAAGGGCAGTCCCCAGTGCCCCGTGCTTTGGTTCCACGATGTCCCCAAGTCCTAGTTGAGTCCTGGCTGGTGCTCAGGACAGTCCCCACAGGCACTGCTTGGCTGGTCGGTCTGTTTTCTGTACTGAGGATGACCCTCTAACACAGCCCCAGCATCACCGCCTCCGCACTCTAGAGATCCCTCAAGCCCATGCTCCACCCTGGGAATCTTCCAGATCTTTCCATCCAGCCATACTTTCCCTCCCCCACACTCTGCTGGGCCTATTCCTGAGTTTTGGGGGCAGGGGGAGGAAGTAAACGCAATGTCTGTCATTTGTGTATGTGTGTTCTCAATAAATTGAGAATACACGCTTTAGAACAATGTAAAAGTACATTGTACACATGCTATTCGTGAGTCCTCTGATTACAGCAAACACCGGATTTTCCTATAGGCAGTAAGCATCCTACTAGAAAACTGTTTTGTAGGAAAATTGTCCACACTATTTAAATTTTACTGGATTCTTTCCAAAAATATCAAGTCCTTTCAAAAAAAAAAAACCTGTAATATTACAATTGGTCGAGAACTTTTTTTTAAATATGGGATCCACGGGTCTGTCAACCTCCCACAAATGTGTACAAAACCCTATCTGTGTACATGTAGGATCCACATTCGCGTGTGGCTCTAAAAGCATCCATTCTACCTCCCCCCTAAAGTGTAAGCAGTACCGTTTCCACAAAAAATTTTGATGCAAATCTTCTGGGGAGTCCAGCTCAATGGTTTGAAAGATTTGATCCATGCACAAGACGCAACATTCTAAGGAGTACTTCTGTTCAAGAATTAGAGCGAGAGAATATCACAGGGCCTCGATGGAAAGCACTAGACTGTGTAATGGATGCCGAGAAAAACAGGACGTGAGACAAAGATCTGCCCACCCACTTCTGGGTGCTGGACGGGCGAGCCACAGGCCCCTGCAGGCAACCTGGACCCATGGGATGTGTTGTGTGGTCAGCAGTTTGCTAATGGCATTTTAACCATCTCTGTATCTCACAGGGCCTCACATCTGACTTCTTGGAATCCACCAGTCCTCTCATATGGTAAACACTGAGTGGGCCCTCTACTGAGAAATTCTAAAATATAATTTTCTCATCTTTGATAAAGCTCGTAACATATAAATGGAAATGAGATGAAATCTGTAATATCTTCCGGAATCATTACTTACTTCACCCGTTCTCTAAGGAAAAGGAATTTTAAGTTGGTTGAAAGTGACATGTAAAAATGTTTATTTCCAAGATATTAATCTTTAAGGGTAAGAAGCCCCCTAAACAAAGTGCTACCCAATTGAGACACAAAGTACAGAGCATAGGAGTTCTCTTTTCCAAAATGTGCCCAGTTATGGAAGAGAAGGGAAGGGAAGGGGAGGGAAGGGAAGGGAAGGGAAGGGGAGGGAAGGGTGGGGAGAGGAGGGCAGCGAGGGCAGAAGGGAAAAGGTCTTCCCACTCTGGAGACGATGCTTGTGCCACGATAAGGAGTTATCCAAGCTCCGCTCGTGACCGATGAGCTCACGTGGCTTGGCTGAGCTGAATTCCCAGGTGGGAAAACTTTTTCTTGCCATCACGCTTGGGAGCCAGTCTCGTGGCTCAAGTGTTCCTGGCCCAGCTGTTGAATATTCGTTAATATTTTCGTTTGCAATTAAATCTATTCTATTTATCATGCCACGGAGTCCCAATTTTTAAAACTGAAGTTTTTGAAAGACATCAAACGTCGTCTCCCCGCTGATCACCGAGCTTGCTCATTTCAACGAGGAGGAAGGAGGCAGCCACGCCCTCATTACCCACCCTCCTCTGCGCCAGCCTCTCCCCACCCCCCCAGGAAATGGAGACAAGAGAGCACAAGTAAGGTTTACTGTGCGTCTGTCTCACGGTAGGATTTCACGCCCTCCTCCCAATGGCCCAGTGGCTGCTTCCCCCCTACCCTGACCCCATTTTATAGCTGGGAAACTAAAACCAGGCGAGGCAAAGCGATGTGCCCAAGGCCACATGGATACGACAAGACAGACCCAGAATCCTAACCAAAGTCCACATTCGCAAAGCCCATGGAAAGGACCCCAGGAAACCCGGAGAGACTGAGCCAGGCCCGGCCCAGATCTCAAGGAAACTCCCCATCCCTTTGGGGTCAAAAATAGACTTCTCTGGTGACAGATTCTGTGTCGACAGAATCCATTTGACTGTTGCCATTCTTTTAAATATGAAAAAAAAGTCCCAACCGGCTGCTTGAGCCCCTTGGGTTGGGTGGAGTGAGGTGCTCCTTTGGGTCACAGAGTCTGTGTCCAAAGGGCAACAGATTCAATAACAGAATTTCATTAAGTTTTCACTCTCATCTTTCCATTGGGCATTAGTAATTCCTTTTTTTCACTCCGCCTCATTCTGAAAAGGATTCCAGGTGCCTTTTTCCTTTGTGTAGCTGCCCGTTTGAAACTTAAAAAGATAGCTCTTATTACAAAGATTGCTTTCCCCGGCCCTCCAACTTGCAGTCGTATTCGGTCATACTCCAAAGACTCTCCCGAGCTATTTAGCAACCCCATGAAATTAGTTTTCATTAAGTCTACTCAAAAGCTGTTTCATTTTCCATGTCTGGAAAGCTTTTTTAAGAAAGAGACACACACATGCACACAAGGAAATCATTTTGAAACAAAGGCTTAAATACTTCCAGAGTTCCAGAGGCTCCATTTTGAGGGCATTTATCCTGTCCTCTCCGACTACCGCTTTTTAAAGTCAGGCTGGTGCTCCTACCGAGTCCTAGGACTTCTGTTAACTCCTGGTGTCCCGAGTCCTAGGACTTCTGTTAACTCCTGGTGTCCCGTTTCACAGGGGAGCTACAGCAGTGTAGGACACGGGGGCGGGAGTGCGTCCTATCTGCTGTGACTCACACTTCAGGAAACCCCAGGGACCTTGAGCTGGCTGCCACCCTGGTTCTCTCTCTTTCCCTTACTCCCCTTCCCTTCTTGCCTGAATCCTGGGAAAGGAGTCCCCATCCTTGTCCCCAGGGAGAAAACTGAAAGGATTCATTAGGTTCCCAGAGAAGGAAGAGGATAGAATTTACTATATGCCTGCCATTTGAAAGAGCTTTGGGGGATCCTCAAGCGATTTGGAGAACGCTAAGAAGGCCCCTCTAACTCAGGAGGTGGTTTTTTTTCACTGTTTATTTTACAACCTCTTGAACCTCTTCTTTCCATTCTATGAAAATGCACCAGAGAAGAGAATTATCAGCCACGCATCCACGTCTGCAAACAATTATCTGGTTGACCCAGGCTCTGAACATGTTTCCTGTGATAGCAAAATTTTAACTCTTCTGATTATGTGTTTTGGCCTGGCCTCACTGCCACCCACAGTGTCCTTGCCAGACGCTGAAGAGCCAACCCAAGATCTTTGATGTTTGGCCCCTCCTGGCAAAATCAAGTAAAACGACACCCGTTCCGCAGCTCCTGTGTTTAAACAGAGCAAGACAGGGGCGCCTGGGTGGCTCAGTCGGCTGGGCGACCAGCTTCGGCTCCAGGTCACGATCTCATGGTTCGCGGGTTCGAGGCCCGCGTCAGGCTCTGTGCTGACAGCTCGGAGCCTGGAGCCTGCTTCAGACTCTGTGTCTCCCTCTCTCTCTGCCCCTCCCCCACTCGTTCTCTGTCTCTCAAAAATAAACTTGAAAAAATATTTAAAGAATTCTAAACAGAGCAAGAAAGGAAGCGGGAGGGGGTTTAGACATCCCCTTGCAAGCAGCCTCCTCCCTCATGGAGGTCACGTGCAAGCATGTGCTGAGCGCCGTCAGGGTTCGCGCCCTTCCCCCCATAAAGGCAGCTTGAAGATCCTTCAGATTAAGTGCCAGATACTTGGAAATGTATTTGAAGACATATTCCTAGGGTCCAAGGCAATAACCGTGAAGCAGAAGGTTCTACATCTGCTGTAGATGGGAGAGCTAGGCACCACCGTGCAAACATAGAAGGCAGCCAGACGAGACTTCTCCACTTATACTGCTAATTATAAACGCTGAGCAGAGACTAGGTTGGATTTAACATTAAGGAAGAGAATGCCTTAGAAATTGCTTCAGAAGAAATTGCACAAACACCCATCTCATTCCAGCCCCGTGAAGCGTGGTGCCGGGTTCCATCCGCCTCTTCCTTTCTTGGCCACGGACTTTTGGGGCTACTGGCCTCTCCAAACCCATGGCATTCCGTTGCCGGGTTATTCGAAGTGGCTAAAGCGCTCTCAGATTGAAAGGAAAAGTTCAACATTGTTTGTTTTCTACTCCGACTCACGATCAAGTCTAGAAGAGAAAGTCACTTAAAATAGACTTTTTAAAACCTTAAGCTGAGACGTCTGATAGGACATCCTCAACACCAGATTTAGTGTAAGAGCCTGGAAAACTCCTACTTCCTTTCCTCTCTATCAGTAATGATCAGCTGATCTCTCCAGGCTCACTTATCTTAGGCGTAAAATAAGGCTAACTGCCGATGCTCTGACAGACAAGGTTCGGAGACTATTTCCTCTCCTCTGTTTCCCTGGGCGGGACCAGTGATGGGGATCCTGCTGCCCCCACGAGAAACACAGAGTCCCCCAGGGACACATTGGGCAATCTGTGGGCCTCAGCTGAGCTGGCGCTTGCTCTGGCGGCTGGCCCCGGGCTGCTGAATCAACTGATGAAGATTCCAGAAGAGAAAAACCAGTTTCCTGGAATGGCTTCCCTTGAGACCTGAGTCATCTCCAGCTGTTGTTCGATTTTTAATTTTCAAATTAAACTCACCCGGGGGGCTCTTCTGTCCAGCGGCCAACTCTCGATGCTCTGGGTCCATGAAAACTAAATGTACAGCACACACTGGGGAAATGTTACCGAACCATTTCCTACTGTGCTTTCCCCTGGCCGCTGTTAACCCGCAAATGTTTCCCGGTTATTTCCTGAGTCTTCGAATTCAGGAGGACGGCAGGGATTATGCTATGCTAGATGCAGCCAGACCCCTCCAAAAGATTAATAATTTGCCTCTGGGAAAGGGTTTGGCAGGACTTTACATGTTTGTCTTACTTTTCTCCTCTCCTTTTTCTTTCCAGATTTTTTTTAAAGTAACAATTACCCCTCTGCCAACTAAACTTGTGATAATATGCTACTCCACGGAAGACGGGTCAATGGGAGGAAGTGCCTTTCTTCACATGACGCTCTAGAATATTCTCTAACGACTTTTACTCCCTCGATATTCCTGGTCCCGGACACCTGCTGACGGGCGTGCATCACCGTGGGCAGGGGCGCCCAGAAATTCTGATTTCGCTCGACTATTAGCACTGTGACCTCAGACCAGTAATTCACCTCTCTGTGCCCCATTCCTTCATCTGAAATATCAAGGGTGTGGAGAAAGTATCCACCAGGGTGGTAATTTTTTGATATTTATTTATTTTTTAATTTTTTTATGTTTTTATTTTCGAGAGAGACACAGTGCGAGCGGGGGAGGGACAGAGAGAGAAGGAGACAGAGAATCTGAAGCAGGCTCCAGGCTCCAAGCTGTAGGCACAGAGCCCGACGCGGGGCTCGAACTCACGGACTGTGCGATCATGACCCGAGCCGAAGTCGGGTGCTTAACCTACTGAGCCACCCAGATGCCCGATTTTTTGATATTTAAAATAGCCCAATGGCAATCACATATTTGCCAACCAGAGGGCAGGGTCTATGTCTCACTCACCCTTGTGCCCTCCCTCAACCCCAAAGCTCCACGCCATGAGCACAGCAAGGCTTATCCAGCTTGAATGAATAGGAGAACAGATGGACAGAGTACAAGGTTAGGTTCCTCCTCTCGGAGCTGGGATCCTGTCCTTCGGGATCCTAACAGTGGATAGCTCGGCAAACGAGAAGTCTGAGAGTCAGTAATATATGGTTTTTTTTATTAACCAAGATTTAAAATGGGACGTTCATAATTATCGTAGTCTGTGTGCATTTTTTAAAATATGTTCAACCAAGTCACCCTTTGGGGGGAAGCAGCAAAGGGCGGATAATGAGAAGTCTGAGAGTTGCTGGATCAGTTTACTACCTTAACGTTATTACTGCCTGTTTTACGTTCAAAAATTCTATGTGGACACATTAAGGCATGAACATGCAAATTCACTTGGGTTCTGAAACAACTTACTGTTAATTTAAACTTTTCTTAGGAGATGTGGGTAAACTGTTTCCTTTGTAAGTTCTTACATGGCTAGTGCCCTTGTAATGAAATTATTTTAGAGTACAGAATGCCTCGTTTCAACGCGTAATCTCACTTCAATACCTGAGCACAGAAAAAAAAAAATAAAATAAAATTCTAAATTTATATCTACTTCAGATATTACGGGCACATTTAAAAATATACGTGTTTAAACAGTGTAAAGTTACCCATGAACCCTGTTGAGATGTCTATCAACCCTTGCAAACCCAGAAACCCCACCCTGAAGGACTCCCACCCCTTGCGAGATTTTTCTGGGGCTCGGAAAGATACACCGCCCTCTAGAGGAAAGAAAACCACACTGCATTTTCAGGAAAGGCTACACCCGGGTGAATGTGCTAAGCCAGAATTTCGTCTTCCTCCCAGAACAGACCCAGGAGACCAGAAGGTGTTGAAAACTGTGCTTCCAAAGATTAACATCATGAAGAGACCCCCCCCCCTTTGTCAATCAGGACACAGTGTGTGCTGAGTGTGAGGTGTCGGGGGCCATTGCCATGCTGCAGAGAGAACTAAGAACATCTTTTCTTTAAAGCATAGAACCTTCCAGAATTTTCACACTGGAAAGACAGAAGCCATGTCTGGAAGTGTGGGGAATGAAGAGAACCGTCCTTGTCTTGCTCAAAGCTGTCTGAATGTACAGGAACTTTTTGATGCTTCCCTGCTTTAAAATTTGAATTATGTCAGGCTTTCGTTTCCTCGGCTAGAGCTACTAATAGGATTTTTTTTTTTTTTTTTAATGTCAGGTCACGCCTCCGGCAGTGGATGTTTACGCAGCCATGGCACATAAACCCTAAGGGACCGCCTCACCGTGTCCCACTCAGATGGGGAAACAGCCTGGGATTCTTCTCCAAAAGATAACAGATCCTCAGGTTGTTCCAAAGAGAACAGTGACAAAACCAATGGTCAAACACAAGTGTGGGTTGAGGCCATCAGCATGCCTTGCGAGACGGTCTCACGGGGCAGAATCTGTGGCTGGTCGGTGACTTTTAAACCCTAAATGTGGAATTTCACATAACAGTGGCGGGTGGTACAGGCTACTGGGAGGGACCATACTTCATCCGGTTGTCCAAACACGCTGAGCAAGCTCCCAGGGCGGGAACCCTCTCCGACTCTCAAAAGGGACAGAAGACTGGTTTCAAGCTGGCATACAGCGGTGGCCTCTGTGGCCTCCTAACCCCAAACTACGGTCGGAGGGGGAGCCTCGTAGGAATCAATCACTGATCATCGATTAGAGATGTTTCCTCCTGCTTTATCACCAGTGACGTGTTAGGTTCTAAGCAACAAAAAAAGGACAAAAGGGGCTCCTGAGGACAGAGTCAGATGTATGAATGCTAAACACTTTGTTATAAAGGGAGGTGCAGAAAGAAAAGACCTTTCTGTTCAGAAAGATTTGGTATCAAACAGGTCCTTACGACCCCTCGTTTGGACATTTGCCATACAGGCCATCAGTGGACAGCCACGGCATGGTGGAGAGGGGCACACTTCCTCCCAGGAAATGGAGGAGCCTGGGCCACAGGCTAACCGTCTAGAGGTTTCCCCGGCCACCTCCCCGGAAGGTGGGGCGGCCACACCCTCCAATTCCCCCCTAAGAAAAAAGCAGGACGACCACACCTCCCCACCTTGCTGTGTGCCATTCCCTCCCAGGTCTTGTTCTCCACCCAGTGTCTTCTTAATGGCTGTCTCCCTGCTGGAGTAGGAAAAGAGAAAACTCAGCCTCACGGCAATACAATCCCTTGCCTCCACAAAGGCGGTCAAGATCACACGGCCATTCCTATACATAGAGTTCCTACAAAAGCCCCTCACCTCCCCATCCCTGTGCCTTCACCCTCAGCAACGAGCCCACATTAAGAACCAAGTAAAATACAGTTCCCACCCCTCTGGGCCCCAGCCCCAGAGGTGACCTGAATGAAGGAGGCCTCCTCAGGCTCTCAGGTCGTACGGCCAACGTCCCTGCCAGCTCCTAGCACCTCCTTCTCCCTCCTCTCCCTCCGCTGGGCTGGGAGAGCCTTAGGGGGCCTAAACCCATCGTCCCATTACTTAGAACAGAACAGGACAGAAGGACACTATCCTCTGGGGAAAACAAATCAAAGAGCCCGTTCCAGTTCAGATGTTAAGTGAGTCTGGGATCCTCCATTGCCCGGACATCTGCTTTCCTGAAATGGTGATGCTTTTGCCCACCATCTCAACCACGTACTGGCTCTGTGGCCTCTGCAAGCAATAATTTGGCACCTCAGGGCCCCCGCCCCTGCTTCTGCATCTTTAAAACCAGCGGGCCACACCTCAGTGGCTTCCAACCAAGAATCTCTGCCATTACCTTTCGCCCAGCAAAGAACTCAGAAGTTCTGGTACACTGTCCAACAGCCAACTGCTTTCCAATAGAACGCTGGTCAGGAACAAAGAATGTTTGGTTTTTGAAGCCATTTCTGTTCAGGCTTCGCAACTGTTAAGAATGGATGCCCTGGGAGGTTGGGGGTTCCCAGGCAGGGGAAAAATCTGCCCACATGAGCTCCGAGCACCTTTGCGGCTCTCGGATCCTACAGCTCTCGTGTGGGGATAGCTGTGTGCAGGGCAAGGAGGGGCGGGCACGGGTCAGCACCCCTGTGCTCCCTCTGGGTGCAGGACACAGCCCTACACTCAGGCCAGTCTGGGTGTCCGGACCAGCCTCTAAGTTTGCTCCTGGGGCTAGGCTGTGTGAGCTGCTGATTTTTGTTCTACACTCCCCCCACCCCAGACCCAGTATTCCCCTGGGCCTGCCCAGGGACCCCACCCATGCTTCAACCCCGGCCCACTTTCTAACACACCAGGCTCTTGAAACAGGTCCCCAAAGCTGGCTGGCAGCTCTCAGGAGACACTTTCCATCGTGGGCGAGCGAGGACCCACGTCCCGCCCTCCCGGCCAGGGAACAGGCCTCTGGGCGTCCCAGTCTGGCACCCGCAGCACATGTGGGCACCACGGGCCGGGCCCACAGCCCCCGGAGGCCTGCCTTATCCAGTGGGCACGCAGCCCAGACACCAAACGCTTTCTCCTCCTCCGACCTCGACCTCGGCAGCTCCTCTCTGCAACCCCCGAGGGTAAAGACTGCAATAGTGACCTCAGGTTCCTCAAAAGAGGTCGGCCCGGCGGCACCGGCTGGAGAACTCTTGACTCGCCCCGAGCCTGGGCACCAACGTCACCCCTGAAGGCCACAGATGTGCTCCACCAGCCCCCGCCCACGCCAGGCCCCGGGCAGAAAGCCCCCCCCCCGCCCCCGACACCCCCAGCTGGGAGAATTCAGAGAGAATCTCCCCAGAGAGCTGCTCAACAGGTAGCTCTTGAATCCTCTAGCCGAGACACGTCTGCTCACAGAGCACTGGGTGCTGTATGGAAACCAATCTGACGATAAATTCCATGCTAAAGATAAATAATTAATTAATTAAATAAAGAAGAAAAAAAACAGAGCAGGTCCCCACCGAGTGCCGTCAAAAACAGACGGCAGCAAGCCCGGCACCACCACAGTCGGGGCTGGCGAGGGACAGGCAGAGAAAGCCCGCGGCGCCACCCGACGGCAGCCCAAGAGCTCGCGGGCAAGCGGCGGCCCTACCCAAGCTGGAGAAACCCAGGGGCCACCAAGCCAGAAAGGCAACTCAGCAGAATCTTCCAGAGACGGAGAAGGCGTCCAGAAAACGGACTCAAGCGAACGGGAGAGCCTCCTGGAGACGATCCCCGGGTTTAAAGCATTTCCTTCTTGCCCGCAGACTCGGGAAAGCAGAGGGGCAATGGCACTCACCCTGAGCGAACCTGAAGACGTGTGTGTCCCTGGGCTCCCGCGTTCACTTATGGTCGAATCTGACGCATGTTTCTCCCGCTCACTGCGTCTGCTCTCCTTTCTGCCGGAGAGGGGCTCCGGGCGGAGGAGGAAAAAGCCCTCCGGGTCCTCGCTGGAGGCTGGAGTGCGGGAGAACTCGGCGGCCCTCAGTGGAAGACTGAGCTCCGAACTGGACCCGATCCAGGGATACAGTCAGGGCTCTCTCCAGCTCCTCCTCCTCCCCCTCCTCCTCCCCTCCCCTCCTCCCGACCCCTCCTCTCCCCCTCCCCACCGAGGGCCTGACCCAACTGTAAATGAAAACCAGACTCTCTGAGCTCTGTTGCTTCTGGCCCCTGCTGCAGGCTGATGTTGCCCTCCCAACGCTGTCTTCACCCTACAAGCCTCTAGCTGGACTCCCGCACACGCCGACTCTTGAAAAGAAATCCACCTCTTGCACTCGTCACCTTTAGGGCTGGGCCCCTGGTGGCAAAGAGAATGAGTTTTGGAATTTTTTTTTTTTTTCCGTGGGTATCCATGGTTTTCCTGCAGTGTTTTCCAACACCATCTGGAAGGCAAACAGGAAATGCAATCTCCCCCCTCCACCCTCACCACGCCCTCCCGTTTCTCCTTGAAGTTTCTGAATCGGGACTTCTCCTAATAACTTCCCTTTCAAATAGAAAACCCAGCAATCAACACCCCCCCCCCACCCCGGCCTTCTGCTGAGCAAAGCTCTGTTCGCCAGTGAAAAGGCAAGAAAATGGGACGACTTCTTTTTTAAAAGTTCTCCACATAATGGTTCTGACTCTGCGGCGGATGGTGCCACTCGAGGACACATCCAAGAGGACACAGAGCGCTTTCCTTGCTCAGAGCTGCAAGAAAATTCTTGAGAAACAACTTGCCAGGCTTTGCACATTTCACTACCCTTTGATACACATTATCTGGGTTACCCCAACATCACCACCCTCCACCCAGCCGCCCCTTGCACATTTCACTACACTTTAATACACATTACCTCCCTTATCTCAAACATCACCACCACCCCCCCCCACCTTTAAATAGATATTTGTTATTTTTTCTTGTTGTCAGGCGAGATTATGGCCTCCTTTTATAGGTGAGAAAACCCTGGGGGCCAGAGCAGGGCTCAGCCCAAACCCTGGCCTCCAACACCCCCAAGCCTCCCCTGCTCTGCATCATGGGGCTCTTTGTGAGATTAACGGGAAAGATGAAGAAACGTCTAACAGATACTTATGACTTTGAGATCTTCGTCCAGCCAAGTGTAAAGATATCATTAACTCCTCTCCACAGATTATCCCCTTTAAATGTAGGGAAGAGGGGGAGACAGTTGGAAACCAAGCCTGTCCCCTCTTAGAGTAGGCAGCTTAGACAGGAGCTGGGAGGCCTGGGCTGTGATACCCGGGGCGACACTTTACAAGCCTGAGGGTACAACATCTTGCCTTTGTGGCTTTCAACATCATGGCCTTGACGCTTGTAACACCCCAGGGGGCTGGCAGACCAGGAGCCACAGACCAAAACTCCACAGACCAGGAGTTTTGACCAGGTGCAAAACCTGTGCTCACCTCTTGAACTTCTGCCCCAGGGTGACCCCCGAGGTTCATTATAATGCATTTGTATTTCAGTCTGCCTCCTCCGTGGGGGAAGGCTGCCGGGAGGGAGGCAGTGCAAACCTTGTAGGGTCCAAAACTCTCCCTCATGATTGGCAGGAGCCCCCAGTAGACATCACTCCATCCTGTGGCCCAAGACCCCCACCTCCATAAAAAGAAAAGACCCCTGTAGCCTCAGGGCAGTGGCCACTTCTGGACCTGCCCTCTCTCCCACCTTGAGAGTGTACTGTCCTTCCTAAACAGCTGTGCAATTCTGGCTGCCTGTATTCGAGCCCAGATCCTCATGGAAATCTTCCGCAGGGCATCCAAGAACAGAGACCTCCATGCACACAGCCAGCCTCTCTCCTCCGCAGCTTAAGGTTCAGCGGGCAGAATGTCAGCCTAGGGGACAGAGATGGGGGCCTGGGTTGTGGCAATTCCCTGCCCGGCGCCTGTAGATGAAGAAGAAATGAGCAGAGGCTCAGCGTGGCCACCGCATTACCCGTGGGACGCCGGTGCTCCCACCTGCAACCCCACAGCACAGGGTAGCCGCGGACCGGGCCCCTTGCTGCGGGGACATTGGCTGCACTTCATTGGTTGGTATCCGCAAGTTCAGCACTGGGGGGATCCCTGGGTCCAAGGCCATCACCTGCTGCAAATAAGGCAACCTCAGATTAAGACTTCCTGTCCCAAGCAGTGTGGCCCCGCAGAGGTTAACCGGACAAGCCTGTCCTAGATGTTCCCTTTCAGCACTCTCTCTTTGCAATTAAGAATGCAACTACTTCCGGAGCGCCTGGGGGGGACTCAGTAGGGTAAGCGTCCCACTGCAGCTCATCTCATGATCTCGCTGTTCGTGAGTTCGAGCCACGCGTGGGGCTCTATGCCGACAGCTCGGAGCCCGGAGCCTGCTTCGGATTCTATGTCTCCCTCTCTCTCTGCCCCTCCCCTGCTCATGCTCTGTCTCTCTCTGTCTCAAAAATAAATAAAAACATTAAAAAAATTTTTTGAAAGAATACAACCATTTCCTTTCAAATATTGCTTGGTCTTAGGAATTAGTGGGTTTTTTTGTTTTTGTTTTTGTTTTTGTTTATTGAGGCATAGTTGACACGCAAGGTTACATTACTTTCAGGTGATCTAGACCCTTTCCAACACCGCTTGTGACTAGAGAAACTTCTGGAAGCTGGTGGCAGGTGGTGGCAACTCATCCCAGGCTCCTATGGGTTCTTTTTTTCTCCCTTAATCACTGGGATTTATGATTGTCACTGAAATGTCTAAGTTGCTCTCCCCCACCTGGTCCCAGGAGGAAACCATCTCAAATGTCAGCACTGACCCAAACATCGAGGGTCTTGGGCCCCGGCCACCTGAGGGACCTCATAAGCCACAGAAGCTCTCAGTTCAGTTTCCCACTGAAGGTCGCATTGGACTGACCTCGGCACCTCTCCCCATACCTTTCGGCACAAGTTAGAGAGCTGCACATCCCATTCCCAGGTTTGCTAGTTTTTAGGGCTCTGGGTGGGAGCTAGGCTTCCCCATGTGGATGTTCTGGTGTGACGTGGGAAAAATGGAGGGATGCACACCGGAGACTTTCTGCTGGCAAGCAGAGTGTGCGGGTGCTAGGGAGCCTCCTCCAGACCCTTGGTGGCCTGGGGCCCCCACCTCAGCCAAAGCGGGTGTCAGCCGTTAATGGCTCACACCTGCACCCATTTTGGAGGCTTGTCCTTGGCTGCTGGGAGCTGTCTCCTCTGGAAATGTCAGAGTAGAGGGTAGACAGAATTCTAAAGGAAACTCCAGCTTCCCAGGTGCCAAGGGGTGGTGGGGGTGCAGGGGCAGCTGGGCTGGGCATCACAGAGTCCACATTCCAGCCTCCAGGCAATAGCCAAGGATGTGTCCACGCCCCTCCCCAACCCCTGTCCATTCCTACCCCAGGTGGTGGCCACACAGGCTCTCCAGGGAAGCCCCTGTGTCCCCACCTTCCAGAAAGGGCCAGGGGAGAGACTAGGGAGTCCTGGGAATCATTCCCGGAGGCCCAACCCCCAAGCCTACTCCACTGACCCTCCCAAATTTCCCCACAATGGAACCCTTTCTGCCCATAACAGCTAGAAGTGCTCCTTTTCCCTGTACAGACCCCCGACCAGTACAGGCCTAGTACATCAGCTCTGAAGTTTCTTTCAGTTCCAACAGCTGTGTTTATGTGTATCGTGTGACAGACACAAAGAAGAAATACTGCTGGACCCACACGGGACTGAAGATGCCATATTGTGTTTAATTAGTCTCCAGCTCAGTCACACACAGGACTCCTGGTCCTGGTTGCCTCTCGGGCTTTGAGCCTCTTCTCTTGAAAAGACGGCCTCTCTTACTGTTCTTTTGGTACCTCTCCCGTGGCATTTCTTCTGATCGGTTCCATCTGCCGTTTGCAGTCCCCATCAAACCAGCAAACATGTAAAATCTGCCCAGAGGTCCAGACTATTATAATGAATCGCACCATCGCATCTATGCGATAATATAATGTGGAAGAATGCCCTTAAGTAGAATCGTAATTCTTTTCTTTTTCTAATGTGAAATGATTTCCCCTCAAAAACCATTTTAATTCAACGTAGTAAGTCCATGCCGATGGAGAAGAAAGTGTAAATAACACAACGGACATGACCCTGAGGTGGTAAATGCTGTATCTCAGTTGACATGGAGACCCATTTAGTTTGTGGGAATGTTCAGAAACGTGATGGACTGGGGTGCCTGGGGGACTCAGTCCGTTAAGCGTCCAACTTCAACTCAGGTCATGATCTCACGGTTTGTGGGTTGGAGTCCCATGTCGGGCTCTGTGCTGACCGCTCAGAGCCTGGAAGCTGTTTCGGATTCTGTGTCTCCCTCTCTCTCTCTGCCCCTCCCAGGCTCACACACTCCCTCTCTCTCTCTCTCTCTCTCTCTGTCAAAAATAAATAAACTTTAAAAAAATTTTTTTAAAGAAACGGGTTGGGCTAACACCTAGGGAATTGAGAGAAGCCCATCACCGTGACCTTTGTCCCCGGTTGAGAGATGAGCTCCTGATCCCCTGGCAAGTCACAAGCTGCCTCACTGCCTTCCACACTTGCAAAGGCCTTTTCTGGGTCACAGCCCACGCCCTCAACTCCTCAGCCCCAAGGATATTGCTTGAGACCAAAAGGATCTTCCCAAGAAGCATCAATAGATTCAGCGAACAACAAGCAGACAGGAAGACTACAGCATTATAGGCGGAGTCCCACTTGGGCATAATTTGCCCTGATCTTAAGATCACGAGATCCCTAAAATGAAAGGATGATCACGTTGTCATCGGCTCCACATGCACCTCCACAAAGACATCAACTAGAGGGGCAAATAGTTGCATCTTCCTTGGTGGGGGGTCAGGGCACACAGTCGACGAGCACTTCCGGTCAACACTCTCCTGGGAGCACCTCGTCCCCGGCCAGAGAAGTGAGCATTCCTGAGGACAGACAGTCCTGCGCATTAAATTCTGCTCTCGCCAATGCTTAGAAAGCACTGAAAAAGGACAAAAAGGAAAGTTAACAGGCATTTCTGCCTTTAAGATAAAAATCAGGGGGCTCCTGGGTGGCTCAGTCGGTTGAGCGTCCGGCTTTGGCTCAGGTCACGATCATGCAGTTCGTGGGTTCGAGCCCCACGTCAGGATCTGTGCTGACAGCCCAGAGCCTGGAGCTGCTTCGGATTCTGTGTCTTCTCGCTCTCTGCCCCTCCCCCCACTCACACTCTTTCTCTTTCAAAAGGATAAATAAACATTTAAAAAAAATTTTTTTTTAAAGATAAAAATCAGATTCCTAGAAGGGACTCAGGGTGGATGGAGGGAGAGTGTCAGGCTTCCCGGCTTGCCTGCACAGCCTGCACTTTCGAAGCTCAGGGCAAGCGCCTGTAGTTAGATGCTCAGATTTGCCCACGGGGCTGGAGTTGACTTTCTCGGACAGGGGGTGCGTGAGGTTCCAGAGGCAGCTTAACGTCAAATGCTCCAGAGACGCAGCTGTATTCTTTCAAGAGAAGAAGGATGGTGAGACCAACTAAAGACGAGGATTTCAGGTTTCCACTGACCCCACAGCCGGACGGCAGCTGGGCTTCCTCCGTCCACCCCGAGCCGGTCGCAAGCCTCCTCGAGCGGCATAGCGGGAAGTGAGAATGACGCCCTAGTGCCTTCTGTGCCGCTAACGCCCCACGGGTCTGGACCAGTCAGCTCAGCTTTCTGCTGCCCAGTTTCCTCGCCTACGGACCGCGCGGCAGTTGTGCAGGGCGACATCGGGACAGGTCTAGCGCCGACCCTCCAGGAACCAGGGCTCTCTCAACCACAGTCGCCTCTACCTGATTTCTAGCCTCCACTTCTTTCCCTGCCCCAGGCCATAAACGTCTGATGCTCCACATTCAGCCCCACCCAACCCCAAGCTCAAGGGCAATGATAGAAAAGATCTGCTGGGCTGGCTACCCCCTGCCGCGCTCCCGATGCACCTGACTCCTGCGTATTGCCGCGACCCTCCCGCTGCTCCAACCCACTGCTGAAATGATGCTGTTGCAACACTTTTTGAGGGTCTAAAGAGAAAAGACATCTCACCTGCAATTACTAGAGCGCACCAGGCTGTGAGGCTAGGAAGGAAAACCCTGTGTTCTCCATCATGTGCTCTCATCATGTGCCCTCTCATCACGTGCTTCAAAAGAGAGCTGTCGTTTTCCTGCAGAACTTTCCAGCACCACCTCCACTGGCTGATCCAGGGATGGGCTATAGGACACGGGAGGTCGAAACCGAGCTCTTCTCAGGGGTTTTCAGCTTGTGCCCAGAGCCAGCCAGTCTCAGGCTTTCTCTGCTATGAGCCCAGGAGCCACCGTATTTGCAGCCATTGGAGGAAGCCAGCCCGAGAGAGCAAAGCAGAGGGGAGAGATAGAGAGGGAGGGTGCCATCAGCTTCCTGGTTCCAGATGTCCTAAAACCAAGTCTACCCCACAGTTTGGTCCCACCCCATCCGTCTCAACTTTCCCTTTGATGATGTGAGCCAAAAGTTATTCATTTTTTACACTAATTTGAGTCAGGTTTCCCACACTTGTAATCAAAGGAGTCCTGCCTGATGCAGAAATAAAAACGGTTCACAGGGCGACTTTCTTTTTTTTTTTTTATTTTTTAACGTTTATTTATTTTTTGAGAGACAGAGACAGAGCAGGAGCAGGGAAGGAGCAGAGAGAGAGAGACAGACAGACAGACAGAGAGACAGAATCCGAGCTGCCAGCACAGAGCCCAACGCAGGGCTCGAACCCATGAACCATGAGATCATTACCCTGAGCCGAAATCTGATGCTCAACCTACTGAGCCACCCAGATGCCCCCACGGGGTGACTTTGTAATGTGAGTCCTGGGCTAGCTGATCAGTCTGGCCCACTGCATCTTTACCAAGGTCGTTCCACGATGACTTCTGCTAATAGTCAAAATGTGCCCCATCCTGATTTCCCGTGATTTTTCCTAAAACCGTTTTTGAACCAAACAGAGAGGAAGTGAAGTCTTTGTCGCCCATGGCACATGGACCCAAAAGCCAAAAATAGAAATTAGACATTCACTAAAGCATCTGCCCAGCGAGACATGAGGCAGATCGTTGAGCCCTCCAGCAAGTCTTTGACTTCCAGTGCCCAGGAAATACCTTGAAACAATGTGCATTCTTGCGAAGAAACACCCTCCAGAAAGAGTTTTTTATTTAGCTTGAACAGGTAACTATGGGGGAGCATGTTAGACCCCTCCGTCTGGGGGGAATGAAAAGATCACCAGCACTGAGCTGGCTCTAGGAAAATCTGTGTAAAATTGCCCAGTGAGAAATATAGCATTCTTCCCAGAATTTTGTGAGCTATAAACCATGCTCAGCCGATTAATTTTAAGGATGTCAAACCCAAACGTGAGACGAGCCAAGAAACTTTCGCAGTTGATTGGAATTCAAAACTCTGAGCAAGGAGATGTTTGGTTTTACAATTATCAGACTACACCAAAGTTCCAATCTTGACTCATTTTTTTAAACTTTGAAATATAAATTTCCATTTAGAAAGGATGGGTGGATTGGTTCTTTTTTTTTTTTTTTTTTTTTTTTAGCAATCTCAATTCCTTCATTTATTCCACACATGTGTGCTGAGGGGCTCTTTTGTGAAAATGTTGGGCCAGGAAGTAGAGGTGATGCCCAGATGCGTCAGACACGGACACGTCCCTCCAGGACCTCCCTGCATAAACCCCAAGTGAGATGGAAACCAAAGGAAGAGGTCTGGGAGAATGCATGGAGTAGACACTGGGGGAGGGGAGCAGAAGAGGGCACCCTCAATTCTGTGGGGGAGACCTGGGGGGGTCCCAGAAGCCTGGCGGATTCCCTTCAGCTGAGGAACTTGAGGACAGGACGTTTGATATGTGGTTGTGGGTCGCTCAGGAACAGGAGATTCCAGATACTTTTCAGGAGTGAGCTGAGGCTGAAAACACAAGGATTAGCTGGGAGTCTGAGTGCGAAGGACGCAGGTGCCTAGACGGCAGCCCCGTGAGGATCACCCCTTCCTCACTCCAGAGGAACAAGGAGGCTACGTCCAAGAGCCACGGAAGCAAAGAAACTGCAGGCCCTGGGGACACGGGGCGCAGAATCGGGCGAAACGGACTACTACTTGGCAATGGGAAAGAATGAAATCCTGCCATTTGCGGCAACGTGGATGGAACTGGAGGGTATCGTGCTAAGTGAAATAAGGCAGTCAGAGAGGGACAGAGATCATATGTTTTCACTCATCTGTGGATCTTGAGAAACTTCACGGAAGACCATGGGGGAGGGGAAGGGGAAAAATAGCTTCAAACAGAGAGGGAGGCAAACCATAAGAGAGTCTTAACTACAGAGAACAAACCGAGGGCGGGCAAGGGAAAGGGGAAAGTGGGTGCTGGGCATTGAGGAGGGCACTTGTTGGGATGGGCCCTGGGTGTTGTATGGACGCGATGAATCACGGGAATCTACCCCTGAAATCGAGGGCATCCTGTATACACTGTATGTTAGCTAACTTGATGATAAATTATTAAAAAAAAAAAAAGAAAAAGAAAAAGAATAGGGCAAGGTGAGACCCTACAGTGACAACGGAAGGGACGAGGGCCACTGAGTATGATCTTCACTGTCCTGAGGACGTGTCCCTTCCGAGCCGCTGGCCCCTCAGCCTCCGCAGCAAGCAGCGGTCAGTCGTCCGTACTCTCTGGAACTGTGTCCTGGGACTACCGTCACAAGGAGCCACAGACAGCAGGCCCCAAACACCAGAAGTTTAACGTCTCTCAGTCTTAGAGGCTGGAAGTTCAAAATCAAGGTGTCCACATGGCCACGCTCCCTCTCGAGCCTCCAGGAGGGGATCCTGCCTTTCTTCTCCCAGGTTCCAGAGACGGCAAGTGTTCCTCCAGTCTCTGTCTCTGTTGTCACATGGCCTGTCCCTGTACATGTCTATCTTACAAGGACACCAGTCACTTTGGACTAGCGGCCCACCCTGTCCAGTGTGCCCTCCTCCTAACCTATCACACCTGCAGCAACCCCACTTCCAAAGATCACGTTCTGAGTGCTGGGGACTTGACCATGCCTTTTTTGGGGAGACATATTTCAACCCATAACACCGTCCCAGCAGATACCAGAAAGCGACCCCACTAAGAAACTCAGGGACCCAAAGGAAACATGTTTGGATGCTAATATATAGAGTCCCGCAGGAAATAGGTAAGTCCTCAGTCTCCCGTGAAGCTCATTATTTGACAAGCCCCACCTGTGAACATAGAGCTTCCAACTAGATTGTCACCGCACATTCTTAAAATTGGGCAACCAGTCAAGGCCTCTATGGAAACTCAGGAGTAAGACACAGACACTTTTTTTAAATTTTTATTTTTGAGAGACAGGGGAGGGGAGGGGCAGAGAGAGAGGGCAACAGGATCCCAAGAAGGCTCCGTGCTGTCAGCGCAGAGCCCGACGAGGGGCTGAATCCCACAAACCGTGAGATCCTGACCTGAGCCGAAATCAAGGGTTGGACGTCTCACCGACTGAGCCATTCAGGCACCCCAGAAGCAGAAACTTAAATAATAAACAGAAATTAATTAGTTAGTTATTTAATTAAGGGACTTAGAGGAAACAGAGATAATGCAGGGAGCGGAGAAAACTTTTCACGGGGTAATAATAAATACTCACAGAAAGCAAAAAAATATATATGTTGCATCCATAGAACAAGAAAAGGTGTTTTGTTCTGAAATGAGAATATTTACTGATCAAGAAATCTTTCAGAAGTTATAAACACCACAACAAATCTCACTTCTCTGTGAATTCTAAAAAGGCCAGACTCAGAAAAGCAGAGAATAAAACAATGGCAACCAGAGGCTGAGGGGGTTGGAGAAGTGGGGAGATGTTGGTCAAAGGGCACAGACTTGGTTTTAAGATAAGTCCCGGGGATTCGATTCGATGTATGGCATGGTGACGATAGCCACTAACACTGTCTAGTACTCTTGAAATTTGCTAGAGAGTTGGTCTTAAGTATTGTCACCACACACACACACACACACACACACACACACGCCGTGGTAACTACGTCCGGTGATGGATGTGTTCATTAGCCTGATTGTGGTCATCGTTTCAAATGTATACATCATGTTGTACACCATGAATATATGCAATTTTTATTTGCCAAAAATCTGGGAAAAACGTCATAGCAAAACTAAAAGAAATCAAAGGGTGCCTGGGTGGCTCAGTCGGTTAAGCATCCGACGCTTGATCCAACTCTTGGATCAGGTCATGATCTCGAAGTTCATGAGTTTGAGCCCTGCATCCTGGCAATGCTTAGGATTCTCTCTGCCTCCCTCTCTCTCTGCCACTGCCCTGCTCGTGTGCAGGAGTGCTTTCTCTCTCTCTCTCTCTCTCTCTCTCTCTCTCTCTCAAAATAAACTTCAAAAACAATCAATATAAGATGTTGGCACGTTAACTAGAGGAAATCCCTCAGAAAGTATAACCAAAAATCAAAGAGAAGGAAAATAAAACAGGAAAGACAAGAAAACTACAGGCCCATCCAGGAGGTCCAACATCTGAGGAACAGAATCACAACATGAAAGAACAGAAAACCAAAGGGAGGAAATTATCAGATTAGTAATTTAAAAAAAAAAAAAAATCCCTGAATCAGAGGGACTGAACAATGAATTGGTGAATGAAGAAGGACCCTCGTCAAGGCACCTTACGGTGACATCTCACAAACACTGATGAAGAGAAAAGATCCTAAAAGCTTACTGAGAGCTAAAACGAACAAAAGGGGGGAGTTTTATACAAAGCATTAGGGATCGGAAGACTTGTCAACCATGCTCAGAAGCAACGTTGGAAACAAGGTGGTGCCTTCAAACGTCTGCGAGAGTAAATGTCTCCATCCTAGAATGCTACATACGACCAGATATTAATAGAATACAAGGGCAGAGTAAAGACACCATTAGGCCAGATCTCAAATATTTATTTCCCGGTACCTTTATCAGGAGTCTGCTAAAGGATGTGCTCTACCTTGTGGAGAAAGAAAACCAAGAAAGAGGAAAACCAGGGCTCCGGGAGGCAGGGATCTAACAGAAGATGCAGGAAAAAGGACATTTCCAAGTAGATGATGAAGGACAGCAGCTTGTGCAGCCCATCTGGAAACCAGCGGGCCAGAACCAGAGCAAGAGTGTGGGGGGTCTCCAAAAGGGAGGTCCCAGGAACTTACAAAACACATAGATGAGTGAAGTGTTTGATGGTTATTGAAAGAAGCTTGGGGAGGAAAGACGCATCAGCCCTTAGAGAAGCAAACCAAAGAAGAGGCCATTATAACTCTCATAATAATGGAAGACTTGTTGAACCAAATCACATGACATGATTACCAACCGGGGGAAGGGGATGGCGTGGGTAAGGGAGCTACGCACTTACGTCCACAGCAGGAGGTCAGAACTTGGTCCTGAAAACACTGAGAACAGTACAGGCATCGCACACAGATAGATGGATGAACGAAGAACGAGAGAGAACACGATGAGTTAAAATGGTTTCAGGAAGGGTGGGACAGAGGGTAGCTGAACTTTAATTTATAAAAAAAAAAATACATCCTTTTTAAAAATAATAATAATTAAAAAAAACAAAATCAGAAAGAAAATCAAATAACTTAGCTCTGGGTTTAAGATTTAGTTTCCAAATTTTCTGAACATGGTGAGAGGGCAGAAGCAGGAGGGGGTTCCTAACCGCAGCATCAAGTTGATGCGTCCTGAAGCACGATTCTTCAGTTTGGAGAAAGGGATCTTTTGGCTTAGAGTTTAAAACTTCCAGGCAACAGGGGCGTCTGGGAGAGTCAGTCGGTTAAGCGTCCGACTCTTGGTTTCGGCTCAGGTGATGATCTCGCGGTTTCGTGAGTTCAAGCCCCGCATTGGGCTTTGCGCTACCAACACAGAGCCTGCTTTTGATTCTCTCTCTCCCTCTCTCTATGCCCCGTCCCCACTCACACTTTCTCTGATTCTCTCAAATATATAAAATTAAAAAATTAACTTCCAGGCATAAATTTATGTAAACATAGTTGTTTTGTTTTCATCATTACAAAAAAGGGGGGGCTCAGTCAGTGAAGCGTCCGACTTCGGCTTGGGTCATGATCTCATGGTTCGTGGGTTGGAGTTCCGCGTCGGGCTCTGTGCTGATGGCTCAGAGCCTGGAGCCTGGAGCCTGGAGCCTGCCTCGGATTCTGTGTCTCCCTCTCTCTGCCCCTCCCCTGCTCATGCTCTGTCTCTCTCTCTCTCTCTCTCTCTCTCTCAAAAATAAATAAACATCAAAAAAAAATTTTTACGTTAAAAAAAAAGAAGAGAGGAAGGAAAAGGAGAAGAAGGCTTGACACCCTTTCTTGAAGCCCATAATGCCCTGCAAAACAAAAGCAGGTAATCGTGAGAGACAACCTGAACATAGCCAAGGAATGCTTTACTGTGACCTGATGTCTCAGCCTCGGGGATTTGCCCTCTAGAAGGCTGAAGCAGGGAGAATCTTCATTGAAAAGACTTCCCTCTCCTCCCTTCCTCTGCCACCGAGTCTCTTTCCCGATTCAAACAGACTGTGTTTCGTGAAACAGATTCCAACCTTACCACAAACCGATAAGCGAACTTCAGGCTCGTCTGAAGCAGGTGTGTGGCGTGGCTGCTGGGGACACCGGCGGGGCGCGTGGTGCGCACAGGACAGCGACGCGGTTTGCAAACCCCACCTGACACTGACATGGACAGAGACGTGTCAGCCATGCCATTAGGCCTTCCAGAAGGGTTTCGATCATCCTTCTGAGACAAAGCGCTTATTTAGGGAAGAGTTCCACTTCTAAACATGGCTAAAAATATCTGGTCTTCATTAATTCCAAACGAACGGCCGTCTCTGCGTTCCAAGAATCTGTTGCTGCTTAGAGAAGAGGACACACTGCATTTGACTTAAGGATTCCAGCTAATGATCCACTCATTCCGCCATATGCAAAGTCAATCTGAAATTTCCAGTAGTCTCCTCTTTTTCCCTTGTCTACAAGGAAGAGAGGAAAACTGCTGGGTCTATCAGAGTGTATCGTTTTCCCCACCGATTTTCATTCTCTTCTCCACGAGAAGAGTGTATATTCCCTCCCATTGCCGTTGACTCATAGCACCTGCTCTCACGCAGATTGTAACCCCCACCCCACTGTCGGGGGTGACGAGCTCGGCATGAGTAGCTAAGGTAGAACGGAAACGCATCAGTGTGTTTTGCAACACCCAAACATTCTCTTCTGCTGCAAAACCGGTGGGTCCAAAATTGCCTTTTCTCCAGGTTAGGCTCGTCCAGACTGCAAAATGCGTGGCTCCGAGCCTCGGCAGGCCACCCACAGCCACCTTTATGCAACATGATAAAGAAATGAGCGTTCAGTGTCGAAAGCCACTGAGATCTGAGGATGGGTTGCTATCATAACACAGCTGCCGAATAGACTAGGTTAGTAGTAATTGCAACAGTTACGTACTGCAAAGACGGCTGAAGACCATTCCCTAAGATAAAAGTGTTCTATCTGCCCATATGCCCTCTTCTCCTTAAATGTGTCTGGCTTCGTGTTCCTCGAAGTCAAATGCTACACGTTACATTTTCTCTGCACCTCCTGTTCTGGGTGAGTTCTTTGAAAGCTTCCAATGAAAGAACTTATTTATTGGGGGAGCCTGGGTGGCTCAGTCTGTTAAACATCGGACTCTTGATTCGATCAGGCCACGATCTCATAGTTCGTGTGTTCGAGCCCCGCATGGGGCTCTGCACAGACAGCCTGGAGCCTGCTTGGGATTCTCTCTCTCTCTCTCTCTCTCTCTCTCTCCCCCCCTCCACTGCTCACTTGCCCTGTATCTCTCAAAACAAGCAATTTTTAAAAAAAGAACTTATTTACTGAAAAATGATTCTCCTTGGGGGTGCCTGGGTGGCTCCATCGGTTAAGCAACAAACTTCAGCTCAGGTCATGGTCTCGCGGTTTGTGGATTCGAGCCCCGCATCGGGCTCTGTGTTGACAGCTCGGAGCCTGGAGCCTGCTTCGGATTCTGTGTCTCCCCCCCCCACCCCGCCCTCTCTCTCTGTCCCTCCCCGGCTCACACTCAGTCTCTCTCTCAAAAATAAATAAACACTAAAAAAAAATTTTAAATGATTCTCCCTGGTTTGTCACATGATATTACCAGTCACTCTATGTCATAGTAACTTTCCAGATCAGCAACTTTTGATTTAATTTGTGTTTTACAATATGTACATATATCCCATATATATTTAAGAGCCCCGAAGGGAGGACAGGTCAAGGAGTCATCCTGTCATGACCCACCACTCCTCAGACATGGATGCCATCCGTCTGCGAGGGAGTTAGAATGTAGAGTTGCAAACCAACTCAGAGCTCATCAACGTTCAGTGCCAGTGCCCACGCTTGAGCTTCTGGATCCCAGGGAGGCTGTGCCAACCAGACCCTCCCACGTGCCCTACCACTTGGCTCCAGTGACATCTGTACTTTGGCTCTCGTGGCTTCTGCGACTCAAAGGCACAGTGGTCCTTCCTGGCCATTCTGGGGGGATTAATGCATCCCTTTGACTTGAGCCCCTTTCTTACCTCCTCCCAAAGCAACTTTCCCTCTCAGTGCCAGAAGCTTCTCCTGGGCCCTCAGCACAGCTGGGAGTCTTCTATAAAGACACAGTCCTGACTGTTCTGCTCTGCCCTATTGATGGAGGACGTAAGGCAGGCTGAGTTTCAGGTCTTAGGCCCAGTTTGAAGCTTGGTTTTGATCTTGGTGTTGGTCACCACCCAATGATGCCAACTCTTCGTCTACCATCAGGAGCCTCCCTGAGCCTTCATCTTTTTCTCAGCCTTCTGAGTCTCTGTGGGGGGGGGCCTGGTCCCTGGACGGGGGCGCCCAAGGTCAGGAAGCCTCATCTGCCATAGGCTCTCTGAGCACTCTGGTAGAGACGTCTGCCATCGCCCTCAAGTGATAATGACCACCATCAAATGGAGGCCCAATGCCAAGGGCATCGCAAGTTTTGCCTCACCTAACCTCACTGCAACTCCAGCAGGTACCCCTGGCACCTCTGGCATCTACAGGTGAGGGAACCAAGGCTTGGAGCAGGTAAGACATTTGCCCAAGCTCACCCTTCTAATAAATGGCAGGGAAGAGGTGTGAACCCAGACAGTTGAGCCCTGAACATCATGGCAAGGTGAGGATATGAAGAAAGACAGCTGGGTCCAGAGTTCAGCCCTAAAGGCACCTGGGACTGGGACAGGCAGACGGTACCAAGAACCCAGCCCTGGCTTTTGCTTTCCTTCTCCATTCATAACTTTCCCGATGCTCCTCACTTCTCCCTTCTCTTCAAACACCACGACGTCTGCCCTGATTGATTCTGTAAGAGACCCGAAGGACGTCTGCTTCCTCAACACCTACCAAGGGAACACACGCTTTGCCAACCAAAACCACTTCTCTCGTGGTTTAATTGGATGTTGTGAGTCAGCAAAGGAGAGAAATGTTAACTCAGCTTGCCCTTCAGTCCAACAGATGCCTCTCGTTCCCCATGAGTCCGTTCCAGCTGCTGGTGCAACAAAAGAAGAGAAAACTCATATTGTGTCAGAATGTGTCAATCCAG
Organism: Panthera tigris; assembly: GCF_018350195.1. Classification (NCBI taxonomy): domain Eukaryota; kingdom Metazoa; phylum Chordata; class Mammalia; order Carnivora; family Felidae; genus Panthera; species Panthera tigris. Next base: position 216,408,831 of record NC_056667.1, read on the forward strand.
AGAAGTAGAGAATTTGAGAATCGAAGGCTCCCTGAGAGAGCATCTAGTACAAACTCTTCACATTACAGATGAGGAAACCAAGGCAGGAAAAGACCATGACTCATCAGGCACAGGACGAGCTGGCACCACAGCCAGCTCCGAACTCAGCCTCCTGGTTCCCCAGCCCTGCAAGTCACAGGGTCTCCCTTAACGCCCTTCTCATTTTTCTGTGGTTCCCCCTAGGGGCTGCTCTATTCTCTCACCCCTAACCACAATCTTCCTGAAGAGAACATCAAGTTTTTCTCTAGTCTGTCTATTTTCAGCCTCAAAATGTAGGCAGTTTTCACTATTTTTGGTCTTTGTCGGAAGATATACTGTAATGAGATTTTTCTTCCACATAACAAATCAACCTTGACTTTTCCTCATGTCACCCACATCACTTAAGTGGCTCTGAGTCACATCTCTGCAAGCCTCATGGGGAAAGAGAGACGTTTCCTTTGCCCATCCTTGCTAGCTTGCCAGCCCTGGATTCATATCCAAGATTAGAACACTTGAAGTTTCCATACAAATTTTAAGAATGTTCTTTGGGGTCACAAGCCTCCAAGATGATGAGCATGTATGTTATCCAAGTTTGATGTGCAAAATTTGAGGGCAGATTAAGTGCAGGGTCGAGGGAAAAATTCTCTTCTCCAATCAGCCCCAAAATAAGCATGAGTTTGTCCTAAACTGGTGAGAACTTCTAGCAAAGGCTGCTGAACAGCCCTATTGGACTCTGGGGGTTGTCAGAGTCCTTAACCCACTCAACCAAAACAAGCATGACCCCAAGGCCCCAATGGAGTTCATCACCTCCTGCCCTCCCTGCCCATCCCTTGGTCTCCGTAGCACCTGACTTTCTTAACACTTTTCCCGTGCCGGCCTGACCTTAGCCCTTGGGCTCAAGAAGGCCAGGATATTGGAAACCTGGATCTTCATAAAGAAAGGAAAAGCATCAAAGAGGGAATACATGAAGGTAAAACAAAATCTGTTATTGTTCTTACTCTTCATGGATATAATTGATAGTTGCTCAAAATAATAATAGCAACAATGGATGAGATGGTTATGGCCTGTGGATATGAAACACATGACAGCAAAGTTGTAAGGTGCAGGAGGGAAGGATTGGAAATAAGATACTTCCACTGTCTGTGAAACAGTTTAGTGTTCATTGAAATTGGGCCAATTATTCGCAAATTTGCATGACAAACTCTAGAACAACCACTAAGTTTGTTTTTAATGTAGTATAATTGATATCTTGAGGGAAGAGAGAAAATTAAGTTATATAAAATGCTCATTTAAAGCCAGAGAAAGCATAAAAGGGAGAGGAAGAGAACAAAGAACAAGTACAATAAATAAAAGACAGTTACAAACGTGGTAGACGTTAATCCATCTTTGTCAATAATCACTTAAAATAGGAATAAGCTAGGAGCACCTGGGTGGCTCAGTAGGTTAAGCATCCAACTTCGGCCAGGTCAAGGTCTCATGGCTCGTGAGTTCTAGCCTCCTATCAGGCTCTGTGCTGACAGCTTGGAGCCTGGAGCCTGCTTCAGATCCTGTGTCTCCCTCACTCTCTGCCCCTCCCCCACTCACTCTATATCTCTTTCTCTCAAAAAATGAATAAACATTTAAAAAAATAGAAATAGTCTCCATGTGCCAAGTAAAGATAGCAATTGTCAGAGTGAATTGCAAAATAACCAAACTACATGTTTTCTGTAAGAATCCCAATTTAAATATAGAGATCCAGATAAATTGACAGTAAAAGAATAGAGAAAGATATACCATGCTAACATTTACAAAAAGAAAGTTGGGATACCTATCTTAATTTCAGACAAAGTAGACTTCAACACAAAGAAAATTTTCAGGGATAAAGAGGGACATTGCATGATAAAAGAGCCAGTTCTCCCAGAAGAGATAACAATCCTTAACATGTATGCACCCAACAGCAGTGCATCAAAATACGTTAGGCAAAAACTAATAGAAATGCAAGGAGAAAAACTAAATCCCCTATCATAATTAAAGACTACAGCTCCTTTTTCAGTAATTGATAAATCACTTAAACAGATAATCAATAAGATATAGGTAATAGATAATCAGTGAAGATACAGATGAACATCACTATCAATTAACTTGATCTAATTGATATGTTAAAAATATTCCAGGGGCGCCTGGGTGGCTCAGTCGGTTAGGCGGCCAACTTCGGCTCAGGTCATGATCTCGTGGTCCGTGAGTTCGAGCCCCGCGTCGGGCTCTGTGCTGACAGCTCAGAGCCTGGAGCCTGTTTCAGATTCTGTGTCTCCCTCTCTCTGACCCTCCCCTGTTCATGCTCTGTCTCTCTGTCTCAAAAATAAATAAACGTTAAAAAAAATATATTCCATCAAACAACAGAATAAATATTGTTCTCAAACTCACATGGAATATTCACAAAGATAGACCACATTTATTTGGGCCATAAATATACCATAGCAAATTTAAAAGAATAGAAATCGTACCAAGTATGGAACTAAACTGCACATCAATAACAGAAAATTTTCTAGAAAACCTTCAAAAATTTAGAGATTAAACATACTTCTTAAAAAACACATGGGTCAAAGAAGCATCAAGAGGAATTAAAAATGTTTTGAACTAAATGAAAGTGAAAATATAATTTATAAAAAATTTGTGCAATGCAGTAAAACACAGTATTTCAAGGGAAATGTGTTCTTCTAAATGCCTATATTAGAAAAGAAGAAAGATGTAAAATGAATCGTCTGAGTTTCCACCACAGGAAATTAAATGAATAAGAGCAACTTAATTTTCTTTTTCAGTACAGGAGAAAATAAATACTATAAACTGGGGCAGAAATTGATGAAATTTGAAAAAAAAACTCAAGGAAAATCAAAACAAAAGCTGGTTCTTTGAATAAATGAATAAAATGTATAAATTTCTAGACAAGATAACCATGAAAAAGAGAGAATACACAAATTACCAATATCAGAAATGAAAGAGGTGCCATCAGGAATGATCTCATGGACATTACAAAAATAATGAAGGAATACTTTGAGCATCTCCATGCCCACAGATTTGATAACTTAGGTAAAATGGACCAATTCTTGAAACACACAAACTACTAAAACTTACATAGAAAGAAAGAAAGAATCTAACCAGGCCTATATCTATTAAGGAAATGAACTCAATACTTAATATTGTTCCAGAAAAGAACATACTAGTCCCAGATAGTTTTACTGTCGAATTCTACCAAACATTTAAGGAAGAAATGATGCCATTTCTCCACAAATTTGTCCACAAAACAGAAGCAGAGAAAGTACTTTGGAGCTCATTATATTGAGTCAATTTGACCCTAATATCAAAACTAGATAAAGACATTGCAAGAAAAGAAAACTACAGACCAGTATCTCTCCTGAACATAGATGAAGAATTCCCAACACAATATATAAAAAGAATTATGCGCTATGATAAAACGGGCTTTATTTCAGAAATGCAAACATGTTCAACATTTTGAAAATCCATAGGCTAGTTGGGGCGCCTGGGTGGCTCGGTTGGTTAAGCGTCCGACTTCGGCTCAGGTCACGATCTCGCGGTCCGTGAGTTTGAGCCCCGCGTCGGGCTCTGTGCTGACAGCTCAGAGCCTGGAGCCTGTTTCAGATTCTGTGTCTCCCTCTTTCTCTGACCATCCCCCATTCATGCTCTGTCTCTCTCTGTCTCAAAAATAAATAAACGTTAAAAAAAAAAAAATTTGAAAATCCATAGGCTAGAGAAGAGAATCACATTGTCATACCAATTTATGTAGAGAAAATATTATACAAAACTCAACAGCCTTTGTGATAAAAAAAAAAACCTCTCAACAAACTATAAATAATGTGAAACTACAGAAAATCTACTGTTTACATCATAATCTGTAGTGAGAAACTAGACACTTTGCCGGTAAGATCATGAACAAGGCAAGGAAGTCCTCTCTCACCATTCCTATTCAACATCTCATGAAAGTGATAGCTAGTTCTAATAAGATAAGAAAAGGAAACAAAAGATATACAAATTGCGACCAAAAAAGTAAAACTATCTTTGTTTACAAATGACATGATTACCTAAGTAGAAAACCCTAAAGATAGCGACAAAAATAATAAAATATTTAAAAATAAATGTATCAAAGGGAGTGCAAAACTTACACTCTGAAAACAACAAAACATTGTTGAAATAAATCAAAGAAGAAGTAAATAAATGGAAAGGCATCCCATGTTCATGGATTGGAAGACTTAATATTGTTAAGGAGGCACTACTCCCCAATCTGATCTACAGATTCAGTGCAATCCCTATCAGAATCCTGGATGACTTCTTTGTAGAAGTTGACAAACTGATTCTAAAATTCATAGATATTTGCAAGGGATCTGGAACAGTCAACACAATCTTGAAAAAGTAGTACAAACCTGGAGGACTCACTCTTCCTGATTGTAAAACTAACTACAAAATACCAGTAATCAAATGGTATGGAACTTGCATAAGAATAGACATATCGATTAATAGAACAGAATGGGGTACAGAAATAAACCCATACATTTATGTTCAATTGATTTTCAACAAAGGTACCAAAATAATTTCAAGTGAAAAGAGTCATCTTTTCAATCATTGGTGTTAGGAAACAGGATATCTATATCCAAAAGAATTAAATTTGACCCTTACCTCCCATCATAACACATCATATTACAAAAGTTAACTCAAAATGAACCAAAGACTTAAATGTAAGAGTTAAAACTATAAAACTCTTGGGGTGCCTGGGTGGCTCAGTCGGTTAAGCAGCCGACTTCGGCTCAGGTCATGATTTCACGGTCCGTGAGTTCGAGCCCCGCGTCGGGCTCTGTGCTGACAGCTCAGAGCCTGGAGCCTGTTTCAGATTCTGTGTCTCCCTCTCTCTGACCCTCCCCCGTTCATGCTCTCTCTCTGTCTCAAAAAAAAAAAAATAAAATAAATAAATAAGCGTTAAAAAAAATTTAAAAAAAACAACTATAAAACTCTTAGAAAAAAAAACTAGGGATAAATCTTAACAACCTGGATTAGGCAATGGCTTTTAGATATGACGCTAAAAGAATAAGAACAACAACAAAATAAATTGAACTTCATCAAATATAAACGTTATTGTGCCTTGAGGAGCTCCTGGCTGGTTCATTCTGTAAAGTATGTGACTCTTGATCTCAGGGTTGTAAGTCCAAGCCCCATATTCAGTGTAGAGATGACTTAAAAATAAAATCTTTTAAAAAAAGATTTGAAAACACCTTCATGCTTTGAAAAACAAACACCTTTAAGTGGAAACCCATCCCACAGAATGGGAGAAAATATTTGCAAATCATATATCTAACTAGGATTTGTATCTAGAATATATAATGACCTCTTATGATTCAACAATAAAAAGAAAATTCAATTTTTAAAAAAACGGGCAAAGTATCTGAACAGGCATTTCTCCAAAGAACGCATGCAAATCGCCAATAAGTGTATGAAAAGACCCAACATCATCAGTCATTTTGGAAATGTAAATCAAAACCACAGTGAGATGCCGCTTCACATCCACAAGGATGGCTTAGACAGGAAGTGAGAACGTGGAAAACGTGAAATGTTCATGCGCTTCTGGTGGGAATGAAACACCACCACTTTGCTGGGTGCTTGGGAAGACAGTCTGGCATCCCCTCAAAAGCTTGAACATAGAGTTACCCACCCTATGAGCCAGCAACTCCACTCCTAGCCCTATATCAGAAAGAAATGAAAACACACATCCACACAAAATGTTCACTATTCATAGTATCCAAAAAGCAAAAACAACCCAACCAATGAGTAGATAATAAAATGTGGTCTTCGCATACAATGGAATATTATTCAACATTAAAAAGGAAGGAAGGTGGAGTGCCTGGGTGGCTCAGTCGGTTAAGCAACCGACTCTTGATTTCAGCTCAGGTCACAATCTCACAGGTCGTGGGTTTGAGCCCCGGGTTGGACTCTGCACTGGCAGTGTGGAGTCTGCTTGGGATTCTCTCTCTCCCCCGTCTCTGCTCCTCTCCCACTCTCAAAAATAAATAAATAAAACTTTTTAAAAAAGGAATGAAGGATTGATACAAGCTACCACATGGATGAAGCCTGAAAATATTTTTTGACATTTATTTATTTTTGAGAGACAGAGAGATAGGGCACAAGCGGGGGAGGGGCAGAGAGAGAGGGAGACACAGAATCCGAGGCAGGCTCCAGGCTCCGAGCTGTCAGCACAGAGCCCGACGCGGGGCTCCAACCCACGAGTCACAAGATCACGACCTGAGCCAAAGTTGGACATTTAACCGAATGAGCCACCCAGGCGCCCCTGGAGCTTGAAAACATTATGCTAAATGAAAGAAGCCAATCACAAAAGACCATGTATTGTATGATTCCACTTATATGAAAGATTTTTAAAAGATTAAAAAAAAAAAACAAGATTCTCTCTCTCTCATAAAAAAAGAATAGAATAGAATAGAATAGAATAGAATAGAGGCATCTGGGTGGCACAGTTAGGTAAGCGTCCAACTCTTGATTTTGGCTCAGATCATGATCTCAGGGTTTGTGAGTTCAAGCCCACGTCACGCTCTGCACTGACAGTGTGGAGCCTGCTTGGAATTCTCTCTCTCTGCCCCTCGCCCTCTCAAAATAAATGAATGAATTAAAAAAAATATTCTGTCCTCAAAAAAACCAACTGGAATGGAATGGAATGGAACAGGATAGAATAGAATGGAATGGGATGGGATGGGATGGGATGGGATGGGATGGGATGGGATAGGATAGGATAGAACCGGTCCTGTATTGACCAACCAATCAAGAAGTAAGGGGCCAGCAAGAACCAGAGGACCGGACCAGGGGACTTGGACCGTAGGCACCCGTCTCCACCACTGTGGCCGTGGACTCTGAGCCGGTTACTGTCTCTGAGCTCCAGTTCTCTCTGTGGTAAAATGAGAGTCATTCACCCATCTTTCCGGTCCCGCAGGGCTGCCGTGGAGGTTGGTTGACAAGAGTCTGTGAGGGAGTTCTCAAGGCTGCAGGACGGTCTAGCAGAAGTGACAGGAAAGCAGCCTTGGCGTTTCAGAGCCTCTCTTACTGCTCTCCCTGCCTGGAAGTGTGCCTTTACCTCTCCCTTCTTCTCTGCCCAGAACACCTGCAACTGTCGCCTCCTCTTGGCACCCGACAGGGCGCCCCAGTGGGTTTGTGTTCAACGTTCCCCGGCGTCACCTCTGTGCCCTGGCCAAGGGACCCGGCTCGCTGCTGACGGACAGGCCTGGGAGGGGAGGGTGAGCACCCGGGGGAGAAGGTGCCAGGCACCCTCCGCGGGGAAGGCGGATAGAGGTGGGAGGCGACGGGGAGGAAGGTGACAGGCGGGTGGGGACACTCCCGGAAGATGACGCGGCAGTGAGTAAGGGTGGAAGCAGGCGTGGGGAGCCAGCTCACCTCCAGCCCGGCCACCGCAGCCACAGACCGGGAGGGGCCGGGCACCGAGCCGGGGTGGACGAGGCGTCCCGAGAGGAGCCGGCAGGCTGCCAGCCGGCCATTCATGGCAGCTGGCACCGGCACGCCCTCTTGGGCTGCCACCCCTGCCCTCCTCCGAGGGCTCGGTAATGGGAGACTCACCGAGGACGCCGTCAGCAAGGGCAGCCGCTGATTCATGGTGTGCAAGCAACGGTGAAGTCCTTTTTCCACTGTTTGCAACAGACTAGGTGCTGTGCCCAGTAACGGTGACCGTGCCAGTGGGTCCCCACCGCGCCCTCCCCTTGCCTGACCTCTCCGGCCCCGAGCGGAGGCTCCTCGCCCCGCTGCCGCAGCCGCATCCTGGAGAAGCACCGGAGACGGAGGTCGACGCTGCCAGCCAAGCAGAGGCAGGGGGTGGGCTGCCTCTTCTGTCCCGTTTCCTGGACAGACGGAGAAGGGGCGGAAATGGAGGCGTCGATGTCCCCAGCAGGACTCCCAGCAGCCGCATGGCCAGGGAGACCGGTGGCAACAGGATGGGGGCATCGCTGCTTCGTTCGTTCATTCACTGCTTCATTCATTCATCCACTCATTCACTGCTTCATTCATTCTTACACTCATTCACTGCTTCATTCATTCTTACACTCATTCACTGCTTCATTCATTCATTCATTCATCCGCTCATTCACTGCTTCATTCATTCATCCACTCATTCACTGCTTCATTCACTCATTCATCCGCTCATTCACTGCTTCATTCATTCATTCATCTGCTCATCCATTCGTCCTTCATACCAGCAAGCCACCCCTGAGGGTTTTTACCTGTCGGGACCTGCCAGGAGCCAGAGAATCAAAACACAGACAAATGTATGTGGCTCTCAGCACCAAGGGAGGCTTACGGATTCTCAGGACACCCCTCTGTCACCTTCTCATTCGCAAGGGAAGGATCCCCTCCAGGTAGCCGGAGATCGGACCTGTTGGTGGCTGCCGTGGTCAAGGTGCTGGAGCCCAGGAAAAATTCCAGAAGCATTCCCAGCGCACAATTGCTTAGATCTATGGGGATGGAGTACATTTCTGCAGAGTGCTTAGGGAAAAGGGCTCTGACAGCCACACCGTCAGGCTTTCCACCCAGCCCCTGGGATCACGGGGGAAGCCCATCACCCAAAAAGCAGCAGCCACAGCTCATAAAGGTTGTCACCTGCAGCATCTCTGAGGGCTTGTCCCCGATGAATGGGAGTCACCTGCCCAGAAATGCTGGCAGCCGTGCCCCCTCCAGAGGGGAGACCCAAAGCCAGAGAGTGATGGAGGCAGGGGTGCAAAGCACTCCAGAGCAGCCCCTACGTGTGCTCCAGGGCGTCACTGAACCCACATGCAGGGAGCCAGACCCAAAACTCATTCTTTAAAAATGAGCCAGGGTATCTGCATGAAATCCCAGCTGCAGAGATTTACCTGGGCCAGGTCCTTAACCTCTGCAGACTCCGTTTCCTCCTCTATAAATTAGGGACACAGTTGCTGTGCACATTGTGTGTGTGTGTCTGTGTGTGTGTGTGTGAACACGGGAAGAGGTTGGGGCAAACTCCAGCCTACAGAAAGCACCTTTGAGAGTCAGTTGTTCACTCTGAGACCTGTAGGCGACCTTTCCGGAGCCATGTGTCACACACCCGCTACCCGTTCAGTCCTCTCCCTGGAGAATGTCGTGGTCAAACCAGCCGTGTACCTATTTTTCACATTAGGCACATGCATTAGGCATATTCTTAGCCTGCATCTGAGGCTGAACGTTTATTTCCAGGGAGAAAGCACAAAGCACAGGTGAAGCTTACCCCAGAAATAAGTACATAAATCCACACGGCCTTTGCAGGCTGCTCCGAGCAGAGCAGTGATTGGAAACACGGCGGCCAGTCTGAATCGCCTGGGAGCTTATAAAAAACGTTAGCTCCCCTCCATTGCCACCTCTCACCCCTGAATGTCTAACTCAGTCGCTTCTGGGGACCTGCACCCTTGACAAGCAGCCAAGACGGCGGGGCCATAGAAAGCCTTCCCGGAGGAGAAGATACTGCACAGGTGCACAGGGTCTGCAGCGAGGAGAGCAAGTTGTCCAAAGGGGGAGGCAGTCAGGGAGAGGGCCTCTCAAGCAGAGAGGACAGCGAGAGGAGTGCGGGGTCTGGAACAGACCTGTAAGCACTCCTGTGTGGCTGGAATGGCAGGGAGGTGGCAGGTCTGGAGCGACTGCAGTGGCTCACGAGGCCCGCGACGGTCATGCTGCTGCACCAGCCGTGATTGGAGGCTCTCACAGCCCCCGCTGGCTGTCCCTGCTGTCTCCCCGCGTCACCCCAGGAGGTAAGCCATGAGGCCCTGCAGTGGGACCAGTCCTCAAGAGGCATCTCTGTCAGGCCACTAGAACTTAACAATGACTCCAGAGACCTGGGAGTGCCTTCCAGAAGCTTCCCTCTCCGCCCTCCTTCATCCCATTATGACCCTCAGGGGCTATCTTTGCCGGGTGAGAAGGTGGGCAAAGGTGGGGCGGCTTCCTCCCAAGATCCCCGGAATCGCATCCCCAGGTGGGCGGCGTCCGGCTGGCCCGATGGAAACCAGCCTTCCTCCCAAACCCACAGAAGGTGCCAAGGGAACCGGCGTCCTTCTCCAGCCATGACAGCTGCTGAGTTCACTCACCAAGGGATCCTTGAGGAAAGGGGTTCGCACGGGTGCATCAGAACAACACAGCATTAACTCTTCAGTGTTCACTGGGCATTTACTGTTTGTCGGCACAGCCTAGGGGCTGATGTCTCGGCACAGCCAACAGCCCCAGCCCCAGCCCTGGGAGAATTTAAAATACAACAGCAGGAAAAGAAAAAGACAAAAAAGCAAGTCTATAATTGGGATTATTTTGGTGACACAGCTGCTTTTTAAGTCAGTGGTGTCTAAGACAATTGGAATCGATCCGTGTAATGTATGCTCTGGGCACGTGCTGGTGTTATTTACGAAGAAACACCACAGCAGCCCTTAGTGGGCAAGGAGGGGCCGGACCCGGAACAAGGTCGACAGCAGAGCCTTAACATCGTGTCACTCTGTTGACTCCGAGTTATGGCAGCTACGGTTACACCAACATCCCGATGACACATGTGGGTTTTAAAAGACCACCTCCACTCATCCCAAACCGATAAAAGGAATCTGCAACGCCGCGATGTGCCCTGTCCTTGGTTCTTCAGGCCGTCCAAGAGCGCAGAATGGCAGAGGCCCCCAGGCGATGCAGCCCGTGGCCCGTGGCTCTCACTGGCGGGTAGGGCCCACCTCCTGGGACCCCACTGGCCAGGCCCCCGAAATGCCGTCTTCACCCTGTTTCCCGCATCTTTGGGGCATAGCTACAAAAAGGCGCCACAAAGACCGTGTTCTACAGACTGACACTTCAAGAATTTTGTCTCAGAAGCCAAGTGATCAGTTCCATCTATAACCAATTTTCTTTTTTTTTTTAATGTTCTATTTTATTTTTCAGAGAGAGAGAGAGAAAAAGAGGGAGTGGGGAAGGGCAGAGAGATTGGGGGACAGAGGATCTGAACCCGGCTCTGCGAGGAGAACAGTGAGCCCCGATGCAGGGCTCGAACTCATGAGCCATGAGATCGTGACATGACGCTTAACCGACTGAGCCACCCAGGCGCCCCCAATTTTCAAAAAAATTTTATTTCTCTTGATCTCGATCTTGTAACCCTTTCCCCAGCGGATCTCTCCTTTTCTCGTACTTTAGTTATCTTTTATAAAGGGTTGCATGTGGTCGTAAGGAATCTCAATTGCTTTATGAAAAGTGAGTATACAAATTACAAAATATTATATACAGCATATATAATCACATATAAAATAGAATATTATATAATAAATAGAATATGTGTAAGTATATAAACATATAATTTTATTTTATATTTATTATATTACATTATATTCTATTAACCAATTTATCATTTAATTAAATATAGTATGTGGGTTCTCAAAACCAGTTATATACAAACTTCACTGGGATGTTTCCTCAGTAGAGGTACTGATCAAGGTATCCTTAGCCTTCTGGAACCTTAAAGGGTTCAGGCGGAGTCCCAGCTGCTCAGGGCTGGCCATCTCCTTCCTTCCCCAGTCTGGAATTCTGGTCTGGAATGCCACAAGGGTTAAGGAGGTCAGCTTCTGCTCTCCCAACCCCAAGGGTGTCCATACGTCTGAGTCCAGGCTCCCAGACTGGCTCCAGTTATACCAGTTAAGCCTGCCAGATGGATGGACAGACAGACACACACACACACACACACACACACACACAGACACACATAGGTTTGGGGTGGGGGGTTGTATGTGTGCGTGTATATACCTCTCAGAGACAAGCTCAGGGGTCCTAGATGCTGGCCTCCCTCTCTCAGACTCCACCCCACCCCGAGCCTCCCCCCCTCACCCAGTTTGGCATAGTTAATTCGAGGTGGGAGCCACTGAAGAGAACACCCTGCTTCCTCGAAGGGTGTCAGCCCACAGCGGCCAGAATTTTCCAGCATTTCGAGAGAGGCTGCAAACTACACTTTTGGTGGGACCTCGAATTTTCAAATGTGGGAACAAATATCCCTTGGGACCAAACACGTCCCGCAGGCCTCCTGCCTTCAAGTCTGCTTTGCAGAAGGTCCAAATGACAAACAGAGGCTCCTCATGGGGAGGGCTGCCGTCTTTCAGCTCCCTCCCAGCTGTACTCCCCCGCCCCCCCCCCAAAGCCCAACCTAAACGTTCTAACTACCTCTTGGTGTAATTTATTAGAGCACTAACTGAATTATAAATGCGTCTATTCAAACAGGGGGCCTGGCCAGTGAAATTTTCACCAACTACCAGATTTCCAACTGTTTTCCATTGACCCACATATTAAAATAGTAGAAGCCATTGGTCTCATGAGGTTTCTGGACCAGCCTGGATCCAGCAGGAATGACGCTCCGGTTGTGGAATTTCGCTAGGCAACAGGCCCCAAACAGAAAATGTCAGCACTTCTGAGGAATAATGCAGGGTTTCTGGTACACTCTCCCCCACCCCTTTCCTTTCTTTACCCAGTTTCTGTCCTTTTATTTTTACCATTCCTTTTAAGGGTTCATGTGTGTTTTTTTATTACTATGAGGAGTACTTACCTGCCTAAAATGACCCTCTCTGACTCACCAGACATGCCTTAAAATTATCATGCTGGCGCCTTCTCTGGAATAAGATTCGACTCTGTTGAAATGTCCACCTTGAAAGGGCAATGAATTTGTGCTTCATCACGGGGGTCGGGGTTTTAAGGAGAATTTCAAGAGAGTATCTAGGCATTGCTCGATGGCCAGACAACTAGCCGACCCAGAGGAAGGCAGCTCAGGAGGGAGCAAGGCCAATGTCAAGGTCCAGCCAAGAGTCTTTGAGCCTGGAGAAGGATTCAGGCACCAGCATCATCCAAAGGGGAACCATAGAAAGGCACCCAGGAGAAGCCAGTCTGCCAGTGTACCTCTTCTGTGCCACACAGAATGTAAATACCCGTTAAATAAATACAAACTGAGGAGCTCAGTTGGTTAAGCATCCGACTTCGGCTCAGGTCATGATCTCCTGGCTTGTGGGTTCGAGCCCCACGTCAGGCTCTGTGCTGACAGCCCAGAGCCTGGAACCTGCTTTGGATTCCGTGTCTCCCTCTCTCTTTCTGCCCTTCCCCCTCTCATGTTCTGTCTCTGTTTCTGTCTCTCTCAATAAATAAACATTTAAAAAATAATAAAAAATAAATACAAATTGAGAGATCCCTCCTTCGTACACTTTATTATCCTTCCGTTCAGTGACACAGAGCAGGATGGCTCCCTGCAGACCCAGAGGGGCCTGAATCCTCTCGTCTTTTCCCACAAGTCTCTGCAAAGAACTCACTCTACAGGGATTTCTGTTGGAAAAGGAGATGTGTAGGGAGTTGGGAGAGTATAGTGCGTTGAATGGTGGTACCCACCCCCCAAAAGATATGTCCACCTCCTAAGCCCCAGAACCTCGGAATGTGACTCTATTTGGAAACAGATCTTCGCAGATATGACTAAGTTAAGGACTATGACATGAGACCTGGTGGGCGGCGATGAACAGCGCCCTCGCAAAGGATTGAAGACAGAAGACACGGGGAGAGGAGGAGGCGGAAATGGAGGCAGAGAATGGACTGGTGTAACCACGAACCAAGGAATACCCGGAGCCCTGGAAGAAGTGAGAGGCAAGGAAGGACCCCCCCCCCCCCCACTGGAGCCTCTGGCCGGAGCCCAGCCCTGTGCACACCATTATCTCAAACTTCTGGCCTCCAGAACCGTGAGAAAATAGGTTTGTGTTGTTTTAAGTCACCAAGTTTGTGCTGACTTGTTACAACAGCCCCAGGAAAGTGTAAGAGGGAGCTGTCCTTGGAAGGGGGCTCCATCCCCTTGCCCAGCAGGGAGGCCAGGTCATTTGGGGCACGGGACTGTCATCTGCAGAGACTGACAGCGGGGCTCCCTAACGAGCCGACCTCCGGGTCACCCATCACAGAACCTTCCGTCGGCACCCTGAGGCCCCAACTCCAAATATGTGCCTGACACGAAAGTCAAAGACCAAAGGAAATCGACCAATATAGGGAAAAAGGGGAACTCTGAGTTAAAACAAACAAAAAAGAGAGCAGAATAAACCTTCAGAGAGTCTGTATAAAATCTCAGAGAGGAAGAGAGAGAGTCCCAAGCAGGCTCTGCCTATCAGCACGGAGCCCGACACGGGGCTCAAACTCATGAACCATGAGATCATGACCTGAGCTGAAGTCAGACGCTTGACCAACTGAACCACCCAGGCGCCCCGATCCTAGAAGTCTTTAAATGGAGAAGGGAAGTGAGGAAAGAAATAACACAGGGAAACATCAGAATTGAAGGACCCAGGTCAACACACTGAGGGGCTGCCCGCAACCATTGACCCCGAGGGTGACTCCTGAACCCCGTTTTGTGAGTGGTGCTACCTACCTGTCTTCCCCCCCACCCCCACTCCCTGTGAGGCACCATCACTCCCAGCGTATGATTAAACAAAATGATAACATTTACACGTTTTCATGTTGAGTGAATTATCCCGAAATAGAATCTGAAAGTTAAACACACACACACACACACACACGTGCACAGTGCACCACGTAAATACTTTTGACCACACGCTTCTCCCTCTAGAAGGCCAACAATCCCCGTGAGAGGACACTCTGTGCACGGGGCCCTTGCCACACCCCACCACTGTTCCCCACGCCTCTGAGACGCCCCACATCCCTCCTGTTCCCTCCTCTGCCCTCACCTCCTTTCCAGAGGCCTCCTCTCAGGGCCTTTCCGCCACCATCTTGGGTCCAGAGGCCACCCTGCTGGTTGAGTACCTGCCCTGCCTCCTTGCCTCCTTCTCGACCTCTCCTTCCTCAGGGGTTTATCCTCCAGTGGCTTCGTGGGGAGGTGGGGGGAAGCAGGCCTTAGGTGGAGGAGGGCGCCTTGGTGACTCTCTGGTCCTTGAGCAGCAATGGAGAGGAATTCTGGCCTGAAGACGGTTTCCCTCTGAACTTGGAACCTTCCCCCGGGTTCCCAGAGTCCCGGCCGCTGCTCAGAGCCTGCGAGTTCTTTGAGGGGTATCTTTCTGCCCTTCTCCTGCTTCCCTCCATTTGACCGCGTTCTCACTTCTTGGCCTCTGGAGGCGGGGAGGACAAACAGAACAAAGCAGAAAATGAGGCCCCAGAGGGCCAGCTGGGGGGGGGGGTCTGTCCTGTGACCTGTGCTGTGGAGGGGGCCAAGCCGGGAGACCCAGGGGCAGCTCTGGAACATGGCCAACTCGCCCCCCGAGTCCCGGTGGCACCGGGCAGAGCAGGACACGAGAGCCCTGCGGGCAGCTCCCCGCCACCCCGTCAGGAACCTTCCCAAGTGTACCAGCCGGGGTCCCCGCGGTGCAGGAGGGACTGTCCCCAGCAGCAGCTTCTGCCACTCTTAGTCACACAGGAGACTCCTACGCGGACCCTGGGCCTCTTCCCTCGCAGTGTCTGTTCCTCTGTCTTCTCAACTATTTTCCAGGGGATTTCTTTGACTCCTAAGCCTTGTCCTGAGGTTTCTCCTCTAGTTTTGATCCCACAGCCCTTCCTTGCTGTGACTTCTACTCTCGGAGCCCTATTCGTGTTGCACGGATGTGTGATAGTTTCTCTAATTCACTGAAGACACTGACGAAACCGCGTTTTGGTCAGAAATGTTTAGATCTCTTTCTTTTTCCTTTTGATCTTGCTGGGTTGAATTTTTTTTTTTTCTTCCTTTATTGTGTCAGCTGGATCATCTGTAAAGCAGACACAAAGAGCAGGGTTAGGAGTGAATGACACCGGTTGGCAGCAAAGCCGATGACGGTTGAAATCCGAGCAGGCGAGCGTTTCCAGCTTGCCTCCAGACTCCAAGCTTGGGCTGGAAAGCTGGGCCTTCCTCCTCCTCCGTCAGCAGGTCAGATCACACTCCCCCCACGCGCGGCCGAGATGCCAGCTGGAGGAGGGGCTCTGGCCCACCTGTGCCAGCCGACGCGGGGTCTGGGCCACCTGCTCCTGAAGGGCCTCTGTGCCCCCCGGCCCTGCCCAGGCTCCATCCCAGAGGTACCATTTCCATGGTAGAATGGACCGCCCCCGGGGAACACACAGCTTTGTCACCTGGTGGGTGGAAACAGACAGGAGGCGAACCACCAGCTCTCTTAAAGGTTGCGTTCTTAAAATCTCCTAAGGCAGGACCCACTGTGCCAACCCATCCACCTTCCAGAAGGTGACATTGCTTTTGACTCAGTACCTTGGCCGAAGGGGGGGTAAGGAGGCTTTCAAAGGTTTCCACTTGGTCTCCCCATCACGATTGCTCTTACCCTGCATTCCAAGGGTCCGGCTCAGGATTCACACGACTGCCAAACATATCAATCCGAATGCAGTGTTGAACGCAAGACAGTAAGAGTCAACTATTCAGACTGTCGCCTCAGTCTGGGCCACCGTCTTGTGCCAGGCGCTATCCACAGCCCACGTACCTCTTGGGATGGGATTCCCTTTGCCAACCAGGCTGTGAGCGATCTGGTCCCTAAACCCAATTCTTGGGTTCTCTGCGAAGCAGAAGCATAGACAGACATGCAAGAGGTTTATTGGGCATCACACCTGTGGAAAGTGAAAGGGGGAGGGGACAGGAGGCGGGAACAGCCTTCAGGCGGTGATGCAGGCCTGGCTCCTGCGGGAAGAGAAGGAAAGAAGGACCAGGGAGGAGAGGACCAGGTGAGCCAGGCAGCCTTGAGGACATCTCAGCCTTGAGGACTCATCGGGAGTGTGGGTCATCCTTAGAGGGGTCCCGTGGGGGCCAGAAATGATGAGCCTGGTACGTCCACTGTCGCCCATCACCGGCCTCAGCTTGCAGTCAGGACAGAGCTGACCTCGGCTGTGGAGTTTCTGGAGGGACATCAGAAGGGTCCACCCCCATGGCTGTCGCGTCCCTCTCCGAATGCTCTTTTCTTCTGCGTTTGTGTGTGTGTGACCGTTCCGCTTTGCTGTCTGGGGAAGGGGCTGGCAGCTGGTGGGTCTCACAGAGGGTGATGCTGGGCCAACAGTAAGCTGGGACCTCAGGAACGGGGTCCGGGGCAGGGGGCAGGAAAAGTCAAACTGCCAGGACTTGGCCCTGGGGTGCACGGCAGAGGCCACGCCAACTTCAGTCCTCCCGGAATAACTCCTTAAACACCTGCAGCGGGAGGCGGGGTGCTCTGGGAGGGGACCCACGTTTAAATGGCAGCTGTTCTGGGGATGAGGGGTCAGGTGGTCCACAGCCTCCCCCACGTGGCACACCCCGAGTCCTGGGCGTCCCCAGGCTCCGCGGGGCTGACGCGCCCTCCTGGAGGCTGTCCCTCTGTGAGCGTCCACATGAGGATCCCCCACCACCTCCCCAAAGGTGTTGAAATCTCTCATCCTGCGCAGGATCCCCTCCCATTCTCTTTCCTTTTGTGACTCTCTAAGGCCATCTCAAACAAGTCACAGAATTTATAGCTGTAAAACTGTAGTGGGGACGCTTGCAAATCGTTCTCTTTGGCTGCTTCCGCCCCTCTCCTCCCGACCCTGCTCTTGGCTTCGCCCTGAGCTCGGCGCCACAGTCAGTCACCCTCCTTCTGACTCTGAACCGGGATCGGGGGCCTCGCGCACCCCGTCCGCACACAGTCCTACCCGAAGAAATGCTCACCTGCCAAGACGTGAGCAGACGCCACAGAGATGTCCCCTGAGGTGTCTCGGAATTGCTGGGGAGAGAGCAGCCACAGCTCCCAAAAGCTCCCGGAAACAGTCCTGAGCTTGGCCCCCTCCGCAGTTCCAGCCCAGGGGTCTCCTGCCCCATATCCCCTCCTCGCAACCCCCTCAGGGCGCCTCCCTTCCTCCGCCCCCCGCCTCGGGGCTTGCCCCCGGCCTCCACGCCCCACGGCCCACCAGGCAGCCACCCACTAGCGTCAAGTGGAGACGAAAGCCAGCATTGCCACACGGGTCCCAGAGACGCAGCTTGGCTGGGGCGCCTCAGCGAGGCCAGACCTGGTGCCACTTGGACCCCTACAGGCCTCCAGCCAGAGGCGGCCAGTGAGGCCCAAACTGATTAGTGTCCGCAGGAGAGGGCTGTCCCAGCGGAAGAGGGGACAGTGTTCAGCAGAAGCCTCCGTGTCCACTGGGAGGCAGGGCCCGGAGGACAGAGCTAAGGGCTGGGACGCTCGGTGCCCTGTCCTTCCCCCACATCCCTCCCCTCGCGGGGCCACAGCCCACGCAGAGATAAAAGTCACACGCATAAATAGTTAAATGCATTAGACTTTTCGCGCCAGCGTTGAAAGAGGCTGCACCCGCTCCTTTCCGAACCTCCCGGATTTGCATGTAATTATATGCACAGTTACACAGCACACAATTCTTTCCATCACACGAAATGCGGCTTCAGTGAACATGTGAGTGGTGCCATCGTTCCGTAACGAACCCATTCGAGATGAGAGTGATTCACAGAACCCTTCTGGCTTGTGTCTGGACCAGCAGTTTCTGGGCCCCCAGTGAGGAGAGGATTTCTCAGCCCCAGGAGACACAGAGGCCCCCTTCACTGGGCAGCTGGGCACCACCCGGGACCACGCACATCTGCACAGCAGCCTCCGGGGAGGGGGCGTCGGGGTGGGACACCGGTGTCACCGTGAACGGCCACCACCGTCCACGCCTGCAGTCCCCAGGCAGAAGCGGGAGCCGTGGGTGCCCTATGGGGGGTCCTCTCCCGAGACCTGCCGTCACAGCAATGCAGGAGCGAGCTAGTGAACGGCAGGTGGGCCTATAGGAGCCCCGTGACGTGGCCGGGCCTGGGAGACCCCAAATGTGGCAAGGTAGGAACTGGGCAGGGGTCCCCCTGGGCGCCCCTGGCTGCAGCTCCTGCTGGCCCCCAGACTGTGCATGAGGCCTCGCTGATTGTGACCCTGCCTCGCACCTGGACCGTCGCCACCCCGACCCTGGCATTGCAAAATGGGGGAGCCTCACACAGCCAGGGGCTCGGAAGCAAGCAGGGGGGCGTGATGTGTCTGTGTGGTACCCAACAGCTCGGGGGCGAGGTGGGAGGGTCCTTGGTGGGGCTGCCCAGCACCTGCCCTCACCAGGGCCCCAGTGATGGCCGGTGGGCTGACCACCATGTGGATTATGGTTCTTTGGAAAAAATGCATTTTTTCCACATATTGAGCAACACCCGGTCCTGATTCTCCAGCTAAGATTTCCACAGATGTTCCTCTGGGCTTGGTAATTACAGGGCTGCAAACGCAGCCGAAATGGAGCAAAGGTATTCAGGGGCATGGGTAGGGAGCCTGATGAGCCTACAGAGGAAATACCTGGGTAGAAGCAAAATATGAATCACAGTGAGAAAAGCTTAGCCAGGACAGTGTTCTCCCCTGAAAGAGGGTGGGGAGAGAGGAAGGAAGGGGAAAGAATGAGAGGCCGGGGGCGGGAGGGGTGGTGGGGGAAGGAAGGAGGGGAGGGGAGGGGAGGGATGGGGAGGGATGGGGAGGGGAGGGGAGGTAAGGGAGGAAGGAAGGAAGGAAGGAAGGAAGGAAGGAAGGAAGGAAGGAAAGAAGGGGGGAGGGATGGAGGGAGGGAGGGAAGAATGAGGGAAGGAAGGAAGTAAGGAAGGAAGGAAGGAAGGAAGAAGGAGGGAGGGAAGGAGGGAGGAAAGGAGGGAGGGGAGGAAGGAAGGAAGGGAGGAAGGAGGGAAGAAAGGAGGGAGGGAAGGAGAGAGGAGAGAGAGGAAGGAAGGAGGGAAGGAGGGAAGGAAGAAGGGAGGGAAGGAGGGAGGGGAGGAAGGAAGGAAGGAAGGAAGGAAGGGGGAAGGAAGGAGAGAAGGGGGGAAGGAAGGAGAGAAGGAGGGAAGGAAGGAGGGAGGTAAAGAGGGAGGGGAGGAAGGAAGGAAGGAAGGAAGGAAGGAAGGGAGGGAGGGAGGAAGGAAGAAGGGGAGGGAGGAAGGAAGGAGGGAAGGAGGGAGGAAGGAAGGGGGGTGGGAGGGAGGAAGGAAGGGGAAAGAATGAGAGGCCGGGGGCAGGAGGGGTGGTGGGAGAAGGAAGGAGGGGAGGGAAGGGGAGGGGAGGGATGGGGAGGGGAGGGGAGGAGAGAGAAGAGAGGAAGGAAGGAAGGAAGGAAGGAAGGAAGGAAGGAAGGAAGAAGGGAAGGAAGGAGGAAGGAAGGGGGGAGTGAGGGAGGGAGGGAGGAAGGAAGGAAGGAAGGAAGGAAGGAAGGAAGGAGGGGAGGGAGGGAGGAAGGAAGGAGGGGAGGGAGGAAGGAAGGAAAGAAGGAAGGAAGGAAGGAAGGAAGGAAGGAAGGAAGGGAGGAAGGAGGGGAGGGAGGAAGGAGGGGAGGGAGGGAGGAAGGAAGGAAGGGGAAAGAATGAGAGGCCAGGGGGCAGGAGGGGTGGTGGGGGAAGGAAGGAGGGGAGGGAAGGGGAGGGGAGGGGAGGGGAGGGGAGGGATGGGGAGGGGAGGGGAAGAGAGGGAAGAGAGGAAGGAAGGAGGGAAGGAGGGAAGGAGGGAGGGAAGGAGGGAAGGAGGGAAGGGAGGAAGGAGAGAAGGAAGGAAGGAAGGAAGGAAGGAAGGAGGGAAAGAGGGAAGGAAGGAAGGAGGGAAAGAGGGAAGGAAGGAGGGAAGGAGGGAAGGAAGAAAAGAGGGAAGGAAGGAAGGAAAGAAGGAGGGAAGGAGGGAAGGAAGGAGTGAAAGGAAGGAAGGAAGGAGGGAGGGAGAGAGGAAGGAAGGAGGGAAGGAGGGAAGGAGGGAAGGAGCTTACTGTATTAAGGTGCCAGGTGGACAGCAAGATGCCACAGGAACAGCACCGAGCGCCCTCTGTTAGTGACCTTTGGCAATGGACAGGAGTCAGACGTCCTCCAACCGAGAGTCACTTTTATGTCCCTGCCCCAGGACTCTTTTAACTACGTCTACTTCATTCGAGCGGGCTCTGTTGGTTCAGTCCTCTCCAGAGGCGGAGGCCAAGAGGAGACCAGACGTGCAGAAGCGTCTCTGGGGGACAGCGAGCAGGACAGAGAGAGGGGGCAGAAGGAGGCGGGGTGAGCCTGCAGACAGGGAGGCTGGCCTGACCCCCGAAAGGAGAAGGGGAAGGAAGAGCCTCAGGCTCCATCTCTGCACCGAGAGACTTTCAGCCAGGTCGGCGGCACGTCCTCTCGCCAAAGCGTCCCGCTCGAGGGGGTCCCCCGCTCGTGGAGTGGAAAGCGGCTTGCTTGGGGCCCCACGTGCTCAGTCGGTGCCTGGGAGGTGTGGCCTCCCTGAGTGACAGCCCCTGCAGCAAGGAGCCCGTCCCAGGCTCCTCACCCGGGAACGTTGCCATCAGAAAGGACCTTTGGGATACAATTTGCCTCCAACTTCCCCAGCCGGTCTCCTCCACCAGAGTATCAGCCCGCGAGGGCAGGACTTCACCTGCTGTATCAACCCCTGGCCCCTAACACACGGCCACCCACTTGGTAGGAACTCAAGTACCCGCGGAAGGGAGACTCCACGGAGGAAGGTCTTGGCTTGACAAATTATTACATTGCGACAGAGAGGTTGAAACCATGGAGGTTTAACCCACCAAATTACAATAATACGCGTTCAGATTTTTTTCCTGATTGACATCACCAAATATCACTTATTTGTATTAAAAAGTAAAATCGCCTTGGGGGGCCCGGGGGGCTCAGTCAGTTGAGAGTCTGACTTCGGCTCAGGTCACGATCTCACGGTTCGTGAGTTCGAGTCCCGCGCCCGACTCTGTGCTGACAGCTCGGAGCCCGGAGCCTGCTTTGGATTCCGTGTCTCCCTTTCTCTCTGCCTCTTCCCCGCTTCTCTCTCTCTCTCTCTGTCTCTGTCTCTGTCTCTCTCTCTCTCTCTCTCTCTCAAAAATAAACATTTAAAAAAATTTTTTTAAGTAAAATCGCCTTATGTGCTCATGATGAGCGTAACCGTCCTAACCCACAGGCCTGGGACACTCAACGTTATTCTTTTCGGCAGAGGGTTTGTGATATGCGAAGCCACATGTGGTATTATTTTTATACCTCTGTTAGGCTCTCCAAATAAAAACATTCCTTAATCAGGGAGGGGAAAGAAGAGATCTGATATCAAGCCATGCAGCCTGATTTTTGGCTAACGACACAGAAGTTGTGTCGATGGGAGCCTCGTATCAGTGCACATTAGTTGCCTCGGGTATCGAGCAGGGCTAGGACCCAGGCATACAGCCGTTTTACCTTATAATGTTACATAAACAGAGCCCTGCGCACACGAGGGCAAAAGATAAACATTTGGAACAGAATAATTAGAAAAACCTGAAACCACCATAAGCAGAAACAGCCTCTGAAAGTGGTTAATTTTAAGACTGTATTTTATTATGGGCTTTGCAAATAGGCTTTATTTTGTAACCAGGGGGAAAAAAATCCAAATGCACGTGCTACTAACTCTAGCAAAGTTCAGAGACTGTTTTTCATGACACTTCAGCATTTTAATTATTCCAGAGGGGACCCAGAGTCCTTGAAACGCAAAGGACATGGGGCGAAATCCAGCTCACTTAGCCAGGAGAGCAAGGTTATGCTTGGAAATGCAGGACTTTGATAACTCGTATGGCTTTTTTGTTTTTAATGTTTATTTATTTTTGAGAAAGAGAGCATGAACGGGGGAGGGGCGGGGGTGGGGGGACAGGGGATCCAAAAGGGGGCTCTTCAATGACAGCAGCGAGCCCGACGCGGGGCTCAAACTCACGAACCATGAGATCGTGACCTGAGCCAAAGTCGGACGCTCAACAGACTGAGCCACCAAGATGCCCCTGGCTGGTTTTTTTGTTTGTTTGTTTTTTTGCTTTTTTAAGATTTTAAGTAATGTCTGCACCCACCATGGGGCTTGAACTCTCAACCCGGGGATCAAGTTTCACACTCCACCAACGGAGCCAGCCAGACGCCCCTACTTTTGTGACTTTTGATTTCAAAGTGGCAGGCAGAGCAGACCTGGCCTGATCCACCTGGACCTGACCGGCCTCCGACGGGCATATCTGTCCCCCTGCCCTTTCCTCTCCTGCTTCAGGTCAACCTGGGAGACGCCTTCTGGGTGTTTCCGGGAGATGCGTCCCAGCTCCGTCAGCAGCAGCCCTGGGGGACGGACACACAAGGGGGCTGCTCTGAGACACGTCTGCTGATGACAGACCTGAGGTCCCCTGGTGACACCCAAGCAGCCCAGGCCGGCCCGGGCTCTGCTCCCATCCGTCTGCCCTCGCTGACCACCCGCCTCGAGGAACGTTCGAGCCCTCACGGCCTGTCCTTCCCATGATTTCCGGATTGGGAAACTGAGGCCAGAAAGGTCAAGAGGGAGCCTGGAATCAGCAACTGCTCAGCAGTGCCGAATTCGAGCCCACGCCTGGAGGTCCCAAGGGACTTGACTTCAGTCCACACATCTTTCTTTAGGCTACACTTGCTTTGCAGCTGGGAACTGGAGGTGCGGGGACATCAATGGTTTACAGACCCATCGATCAGTCTTGAGCTGCTCCCGGCCGGCAGGTGAACAAAACAGGGACGAGCCCAGCCCCCAGGGCAGCATCCCAGTGGGAAGAGGGACAGCAAGCAGACGCGAAGCCCCCGGTGCCACGGAGCTCTGGCTGGAGGGTGTCCCGTCCCCTCCCGCACCCCCGCTTCTAAGGGGCAACTCCCTCCTCCCCCCGGGGAATCGCAACTGTCCGGCTTTCCCTGTGCATCTGAGCCTCCCTGTCCCCGGCCGTCTGCCCGGGCCGTCTCCCTGACAGGGAGGGGCAGTGACAGGGAGGCCAGGCCCAGATGGCGAAAGAAGGAGGAAGAGGCAGCCTGGCTAAAACTCGCCTTCAGAATGCCAAGATGGGGACATTTATCTTTGTACTTAGAAACAATTTTTTTTTTTTTTTTTTTGGAATAGCACAATATGTCTGGGGCCTGTTTTTGAGCGGGAAGTCGTATTTATCCAACTGTTCCTTGTTACCTCCCTTCCCACCAGGACAGGGTGAGGGCAAGTCTGATCTGCGACTCTCAGAGTTCCGGGCCAGAGAGCAGGGCAGGATCAAGGCCTTGACCTTCCTGGACAGCGCCCCCGCAAGCCTGTGTCTCCCTCCCTCCCCTCCCTCCCCCTCCCTCTCCCTCTCTGCCTCCCTCCTCCGGGACAGTGTTTGCGTTGGGTCCCATCCTCCTGTTTCGCCCCCGCTGAGGCACACGTCACGCCCTGCCGTACGTGATCCTGGAGAGAGACCCTGCGTGCGGGGCCTCCGGGGAATCTTGACATCTTGGTCCGGTTTGCCAACATCCACCTCAAGATCTTGTACGTTAGCACTTCTGTGAAAGACTTGAAAACGATTTTCAGGAAACTCGAGTGTTTCCTGTTTGGCACTGGCCGCACTCAAACATCCCACCGGGAGCAGGGAATCTGGCTAAAGACGCTCGTGTTCATAGAGGTCAGTACGGAAGGGGAGGCAGGCAGGGCTGAGCCCGCCGTTTCTGTCAATTCCTCTGCCGCTGCCCCTTTTCCATAGATGTCAGCGGGCTCGGCCAGCCTGGAACAGTGCTCAGTAGAGCACCAGCCGTTCGTCAGGGCCCTGCGGCCAGGGGCCCCCCTGCCCCCCTTGTGATGCCCACAGGGTCGTGTAGGGACTCATGCACACCCTGAGTGTGATCGCTCGTCCCTCCCGTGTGTCCCGAGGACCTTCTCCGTGCGGGCTATGGCTCCGTAACGCCCTGGGAGACCGGGGAGGACAGGCCGAGAGCCCAGCCCTCAGGTGGCCTCCATCCACTCCAGAGAAGGGGCCAGACGGACGTGTAGATGGGTCGGTGAATGCCTGTGATGTGAGCTGAGGCTCCTAGGGGGACTCGGAGGCAGGAACCTGACCGGAGAAATGACACGGAAAGTTCCGGAAGCTGTGGTCAGGAAGGGGAGCTGGGTGTCGGGGGCCCTTGAAGCCCTGGCCATTACTCTGAGAGAAGCCTTGAGGCCCGAGGGAACGCAGGGTCGGGCTCCCTTCCATTGGGGGAGGCGGAGGCAAGCCAGCCAAGGACACAGTCCGGGACACGAGACAGGCCGGGCCCGAGCCCACGAAGGGTCAGACTCTGATGTGCGCTCTTCTGATGCCTCTAAGTGACAGTGACCATCTGAGTCCCGGTCTCCAGTGGATAAAGTCTATCTTTTCAGATCCCAGAGTGAACACGCTCAGGCCATTTTCACACCACACGTAGTCGATACATTTCTGCTAAAAACGTTTCTCCAAGCAGGTGTCGTGGAAACGTATACCCCTGACCACCGAACCGGCCCGAGGAGGCCGGCTGCAGGGCCCGGCACAATCACGGGTCAGGCCCCGGTTCCTCAGGCGATGAGGTTGACATCAGAGAAGAGTGAGCTGAACGCATAGGTTACTGGACGTGCTCCCTGCCTGCGCTGGGCTGTGGTCCACTCCAGGGTGCACGCTGGGAGCCACAGGAGACCAACAGCCCAGAGCACGAGCCTCTGGACGTGCTCCCGGGCAGGGCAGCGCCCAGCAGACGGGTCCCAGGTCATCACTCTGCGACGCCCTCGGTGAGAGTCCTCCCTCCGTCAGGCCTGTCCTTTTAGAACGTTCTCTCCCTCCCTGCGGCCTGGCTTTTCATCTTCTTAACGGTCTTTCATGGAGCGTAAGTTTTCATTTCGATGAGGTCCAGTTCATCGATTTTTCCTTTTATGGGGCAGGTATTCCGATGTCGAGTCCGGGAGCCTTTCACCTCGTGGTGGGTCCCAAAGAGTTTCTCCTCTGTTTTTTCTTTTTTCTTTTTGTTGACGTCCATTCATTTTTGAGAGACAGAGACAGACGGAGCATGACTGGGGGAAGGGCAGAGAGAGAGGGAGACCCAGAGTCCGGAGCAGGCTCCAGGCTCCCAGCCGTCGGCACAGAGCCTGACGCGGGGCTCGAGCCCACAAGCCGTGAGATCGCGACCTGAGCCGAAGTCGGACGCTTAATCCACTGAGCCAAGAGTCTTAAATGTGTAGCGCGTGGAGTGCTCAGCCGGCGAATGGGATGAGACGTGACTATGGAGCAAAGATCATGTCCCTCCAGGCCTCAGCTTGGCACGTAGAGGCCCGAAAGCTGTTTCTTCATCCGGCCCCACCATGCCATTGCAGGGACACACACGCCACCCCATGACCCCACAGGGGCTCGGCCAAAACTCTGCCCAAACGAGCGTGTCCTGACACCCTCGCCCCTTCGCCATGCGGGACCCGCCGCTGGTCTGATGGTGGAGGCACACGGGGAAGATGAGGACTGACTTCCTTGTACTGGGGGGACTGGCTTGGGCGCCCCACCAGGAGCTCTGGTGTCAATCAGGGCTCCTGACATCACTGGGTCCCCAAAGAGTTCCTCCCAGCATCTGTCCCTGGAGCCGCCACACCTCCCGCACTTTTAACTCAGGACCCCCTCCCACTGCAGCTGAGCCCCATTTCCTGCTCAGCACCCCCCTCCCCTGCCCCACGCAAATGCACAACAGCTGGGAAACCTCTCTGCCGAGGCTTCGTGCGCCGCTCCGCCCCACCCCTTCCTGGCTCATTAACTGCTGAAGACCCAATCTTCCTTTTCAGCATCCTGGCCCCCGGGCCGCCCTGCTGATCCTTTTCGGACCTCCTCACCTTGTGGTCACAGAACGAGCCTTGCGCAGAGAGAGGGAGGCGGCCCTGCGGGGGAGTCAGCTCAGCCCCCACGTAGTGACCACCTACCGCGTGCCAGGCAGCGTCTCCGTGCCATGAAACAGAGATCTCTGCAACCTCATGCCTCCTTCCTCCCCGGCAAGGAACCTTGGCCCCACAGGCGGCCAGGCCGTGGGGTGATGCCTCTGACAGCAGCTGAGGGGAGCTTAGGCAAGGGCTTGGAGAGGGCAGAGCCCAAATGCTACGAGGACATGGGGAGAGGAGGGAGAGTCATGACGGCTGGAGGACCAGGGAGGTCCCGGGGAGGCGCTGGTGCCTGAGACCGCCTGAGGGAGTGTGTTCGTTCTCTGATAGAAGGAAGGAGACACGTGGAACTGTGAGAAGAGACAGGGATGCTGGGGAGCGGTGGAGGCGGGCACATGGTCCAGGGAGGGAGGCTCAACTGTGGGGTTTGAGGACCCAGCCCCCAGCCCAACGTTTCAACCCGATGATGTGGGCCCTGCTCGCGGCACTGGGGTCCTCGGGCCAACGGGACAGGCACGGGGAGACATCCCAGGCTAAATCTCTACCGTTGCCCTGGAGTGCAGCCGCCCTCCAAGACACGGCAGGGGCGACTAAAGTCGTGGAAAACGTTTCGTGATCGACGAAATGTCAACAGGTTGTGTAATAGACAACAGATTCACCTGCGCTTTAAGGCTGAGTGACATCAGAGACATTTCACCCAGCCCACCAAGCCCAGACCTCTGACACCAGTGCTGGTCCTTCTCTGTCCTCCCCAACCCAGGCTGTTTGGGGGGAAAACGTGAGAATTCCAGATTTTACTCTGAAGCTGCGAATGTGCCCCCTCAGAGAAACCAGCTGTGAAATCCCCAGCAGGAGCTCGTTCCTTGAGGACTGAGACTGGATCACAGAGTCTGGCAAACCTGAGCAGCCCTGAGGCGCTGCAGGGCAAGGAGCCATGGAAGGCCCTTGGGGGAGGGGGTCCAAGGTGACGGCAAGGGCTCGGAGATACTGGCCCCACAGGGCACTAGGGTGGGTGGGGAGGATCCCAGCAGACACCCTGTAAAGTGCCCCCCGCCGTACCTGGGGTGAATCCAGCTAGCAGGAGACCCCTCCCCGTCCTGACACCTGACTCTGGTCAGCCGTGGCTGCCTTGAAGTCTCCTTCAATGTCAGCGAATACACCCCAGCCAGGTCAACACCACTTCCAAATCACAGAAACTCCAATTCCAATGAATTAAAGTAGTGAGACTCTTCTAATAGGACAAGTTCGAGAATGGCACCAGTCTTGGCAACAGCTGGATCCAAGACTTGAAGAAGGTCCTCAGGGCCCTTCCCCGCCCCTCCCAGCCACCCACCACTTGGGGGACAGTGACCGCCTGCAACCCCAGGTGTTCAGCCTCCTGCACTGGGACCGGAGGTCTTCTCTCTCCTGGGGGCCGCATGTCAAGCCCAGGGAAGTCTCTGGTTGGCCCTGCTTGGGTCAGGAGGATGGGACAGTCCACCCTGGCCCAGCTGGGCGAAAAGTAGGGGGGCATGAAGAGCAGTTCCCCAGAGTCCCACGGAGGATAGGACACCATGGAAGGAAGGCAGCAGGGAGAACGATGCCCACACAGATGGTCATGGAGACCTTTGACATTGACAAGCGTTCCCACAGACATCACTTCATGCGATTCCCTGATACCCTGGGGGTACAGGCAGGACTGACCACTGGTCTCCTTCATGACACCATCAGACTGCTCCTGGAGCATGCACGGTGCCCACCCACAGCCCTTACTTCCCACAGAGCCCTCGCGCCTGGCCCGAGGGCTCTCTCTGGACATGAGAATGTACACAGCCCCCAATGTGGGCAGGACAGAAGTGCCCATGAGCAGCCCTCAATCAATGACCAGTTGAAGAAGCAGAAGAAAGACCTCACCTCCTCACTCACCTCCAGAGAGGGACAATTCTGGGGACATCCTACAGGGTCCCTAAGAGGCCCAGTGGCCCACAGGGATGAGCGGGGCATTCACACACCCTGCCTGCTGCCCCAGCGCCCCGCCGGTGCCTCCCGGACCACCTCCCAGATAAAGGACTTGCAGCCAGATTCTCATCTCAGGATCTGCTTCTGCAGAATCTCCAATTAAGATGCTCTGTACATATTAATAAGCTGTTGTCAATAAAGCAGATCTAAGTAAAGGCTATAAAATAACTAAATCACATCCCAATGCCCTCAAACCCAGAAGGCGAATGGCAGCGCACTGCTTCACGCCCCAGGCTCTCGGAGACAGACATTACTAATCGATTGAGGTTCCCACCCACCCCACCCCCCTTTTGGAGGCTGTAGAAAGACAGCAAGGCAGAGCGTCATGATCACTTAATCATGTCTGCCCCGGTAGAATGAGTGCAGCAAACGCCTTGCTGTTTGCCACCCCAGCCAATTGACTTGCAAAGCCTCTAAAGCCACTCAACCAATGTCACTATCATTATGTCACACGTTCCCGAAATGGCTACTTCTCCTTCCCTCCATCGCCAGCCTTGCCAAGACTCCTATGTGCATAAGTAGCTGGTGGAAAATGCCAAGTGCTCAGCACGTCTCGCCATCCGACAAAGGAAACAGAGATGTCGAAGGCAGAGAGCCGTTAGCACCCACCTGGGGGAGTGGTACGGCTGAAAATAGGCATGACTCACACTTGGCGGGGGAGGGCCAAACCACGGTTCCAGCAAGCCTTCCCCCGCCTTAAATGCCACCAAAAGCATTTGGGGAGCAGAACCGTGCATCCTGTAGGTACAGCTCTGTGTGTGCGTGCAGATCACGCAGCCACCCAGCTGCCCAGATGTCGCTCCCCCAAGAGTCACGTGTCCCAGGAGGGCCTTAGGGCTCCACTGCTCATGTTACACAGAGTACAGCCAGAACCATCTGGCCAGGCCTGGAGCCCACTCAGAGTCCCTGCATAAACACATCCCGTCACTTAGGAAAACAGAATTATATTTTCCATAGTGAAGAAATAAATCTCTAGGGGGTATTTACGAAAATGTATACTCTGCTAAGGGACAGTGGGTTTTTTGCCAATTAGCTAGAACAGGGTCTTTGCACAGCATAACAAAAAAAAAAAAAAAAAAAAAAGTGAGTGAGGAAAGGAAAGTCCAGTTAGGTCCATGTTCAAAATAAACAATCTTTACAGTTACAGACAGTCCCTGGTTTATACCCAAGCTGAGTTCCAGGGTTGTCTTTCCAAGTCAGCCGTTTGGAGCCTGACATGTACTTTCCCATAGAAATTATGCCCGTTGGTCATAAAGTTAACCCACAGCCGTCTCTTCCCCGATAGTGTATGGAAGTACATTACCGCCTTCATATCACCTCTGCATTGACTCTGTGAGAAGATAAATTCTGATGTCCAGAGCAGGTCAAGGCAGGGCCAGAACTGGGGAGGGATGGGTGATGAGTGACAGCAGCCTCAGGAGTATGGGACGGGGCAGTGAGACTTGGTGGCCATTGGCTTTTGGTGTGAGTACCAGCACCCCTTGTGCTCTGGCAAGATCTGTAAACTCCCTTAGCCCCGGTCAGTTCACCTCTGAACAGTTCCCACCTTACGTTGTTGCTGTCGGGACAATGAAGTGACAGCAAGGATACAGAGCACAAGTTACAGGGCTTGGCCCCAAACAAGAGCTTGGGGGAAAAACTGCAGTTACCTTCATGTGCAAAAGAGAACTTGATTATGAAATCTGAGTGTTTCAGGATTTGAGGGACTTTGCTCAGTGTTTCCAACAAAGGGCAGGACCGCATCTGTTTTACCCTAAAATGATATCCATGCCTGGCCTGTCGCAGTCTCTAACAAGGATTGGTGGATGGATGGACAGATGGGCAGACAGATGGATAGGTAGATAGATGGACACATGGATGGATGGATGGATGGATGGATGGATGGATGGACAGATGGATGGGTAGATAGGTTGACACATGGATGGATGGATGGATGGATGGATGGATGGATGGACAGATGGACAGACAGATGGATGGGTAGATAGGTTGACAGAGAGGTGGATGGATGGATGGATGGATGGATGGATAATGTGTAGATGGATGATTGGATGGGTGGGTGGATGGATAGGTAGATGAGTAGATGGATGGATAGATGACAGAGAGATGGACTGATGGATGAATGAAGGTATGAAGATCAAAAGCATTCTGTCTTCTTTTCCTTCACCATTGTCTCTGGCTTGAGTCCAAAGGCCTCTTCTCAGGGCCCCCCACTGCTTAGCACTGCCATAGGCTTTGATGCCATTGTCTCCCACCCAGTCATTGAAATTCTCTGGCTCCAGCTCTGAGGAATCATCTCTTTGTGCCACCTCTTCCTTAGTCTCCTTCCCTGTCTTCTGGCCCCTCGGGTGCCATTTCCATGGAGATGTTCTCCATGACTATCCTTCAGCCCAGTTCTCCCTTTCTCCCCTCTCTATGGGCATCATTATCCCACAGGGTCAGCTCTCATTTCTGGCCTTGATTTCTTACCTGAGCAACAAAGTGAAGTTTACTATGCCCAATGGTTATTTTCCTACTGTGGTCTCACTAGCACCTTAAGTCCCAAACTAGAATACTCTCTTTCTCTTGTTACCTTCCCCAAACAGTCTGTTCCTCCTCCTGGGTCTCTGGCCCCTGCCCTTGCGGCACAGGCTTGAACTCTCAGACTCCCCATTTCATCATTCAGGTGATGAGAATGTGTTCTGGTGTTTCTTCATGCCCTCTCGGTCTCACTCCTTCACCGGAATTCAGGACCTGCTCTCTCTTTCCTGGTCTTTTGAGCCATCATCTGTTATAGTCAGGGAAATAAACACCAGCTGCTCCAACAGACAAACCTTCAAGTCACAGTGGCCAGAGTGTCCTCTCTTTCACTGTATTGGATATCTACTGCTGTGTGCAAACCATTCCAAGATTCAGTGGCTCGAAACAGGAACCATGATTTTGAGTGTTGACTGGACTCAGGTGGTTTTTCTCTTCCACATGATGTTGGCTGGGGATACTGTCATCGAGGGCCTCGACTGAACTGGAATGGCTCCCTCAGATGTCTGGCCCCTTGGAAGGAATGGGCAGGACAGTGGACTCCGCTGGAACACTGAAACAGCTGAGTACCTTTCTCTCTCCATGTAGCCCCAGGCGTCACCCCGTTTACTTAGTAAGGTCAACAGGGTAGCTAGACTTCTCATGTGGCATCTCAGGGCTCCCCAAGTGGGAAAACATCAGCTGCCAGGCCTGCTTAGGACTTGTATCCCTAAATGACCATCACTTATGCCACATTCTGTTGATTCAAGGGAGTCAGAGGACCAGCCCATAGTCAGTATGGGGGGGGGGGCACTACACAAGGATATCACTATACTAACCATCTCATCCCTTGTGTGATGGTTTTGGTGGTAGGGCCCTTGAGAGGTGATTAGGTCATGAGGCAGAACCCTCATGAGTGGGATTAGTACCCTTATAAAAAAGACCCCAGAGAGCTTCCTCACCTGTTCCACCATGGGGGAGGGGGGACACCTCTATATAAGAGAGCTATCTATGAAGCACAAAGCTCTCATCAAACACTGAATCTGCCAGGGCCTTGATCTTGGACTTTCCAGCCTCCAGAACTGTAAGAAATAAATATCTGTCATTTATAAGTCACCCAGACCAGAGTATTTTGTTATAGCAGCTCAAACAAACTAAAACAGATGTGGACATTAGGAGGTATGGCTCAGTAAGGCCATCTTTGAAGACTAGTGACCACATTCATTCAGGTCACAGTCCTCAGCAGGACTAGATAACATCATTTGAAATTTGTGGACTTCAAAGTTGGCATGACAGAGGAAAAGAGAGAAAGGGAGAGAGCTGGAGAAAGTACAGTGACTTCTAAATCCCTCTGCACATCAGCCAGAACTAGTCCTATGACCCCAGCATGACTGCAAGGAAAGCTTGGAAATGGGGAGGAGCAGGTGACTATTTGGTAAGCCCTCATGGCCTCTGCCCCATCCTCTGTGTCCTCTAAGGATGGTCCCTGTGTCAGTGGGCACAAGCAGACTCCCATTCACTGCGGGTGGGTGTGTAAATGGTGACAGCCTCTGCCGGAGGCAGTGTGGCCTCCCCAGCCTCCTGCTTGCTCCTGGGCTGGGTGTGGAGACCACAGAATCTGTGGGCCCTCCAGGCTCTAAGACTCAGTGGGGATGACTAGGCTACAGAAGATGAAGTCTTAAGAACTTCAGGACACCAGTCTCCTGTCCTCTTTACAGAGTATTCTGTAGTATTGGCCAGAATGGAGAGGAACTCATTCCTCTCCAGGGTGGAGGCTGCTGGTGTGTCCCTGCTGGTTCCCACCTAGTGGAGGAGAACACACAGTATCATTGTGGGAGGCAGAATTGACCACATTGGGCAAGTTGATTTGTGTAGCCTTTTCACTACACTGTGCCCAATTCAGGGTGCCGTATTAGTACAAAGGTGGAGAAACCAGAGAGAAATCCAAAAACAACAAAACCGCTTGACCTATAAGTGAAGGTGGAAGGGATTGGGATTAACTCATCAAACGAACAGGAAATGACTCAGTGTCAAATGCCTGTAAGCAGCAAGTCAAGAGTGTGGACATGGGTGTCGAATGGACCTGGCTTGGATGGCTGGCTCCATCGTTTACCAGCTGTGGGGCATTAGTCATGTTACTTAACCTCTCTGAATGTCACGTTCCTCATCTGTAAAGTGGCCAAAGTCGTATTAGCTCCCTCGTAGTGTTCTTGTGACCGTTAAATTAAATCATGTGCGCACTGGGCTCGTGGTAAGCATTCAGTAAATGTGGGCGGTGTTCTTGCTGTTGATGTGGTTATACTTCTTTCCAACTTTGTTGGAATAACATGATAATTTCTACAAGTAATGAGGTTACTTGAGAGGGAAATCATTAACAGTCAAGGACCTCAACAGATCCTTAGTGTGGCAGAGCAAACCCTCCCAGCCCCAGCCCCTGTCCACCTCTTCCACAGGATCCTACCTCACACCACACACACCATCCCTGAAGAAGAACTTACAGTTTGAACTTGTTACGGTTCTTCTGGATCAATCTGGATGTACTTAAGCAAACTGAAGGCGTACTGAAATCCAAGCAAGCACTAAAGATGCAGAATTCAGGAGGGGCAAGCACCAGGCAGCTCTTGGAGAGGGAAGGACTTCAGAAGCCATGCCATGTCTTCTGGGTTTCAGAGTCACGTGGAAGACAACCTGGGTCCCCAGGAGGACAAATGGCCAGGGGTGGGGAAAGTGTACTTCAGGGAAGGCCCTGCCAGAGAGTGAACGAAGCAGGGTCAGTCTCTCTGACAATCAGCCTCAGCATAATCCAGTCGGCATGGCCTGGAGTGGAACCCACGTGCCACCGAGCGGAAGAGATGATCCCGAGGCTTTCGGCACAAGCACGTTTTATTTTATCAGGAAGGAACCCTGCTGAGCACACCAAACTCTTGGTTTTATGGGGATTACTGCTGAGGAAACATAAAAAATAGGCCTTTACTTTATAAAAGAACGCATTTTAAAGTTTTAAGCAAATAGAGGGGGCCCGTACCTGGAAACAGCAAGTCACAAAGGGGCTTCGTGGATTAATGCAGCTTGAGGAATGTGGCCTCAAATCAGGAGTTGTAAAAAGCGCATTATAAATGTAAGTGTTCTGATGAATCCAGTGGCCTAAGTGCCAAGGCTTTCAGGGACCAGCCAGGAAATCACAGTGAGCAAAGTGGGCCAGGGAAGATAGAAGAGGGAGCAGCGGAGGCCGTGGCGGACAGAGGAGGGCACGATCGAGCCGGATGCACTCCATTCACCTGCTGCAGTGGGGAAATGCAGGCCCAGCGCTGGTGGATCTCCACTTTCAAAGAGAGGTTGGAGATTGGGGATTTTTATGAGAATTTTCCAGATTTTTCAATGTGAGTGACTGACTCAAAAGTTGTCAAGCAATGGGAGAACCACCCGTGGCATGTCACAGACTGAAGCCCAGCCCTGGCCGTGCAGCCTCCAGCCCCACTGAGAGAGACCCGAATGCACATCTGTGGGGGCCACCCTGCCCCTCGTTCTTCTCTCAGCATGGAGAAAGGGCCGTGTCACCAGGCTCGGGGATAAACGGGGAACCGAGAAAGTCACCTGCCTCTTCCTCCTGAAAGATGAAAATGTTACTTAAGGAGGGTCCTTTTGTTTCAGTGATGCATCATTATGAAAGTGTTCAAACATACAGGAAGGGTGAAAGAATATTACAGCGAATGTCCTTATCTCCACCACCTAGGTTCCGCCATTAATAATTCGCGGTATTTGCTTTATCGCATACCCACCCGTCTATCCGTCCCTCCAGCCACCATCTACATAGACTCGTAATGAGGCTCCGGGCAGATTAGCAGGGATGAGGTCTTGGAAGATGTCCCGGCTCCTTTCAGATTCGTATCCTGACTTTTCCTTCCTCTGCTCTGATTTAAGGGAAATAGGATTCCCAGGCCCTGTCGTCTTCTAGCTTGTGGGAGCAGGCAGAGACACTGGTAGAGGCCGACAGGCAGGAGAGGGATTTGGGCATTTCTACTTCCCTCTCTCTGTTTTAGGTGGTCCCCAACTGCACTAGAAGGGACCCGCCAGTCATCCTCCTGGGGTCTCGTCTCCTACCTGACATGCCTGAAGTGACTCCAGCATCTATTAGGTGGCCGGAGATCCTGGGCTCCAGAAACACCTCCTCCTCCTCCCTTTGACCCTCTAGTCCTAGAGGGGACCGTGACTTCCTGCTCTTGTCGATGTCTTGATTGCCTTACCATTCTGTATTTCACCCCTTACCTCCCTCCATCACCGTGGAAACACTTCCCTGCATCGCATCCTCTATCTGAAATCAGCAATGTGGATTCTATTGTCTTGATTGGATCCAGGCTGAAACAAGAGGTTAGTACATCTGTGACCCTCGGTCTTCTGGGAGGCACAGGCCACGACACGAGATCCTTGTTGTGGACAACACCTGTGAAAGAAGGAGGGGAGGGGGCTGTAGAGGAGGAGACAGCCTCAGAACCACCATGATGGAGGCTATCTGACACCAGCCAGGAGGAAGAGGGTCGCATGGACCAGCCCTCAGAAGGTCCTGCGGGGGTAGGAAGGACCAGGCTCTATCGTCCACTGTGCCCAGAACCTGCCAGGAGCTGCTGACCAGGAGAAGCCTTGGCCCACACACCCCTTCAGGGTCCTAAAGGTGTTGCAGCTGGAGGCTTCCCCACAAACTCACCCACTTTCCAGAAAGTTCTTCCTTGAAGGGAGAGCCAAGTGGTATGGCTCCATATCCACAAAAGCAAGCCCCTCCTCTGGTTTTTAAATTTTTTTTAATGTTTATTCATTTTTGAGAGAGGGAGAGACAGAGCATGAACAGGGGAGAGAGAGAGAGAGAGAGAGAGAGAGAGAGAGAGAGTGAGAGTGAGAGAGAGAGAGTGAGAGAGAGAGAGCGCAACGGAATCTGAAGCAGGCTCCGAGTTGTCAGCACAGAGCCCGACGCGGGGCTTGAACCCACAAGTCATGAGATCATGACCTGAGCCGAAGTGAGATGCTTAACCCACTGAGCCGCCCAGGTGCCCCTCCATGGGGACTTATAAGTTAGTGATTAATCACATGGGTCATAGTGGATGGGATGGTTGG
Source organism: Panthera tigris (assembly GCF_018350195.1). Lineage (NCBI taxonomy): Eukaryota > Metazoa > Chordata > Mammalia > Carnivora > Felidae > Panthera > Panthera tigris. Next base: position 216,445,073 of record NC_056667.1, read on the forward strand.
GGCCCAGCTGAAATCAGTTAAATGCAGAGAAATGTTTTAAGAGATAAATCTCATCCAGTTGTCAACTGGGACATGAGAAACTGTGCTCTAAAACTGACGACCAGAACCAGCTCTAGCCGCTGGACTGAAACACTCCCGCTCAGACTTAAAACCTTTGTCATCAGTTATAATTTATAGCCAATAAAATGTGCTTCTTTAAATGCACATTTCAGTGATTTTTGATGAATGTATACACCTATGTATCTGAAGAGTACATCTTGATGAATTACAACGTAGCCACCACCTCAATGAGGATATAAAACGTTTCCATCACCTCCAAAAGGGCCCCCTGTGCCTCTTAGTAGTCAACCTCCACCCTCAGCACCAGACAACTGCTTACCCAAACCAAATCGGATTTCTCTACTCCAGAGTTTCCTATCAATGGAAGCTGATTCTACCCTGTTCGCTTTTGTGTCCGACTTCTTTCATTCAGCATAATGTCTTTGAGAGTCAGATTGCTCTGCGTATCATCGGTTTGTCATTTTTACTGAGGATACGCTAGCATTCCCTTTCACGAATGACCCCACTTTGTGTACCCAGCCACCTGTTGACAGACGTTTGCATTATTTCTGGTTGTAGACAACGATGTCCTGCCCTGCTGTCACCAGGTTTCATTTCTCTGCAACTCGTTCATTGTTTTAATATTTTCCTTTCGGGTAATGGTAGAATCGCATGTAGCTCTTAAGAAACACTACAAAGAGACCCAAATGTCCTTTACCCAGCTTCCATCAAAGGCAGCATCTTGTATGACGATAGAACAGTACCAAGACCAAGAAAGTGATCTTGCTACAATTCGTCGACCTTATTCAGATTTACCAGCTATGTATGTGCTCATGTGTGTGTGCGTGTGTGTGAGCGTGTGTTTAGTTCTGTGCAACTTTATCACACGTATAGATTCGTGTGACCCCCACCACGCTGAGGAGGCAGACCAATTCCATCACAGGATCCCTTTTGTAGCCACAGCCTCCTCCCTGTCCCCCTCCATAACCTGGCAACCACTCGTCTATCCGCTGCTCTAAGTTTATCGCAGCAATGCTATTTACATGGAATCATGCAATTTGTGATGTTTGGAGGCTAACTTTTTTCGTGCAGCATAATTCCCTTAAGACCTATCCCAGGTCTTTATGTGTATCAACGGCTTGTGCCTTCTTATCGCTGGGAAGTATTTCAAGATATCAACGCATGAGTTGGTTTAACATTTCACCCCCTGAAGGACACTGAGTTATTCCCAGCTTAGGACTAATACAAATAAGGCTTCTATGAACGTTTGTATACAGATTTTTTGTGTGAACACGAGCTTTCCAATTTCTGGAAGAAATGCCCAATGGTGCAATTGCAGGGCTCTATGGTAAGGGCATGTTTAGTCTTGTAGGATAGATACTGCCGTATTCTTTTCCAGAGGGGTTACACCCTCTTACATCTCCGCAAGCAAGCTTAAGTGGCCTAGTTGTTCCTCGTCCCTGCCAGCATTTGATGATACCACAATTTTTTGTTTTAGCTATTCTTACAGGTAGAAATATGTCATTTGTGGTTTTCTTTTGCATTCGCCCCATGACTAATGCTGAGCATCTTTTCACGTGCTCATTTACTATCTGTGTGTCCTGTTTGGTGACATGTCTGTTCATGCCTTTAACCCATTTTCTAATTGGATTGTTTGGGTTTTAGTTGGTTTCACTGTTGACTTTTAAGAGTTCTTTATATATTCTAGATACTAATCCTTTGTTGCAAGTATGTTCCCCCGGTGGGTTGCTTTTCTTTTTAGCCTCTTAACAGATTCTTTCACAGAGCAAGAGTTTTTAGTTTTGATGCCGTCCCATTTATCCCATTTATCCATTTTTTTCTTGTTTTTCTATTCTTGTTTTTCTGTTTTTAATATTTATTTATTTATTCTGAGAGAGAAGGAGAGCTAGCAAGCATGCGAGTTGGGGGACGGGCAGAGAGAGAGAGAATCCCAAGCAGGCTCTGCACTGTGAGCACAGAATCTGACATGGGGCTCGATCCCACAAATCATGAGATCATGACCTGAGCTGAAGCCAAGAGTCAGACGCTTAACTGACTGAGCCACCCAGGTGCCCCCCTCTTCCTTTCTTTCTTTTGGTGTCAGGTCAAACAACTAACTCTTCACCTAGGCCTGGTTTAAAATATTTTCTTCATAAACATTTAGTCATTTTATATTTTACATTTAAGTCTGTGATTCCTTTTGAGTTGAGTTTTGTGTAACATGTGAGATTTAGGTTGAAGATCATCTCATTGCCCACAGATGTCCATTGGCTTTCACACCATTTGTTGCAAAGGCTCGCCTTCCTTCATTGGGCTGCCCTCACACCTTTGACAAGTATCAGTTGGGCATACGTGTGTGGATCTATTTCTGGGTTCTCCATTTGTTCTATTGACCTGTGAGTCTTTCCCTGTGGCAATTTCATACAGTCTTGATTACCGTAGCTATATCATGACCCTAACATCATAACCCATTCTTTAAAAAAAAATAATAAATTTGAACTAAATTTCTCTTTAACTTCTTTCACATACTTTGAAGATCTCACCGGAGATGGGACACAAGTGAGAGTCAGGAAAGTAACACAGAAGGTCCTGAGCTAAGCCAATTCTTGAGCAAGGAGGAGGATGGGAAAGGCTCAGCAGGATTCCCACTCCCACGGGGTGGTGGTGGAGTAGGGCTTTAGTCACATGGCACTGGAGATTGGCACACAGGGCAGGAAGTTTTGGTAAAGGTCCTGCCATTGGGCTAGACCAACCCCAAGACACAGAGCACTTAAAGGAATTATACCAGAGGGATGCTCAGTGCCACATTTTTGTGCACACGGAGCCATTACTGGAGGCTACTTATTGGTAACCCCAAGACTCTGTGTCTGAGGCATCTTTCCTGAAAATAGGAGCCTCAATCCACAAGGGGCAGGGAGCTGATAGATAAAACCTCATCCTCCTCAACCCAGGATGGAATGACTCAGAGGTATGGTCTCTCCTGCCTTCCCATCTCCAGGCAGGCATGGGCTCCAGCTGCCCATGGGGGCAAACATCTTGATCATATACTCTTTCACCTCAATTCCTTGTCCTACATTTCCCACTCACCCTGCAGGTGCCTCCCTGGGGTGGCTTCTGAAAATTAATTATTTGCATCAAATGTGCTCAGGGTCTCCTTCTAGGGGACACAAACCAAGACAGGGGCCGAGGGCTGACTTTGAGCTGGTTGCCCTTGGCCTACAGTTTGTGTTGGTGCCATATTGCTGTCACTGCATGTCTGGATTCTTATAAACCAGCCATTCCCTAAAAATTCCCATTCTTGTGTGATGAAACCTCCTGTCTCAACTAACAGCAACCTGCATCTTAGGTATTTTAACCTGGAGACTTGGGGAGGGGGGCAATTATTTGAATGCTGTACTTTATTCTTAGCTTATAAAAAGGAGTAGTGATGTGGGACTGAAATTGTCGCCCCAAAATTTATATGCTGAGCCCTCATCACCCTCCTCAGTATGACTATATTTGGATATTGGACTTACAGGGAGGTCCCTAAATTTTAATGAGGTCGTCAGGGTAGGGGCTCTGATCTAATAGGATTGGTGTCCCTATGAGAAGAAAGAGACCACAGATCTCTCTCTCTCTCTCTCTCTCTCACACACACACACACACACACACACACACACACACACACACAGAGTGAGGCAAGGCCACGTGAAGGCCATATGAGGACACAGCAAGAAGGCAACCATCTGAAGCCAGGAAGGAAATTCTCTCCAAGAATCAACCAAGACCTTGGTTTTGGACTTCTGGCCTCCAAAACTATTCAAAAAGAGATTTCTTCTGTTTGAGCCACTCAGCCTATGCTCTTTTGTTATAGCAGCCCAAGCAGGCTAATACAAGTAGTAGATAGATGGGGGGGGGGGAGACAGGGAGTGATGGGGGAGGGAAGGAAGGAAGGAGATGAGGAAGCTAGTTCATACTAGTGAAGAGTCTCCTTAACTCAAAACAACTGAGACCGTGGGGGGAAATCTTTAGAAAGGCCAGAAGCGGGGAGTCAGCTTTGATCAACACTCACGGTACCAAAGGAAAGGAACCAAAGTAAATGACACATTAGAGTACTAGAAATGCTTCCCACGAGATCTGAAAGAGGCATGACTATGGAATTCTGTCATCTTCTCTGGGTCTTATGGAACCAACTCGTCTCGTCTCCACAAGTAAGCTTCTGCTCAGCTCCCGGCCCCCCTTGTCTGACGGGGGCAGAGGGCACGAGTGCCCAAATCTGAGCAGCACTGGGGACAGAGCCGCCCCGGCTGCCCCACCAGGGCTCTGCACTCGTGTGCAGGGACACACAGATGCACCTGAGGGGCTCTCACCACCTGACTGGGGAAGCTCTCCCAAGAGGCTCGCTTCCCAGGCTGGCAAACGTGGTTCCAGATTTGACACAGGGGATGTTTTTGGCCGAACCGCTGCTGACTCTAGCATCCAGACGTCTGAAATCGTTCTGCCTGGGAAATCAAGCAGAGACGTTGTAAGATTCCAAAGACCAGCAACTTGAAACTGGACACCTAAAGACGTGGCAAGCCATTTAGCAAAAGAGCCTAAACGTTAAAGCACTAAAGCATGCCCCTTAGGTCTGCTCAGGAGAAATCTGCCTTCTTCTAGGTGCCTCAGACCCTAACGGAGACCAGATGGGCAGGCTCACAGCCACCCAAGCTCCTCACAGTGGGTGGGGAGGGTTGTTTAGGCTCACTGTGGGCTCCGGGTCGGGGCAGATGGGCTCGTCACGCCGATGGGGGTATGCCGCGGGGCTGGGAGTATGTGTGGTCGCTCTGGACCTGTGCTCACCATCCCGAGCACCCCCCACCCAATCCCGGGCTCCAGGCGTGCAGGGTCAGCCTCAATAACCCACTCCGGCCAATGGAGGGCAGCAGAGGGCAGCAGAAACCAGCCTGCTGTTCAGGCACCAGGGAGCCTGTCCCTAAAGGGTGGTGGCTGAGAGTGCCCAGGCCCAGAAGGAAGCTCTCCCGGGATCCCAGCCCGGTGAAGCTGTTGGACAGAGGCGGACAGAGTCATCGGGCTCCTGCGGCACGGGCCCTTGGGGACGCTGGTTCTTTCCTCCATTCCGGGAGGAGCCACTGGCTGGCTTAGACGTCAGGGTCAGACCTGTGTGCCGCTCTCCCTCCCGAGCTCCTGAAGGGTGGCGCTCCTGCTACGTGCACCTGCTATGTGCCAAGGCCAGAGTTGCCGCCAGCCTGAGGCGGAGGAAAGGCCCGCATGGGGGCTCAGCACTGCAGGCCCAATGTCTGAGCGTGTGGCAAGGACGGGGTGCAAAGCAGGGCTCGGACGGAGCCCCGGAGCACCAGGCCACGCAGCCGAAGGACTCAGGGCCCCGGGGAACAGGGAAGGCTAATGAGGAGATGTGCGTGCCAGAAGCTCCCTAGCAGAGAGGTGAGTCATTTGGCTGCAGGGATGAGTAAGGCAGCACTGGGAATCTCTCTAGGGGGTTCGTTCCAGGCCCCGGGTGCTGGGGCCGGGTCAGGCTGTGGTGGGAGAGCGGAAGGAGGGTCTTGGAGGGAAGGGTATTAGAGAGGCAGACGTGGAGTCCTGATGCCTGATGGAGCCCAGGGTGACTCCCGCCCGGGGTCTGGCCCAATCATCACCAAATTCGGGATCAGTAGAGTTGCCTTCAGCCATCAACTTCCCAAGGATCACCGAGGCCCGGAGCCCATGCTCGCTCCGAGACAGGCCTGAGTGGGAACCCCAGCTCCACCCACACTGCCCAGTGGCCTCTGGAAAGTCACTTAACTGGCACTCATCCTGTCCGAGCCTCTGTTTCTTGACCCATAAAATGGGGCTGTGTATAGCAGTGCTTACCCCCCACAGGAGTGCTGTGGGGACTGAGATCATGTACGTGACACTAAGCACAGGGCCGTGCGTGGTTTAAAGGCTCAGAGTCTGGGAGCCACTGAACATCACATGGCCATCACTTGATGTGTAGCAGGAGCAAGTGACCGTCAGCTGGGCCCGGGGCAGGCCCTGGAGGCTGCTCCCAGAGTGACTGCCCGGGAGCTCACGTGGCCAGGCTGGTCAGGTGCCTGGGATTCAGGCAGCAACCTCTCCGTTCACCAGCCGCTGCTCATGAGGGCCCCCGAGGATCCAGGGTGGGGACCGAGAGGGTTGCTGGAACTCAGAAGCCCAGGGCCACGTGGGGCGATCTTGTGCAGGACCCCCGTCTGCCCCTCTGGAGGCCCTCCCACCCCCTGCATCCTGCCGTGTGTCCCAGACTCTGACCTCTGCTGCCCACACGCGCTGAGGCCCTGCCTTCTGGCTTCCGCGTGGGCTCAGCCGATGACGGGCGCCAGCCGGGACCCGGAGCGCGGGGAGCCAGGCCGTGGTCCTTACCCCCCTGCCTCCCCGCTCATGGCCCTCGCTGTGCCCTACCCCACAGTGCTGCAGGCACAGCGGCTCTGCCAGCCACGTCCGGAAACCACTCCCTCCTCTGCCCCTTAAGGCCTAAGGTGGCAAATGGCTTTCTCTGTGACTCCTGTGGCTCCAGGAGCAACTCAGCCTCCCTCCCTGGTTCCCTTAACTCCACCCACACCTCTGCCTGGAGAGGGGGTGGTGCCCTGCCCAGCCCCTGGCCGGCAGGGAGAAGGCACTCAGGGAGGCCCCTGGGGTGCACAGCCTGGAGCCCCCGTGAGGCCAGGATAAGAGAGCCCGGGCTTTGTGCTCAGGCCGGGAGCCCTTAGGTTACCAAGTCCTGCAGGGGAGACCAGACAGCACAAAACCCAGGGTGTGGGGACAGAGGTCCCAGAGCCGCCCCGGCTCAGACTTGCTGTGGGTTAGTTAGGCTGAGTGACGACACCAGAGGACACACACCCACCAGGGAAGCCCCCGCAGGTAGGAGATGCTGGGCGTGATCGGGCAGCGAGAAGGAGCCCTTCCCAGAGTCTGTACGGAGCCCTCGCTCCATAGAGCGGAGCCTGGAGCCCGGGACACGTGTTCCAACAGCCACAGTGGTCCGGCCCCTCGCCAGAAACCACACAACCCATGACATGACTAACCTGCCAACAGAGACAGCCAGCTTCCCATTGTTTCCTGGGAAATGGCAAGCCCAGATCCCACGCCTTCACATCCTGAGAATTAGAAATAGCGTCTCGCCCCTTCTCCCCTCCAGCCCCCACCCCCGCCGGGGCCACCCGCCCACGCACTGTCCCCCGCCCTACAGCTGTGGCCGGATGGGATGCCCCTCCAGGGCCTGCCCCATGGAGGGAGGCAGGGACCGGGCCTCCCCGGGTGGGGGTGGTTCGGGTCAGAGAGGGAGTCGTTGGAGGTTGGGTCTTCCTAGAAGTAGCTGCTAATTGGGGTTGGGAAAGAGGGTACAGCTCTGAATGGAACAGCCCCAGGCAGCTGTGGGTGGGTCCCTGGAGGCATCTGCAGGCCTCGAGGTCCTGGGGCTGTGAAGGCACTGGGCCGGGGATCTTGACCCTGTACTTGAGGACAGAGGGAAATCCCAGAAGGCCCATTCCCCCGCCCCCACCCTCTGAAGGCCCAGGACTCCCTTAGCTGCGCTCCGGGATCAGAAAGTCAAGTGATGCAAGGGGCCGATGGAGTTAGCAGCAGGTCCCAGACGACAGCCTGCTGAGAAGTGACTCCGAGGGGCCAAGTCAAGGGGACTTAGACCACCAACCAGCTAGGCAGGGGCACCGGGAGATGAGACTTCTTTTTTAATCTGCTATTAAAAACAAAACAGAGCGAAACAAAAAAGCATTCAAGTAACTACTGTGGATAAAAACACTTGGCTTGGGGGCACCTGGGTGGCTCAGTCAGTAAAGCGTCTGACTTCGGCTCAGGTCACGATCTCACGGTTCGTGAGTTCGAGCCCCACGTCAGGCTCTGTGCTGACAGCTCAGAGTCTGGAACCTGCTTCCCATTCTGTGTCTCCCTCTCTCTCTGCACCCCGTCCCCCTCGTGATCTCTCTCTCTCTCTCTCTCTGTCTCTCAAAAATAAAATAAACATTAAAAAAAAAAAAAGCCACTTGGCTGGAGGGCCCAGTGCTAAATTTCCATAACTTATCTACAGTCTGGTTTTATTTTGTGTTTGTTTTTTTAACGTTTATTTATTTTTGAGACAGAGAGAGACAGAGCATGAACAGGGGAGGGGCAGAGAGAGAGGGAGACACAGAATCTGAAACAGGCTCCAGGCTCTGAGCTGTCAGCACAGAGCCCGACGCAGGGCTCGAACTCACAGACCGTGAGATCATGACCTGAGCCGAAGTCGGACGCTTAACCGACCAAGTCACCCAGGCGCCCCAGTCTGGTTTTATTTTGAATCACACGATTGGGAGGGAGGAAGAGTAGGGCCACCTAATATGTCCAGTGTTCTGGGTTTACAGGTCCTAGTTGCCACTGATTCCCCATAATAGTGTGGCTTGTGACGAGAGTCTCCCAGTAAAAGGGCATGAGGCTGGGGGCCCTGTGTTCCAAGGAGTCAGGGCCCCCGGGAGCCCACAAGGAAGGACTGGAGAGCAGAGGGCCAGCATTCCGGGGTTTCTCTGTTGCTGCCGGGCTCCTCCGGGGGCGGGGGCCACAGGGGCCACATGCAGCCCCACCCAAGGGGCAGATGTGCGACGGTGGGGCGCCTGCATGCTTGTGAGGGGCTCACCCTCCAGCAGAAACCACATCCCTGCCTTTAATTATGCATTGAAGTTAAACTCCCTGGAAGCTTGTTGGCCGTGCGGAAAGCCTTGAGGCCCCAGCCAGGCCTGGATTGGGGGAAGGTACCCGGAGGGGGAGGTGGGTACAGGGGAAGGAGTTGGGCTAGTGAGAGAAGGCATCCACACTGCATTGGAAATCTCATCGCTCAGCACAGGGCCCTCATTCCAGCCGCAGGGGGACCCATCCACGCTGCACAGAATTCTGTTGAAGGCTCGCCTGTGCCCTCTGAGCCCAGACGCCAGAGCTGGGGAAACAGTCCCAGGGTTAAATGTGGGCAAGCTGAGGCCACCACGGGCAGGAGTGTGGGCCCCCACGCCAGCTGGCCTTAGGAGGATGATGGCCCCGCTCCTGCCCGCCCACCCCTTTAGAGCAGGGCTCCCTCTGTCCCTCCCCAAGCTGCCATCCGGGGCAGGAGGCTGTGTGCCAGTCCTGCCGCTGTTGGGGATCAGCCTTGGAAGATGCGTCCAGCCCTCGGCAAAGACAGACCCACGGTGAGAACGCAGGAAGGAGAGGCAGGGAGGACAGACGTCCCCGTGTGATGAGCACCGTCCTAAGGGTCTTTAAAATCCTCGAATGGAGCCAGGTGCCAGGAAGGTAGGGCAGGTGCATTCCTACTCCACCTGGTAAGTACTGTGCATCTTAGACAACGCCCGCCCCTCCATTTAGTGCCCTCTCACATGGGGACAGCTCTGGTACCTTCCTCGTGGGAGGCTGTGCGTATGGACTGTGACCACGGGGGTAAATCCTACAGAAGAGCGCCTGGCACTCAACGAACCGACCCCAGCCTTGCAGCACAGTGAGGCTGACAGTCTCCTCTGAGATGACACAGCAAGGGTGACATCCAGTCTCCCAATTCGGACTGTTGGTGTTTTTATAGACCGATGATTTGTAATCGACTGTCCTCGATGTGAAATGAAAGCATTTCTCTGACACCGATTTATGAAGCATGTTTACGACAGCTGCGTTCAAATCCTCGTCAGGTCCTTCCGACCTCGGATTCATCTACGTACTCCCACCTGCTGTCCTTGCCCGTCCCAGAGGCATCCCTGGATCTCGGTATGGTGGGGATTTCGTGCTGTGTCCTAGACACTCTGGTTATCGTGTTAGGAGACTTGATCCCAACGAAATGTATTTCAGCAGATAATCGCCCAGCTTCCGTTGAGGTCGAACTTGCGGGCGTCAGCTCCAAGGACGGCTTAGTTTTTGGAACACACGCTGTGTCATTTAGGTCCGCTTCATTCTTCCCGTGCTGCTGGGGCTGCGGCTCCGTCCCTGCAGGTGTGGTCCCCGGGGGCAGAGGTCCCTGGGCCCGGGTGTCCTTACATCACCAGGCGGAGGGCAGCGAGACACATGGCTCCTGCGGCTGTAGGCAGGCGGGCCCCCGGGGGTCCGGCTGTGGAGGGGCCGGGACAGTCGCGGCTGCTCCCAGATCGGCCGGCCTGCTGCAGCCCGGTGGCTGAGCGGGGCTGGGGCTGTTCACTGAGTCTCTGTTGGGTTCCCCTTTCCCAGCCTCTTGGCCAGAGAAAGTAGGCTTTTTGAGATTTTCTTTTCATCTCTGCCTGTTGGAGGTTCTGACTACAGGTCTTTCTGGCACCCAGATAAAATGAAAACCCAGCGAACATCATTCCTCGGGCCCTGAGATCTCCGGCCTCCACCTTCTTGCAGCCTATGTTTTGTCCACGGTGAACTCAAAATCATTTTCAGGGGGTCAGGTTATTTTTAGAATAGAGGAACCGGGGAAAGGAAGTCCAGCATCATTTTTCCAGAATCAAAATCCTAAGTCCTTTATAACCACACGTTCCAAACCTTCTCTCACCAGGTCCCACTAAATACCCCCAAATACACACTAAATACCCCCAAATAGTTCCACGGGGCTGGCTGGTCTTCTCAGGGGATGGTTCCGGATAAAGGGCTCATCGTCAGTCGGATAAAGTAAGATCAGCCTTGGCGAGAGGAAGCCTGTGCTGCTGGACCCACGGTGCAGACCTCCAGGTGACCAGGGACAGAGGCTGGCCTCTGACGGAGGATGAGTCCCCAGCACACCCACTGGCTCAGCGTCTCCTCTGCAGGGGACGGCCTCTGGTGAGCACTGATCTGAGATAAAAACGCAAACGTGGTGCCCACTCCCATCTTGGATCTTGGGAGAGACACGTGGCTCCTCGTCTCGGATCTTCCCATCTTCCTTCCTCTGGTTCCCTGACCAACCAGAGAGGCTCGCACCACAGCCCGGACCCGCTCAGACCCTCCCGTGCTTGCAGCCCGGCTCAAACCTGTCAGCCTTCCAGGTCACTTGCTAACTGGACTGGAGCCCTATTCCCACGTGAGGCATCTGCTGCCTCCAAAATCCAGAGTTTCGTCTAATGCTGGTGGCTCTGTGTCTGTCGTGGGGATCGCGAAGGGAATATCTTGCCATGACCGAGAAGGCATGTCCCAGCATGCTCTAGATCACTGGACCCCTAAAAATCCCCCCAAAGTTGCGCACCCCCGAGTCTTACAGGATTTGCTTCCAGTTCCCGATACTCATGTCCTACCCGGGCAGCCAGCCTCCCTGCCGCTCCCGATGTGCCAGGTCGAATTAGAAAAACATCAGTACGTGGGACAAACATGCTCAAGGTTCCTGAGGATTCTATGAAGACGCCGATCAGAGAGTTAGGATCGCCCCGAGACAGCAGAGAGGAGACGCTACTTTCTTCCTATGTGAAAGCGAACTCACTCCGGATCCTCTTTCCTGATGACGGTGTGGAGGCTCCCTGACGAGTGTCAGCCCAGAGTCTGTATCCAGTCACCCTCCTAAGGCCAAGCTTCTTCCTTCACCCAGTACACACTTACTCTGCCAAACAGCCATAGGTCCCTCCGGGGGAAGGAATGTGGGATATTCACGGCATATATTGTAATGACCTTGCAAGGTCTGTCCTCCAGGGGCCCGGCTTCTCCTTGGGTCAGCGGGCTCTGGGTCTGAAAACTAGTTTCGATCTGGAAACTGGAGGGGATTCTGATTTTTCATTGCAACATCTGATATCAGCCTTCTGTTTTTACTAGTTCCTGGCTTCTTCCGCATAGACCAACCCATCAATGTCCTAGCTGGAGCCTCGTCTTTTGCGTCCCGAGGAATACCATGGTCTATTAGCCAGCCCCATAGATGCCAAAGGGCCAAGGGGCCGTGGTCGCCTTTCTGGATTTTCTGCCATTATGGCAACTCTGCCCGCCTTGCCTCTGACGGTTGAGCACCTCCACCTAAACTCTGTTTGACGATCCTGACACCCCTTGACACTAGGGAGTGAAGTTCCACGGCATAATCTACTGTCAACATTGACAGCATTGAGCACAGCCAGTACTGAGTTGCCCAGAAACGCAAAACCACTCCTCAGAGGCGTGTTCCTTACTGTCTTGGCGAGAGAAGTGTCCTCTGGGCCTCCCAGGGAACACAGTCAAGTGATAGAGCCTTCAGCCTCACATGATGGATTCCTTCCCGCATCTCTACTTGCCCAAACCCTCTCCGCTCTTTCTCGACACTCTAGAGAGACAGCCTCAGCACGACACCTCGCCTACAGCATCTGGATAACTCCCAAGTATGCCTGCTGGGAGGTCAGATCCTGAGACACGGCCACACTCTGCCAAATCAATAAACCCAGTTCATTATCTTCCAGTCTGCCCCACACATTTCTTCTGTCGCTCAGTGACATATACAAGCCGGGACCTGTGCTCCCATCCGCGAAGAGGCCGTTTACGCCCAGAGCAGGAATTTTGTTTCCTCACTTGGGCTTCGCTGAGACCTGGCCCTCGTCGCTGGCCTAGAGGAAAGAAGGACAGACGGGGACAGGTCTTGAGAATGGCATCCTGTTGTCGGACAGCTACGACAGGTGAAGCTGATGTCCAGGCACCAAATGGACCAGAGGCTGCTTCTTCATGCTCAGAGCGTTCTGGGGTATCTGGGTGTTCAAACTCAGACTCATCCACCCAAACGTCCCTGTCCCAGGATGCCCCCACTGCCCTATGAAGGCCCTGGCTGCACCACAGAAAACCTATTCAGGGCATTCCCTCTGTAGCTGTGGCACACATTTGCCAGATATCGGTATCAGCTGTCCCGTGAAACCTGAATTTCAGAAAAAGACCGAACATTTTAGTAAAAATAAGTATGTCTCGTGAAATATTTAGAACATACTTATACTTGGGGAAAAAAACAACTGTTTGCTGTTAACCTAAAATTGAAATTTAACTAGGCAGCCCGGATTTAATCTGGAAACCCTCCACTGGCACCCTTACTATTAAAAGCTGGGTCTGATTATCAGCACAGGCTGCCCAAAGGTGTCAAGAGATACGGATTTCTTTCAACAGCATCACCTGGAGGCCCTCTGGCTTTCCCAGTATGTCCTGAGAGACACCTGTACCTGCCATTTATTTCTCAGGTTTGCGTTAGGGTTAGGGTTAGGGTTAGGGTTAGGTTGCTTAGGTCTGTATTACAGTTTTTAAATGACTTTAAAAGCCTGAAAATTCTAATCGAGTGTCTCGGAAACCCTGAACTGCATTTACAAAACTAATTTCAGGGGTGCCTGAGTGGCTCAGTCAGTTGAGCGTTGGACTCTTGGTGTCCCGTCAGTCATGATCCTGGGGTCATGGGATTGATCCCTGCTATTGGGCTCCGCACTAATGCGCAAAGATTGTTTGGGATTCTCTCTCTCTCTCTCTCTCTCTCTCTCTCTCAAAATAAATAAACATTAAAATAATAATAATTATAATTTCAAAAGCGGTGACCTAGCCCATGCTCCTGGGCAGGGGGATCTGAGCCAGTTTGGAAGGTTAACTTGGGAAGGGTGGAGTTCAAAAGGGAAGGCACAGAAGCAGGTGGACATCAGGTTTCCGCCCTGGACCGAAGGCACATCTGTGCTCTAGGAAACAAGTGTGCCCATCTGGGCTTGGGGGGCAGGAGCTCTGGGAGAGGGGGCTGGGCATTTGAACTGGCTTGGGGTGCAGGTGGCTGGTTCACGTGAAGACGGGTGAGCATGGGCATAGGGGAGGGTGGGGCGAGGGTGAATGGGCACAGGGTGGGCTGCAGAGTGGAGGGAGGACGGGGTGAGGGGCCGCGGGGCTCTTGCTCCTGGCTCTGGCTCGCTCTCCGGTTGGCCCTGACCTCGGAGCCCTTGCTGGCTGGTGGCGGGATGACCTGAGGAGGTTCGGGGGCAGCGGTTCAGGGGAATCAGCGGGTGACAGATTAGCCACACGGCCGATGTTCGGGAACATTCGTTACAAGAGTGTAATGTGAAGTATAAAGTGCGGCTCATGTGGTCAAAACTGAAATTAGGTCACTCCGAAGTGTGGACGTGAAGAAGGGGTGGGGAGAGTTGGGGTGCCTGATGTAACCACGGTGACGCGGGAAGGGGGGGTCACGGCCACCGGATGCCTCGTGGTGCACGGTCAGGGGCTCCCCGGGGCCGCCCCCGCGCTTTGCTCCATCAGGTGAGCCGCAGAGGGGCTCTGGCTTTGACGTCCTGGTCTGTTCCTCTGGCCGCACTGCCCGGGCGCAGGTGGCCTCCCCTGCGGTGCTGGTGCCCCGCCGGGCTGCGCTTCAATCTGGTCTCCCCTCTCTGACGGTGACAACTGGCCCGGCGTCTGGGCTTCCTCACCTGCTCAGCCCAGGTGGTGCCAGCAGGCGCCCCACACACGTAGTCAGGCACCCACGCTGCCCGGCACTCGGCGGGTCTTCAGGGAGGACCGGCCCTCCTCCCTGAGGAAGGGGGTCTTGGCATGAGATAGAGCATGCAACCATATGGCCCGGATTCTTTCCCTTCCATTCGAACCATTTCTGCTCCGGGCCTGAACCCCTGGTAGCAAGAGCCCCTAACTGAGCTCGTCCAGGGAAAGGCAAGTGTTCACTGGCCCGTGCCTCACATGACCTGAAGCCTCCAGAACCCCGAAAGCCTGAGTGGTCTGACAGTTTTAGAGTCACGGGCTTCGTTCCTCGGGCGACTTCTCTCTCTCTTCGGCCTGGGCCTTTCTAGCTGCTTAGAGCTTCCTCTCAGCAATATCAAAATCTAATTCCTTACGTGTTCCGATGAGGAAAAGCGCGTTGCCTAAACGAATTTGCGAATCCTACGTTTCTGAGCCCTTGAACACAGGGTAGGAACAGGCAAATGAAATCCTATCCGGCTTTGGGTAGAAGGAAACTGTTTCTTGCCCTCTGACCTCCTTCCTGGGGAGAGAAAGCAAGGACGACCTCGGCCCAACTCAAGATAGAGGAGGAGGAGGCTGAGCTGGGTTGGGGCCCGGGATCTCCCAACACTATAAGGGCCGGGGGGCGGCAGAAGCAAGAGGAGAATGTCGGCCCCTTCCCAGCAGACCCCTTTCCCCAGGAGGGCGCCGTGGGCACTGGGTGGTAGGGGCAGAGCTCTGTTTGGAAAATGCCCACCAGTCAAAGTTAACGACCAAGGCATCATCATCGGCAACGACACGGATGGAGCTGGAGGGTATCACGCTAAGTGAAATAAGTCGGAGAAAGATAGATACCATTTGATTTCACTCACATGTGGAATTTAAGAAACTAAACAAATGAGCGCAGGGGGGAAAGAAGAGAGAGAGGCAAACCAAGAAACAGACTCTTAACCACACAGAACACCCTGCTGGTTGCCAGAGGGGAGGTGTGGGGAGTCGGGGGGCGGTGGGGATCAGGGAAACAGGTGCTGGGGATTAAGGAGTGCACCTGTCGTGATGAGCACCGGGTATCGTAGCAAAGTGTTGAATCACTACATTGCATACCTGAGACTAATATTACACTGTAGGCTAACTCACAGGAATTTAAATAAAATCTTTCTTAAAAATCAAGGACATCACCAAAACATCATTCTGACTACCGGTTTATTCAACAAATAGTTCTCAAAGACCTACTGTGCACCAGGCACATCAGAGTGAACATGCCGGTCCTAGTACCCTCAGAGACTGGAGCAGGGGAGCCCAGACGTGAGCCAGGTCCCCACACACATGGCAGGTAAACTACATAGGGGAGGTTCTGCAGGAACGTGCAGGGAATGAGGGCACCCCATGTGGGGAGGGCTGGACGCTCCGAAAATGCTTTTCAGAGGGAGGGGTGTTGAGCTAGGAATGAAAAGGGGAGAAAGACCAGACCAGGGGAGGGGAGGGGAGGGGAGGGGAGGGGAGCCATCCAGGGCTGGAGCTCAGAGAGCAAGGGGGGAGGGCGGGACAGCTCGGAGACAGCAAACGGGTGTGTCACAGAGGTCAGGGTCAGTGTGGGTCCCCAAATGTGGGGGGTGGGGGGCAATCACGGGGCCCTGTGCACTGAAGAGCTGACTGAAGCAGGGTCAGGTGACACCGCCTCGAAGTGATTCCCTGCCCGGTCCCCACAACCACAGAGCCCAAAGAGTGCTTCCAAAAAATGGGATTTTCCCCAACTTCTCAGATTCGTAAAAGAAAAATGAAGACATTCGGTACCTGATGAGAACATGTTTTCCTGTAACATACAGGTGGTTTCCTGAACATGGCTGGGGTTTGGGGCCCTGTTTCACATGCGTTCACCTTCCTGTAAGTTCACCTCCAAAATTCAGTTGCCTCTTGCTAACCCAATGCCGACCTGGCCCAGAGGATTTAGACAGGGGAGAGCGAGGGAAGGATTTTAACGGCTGCCTGCAGCGAGCTAGAGGACCCGAGAGAGGCTGTGGGTTGGGGACAGCCAGCCTTTCAGCACAAATCCTGGACCCTGCCACCTCGGAGATGCTGTAGGGTGCTCCCTGGTAGGCCGCGGACCTCCTTCCCCCTGGAGCCCCCTATCTATGAGCAGAGATCAGGCTCAGCCCAAGCCCAGGCTTCAGCGAAACTTGCCTGCATGGCTCTAGCCCTGGAGAGGCGGGGTCTCCCCAACTGTGAAATTCAAGGATCCTTTTCTGAAGGCCGTCTTCCATGTTGAGCTTCCTGCGGGAATGGCCCAGACCCTAATGCTTCCCTGCCTGTCATGCCTGCCCCAACGTCCCAGCAAAGGCAGGGTCTCCAGACAGCCACCCCTAAGACAAGGAGGTGGGGAGGAGGCCTCTACTGCCCTCTGGTGTCCACCCATCAACCAGATTGCAGAAGAGTCTGATGGCTCCGTGGGCAGCTCACTGCTAGAGAGGTAAGCTGTCCCTAACCCACTGTGTGACCTCAGGTATGCACCACCCCTTCTCTGTCTCTAAGAGACAGAAAACACTAGTTCAGAAAGATACAGGCACCCCTAAGTTTACTGCAGCATTATCGACAATAGCCAAGATACGGAAGCAACCCAAGTGTCCATCAAGACTTGAGATGGATTTCTGCAAGGTGGTGTAGACAGACAACGAGCCATAAAAAGGAATGACAGCTTGCCACTTCTGACAACACGGATGGAACTAGAGGGTATTATGCTAAGGGACCTCAGTCAGACAGCACGACACAAATACCATGTGCTTTCACCAGATGCGGAATCTAAACAGAACGAATGAAGAAGCAAAACAGGAACAGACTCACAAAGGCAGAGGACAAACTAGTTGTTGCCAGAGGGGAGGGGATAGGGAGATGGGCAAATGGGGGAAGGGGAGTGAGAGGTACAAAGGTCCAGTTAGAAAATAAGTTAGTCACGGGGATGGGGGTACAGTCACACTATTGTAATAGCCTTGTAGGGGGACAGGTGATAACTACACTTACCGTGGCGAGCACAGCATCATGCATAGAATTGTGGAATCCCTGTGTCGTACACCTGAAACGAACAGGACATTGTTGGTCAACTCTGTCAATCCATCAATCGATCGACCAAGAGATAGGATTAAACCACAGAGCACTGAGAAGGAGAAAGCCAGCCCCAAGCAAGTGAACAAGGAAGGATAGTCACAGGGGCAGGAGCAAAATGTCAGGGATCCAGAGGGTACCACCAAGGGCACGCTGGGAGCCCTGAGAAGCTGGGAAGGCAAGAATGTTGGGTGACGACAAACAACCGAGCCCCAAGATCCCGGCCAGAACCCACCAAGCGCCACTGCCGAGCTCTCTTTGCTTCCCTGTCCTCTCCTGGTTTCCCCTAAATAGCTAAAGTAGGAAATCAAGGTATTCTCAACTGGATCCTACGCTCCAAAGGATATCATTGAGACAACTGGTGAAATTTGGAAGGGTTCTCGTGAGGAGATACGGCAATGGATCACGATTTTGCCAGTTAGACCATTTTTGGAGGAAATTGCCCTTGTTTGTATAAAATACAGACTAAAGAAAAATCATGTCATCAACTCACAAATGGAGGGGAGGAGATCTTTGTGCGATAGTTGCAAATTTCTCTAATTTTGAGATTGTTTCTACAATTAAAAATATTTTAATTCTAGAGTTTCCTTGTAAAAATTGCATACATTCTTTGACTCCACGATTCAATTTTAGGATTTTATTCTATAAATATATCGGTATAAGTATGTATGTACCATGATATGTATCATTATAAATATGTCAATGATATGAAGTATTGTCTACAATATCTACATGACAGAATTTTTTTACATAGCAAAAAATCAAACATTGGCTGTCCATCAATAGGAGAATGGTAAAATAATTATGATAAACTCATGCAATGAATACTCTGCAACAATTAAAAAGAATGAATTTGGGGGACACCTGGGTGGCTCGGTCAGTTGAGCATCCAACTTTGGCTCAGGCCATTATCTCACAGTTTGTGGGTTCAAGCCCCGCCTCGGGTTCTGTGCTGACAGCTCGGAGCCTGGAGCCTGCTTCGGATTCTGTGTGTGTGTGTCTCTCTCTGCCCCTCCGCGACTCGTACTCTGTCTTTCTCGGTCTCTCAAAAATGAATAAATGTTAAAAAAAATTTTTTTAAAGAATGAATTGGGTCTATAGCAGTAGCAGTCAATATTTACCAAATATTCACCATATGGCAGGTGTCACCCAAGCGCTTTATGTATATTGATTCAGAACCACCTACTATGTGGATCCCATTGCTATCCCCACCGTGTAGACGGAGAAGTGAGCTCCCCGAGGGGGGTGGGGAATAACATGCCCAGGACATCACAGCTAGAAGGGAATACACCCAGTTGGGAGTCCAATCTTGCAGCTGGATCCAGAGTCTATGTCCTTTCCCACAACCACAGTAATTCCGGAACAATACACGAGACACCATTAGCAATAATTGCCTTTGGGGAGCGGGGTCGGGAGCAGAAATAGGGGCAAATCTGACTTTTCATTTTATGCCGTTTATGTCCTTTACTACGACTCTTTATCATGTATCACCAAGTATCACTACTGTGCATTTTTAAAAACCCACCCATTAAAATAAAGTATAAAAAATAACATTTAAAAAAACACACTTCTGCCCTTAAGGAACTTACAGTCCCGATCCCAACTTTTAAAGGATTTATTCACTTTACAAGAAATAGTAAAATACATGGTAAGGAAATGAAAATCATAAGAACCGGCTCATATGGGCTGTGGAAACTGGCTTATAAGTTGCAATTATTTCCAGGGTTTGCACCCCCACCCACCCCACTCCCTCCCCCCACACACACCAGTTGATGATGTTTGGGGAGGGTTCCTATCCTAATGGAGCCCAAGCGCCTGAAATACCCAAATTCACTTGCGGTGCTTCGTGGGCACAGCCAGGTAACCAACCACTCTAACCGGGGTCGCAATTTGTGGCTTCTGAAAACTCCTTAGGAATCATACCTAATGTGACTTCCCAGTGTTCCTAGAAGGTTTAGTTTCCTCTTCTGTATGGAGACGATAGTATCTGTTCACCTAACTGCGCCCATTATGTATCTATTACTCATCCTACCCCCATTTTGCAGATAAGGAAACTGAGTTTCAAAGGTACCTCCTGGCGCAGGGGGCGGTGTACTTTTCATTTCAGAATTTTTTAAGGATAAGAGAGACGGTGGAGGGGGGAGCGCTCTGATGCGCCCAACTCCGGAAGACCGCGGGAAGTTGGGAGCTTCCCTACTTGTCCCCGCGAGTTCCCAAGGACCGGCGGGGGCCGGGGCTGGTGGCGGCGCTTGGAACCGGAACTCGAAGCGCCCCTGAGCGCGCGCGCGGGGTCCTGGCGGGGAGGGTGCGGGGAGCTCGGAGGAGGGGTCCCCTCCACTGCGTCCTCCGAAGGCACCTCGTCTGGTCTGCGCGCCCCGTCTGCTGACTCCGCCCCCAGCCGCGGCTGTGCGACCCGCGGGACTGTCGTCGGTAGGCAAGGCCCGGGTGCGCTCCCCGCGCGGGGCTCCTGGCGCTGTGGGCTTCCCGGCCCTGCCGCGCCCCGGGCAGGATGGAGGGCGGCCAGCGGCAGGACCCGCGCGACGAAGCCCTGGGCCCCCGGTCCCGCTTACCAGTCGGCATTCCCATTTATTAGGCGGTGGCTTTCGGTAAGGCTCTTTCCTGAGCCTCAGTTCGCCCACCGGTAAAGCCGGAGTAAATTGCGTTCGCCTGCAGCATTGGGATGGCAGTTCAAAGTCCCGCGCGCTCCGAGGGCGCGTTCAGACAAGCGGGTCGTGGCGCGGAGGGCCGGGCCGCCGCAGCCGCGTCGCCCCGGCAGAGTCGCCGCAACTCCCGGTGTGGGCTCAACCCTCCTCCTCCCCGCCGCCACCTTTGTCCCGGAGGGTGGCTTGGGGCGCGGAGTCGGGGGCGAGCCTCCGCACCTGCGCCTTCAGCGCCTGCGCCCTTCGCGCGGCACCCGGAGGCGCACCCGGAGCTGGGCGGGGCGGGGCGGGGCTCGGCCCTCGTGACCCAGGCGGGCCCCACCCGGCTGTGGTCCGAGCCCGGCCACCCTTGCAGGTCAGGTGCCCCGTGCCCGGCGCCCCGCGCCCTGCCTGGCCCCCTGCGCTCAACGCCCCGCCTGGCCCCGACTATACCGCCTCGCCCCAGTGTACCCGGACCCGACACCCTGCCTTGTCGCCTTCTTTTCCCTCGCAGGACCGGAAAGAGCAGCCCCGGGGGCCGGGCCAGGGCCTGCACACCCCTGGAAAGGAGCCGGTGAGTGCCGTCAGAAGGGGGCATGTGGAGGCCGGTGTGGCGCCCAGGACTGGGGACTGGGCGTAGGGAGAGTCCGCGGTGACGTGAACAGCCCCACCGGCCCCCAGCGGCTCCCAGGTCTTTGTCCCGGCTAGTGAGGGGGGGGGGCGCTCCCTTTCCACCGAACCGGGCCTCCCTTTCCACCCTAATCAGACCAGCCTGGGTTCTCAACCAGCCCGTTTTGGACAAACGAGTGGTTTCACCCAGAGCCCTGCCGCGGGTCCTCGTTCCAGTGGGGCTGAGGCTGTGGTCAGCCCAGGAGACTCAAGGCTGCATGCCCAGGGGCCCGAGGCTAGCCGATCAAAGACTGACCTCTGCACTGCAGTGCCGATTTGGGGGCACAGAGCCCGGTGATGTTTCGCCATGGGAGAAGGGTCCTGGCCTTCCTCTGGGCTCCCGCAAAGCCCCAGCTTTATCACAACCAAATCACCTTCTGTTTGCCAACAGCCCCCCTCCTCACCCACCCCCACCGCCCATCCACCTGCTGCAGAGATGTCGGGAAGGGTCCATGGGTGGTGGACATTGCGTAGCCGGCCCTGGTCCCACTATGGGACATTAGCTCCTGGCCTGAGCTCAGCCTCCCGTAGAAATCCACTAGAGCTCCATAGACTTGGACCCCGGTTTCCTACTAACCTTAAGCAGATGTTGAAAACTCCATTTGCAGTTGGGTCGGGCTTTTACATTTTCTTTTTCTATGTGGTGTGTTTTGTAAAAATCTTCTTTCCTTCTGAGAGGTTGCAATGGTGGTGGGGGAGGTGAGGCCCACTAGCCCGTGGCAGGCACCGGTCATGGCTGTGGAGCCCACAGAGCTGAGGCCCAGGGAGGAGGCCAGCTGGTGCCTGAACTGAGACAGGAAGCCGGCTCCCGGCTCCTGGACCTGTCCTCTCCCACAGCCTCGCCCTGGGACCCGTTCTTGCTGTGGACACTAGAGCTGAGGCTTCAGCCGGACATGCAGAACCCACGTCCGGGTATACATGAGGATTGCCAACGACTTCCCAGGGACCTGAGAGAGCAGAGAGGACGGGCAGGTGGGCAGGCAAAGCTAGAGTGCCACCCAGCACGGTTGCTGCTGGGGCAACTTGTGCCTGGTGCCCCTTGAGCAGGGGTCGGGGGAAGCTTCTGGATGGAAATGCGCCACTTTGCAGCCGACGAGGGCTGGGGCTTTGGTGGCTGCAAATGGACAGCAAGTCCTGCCCGCGGGAGTAACGACACCAGCCAGCGTGAGGGTGGTGCTGAGAGACAGGCAAGGTTAACACACGGGGTCCCGAGTGGGCACCTCCATCTGTGCTCAGGAACGTGCCTGCACCTTTACCAGCAGACGCACCAGCTCGGCCTTGACCGTGAGTCAGGGAGCACTCCTGCCTTTGTTAGCTGGGCATTTGCTGAGAACCTTTGACTTGCTTTCCAGTTTTATTCGCTCAGGCGGGTGACCACTCCCAATCGCCATTGTGCTCCAAGGCTCCGAGGGCAGCTGACCCCAGAGGTGGTCAAGCCAAGTGCCGTGTGGGCGGAGCCCCGGCCCGGACTTCCCTTTGATTTGGCCAGAACGTGAACTCAGTTCTTTAGCAGACAGAGACGGACACACCATCGAAATTCAGTGGTCTGCATCTGGGGTATCCACTTTATAAGACCCATTCCGCTGTCTTTGCAACTGGTCAACCTCTTTGCCCTAATGGCTTTTCTCCACTGTCACTCCGAACCGGTTCGGGAGGGCTAATGGTCTCAGAGATTAAGACTGTGATTAAATCCGAGCAGTGGGACGGGCAAAACTGAAAGCATTTCGTTTGGGAACCTCGTGACCAGGAGTGATCGGCTCTGAGACAGAACTAGGAGCCTGGTGGAATCCGCCCGCCCCAACACACGTGCCCTGGGAGGTCCCCCCACCACCCCGCCCCTGCGTTAGCCTTCTGCCCTCATGCTTCCCCGTGACTGCTGCGGGTGGAGGGGTTTCAGGAGCAGATCGGGGTCGGGGCGAGCCAGCACGGTGTGTAGTGATGGGAGAGGAGATCGCTGGCTGAAAGGCCATCCCCTCCAATGAGCCCGGCGGGGGGGGGGGGGGGGGTCCCACGGTGTGGCTGTGTCTGGCTGAGGGACAGCCCACATCTGTGTCCCAGTCGGAGCCAAGCCAGGGCGGGTGTTCGGGGCGACAGGGACTTGTGGGATGTGCGTTTTAAACGCTAAACTCAAACATACTCTCCGTTCAGTTTAAGGTAACTTTTTAAACATAGTTTTCAAAAAGCATGAAAAGCCTCTCCATGTCATTAATTCACTACATGGGAAGATTCGGTCACAGTAGATAAAGACCCGTGTCGTGGGCCACTGGCTCTCAATCCCTGGCCATGGTGGGAACACGCTCCCCTGGGGATCCACCCCCCCCCCGCCCCCCGCCGCCACTGCCTCCCTACAGGCGAATCTGAACTTGGGACTTCGTCTTCCTTCCCTCCCCTCCCTATACCCCTCTCCCCCCCACCCACCGCCTCCCCTGGAAGCTGGGTCCGAGCTGAACGTAAGCATCAGAGTAAAATCTTTCAGGTGACGTCGCACTGGGAGCGAAGCACCTGTTGGTTTAGCTGTGCCGGGTGTATGTTATTCAAAGTCTGTTATCACATCAGCTCTGGTTTTAGTAAACACCGCATAGCGAACAGAGGTCACTTCCCTTAATAACTCAGGGTCATGACTGGCACGTTCTGGAAGGTGTTAGGTCACACTTTGTGTAGAAGCAGGTGGGGCCACCGGCCACCCTCTGCCTGCTGGTCTCCCCTGTTCACATCTCAGCTGCTCCTGAGGCCTCACCCCCTCGGCAGGCACCCCCCTCATCACAGGTGCCCAGACCCACTGGGTCCAGCATGCATCTGGTCCCCCCGACCTTGGTGATCTTTGCTATCCAAGCTGGGAAACCAAGCCATCGTTACAAGCAAGAAGCTTCAGAAAGAAGGAACAGGTGGGGAAGGGGGCTTGGGGGAGATACGTCCCCAGCCTCTGGGGCTGAGGGGGCAGCTCTTGACTAAGTAGTGGCCTCCCGTCCATCCGCTGACCGGCCACTGACCATGCTCTAAGATACTTAGGTGCGAAAAGCGTGCTACTTTCCTTTTGTTTTGCTTTGCTGCCTCACCCCTCGCCGTCTTCCAGGAAGCCCAGAATTGTGTCCCTTCAGAGAGGAGACAGAGTGGGAACTAGTCAGCTGACAGTCACAGCTCTCTCATCTGCTCTGAAAACAGAGCTTCAATGAATGTGCTTCTTATGATACAATTTTTTTTCAAAAATGGCAAAAAAAAAAAAAAAAAGAATAAACTTCAGTCATCTATCAAAAAAGAACTTTTTCATCCAGGTTTTTAAAAAACAGACACTATGGGTTCTAGGAAAACAGCAGTGAATTTTGTTTTCACGTTTTCTTGTCCAAAATCTAAATTCGACCATAAGTGAATATAGTCTGAATGACTCTGGCATATCAGGGCGACTTCTGGATGCACCATTCACAGCCAGCGTTGTGCTTGAGGGTGGAAATACTGAGGGTTTGGTGCAAAAAAAATTTTAAGAAATTGGGGTGCCTGGGTGGCTCAGTTGGTTGAGTGTCTGACTTCAGCTCAGGTCATGATCTCGCGATTCACGAGTTCGAGCCCCACATCGGGCTCTGTGCTGACAGCTCGGAGCCTGGAGCCTGCTTCAGATTCTGTGTCTCCCTCCGTCCCCCTCTCCGTCCTCCTCTCCGCTTGTGCTCTGTCTCTCAAAAATGAGTAAATGTTAAAACATTTTTTTAATTAATAAATTATTTTTCACCAATTTAAGGCACAAGTCAGGGAATATTTTAGTTGAGTGCCATAGGACCTCTGAGGAAGTTTTCATTTTAGATGCTGCCTGGGTGATGGTCACTTGTCATAATTAACCCCTTGTGAAACAAATCAGAGTCCATTTCTATCCTGTCTTATTCCAGGTGTGATCCTCACAGGCAGAGATGGGGAAAAAACTGGATCTTTCCAAGCTCACGGACGACGAGGCCAAGCACATCTGGGAAGTGGTTCAGCGGGACTTTGATCTGAGAAGGAAAGAAGAGGAAAGGCTGGGGTGAGTGTATGAGGCCGAGCCTGTCCCTCCGGTGTCCCTTGGAGGGGGCACCTCCCTGGGACGCTGGGGGTGAGCAGACAGCAGGGAGCTTGGGGGGCAGGACACCGGATGGGAAGCCGGATGCTGGGAAACGTCCTGCTGTCCGGGCTCAGTTTCCTCATAATTAAAGCGAGGGGATCTGACTCCCCAGCCTGCATTCCGGTGCATCCCACTGTGCCCTGAATACTTTTAGTTCATCCTGGTCCAGCTTCAGGTCCCGTCTCCTGAGCCAGGAGATGCTTCAACCGTGGCAGGGCAAGGTGAAGGTGATAAAATACGGAAACACCCGGATGTCAGGCTGGAGGGGTTTTAGCATCAAGGCTGAGTTTGTCTTTCTTTCCAGTGTATTGGGGGGGGACCCCATCCGCCAATGGGTGGCCATGGACTGAGCCAACACCCTCTGCCATTATCTACTCCTCCCCCACCTCTAAGGCTTAGCTGTGCTGTGTGCTCGCTTACGAGACTTTCCTGGTGTCCGTGTGGCTGGAAGGCCTGTCGAGGAGACACGGGGGCAAGGGCTTCTGGCAAGGGTGGGGCAAGAACGTGTCTGAGAGAGCAGTGCAGGCAGGGGCAAGGCCGCAACGAGAGCCGGCTTCTGCCCTGCCAGCTGCGGGCCCCCGGGACGCGGCCAAATGTAGCGGGAGGGCAGAACCAGCCAGTCTGCCCACGACTGCAAGTGGGGGTGACGAGGGCGACTCGTGGCCTGAGTGACCCGGAAGGTGCAGCGGGGTGGAGCAGGCCTGGGGGAAACCAGGAGAGGGTTCGGACATGGGGGTTAGGTTGCCTGTCGGATGCCCGGCGGACAAGAGGGCTCCATGCGTGCTGGCCGCGAGCCCAGAAGGGATGGTGGCATTGTCACCGGTAGATGATAGTCGTGTCCGTTTCCTGGGGCCGCTACAGTCGCCACAAGTCTAGTGGCTTCAGATGCACAAATGTCCCGTGGTTCTGGAGGCCAGAAGTCTTCCAGTCACGGTGTCGGCGGGTTTGCGTTCCTTCTAGAAGCTCCAGGGGAGAGTCTGTGTCCTTGCCTTTTCCAGCTTCCCGAGCCCCCTCCCCCCAGCCCTGCCTGTCTTCAGGACCTTCATCACAGCGTCTTCCACAGCCCCCGACTCTGCTCTCCTCCCCTTCTCCCTCTGTCCCTTATACAGACCCGTGATGACACAGGGCCCACCCAGGTAATCCAGGATAACCTCCCGCCTAAGATCCGTAACTTAACCGCATCTGCAAAGCCTCTTTTGCCATGTGAGGTGACGCGTTTACACCTGGGAACCAGGGACATGACATTTTTCGTGCGGGAGAAGCATTATTCAGCTGCCCCCAGTGTTTAGGCACCAGACAGGAGGAGACCCCGCAGGAGGGGATCCAGAGAGGAAGGCAGGGCCCCCGAGATGACAGAGACAGACCGGGGCTGGGAGGAACTCTACGTCCCGACACGGGACAGAGGCCACGAGAAACAGACAAGGCACGAAGAGAAACAAGTGTGTTTCTGATCAGCGCCCCCAGGGTCTGTGGGGAGGGGTCCGGGTCAGTGCTGCCAGGCTTCCAGCTGTTTCTCTGTGCAGCCCCCTGCCTTCCATTCTGCCCTGGGCTCCCGGGTCACCCCCTGGGCTTTTGTCGCTAAGACACTTCCACCTTGCTGGCCTCCAGGGATTGTCAGCCGCTCACCCACCCACATGAGACCTGACACCGGGGCCCATGGCCAGCCTTGACCTGACCCGACTTCCGAGTACCAAGCAGGGGTCAGAGCTTTACACCCACCTGCCCCGGCCCAGCCGCCTGGCTCTGCCGAGGCCCACGATGCCTATGCCAGCCAAACCAGCCCAACCTTTCCCGTTCACAGCACCCTCTTCCCCGGAGAGGGACCAAACCCTGCCTCCAGGCAGCTCAGCTGTTGGCAACTTTTATTTGAAATGTATACAGAAACACAGATAAATGGGACAGGAGGGGAGCCCAGCTCCCCAGGGAGCAGAGGGAGGACCCCGCGGGCCAGGTCCCAAGACGCACCCCCTTTCCCAGAGACCCATGAGCTGGGCAGCTCCTCCTTCATCTAGACGGCTGAGGTGGGTTTTGCAGAAGTCCCTGTGTTTCTTGCATGAAGGTGAGTCCCTTCTGACGTCCGTCCTTCCTTATCTTCCTACTCCTTTGGTCATTTCGCATTGCAAAGAGGAAACGGGCCCAGGGACCTCTCCACACTGTCGGAACCAGAAGGCTCCTACAAGGATGTGGGCTGTGTCACCCCCTATCCGGCGCACAGCCTGTAGCTCAGGCCAGGTCCCCGGGCCAGTTATGGTCAGGGCAACCCCCTGTCTCCTCGTCAGGAGGTGCCCAAAGCCGTCTGCTCAGAAAGGGCCAGGGTGGGGAGTGGGAGGCAGGGCGTGTTGGGGGATTGGCCCGTTCTGCCGTGTCTACTCCGT
The DNA here is from genome assembly GCF_018350195.1 of Panthera tigris. Lineage (NCBI taxonomy): Eukaryota > Metazoa > Chordata > Mammalia > Carnivora > Felidae > Panthera > Panthera tigris. Next base: position 216,472,315 of record NC_056667.1, read on the forward strand.
CTTACTTGTGGTTGGGGACGGGCTTCTTAAACACCCCCCATCAGACATTAGACAGGGAGAGGGTGTACGGGGAACGTTAATGCAGTGGGAGGTTGTGTCTCTCCCAGAAATGCAAGCATGCAGCGGTGTAGAAAGTTTGTGTCCAAGTAACATTAGGTCAAGGGCAGGGACGCCCAAATGGCACTACCGTAGCCGGATCTAGCAGGTGATCACGTTTGGGAAGTAAAGAGTCGTTTCAGGGGGTGCAGGGAGGGAAGGGTTTTTACATTTCTTATCACATTTGATGGTTTTGCCTCAAATACAAAATTAGGATGTTAATACAAAAGCAGGGTGTTCGCGGCATTGTTAAACACGCCACAAAGAGTAAATCTGCTTCTGTCCGTGAGGAACCTTTCCTCCAGTGTCCCCTGACCCCGGGGTGCCGCAGGACCCAGGCGCGAGGTCTCGAGGCAGGTAGACGTGATGAGCACCGTGAGGTCAGAACCCATGGGTTCGAGTTCTGCCCAGACGGGCAATGCTGCCTAGAAATGCTACAACCAGCACAGCGTAAACACTCTGGGTTCCCGATGCCAGAACTCGCTCTACAGAGCCGTTAGCTAACATGCCTCACTCTGGTTCTCTGATCTGTGAATCAGTCCTGGGCTGAGCTGAGAAACCAGTCCTCCAATGACCACCAGGTGGGTGGCAGCTCAGGGATCGCGCAGATGGGTTTCTGATGTCTTTGCCATCCCCCCAAAGAGATGCCGGCTGGACGGACGGCAGAGCTGGAAGAACCCGCCACAGTGGCTGACAGAACGGAGCTCATGGGGGAAGAATTATGAAACCAAGAAACAAGCATGTTCGCTAAAGGGAAAGAATTCTCCTGCCCTGAATGTGCCTCAGGTGGGCACAGTGTGTGGGCCTGATTCCCCAGGAGCAGACCTGCCAAGGGGCGCTTTGCTAAACAAGCAGTCCACCGAATAGACCAATTTGAAGACAACAGCAAGAATATTTCTTTCGATATTTACAAGTTAAGGAAACGTGTGTCAGGCAGACCTTTCCCCAGATGTGAGAGTACCAACCCGTTGTGGAGGATGCTGGGGCAGGGCCTGGCTGAAGATCCCCGATATGGGGAGGACGAAGTCCACGTGGCTGTGAGACTGGTTTCAGTAACACCCACAGGTAGTAGAGTGTCCCCCAAACACTGAAGCCCCTGGTCCCTCGCCGGGCCTGGCCCTCCCCAGCCTGTGCTGAGGACACTCACAGCCCCGTGGGGAAGACAGAGCCCGTCCCAGCTGTGAGAGGCAAGGGGTGAAGGATTTTGGCCGCTGCCTCAGCCCGAAGCTCCTGACGTGGCCTTCCAAATAGACGACACAGATGGCTTCCCTCTGAATCAACTAGGAGGAAGGTGGAGGCCACGCCATCATTGGCTTAGCCCCAGGCACGCAGAAGTCGCCCCCTGAGGGTGGCGTGTGGGACCAGGGACTGGGGAGGGCCATGGTTACCATACAGGGTGAGGGTGTCATGTTATTCCTGGCTTCCCTTCAGGACGTGCTGCTGCACCCCAAAGAGTGGGAAATTCAAAGATATACAAAATCAGGGTGTTCACACCATTGGCATCAGAAAGGTGCTTTAGGATAGATTTCACGTACTACCTGTTTCCTACCATCGAGTCCTGAGCGTTGGGCTATAACGAGGATGCGTGTCTTCCTGTGGATGAACTTTGAGCCTTCAAACATGGCGGACGCTTGGGTGAGACAATGGCCCCCCTTATGCTAAGTCTGCTACCTGGGGCAGGGCTTGGGCCGTGAGCCTTCATGAGTGTCAGGGAGACAAAACTTAGAACTATCTCAGTGCCACCGAGGAGTGTTTGGTAGTGTGCTCTTTCCGATCTTTTTTTTTTTTTAATTAGTAAAGTGGAAATAAAAATTCTTTCTTAACACGATAAAAATATCCCCCAAAGAATAGCCATCAGGATAGATTAACGTTAGAAACAAGAAAAGGATTTCTATCGGCACCACTCATCACCACTAATTTATCATTGTTTATCATTGTTGTTGATATGCTAGCCGATGCGATTAGAGAAGATAGCAAAACAGAGCTATTATCTACAGGTGTGAAAACCCAAGTTCTCTGAAAGACAAAGAAAAAAGAGAATTGAGTAGCCTGCCTAATTACAAAAGAATGTAGAAGAAAATCGGTGTCCCCCTCTTAGACACCAAAAATAATAAGAAAATATGTAGAAAAAAATTCTATTTACGATAAAAACATGAGGTACCTAGAGATACACGTATCAGAAATGTACAAATGCGGCATGACGAGTAGCACAAAACATTATTGAGCAGCATACAAAAATTTTAAATAAATAGCAAGTGATACCATACATTCTAAGTGGTGCAACCATCATACTGCAGAGGAATCAGTGAATTGTAACCCCAGTCAAATCCCCGCGGCAGGTTGGGGAACGTGAGAAAATGGTATGGAGGAACAAGGACGTAAAAATAGTAAGAAGGACCTCGTTCCGTGAGATAATTTATTTCAGTGCTACATTAATGAAAATAAATCGGTTCTCCATGGCTGTCATCAAGGAAACAACATGGAAAGGTCTAAAACACAGCAAAGTATGTGTAACAATTTCTAGTACAGTAAAGGTAACATTTTGTAGCAGTGGGAAAGGTTACTTTAGGGACAGTTGACCACGGGTGAGGTTTAACCTCCGTGAGATTTGTAATTGATTTGTTAAAAATATAAAACATGCAACTATGAAGATTCCTGGAACAGAATAGAGATAAATATGAACTTAGTATCGACTAAGTAAATATATGCATTATATATATGTGAATTTTAAAAGAAAAAAATTTTTTGTAAATTTTAATGTTTAAAAAGTTAGAAGAAACAATTTAACAGAAATGGTGACGATTCATATCCTCGATGTATAAGGAGCTTCATAATATCAGAAAGATAGGTAAGTTTTCCAAATTAGAAAGCCATGAAGAGCCCAATGAAATAGGAAAAGAATACAAACAGGAAATTCACCAGCTGAAAAATGCACGTAACCAATAAACACAAAGCAATAGCTAAAAGCATGACGATAGAAATACAAACTAAACAAAATATATTGTTTTCACATATTTCCAAAGATGAATGAGACTCCCAGTCTGCAGCCTGGCTAGAGGGTTCAGGCAAATGCACAAAGAGAGGGATAAATTTGACCTTTGCAGAGGCCAGTCTGGCTGGCATCACGTAGCAAAAGCCCTAAATGTGTATTCACCCTTTGAACCTGTGAAAAGTCATCCTACAGAAAGAATTAGGAGAAGCTATTCCTCACAGCAAGGATCATAAGAGCAGAGAACTAAGACCCGAATGTCCAAAATTATAAGCTTTGGTTATGTGGAAAAAGCATATTGTGATTTTTTTTTTATTTTAATGTTTATTTATTTGAGAGAGAGAGAAAAAGAGGGAGAGAACGCCCGAGCAGGGGAGGGACAGAGAGAGAAGGAGACACCCAATCTGAAGCAGGCTCCAGGCTCTGAGCTGTCAGCACAGAGCCTGACGCAGGGCTCGAACCCATGAACCGTGAGGTCGTGACCTGAGCCGAAATCACAAGTTGGACACTTAACTGACTGAGCCACCCAGGCTCCCTGACATTTCACTTTTTAAAAAATGCATAGAAAAGTCTAGCAGTAACGGAGGCTCCGTACCCACTGAGCTTTTTCTTGCTGCCCACTCGTGTCGTGGGGTCCAGCCCCTTCTGTTTCCTGATCTTCCTGGACCCCCCAGTATTCACTTTCAGAGGGTCCGGGGCCCCCACCCCTTCTCACCTCTGTGCACACTCGCTCCCGGAGCGGTCTTCACTGCACTGTGGCTCTAATGCCCTCTAGACCAGCACCGTCCCGCAGAATGAGCCGCTGGCCTCCCTCTGCACTCCAGCCTCCGCACCTGTTAAGCATTTGAAATGGGCTCGTGCAACCGGGGAACCAGCTTTGTCTTTCTTTTTTTCATTGTAACTAAAATAGCCACACGTGCCTAGTGGCTGCCATATTGGACAGTGCAGGTCTCGACAACAAGTCCTGCAGTGATGCCCTCAGCCGAGAACTTGCCTCTGAACCTGTGACACATGGGGACGAATGCCCACTGAGCACCTTGGCCGGGGGTCTAACCAGCATCTCTAATCCAGCGTGCCTAAGGCAGGTCTCGATTCACCCAAGGCCCCCACTTCCCCATCTCGGAAACAGCCTGGTTGCTGAGGTCTAGTGCCCAGGGATCACGGTTGGCTCCTTCCCCTCGTCCCACATTCCGTGCCTCAGCAAGCCCTGTTGGCTCAGCCCTCAAAATAAATCCCAGCTGTGGCTCACCAGCCACACGGCCAACCCAGTTCATGCCACACCGCCTCTGCTGGACGTCTCCCCTCCGCCCTCCCTGCCCTGTTGTCTTTCTCTCTGTGGCCCCCAGGAAGCTCCTTTCCTCCTGTTGCTGCCTCCTTCACGTCCCTTCTCCGATGTCACCTCCTCAGAGAGGCCTCCCCGGATTGCCCTTCCTAAAATAGCCGCCACCCTCCCAGTGCCACTTCTTTCTGCTTAGCCTCCTGGATCTCCCTCCACAGCACTTAGGGCCGGTCTGAATCCATATGAGTCACGTACTTGTTGAGTTAGAGTTGGCCTCCCCACCCATGTCTCAGCCCGGGGAGGGCTCTGTTTTGTCACCAGAGCCCAGCACAGTACCTGACCACGGAAAGACTCAAAAGCTGTCTTTGTGCACGGATCATTACGAATGTGCATGGAGTTACATCGGTTACTCCCCGGACAAGCCTGCCACGTGGCTCTTACTATTATCCCCATTCGCAGGGGAGGACACTGGGAATGGGCCAGGTCTCCCGGCTGTGAAGAATGGCCAGGTAGCCATGGGAATATCGGGGGGAGGGGACGTCTTGCTGGCTGTCGGTCTGTACCATCAGTCCTCTCTGTGTTCGCCGTTTGTTCTCGTTACTCGGGTGTTGAGAACGTTAGCTACAGGAAAGATACACGTTATTTTTTGATGTCGCATCAGTACAGAGTAGTAAACCTCCAGAGAGTGGCCCCGCTCTTTCGCTCGCTCCATCCGGGGAAGAGCCAGTCCTGTGGACACCCGCCTCCTGGACCCCACGGATGCGCGCAGGGGAGAGGATGGCGAGCCTGCGTGGGGCATCCGGAGCCCGCACTCCCTGCCGGAGAGCCTGCTGTCTGCTGTGCTCCTATGAGGACCTTCCCGCAGATCCGCCCGGGGTGGCCTCGCAGCTGTGTCCGGGTGGGAAGGGTTGGGCAATCCGAAAGCCCTGGGGGCACAAGAGTGCTCGGCACAGTGACTCATGCCCCTGGGCGAGGACGGAGCTTACCTAAATAGAACACCCTGTTGCAAAGGGCACAGCCCGAAAATCAAATATTAGGCCTGCGAACGTTCCCCAGGAAGGCAAACAGGTGGGGTTGTGGATTGCTGTTTCCGCAAACAGACCAGGGCTCCTGAGATTCTCTCTGAAAGTTCTCCCTGCGTGAGACGTGAGCTTTCGTGGCTCGCTTTGGAGATACTGCCGCCAAGGAACGTGAAGTGTGCCCCCAGCCGGGCCCCCTGGCACCCCAGACCGACCAAGACCACTGCCGAGACTCCCGTGACACTCGGGGCCCGTGGCTCACGCAGCCGCGAGGATTTCCTCCTCGTCCTGTTGGTCGTCCTGTGGCCTCTCTCTTCCAAGGTCTGCACGGGACGTTAGCGAGTTTCTGTTCTCGTTCCCTATCATTCCCGATACTCCTTCCCGTGATCGGGACTTTAGAGCCCCGTATCCGCTCTTCAGTTACCCTTGCACGACACGGTCTCTTTCCTCAGTTGTGTGGGACGGTCACGCTGCGTTTGGGCGCCACACCGTCAAGAATTTCGCCTCTTGAGTCTGCGACTCAATGGTGCCTTCGGGCCCCCACGCCCCATTCTTAGGGTCACCCCTGGGACTCGTCTCTCCGTGGGGGGCACGTCTGCAGGTTAGGTTCTCCGGAGAGGCGTGGCCTGTGGAACTGGCGGTCGGGAATCTCTCAGCCGGGAGGGAGACCTCTGCTCACACTTCCCCTTTGGAATTTTGGTGGGATAACACCCTCCCCCGCCAAAGACGCCCACGTGCGGATCCCCCGAATCCGTGATCGTGTCCGGCCGTGCGCCAAAGGAAGATTAGGTTGCAGAGGCCATTAAGGCCTCTAATCAGCTGGCCTGGACCTGGGGAGACGGTCCTGGATGACCCGCATGGCCCAGGGTGATCAGAAGGGGGCCGGCAGGTGGAAGGAAGGGAGGCAGGACAGCACGAGAGCCAGAGTGCTCCGCCGTGGGGAGGAGCCCTCCTGCCACACGGGCTCTGAAGGTGGAGGATGGGGCCGCGGGCCCGCGACGTGCCCTCTGGACGCTGGAAAGAGCACAAGAACAGATTCTCCCCCAGGGCCTCCCGGAAGGATTCCGTCCTGCCAACAGCTTGATTTGGGCCCAGTGACACCCACGTCAGGCTTCTGACCTTCGGAGCCATCAAATGAAGAGAAGGTGTTATTTTAAGCCACGAGATGTGTGGGAATTTGCGACAGCAGCAACAGGAAGCTGGCCCATTGCTGCTAGCTCTCTCTCTGTCTCTCTCTCTCGGCCTTGCAGAGAAGCCACCTGCCAGCCCACCCACGTTCCCCGAGAGCGAGCCCGCTTCGTCGGAACCGAGCGGTGCCGGCAGCCTGCCCCTGTGTGGTCTACAGGCCAGCAACTCCTGACCTGAAGGCCCGGATCCTCCTTGTCTCCTGGCCGGGAGACTTGCGTGTTCTTCCGGTGATCACTGTCTCCGCAGCTTGGTCAGGACTCACAGCCAACCAAGCCGTGCCGAGAAAAGCAGTCCGTTTAGCACCCGTCCAAGATTGCCCGTGAGTCCCCACCGCTGGGGCAGGAGATGGCTTCAGCCTGTCAGTTTCCAGTTTCCGAGACTCTGCTCACTTACACGGACGGACTCTTCGCGGCTCAGTCTTCTCCTTCCGAGTCCCACATCCCCACAGCCCCTGCTTGTGGCCAGGGCAGCGGTGGGTGTGGGGGGAGCGGCTCCTGGCCCCCAGGGTGACAGCGCTGCTGGGGTCTCGACTCCGCCCACTGTCTCCTGGCTCCTTGCTGGTCCCTGTGACGGAGTGGAGGGTCAGGTCTGCTTCCAGGATCGGGACCATCACTCGTGTGTGAATTCTCCCGGCGTCGGGCACGGCTGGCACCCGCTGCTGAGATCCCCGATCCCAGCCATCAACCCCTCTCCGCCCCAGCCCCCAGACTGCCAGTCCCCTGGTCCCTCGGCACCTCGTGCCACCCTGCAGGGACACAGGCTAAGGACCGCCCAGCCCAAGAGGCAGAGAGCAGAGCACTGGTCCGAGCCCATCCCTCTTTCAGTGGCTGCTGTGGGACGTTGGTGCTGTGGCCACAGTGTGCTCCTCCCTAGCGGACCTGGAGGGAGCACCACCAGCCCCTGGGTCCTGGCTGTCCCCGGTACTCACACATTTCCACCACGCTCCCCTCCGGACTCCCCCCGAGAGGAGGAGAGCAAGGACAGACAGTTCTGACCTCTTTGCGTCGCCTCCAGCCCTTCTCCCTTCCACGCCCGGTCATTGCCAAGAGGGGACTTCCCTTCCCTGCCCTGTCTTGAAAGGGCTTTCCTTGCACCAGACCCCCCCCCCCCACCTTGTCCTCAGAGGACCCTCAGCCTGTCTTGCAGAGAGCACTTGACGTTGGTGTCTCAGAGTGGGCTGGAAGTCGGCTGTGGGCTTCTGGTCCCCAGACACCCCTCTGCTAATCTCCTCCTCCATCCGTCCCTGTTTCCACCTCTGCCCTCCTCCTCCTCGTTCCCGTCCCTTTAGCCCTTTTCTCTGCGTCTGGGGCAGCAAACTTGCTTCCAAGTCCGCCGTTCTCAAGTATTTTGGCCTCAGGGTCCCCTTTACATTCTTAAATTACAGAGAAACCCCCAAGAGCTTCTGTTCATGTGGGTTATTCATGTCAATATTTACCCTATCAGAAATTGAAACCAGACGTTTAAAAAATATTCATTCATTCGCTTAAATAACAACAGTAAACCCCGTATGTGTTAACATAAATAACATTTTTTATGAACAATAACTTTTTCCGTAGCAAATGAGAAGTCTGGCATGTTCTATATTTAAAAAAAATTTTTTTAATGTTTATTTTTTGAGAGAGAGAGACAGAGCATGAGTGGGGGTGGGGCAGAGAAAGAGGGAGACACAGAATCTGAAACAGGCTCCAGGCTCTGAGCTGTCAGCACAGAGCCCAGTGTGGGGCTTGAACCCACCAGCCGTGAGATCATGACTTGAGCCGAAGTCGGACGCTCAACCGACTGAGCCACCCAGGCGCCCCTGGCATGTTCTATATTTTTGGAAATCCCTTCAGTGTCTGGTGTAAGAGGAGATGGTTGGATTCTCATATCTGCTTCTGTTTCCAGTGCATTGTAGTATGTTGTCTTGGCTGAGGAATTTGAAGAAAATCTGGCCTCTTCCAAATGTATAGTTGGAAAAAAGAGGGGTGTTTCAATAGCCAGATGATTATGAACATTGTGTTTTGATTCTACATGGAAACACAACAAATGGGTAATTTTAAAAAAAAAAATTTTAAGGTTTATTTATTTTTGAGAGGGAGAATAGCAGAGGGGCAGAGAGAGAGGGAGACACGGAACCAGAAGCAGGTTCCAGGGTCTAAGCTGTCAGCACAGAGCCCTACACGGGCCTCGAACCCGCGAACCACGAGATCATGACCTGAGCCGAAGTCGGACGCTCAACCGACTGAGCCACCCAGGAGCCCCACAACTAGTAATTTCTTAAAGGAGGTTGCACGGTGGAATCTGAAACCATATCAGTGAACTTTTCCCTCCCTTTTACATTAAAATCCGTTGATCTGTCTTGCACTCAAAGTGAATCTTTTATCCATGTGTAGTTTTGTTGTGCACTATGCAGCTTCTGGTGACACATTTCATTATATACCCAAAGGAATCACATTGACTCTGTCACCACTGATGTCATCAGCAACCTCTAAAAAAACATTAGCAAAAAAAAAAAAAAAAAAAGAAAAAATAAAAAAACATTAGCATTGGACACCATCAAACTCATGGCGGCAGACATAAATCTCCCAAGATCCTTCTTTGTGCTTGAAAGCTTGAATTTTGTCATTGGCCACAAACTGTCACTTGTTTCCTCGAGGTGACGGGCTCCCTCTGTTCGTTCCTAAGAAAATGTCTGGCGAACGCCCAAGTCAGAATAGTTTCTCTTTCAGTTGTTCTTTTAAGTAAAAGTGATGTCCCGTGAAAAAAGCTTCTAGCTCCCGTTGGAAGTCCGGCGAGTGCCTGCTTCCCCTCCTCAGGACCTTGGTGGTGCTTCAGGATGTAGCAGAAATGCTTCCTGTGTGTGCGTCCCGTCTCTCCATTCATGCAGAATATTAAAAAGACACGTGCTCAAGGGTCAAGGTGTAATTAGTTGAATAGCTGTCATTGTAGCATCGAGCACCTGCCTTTAATCAGGACACACTTCATCAAAGACATGCTCTCCTTTACTTCTGTGACAAAGACTGGAATGGCAATTTGTAGTTTGTCCCTCTGCCTTGACTCGTGCTGAGGTCCTAGCTGTTTGGCCATCATTGCTTTTCTACGGCCACTGCAGGCATCAGAGAGCAAACAAGAGGAATAACATTTCAGCATCATTACTAAAATAATTTTGGCCTTGTGAACCCTTTGAAAGGGTCTTGGGAACTTCCAGAGGTTCCCGGACCCCGCCCTGAGAGCCACCGGTCTAAATCTTTGGACTTCGTACGCTCTGGTGGTAATTCTGCCCGTCTTCCTCCCCGCTGTCAGTCTTCATTCCTTCCCATCTTTATTTTGACCATCTCTTCTCCACCTCGGTGAACATAGCCTGTGGTCTTTCCATCTCAGCCTGGTTCCTTCTTTATCCCCTCCTCTCAATCCCAGTGAACGTGCCAAACACACTTGTTTCAAGTTGTCTTCTGTTTCCGACAGTCGCACTCAGGGTGTCTTTTCTTCCTGACGGTGACTTAGACTTATGTCTGCCGAGGCACCCGTAGTGGAGGGACATCTGGTCAACCCCGTGTTTGCAATGAGCATCCTGTGTGCGTTGGCCTGGCTCCGCCCACCTCCTCCCTGTGCAGCTCCGGGTCAGGGTGATTGCCCTGCAGCCGGCAGGAGCCAGCTGGGGTCACTGTGCTGGACCAGCACGGGCTCTCCCCTTCTCTCCTTTCCTGCTGTCCAGCTATGAAGAAGAGAAGTTATGTTTTAGAGAATCTGAGGCAGAGTATAATTGTCCCTTCCCCCATAGTTGGCACTGTCCGTCTCCAGCCACCACCCCTGGGGCTCTTATTTCAGGGGACTTTGCATCCTGGGATGCACGGTGCCTCGCATGTCCTCATCTTTCCTCCTGCCGTGCTGGGAGGTAGTTCTGCCTGGATAGAGAATGACGGGCAGTCAGTAGGAGAGGGGCACAAGGGTGGCCTCTAGATTTTCTGACTGATGCAGATACAGTCCAAGTGGAAGTAGAGGAGGGTTGGCCCTCCCCTCCTGGCTTCAGGTGCCTGTACTTGTCTCTGTGAGGCAAAGTCTACCTTGTCAACGCAGCTGTGTCTGGACCGTGGTCAGTGGATGACATCACCCACCCTGGATGCCACCAGCGCTCAGCCATGCTCTCTTGGTTTTCCAAGCTGACACAAGAGTTTCGTGTGTGTGCCTGTCTTCCAGAGTGTTTGAACGGAGAGTGGGGAGAGGGAAATCGGCGAAGTGCAGTCCGTGTCACTCAACACGGGAAGTGGTGTCCCAGGGCCTCTTAGGGTTTCTTCACTGCCAAGTTATTAATGTGTGTGTGTGTGTGTGTGTGTGTGTTTGCACACACACGCGTGCAGGCATGTAAAACCTGTTGCAAGAACAAGGTGTCTAATGTAGTTCTTGTTTCTGATATCTTCCTTAGGGGATTGAAGGACAGGATTAAGAAAGAGAGCTCCCAGAGGGAGCTGCTCTCGGATGCGGCCCACCTGAATGAGACCCACTGCGCCCGCTGCCTGCAGCCCTACCGGCTCCTCGTGGCCCCCAAGAGGCAATGCCTGGACTGTCACCTCTTCACCTGCCAAGACTGTAGCCACGCCCACCCGGAGGAGGAGGGCTGGCTCTGTGACCCCTGCCACCTGGCCAGGTGAGCCGGGGCGGGTGCCTGGGGTCCAGGTGACCCTGTGGGTTTCAGGGCCCGACACGTCCCCTCAGAGGGGCTGGCCGAAGAAAGGGTGGGCGGGGCCGTGGGCCTGAGCTCCGTGTGTCCGCAGGGTTGTGAAGATGGGCTCTCTGGAGTGGTACTACGGGCACCTGAGAGCCCGCTTCAAGCGGTTCGGGAGTGCCAAAGTGATCCGGTCCCTGTGCGGGCGGCTGCAGGGTGGAGGTGAGGAGTGTACCTGTCTCGGGGGGGCTCTTTTCTGTTCCCAGGTGTGTCGTAATGTTTCCGGACCCAGCAGATCCTTCGGAATGTGTGTGTGTGCACCTGTCCGTGCATTTCGGGTATTTTCTGTGAAACTGGCTGCTTTTCGTGTGGTGCAAACTTCTGCACCCCCCTGGCCTGGCCCCCTGGGAAGTCCTGCATGCTATTGACACCCCCCCACTCTTTGAAGTCATATTTTTCCAGTGCTTCCTAGCAGGTTGAGAACTCAGAGCCAAAGATTCTGAACCTCAGTGGCTAATCGAATAATAAGGCACTTGTGTTCTCCAGACCCCTCCTCCCTGGGCGTCTGGTTTGGGGCCGAGACTCCCTCTTTCCACACACATTCCCTGGGAGTCGGGTGTTTATCAAGACTTAAAGAAATTAGTTCTAACTCAATGGTGTGTTTTCATATTTTGAATCCAAGTATTTATTTCATTTTTTTAACGTTTATTTACTTCTGAGACAGAGAGAGACAGAGCATGAGAGGGGGAGGGGAAGAGAGAGGGGGAGACACAGAATCCGAAGCAGGCTCCAGGCTTGAGCTGTCAGCACGGAGCCCCACGTGGGGCTTGAACTCGGGAACAGGGAGATCATGACTTGAGCCGAAGTCAGATGATTAACTGACTGAGCTACCCAGGCACCTGGAAGTCCCATTTCTTTTTAATAATTTTTTTAATGTCTATTTATTTTTGAGAGAGAGCGAGAGAGAGAGAGAACAAGCAGGGAGGGGCAGAGAGAGAGGGAGACACAGCATCCGAAGCAGGCTCCAGGCTCTGAGCTGTCAGCACAGGGCCGGACACGGGGCTCAAACTCACAAACTGCGAGATCATGACCTGAGGCTAAGTCAGATGCTTAACCAACGGAGCCCCCCAGGCACCCCCCCCCCCGCAAGTATTATTTCATAATGAACTTGAAATCCATACTGTGATCTTACACCAAACCTGACAGGTATGTTCACCTGTCTTGTCCACCTTTAAGGTGTTTGGAAAGGGAGATCATTTCAGGGGAAGGTTAAAGTTTGGAAGGTTGACTTGAGCGGAGATGATTAAGCAGTGTTTGCAGGGAGCATGCCTTGTCGCTGTCATTCGCTGCCACTTGAATCCCAGGCTCTGCCATTAAGCCTGGCCAAGGCTTCAGGCTGGGAGAGCTCACCAGGCTGGGGGTGGGGAGGGGGGGGGGCAGGCTGGGCGTCTTGAATATCTCCATCTGAGGGACCGAGAGGCAAGGGCCCTAGGGCAGGAGGCACATCGGGGGCAGGTTCTGTGCTGCTTGGATTGGAGGTGTCTCCTCCCAGGCCTTCTGGGGAGAGGTCTTACTTGTGTCTGTGTCCTGTAAAGCCCCACGCTGGTAGGCAGGACCTGAAGTTGGGCACAGCCACCCCCAGAGTGCTTGGGCGTCCACTGAGGTGTTTCTGAGGCATCTTAGCACACTCGTGAATTTAGGACAGGGACCACCCCGAGGCACCCTCACTCGGAATGACTTGTAGCTCCTGGAACAGTGGACCGTGGGGTGAGGGGGCTTCTTGGGGAGGGAGGCATATGATGAATCATTCAAATAAGAACATTTTCATGAGTAAAAGGAGACTTTCTGGGTAACTATGCCGAGACAACAGATGTGACCGAGGTGGCACAGGAAGGTGCCCAATCCTTGAAGGCCCTTCCTCATCTCCCTCTGCCCTCCCACTGCTTCTCAAGGCCGTATCTGTGTCTCAGGCTGGAGCCCATCAGTAAAGCCCATGACCCCACGCCCCCTTGGTCAGCCAGGAGCCGGCTTGGCAGGTGAAGGAGGTTGACAGGGCTCACGGGTGAGAACCACAGGAAGCAGGGCCGAAAGCCACGCCGCAAAGCATTTGAGACCCTCAAGCCCAGAGGCGGCCCTGCTCACAGAGGAAACCGCAGGCCACCGCGTTAGAACCCCTGGGGACCTGGCCTCACCCTGAGAGGTGCGGATTTCCAGGGGCCGGGTGGGCTCAGGAATCTGTGTTGTGTGAAAGGCTGTGGGGATTCTGATGCCCGGCCGGCGTCCCCAGCTGCTGGGGCCAACACCCCAAGTAACCTGCCAGTTTCAAAGTAGTCACCACCGAGGGCCACCAGGTGGCGCTGTGGGGCAACAGGAACCCCGGCTCCCAGTGGCTGCCATCCCCAGTGAGGGGTGTCTCTCAGGTCCCCCCCTCCCCCGGAGGGATGCCCAGGGTGCATTCTCCCTCCTAGGCGCCTGGGAGCCCAGCACACTGAGTCAGAGAGGGTGCAGGGAAGGAAGGTTGTGTCTTTGTGGGGTTTTTTAAGCCGTCAAACTGAAAAAAAAATAGAAACAATTGAAGTTAATGACTGGTGAGCTGGTGGGGGCCACTGGGGGGTCTTCTCCCAGGGAATCCACAGAGCAATGGGGGTGTTTCAGCCACTGGGGGGGTGCTCTGCTCCGCAGAGCAATGGGGGTGTTTTCCCGAGTCCCCCACATCAGGATGGGCAGATGCTGCAGGAGACGGTCCCAGGGCCAGGAAGGAAATGACAGGAAACCCCATCCTTCAACACACAGTCTCCGGAGGGTGTCTGTGTTTCTCAGAGGCTTTTCTTTGGCTGTAGGTTTGCCTGACAGGGCACGTGACTCACCTGACCTCCACAGTAAGTCCTTCATGCTCACATGGCTTTATTTTTGTTTCCACCCCGCTATCAAGAGCGGTCGAGAAATCTCTTCCTTGGGTTTTATTAAGAATGACTCGATCTCCGGAGATGGGTTAAAGTCGCTCAAACCCTTGTCTCAGGTGGAGAGAGGGATGGAAGGAGTTGGTAACAAACAGGGGCACAGAGATCCTGTTCATATTCAGTCTGGGGGGCAGGGGGGATGTCACACACACACACACACACACACACACAAACACACACGGGCCTCCATATTCAGTCTGGGGAGGGGGGAGGATGTCACACACACACACACACACACACACAAACACACACGGGCCTCCATATTCAGTCGGGGGGGGGGCGGTGTCACACACACACACACACACACACACACACACACACGGGCCTCCATATTCAGTCTGGGGAGGGGGAGGATGTCACACATACACACACACACACACACACACACAGGCCTCCGGGAAGCACTTCTACATTCCCGTGGTGCAGATAGAGTTCGTCCCTCCGTCTTCTGTCTGGCAGTTTGGGGTGCATTCCCTCAAGACTGCCACTGCCCAGAGAAGCGAAAATAATTACCCAGGCTGCCGGCTGCGCAGTTCTGAGGGGGGCAGAGAAAGGCTTGCAGGGCGCTCGCAGATACGTGCAATTCACTGCTTGCTTGCACATGAGACCTCCCCGCACCCAAAGGCCCAGGGGCTGAGGGCCGGGACACCGGGTGGGGGCATGCAGGGCAGCACGTGCTGGGCCTGGCCCCACAGGCCTAAGCACCCAGTGCCGGCCCTTGTGGCCCCTGAGAGACGGCGGGTGATCCACCCCAGGGCCCATTTCCTGGATCCCGCTCTGGCGGCCTAGAGGGGCAGGCCGGGCCAGGGTGAGCAGGAGAAGAGGGGGAAGAGGTCTTGACAGGGGGCCACCTGGGTGCTCAAGTGAAACAGGGCGTCTGGGGGGCCGAGAAAGGAGGGGTGGGAGCCCCGGGGCTGAGGCTCACCTCCGTCCCAATTGTGTCTGACGCCTGCAGACAAGCAGATGAACTGATTGTGGGTGAAGCAGTCCATCTGAGAAAACATGACGTAGCTAGAGCCCTCCTTCACCCACCACAAACATCAGTGATTCCGACTGCCCAAGAGGGAGCCGATGAATGGGTTTGTAGGGTGACCCTCGACAAAATTGATGCAGAATAATAGCTTTCTGCTGAGATTCAGACCAGTTCTAACTGATGCTTGGCTAGGTCTTTGTAAGGCCAGCAGATGGCCTTGCCTGGAAGTGTCACAGTGGGTGGGTGGATGGATGGGTGGATGGATGGATGAATGGAGAACGGATGAATGAGTGGGTAGGTAGGTGGATGGGGATGTGGATAGGTGGTGGGTGGGCAGGTGGGACGGATAGATGGGTAGGTGGGGGGGCAGGTGGGTGGGTGGTATGTATAGGTGAATGGTAGATGGATGGACAGCTGGTAGAGGGTGGATGGATGGGTGTGTGGATGGCTGGTAGATGGGCAGGTGGGCAGGTGGATGGGTAGGAGGGTGGGTGGGTAGTAGATGGGCAGGTGGGATGGGTGGATGGATGAGCAGGTGGGTGGGTGGATGGATGGGTGGGTGGATGGATGGTTTGCCCCCATCTTCCCCTCCCTGGGTGGACTCATGCCGGTCTCCACTGCAGGTGGGCCTGAGCCAAGCCCTGGAGAGGGAAGTGGAGACAGTGAGCAGACAGAAGAGGATGGAGAACTGGACGCAGTGGCCCAGGCCCAACCCCTTGGGAGCAAAGTAAGTCTTCCCCAGTCACCCCGCCCCTCCCCCACCTGGAGCCCCCCACTTGGGCTCAGATTTCCTAAAAATCTCAGTGCTCTCCACTCCAGCAGGAGCACGAAGAGCCTGCCCCCCTCTGCCATGCCCAGACGGTCCGTGAGACACTGAGCAGCAAATGAGAGCATGCTTTCACCATGTGGTGTCACCATCAGAAACCCCGGGGGCAGGCTGCGGGGTAGGCAGAGCCTGCTGCGAAGCCTGCCTGGCCCGCGGGTCAGGGCCCCGGGGGCCCGCGTGTCAGGTTGTCAGGGCAGGCAGGGGTCCCAGAGGGCGCACTGGTGTCTCCCAAGGCGGCCTTTGCATCTTTGAGGGAAGCAAGGCCCCTTTAGACTCCCCTCTGTGAACACTTTTGCTTCTGTTTAAAAGCCAACCACGAGCCTTGCCTTTGTTGGTGTTTGTTTCTGTCTTGAGAACAGCAACTTATTTTTCAGTTATTTTTGGTGATAGAGAAGCATCTGGGTGGGATGACAGAAGGGGAGCAGGCTGGGGCAGGGGGACAATGATGGAGCCACGGGGAGGAGGCCAGGGTCTTTGAGATATGACACTGGACGCGTCCGGCCAGTCTACAGTGAGAACACTGTGTTCCTGCCTCATCCTGAGCTTAAAGAGCACTAGCCAGTGTCTAGAATATTCCCTATACAATACCTTTAAAGGATCAAGATCATTGTGAGGGAGGATTTCAGTAGACGTATGCCCTTCATCTGAACAGCATGGAACTCTTCCCCGCCTCTGCACGCCCACGGCAGGTGCCTCTCATTTGTCTGAGCCTCCTCCCGCCCCCAGACACCTCCCAAGGGAGAGAGGCACCTGTCGGCCCTCAAGCAGACTGCCTGCCCGCCCCCCACCCTAGGGCCGCGGTGCTCCGGGGCCTGTGTCCTCAGTACTTCTGAGCAGCTAGATACCTCTCCTGCTCCCCTAGGAGATGCTGAGGAAGCAGGTCTCGCAGGATCGGGGGAAGGCGCTCTGGGCCCCTTGGCGCGGCCTTGGAGCTCCTTTGGGTCTGTTTCTAGTGCGGGAGGTGGACATATGCCCATGGAGGCTCCCACCCCAGGACTGAGGGGGCCCCCGTCCTCTCTGTCAGACTGACCCTGACTCCCCCCTTCTTGCCCGTGTCTACACCTGCTCAGAAAAAGCGCCTCTCCATTCACGGCTTGGACTTTGAGGCAGACTCTGATGGCTCGACTCAGTCCTGCGGTCACCCCCCGTATCTGTCCCCGGTCCCGATGGCCACAGACAGCCTGCAGGTCAGTGGGCTCTCATTTCTGCCCCCGTCCTTTCCGGCCACTCGGGGCCCCCGGGGGGTAGGTGGGGGAGGGCACTCTGGGAAGGAGTCCGATGACCATGGCCAGTATCAGGGCACAACAGGCCAGGGGAGAGTTGGGGAGGGGGCCCAGGGTCTCTGCAGAGACGGGGCTGGCAGCTTGGGCAAGTGGAGTGCAGGATGGGAATTAAGGCTGGACAGACGAAGGGGCCGAGGGAATTCGGACTGGCTGCTTATCCCAGAAGGCAGAAACCCCGTGACTTGGGAGGGCCAGGAGAACGGCTTCTGCCCTGGAGTCCGGGCCTGACGTGTGCCTGGACATCCATCTGGAGGTACCAGGCCAGAGCTGGGGCAGGGACGCACCTGCCCCGGCTGATCTGCAGACTGCTTTGGGGGAGAGGACAGCAGGGCAGGGAGCCGGCACCCCAGAGGTCTCTGGGCCCCAGGTCCTGCTCTGGCCACAGGACCAGCCGCTGCTGTCTCCGTTTCCCGTGGCCTCCAGGGCCTGAGGACTGCTTCCTTCCTGCCCCCCTCCAGTTGGAAAGGGGCTGGGGCACGTGGTTTCCCGAAGTCCTCAGCACCTTGGTTCCCTTGGGGTGACGGCACAGCAGAGAGAACCCTCTGCCGCCTGAGGAAGGGAGAGGAAGGGAGAGTGTTGGAGTTGCAGCCAAGGGGCCACCCGGGAGCCCTGTCCGCACTCACTCTTGCCCCCCTGGCCTTCTAGGAGTATTAAGGTGCACGCAGTTAGAAAAATACACCCCCCCCCAAAAAAAGATAACTTCCCCATTCGTATTCTCAAGGGTTCCATCTCTAGGAGGGTCAGAGCCCCCAAGGCTGTCAAATGGGTTTCAGTTCCCTTGTGTGATGAGGGGTCAGGGCATCGGGAGCCCCAGCCTTCCATGGACACATGATACAGAGTGGGCAATAAATGGTTTTGGCAGAATTTCTGAAATCGAAGGGAACTGAGTTGGAAGGGGGCACAGCAGATGGCTGTCTAGTGTGCGGTCAGTCGCATGATGTCTGGACACCCCCAAGACCGGGACTGGAAAGACCCCGATGCCAAGGAGCAGCCCCCTCCTGGTGAAACGTCCCGCAACTGGGGGGTCCTGTGTGCTCAGGCCCTCACAGGTGAACCCCGTGCCAAGGACACCTCCCAGGAGGCCGTGGTCCTGGAAGAGGCTGATGGCGGTGCCCCTGGACGCCACCCTCATCCAGAAGAGCAGACAGACAGCCTCTCAGCTGCCAGACAGGACACCCTCACTGAGCCCCGCTTCCCCAGACAGTCCTGCACAACAGCCCTGGGGTTGGCTGTCACACCCGGTAGGTGCCCTGGCTGGGGTGTGCAGGTGGGGGAGGGGAAGTAAAGACCTGCCTCGAGGTCCTGATTCCTGCAGACACACTGGCCGGTTTGTAGCAACTCCTTCCTTCCCCGTGATTGTCCAGCACGGCCAGTCCCCGCTAACGCCATCAACACCGGCCTCCTCCAGGCTGGGTGCTTCTCTCGCAATGCTCAGAATACCCAGCATTAACGCCTCAACTGGCCACACAGCTCTAACCCTGACGCCTTTTAGGGAGGATATGGACCTGGCTTGGGGTAGGGACACGCACGTTTCCCTAAAATGATTAGGATCACTGGTCACCTGGACCAACAATCCTGACCAAAGAACAGGGCAGCTCCAAACCTGGAGACCGATGGTACACTTGGGGACCAAGAGTCCACTTGGGGCTGGTTGGTACACTCGGGGACGGTGGCACAGGCTCCATTGGGGCACTGCTTCCCCTGGCCCACCGTTGGCTCCCAGCTGTGACTCAGGAGGTCTGTACATGCCCAGAACCTGGATTTGCTCAGTGTAATTTCGTTGTCAGACAGTTCGCTTCGTAATGAAATCCTGAATCGCCGTCTTTTCCTGTGCCCTGTGGGCGTGTGGGTTCAGGAGTTGAGACCCCCTACTGATGTCGCAGCAAATGAGATCACGGTGGCCGCGCAGCCTTCCTGCTAATGAGCCCCCACGTGGCCGTGGCGTGGGGCCAGCTGCCGGGGAAATGTGGTTAACACACCGTCTGCCAGGAAATAGGTCCTTTGTCCGTTTTCCCTTCTCATTATATTACAGGGACATAATCTCATGGTCTGCAGGCCGATTAGGACGCGGGAGGCATTTGGGAGGCATTGTTCCCTCTAATCAGTGAATAAATGTATCTATATTGAACAGGTCGTAGGATGGGGACTTGCACAGACATGGTGTCCCTTCCCCTGCCCCGTGATCCCTGACCTCCCCGAGCACCCAGGGCGGCGGGCGGGGAAGGAGAGGCCGAGGGAGACCGTCCGCGCTGAGCTCCAGCCCCGGCGTTCCTGACCAATAGTTGCTCTATTTGACCGATGCTAACACACGATTTGCACCTCGTCCCTTAACCGGGGAGCAGCTCACGGGACGTACTGGAGTTTGATCGGCCGCGTTGTGTCGGGAGCACATCACGGCCTGCAGGTGCATCACCTGAGGTGAGATGTGCTGCCACCTGATCAACCCGCTTAGCCATCGTGACTCCGTTTCCTCGTCGCCAAGAGGGGCGCGTGCCCAACGCGCGGCACGGTTGTAGGCGGAAAAGAGACGGTCGTGTCCGCTAAGTGTTACCACACAGCAAATCGTCACCAACACAGCGGCTCGAAATCTCACTGTGGGCGGAGTCCAGGCGCCCTCAGCACACGGTGTCCCAGGCTAAAACCTGCGTGTTCCCTGCACTGGAGTCTCGCTGGAGCTCGGGGACCCTCTCCCCAGGCTCACTCGGGTTCTCGGCAGAGCTCATGGCACCCGTGGGGCCCTGCAGAGCCGCTCCCGCCGTGCCTCCGTGCTGGTCGACCCTGAACGCACCTCGCGTGGCCGTGTGTGGTGCCGTCCAGGCTGCCTGGGGCCGTGGGTGAGGCGGTGGGGACGGCGAGCTTCCCCCCACGGCTGGAGCCCAGGACAAGCACGGCCGGACACCCAGGTGGTCCCTGCCCTCCAAGAGTCTGGCATGACAAACGGCCCGGAGTGCCCAACGTGGAAAGACTTGTGATGCCTCCTCCGCTCGGGGAAACTCCCCAGGACCCACGCGTGCCACCCTCCAGGCACGTGGACAGGGGTGTGCTGTAATCATCCCCCGCCTGCTGCTTTGCGGACCTGGCTTCCTCCTCTCCGGGCGTCACCGCGAGGGGCCTGAAGCTCCTTGCGAGAGGACACGCAACGAGCCCCACTCTTACTTCGATTTCAGGCACTCCGCTCCCTGACCTCAGGGGGCGGCGGTCACGTCTTCGGTTTCTTTGACCTCTTATTGGGAAAAACGTGTCCACCGGCTTTCGGCTTTTCACCACAAATAATTCGAACCCACTGTCACTCCAAAGGTCCGGGCGTCATCAGCAGTGAGCGGCTCTCCTCCCGGTACCCGGCTGACGAAGGCACCTCCGATGACGAGGACACCGGGGCTGACGGTGTGGCCTCCCAGAGCCTCACGTGGAGGGACTGCGCCCCGGCTGAGAGCCAGGTAAGGCAGCTGGGACGGATTCGTTCTTGCTGTCGCTGTGGTGGAGGCTTTTTACCTTCACACCAAGTCACGGCAGAGGAATCAAAGCTTCTGATATTCATTTTAATTTTTTTTAACGTTTATTTGTTTTTGAGAGAGACAGAAACAGAGCATGAGTGGAGGAGGGGCACAGAGGGAGGGAGACACAGCATCGGAAGCAGGCTCCAGGCTCTGGGCTGTCAGCACAGAGCCCGACGCGGGGCTCGAACCCACGAACTGTGAGATCATGACCTGAGCCGACGTTGGACGCTTAACCAGCTGAGCCACCCAGGTGTCCCAGTACTTGATTCCTTGTGATGAAAATGTTTACTATGCACCCTTTTAAGCATTATGTCATTTATAAGAGGAGGAAATAATCCGTCGATCTATACCTTTAGCAGACTTTATGCAGCTTTTAAGAAAACGTAACTTACAACACTTGGCGCCTGTTGAATGAGTGCGACTCACTCACACTGCAAGCCCTGATTTATAAAATCAGTGACAAGATTCCTGTGAGTACCCAGGTTTCCTTCACGGAATTCAAACCATGATCCCGTTTACAGACCACCGATTTCGGTTTGAGCAGGTACACTTAACTGGGGGGAAAGGCAACAATGCTTTATATGAGGCCCTCCTGACCGCTAGGTTGATAAAGACTCATCAATGATCCTGATAAGGTCTCGACTGCTACGGGTGAAATCGTGAGGCCGGGCCGTTGTGTAACTGAGGAGCCCAGAGGCAGGTTGAGTAGGAGAAGAGCCCCCACTCGGGATGGAGAACTCCGGACTGTAGCTCAGCCCAGGCCGGTCTCAGGCACATTTGCAGGAGCCAGGATAAGTGCTGGTTCAGCCTCCCGTGCACCATGATGCATGGCACGGAGCTCCTCCTGGGACCCTCCCCCAGGGAGGTTTGAGGGGGCGGGGATGCCTCCGGCGAGCTTCCCTTCCGGGCACCCACGGACTGAGCTCCGGGCCGCCAGGTGGAAAGACTGAGCAGATGTTGAGCGTGTTCAGAAAAGGCAGGAAGAGGACGGTGGAGGACAGTTGCGGTCGCTGCAATTCAAGTAGCAGATGGTAGGGGCAGGCGAGGGGCCCGAGCTGGGAGGGGCTGCTCCGCAGGGGACTTGGGCCTTCCCCGGCCCCTCACCCCTTCCGGGCACCCGGACGACCCAGGAGGAGCCTGACTCACAGCCACAGGCTCCACGGCGGCGGGCTGAGTCCTGGCCGTGGGTAGACCAGCGCTGCCCAGGACCATCGCTGACGGATGGAGCTGCCCGGCAGGGCCTGGGCTTTGCTGAACCCACTGTCCCCAGGCTCCCCAGGCTCGGCTGATGTAGGAAAGGTCAGGGTTTCCTCTAACCTCCATCCTCTCGCTGCCGAGCCCCAGGACATGATCTGCCGAAAACAGCGGCAGACTTGGAGAAGGAGTCCTGTCTTGCACTGGTTTTGAGGAACCACTGTACATTTTTTGTTGTAAAATTCATGGGGCTAAAAAACATCAGCAGGACAGAAACATGGTGTCTTTGAACTCAGCCTCTCCAGAGTCACAGCTGACTCCCCTTCCTGGGATGTCACCCAGAACTGTCCTACAAGCATGGGCTGGAAGCTCTCCTGTGCTCACCTTCCGTCTCTGGAAGCAGTGCAACCCCCGCCCCCCCTTCTGCCCTGAGCTAGGCAGGGTGTGAAAGGCCCTGAGAAGGTCTGTAGTGAAAAGCCACCTACCATTCTGCACCCAGAGTGGCCCACACTTCTTGGAGCCTGAACCCCCTTTTACGGAATAGCAAGGAAAACACTGGCTCAAGGAAGTGACCTTTGACCAGACCAAGGCTTGGCCCCGGGAGGGCCGGGGGGGATGGTGGTGGAGGGGGGAGTGAGGCCAGGGCAGGGACCGTCCCGTGTGGCAGGACCACAGCGGGCAGAGGAGTCGGATCAGAAGGCAGTGGGATACAGACTAGAATTGCCTCCTTTCAGTCAGTTTTTAATTTAACGACTGTGGGAACTTGCAGGAACACACACGCGCTGGTCTCTAGCCCTCCCAGGGCCGGCCGTCCTTTGTGCCTCCTTGAATCCTTGAATTATCCCCCATTTCGTTCCTCTAGCTCATCTCTGGAATTTCCTGTCTTCACTTATTTTCACTGACTCCACTTTGAGCGGCATCTCCCTTCCCCTGAATCTTCACGTGAAGACAACCGGCTGCTCACAGAGCTGGTGCAAAGGGCAGGGGGCCCGGCATGTGGGTAAAAGCCTGGGACAGACTCTTTCAGGGGACCGTGTGAGAGCCGCTGCAGGACCCCCCACGCCTGCCTGCCCCCAGAGCATTGTTCCTGAACCCAGACTCACAGACACGCCCTGGGGTGCCCAGAGTCCTCGAGCATGATGCGTCCTGGGGTTCATCGGCATGTCCTGTTGTGCTCTGGTGCCTGTCTCTGTCCTGTATTCAAGGTCAAGACTTTCTGGATGAGGGATATTCAGGAAAGGCCTTCTGTAAAGAATTGCTCACGCCAAGAGAAGGCCAGCATGGGTGTGAAGGGCGCTTCCGTGGGGCTGAGATCCGGAAAGCCGGGAAACCACAGCCCCGGCATGCACCCCCACCCCTCCCCGTGGTGGGGTGCAAGCCCCCACTCCCCAAACCCAGCCTCGAGGCCCCTGATGCTGGACACAGGCTGCAGACTCTGACTCGGTTTCCCCGCAGAAGCCTCACGGGTGCCAAATTGTGGTGGTTCCATTTTAATCCACGGCCTGTGTCTGCGTTGTGTTTATAAATTGCGAATTTTGGTTTTGTTGCCTCCGAGTTGAAAGCACCAGGCGTCCGTGCCGAGCTTTATGTCCGTATGTGTCCACGAAACGTGGTAAGGCCGACAGCTGGAGCCCACACAGGGGCGGAGGCCGCCAGCCAAGCAGCTGCTGCTTTGGGCAGAAAGGACGAGGCCACACCAGCCTCGTGGGGGTCCCTCACGAGTGCCGGAGAAGCGGGCGTCCCACAGGGGTTCCGGGAAGGGGCCGGCGGCCGTCCACACCAGATGGAAGACCAGAGTGGTGTTACAGTTAGTGTGTCCACGCTGTCCTGGACGCCTCCTACCTCCTCCTGCCTCGGGAGCCCGGATGCCGCCAGGGCCCTGCTCAGAGCAGCCCTGGGCCCTCAGATCCCGGCCACGGCCTTCCGGCCTCTCCGTGGCTCCCTGCTGCCCCCCAGCCCCAGATGAGAACTTTCCAACTCGTCTTGGGTGCTTTTCTCTCTTTGCCACTCTGGAGGTGACGTTAGACCATGATGGCGTCAGGACTCTTCTTGGGGCGTGTGGTGGCAGGACGTGTCCCACGCACGCTGCTCTCGGGGAGACGAGCTGTCTGTGAACACTGCCCCCGCCTCCCCCGTATCGATCGCGCCTCCGGCCACCCGGTGCCACCAGAGGGGGGCTCCGTCACCAGCCGCCACTCAGACTCAGACCGAGTCCTAACCGAGACCTTTGCCTTGTGTCACTCACCTTTCCGCTCTTTTCCGGGCAGCTTTGGCTGCTTGGGGCCCGTGGACACCAAACTAATGACCTGCCCCACAAAGCAAAAGCACCTTCCTGTTCCACAAGTGCCTCTTAAATGTCCCTTTTAAAACCAGGTGAGCCACGGAGGGAGATAATGGCCGGAAGGACGCGGAGGCTGGGCTTGGAGGAAAACCGAAGGATTGATTTTCTCGGGTCCTGGTCTGGGAGCTAAGAGACTCTGGTGACTCAAGAGGCTGCTGACTCAGGGGACGAGGAAGTTGTGTTTTTAGTTGTTTCAGGTTGTTAGTGGTCCCTCCTGGCCCACAGTGAGCCCGGCTCTGGCCAGCTGACGACTTTCAGGTCAAGCAACCTGGCGTAATTCATTGGCGCCTTCCTGTGCGGATGGGGAGCGGCGGGGCCGTGTCAGACGCCCTTCAGATGCAGCTTCCTGGTCTTGCTGAATTTGTCACCTCCCCTGCTGTGCTCACCCCCTTACCCTCTCTGCTGGGATCACTCCCAGCTTTCTCTTGGTGTTCCAGAACTTTCTGTGTCAAAATGGGCTTCGTGCTTACCCTTCCCAGCTCACGACACGGATGGCGGCCTTAGCTGGCCTTCCGCTGCTCAGGAATTTGTGCCGTGATGGGTGCCTGGTGAGACCGGACTGTGTCCCCCGGCCACCCCCTCGGCTTGGGGACCTGATTTGGGGCTAGAGGGAAGAAGCGTCCTCCCGTGGTGAAAATGTCCACGAAGGAAAGCTCAATGTCTAGTTCACAAATCGTGGGTCTTTGGCGTGGGTGGTGGCAGGATCGCTGGGAGTGCCTTCCTACCCTGACAGCCTGCTTCCTGAGGGCCGGGACTGGCCCCCCAGCACGGGCACTGCGGACAGGCTCTTCTGGAGCGTGGACGGAGACCTCTCCCAGAGCCCTGCCTCTGAGCACGGTGCACACAGGGGACCAACTGAACACAGACCCGCTTGTGCATTTCAGCATCTCACCGGCCACCAGCCCACAGACGCCGACAGAGAAGAAGAGACCCTAAAGAGGAAGCTGGAGGAGATGACCAGCCACATCAGTGACCAGGGGGCCTCGTCCGAGGAGGAGGGGAGCAAGGAGGAAGAGGCAGGACTGAACAGGAAAACCTCCATCGAGGACCTCCCCGGGGTAGCCCCAGAGGTGAGGCCACCCGAGCGCTTGGCAAGACCTGGGCAGAGGTGGGGCCAGGAGTCAAGGGTTTGTAACCAAGCCACTGGCCCACCCCAGGTAGGAAGCCACCCCCTCGGTGGGCACTGGGCCCCAGCAAGAGCTGCACGGGGGACCCAGCCCCCACTGGCCGATCAGCTCTGAGTTCAGGGGAAAAGAGTGTTGTAAGCCTGGGCCCGTCTTGGGGAGAGCCCTGCGGTCTCTCCCGCTGGTGGTCATGTTCCGTGCTCCCCTCTCCTAGGTGCTCGTGGCTGCGGGCCAAATGTCCAGACAGGAAACAAGCCCCCGGGGTCCTCAGGAACTCATGCAGCCCGGCAGAACCACGGACCAGGAGCTGCTGGAGCTGGAAGACAGAGTGGCCGTGACGGCCTCCGAGGTTCAGCAGGTGGAGAGTGAGGTAGCCACTAGCCCCAGGGGCGGGCGGCTCCCCAGGAGGGATAGTGATGGGCCCTGAAGGTCTGGCAGCCGTGGACAGTCCACCCGAGCTCCAGAAGAGGAGCTCGGGGGTTTCTGGGGGAATCACCCAGTGCACTACCCTGGCCGCCATCCCGTTTGCCTTGGAGAGAGGCAGGCAGGGTTTTCCGCCCTTAGGAAGATGCTGGAGGAAGGGCTTCCCAGGAGGAGGGGCTTCTCTAGAAGCAGGCTCAGGACAGCCCTGGGGCTCAGGACCAGACTGTCACCCGAGGGACATCCTGTGAGCCTGAGCACGGGGCCAGGGCTTGAGTTGGGTGAGGGTTGTGTCCGTACCATACAAAGGTCGAAGGGCAGAGCCGGGGCCTCCCAGAGACGGCGAGGTGACCGGGCTCGGCTCTGCCCTCCCCCTGGGGGCCTGCAGGGAAGAGAGGGTCTCCCCCTCAGGCTACAAGGGGAGCCAGCACTTCTGCTCATCAGCAAGTGCTCTCCAGGCCCAGGAGGATGGGGTGCGTCCCCAGAGCTGTGGACATTAAGGGGTCAGGTCAGCCCAAGGACTGTATTCTTTTATTCCTTCTTGCCTGGCAAACAGTTTTCAAACTCCTGAATGTGGCGGGCATTGTGTAGAACACAAAAGACACAGCTGTAACATTCTTAGATGGGGCCTCTGTCTTCATGGAGCTTACGCCTGTAGCAGGTGGGGACAGAGGACAGGCCAATGATGGAGGAACTCAGTTCACGAAGAGAGCCGTGCAGGCAGGAAGTGACGGTAGCCCGGCAGAGCGGTCAGGTGGGCTGCTCAGGAAGGGATGTTACAAGAAGAAGGCAGCGCATACGTGCAAAGGTCCTGGGGTGCTGTCGGACTTGGCATGTTCAGGAATCAGCAGTGAAACCCTGAGCCTGGGGCAGAGGGAGCGAGGGGGCGGGGGTGCGAGGCAGGTCTGAGAGGAGAGCAGATTCCAGAGAGCTGTTGGAGGGATCAGAACAGGGGCAATGGGGCCTTGTTTCTGTTTCCAGAAGTTTCTTCTGGCTGGTGTGAGAGCTGGGGTCGGGGGGTGATTTGAAATGATGCCAGGAAGGCAGACTCTGCCCGACGCCAGCCAAGCCTTTGCCCATAATATGTAGCCCCGTCCCGTAGGGCTGCGGTGACACGGTCCCTGATCACTGCTGCTTCTTCCATCCCTGTGGGAGCCAAGCTCCCTGATGTGCCAGAAAAGGTCCAGAGCCCCCCTGCTCCTGCCTGGGGTGACCTACAAGGAACACCAGCCCCCTCCCGATGGCCCTGCAAGATGAATGACAACGGGACCCCAGGAAGCGCCTCTTGAGGGGAGACAACGAAATCAGTGAATCGGCAGCTGCCCTACCCGGGCTGGGACATTGGGTTGGCACATCAGAATAACGTCCGTGTGCCTGTCCTTTGTCCCCCAGGTTTCTAACATCAAGTCCAAGATTGCCGCCTTGCAGGCTGCCGGGCTCTCGGTGAGACCCTCGGGAAGGCCCCAGCGGAGGTCCAACCTCCCGGTGAGTGCGGGGGGCCAGAGCCCGCAGGTCTGTGCCCAGCTGGGTGTGACGGGAGCAGACGGCTGGGGACGGCAGGGCAGGTCTGGGGCCAACGGCCTCCTCCCCAGATTCCAGCTGGGGTCTCCAGGCGGGGCACAGCAGCGGGGAAACCTGGCAGGCCAGCGGAGGATGGGCCGGGGAGGGCCCTAGGTCCCACTGCAGGGAAGATACAGGACGCCCAGTGCACCTGAACTTCAGATAAAGGACACATCATTTTCTAGTGTAAGTACATCCCGTGCAATATTTGAAACATTCTTATAAACAAACATTATTCGACATCTGTCTGAAATTCAAAACTAACCAGCCACTCTGTGTTTTACTTTGGCAGGGTGCAGGGGTGGTGCAGGGGGGTGTGGGGGGGGGGTGGTTTGCTGACGGGCCGAGTGTTTACAGAGAACAGGCATCCTGTCCTTCGGTCCCTCCGGCCTCTAGCCCTCCTGTGACAGGGGTCAGATAAGCAGTAATCAGGTACAGGCCTCTTCCTCGTCCTCCACAGATATTCCTTCCCCGACTCGTTGGGAGATTGGGCCAGACTCCTAAGGATCCAAACGCAGAGCCTTTGGATGAGGTCAAGGTATGTGTCGTTCCGAGAGTAAGAGGTCGGCACAGCTTTTTCCAGAAGGTTCCAGGGAGTGGTGGGGCTGAGCCACACAGAGCTTGCTTTCTCGGCCGGCCCCTCAGGGTGGCTTCCTCAGAGGCGCGTGCTGAGACAGGGTGAGCATTGACGTGTTTGTTGGGGAAACCCAGGAACACCCAGCTGGGGCGCGGGAAGGTGGGACAGAGAGGGAAACACAAAGGAAACCTCCCACGGTGGCAGACCCCACGCAAGGGGTCCTCAGCTCGGAGTAACGCAGCACAGTCTCCTGTGCAGGGCCCGTCCGTCATGGACGACATCCATTCTGGGCTCTTCTCCCAGGCCCCGCGCAGGCCGGTGGGTTCCAGCGGCCTGGGGACGGGCCCGCATCTAGGGGAGGCAGGTGCCGACTCAGCGGCGGGAGCAGCAGAAGCCCGTGTGTGTGTGCGTGTGTGTGTGTGTGTGTGTGTGTGTGTGTGTGTGTGTGCGCGCGCAGTGGCCCAGGGACCAGGACCGTGGGCGACGATGGCACTATTAACAGCTGCAGCATGCAGGGGAGGGGCCGGCCTGGGAGGGAGCCAGATCTCCTGGGTGTAGGGGTGCGGGTGCCACCCCCAGTGCCCCAGAAAGTATGGTACCTGCTCCCAGCCCTGCCTGCCACCCGCTAAGAGCCGTAGGGAACATCCAGTCGTTTCTGTTTATCTTAACGGTGACACCAGGTAGCTTTTCACAGTTGGGAACAGCATTCTTCCCCTCCTTCCAAGTGACGTTTACAAAGCTGGTGAGTAGACACTGGTGTTCACCCTGTCATAGCAATGAGCAAACAGAAGCTCGGGGAGGTTGACATCTATGACTGAGATCACGCAGACCGTAAGTGACGGAGGGGGTCTCAGCCCAGGCCTCCCGGCCCTGACCTCCCTCCCTCTTCTTGGATCCTTCCCGATCTGCCCAGGGAAGCCCGGCCCCGAAGGCCTCTGCAGTGGGTCTCCAGGGGCAGCCCACGGAAGGAGCCAGGCAGAATCCCATGGTGCCAGATTCTAGGGAGATTTCCAGGGGAGCCAGGCCAACTGCTCGAGCCCGAAGGGGGCAAAACGGGGAGTGGACGATCCCCCGGCAGAGAGGCAGTCAACAGGAAGGTGGGACAGAAGGGAAGGTGTGGGGGCCCCCAGCCGTGAGGAACAGTTCATCTTCCAGAGTCCCCGAGAAGGGGGCGCTGGCCCGGTTTCCAGATGAGTCCAGAGAGGACACCCAAGTCGTCCACACCACGGGGGTGGGGGTGGTGCCTGGATGTGAACCGAGGTCTGCGCGGCTGAGACGTGTGCCCTCCCTACTGTCCACCCACAGTTGACAACCATAAACCTCTCTTTTATACTCTGGCGTTTGGTGCTTTGTGTACCGACACCATGTATTTTAATACGACGAAACTTCAGATGCTGCCTGAGAACAGGAGACGGCTGACCTGATTCTCTAGAATCTGGAAGAATGATAAAAAGTCCAAATTTGGCTCCCAGTGTGGCTGAGAATTACAGCAATTTCGCAAAGCCCAGAGACTTCTTTTTTCTTCCAGGTGATGACTGCACCCTACCTTCTGAGAAGGAAGTTCAGTAATCCCCCAAAAAGTCAAGGTAAGGGTTAGTGGCTTCCCCGGTCCCCGTGGGCCTGGGAGGTGAGCTCAGGGCCGTGAAAGTGGCCAGTGGGAGTTCTGCATTTCTGTATAATCCGGGGGACACGGCATCCCATGTCCCTGTGCCTGGGACACTCCCGGGGCCACTCCGGCCACCGTCGGGGAGCACTCCAGTGGGTTGGTGTTCTGGATAACTGGAGTTTGCTGGTTGAGCATGCAGAGGTGGGGGGGGTGTTGCCCTGTGAATTGCTCTAATGCTGTGCTCAACCCCCGCCCACCTCCTTATGCAAAGCACAGAACATACCTTAGCCGCCCTTGATGTCTCCATGGTGACTAGGACATCAACTTTGTTCCAGATGGAACAGGATGGAAAGCCTGGCTGCCCCATCCACAGCACGTGGCCGGGCTCTCGGGGAATCGTATACTTGTCCGTTGCTCCCCTTGCAGCCTGAGCGTGGTTCACCAGAAGAAAGCGGCCCCCTCCCCCCATCAGGGTCCAGTCCCTCCACTGCCATTTGAGTCCCTTCGCCACCGTGGCGTTCCCCTGTTATCCCTGCATCTGAGCTCTGTCCTCACCACCCCATCATTACAGCCCTGTCATAGCCATGGTCCCAGCCCAAGCTCTCTTTCCGCTTCTGCTCTGCTCCGGAACAATCGTTGGCTCCCACCTGCCCACAGAATGGGTGGGATTACTTAGCACGGGCTTCCAGACCCTCGCTGCCTGTCCCACACAGGAGCCCTGGGAGCGCTTTGCTCCACACTGGACAACACACACCTCACAGCCACACGTGGGGTTCAGAGCGCCCGGTGCAAACACACGCCTCCGTGCCTTTGCCTGGGCCGGGCTTTCTGCCTGGGGCGCTCTCTTCCTTTCCCACCCGCCTCCGCCTTCAAAGCCCTTCCAGGCCAAGTGCAGTGCCTCCTCCCAGGGCGTTCTCCTCCACCTCCTCGGGCACGACTTTGAGCGTCCGTGTTTGCACCCAGCTCACCTCCGTGCCGGCCCCCTCCTTCCGCCCCAGAGCTCCCCAGACACAGGCAGGTCAGTCCAGAGACACGGTAGGTCCCAAGGTCCTTTGAGGCGAATCCCCGACTCAGAGCCACCGGCCACATGACGGACTTTGCCAGAGACACCACCTGCCACGGGGCCAGCGGGAGGTTCCCGGGTGCGCTGACGCTGGGGGCGCTCCCAGCAGGTCTCAAGGCTACAACCCAAGTGGAGGCCCACGTTTCCAGCAGGGGGACGAGCGATGAGCCCCTTGTCGGTCAGAGGCCTCTCACCAGTCCCAGCCCAGGGCACCTCGCCGCCGGGCCCCCTAAAGCCGACGGGCATTTTAGGGTCTAAACGGCACAGGCGAGGCTGCTCGCCTGCCACCGCGGCCAGCCCCGGCGGGGGGCTTCTCACCGTCTCCAGAGGGCCACCCCCGCGCGGGCCACAGGTCCCCACACCTGCAGTGACAGATGGGAAAGGCCACGTGTGTCCTCACCGCCCCGGAGTTGGGATTGCTGGCTTAGCAACTCCCTCGGTGGAGTTTGGTCCCAGAGCAGGGACGTGTGGCAAAGCCAGGCCACACGCCCTCTGCCCAGCACGGAACCATGGATGGGTTCGCCAGCCCCCTGCCAACGAACAAGCCACCACCCAGAACCCTTTGCAGCATCTGCCGATTTCCATGGTGTGAACACCTCCCCCGGGGCTGATCTCAAGCTGCCGCCTCGATGTCCCGGAACTCGGGGCTGGGAAGAGGGGACGTGCCCCCCACACCCCCGAGGAACAGGTGCAGTGTGCCAGGCGGGGCCCACGCCACACCTGCCAGAGAGGAAGGGGGGCTGCCTGCCCACCCCTGGACTCTGCTCGCTTGTGGCCACGCACGCAAACAGTTCACTAGGGTGTGACCCCAAATGCCTCCCTCTGAGGGGCGGGGTCCTGAGACCCCCGCAGCCCGTGTCACATCACGGAACTAAAGGAGAGGCCGTGGCAGTCTCTGGAGGCCTGGTGAGGTGGGGCTTTACTGCTCCAAGGCAAGGAAGAAAGAATCGGACTGAATTGTTGCACACCTGCTGTTGTTCACTTGCACACCTGCTGACGTGCCTCTGTTTCCCCTAAAGATAAGGCTGGCGACTCCTTTGACCGGCAGTCAGCGTACCGCGGATCCCTGACGCAGAGAAACCCCAACAGCAGGAAGGGAGTGGCCAACCACAGCTTTGCAGTAAGCTTTGACCTTGCTTCCTGAGGCCTGTCAGATTTACAGATTGACGTTAAGACCGCGGAGCAAAGAAAATAGGGATAAACTGACAAGTGCAGTAAAACCAGCAAAAATTTAAAGGAAAGTTGAACACGGTTTCTTAAAGGTACCAGAATACACCGATGATAAGGGTCTCTGCCTACCCAGGGATGGGTCTCAGCTCGGGGAAGGGGACCATCCATGGAGAAAGGACACTCAGGGGAGGGGATCGTCCACAAGACTTTGAGGACACTCAGAGGAGGGGACCATCCACAAGACAGTGAGGATAGTCGGGGAAGGGGACCATCCACGAGACAGGACCCTCGGGGGAGGGGACCCTCCACGAGACAGGACACTCAGGGGAGGGGACCATCCACGAGACAGGACACTCAGGCGAGGGGACCATCCACAAGACAGGACACTCGGGGGAGGGGACCATCCACGAGACAGGACACTTGGGGGAGGGGACCATCCACGAGACAGGACCCTCGGGGGAGGGGACCATTCACGAGACAGGACACTCGGGGGAGGGGACCATCCACGAGACAGGACACTCGGGGGAAGGGACCCTCCACGAGACAGGACACTGGGGGGAGGGGACCCTCCACGAGACAGGACACTTGGGGGAGGGGACCCTCCACGAGACAGGACACTGGGGGGAGGGGACCCTCCATGAGACAGGACACTTGGGGGAGGGGACCATCCACGAGACAGGACTCTCGGGGGAGGGGACCATTCACGAGACAGGACACTCGGGGGAGGGGACCATCCACGAGACAGGACACTCGGGGGAAGGGACCCTCCACGAGACAGGACACTGGGGGGAGGGGACCCTCCACGAGACAGGACACTGGGGGGAGGGGACCCTCCACGAGACAGGACACTCGGGCGAGGGGACCATCCACGAGACAGGACACTCGGGGGAGGGGACCCTCCACAAGACAGGACACTCAGGGGAGGGGACCATCCTTGAGACAGGACACTCGGGCGAGGGGACCCTCCACAAGACAGGACACTCGGGGAAGGGAGAGGGGACCATCCACGAGACAGGACATTCGGGGGAGGGGGAGGGGATCCTCCACGAAACAGGACACTCGGGGGAAGGGAGTGTCCAGGAGACAGTGAGAACACTGTCCTCATAGCCCCACCGGCTTACCGGTGCTGTAAAGGTCATTCAGCAAACCGCATGTGCAGATGCTGGGTCAGGCTGTCCCCGGGTCGGTGGGAGAGAGGTCAAGGCGACCCCAGCGGCACGTCACAAACATGGCACTGTCACAGCTCAGAAAAGCTGATCTCTTGGGACCTCAAGGCCACGCCCACGTCCTGGGGATGGACGTGATGAGTGGGTGCCAGTGGTCACAGTCAAGGCCCAGATGGCTCTGCACCCCCACCTCCCACCGGTGACTTATTCTCTCCATGGACTCCAGCTTTTAAAAAGGATTTCAAAGCCTCTCGTGATAGCGATACCCCAATACAGGGATAAGGCTGTCCCTAACTGTGTGAGCCTCATGCTGGCAGACGGGGATGGGAGCGATATGGCTGTCATTAAGCCGCACCGACGGGGGGACGGGGCCATGTGTAGGGACAATGACAAAGAACGGAGGCGCCCCGCGGGCCCCACCTTCACCAGAAGGAGGCATCGGGACTGTGGCTGGAGCATGGCCGTCCCCGACGGAGGGCTGATAACCATTAATAAGAAACTTGCCGACAGGGATTGAAAACCTCCCTGTATTTCCGAGCCTTAAGTTTTCAGATACTTTCCGTCCACTCACCCCCTTTGATGAGAGGCCAGTGGCACTGACCCAGCTTCAGAGCTGGGGAAACAGAGGTAGACAAGTTGTATAAAAACCCCCAAGGGGATTGACTACATGTTCATGTGTCTTGTGTACACTCTGTGTGTGCACGCTCGTGTGTCTTATGTGCGCACTTGTGTGTCTGTGCGTGTGCACACGCTCATGTGTCTTGTGTGCACACTGATGTGTCTGTGTGTACGTGCTTGTGTGTCTTGTGTGCACGCCGGCATGTCTGTGCGTGTGTACACGCTCGTGTGTCTTGTGTGCACGCTCGTGTGTGCATATGTGCGTGCTTGTGTGTGCTCATATGTGTGCACGCTCGTGTCTGTGCGTGCTCATATGTCTGTGCATGTGTGTGTGCTTATGTGCCTGTGTGTGTGCACACTAGTGTGTCTGCATGTGTGTGCATGTTCATGTGTCTACGTGTGTGCATGCTCGCGTGTGCACGCTTGTGTGTCTGTGCACGTGTGCGCTCATATGCCTGTGTGTGCACACTTGTATGTCTGTGCTTGTGTGCATGCTCGTGTGTCTTAGGTGCACACTCGTGTCTGTGTATGCACACTGGCATGCCTGTGCATGTGCACACGCTCATGTGTCTTGTGTGCATGCTCCTGTGTGTGCATATGTGCGTGCTTGTGTGTCTGTGTGTGTGTGTGCTCGTATGTCTGCACGCTCGTGTGTCTGTGCGTGCTCATATGTCTGCATGTGTGTGTGCTCATGTGCCTGTGTGTGCACACTAGTGTGTCTGTGCACGTGTGCCGCGCGTGTGTGTGCATGTTCATGTGTCTACATGTGTGCATGCTCGTGTGTGCACGCTTGTGTCTGTGCATGATCATACATCTGTATCTGTGTGCACGCTCATGTGTATTGTGTGTGTGTACCCTCGTGTGTCTGCATGAGTGCACTCCTCTGCACGTCTGCACACGCTCATGCATCTGTGCGTGTGTACGTGCTCATATGTCTGTGCACGTGTGCCCACGCTTGTGTGCCTGTGTGCGCTCTCATGTGTGTGCACGTGTGTGCATGCCTGTGCGCACATGTCTGTGTGTACACCCAGCTGTGCACAGCCACTCCTACACGTATTTGTGCTTCGCAGAAACCCGTGATGACCCAGCGGCCCTGAAGGGGGGTTGTCAGAAGAGGACGGAGCGACCCCGGGGCCCCCGCTTTCCCTCCACCTCAGCTGTCACGTTCCTCCGCCTGCCGTGCACTTTGTGCTGCGCTCAGTCCAGCGGAGAGACGCGACGGAACAGCGTCCATAATGGAACCCCGCCTGCGAGGGGACTGCCGTCGTCAGAGCTTCAGCTATTCGCCCACGTTCCCTGACGCCCTCCGACACCACCCCTGCCGGCCTGCTCTGATCCGTGAGAAACATCTAAGCTGACACTCTTTCCTTTAGGACCGCGTTCAACTTTTTGAAGGACACAAAGTAGAACGTTCTCAGTGTCATCTTTCAGCCCTTTCCCTGCTGGCTGGGACAGTAAAGGGCTGGCTCCGCGTAGCACCTGCTATGTGTGTGCCCCACACCGTACCGGAGCACGAGCAGGTGTGTGTGTGCGTGTGTGTGCGCGTGTGCAGTCAGACAAGGAAGTTGGGCGTCAGGGCAAGTGACTGAACTCATGGCCAGCTGACAGAGAGGGATTGATCCCCGCCCCCCGCCCCTCACACCTATTCTGCAAGTTCGTCTGTGGCTCACAGACCAGGAGAAATTCCACTGGGGTCAAGGGCAGAGCAAGCACGTGGTAGCTGGTGAGCATCTGATCATGTCCAAGCGCAGGTACAGAGGACCTGCTGGAGAGGTGGACGCTGGGGCCCTAGACAGGCAGGACGGCGGGTCCCAGCCGGCACTGCCACTCCTGCGCTGGCATCCGGTGGGACAGGGGAGCAGGACCGCTTAGTGATGCCTGCTGCCCACCTGTCGTCAGTCTTGTAGGTGACTCCACCAGGACAGCCTGGGATTCGGGCTTACTTCTGGGCATCTGTGTGGCTTATCCAGCTTTCAGGGGAGCCCACTGGGACCCTCGGGGCTGCCTTGGAACATAGTAATGGTAATGGCACCCCCCCCCCAACTGAGCATCATTACATGCTTCCCAGAGACTCTTTACTCCTTGGGTTAAATTTAAGCCCATTTCTTTAGGTTTATTTATTTTGTGAGAAAGAGAGAGAACATGAGTTGGGGAGGGGCAGAGAGAGTGAGAGAGAATCCCAAGCAGGCTCCGCGCTGTTATCGCAAGGCCCCACGTGGAGCTCGATCCCACCAACTGTGCGATCGTGACCTGAGCTGACATCCAGAGTTGGACGCTTAACCGACCGGGCCACCTAGGCGCCCCGCCTTTAAGCCCATTTTGCAGAAGGGGACACTGAGCCCTGTGTGTGAGGCAGCCTGCCCTGGGAGCTAGAGGCTACCATGTGATGCTTTCTAAAGTGACTTTGGGCCAGCTTAAACTTTTCTCTCTTAAACCTCTCGGGGACGGAAGGGAACGAAAGGCAGGTGGAGAACAGAGGGGAGCGGGCGAGCCTGTCTTCTGACCTGACGGGGGTCAGAGTCCCACCCCCACCCACTGCCGTGCGGACCCTGGACCACTAGCTCTGTGTTTCCACTGAGCCCAAAGGCGGCGGCCGCAGAGCTCACGCCGTCCCCAGGCCCGCCCGCGGGTTTCAGAAATCAGTTTGAACGACTGGGCTTCAGGTTATGCTGGGGTCTGTACAAAAGACAGACGTGAGGCCCCTTCTCTGGATGGAAGCTGGTGCAAATACGTAGCTCCTAATTCAGTGCTAGAAACGATTAAAAGCTTCCTACAAATGAAAGGAGATCAATGGGGGGGGGGGTACACCTCTCCTTATCCACAAAGTAAATCAAAGTCAACGTGAGTTCCTAGGAGTTAGAGAAGAGACGGTCTGCCGGCCGTGTGTCCCCGAGTGTTCATGTAATAGGGACAACGGGTCCCAGGTACTACTTGTTCCTACCGGAGGGCTTTATTAGCCACGTTCGTTCCCCCACTGCCGACTCGAGCGCCATCAGAGCGAGAGCACGTGCTCATTCACTCATTCACTCAGCGGCACCACAGAGGCCCGGTGACCTGTGCTGACCTGGCGGGCGTCCTCCCAGCCCCCAGCACCGGTCCCGTCACCCCTCCAAAGCTCCTCTCCAACCCCCATCAAGCCCCACGGCTCTGCGCACCTGTGGGCTGGAAGTGCAGCCAATTCCACACCGGAGACCAGCCACCCCCTCCTCCAGCTTCTCAGAGTCCCCCTTCCGGCCGAACTTGGCCTCACCGCCCCCAGCCCCCTGCTGTGCCCAGTAATGTCCACCCCAGCCTTCCGGCAGCTCACTCCAGGGCTTGGGGCTGTCTTGTCTTCTCCTTCACCCCCACATTCTGTCGGGAGAACCTGGCTGTTGGGAATATACCTTTATGCCAAAGACTGCCACTCGGTTCTTTTCCACGACGCCTGGATCTTGTCCCTCGTCTCGTGACAAACCCGTGTGCTTAGTCTACAGCTTGTCCTGTCGTATCCGTGCTGTCTCTGCTCTCGCTTCCGTGGCCGGTGCTCTGTTACTCTACCGAGACCTTCGTTGTGACTTGTGAACGAACTCGCGTCCCCAGGGAGCCCCAGCTACTCCACGTGCCGTGCGTGGGGGCAGCCAGGAAGTCAGAAGGATGGCCGTGAACCTCGCTACAGGGATCCCCGTGCCTTCCAAACAAGCCCCAGCCTGGGATCCGCCAGCCCTGTCGGTTTGGGGGTTTGGGGGACCCCTGTCCAAGGCAAGCCGGCCCCGCCTCTTTTCTCCAAAGCTCCTCCTTCCTCAGGTCGCCTGCCCTGCCTCTAGGCCTCGGGCCACAAACCTGGCCACGCCCACCTGCCACCTTATTGTCTGTGTCGCTTTTGTGCTGCAAAAACAGAGTTGAGTGTATATACCATCCGACCCTTCACGGGAAGGACTCACGAGGCCTTCTGGGTCTCCCAAGTCTCCCTCTGCCCTTCTCTCACGAGGACGCTTGCCCTTGGATTTAGGACCCAGCTCGATTATCCAGGGTAATCTCATCTGGAGATCTTTACCCTAAATACATGTGCAAGGACCCGTTTTCCAAATAGGGTCACATCCACAGGTTCTAGGAGTTAGCATAGGAGTCTGGGGAGCCACCATTCAGCCCACTGTAGCTAAATTATAATCACGCTGACAGAGATCAATGGAACACCCCCCTCCCCCGGCCAGACCCTAAGAGAGAGCACGGGGAAAGCAGAAGGTCACGGCACATGCTCCCGTGAACGGCCTCCTCCCAGCCTCCCAGGGAGCCCTGGGCTCAGGCACACGCTTCACTTCCGAGAGCGACCGGGAGCATGGACAACAGGCGTCCTCCCCGTCCCGTCCACTGGCTTTGCCACACGCTCCCCCTTGTCCTCTGCGCCCCCATCCGCATAGAATCCCCCCCCCCCGTGACTGTTCTCACGTCACCCAGCAGCAGGACACTTGGCACTCACTGCCCCACTCAAGGCCAGAGGACCCACTCTGTGCAAGTAAACCTCCTGTCCCACCAGTTCAGGGAAGGGGGACTGGGAGGGGGTAGACGGTGCATTGAGTGCATCGAGTGGCCACGGCCCAGCCTGCCCAGACGTGGTAGAAAAGCTTCAGGAACAATGGCTGTGCGTGTGACCTCACCGAGCAGTGACCTGGGGGCTCGGACACAAGCAGGCCCACGCCCGTGGAGTCCACGGCAGCCGGCACAGCACCCGGGAACGGCCACGGAGCCACCAGACTGCCGGTTTCCAGGAGGCTCCCAGGCACGACTGACCGTCCCCCCAGAGGCAGTGGCATGTGGACAGCCTGAGTAGGACCAGCGTTCCCCACGCAGAGAGAGGGGAGGCTCCCTGTGGCTGTCACCACGGTTACAATTTCAAAGTGCCCCCGAACTGCCCACTCCGTGCTGGCCTTTCCAGGGGTAACGCTGTGGCTCACTCCAGACAGAGCCCCGAGGCCGCAGCCCTGCTTGGGGGCAGGGCTTCCCTGGGAGTCAAAACGGGCGGCAGAGACGAGAGTCAGCTGTGTCCCCAAGGGCCGACCAAGGGACGCGCTTCCTGCCCCCTCGCAGTGGGACTCTCCCCAGACTGGTGTCGAATCCACAGGGCTCGCTGGGTGTCCACGCCGACAGCTGAGTGCTGGCCCCCCGTGGCAGCAAATAAGAGGTGGTCGTTTTCATATAATAAATTCCATTCTTTGAAAGAGCTTTCCCGAGTCCCTTTCCTAGCAGACGGTCATTCCAGAAGCCCCTTTCCTGGAAGCTGATTACGGGGAGGTGGGCGACCAGGGACCCTGGTGTTCAGCTGCTTCCAACCAAGAGCGAGAGGAGTCCGTGGTTTCATGACAACTCCAAGTGGGTATTAGAGTTAGCGTTGAAAACATCTCTCGGGGGGCGCTCGGTCGGTAGAGCATGTGACTCTTGATCTCGGGGCCGTGAGTTCAAGCCCCAAGCTGGGCGTGAAGCCTACTTAAATAAAAAAGTAAAATATTTCTCCAGAGTTTTATTCTCCAACAGTCTTCTTTATCAGAGAAAAGAAAAGAAGCACCATGAGGAGCTGAATGGGCAGATCTTGTAGTTTATTTTCTTTTTAATGTTTATTTATTTTTGACAGAGAGAGAGAGAGAGACAGAGCATGAGCTGGGGAGGGGCAGAGAGAGAGGGAGACACAGAACCGGAGCAGGTTCCAGACTCCGAGCTGTCAGCCCAGAGCCCGACGCGGGGCTGGAACTCACGGACCGCGAGATCACGACCTGAGCCGAAGTCGGACGCTCGACCGACTGAGCCACCCAGGCGCCCTGGATCCTTCATGGCTTAAAGTGAACTTAGAATAGGCAGCATGAGGCCCTCTGCTCAGATCACCTAGCGCCCAACACATGGCGGTCCAGGCCCAGATAGCCACTTACGCTCAGTTCCTGCCAGATGCCCGGCGAAGGGTATGACCTTCCAGGCGATTGCCCCAGCGCATCGACCCAAGCCACCCCAGGTCAGTGGTCTTCCATGGCGGTGCTCCAGCCAGCAGCGATTTCTGTAAGTCAGCGCTGTGTGGAAGAAGCCGCTTCACCGGGGGCCGGAGACCCACCCCGAAGGCACAAGAGGATCCCTGTGCGCTTGGCTTCTGGTCCCCAGGCACTCCACAGCCTGCACGCGAGCCGGCCGAGTGACTTCTAGGCGTGCTCATGAGGCCTGTGGCACCAAAATTGTTTTTGCACAGAATTATTATTAGAATTATTACTAATAATTATTAGCAGTACAACTATCTTTGTGTTTTGTTGGGAAGAAAACAGAAAACGCGGAAAAGCTAAGGAAACAAGAACAGAGAGCATCATCTCTCAACCAGCAACTCTGCTCATTCCTCCAGACGTCCATCCGTATATTTGCTCTCAACTAAAAACTCCTGCAGGTGAGTTTACTGAAGCCCTCTCCGGATGTTGCCCCATGGCTATGGCTAATTTTAGGTGTCAGCTTGGCTAGGCCCTGGAGCCCAGACTTTTGGCCAAACACCAGTCTAGATGTCGCTGTGATGCTTTTTTAGATGTGGTTAACATTTACAATCAGCGGCCTTTGAGTAAAGCAGATTCTCCTCCATAGTGTGGGTGGGCCTCATCCAATCAGTTGAAGGCCTTAAGAGAGAAAGACGGAGGTCCCCCGAGAAAGAGAGAATTCTGCCTCAGCGCTGCCTTCCAATTCCAGCTGCAACATCGTCTCTTCCCTGGGTCCCCAGCCTGTCATCTTGCCATGTAGATTCCAGACTTGCCAACCCCACAATCGCATTAGTTCCTTAAACTCTCTCTACACACACACACACACACACACACACACGTCGTTCCATTTCTCTGGAGAACCCTAAGGCATGGTTCCTACATAAAAGCCATGTCTGATATTTCCCACACCGGATACCCAGAACCCAGTTGGATGGGAGTCACATACAAGCAATGGAGAACGTCATTTCCGATGATGATAAGTGCGATGCCAGAGTTCCCAGAGCCACTGTCCCCTCGGGGAGGAAGACACGCCCACCACCGCTCATCTCTCACTAAAACTTGACCTCAGCTCTTGGGAGCTGTGTTTCCCTGACACAGACCTGGGAAACAGCTTTCTAAATTAAAGATGAGTCCTTTAAAATGTTCTCAAGAGGGGCGCCTGGGTGGCTCAGTCAGTTAAGCGCCCGACTTCGGTTCAGGTCATGACCTTGCAGTTCATGAGTTCAAGCCCCGAGTCGAGCTCTGTGCCGACAGCTTGGAGCTCGGAGCCTGCTTCGGATTCTGTGTCTCCCTCTCTCTCTGCCCCTCCCCATTTGTGCT
Organism: Panthera tigris; assembly: GCF_018350195.1. Lineage (NCBI taxonomy): Eukaryota > Metazoa > Chordata > Mammalia > Carnivora > Felidae > Panthera > Panthera tigris. Next base: position 216,513,201 of record NC_056667.1, read on the forward strand.
CTGTCTCTCAAAAAAAGTAAATAAAATAAAATTTTTTAAAAAATGCAATTGATTGGGGTGCCTGGGTGGCTCAGTCAGTTGAGTGTCTGACTTCGGCTCAGGTCATGATCTTGCATTTGACGAGTTCGAGCCTGGCATCGGGCTCTGTGCTGACAGCTCGGAGCCTGGAGCCTGCTTCGGATTCTGTGTCTCCCTCTCTCTCTGCCCCACCCCTGCTCACCGTCTGACTCTCTCTCATTCTCAAAAATAAAAATAAACATTTAAAAAAAATTTTGTAAAAATAAATAATTTTTAAAAAGTCCTCAAGAATTTGGATTTTCAGAAAACTTCTGCATCAGAAGCAGCTTTGCTAGTGACTGCAGGCCCCTCCACACACACACCGTGGTCATTCTGCAGCGAGGACTCTGGTGGCTCCCAGTCCCCACGGCCACCTCCTTGCAATCAGATTGTGCACCATTTTTCCAGGACTCCAGAAGGAGCCCACGTTTAAGAAACACAGGCCAAAACCACAAAGACTAGTGTCTTCTAGAAATGAGTACCAGAAAGAAATATTTCGTCAGTCACTCAGACACGCTTACGGACTCCTGCATTCATTTCCTGGGGCTGATGTAACAAAGTACCACAAGCAAGGTGGCTGAGGATGACAGAAACGTGTTCTCTCACAGCTCAGGAGGCCAAAGGCCAAGGTCAAGGTGCCGGCAGGGCCAGGTCCTTCTGGAAGCTCTGAGGGAGGATCCGTGCCATCCTCTGCCCCAGCTTCCGGTGGCCTCCACCTGTCCCTGGCTTGTCTCTGCCTCTGTCTTCACAGCACCTTCTCCTGGTGTCACCGTGTGTCCCTCCTCTTCTCCTAAGGACGCCAGGGACTGGATTTAGGGCTCACCTCACCCCAGCACGACCTCATCTTAACGTGATTCCATCTGCACCTGCAAAGATCTTATTTCCAAGGTCACATTCTGAGATTCCTGGTTGACGTGAATTTCTGAGGGACACTCTTCAACCCACTGCACCATTATGGTCCAAACACCAAAACCACAAACAGCTACCCACCACTGTGCTCCCTGCTGAGTATGCCCGGGAACCCACCTGGTTGAGGGTAAGAGTTCCAAGAATTCAAAGCCATCAAGTTCACTCCAAGAGAGGGGTCCGCTCATGAGGGTCTCCCCAGTGTGGGGTTCCTTTCATTGCAAGGAGCAGAACCCACTCAAACCAGCCCAGGTGAGACGGCGAGTGTATGAGCCACGCACGGCACTTTCCGTCAGGACAGAGGGACACAAGACCCAGCCTCGGGAAGGGAGGGCAGGGCCAGGGAGGCCCAGGGGCAGCCATGCCCCTATGACGTTTCTGAGGCTTCCCTCTTGACCGTGAACCTCTCGGCAGGCTTTTCAGCCCCAGTTCTATTTCCCTAGAGCGGTCACAGTCACCTTCCAGACACAAAGTGACGGAGCGAGCAGGGCCATGTCTCTCATGGGTGCTGCCAGCCTAGGGCGGGATCTGCCTCGACTAGCAGGGGAGCAGGTCATTTGATCCCGTGCAAGTGACCCAGCGACCTCGTACACGTGGGATTCATAAATCGGACTGTGGTCTCCCCACCAGGGCCCGAGGGCCTCCCTCGATGGTGGACCATTGGCCCACACCTATAATGAGTAATGTGCCCCCTAGAAATACAGGGGGCAGCTGACTGCGGCCCGGGGGCCCAATCCAGCCAGCAGCCTGGTGTTGTGAAACAGCCCTGCAGGTGCCCAGCCCTAGCTACTCAGGTTCAGTTCACCTGCAGCTACAACACAGACCCCGGCCCACAAAGCCGGATGTGTTCATCGTCAGGCCCATTGCAGAAAAGGTTTGCCGATCCCCAGCAGACAAGAGTGTGTTGGAGAAGCAGGGGGGCCAGGACAGCGGAGGGGTCTGAATTCTCGTGTGCAGGGCAGTTAAAGGACAGGATGGGGCATCATCCACAGCCGGCCCAGCAAAGGGCCCCGCGGGGAGGCGCCCTCACACCCGCCCCTCTGCGCTCAAGCCTCCTCCCCTGGGCTGATCCCTGGGTTCCTCCTGCTGCCCAATCCCGTCCCTTCTCTGCCCTCCTCCCCCCCTCCCCGCTCCTCCCCGGTGAGCTCACCCTCTGCCCAGCCGTTAGCTCTGTTCACACCCATGTCCCGCAGTGGCCAAGGCCCCACTGAGGAGCTCGGACGCACAAAGCAACCACACGGCCACACGGCCATCCCTCAGGATCCACGAACACCTGCCGCCACTGAACTCATTTCCCTGTCCCCAGGGCTCCTGTCTCAGCCCACCGAGCTCTGGAGCCAGGAAGCCCCCAACCCATGACCCCAGCCCCCACCCCCCCACTCTCCCCTCTTATCAGCACCAAGCCCTGCCCTCTCCCTCCCCTAAACAGCCCCAAACTCGTGTCCTTCCTCAAACTCCTTCACAGAACAAAGGAAAGGGGGAAGGGCCCCTCCTCTTTTGTAAGGTTAGCAAAACCTTAGCCTCAAAACAGAACAAAGACCGTGTGAGAAAGGAGAATCGAACACAACAGACAAGAAAAATCCTAAGTAAAGTATTAGCAGCAAATCCAGCTAGTAGGGGTGCCTGGAAACAGCCAGTGGGGAAGCCTGGGAGGCTTGCCGGTTAAGCATCTGAATCGTGGCTTCGGCTCAGGTTGTGATCCCTGGGTCCCTGAGCTGGAGCCCCATGTCCGGCTCCGCACTGACAGCAAGGAGACTGCTGGGGATTCTGTCTCTCTCCTCTCTCTGCCCTTCCCCTGCTCTTTCTCTCTCTCTCTCTCTCTCTCAAAATAAATAAACTTTCAAAACAGTTTTTTAGTACAAACTTGTTTCTTATTTTATAGTGAAAGTTAATACATTTCTTTTATAATCACAGTAAACTTGCTCATTCTAAGCAGTAGTGACGGAGACTGGAAAGCCTGGGAGGAAGCATTCTGTGTGTTACAGAAACGGGACGGCACTGGTTTGCATGTGATGAATGTAGCTGTGAAGACCCCGCAGGTGGGGGACAGACGGGGACTGAGGCCTGGGAAGCGGGGTCAGGCCCCGGCAGCCTCTCCCGTCACCTTTCTGTGACCGCAGTGCTCCCACGCTGCCCCGCCCGTGGCACAGACTTTGCCATCAGCCCAAAGGCCTGTGTGAAGAAGGAAGGCTAATGTGTTTTAAAACCACTCGACCCAAATGAGATTATATAACCCAGGAAGGGACAAATCACGTCGCTGATGAGTTTAAAAAAAAAAAATAGAAGAAAGAAAAGAAAAAGCGGAGACTCTGTCCCGATGCCACCCTGGGAGGGAGGGGGATGCGGTTGAGGCGGGGGGCAGCTGGGGGGTGGGCTGCTTCCTCCTCGGGTTATAAAAGGGGGTGAGCTGGCCCTGCCTGGGTCACCGCCGCACGCAGCACGCTCGTGGGGACCCGCGGTGAGTACCCACCCCACCCCCACCCTGTTTCTCTGTGCCCCTTCCTTGTCACTCTCCTCCCTGTAGGGCTGGGGCAGGAGGGTCTCCCTGCAGCCAGGGGTTTGTGTATCTGAGGGGCACCCAACTGCCCAGCTCCGATGCTCCAGCATTGGCCACAGTAGAGACAAAGGGCAGAATTGTCCCTGCGCCCCTGTGGCAATGCAGAGCAGGAAGCCCAGTGGACTGGAGGCAAGAATCTCCAGGCGGAAGAGAAGCAGGTCCTTGGGGACCAGGGGTCAGGACGCGTCCTACCCCTCCTATGAGGCCAGCCACCGGCCTGGGTCCTGACCAGAGGAGAGGCAACAGCCCAGCCCGTCCGGATGGGTCTCTACATTACTCTGCTTTCGTGGTGGCACCTCCGTGTCCTCCAATTCCCACCCCGCGTGTGACACCCCAACAGAGAGGTGGGCATTTTAAATCTCTCAGACCAAAAGCGCTTTCCATGGGGCTTGGGCAACCTGGAAAGTCAAGGTCGGCAGAGGGGTCCTCCCTGGAACACACAGGGTGCTCAGGAGCCTTCTGATGCCCCCCCCCAAGTGCCGAGGGTGGGGGCACGTGCGGGAGGAGGGCCAGGTCCCCCGACGATGGCAGGGTGCCAGAGGACTCTTCCACAGCCCGACCACCAGCTGACCTGTGGGGACACGATGGACTAGGTGCCGGGAAGTCCTGGGCTGAGTGAGGGAAAGCAGCCTACGCCGGGGAACCCCCGCCCCTGGCCATGTCCCTGGTAGGCAAACCGTCCCCTGCGCCCAGGGCCTCTGCAGCAACCCTGGCGGCCAGTTCCCCACACCCTGCTGGCCTCTGCCCCACCTGCCTGTGTGCACAGGGTGCACACAGCGGTACAGAGAGCTCCAGTCCCTCCGGCTCCCTGACACAGACAGACAGACCGGGGCCGTTCCCAGACAGCCCACTTCTCTACACCCACGGCATGTACACCTCCCCGGTTCCTTCCGATGACACGGGGGTGGTGCAAACGGGTCTGAGCTCGTCCGAGGCTGACACACGCGTGCTGGCCTCACGTAAGGCTCGCTGCACAGAATGAGGCCCCGGGGAGGGCGACGCGCTTTGCAAAGAGCCCGGTGTGGCCGCCACGTCGGGGCCCGGGCCCGCTCCTGCGCGGCTCACAGCGGCTCACGGCGGAGGGCGGCTGCGCGCGCACCCCACGCTTCACACGTGCACGGGCCTGTGACCGCACGCGCGCGCTCTCGTGTCCTACACAGGCGCGCGGTCCCACGCATGCGCTCGCGCGCACGTACACTCACATGCGCGTGCACACGCCCTCTCGCTCGCGCACGCCGCGCTCGCGTTCTCTAAGGCTCCCACCTCTGTGGCCGCCCGCCCTGCCGGGTGTGTAACGTAACTTTGCTCCTGCCCTGCGCCCAGGTCGTGCCCTCCCGGGTGGGATCCCGCCTCGAGCCGGCCCTGAGCCAGGAGCCGAGAGATGAAGGCTTTGCAGGCCTGGCTGCTGGGCCTGCTGCTGCTGGGACTGGCCCTGCTGGGGGCTGCGAGCCAAACCCACCCGCACTCCATGGAGATCCGCAGTGAGTGCCCGACCCTGGGCATCAGCCTCCTTCACACCCCCCCCCCCCCCCCAGGGACCGTGGCTCACCACGAGTGCCCCTGCCCTGGGAGGGGTGCGGCCTGTTGCTCGCCAGGCCTTTCTAGGGAGTGGCCAGGTCACCTGCTTCCCAGCGCCCCTGCCGCCGCGCGCAGCACACAGTTGAGGGGCTCATTGGCTTTCCCCGCCCCTGGCACGAGACCCTGGGGGGGGGGGCGGGGGAGGAAGGGATGGCTGCGTAGCTTGAGTTCCCATTTCCCAAAGCTGCCCACTACCCAGAAGTGACCTGGCCTGCCACCTGCGGGGACAGACGGCACGCACGTGTCAGGGGACGCCCCGCGGACGCCCGCGCACAAGCTCTCGCTCTCTCCTTCCCAGACCCTGACATCGATCCCGCCTGGTACGCGGGCCGCAGGATCAGGCCCGTGGGCCGCTTCGGCCGGAGGACAGCAGCCCCCCCGGGATGTCGTGAACCGGCCAGGCTGCTCCCCCCTGAAAGGAGGCGCTGAGCCCTCTGGGGATGGGGGACAGCCCGGCGCAGGAAGACATGATTCCAGGAGCCTCCCCTCACCCCCCCTCCACGGCTCCTTTCCCTTCAATCCTAATAAAAGCAGCTGGCCTTGTTTAGTTGCATCTTTGTGGTGGCAAACTGGAAGCTGTCTTCCCTCGAGGGACAGTAGCCTAGAAGGATGCTCAGAGTCCAGCAGCCCAGAGGCTCCGTGACTCGCCTGAGGGCACCCAGCACTGGGTAGGGGAGCTGGGACCTTCCGGGGTCACCTGCGGCCCATAGCGCCCTCCACCTGAGCGGCTCTGAGTGGCTGTCCAGGCTGCACACTGGGGCGGGCAGCACAGCCCCTCCCCCTGACCCGTCCTCTCTGAGCCCAGTCGCTTTCACCTCCCTCGTTTGCTTGCACTCAGAGGAGAAAGACAAGTGTGAGCTGCTTGTTTCTAACCACCAGCGGGAGACTCGAACCTAAATGAACTGCACCGCGTCCCTTTGCTGCCCGTGCCAAATCGCGCCAAGATGTCCCTACGTCCTGCCTCAGAGGAGCTTGCCTCGGTGCCAGGGCCACACCCCCACGAACTGGGCACCTGAGCCCAGCCCTTAACTCTGAGCCTCAGTGTCCCCATCTGAACACCCCCGGACAGGAACACCCACCTCACTCCACAGCTCAGGCAGTCACAGCACCTGCTTACAGGCCAATACGGTGTGGGTGTTCGGTGTAAACCCCTTCCCCAAGGCCCACCCCACCCCGGCGTGCAGGGAGGAGGGTGGTGGGGACGGGCTTAACGGGCAGCCACTTCCAAACCCAGAGCACGCGGGCCGCTGTCTGCACCCTGCTTTCAGGGTCTCGGGAGCCCACCTTGACTGCCAGATTTCCATCCGTCCACACCCAGGAGGCCGCAGAGCAGGCCCACAGGCCCCCAGACCCCAGCCGTCCCTGCTCCGGTTCGAGGGAGGCGGGTCCGGGGCTCACCAGACACAGGGAGGAGGCAGGGCCAGGACCGCTCCCTGGGACAGACAGGTGCTGGACCAGGCCTAGGACGGGGCGCAGTCAGGAAAGCAGGTCCCAGCAGATGCTCAGAAACTGACACACGAACAGATGAAGTGCGATCGATCCACACAGCGCGTTAGGACTCAGCCATAAAAAGGACCGGGGTTCTGCCGATGCCACAGCTCGGGTCCTCGAAAACGAGACGCCAAGTGGAAGGCGCGAAAGTCCACGTAGCGGATGATCAGATTTCTATGAAATGTGCGGAAGGGAGACAGAGAGCAGACTGCCGGTTGCCAGGGTAACTGCTTGACAGAGATGAAAACGTCTTGGAGCTGGACCGAGGGCCTGCTTGCAGACCCTGTAAATGTGCTCACGCCGCTAAATTACACCCTTTAAAAAAAAAAAAAAAAAGAGTTCACACGGAAACACAGCGGTGTGGCGATGGGCTCCGGACTGCGGTGCTCCGGTAGGGCAGCCCCGGGCCACTAACACACCTTCTGTGCCCAGAGGGATGGAGAGGCGGGAGATGATGCTTCCTGCAACTTTTTATGAAAGTTTTTAAACACACAGGAAAGTCCCAAAAGTAATCTAAGGAGCATCCCACACACCCTCTCTTAGAATCAACAATTTTTATTTTATGTATTTGCTTTCTCTTCCTCTCTCTCTCTCTCTCTCTCTCTCCCCGCCCACCATCTGGAAGTAAGTTGTAAACATTGTGACATTTCCCCTGGATATTTCAGCACGTTGCTCCTCAAAATGAGGACAGTATCCTGCATAACCACAAAACGACCGTGCCTAAAACGCTTTCTAATAACTCCATAATATCACCTGGTTTTCAGTCCATAGTCAAAAATCCCCAAGTATGGCCAGAAAGTCTTGCTGTCCTTTTGTCTTTCTTTTTGTTGAAAGCAGGCTGCGATCTAAATTCACTGTCATAGTCAGGTATTGCTTGTTAGCCCCTGACCTTCTTATTTTGTCTTGACACGGAGTCTCTCAAGAGCCCCGATGCGTCATCCTGTAGAATGATCTGGTTTGTTGAGGTGTGTTCCCTTGTTCTGTCCCTGAATTTCCTGTGGTCTGAGAGGCAGATCGAGCGCCTCAGCTGGATTCAGTCACTTGCTGTGGGCACCGGCACTGTGCCCCTCCTCCTGCTGTGTCCCTCTGTGTGACCCTGGCCTAGAGGCGGGGATCTCCACCGTAAGGGGTCTCCCCCCTGCTCACCGTGTGCCTGACATACCAGCCCTGTGTGCCCAGCACCCCTCTCCAGCCCCCACCAGTGATTTATACACCCACTGAACATCCCTGCTGGGAAGCAAATGACCTCACCGGTGGGTCACACAATGGAGATTCTCCAATTCCTTCCACATTTATTAGCTGGGTTCTTCTAAAGGAGGTCTCTCTCTCTCTCTCTCTTTTTGTTCAACACTTTACAAATAATATTAGATGGTTAAATTGTCTCAGTTTGGCCCAGTGGGAACCCCAAGAAAGGAATAATTTTTAAAGAAAGAAGAAGTCCCTGAGTCGACCCTTCTGGGCTGTTAAAAGACAAAATTCAAACATTTAAAGACCTAATTGGCTTTATTAAGCAACCCCTGAATCGGGCAGCATTCAGTCCAGCCAGTAGACATGCTCTGCCCAGGTGCAGAAAAGGAAAGATTTTAAGGACAGAGAGAAGGTTCTTTTTTTTTTTTTTTTAAGGGATTTATTAGCATTGTTTAGGCAAGGTCGCCCTCCTAAGGGGGAAGGGGTCTTGCAGAGGATGGCCTCCAGGAAATTCCAATTTGGCAGGTTAAAGGTTACATTCCAGAGGGAGTGGAAACCGCGGTTGGGTTAAGTATTAACAGGGCCTTCGGTGGTTCCATTATGGCTTTGTGGTTGTCTTGTTAACAGGGCCTGGGAAACTCTTCCAGTGGGGTTGGAGGAGACGCATCCCGAGGAAACAGAAGACAGGGAAAGGGTACCTTCAGGGGCAGGACAGCGGGGCCCCTCCTGGAGGCCACTTACCAACCCTCTGAGTCTCCTGCCTCCATCACCGAAGGCGTGCACACACACGGGCTCCAGAGAGGACCCAGGTCCAAACTCAGGCTAAGTGGGGCGGGAGCAGCTTCCCAGGCTGCAGGCAGGACAGTGGGCTCACAGGCTGGCATCCCTCAGTGATGGGGTTTGAGAGCGGTAGGGGTCCGGAGCTGACGGCCAAGAAAGAATTCTTGAGACATCTTTGGTGCAAAAGGGACAGGACCCGTGGGCAGAAAGAGCTGCCTCGGGGTTGTGGCAGGTCACTGATTATACACCTTCAGCTTGGGAGGGGGTTAGGGACAGCGCAAGTCTCTAAGGTATTTTGGAAGCAAGGTGTCCAGGACCTTGAGGGGCTGGCTGTTGCCAGGGAAACGTCATCTATTGCCGTTGAGTACAAACTGTCAGGAGACCCTTCAGATGGATATCAAGGGCCAGAAGCTTGGAGGATGATTGCCACATACATCTCGGGAGGTAGACATAAAGGAAGTTTCTAAAGGAATTTTTATATGTTAATATAGACTCACGGGATCCTGGGGGCGGGGACGGGGCGGGTAAGGATAACGTTAAGCTAAATGTGCCTTTTGCCCACAGCAAAGTGTCATCGTCCGGGCAAAGCCCCCAGAGGAAGGTCACTGCCTGTCTCAAGGACTTGTCAGTGGGCTGTAGGCAGTAAGGAAATTCAACTTGTCATTTGCCTTTGTTCCCACATCGTCAGGACCAGAGGCCATCGCACAAGGGAAGTGGTATTCCTGGGACTCCGCCGGGAATGCCTGCCGACCCCATGGGTGCATCTCCCTGCATACATTGCCCCCCACCCCAGTCTCAGGTTCCAGGATGGGGCCGAGATCAGGTGGGCGGAGCACAGATACAGAGCCCTTCCACGCGTCATTGTGGTGGAAGCTGGTTTTGGAAAGCCTGTCTTTCCTTTAGATCTCAGGGGAAAACCCATCTCTATCCTCTTGCCGGGCACACGTTTGTTGAGCGCCTGGAGGGTGTCAGATGTTGTACCAGGCACCGAGCGCCCCATAGGAAAAGGACGGCTAGAACCTCTGCCCTCGGGCGGTTCTCCAGCTTGCCAGAATATTAGGTTCACCTGGGAGGCTCAAATCTCCCGGGAACCAGGGCCCAAGCTGCACCACAGACCGATTTAACCAGAGCCTGCGGGGGGCAAGGGCTGCTGCTTGCGGAGGCTCCCAGGTCATTCCATAGCAGGGTCGAGCCACCCGCCTAGTGGGGCAGAGGAGAGGGAAAGGTGCAGTCACATCCTGGGTGATGGGGAGCTGAGCTCCAGGACCCCAGTGCACCGCATCCAGCCTAGGACGCCATGGAAGGATGCCTGGTGGAAAGAAGTCCAAGGATATGTTTTAATAATAAATTCTAGCACAGTGATACTCACTAGACAAAACAGGAGGGAATAGGTATAGATACACGGGTATCCTACAAATATCTCCTTCATTTTGCCACTTCCCATCGCATCAATCAACTCATGAGAAATGTCTCTGAAAGCCTGGCATTTAGCAGCGAATACCCAGACCCTGTGCCCTCGAGCAGCGGGGTCTGCCTTAAGCGATGCTGGAATGCCATCTAGTGGCCAGGGGTGACCGCGGCCTCCAAGGGGGATCTGGTCAGGTTGGCACAGGGGTCCCCAGCCCTGCTACAGCAGGGAAGATGGGGGGAGCAGAGGGGGAAGGGGACCCCAGGGACTGGCACCCCAGGGACTCACACTTTATATGTTTCATCTACGCGGGAATAAGCATGAGAAACCGGGCAACTTGACCACAGACACTGTCACGGATGAAATTATTCAAGAAAAAAAAATAACGTGAGTGGAAATCAAGGAAGCAGGCCCTCTCCAAGGCTATTATTTTCTGTATTTGCCTTGTAGCTTTTCTCAAAGATCATGACAAGGGAAGCCTTGTGAAATCTGCTTTAGTCTAGAAAGATCCATGAGAAGCTCTTGGAGAATGTACATCAGGAAGGCCTGAATCCGTGGGACACCTGGGCTGTCCCCACCTCCCCAGAACAGACGCTGGGTCTGCCTGGGCCCAGCTCCTTCCAGTTAGGATCACGAGGTTGGAATGCAGGGGGTCCCAGGCCTGCTGGATGAGGGCGGGACCAGCCGCCAGAACCTAGAAGGGATCCTCGTGGGGAGCCCTGACCCTTGGCAGGATACTGCCAGGCTGAGGCGACCTCATGTGGACGGGTCCCAGCCAGTGCCTGGCTCCGTGTCCTGGTCAGTCTGCTGCCGGGGTTCCTCATGCACTGGGCCCCCACAGAGGTCCGGGCCTGGGGCTGGGAGGATGTCCCCATGCAGGTGGATGAGAGCAATTCCAGAGGAACCCCTAGAAATGCTGCCACACCCTTTGCAGATGTCACGAATTCAGAGTCAGCGTGACCTTGGTCCTGCTGTTGACCCTCATAGTCGACACAGCAAGGCCATCCTTTCCAGGGGGACAACAGTGTTAAAATTTCAGACTAGCTAATCACAGTCCCAGGGACAAGGATGAAACCAACACCACCCCTCCGCCCCACAGTAAAATAGCCACCTTGACATCAGGGTTGAGCTCCCAGAAGGGCCATCGGGGCCTCCCCCTGAAGGCGGGCAGTAAGGAGGTGAACACATGATGTGTCACCACCGGAGAGGTGTCCTGGGCCTCCTCCGTCACAGCCTGTGCGTGGGCCCGCCTCCTCATTCACACACCACCTCCTGTCCACGTGCCATGACAAACCCCACCTTGCAAACTCTCTAACCGCCAGGTTATAGAACGTGGTTCCATGTTTGAAGACATATAAGCTGCAAAACTTACACCACAGGCCAAGAGTCAGGCTCACAGGGCACAAGCATCACCTGGTGAAACTCAGAGCTGGGAGAAGAGAGGGGGAGGGGCCTGGGGCCCCAACCCCACCCTTGGGTTCTGTCCCTCCCTGGGCCACGGCCCTGAGAGGCAGGACGTGGACGCAGCCCCATAGTCCACACCCCATCTCCTCCCAGCACCGCCACCCCTGTCCGGGCCTGCCCCCTCCTCTCACAGCTCCCCAAACCAGGCGGGCCCAGCCCCGGACAGCGCCCCATCCAGCCCAGGGTTTCCAGTCCTTGTCCCCTGGCCTGCTTCACCCTATGCTGGGTAGCGAGGCAGCTGAGGGGACGAGAATTCAGGCAGGGGAGGGTGCACCTGTCCCAGGGAGTCTGGAATCACCGTCTGCTGAGGCAGAGCTGACACCCCCCACCCTGTCAACACAGGGCCTAAAATTTTAAAGAGAAAAGAGTTTTATTGGAGCCCGAGTGAGGACATCTGCCCGGGACACATGATCCTCACAAGGAAGAGCAGAGTCGTATACGCCTTTTACATAAAGAATTAGGAGTCATCACGGCAAAGAACATTCCAGAAAGTTACAGATTTTTATCTTATGTTTTTAGTATGTGCGAGGCTGTATGACTTTCATCTTACGGGAACCAGGGAGGTGTTTTTTCTTTTTCTCATCTTTATGTTTGGAAAGCTCCTTGTTGGTTTTTTGGGTTTTTTTGTTTTTTTTAACGAAGCGGATGTACAAAGTGTGCTGGGGGCAGAAACGGAGCGACTGCTTTGAAAAGTTTTCGTCCCTTGGTAAATGTTAAAGTCCAGCTTCCCCGTGCCAAGGCCCACAAACCCTAAAAGGGGACAATTTCCCTCATCACGCCTGGGAGCCCGTTGTCACCGGCTCCTCTCCTGAATGATTCCCGCCGGCTTTGAGAAGTGGTAAGTCTCAAGGATGTCAGCTTCCAGAACCTCTAGGACTCGGCAACAAGCCCGCTTCAGGGGGAATCAGAGTACGTGGCCGTGGCAGTGGCTCACCCCAAGGGGCAGCCGGAGCCGGGGCCTGGGGGCATCCACCCCAGGCCCTTCCTGGCGCGGCTGCTGTTAGTGGGCACAGCATCTGGCCTGCCCGGCAGGTGTCCCCTTCAGAGCCAGCCCTGCATCTCCCCTCTGCGGCTGGGCCTTCTTCCTGTCTTCTCTCTGCAGCAGCTCTCGGGCTGTGAAGGACAGAGGAGGGTGGTCTGGGAGCAGAGGCCCCCGGCCTGGCATGCACCCTGTACGCGGGGCAGTCCCGGGACCCCGTCCTCCCTGACGGTTACCCAGAGCCATGAAGTCCAGGCCCCTGGCAATCCTGCTCACCTTCCAGCCCCCGGAGACATTCTGTCGGGTCCCAGGACGCCAGAAAGGAGACCCAAGAAGCAGAGGCAGTGATGACTCCCCTCCCCCACCATCACCACCACCCCTGCTCTCCTGGGGGCCCCACCACTCACCTATGGTGCTAAAGACCTCAGTCACCTGGTGGTTCAGTTTGGCCGAGGTCTCCATGAACAGCAACTTCTTGCTCTCCGCAAACTCTTTCCCTTCCTGAAGGAAGTGGCCGCAAATTTACAAAAAGACTTTCCCCGGGGCGTCTGGGTGGCTCAGTCCGTGGAGCGCCCAACTCTTGATTTTTTTCTCAAGTCATGATCTCATAGTTCTTGAGATCAAGCCCCGCATCAGGCTCCGCACTGACGGCGTGGAGCCTGCTCGGGATTCTCTCTCTCCCTCTCTCTCGATCCCTCCCCTGCTCATGCTCTCCTTTCCAAAATACAGAAATAAACTTAAAAATAATTTTTTTAAGGAAAAAAAAGTCTCTTCCCTAGGAATACTCAATTGCCTTCTAAGACCCGAGACCAGTGACGGTTTCCAATTTTGTGTTTCGGTTCTCTCCTGCAGGGGCCCAGGGCCGGGGAGGCAGGGAGGCAGGGAGGCCCTCGCAGGGGGAGGGCTCCCCTCCCAGCAGAGCCTGAGCCACCAGGGGAAGCTGGCGGCTCCCTGCCTACACGTCTCTCAGCACCTTTGGGCTCTGATGTAGGGCCAAGCAAGTGAGAAGGCAGGAAATGTGGAAGCCGAGCCGAGCTGAGCCCTCCTTCTGGGGGTCCCCCCTCACTCTCCACACGGGTGAGTACTGCAGGGAGTGATGCATCAGGGTGTCAGGGGGGCACCGATACAATCTGAACAAGGTGCGGACTTAGTATTGCGTGAATGTCCATTTCCTGATTTGCTCACTGCTCTGTGTTTTTGCGAGACGTTAGTGTTCGGGAAGGCTGGGCGAAGGGCATACAGGAACTTTTTGTGGTACTTCTGCACCACTTTTTTGTAATCCTGGAATTATTTTAAAATGAAAGCCAGGGGCACCTGGATGGCTCAGTCAGTTGAGCATCTGACTCTCAATTTTGGCTCAGGTTGTGATCCCAGGGTTGTGGGATCCATCGAACCCCACTCTCTCTCTCTCCCTCTGCCCCTCTCCCCCACTCACAATCTCTCACAATCTCTCTCTCTCTCTCTCTCTCTCTCTCTCTCTCTCAAATGAAAATTGGGGGCACCTGGGCTGCTCAGTCAGTTAAGTGTTTGACTTGGGCTCAGATCATGATCTTGTGGTTTGTGAGTTCAAGCCCCACATCAAGCTCTCTGCTGTCGGCACAGAGCCCAACGTGGGGCTTGAACCCAGGAATGCTGAGATCATGATCTGAGCCGAAGTCAGACACTTAACTGACTAAGCCTCCCAGGCACCCCAACTATGGCTTTCTTTAGTTTCTAGCCCTTGCTCGGTTCCTAGCAAGGAAATCTGGATTTTTTTTCACTTATCCCTTTTTCAATCATTGATTGAACACCCACATAACTCAGCCCGGGATGAAGGGGCAGGAAAGGCCACGGTTTCTTCGTGAGCCTGGCTAACCCGGCCAGGGTCCTTGGAGGCCGGCCACATGGGTCCCCCCGCCCCCTTCCAGAAGGGCTGGCCTGGGCCTCCCCACATGTGGGGAACAACCATCGCTAGGCCTGACTTTTCCAGGAAAGATCAGAAATCTTTGCCCAAAAGGGACATTCAAGTAGGAAGTATATATGAGTGTCTGTGACGTGCATGCAGGTGTGGTGTGCACGCGGGTGGGTGGGAGACTGGGTCGCGAGTGGTCGTGTCCACCTTGGGGTCACCCCCTTCTCCCCTCGGGGAGTGACACAACCCAGTCCCAAGCGCTACCTGGAACGTCACCTCCCGCCGCTCGCCGACGTCCGTCTTGTTGCCAACCAGCATCACCACGACCTCCCCCGGGGGCGCCTCCCTCTCGAGGTCCTGCAGCCACTGCTGGGCTTTGCAGAAGGAATCCTAACGAAGAAAAAACATGAACGCCACACAAATCTCACGGGTGCTCTTCATCGGCTCTCCCAGCAAAGACATGTGGGTGTGGCAATGCAGATGTCCACGGCCACGCTGCGAGGAAGCGCCCACCGTCCAGTCGGCCAGACGACAGACCCCCCCGGAGGGCTGCTCTGTCCCCTGAGGCGGGGCGGCCCGGTCTTCTGGCTTCGGGGCCCAGGTCATACCACAGCTCCTTCCCCTCCCCACAGGGCCCGAGTCTGGAGGCTGCGGGCTGTTCGGGGTCAGGCCTCGGGCCCCTCACTCCTGGGGGCCCTCCGGGACCACTCTGTGCAGGAGAGTTGGGGGCGCGGCTATCACCTGATCCTAACTTCGGGACCCTGGAGACCAGGCCTCGGGGAGGGGGGGGGCCTGCCCTGGGCCCCACGCTGCCCCTCTCCCCTCCCTGCCGCTGAGCTGCTCAGGTGGGCGGCCTCCTGAGCCCAGCCCAACCTCACCCCACCGTCTCTGGGTCTCTGCTCTCTCACTAAGGACTGTCTTCCCTTCCTGCTCACCTGCCCACCGTACCCTGCCTCACCCCCAACAGGCTAATCCCCACTTTTCCCTCCCTCCCTGCAGGAAGTCTCCCAACCCCAGGCTGAGTCAGGTGCCCCTCCTCTCAGCTCCCTTCCCTCCTCCTGCTCTAAGCACCTGCTCACGTACTTAGTAGCTACCCAGATGACACTGTGGGGGACGTACAGCCAGGGGCCGCGTACTATTTCCGCGACAACACCCGTCACCAATTCGGCGGGCACCCAAGGAACCGTGAGCAGTAGACGGGGGTGCTCCGTGCGGGGTTCTGAGAGGACCACGGAGGGGCACAAACTCAACCACGCAGGAGGAGCAGGGGTTATCAGTGAGGGCTTCCTGGAGGAAGTGACAGACTTTCATTAAGCGTTTTCTACCGGCTGTGGTGGTTTTACCATAAAGCACCAGCGCGGGCCGGTCACAGAAAGCCCTCAGAAGCTAGCGTCCCCGTGCCTGGGAGCCCAAGGAAGCAGGTGCCTCGCGAAGGCGGGTGGGGACGCGCCCGGGGGGAGCCTCACCCTCCTGGTGATGTCGTACACCAAGATGGCCCCACTGGCGCCCCTGAAGTACAAGCGGCAGACGCTGTGGTACTTCTCCTGGCCGGCCGTGTCCCAGATCTCCAGCTTCACAGCCACGGCGCCCGACTCCAGCTCCTTCGTGAAGAACGCGCCTGGAACGGAAGCCCGGGGACAGCTTCGCCCACAGGACGGGGTCTCCCCGCCCCCAGCTCGGGCCGGGCCGTCGTGAGCCCTGGGCCCAGAGAGACAGCTGGCCGAGTCACCATCGGGAAGGCCGAGCGATCCCCTCTCCCGGAAGACGGCGGCTTCCACGAAAGGAAAAGCGTTACACGTTGCCGTGGACCCTTCGCAGATTCCGCAGAGGCTCCGGGCGGGAAGATGGGCTCTCGGGGCCCAAAGACAAAGTCCTCCGGACGGCGTGACGTGGAAGGACCTCTGGGCCTGGGCCTCCCCACATCTGGGGGCCTCTGACAACCAGGGGTCCAGCACGTCCCAGTGGGCTTCCAGCGATGCGGCTGAGCCCCGGGGACCTCTAGAACCGTCCGCACGCCCGCCCCACCGGCCGCTCAGTGACCAGACCAACCTGGCCGAGAGGTGCTCACGACCACATCAGTCGTCCCCCAAGTCCCTCCTGCCTCCCGCTGACCTTCTGGCCTCGTCGACGCCTCTCCCTGCCGACCTCCCTTCCCTGAGGGCCCCGCTCGGCGTCGTTCCTCTGGCCGCCCGGGTGTCCGCCGAGGTCTTCAGGCAACAATCAGCCTTCAAGGGCTTCTGCTGAGTCCCCCCCTCCTTCCCGAGGACGGGTCTCTAGCAGCCAACCTGTGCTCCTCACACACACACACACACACACACACACACACCCCTGATGGCACAGGTGGACTTCTGTGTTCTCACCTGTCGCCCTGGAGCCAGTGAGCCGGGACCTGTATTCATTCCCATCCCTGCTTAATAGTTACATGCAGCGAAGGACCTACCTGCCCCAAACCCTTCATTCTACGCACTGGGAAATCTGCCTCCCGTTTGACTTTTAGCTCTGAGCTTTACTTGCCGAAGCAGTGAGGTTTTAAAATAGTTGTTTGGCGGGCTGGCTCAGTCAGTTAAGCGCCCGACTCTTGATTTCAGCTCAGTTCTTGATCTCAGGGCTCGTGGGATCGAGCCCCACATCAGGCTCTGTGCTGACAGCACGGAGCCTGCTTGGGATTCTCCCCCGCCCCTCACGAAATAAATAAACTTTATAAGTAAGTAAATGAAATTGGTGACACCAAGGTGTTCTGCTGTGTCCTCTCCAGAACTGGAGGGAGGGGCTGGGAGGGGCCGGGGAGGCCGTGTCCAGAGCAGGGAGGAGGCTCTAGGCGGAGCTGCTGGCCTGCCCAGACCCCAGGCCGGGTTTCGGACCCGTTAGGGGATACTGGCAAACACAACCGCGTGTTTGGTATTAAAACTGTCACCGCCAGGCCAAGCGCGTCCGTTCCCAGAGCTGCCATAACAGTTACTGCTAACTGGGTAGCTCAGAACAACAGACGTTCGTTCTTTCCGCCCTGGAGGCCAGAGGTCTAAAATCAAGCTGGCACCGGGGTTGGCCCCTTCTGGAATCTCTGAGAATTGTTTCCTTGCCTCTCTCCCGGCTTCTGGCAGTTGCCGGCACCTGCTGGCATTCCCCAGCTTGGAGACACGTCACCCCATCTCTGCCTGTGTCTCCACAGGGCCCTCCCTCTGTGACTCTGTGCTCGCTCCCTCTCTCCTGTTCTCCCTCTCTCCTGTTCTCCCTCTCTCCTGTTCTCTCTCTCTCCTGTTCTCATGAGCACATCTGTCGCCGATTCAGGACCGGCCCCAAATCCAGGATGATCCCATCCCAACATCCTTAACTAATCACAGCTGCAAACACCCTTTTTCCAAACAAGGCCACATTCACAGGCCCTGGGGATCGGGATGTGGATTTATCTTTTGGGGGACAATGCAACCCGCTACAGACCCTGGATAAGGGATGAGTCTGGGCTGAGGTTTTCAGCGCAGCGCGGGTAGAGTTCTCTCACACGAGAACCTAGTTTGGGGTGGCTCCTAACAGAACCCACCAACGGGCGTCCTCTGCCCGCACAGCCTGCATTGCCCTGCATGTCCCCAAACCAGAAGTCAGATCAACTTCCGAGGTGTTGTGCCTGGATGTTTGTGTCCCCTCCCAAAATTCATAGGTGAAGTCCTAACCCACAAAGAGACGGTATTAGGAGGTAGGGCCTTTGGGAGGTGATCAGGGCTAGAACAGGTCATGAGGGTGGGGCCCCCACGGTAGGATCATGACCTTGTGAGAAGAGATCCAGAAGGCTTGATCTCTCCCTCCTTCCCCCTCCCTCTCTCTCTCTCCCTCCCTCTCTCTCCCTGCTACCTTCCCTCTCTCTCTCCCCCCACCATCCCTCTCTCCCCTTCTCTCCCCTTCCTCCCTCCCTCCCTCTCCCCCCTACCTTCCCTCTCTCTCCTTCTCTCCCTCTCCCTTCCCTCCCTCTTTCCCTCTCCTCTCCCTCCCTCCTACGCAAGCACAAAGAAAGGCTACATGAGCACACAGCAAGATAGCAGCCAGAAGGCAGGTACCCACAAGCCCAGAGAAGAGGCTCCAAAACAGAACCTACCGGCCTACACGCTGACCTCAGACGCCAGCCTCCAGGAGAGTGAGAATAAATCGCTGCTGTGTAAGCCACCCCGTGGGTGGTGTTTGTTATGGCAGCCTGAGCAGCTACAGCTCTGGGTGGAACAAAGCTGCAGCCTATTTCCATAGTAGGACGAAGGGCTCCCAGCCCTCACGGGGCTTTTGCCAGGATGGAACGTGATGTAAGCAGGCCCCACTGCCAGCTTCCCCGGGGGCCTCTCGGATCTGCCTACTCTTCAGCAGCCCTAGCTCCTTATCTTTTCCTTCTCCACTTTGTTTTTTTTTTTTTGAATGTTTATTTGTTTTTGAAGGAGAGAGAGAGAGAGAGACAGAGCACGAGCGGGGGAGGGGCAGAGAGAGAGGGAGACACAGAATCCGAAATGGGCTCCAGGCTCCGAGCTGTCAGCACAGAGCCCGATGCGGGGCTCGAACTCACAAACCGTGAGATCATGACCTGAGCCGAAGTCGGACGCTAGACCGACTGGGCCCCCCAGGCACCCCTTCCTTCTCCACTTTGTAAAAGATGGCTCCCCGTTGAGCTTAAATCCATGTGCAACCCCAACCAATTTGCAAGGAGGGTTTCAGTCCAAGTGATGACCAGGCACGAATAACCAGATACTTGCAGAGACCAGAACCTTATCTGCCCCAGAGAGAGACACAAGCTCCCTCGGGGCCCCAGGAATGGAATCCAGAGCAACCTGCCAGTCCTGGGCCCCAGGGACCCTGGGTTCCAACCAGGAAGAGCCCACATTAATCACTTGTTCAGAAACCCACGGACCGCATTGTCTACATTGTCACAGCTAAAGCCAAAAAGTGATTGAAAAGTAAACTTCCAGGGAATCCAGACCGACTTGGAGATTTTGCCTGAAATGATATTAGCGACAAGGTAGGGGGGGGGAGGGATCAGGCCAAAACCCAGGGGATTTTCAGTTTCTCGAACACACTGGCACATTTTCACGGGCCTTGGATGGACTGAGCCGGGGGCACCTGCACAGTGACGTATCGTATAGGGGCCCCGTCACGGCACAATCCAGGCCTCCTCCCCCTCCCCCCTCCCCCACCTCCTCCTCCTAGGCTGGTCCCACCTAAGACCTCAACACAGGTGCCCCAGAGCCAAGGACGCTTCCGGCCACGCCCCTCGGCCACGCCCCTCGGCCACGCCCCAGCCTCAGCTGCACGCCCTCTGGGGTGGGGGGGCTCCCGGAAGCTGGTGCGCTGAACAGCCCCCATCTGCGCGCCCGGCTTGTACGGTATCGCCCCAGATTAAAAAGCGTCTCTACAAACGTTGACATAAGGGACGTGGTTGTGCTCGCTCTCCTTCTAATGTCAACAAACAGCTGACTCACTCCTCTGAGCCTCTTCGTGGCGTTTGCCTTTTCCATAAACATCATCATCGGAGCCCCGGTTGAAGGAGAAATGGATGCCTTCTCGGGGCCACCAGGGTTCAGCAGCGACAGTGGAGAATGCTTGCCGCCTTTCCCTGACCGGAGAGGCACTGCTACCCGCGGGCGAATACGCCCACAACCACTAGATGTCAGCATTTCTCCAAAAGATGTCACTCCGTGCAGGCTGGGGAAATGGGCCCGAATCCCCGGGCTGCGGCCAGTTGGGACTCCAGGATGAGGGGTCGCTCTGTGGGAACACTGGTGGGGTCTTCGGGAGCTCTCTGTGGTTCAAGCCCCCAGCCACAGCACTCCCACCTGGAGCCTCCACCTCCCCCACTAAGCTCTCTCCTGAAGTGGGACCCGGGCCTCACAGGTAGGTGGCTGAGGGTGGCTGGGGTGGCCAGGAGAACCAGGGCTTTTCTGGTCTCCCCTCAGCAGGCTGCCCCCCCTCAGGAGGCTATGCTCACTTGGGATTCCCACTCTGGCTCTGCTTCGGGGACATGAGTCTGTCTGTCCCGGTTACCGCTCTGGCTCCAGAATCCCCTGGTTGGAAGGATGGGGGTCTTGCCCTGAGACAGCTAGAACACCGTCCTGACTCAGGCACCTTTCCGGAGGGCGGTACCCAGAGCCTGTGCCATCCTCTGGGGCCAGGTCACTGCACGCGATTGCCAACAGATCCAGACCTCCTGGGGGGGCCCAGGGACCCCGGCCCTCCTGGAGTAAAGTATCTTGAAGCCAGCATGCTCGGAAGGCAGCAGCACCCTGGACAAGCCAGCCCCTGGTCCCACCCTGTTTTCTGCAGTGCGGGCGTGGGTGATGACCTTAGTCACAAGATGGTGATCGGTGCCTTTAGACAGCCTTAAGCCCGCCTTGCAGGGAGAGCCCCCCCCTCCACCAGGTACAATCCCGCTCACCAACCCCTGGGGACCCGAGGCCCTGACCCCAAATCTCCACCCCCTGCAGACTCCTGCTTTACTGAAACCCGACCGCCTTCTGGATTCCACATGTGTCTGACCAGCACAGTCCTCGTCCCCTCCCTGCAGTGTTGGGCACGACCCGGGGCTCTGGGGGGAGTGTGGGAAGTGCCCGCACCCGAGCCATCGGCCCTGGCTTCTCCTCTAGCGGACTAAGGAAGGGCGTGCTGTCCCATGTCACTTACATCCCACGGTGGGCAGGATGCTCTTGAAGTCATTCTTCACGTACCGGAGAGCCAAGCTGGACTTGCCCACAGAGCTACTTCCCAAAAGGACCAGCTTGAACACGCGGGGCTGGCCCGGGGCAGCCCCGGGGCAGGGGACACCTCCCGCCTGCGCCATGCCCTGCAAAGAGACAGCATTTGCAGGAGGTTGAATGAATGAGTCGGAGGCAGCCTGGGTCGATACCCCTGCCCCACTCTGCAACCCCCTCTCCCCACCTGTAGAGTAGGGTGAGCCGTACCCGGGTGACAGGTCTGTTGTGAGGAACTAGTTGGGGGTCGTGTTTGGGAAGGGTACGGGCAGTGCCCAGCAGGACCCATAGTTATCATAGGGGCTAGTTATCATAGGGGCTTACTGTCCTCAATCCATTCTTCTCACTTTAAAAAAAAAAAAACATTACTTAGGGGCGCCCGGGTGGCTCAGTCGGTTAAGCGTCCCACTTCGACTCAGGTCATGATCTCACAGTCCGTCAGTTCGAGCCCCGCATGGGGCTCTGCGCTGACCGCTCAGAGCCTGGAGCTGCTTCAGATTCTGTGTCTCCCTCTTTCTCTGCCCTTCCCCTGCTCTCGCTCTGTCTCTGTCTCTCTCTCAAAAATAAATAAACATTAAAAAAAATTTAACAAAAATAATAAATAATTTTTAAAAACCCATTACTTATTCCAAAAAGTATCTGAAACACCCGAGGGGCAACGTACTGTCTCTGTGACTCACGGGTTCAAGTTGGTGTTTCAGAATTATCCACCTAAAGAAAAAGTTGGTGTCTCAAGGACCTTGACGTTTTGGTTCTTCCCACTGTGTCTAAAGCCTCAGCACCCAGAGAGATATGCCGTGGAGGAAAACAGCTCTGTGATCAAAACAAATTTGGGCAAACCGCGCGTATCTTTTCCGTATAGAAAACTTCGGGCACCTGCCACAGTAGAATGGAGACCGTCCTCGAGCACCGTGCTGCATTCGCACACTGAGCTGTGGCCAGTCTTGCTTCACTCACGTCCCCAAACCCCCTCCCGCCAAAGATTGGTTTGAAGCCAATCCCAGACGCCTCGTTGTTTCATCCGCAAATCTCAGTACACGTACGGGGAATCTTTTTCTCTTTGTAATTCATTTGTTCAAGAGATCAGATTGCCCTGCGACTTTCCAGTCTGGGTTTGGCTGTTTGCTTCCGCTGTGGTTACTGAGTGTGTCCTGTGAATGCTGTGTTTCCTAGAGCTGGGTGCTTCCGAACAGAGATCTGATCAGATACAGCAGGCCATCTCTTGGCCAGGATGCTTCGTGCGAGCCTTGCATTTCCTCAGAAGGCCAGTAGTGGCCAAGCGCTGTCGCGGTGATGTTAGGGGTCACTGAAGACGTTGCCAGACCCTCTGTTTCACGAGGAGCTACAGACTGGTGGCATTCCAAGGTCACCACTTTGTCTCCGTGTATTATCCGGGGCGCTTCTAGGAAGAATCCTCTTCTAAAAAAAATATCGACTGCCACCCCTGGCGGGCAGTCTTAGGAACATCTCTGCTCCCTCCTTAACATGGTGGGGAGGAGGGAGACCCCCAAGGATTATGGGAAGGGAGGAAGGGAAGGAATTTTGAAGAAGAGGAAAAGCATGTCAAAGTATCAGCACAAACCGGGCTGGGTCTGAAATACTAACGAGGCTGTTCTAAGCAGAAGTGACGGGGGGCGGGGGGCGGTTACGGGTCTGGAGAGAAGGGTTCACTGGTGCTCCTGCCCCTTGGGGACAGGGGACCATGGGAGGCATGTGAAGTGCCATCTTCTACGGGACTCACGAGTTTCTCCATCAAGTATGATGCTTACAGGGTCAACGTAGGACGTTTCAGAGAAGGTTTAGAAAAATAAAGCGTTTCAAGTTTTCCACCCATGGTTTTTGTGTTTTTGTTTTTGTTTTTGTTTTTTTAAGCTCCCCAAGTGATCCCGGTATCTGCCAAGGCTGAGAACCGCTGCTGTGACTTTTATCTTTGTTCTTCGGGGCTGGGGGCAGGGCAGCACACGCAGTAGGTGCCTAACGAACACCCGAGGAATGAGTAGCCGTGTACCATCCAAACACACAGGAAGGGGCAAATGACCCATCGAAGCACCAGTGTTTCGAAATGCCTGCCTCAACTGAGGACAATTTCTTAGGACTTGAGGCAGGACGCGAGCGACTTGGCCGGGAGCAGGCTCTCCGTGGAGAATCAGCCGGGGGTGGGTTCGGGGTACAGTGGCCTGGACGGCAGCCCAGCCCCGCCCACTCCTGCCGCTTCACACCCAGACACACAGCAGCCCCTCGAGGGTCCCGGGAGGGTCCGTCCTCCTCTCCGAGAGCCCTCCACCCATGCAGTTCCTTCCGCAGATTTCTGACCCATCGGTCTAAACTCAATTAGCCTAAGCCCATTAGGTCTAAACCCATTAGTCGAAGACTAAACTCAAAGCCAACGCAAAATAAACGTGAACAAAATAGGAGAGACGCTGAAACGTCAGCCGGGCCCCCCAGGAATAAAATCTGTAGCTTGATTCCAACTCTGCAAGCCACGTGGCAAATCAGAGCCCAGGATTCTGAATGGAATCACCACGAAAGGTCACAAAATGATATTGTCTCAAAGTTCAGATATTTCCGGAGACTGACTATGCATCCACTCTGCTGTCAGATAAACTGGGGGCTTTGCTGCTGGTAAAGCAGCTAGATCCGCTCAGGGCTCGCTGTCCCAGCTGAAGCAGACCTCTGTCCTGCCTCAGCGGCCACCCCTGATCACATCCGGTCCCCACCAACAGCAGGTAAATAAAACAGATAAAGTCTCTTCCATCACGTGGCCTGCGGTCCCCTGGCCCTTTTCTAGCTTGAATTAATCTCAGTTTGTAACTCTGCCTTAACTCAAAGACTTATTTTTTTAACAACTTCACTCTCTTGCTGGACTAGGACTTCTTTTTTTTTTTAATTCTTTTAAAAAAAATTTTAATGTTTTTATTTATTTTTGAGAGAGAGACAGAGCACAAGCGGGAGAGGGGCAGAAAGAGAGGGAGACACAGAATCCGAAGCAGGCTCCAGGCCCTGAGCTGTCAGCACAGAGCCCGACGCGGGGCTCGAACTCGTGAACTGCGAGATCATGACCTGAGCCGGAGTCAGACACTCAGCCAACTGAGCCACCCAGGCGCCCTACTGGACTGGAACTTCCGAGATGCACTTGATATAATTATTTTATTAATACCTTTTCGCATGCGCCAGGCTGTAACCTCTCATGAGAGCAAGGACTGTGTTCGTTGATCGTATAGTAGGTGCTCAATAAATACCTCATGGACACGCGTAGGAAGGGTTCGGCAAGAAGCCGTATTGGACAGACGCGCTGTTTACACTGCACAGTTTGCTCGGCCGGCCAAACCCCAGGCAGCCTGCCAAGCGGTGACCTGGGGTATCTACAAAAAGGTAGAAAAAGATCCATACAGAGGGCTCAGCCCTGAGGGGCCAAGGAAAGCTGACCGTTACTTGCTTCACGGTCACCCTGCACAGGTACTCGGGCGAGGCTGTGATAGGAGAAGCAGCCAAGCCTAACGAAGAGGCCAGCTCCACGGAGGGGCAGGGCGGACGTGCCCACACGCCCCTGACCGGCTCAGGCTGCATAGAGCGTCCCACTGAAGCTGAGCCGGAAGCCTCGGGGGGGTCCTGGCGTTACCCTCACCTTACAGAGAGGCCCAGCAGCTTTTCTAAGACAGAGACACAGAATTCGAAGCTGGAGCGGGCCGTGTTCACTCTCACCCTGGGTTCCCTGGGCACTGGTGTGGTGTCAGCCACTTGCAGAGGGTGCCAGCACGTGCTTCCCACTTCGAGAACAGTGGTGCAGGGGCGCCTGGGGCAGAGGGGGGGGTGGTTCAGTTGGTTAAGCATCCGACTCTTGATTTCGGCTCAGGTCATGATCTCACCGTCTGTGAGTTCGAGCCCCGCACTGGGCTCTGCACTGACAGTGTGGAACTGCTTGGAGCTCTCTCTCTCTCTCTCTCTCTCCCTCTCGCTCTGCCCCTTCCCCACTCGCTCCCTCTCTCAAAATAAATAAAATAAACATTAAAAAACAACAACAACAACAGTGGTGCACTGAGCCTGCCCAAGGGAGCCACCAGCCTGGACTCACCGAGGACAGTAGCTGAGGACAGTCAGCTCAATAGCAAACCCTCTGAAAAACAGAGCAGGACGGTGGTCACCAAGGGCTGGGGGTGGGCAATGGGAAGATATCAGTCTAAGGGTATGAACTTCCGGCTACAAGGTTAGCAAGGGCTGGGCATCCGATGTACCGCACGGAGGTCCTAGCTACTGATACTGTATCGTATACTCGCAAGTCCCCAAGAGGGTAGATCTTCACTGTTCTCAGTGCCAAAAAGAAACAGTAATTGTGAGACAGGACGCGATGGCAGCTAACACCGTGCTGGGCATCCTGTCGCAATCCATAAATGTATCAAATCAACGGGGTGCCCGCCTTAAACCCACGGGTGTCAGATGTCAATTACACCCCAACAAAGCTGGGAAAAAGAAACACTTTTAAGGATGCAACTTCCAAGCTTTCTGCATCACCCCCCAGCTAACACCTCGCTTCTAACCGGAAGGACTTAAGGCTCCTGCTTAGAAGCCGGTCTCCCATTGATTTGTACTGGAATTTTGCACGGAGAAAGTTCTAACACACCTACGGCAGCACCTTCTCGAGTATGTAAAGATACCCCTTCAAGTTTGCCTTGCTATTTATGCGCTCAGATTAATAAAGCTCTTAAATCTAGAAAATCTTCAGCCCCAAACATGTCCGCATGAATCAAAACGGGTGGAATATGAATGAATACACCATTACCACGATATCACGTTCCAGCATCTTGCTCCTTTGGTGGTGATACATCGCTTTGTTTAAAAATAGTATTTCACGGGGCCCCTGGGTGGCTCAGTTGGTTAAGCGTCTGACTCTTGGTTTCGGCTCAGATCATGATCTCGTGGTTCATGAGTTTGAGCCCCC
The DNA here is from genome assembly GCF_018350195.1 of Panthera tigris. Taxonomy (NCBI): domain Eukaryota; kingdom Metazoa; phylum Chordata; class Mammalia; order Carnivora; family Felidae; genus Panthera; species Panthera tigris. The sequence goes on from NC_056667.1 coordinate 216,539,152, forward strand.
CATTGGGTAGTGCTTGGGATTCTCTCTCTCTCTCTCTCTCTCTCTCTCTCTCTCTGTCTGTCTCTGCCCCTCCCCTGCTCGCTCTCTCTATCAAAATAAATAAATAAAAACTTAAAAAAATAAAAAATAAATAAAAATAGTATTTCACCATCAATATAAACACATCGTTGTCAATAGGAAAAAAATTAAATCCCCCATAATCCTACATCCTTAATATAACCAGGAGTGCCATTTGCCTATTGTCTTCTTGTTTTTCTTTTCTACAAATCTTAAAAACAAGCGAACCAAAACCCATAGTTTTAACGTGAAATCATGTATCCTCCCCTTAAACAAAGCAATATGTATTAAAAGAAGCTTTTCACATTGCTGTATATGTTCTATATGCATTCAGCATACAGACATTTAATGACCCACAGAACACTCTCACAGCTTTTCCACTTGGCTGAACCGTTTCCCAACGGCTAGATCTTTTCTTGGGCAGAAGTGTTTTCTCTGTAACGAATAAGGCTGCAGAAAGCACTTTCGTGTGTACATTTCTGTGTGATTATACGTTGTAAGTTTCCAATAGTCATAGACTGGAGCCCTCTGTTCAGAGAGAAAATTAAAACTATGACTTCTGACCCAGCCTTTAGAATTTAATCAAGATGGGGTGATTTGAAGTCCTCCTAAACACAAAGATGTTCTCAGGAATGAAATATTCATGATTAGGGTGAAGAGACACTCTCTACGCTTGTCTCCTTTCCACAAAAGGGAAAAAGAAAGGGTTGCAAACCCAAGCTAGTCCTTTTTCGGGGTGGGAGAGGGCATTTGGGGGAAGGGTCTGATTTGCTGAGTCTGTCGTGCAGGACATCACCCGTGTGTCATCCCTGCCCCAGAGTGTAAAAAACACAGGGATTTCGTGCTGGATATGCCGACGCCAGTCTGTGCTAACTGGGCACCTAGGTCATCTGAAATGGGTCCCTTCAAGGGCTCCTCTCCCCCGCCAGCAGTCTCCAGTGAACACCTGTCTAGGGTTTTCCCAAAGAGCCACTATTTAATTTTTTTAATTTTTATTTATTTTTGAGAGACAGAGTGAGAGCAGGGGAGAAGAAGAGAGAGAGGGAGACACAGAATGTGAAGCAGGCTCCAGGCTCCGAGCTGTCGGCACAGAGCCGGATGCGGGGCTCGAACTCAAAAACTGTGAGATCGTGGCTTGAGCCAGAGTCAGACGCTCAACCAACTGAGCCATCCAGGCGCCCCTCAAAGGGCCCCTATTTAGACAGGAGGCCCCTTCTGGGAGCCTGGCCTCGCCGGCCACGGGGATCCAAACACCTCTGGTCGTCAGAAGAACAAACTCCTCACCTGGCACTTTGCCCTTTGGATACGTGCCCGAGGACAAAGTCACAGACACACTCACACACGTGCATACGTGTGCACACACAAACACACACCGAAATACACAGACACACAGACACTCACAGACACACAGACACTCACACACAGACACAAGCATCGCACACGCCCGCACACACACACTCACACTCTACAAAGCACACAGAAGTTAAAACAATGACTCACGTGTGTCCCAGGCCTGGTCACCCCCGGGAAGCCTGACGGCTTGTCATCAGTGTCCCCGCAGGGCCTCTGCCTGCGACCCCTCTCTCAGTCCTGTGGCCTGGGGAAAGGTTTGCTTCCCTCACCAGGCGGCTGGGATGGTGGGAGGTGGGAGGTGGGAGGGCCGGGAGGGGCGCAGGTCCTGCTCCAACAGAAAACAGGTCAGAACAGCAGCCCGGGCCCAGCCCCACCCCGCCTCCAGCTCCAAAGTCAACCTTCCTCCTCCCTTCCGGGAGGATCCCAGGGCAAAGTCCACCAGGGTCCGTGTCACCTGGGATGGGGGCAGGGCGGGCCAGATACAAAGCCTCTGCAGGTGTGAGCTGTCATTCAACGCAGGGGAGCTGGGGGAAGCTCTAGGCTTTGTTCTCTGTCCCTCCTTTCAGTGCTGAGGATCCCCTGGTCCTTCCTGGGGGCTGCAGGTTCTCTGTTGCTCTTAAAACTTCAAGCTCAGGGAATAAAGGGTTGTATTTTGGTCCAATGAACTTATTCCTGCCACAGACAGCTGGAAGCCAGCTCTTGTGGGGCCCTGCCCCCGAACCAGAGGCAAGCCAGGGGGGGGCTGGTCCTGGGGTCGGATAACCAGATCCTGGTGCTACGGGTGGGGGTAGGGGGCGGTGAGGGGCTGTGTTTCTCTAACGCCCCCTCCCAGCCTGGTCACCCTTCGGCCCGACTGCTCCTCCCAGAGGACGAGAAGACCCGGCCACGGGAGGGACGGATGGAAGGGGGCTCCCATCCCACTTAGCTGCCAGGAGACATTCCCCACGCCCCGTGGGGTGCTGGGATCTTGTGTTGGAGGGGGTTCGTCTATGCCAGGCTCCTGCTGTCAGGCCCTCACACCGCCCCTTCAGGACCAGCTTCTTTCTGGTGTGCCCACACCGCCCCTGGGGCAGGGGATCCTTCCTTCACACAATCGTTTCCTTGGGGATGTGGCCACCTCCCTGGATCCCACCAACAAGCGTGGCTGGGCCCTGCCACTTTGGAGACCCAGGAGCTCTCCCTGCCTGTGAATGGCACCTTCACGCCCCCACACGCACCCCTGCAGACCAGTAACCAAAGGTCCGGGGGAGGATGTGCTGTTCCGCCTATATAACCATACGGGGAGGGTCCGGTTTTGAAACTGATGACGATGCTTTTCTTCTCTTTTTTAACAGGGATGGGCTTGTCCCCATTTACGGTGAAGTATCCACCTTCCTGCAGGTGGGGGGAAGGGGGCACAAAATGAGAGAGCGTTGTAAATCCCAGTTTTACGGCAGGAATGCAGAGACAAGGTCGTTGATCACCAGCATCCTACCTCCAAAAAGGGAGTTTTGTGCCTCAGGTCTGACAATAGATTTCAAAGCCAGGCCCTCACCACAGGAGAGATTTTTGGAATCCATTCAGCCCCCATGTGACTATCCAGCTGCCCGGAGATTCTATTACTGAGGGCCCCAAGGGGCAGGCTCAGGGCCCGTGTCTTCATCCCAGGCTCTGTGACAGACGGCCACCAGCATGTTTATCACCTCTCGGTTTCCGAGGGTCCGGGGTGTGCACACAGCCGGCTGGGTCCTCTGCTGAGGGTCTCCCAGGCTGCAGTCACGGTGTCGGCTCAGCCACAGGCTTTCTGGAGCCGGAGGTCCTTTCCGAGCCAGTTGTGGGCAGAACTCAGCTCCTTGCTGTTGCGGGACTGAGGTCCCGTGTTCCTGCTGGCGGTCAGCCAGGACCCGTCTCAGCCCTTATGGTCCACCTGCTGGCCCTTGTCATGTGGCCCCCTCCCACAGGGGTCACACATGCCAGCTTGCTTTTGCCAGGGCAGCAGGAGAGTCTCTCTGACTTCCAGACCCTCTTTTAAAGGGTTCGCCTGATTAGGTGAGGCCCACCAGGCACACCTTCCTTTTCATTAACGCAAAGTCAACTGATAAGGGACCTTAATTACATCTGCAAAAAACCCTTCGTCTTTGCCATGTAACATCACCTAACTCAGGAGGGACATCCATCCTATCGACAGCCCTGGGCATCCTCAGGGGGAAGGGATTATACGGGGTGTGGACTCCACGGGCCGATAGTCCAGAATCCTGCCTACCCCAGTGCCTGAGCTAAGGCCCACACAGGGGGGCACACCTTGCCCAGCTGACCCAGAGTAAATCTACCCATTAGCGCACTGCTGGTGGACCGTGGGAAATCAGGCAAAAACGGCAAAGTCATTCACTTCTGTGACACCGTTAATATCATCTTGATGGAGCTGTATAACTTGTGAGCTCTCTCTCTTGGCATTTTATCAACTTTCCTGCACGCGCATCAGCAGAGGGAATCTTTGCTACGCCGCGGAATCGGGCCGTACGTACGTACAAGCATCCACATTCGCAGGCGTATACAGTAAAACCTTGGTTTACAAGCATAATTCGTTCCAGAAACACACTTGTCATCCAAAGCGAATTTCAAGAACCATTGGCTCAGGGGTGATCATGTGACGTTCGGCATCACGTACTGCTCGAATCCCAAGACCACTCGTTTATCAAGTTAAAATTTATTAGAAACGTTTGCCCGTCCTGCGGAAGTCTTACAGAACAAGTAATTTGCAATCCAAGGTCTTACTGTGTTCCCCTTTGGAAAGAAATACAAAATCATAGAATGTGGAAGCCGGAAGGGCCCCTGGGGATTATCTGGTCTGAGCCCCCAGCTAGTGTCTGAAGACCGTCTGTAACACCCCCGCCAACCGATTCTTCAGACTCTGCTCTGCCATCTGCAGTGACCGGGGATTTTCTGCTTCCCGAGGCAGCCCCTGCATGGGGTTCTTTCGCACCCAAACCAGCCTTCTGTAACGTCCCACCAGTGTGCCTTCCTGGGGTCACATGGCCAACGCCTGACCCACCGCCACAGAAACATCTCTGGGATTTTGGGAGCAGTTATCAGGGCTCGTCACAGACACTGCCAATGACCTGCCCAGCACCCCCCACCCTGCCCCCAATCCTTGTGTAGAGGCCACCGGTGTGGCCCAGACTGTTACCACATCTTTCCAGGAGACGCGCCCAGTGACCCCCGCTGTGGGGGTTTGTGGGGAAGAGGTGCGTCCCCTTCCTTCTTGGGCTTCCTGTAGTTAAGGATCAGACCCAGTGTGCTAGATGGCTGAGGTATGGGTCTTCCAGAATGTTCTTATCTCCTAAGGCCTCTGAGATAAGCAGAAACGGCCATCTGCCTTGCCTCCAAACCTTCACCCTTGCTTATCTCAATGGAAAATTCCGGCAGGGATTTCTGAACACCGAGTGAAATTCCTCAGCTCAGCAATCAGTTCGGTGCTTGGCTCACTTCCAGGCTGGGCCGAGCAGAGCGGAGCAAAGAAGCAAAGTCCGGCCCGAGGCACCCAGGACCCCACAGGCCGGGACAGGGGCCTGCCCGGTGAGAGGCGGCCTCCCCAGGTTCGGACAAGGTGCTAACAGAGCAGTGGGTGTGAGCAGAAGAGGCAGGCTCCCCCGGCCAGACGGAAGGGGAGGGTCAAGATGGACCCTTCAGGGAGGTAACACCGGACCCACCGAGGAGGGACCAGAAACTCGCCCAACGGCAAGAAGACGAAGGGCCTTCTGACGGGAGCAGTTGGGTAGCGACGGATGCCGTCCCCCTCCCTAGTCCGTGACCCCTCCCCTCATTCTGCTGCTCTCCACTGGCTAAACGCTCCCAGGGCCTTTAGCACTGCTGTTCCCTCTACCTGGAAATTTCTCCTCCCAGACGGACACACTTCAGACCATGTTCGCTTCCGTTGTAACAAATGACCATAAACTGGGTGGCTCAAAACAACACAGACTTAACTCTTTTATAGTTCTGGAGCTTAGAAGTCGAAATTAAGGAGTTCACAGAGCTGTTTCCTCCCAGAGCCTCTGAGGGAGGATCTGTCCCCGGCCTTTCTCCTGACTTGCGGTGGCTGCTGGCAGCCCTCGGGGTCCCCTGGCTGCATCAGGCCCGTCCCTGCCTCGTCCTCACAGGGCCTCCTCTGTGGGCCTCCTTTTCTCACGAAGACACTGGCCTTGGATTTAGGACCCACCGCTTCATCCAGGATGACCTCATCTCCAGATCCCTAACTCAATGACATCTGCAAAAAGTCTTTTGCCAAATAGTGTCACAGTCACGTGTACCATAGGTTAAGACGTGGGCACATCTTTCAGGGGACCACACGATTCAGCCCACAACAGGGCCTGCTCTCATAGCCCCCTCCCCACAACTCTTCCTCTGACCGACCTACCCAAGCACTCCCTGCCCCTCGGCCTTGCGGTATTTTTCTCCATGACACAGCGGCTCACATGTTTTATATTTTCCTTATTGTCTATTGCTGTCTCCCTGACTACACTATAAATTCCTAAGGGCAAGATTTTTTAACTGCTCTGTTCACTGTTGTAACTTCAGGGCCTAGAACAAGTCTGGCACATAACAGTCACCAGGTAAGTGTTGGTTGAACCAATCTTTGCATGTAAGCGTTTAGAGAAAAGTCTGTACCCACGATTTCAGGATACTCCTGGATCAAACCCGTTCATCCATGAACCTAATATGAAGAATTCCTTGATTAGAAGGAAGGATTTCTGAAGACAGGAAGACCTACCTTTAAAGTCAAAACTAACATCACACTTAATGGAAAAGCAGTAGGAGTATTTTAATTAAATACAGAAGACCGAACAAGTATCCCCTGTATTAATTTTCCTTTTATTATTAATTTCCATGACATTAAATTCCCTTGGTCACACATTATGATAGTAAAACCAAAACACACACACACACACACACACACAAAACAAGACAGAAAGAAATAATTAACATAAGAAAGAAGGATAGATGTCATTATTTACGGATAATTTTATACTTAGAAAATCCAAAAGGACATCGGCTATAATATTATTAAGGATAGACTTTTAGAAAGTAACCAGATAAAAATGAATTAAACTACCAAACATTAATTGATGAGAGACACAGAAGACCGGATACGTGAAGACACTCCATATGTTCCCAGAGATTAAGCATCATGACGTTGACACTTCCTCTAACCCAGCTTAATTTAATCCAACAGGAGCTACCATTTCCTTGGCATGCTTGATGAAAGCATAGAACAATCTGCCTGTCAAACATCGACTGTTGTAGGCTGGCTTAAGAACCTATGCCTCATGTCTTGTCTCAGTGGAATAACAAGTTTTAACTTTCAAGTACACCACTTATAAATAAATGTTCTGAGCACAGTCCATGATGGGGGAAAACTCATTAGCATGAACACATTCCCCATCTTTCCCACCACACACCTTCTAAATTTTTTTTTTAATGTTAATTTTTGAGACAGAGAGAGACGGAGCATGAACGGGGGAGGGCCAGAGAGAGAGGGAGACACAGAATCGGAAACAGGCTCCAGGCTCCGAGCTGTCAGCACAGAGCCCGACGCAGGACTCGAACTCACGAACCACGAGATCATGACCCACACTGAAGTCGGACACTTAACCGACTGAGCCACCCAGGCGCCCCTCCCCCCCCCCACCACACACCTTCTAAAAGGGATTCTGGCTTCGCTTTCTCTGCTTGCTCCCCAGTCCCTGCCTTCCACGGGACTTTTTCTCCTGGCTGCCTGATTCCCAGCCTTACGGGGCTGACTTGGGAGTGCAAGTGAAGAGGGTTAGAGCTGGAGAAGAGGTAAAGGGGGTACAGACCCCCAAGAACAAAGTGGGCAAGCCTGTCTGCATGTTCATGTTTCATGTGCATGTACTGAAAACAGTAGACCGAGTTGAGTCTTAACATTTTTCTCCTCTCTGCCTTCTAATTTAGACTATCTGGTCCATTTACCTTTAATGTAATTAATGATATGGTTCTATTTCAGTCTACCATCTTGATGTTCATTTTCCATTTGTTCCCTCTCTTCTTTGTTCCTTTGTTCTTTTTTTCCATCTCTGTGGAGTGCATCAAGCACTTGTCGTATCCCATTCTCTCTCTTTTACTGATTTCTTAAGTATATTGTATTATAGGGGTGCCTGGGTGGCTCAGTCAGTTAAGCATCTGACTTCGGCTGAGGTCATGATCTTGCGGTCATTGAGTTTGAGCCCCGCATCAGGCTCTGTGCTGACATCTCAGAGCCTGGAGCCTGCTTCAGATTCTGTGTCTCCCTCTCTCTCTGCTCCTCCCCTGCTCATGCTCTGTCTCTCAAAAATGAATAAACATTTTTTAAAAGTATATTATATTATAATTGTAAGTTATCTGATTTCCACTGGGTACTTTTTTTTTATAATTTCTGAATCTCTTCTGAAATTCACACTTCTTTGCCTATTATATGATCTCTCTTTCCATACGGATTCTTGACCATATTTGTCAGAGTGTTTTAAACTTTTTGTGCACAAATTCCAACATCTGGTTTGTTTGTGAGTCTGTCTCTATTGATTGGTTGTTTTGTTTTGTTTTGTTTTTCTCTTAACCATGGGTCTCATTTCCTTTACCCTTGAAGAGTGTTGACCTGTTTTCAGCAGCCAGTTCAATTACTGGTGGATCACCATGAATCTGTGGGAATTTTGCTTCACACCTGGTTGGGGTGGGACCTATTTTGATTTGCCATGGATCCTAGGGTGAATATTAGTCCTGGCACATAGCCTTGGCTCCTAAACTGAGGCCCTTCTGGGGTCTCAATGGAAAGCCTAAGGCGTCTACCAAGCTCTTCTATGTGGCAGAACATGAACTCCACACTCTTTCTCCCCTACAGTGGGCAGGAGCTGAGGCCCTGTCAGCTCTTCACGCCCTACAGGTGACACTTGCCACCAAGCTTCTTGTAGTCTTACCTGTGTGTGTGCACCATTGAGACATCAGCTAAGGATTTCAAGACAATCAAGATGCAGTATTTGGGGGCTCTCTCCTCTGTGGCCCCCTTCTCTTTAAGATTTCATCCCTCTCCCCAACAACAGCATTGTTATTCATATTCTCCTCAAGCTCCTGTGGAACACTCACCAAGATAGACCACGTCCTGAGTCATGAAACACACTTTCACAAACCTAAAAGAATAGAAATCATACAGTGTCTGCTCTCAGTTCAACAAAATTAACCTAGAAATCAGTAATAGAAAGATAACTGGAAAATCCCCAAATACATGGAGATTCAACAACATACTTCCAAATAACGCAGGAGGCAAAGAAGAAATCTAACAGGAAACTTTAAAATGTTTTGAACTAAATGAAAATGAAAATACAACTTATCGAAATTTGCTAGATGCAGCAAAAGCAGCACTCAGAGGGAAATAGATAGCAGTGAACGTAGTAGAAAAGAAGATAGATCTAAAATCAATCATCCAAGCCTCCACCCTGGGAAACTAGAAAAAGAAGAACAAGTTAAATCCAAAGTAAGCAGAAGAAAAGAAAGAATAAGAATTAGAGGAGATGTCAATGTAACTGAAAACAGGAAATCAACAGAGAAAATCAAAGAAATCAAAAACCGGTTCTGTGAGAAGATCAATAAATTAATAAGCCACTAGCCAGGCTAAGAAAAAAAAAAGAGGGAGGAAACAAATTATTAATACTGGAAATGAAAGAGGACATCACTACAGGCTCATGGACAATAAAAGGATAATGAAGGAATACTGTGAACAACTCCATACCCACAACGTGATAACCTGGATGACACGGACCAGTTCCTGGAAAGACACAATCTGCCAAAACTCACGCAAGAAGAAATCATCTGAATAGGCTTATGTCTATCAAAGAAATTGAATCAGTAATTAATAACCTTCCAACACAGAAAGCACCAGGTCTGGATGCGTTCACTGGCGAATTCTACCAAACATTGAAAGAAGAGATCAAACCAGGTCTCTACAATCTCCTCCAGAGGACAGAAGTAGAGGGAATACTTCTTAACTCATTCTATGAGGCCAGCATTACCTTAATACCAAAACCAAAGACATTATAAGAAAAGAAAACTACAGAGGGTGGTTCAGTTGGTTAAGCGTCCAACTTCGGCTTGGGTCATGATCTCGCGGTTCATGAGTTCGAGCCCTGCATCAGGCTCTGCACTGACAGCTCAGAGCCTGGAGCCTGTTTGCATTCTGTGTCTCCCTCTCTCTCTGCCCTCCTCCGCTCTCTCTCTCTCTCTCTCAAAAATAAATAAACATTAAAAAAAAAAGAAAACTAGAGATCAATATCTCTCATGAACAGATACAAAAGTCCTCAACAAATATTGTCAAATCAAATTCAACAATGTATAAAAAGAATTATTCATGACGACCAAGTGGGATTTAACCCGCGTATGCAAGGCTAGTTTAACATTCAAAAATCAGTTAATGCGATCCATTACATTTAGAGGCTGAAACAGAGAAATCACAGGGTCGAGTCGGTAGATGCAGAAAAAGCATTTACAAAACCCAACACCCTTTCACGACAAAGACTCTCAGTACACTAAGATTTTCCCCCTTATTTTCTAGCCATTCTTGGCAGCCTGAACTGCATTCTCTGACTCTTCAGACCTGTAAGTTCTAGTTGCCCTGCCCTGAGCACGTGGGGAGGCCCTCAGAGGGAAGTCGTATCAACACGATCTCATGCAGAGCAGGTCCCTTCCTTCAAGGGCCGAGTCACCCCCGCTTCTTCATCCCACGCCAGGCTCCGTGCTGGGTCTTGCACATTCCCAGTCCTTCGCTGCTCACAACCTCCCGTGCTCTGGACCCAGCTTTATTCATCTTTTACAGATGTAGGAACCGAGGCTCAGAGAAGCCAATGACCTACTGCGGGTCCCACAACCTGCAAAGGACAGAGCAGTCTCCGAACTCACGTCTGTCAGATGCCAAGGCCAGGGCCTGACCCTCCCTCTGTGCTGGTTGACCGGCACTTCCTTCTCTCAGTCAGGGAGGGCAAGGCAGCGGCCAGGCGGGCCCTCTACAGAGTGTAGTGCTGGAGGTTCCAGCTGCAGGGGTGAGAGGTGAGAGCCCATCCCTCCGGGTGCTCCCCCCAAACCTGTCCTATCAGCAAAGCGGGAGGAGGGAGTTGCTGGGAGGTGAGGAACCCTGGACCAGCTGCTGGCTGGGGAGGCGACGTCCAGATCGGGGCCCCTGTCTGGCGCTGGTGTGGCCGTCGCTCTTGAGACTCTATAGCACCAGCTTAGCCCCTCCTTCCCCGGCTGCAGGGTCCCCAGTCCCTGCCCAGCGGTGGGCACAGGCCGCCAGGTTGTCAGCTCTTCGCCCGTAAGGACTGACAGGGATTTCAGTGGTGGGGGGATCCTGGCAGTAGGTCTCGTGGGGGCTGGGCTGAAGTGATTCAGGACTTGCTGCAGCTCCGGGGACCAAATTATAATCTGCCGCCCCTCTAGAGTCCCACCGCTGTCCTTCCGTTCCTTCCTTCTGTCCACTTTCTTGGTCTCTGCTCTTGTGGCCAAGTGCCCACAAGAGAACATGATCATCCTAGTTAGTCACGTGGAACCAACAAGTGACATAGTGAGTGTGTGCTCGTGTTACAACCGTTATCTCTGTGGGGTAAACTCCGTGCCCCTGTCAGCTGGGGCCCAGGAGAGATGGGGGTGCCTCCCAGCATGATCCGTGCAGCACGCGGGGCCAAGCTCTGAAGGATTTGGGCTCGGTCCGCTGTTCCATGTCGGGTGATTATCCTCTCAGAGACCCCTCGTTGGGTTCAGCTCTGCACTAGTTTCCTGGGGCTGATGTAACAAATCACCATGGACTGGGGGCTTAAAACAAGAGAAATGTGTTGCCCCACAATCCTGGAGGCCCGGAAATCAAGGTGTCCATAAGACTGGTTCCTTCCAGAAGCTCTGAGAGGGAATCTGTTCCACGCTTCTCTCCTAGTTTCTGGTGGTTCCTGGCAACCCCTGGTTCTCCTAGGACACAAATTTTGGGGGATGCTCGTCAACCTAGTACTAACACTTAGTGTCCAAAGACCTCCTCTTGGTTCAGGAACCCCCGAAGGACTGGGCCTGAACAAACGCCCAGTTCGCTTTTCGCAGAGACAGACCTCCCCATAAGCATGTTGGCCGAGCTTCTCGTGAAGATTTATGATGCCCACGGTGTTACGAGTTGGACTGCGTCTCTCCCAGAATTCATACGCTGAAGCTAATGCCCAGTACCTCCGCGTGAGACCTCATTTGGACATAGAGGCCAAAGAGCGGTAATCGGGTTAAAGTGAGGTCATCACAGTGGGACCTAGCCCAGTACAACAGGTGTCCTTACAAAAAGGGAAAGTTAGGCCGAGATGGAGGAAACGCTTCTAGAAGCCAGAGGACGCCAAGGATTCCACCAGAAGCCAGGGAGGGGCAGGGGGCCGATGCTTCCCCACTGTCTCCAATGTATTTTGAAAACATTCTTTTGGCTGCAAGTTACGAAGTTAACTGAAGCTACCAGGAATAGAAGGGATTTTATTAGACATCTACTGAGGTTGCTCATCAAAGCCCAGAGCAGGGGGCTTGGAATCCACATCTCTGCCCCTCTGTGTTCACAGCAGCCCTCAGATCTGGGATGGACGAGAGACCAGCCCTGCCCGGCTGCCAATCACCCCGCAAACTCCCCAAACTCCCATCCCCATGAGCCATCGACGGTGGGGGACGCTAGGGGAGGCAGATGGGGTGTGGGGAACGTGAACAAACGTCTGAGCAAAAGGGGGTTCCTTGTGCACAGGGCAGACAGTCCTCAGAGCGATGGCTGTTACTGGAATGATTATCACATAATTATTATTACTCATGCGGTGCACGGCCTACAAACTCCAAAACATGACAACCAGTCTGGTTTTATATTGTTTCAACTTCTCAGGGCAAATGTACCTAAAATGCATGCTGATCCCAGACAGGAAAGACACCCGTGGCTGTTCCGGAAGCGGCTCGGGCGTCCCTGCAAATTCCACGGGTTGAAACCCCACGCCCCCATCCCTCTCCACCCCCACCATCTGATGGCGTTCAGAAGCAGGGCCTTTGGGGGCAGATTAGGCACAAGGGCGAGGGCGAGTCCTTTAGTGCCCTTGTAAAAGAAACCCCGGAGAGACCCCCCCGCCCCTTGCACCACTGAGGACACAGCAAGTCCCTGAACCAGGAAGCAGGCCTCCACCAGACACGGAATCCACCAGCACCTTGATCTTGGACTCTGTAGCTTCCAGATCTGTGGGAAATGAAGGTGCTGCTCTGCTATAGCAGCCCTAAGGGACTAAGACAGCCACAGAAAGCTCCAGGTGGGGCACCCGGCATGGGGGCTGAGTCACTCTGTGGCAGCCTTGCCGGGCAGGCGGGGCCCTTGACCCACGTCTTGTCCAACAGACCCTGGGCTCTGTTAGCTCCGAAAGCGGGCTCCGTGAATTCTAGACCCGTGTGATATGATCCTAGGACCAGCGTTGCTCGGCCAGCTGCGTTTGGAAGGACCGCTCCCTGCAATCCCTTCTTGGGGAGTCAATGAACCATCCCATTTGCCCGAGGAGTCCCCTGGGGGAGCTGTGCACCACCCCCCCCCCCCCGTTCACCTTTACTTCGACCCGCATTTCCCAAAGTTACTGGACCCTAAGTGCATCTTTCGTGAACTACCTATTATGTGCCCTGGGACTAGTGGTAAGGAAGCACATGTTGAGGGAACCCACCCAACCTGGTGCCAGTGCCTCCTTGGGGCACTCCTGGACATGTATCCCTCCCTGAGGCTCCTTGTGCCCCTTAGGCCCCAGCGCTAAAAACGTCCTTGCTCGTGCTGCACGAGTGCCCTGCACCCATGCCTGCTGCCCTCCCAGCAGCCATGCCATTCAGCTTCTTCGCATCACCAAGCCCCCTCCCCCACTTGCCCTTCTGGACACTCTGTCGATGGCCCACATAAATTTACTCCCAGAACAAGACCAAACCCCCAAGAGCAGTCTGACCAACACAGAATGGAGTGAGCACGTCATTTCTTTTGCACAAGAGATCTGCAAACTTGTCCTTCATTAAGTATTTATCAAAAACCTTCCCGTGCCCCCCGGAACTGTGCCAGAGAGCCCTGCAGCCACACAGAAAAGCCCTCGAGGAGCCTACTGTGGATTGAAAAGGCCAAAGGAAACTTCGCAGAAGTAAATCATAATATAAATTCCATCACTCGCAACAGCAATACAAGGAATGTTGCCCTAACAGTAGATGGTGAGCCCCTGAGAGCATGAAGGGCAGTCAGAGTCGCCCAGAGCACTCAGTGCCCACCCCCCCCCCCCAACCCCACCCCGGGCCAGAAGCTCAGGATGCGCTGGAAGAAACGCTGTTTGGAAGCCAGGCAAGGGAAGGCAGGTACCTGATCCCCTTCCAGGCCTTTCTTCCTCTCCAGCTTTGCTGTGAAGAAGTCTTCTCCTAAGGACCGCGGCCCGAGTAGATGGTTATCCTGCCCAGAACACGGCAGGATGCAGAAGACCCCATCCCAGGGGGCAGAACTGGAAACAGGGGCTGGGGTAAGATTCCACAGCGGGAGGCTCTGTAATTACACCAGGACTGGTAACTGTAAAAGCCCCAATAACCACAGGAGGCGCCACCATCGACAGTGACAAAGATGATCTTCAAGGATGCCGGGAAGGGCTTTGCTTCCCTTGGGACTCCACCAAAGGAGGCCACCCCTCTGCCTCATTCCCGGACGACCTTCAGAACATAGTTATTGAACTGGTCAGTGAACAGGTGCATGGTGGGTAAATAGAAAAAAAAAAAAAAAAGACCTAGCAGAGTTAAACGGCCATGTGAGTGAATGAATGAAAGACATGTGTCCTTCAGGAACTAAAATAATTTGAGTCCCGGCATGCTGATGGTTTCCCCCACAATGCATTCGTCGACCACCCAGAAAGGCAAAAGCAAGCTCTTGCCCAAGACTGGGAAGCAGAAAGTTATTGATGTATCCTGCTTGCACACGCGTGTGCACACACACACCCACGGGGGTTCACACAAGCTTACCTGCGGATGTGTGGTCTGAGTTGTCTCTTTCTCGCTCCCCTCTCTCGGGCACTGTCATGGCTCTGGGCCTGTTCTGGAAGGTGGTCCTCCTTCCTGGGATCAGCTCTGGCCGGTCCCTCGGCCCAGTCCCTGCCCTTCTCACCCCGCCTCTCCTCCCCAAGGCCAGGGCCCCTCCTTCCTCTTGGGAGCTGTGTCTCATTTCTGCCCCATCAGGGCAGCCAGGGGCCTTGGTCAATAGCTAAGTTCTGGTGCTGAGCCAGGATCCTGAGTCCCCTTCTCAGAGTGACAGGCCTGGTGTTTCCGGAGAGGACAGACATGGTTGTGGGGGAGAAACAAGAATTTTCCCTCTACCCTTCTGCATTCCTTGGCTGAGAGCCCTGCAATACAAGACAGAATAGCAAGAGAAACACAAACGGAAGTTGATTGAGACGCATCCACGGGAGACACCCGGAAAAGAGTGGCTCAAGCCACTGGCTGAAATACCATGTTCAGCTAGAGACAAAAGGCAGAAAGGCGCGGGGGGTCCAGTTACGGGGAGGTTACCAGGAAAAGCGCAGTAAACCAGGATAAGCTTGTGCAGATTTGAGTGGCGCCTTGTCCCCTGATCAGAGTTTCTTGTGGTTTAGAGTCTCTTCTCTTTCTGGTAGAGAGGGAGCCACCCCCACACCCAGAGCTGTCCTGTGTACATGCAAATTTCTCTTACAAAGGAGCAACTGCCACCCCGTTTTCTGCGCTTCTCCTGTGTCTCCTGTTTCTTAAAATAATCGGCTCAGAATAACCCTCATGCCAAAGAGGCATTTGGGGGATGGCAGAACTTGCTACCCTTCACAGCCTGACGCTTTTGTCCTTAGGGCGGGGAAATCGGGGCCGTGAGGCCCAGGTCACAGCAAGGCAGCCACGCACAGCTTCCCCGCCTGGGTCTTCCTCGGCTTCAGCTTCTTCCCGTGGGAGTAGATCACACCCATCCACAAAGCAGGAGTCCCTTCCTGATGGTCCGTGAGAAGCTGCGTTGGAGCAGGGTGGCGACGTACTCGACTCATGCCTCAACTCCTTTTGCTGCCTTGAGAGGCACTGAGGACAGGAACTGGGTCTCGCTCGTTTCTCTTCTCTCCCGTGCACACAGTAGGTTCTCTGCTGCGCCTGCGTCTTGGGCCCTGGACTCCCCCGGACAGTCTGCAGGGCTGGCCACTTCGGCGATCATTGTTCCGAGGCCCCTGTCTCGCGCTGTGGATTGCATTTTGCTAGGAGTCAGGAAAATGTCTCCTAGGAAGAAAACCGTATCATCTTTGTTGTGCTCGAAACAAAGCCGAATTTTATCGGCTGTTCTTTGGGGAAATGGATGTAAAGAATTCACCTTGAGCACAGGATGCAAATGAGTCAGTGGCAAACTATTTTTCTCTCATGTTCCTAAAATAGATCGGGTGCCGACGGGGAGGCCTCGCCTTGGCCCGGAGCCCTGAGCGCTGTTACAGCTGAGAGCGGGACCAGGCAGAGCCAGACTCTTCCAGAGTGTTCTCGATTGGTCACTGTCATCTTCAAGTGCAGAAATTTCCACTGACTTCCCCCCCCCCCCCCAGGAGAAAGTCCTCAGAGCATTATTCAGCATCACATAAACTTGGTGACATGTTTGTACGGTTTAAAACTTGGCCAGTTGAGGACACGGAGTGCTTTTAAAGCCACTGCCAAAAATATGGCAGTCATCTTCTAGTGATAATGAAAAAGATCTGAAACAGCTGTGCTCAATTTCCGCTTCTGGAGGCTCGGGGGTGCGTAATTGATAAGGACGGTGTTTTGCTCAGGAATACAGTGATCCTTGGAGGGGAAAGGCCGCATGAGCTAACTGGAACACGGACGTAGTGGAGGGGCACGGCGACTCCGCCCTCAAAACGCCTCCCCAGATGTGCGGGCACCGACGGCCCGCCAGACCGCGCAGGAACCAGCCGGCGCCTAAGATCGCCCGGACAGTCGTGCCAAACGGACGACGACGGCAAATCCAAACACAGCCCGGAACACCCCAGCTCTGCCTGGGTGTGCAAACGCTAACAGGGATTAATTGGCTAATCGGTTGCGGGGTGGGGGGGGGTTGTGGAGGGAGCTCCAAGATTCATTTCACGGCAGGTTAAACAAGCCAGCCGACACTGTGGGCGAATCACCTGCTTCTCTTGGCATCCTGATGTTTCCAGTGGTCCTTCTGCAGGAAAACCGCGTGTCGTGGGGATGGGACCCCACAACTAACGGTAGGAAGGAAACAGATGGGACTACCCAAGCTCCTAAACTCTCCCCGAGACGGTGTCACCTCGGCGGAACACCAACGGTCCCTTTGTTTATCCAGCATCCCCGAGTCCTGGAGGAAGTGATGCGTATGGATGATGTGCTGGGCAGCTCCTTAAGTTGTGGTCCCTTCAAAGTCATTGCACTAAAACTGAGTTTGACCTGGTGTCTAAAGGGCAAACGCTCTCTTCTGTTGCCAGCTTCTGTGTTTGTTGGTTTGGTGGTTTTCCCTTTTAAGACACTCTTTTTTCAGATTGAAGTATAACTTACACGTAATAAGATGCACGGATTTTAAGCGTAGATGTGTTTCCACGTGCATGCAAAAATCGGATGACAAATGTATACGTGCATGTCGTGGCGGGGTGGGGGGTGATGACCATCTGGTTTCAGTTTTTCCGGGACTATCCCTGTTTTAAAACTGAAAGTCGGACATCTCAGGAAGCCCCTCCTCCCAGGTGATGACCTGGACAGGGTTGGCGGGGGGTGGTCACCCTTTGTAGCAAGCACCTCACCGGGGGTACACGACATGGCCATCTCCCCCAAAAGGTCCCCTTGGGCCTCTTGGTAGTCAATCCATCCCCCACCTCAGATAGCAGTCACTGTTCTCACTTCTATCCCCACAGCTCAGTGTTGCTGTTCTAGAATTTCACAGAAATGGGATCAGTCGATGTTTTTGCGTCTGGCTTCTTTCACTCAACGTAATGTGTTGGCGACTC
This sequence comes from Panthera tigris, assembly GCF_018350195.1. Lineage (NCBI taxonomy): Eukaryota > Metazoa > Chordata > Mammalia > Carnivora > Felidae > Panthera > Panthera tigris. The sequence goes on from NC_056667.1 coordinate 216,556,572, forward strand.
ATCCACGTTACTGCCTATGCGGTTTGTTACTTTTCACTGCTGAGTGGTGTCACCTCTGGAACATCGATGGGCTTATCCATTCACCCACCGACGGGCACTGGGTTGGTTTTCAGCTCTTGACTGTTAGGAATATTCTGGTACACATCTTTTTGTGGACACGTTTCCACCTCCCTTGGGCAAACACTGAGAGTGACGACCGGATCACAGGGCAGGCTGTGTTTCTAAGAACAGCGCTCCAAAGTGGCTGTAGAACTTTACACTCCCACCGACAGCGTCCGAGACTTCCCTGGACTCAACATCCTCACCCACACGCACGCTTGCCGGACCTTTCCTCTGTGGACCTTCCAGTGTGTGCAAAGTGGTATGTTACTTGGCTTTATTTTGCATGTCCTTGGAGATAAGGAAGCCGAGCACCTCCCTCGCTGGTTTTTGGTCATTTGTACGTGATCTTAAAGGAGGGGTCTGTGCCAATCTACAAATCTCTTGCCCATTATTTGTTGTTTTAAATCATTTTACTTTCTTTTTTTCATCACGAAAGTGTACTCCGTTTATTCTCTATAGTTAAGAGTCTGCTTCTTGGTTTGCCCCTCTCTCTCCTTTTTTCCTCGCTCATTTGTCTTGTTTCTGAAATTCCACTCAGGAATGAGATCACGCGGTATTTATCTTTCTCCCGACTGACTTACTTCACTTCGCATAATACTCTCCAGCTCCATCCATGTTGTTGCAAAAGGCGAGATTTCGTTCTTTTCGATCACCGAGTAATATTCCATTGTGTATATATACCACTTCTTTTTTTTTAAACACCAGCGTAGGACTAGACAAGAAATTTGTTTGCTTATTTATTTATTTGAGAGGGGGAGAGAGAGAGAGAGAGCACAAGCAGGGGAGGGGCAGAGAGAGAGGGAGTCACAGAATGCCAAGCAGGCTCCAGGCTCTGAGCTGTCAGCACAGAGACCGACGCGGGGCTCGAACTCACAGACCGCGAGATCATGACCTGAGCCAAGGTCGGACGCTCATCCGACTGAGCCACCCAACTGCCCCCACTTCTTTATCCATTCATCAGTCAGTGGACATTTAGGCTCTTTCCATAGTTGGGCTATTGTGAATAATGCTGCAATTGGGGCGCCTGGGTGGCTCAGTCGGCTAAGCGTCCGACTTTGGTTCAGGTCATGATCTCACGGTTCGTGAGTTCGAGCCCCAGGTCGGGCTCTGTGCTGACAGCTCAGAGCCTGGAGCCTGTTTCAGATTCTGTGTCTCCCTCTCTCTCTGACCCTCCCCCGTTCATGCTCTGTCTCTCTCTGTCTCAAAAAGTAAATAAACGTTAAAAAAATAAAATAAAATAAAATAATGCTGCCATAAACATAGGGGTGCATGTAGCTTTCGAATGAGTGTTTTTGTATTCTTTGGGTAAATGTCTAGTAGTGCAGCCACTGGATCATAGAGTAGTTCTATTTTTAGTTTTTTGAGAAACCTCCGTACAGTCTCCTACAATTCTTCCCCATTATTTAAAGGACCCACTTATATCTTTCTGGCTGATTTGCAGGAAATCTTTATATGTTCTAGATAGAAGTACTCTGTCACATCTGTGGATTGTGGACATTTTCTCCCAGATTGGCCCATGTTCTTCATTTTCATAATTGAATTTTTAAATAAGCAGAAATATTTAATTTTTGATGAAATCCCATCTATCGATCTTGTATTTGATGATCAGTGCCTTTTGTATACCACCTAAGAAATGTTTGCCTACCCCAAGGTCTCAAAGGCACACTCTTCCATTTTTCTCCTAAAATGTTTATAGATTTGGCTTTTACGGTTAGGTTGGAAATCTACTAGGATTTGATTATTGAGTGTATTGTGACGCAAGAGTCAAGCTTTATTTTGCCTCTAGATATCCAGGGGTTCCAGCCCCAGTTACTAAAAAAAGACTTTCCTGTCTCCATTGAATTATCTTGGTGCTTTTGTTAAAAATCAGCTGACCACTGCGGTGACCTGACCTTGGGACCCGTTTTTTCATATTTTTTTCTTTCTGTCCCTCAGTTTGGGTAATTTTATTGACCATTTCTCCTGTTCCATATCCTTTCTTCTACATTAGCCAATCTATTCTGAATACTATTTAGTGAATCTTTCATGGCAAATATTATATTTTCCAGTTCTACAATTTCTATCTGATTCATTTTTAGAATTCCCAAATCCTTCCTAAAATTCTCTCTCGCTTCATCCATTATATCCATGTTCCTTGTAGTTATTTGATGTGACTCATCTGCTAATTTCATCATTGGGGGCACCTGTGAGTCCCTCCTGACTGGTTATCTTTCCTCTTGACTATGAGTCTCATTTTCTTGCTTCCTCTTGTATCTAGTAATTTTTCATTTGCGCTGGAGACAGTGCTCATGACTCTGGATTCTAGTGTCTTCTTCTGAAGAGCACTGGATTTGGTTCCAGTAGACAGTTAGCCTTGATCCCACACATGGCCTTGATGTGCTGAGACTCAGTTCCAGGCTTTGTTCCGAGATGTCTATTTTCATTTTCCTGTCATATCCCTTAGTCCTTGTATGTGGTCTTACTGTTAAGGTACGTCCCTCTGGAGTTGCAGCGAAAGGCTCTGGGTGATCGCCACGTCCCTCTATCTCTGTAGGACTCGAATTCCTACTTCACCTCCCCAGCACTAGGCAGCTGCAGGAACGTCTCCTCAACTCAGGCTTTCAGTTCTTGCTTTCTTCGGGGTGTATCGGAGTCTCACTTCACACACCTACTTCAGGGCCCAGCCACAGGTTCTGATTAAGTTAGCACGCAGATCCTGAGGCTCAGTCCTCTACGCAGCCCCCTTCTATGGGGCTTCCTCACTCGATTCCCCACTGCACTTGCAGCCCCCGCCTCTGACATCTCCTTGCTCAGTGCCGTCGGTCCTCAGTTCTATCCCCAGGGCACCCCGAAGCCTGGGAATGTCTTCTGGGAGAGTAATGTCACTTCTCTGACTTCCCTCGCTTCAAGGGTTGTAACCTTTCCAGTCTCTACCTGCTTTGATTACTCTCCAGTGCCTGAGAATGACTGATGTTATATTTTGTTTGAGGTTTATAATTGTTGTCGGCAGGAAGGTTGGTTCGATATAAGCTTCATCTCCATTGCTAGAAGCTAAAAGCCCTCCGACACCTATTTTTAAAACCAACTGAATTACAGTTAATAAATCCCATGCTAGGAGAAAATGGATTCCATGGCACATCAATAAACACCTGCAGTACTGGTCTTCCACAAGAAGAAAGGAAATCGGTCTTCTCATCCTCTTTTATATGGCACCTTATGAAAGGGTTCTTTATACCATCGAGCCACAGACATTTTCTGAGCACCCATGGGTCCCTGACCCTGGACAAGGCTCTCGGCTATGAAAAGGCCACCTTGGTCCCAGGTCTCAGGAATGCTCTCCTGGCAGAGCTCGAAGGGCTGGCCAAGAAGCCGGTGTTGTGTGCAGGAGGACAGCCACCCTCAGCTTTCTCCCCAGAGACACACAGCACGTAATTATCCCGGGCGTGACATCCTCCTACCAAGGTGTTCATTTGTGCAAACTTCCTGCCACTGGGTAGCACTCGGTGAGGATGATATTACAACGGTAATATCACTTAGAGCAAATACTTTCATGAACTTCGGCATTTCCGCTATCTGTGGTCATACGTTAGCAGTGACAAACCTCACACCTACTGGGACACTCCAGACCTTCTGCAATAGCCCCCCTAGGGAGCTGTTCTGGAATGTGCGTTATACAACATGACAAAAGGGTATTTTGGAAGATTATTCTGCTTTAGTACGTAGAAAGGCTTGAATGGGGACAGGATGGAATGGGGGTCAGATGGCCAAGGACGGCTTCAAAGTATCAGCCTTTAAATTGTATTCAAATTTCCTATTCACATGCCTTTTGGTGGGGAGGGTAGGAATCCAGCTGTCATCAGATTCTCAAAGGAGTTCACGATCCCCCCAAATTCAAGACTTACTGGTCTAGAACCGAGACTTTTTTTTTTCACCATGAACTCAATCATTAAATATTTTTAAATACCCCCATAAATATTTATATATTTTAACATCTAAATTCTGTTCATAATCTATCACGATTAGTTTATAAATCAAGGAAGAGTATCACTTAAAAATGAAGCTAATTATTAATGGTAGGAAATGGAAATTCACATTTCACATTGTTTCCGATTCTCATCCTATCTAAGACCCTCATACTGAAGTCAATGAACAGCTCCCACTTGGTGTAAGAAACGTGTATCTCATTTTCTTATTTGTTTGTGATTTGGGGGAATCATTTTTTGAGGCATCTCGTAAATCCTTTGAAGCCATTGATCTACTCTTTGAGTTTTGGTTAAAACTAGGTTGTTTAATCCATAAACCCATCTCACCTTGCTAATGCAGATACATCAAAGTACTCTGAAAATGATCCTGTGTAGAGAGAAGGTCACCACCAGCACCTGGGGACACCTGTGTATCACTGTGACATGGCATGTGGCCACTTCAAGGGAGGTTATGTATCAAATATTAATATATAGGGGCTCTTCGTTCAGTTGAGCCATAAAATCAAATTAATATTGGATATATCACATTTTTATTTTTAGTTGAAAATACATATTCATAGGGGCACCTGCGTGGCTCAGTTGGTTAAGTGTCCGACTCTTGATTTTGGCTCAGGTCATGATCTCACAGGTTTATGGGACTGAGCCCCACGTCGGGCTTTGCACCAACAGCGTGGAGCCTGCTCGGGATTCTCTGATTCTCTGCCTCCCTCTCTCTCTCTCTCTCTGCCTCTCCCCTGCTCATATTTTCCCTCTCTCTCTCTCGCTCTCAAAAATAAATAAATAAACATAAAAAATACATATTTATAGAAGTTCTAGTATATTCTTCCTGTACCTCAATGGACTGTCTTGTGTGCCCCACCCAAGTCCTAGAAACGATTCACTGCAGGTAATCCCCACGTGAGATAAGATGAGCCTCATACAGACAGACCACGGAGTGTCAGCACAGGTGCAGAAGGGGGGTAGAAACCATCAGAGATGAAGGAAAGGGTAAACCTGGGCTTAGGGGAGAAGAAGGAGTCCAAGAGACATGAAAAAGTAACTGGAAATGGCAAAACTGGATTGGAAGCGGGTTCGGGTCCAATGTTCTACCTGGGATATGCTGTGTACGAGATGCAGAGACACAGATCAAGGCCAGCGGCCCCTGGAGAGCAGCCAGCTGACCTCCCGAGCTGACCTCAGCCAGCCTCTCTTCGGAGCATGATTTCAGCTCCATGCTGTGTCTGCTGGTTTTTCAAGCCATCCCTGTCAGGGGCTGGAATTCTCTGCAGCCTTTCTCTAGCCGTGAGGTCACTCCGGCCCATGCTCGTTGGAGGGGCAAGGCCGGAGGACGAGTGAAAGAAATTTGGGGCAGAACCACAAGCAAGTCTTGCCCAGCGGAGCGGAGTGAGTCACCTCTTGGCCCACGTGAGCTCCCACGGAGGGCCCTGCGGGCTGGAGGCCGCCTCCAGAGTGCTCGTTAACTTCTTCCTCCGGGCGGCCCACACTGCTTCTCTCGGCCTGGACGCCGGACCTGTGATGGGTGCTCTCTGTCTCCTGCTCTGAGACAACCCCTCGTGGGTAGTGCAAACGCCCGGAGCAGGAAAGTAGGAAAAGGGCTACAGGGGAGCGTTTGGTGGCTGTCATGGCACAACCACGGAGAATTCATCTTCTCGGTAGAAATAGGCTCCCGGATGACCACGCAGGAGAGGCCGAGGGTCCAGGGCTGAGAGAGCCCCAGCTTCTCAGCGAGCCTGGGGCTCAGCGTGATTGGATGAGATCATGTAGCAGTCTATCTCCTTCTGAGGGGGCACCAGAGAACAGGGGAGACCCTTAAAGCAGCCTAATGTCCCTGCCCCTGCCCCGCCGCGCCTGGCACAAACTACTGCCCGCCATTCATTCAGACCCAGGAGCTGAAGGGACTATTTATCGATTGTCTGTGTGTCAAACCCTGAAACGCCTCTTTACATGGACTGCTCCCACCGTGACAAAACAGGTAGTAGCATTTTCCACTTAAAGGTAAAAAAAAACAAACAAAAAAAACTGCTTCTAAAGTGACAACCAGCCAGTCTGGGAGCGCATCGCCAGAGAGAGTTGGAAAAAGCACATGGACTAGGTCTGGGAGGTCATGACATCATAGGACTAGGGCTGGGAGGTCATGACATCATAGGACTAGGGCTGGGGGGTCATGACATCATCGGACTAGGGCTGGGAGGTCATGACATCATAGGACTAGGGCTGGGGGGTCATGACATCATCGGACTAGGGCTGGGAGGTCATGACATCATAGGACTAGGGCTGGGGGGTCATGACATCATAGGACTAGGGCTGGGGGGTCATGACATCATCGGACTAGGGCTGGGAGGTCATGACATCATAGGACTAGGGCTGGGGGGTCATGACATCATCGGACTAGGGCTGGGAGGTCATGACATCATAGGACTAGGGCTGGGAGGTCATGACATCATAGGACTAGGGCTGGGGGGTCATGACATCATAGGACTAGGGCTGGGGGGTCATGACATCATCGGACTAGGGCTGGGAGGTCATGACATCATAGGACTAGGGCTGGGGGGTCATGACATCATCGGACTAGGGCTGGGAGGTCATGACATCATAGGACTAGGGCTGGGAGGTCATGACATCATAGGACTAGGGCTGGGAGGTCATGACATCATAGGACTAGGGCTGGGGGGTCATGACATCATCGGACTAGGGCTGGGAGGTCATGACATCATCGGACTAGGGCTGGGAGGTCATGACATCATCGGACTAGGGCTGGGAGGTCATGACATCATAGGACTAGAGCTGGGGGGTCATGACATCATCGGACTAGGGCTGGGAGGTCATGACATCATAGGACTAGAGCTGGGGGGTCATGACATCATAGGACTAGGGCTGGGGGGTCATGACATCATAGGACTAAGGCTGGGAGGTCTTGACATCATAGGACTAAGGCTGGGAGGTCTTGACATCATAGGACAAGGTCTGAGGGTCATAACATCATAGGACTAGGGCTGGGAGATCATGAGATCATAGGACTAGGGCTGGGAGGTCATGAGATCATAGGACTAGGGCTGGGAGGTCATGACATCATAGGAGTAGGGCTGGGAGGTCATGACATCATAGGACAAGGTCTGGGAGGTCATGACATCATTGGACTAGGTCTGGAGGTCATGACATCATAGGACTGAGGATCAACAACATTGGTTCAGAAGATTCCTAAAAGGTGGCTCCTTTCAGGAGTGGGGGTTGGGGGGGGGGTGAGGAGGAGAAGTGGGGACAAAATTCACCCCAGAGTCTAAGAACACTGTCCAGGGACTGGGACTGTTCAGAAACACCTCTTGGCCAGTGCAAGGTAGTGAGTCCTCTGTCTCTGGGAAAAAGCCAATTGGGACAATGAAGTAGGAGTGTTGGGAACTAGACTCAGTTCCCGGAGTTCAGCCACACGCTCCCAGTATGACTGAACCAGCAGCACATCCAATCCCCAGTGTGGACAGAAAGGTGAGTGAGACTCCGTCTATGCCTGCCCTCCTCGTGGTCAACAGACCATTCCGGAAGAATTTAAGTGCTGGAATAAAAAGTGGCTCAAAGTTCTGATGAAGAATGATGAGGGAAGTAGGGGCAGCCTTGGGAACTTGGGAAGACTTCCTCTAGAAAGGAGACGTAGGAGGCTTTAATGTGGCTTGGGATAAGGACTTCCGGGTACCTCCGGCACACGTCTGGGTCCATGTCTGTGTCCTTGACAGTCATGCTCCAGCCTCCAGCACAGCACCTGCCGGGTAGCGGGTGTGGGCGAACGAGTGAGCAAAGAGATGGGGCTGAAAACCAGGCTGAGCAAAGACACAGAGTCATCGCAATGTGTCACGGGCGAGCGGAGTGGTGAGCCACCTCCACAAGGCTCAGGGCACAGCAAGAGATAGTTTCCTCCAACCGGGTTCATGTCACCCAAGGAGTATGGGGTCCTAAGCGGCAGAATACGGCACCAGAGAGTCAATCAACAGACGCTTCCTCAGTGCCTACGATGTGTCAGGCGTGCACAAGCTCTGGGAATACCAGTAAAGAACAAGGTCACAGCCCTAACGCCTGCCTTGCCTGCCTTGTGCGCTCACCCCGCCCACGCCCACTCAGGTGTCCTGAGCACCTGGGGCCGGTCCCCATTTGTCCTGTGTCCTCCCCTCACTGGCTTTTCCCAGCAATACAACCTCATCGACTTTCCTGGGACTGCAGAACCCCCTTTCCGTTCCCTGCTCCGTCCAGCTTCCACGGTACTTCAAGAACCCAAACCAACCTGGTCACAGTCACCTGGTGAGACATATACCAAAATGTTAACTGTCCTTATCTGTGGGGCTCTGGCTGGGGGAGGGACACAAGTGACTTCAATATGGCCCCCTCCCTCCCATTCTTCCCTAGCCCCATTGAAGATCTCCCCACACCCAAACACGCAAACACCAGTAACTTTTGGACTCGTGCCTTTGTTTTCTAAGTCAGGACCGACAGCTAACAGTTGCTTGCATCGTTACCGTAGACAAAAAGGCAACGGCTCTGTAAACCTTCTCTGATTCTCCAATTTATTTTAAAATCCACTTTTAGAGTGTGGAAGGTAAGGCTCAGGTAAGTTCACTCCTTTGTCAACAGCTGGGGACCCAGAAGTGAAGTGGGAGGTCACAGGGGACATGCACGTGAAGAAGGAACCCTATACATCAACTCCATGATTCTGAATGTGCTGCAAAGCCCAGGAGGCTGGCCAAAGTCACCGCCTGGTAGCTGCGAGCTGGTTCCGGACCCCCTGGACCTGACCCCAGAGCCTGCCTGTTACCCCATCTGTGACTGCCTGACTCCAGCTCATCGGAGGCCCCTGTCTGAGCACCCCCCCCCCCCCAGGTCCCTGCACTCCTCTGCGCACAAACCCTTCTCTGCAACCCGGTTCCTCCGCGCCCTGGAGCAGCCCCGCAGAGGTCCCAACTCCACCGGGAGCCACTGGCCTGGAGTGGGCCGCTTGGGGCCCTGGGCCTCCCGGCGCCTCTGAACCCTGCTTGGTCCCTCGGCCCCTCTACCCGCCGCCGCCCCCAGCCCTGTCACCTCCGCGTCCTTGCGCGGGGTAACCCCAGCCATCCATTCCAGACTGCCATTTGTCTCCATGCTCAGCATCCCGGAGCGTCCCCGGCCCCGTCCTACATGGCGTCCCCACAAGACCCCGTGCCAGGTTCCCGCGCCCCTGTCCCCGCGACCCCCGCCCCGCCTGCTCCTCCATCCAGTCCGGCGTGTCTCCGCGCCCCCGGCCCCCGTGTCCCTCCCCTCCGGCGTGTCCCCCCCTCCTCCGGCGTGTCCCCGCGCCCCCGGCCCCCGTGTCCCTCCCCTCGGCGTGTCCCCCCCTCCTCCGGCGTGTCCCCGCGCCCCCGGCCCCCGTGTCCCTCCCCTCCGGCGTGTCCCCCCCCTCCGGCGTGTCCCCGCGCCCCCGGCCCCCGTGTGCCCCCCTCCGGCGTGTCCCCGCGTCCCCGGCCCCCGTGTCCCTCCCCTCCGGCGTGTCCCCCCCTCCTCCGGCGTGTCCCCGCTCCCCCAGCCCCCGTGTGCCCCCCTCCAGAGTGTCCCCCCCTCCTCCGGCGTGTCCCCGCGCCCCCGGCCCCCGTGTCCCTCCCCTCCGGCGTGTCCCCCCCCTCCGGCGTGTCCCCGCGCCCCCGGCCCCCGTGTGCCCCCCTCCGGCGTGTCCCCGCGTCCCCGGCCCGCGCCCGCTGACGCCATGACGCCGCGGCGGAGGGAGGGGCGGAGCGGGGCCGGCCCGAGAGGGGCGCGAGCGGCGGCAGCGGGCGGCGCGGCCGATGGACATGGGCACGCAGGGCTCGGGGCGCAAGCGGCTCCCCAACCGGGAGCGGCTGACGGCGGAGGACGACGCGCTGAACCAGATCGCGCGCGAGGTAGGCGGCCGGGGGGGGGGGGCCGGGGGCCGGGGGGCGGCCGGGGGCGGCCGGGGGCGCCTCCGCGGCGGTCGCGCCCCGGTCGGTGGGTCGCTCGGTCCGTCCGCCGGCGGCGCGGGCCGGGCGCGGGTCCTTCGGCCCCGGGGACGAACCGGCGACGCCGACCCCTCCCCCACGCCCGGGGCCGCCGTCCCCCTCGGGGAGCGGCGCTGGGGCCGGCGGCTCAGGACCCTCCCCACCGCCCGGGGCCCGCGGGGTCGGGGAGCGAGCGCCCCGCTCGGTCGCGCGGCCTCGTGGGGGTGGAGCGGGCCGATCCCGGAGGCCGGTGGAAGGTCCCCGGAGGCCACATGGCCCTGGCGAAACGGCCTGGTTCATGTCCGTGACCACTGGCCGTCGATTGACACGCAGGTGCAGCTCGGGCATGAGCGTGGTCTCTGTGAATCTTGTCTCTGGACCGAGCCCGAAAGCGGGTCCAGGCGCACGGAGAGGTTTTCGTCCAAGTTTCCTGGGCAGTTTATTGGAACGGCTGGTGATGAACTTGAAGCGTGGCAAATGAAGGGACGCTGTGTGCCTGTCTGTCCCCGTCCGCGCCGTTCCCCCCAAGGGTCCAACCTTTAGGTTAAACTAACCAATGACGCTGGAAAGTTGCACGGCAGATGGGCGGTGGCAGCTCCCTGGGGAAGGGGGCCCGTTCCCTGGGCCCCATGACAAAGAAACTTGCTACCTGGGGATTGTGTCCCGTGTAAATGCTAACTACGAAGACTGTATATGCAGGTACACTTCATCCCCCCGTCATGTACTCCCTCCCAAGGGTTCTGTTAGGATGTGGACTTAGTCTGCACAGCACTGGCCTCACGTGGAAAAACTCCCAAGCCACTCAGGCTGCGGGCTCTGATTGCCTCTGATTGCCTCTTCACTGAGGTCTGCTCTATGACCAGTTCTTAGGTGTTTTCGGTTTGCAAATACCCGATTTGGCGTTGATGGGCACGTGGCTATCCAGCGGTGTTTGTTGAATACTGAAATGGATAAAGACTTTGGTTTTCCTCTGTATGAAAAGGAAAAGGGCTTTCCGGGCAAACTCCTATTCATGCCTTAAAACCCACTGGAGATTTGTGTCCTCCGTGAGCCCGCCCAGATCACGGCAGGCAGAGGTCTCCCTGCCTCCCCCAGGCTCCTGTCACTCTTGCCTCCCTGCACCTGGTGTGGTGGTCACTTCGCCTCGGCATAATTTGTTCTCCCTGTAGGAGGTGACACACAGGCAGGCGGTATCTCACTCCCTTTTGTATCCGCAGAGCTCCGCACAGAGTCAGGCGTGTGGTACAAGCTCCTGAGTGTGTTGCATTAATTAACAAACAAAAGAAGTACCAGGAGCTTAAAGTACGTTCGGCTAAATAAAGACGTTGGCTAAAAGTGGTAGCCTGAATATAATCCCCGCTGCTGTGAGGAGTGTCACTTATGTGTGTATTTGACCGAAAGACCAAGCAAGTGTCCTCTGGGAGGCCGGGGGGACTGGTGGTCTCGGCCTTGTCTTTCCGTGGCTGCTTATGGACAAAGGAACAGAAGACTGAGCGCTTGCTAGGTCTGCCTGGTATCTGCTGCTTTGGTTTGGAAGGAGAGGCTGGGGATGCTCCCTGGGTTGACACCCTTGAGGTCCTGAGGACCGGGAACCCGTGGTCCTGCACCCCAGCCGGGGGGACGCAGATGGCAGTGACAGGTTCAGGCCTGGGAGTCAGACCTGGGCTGTGAAACCGTGCACACGTCCCCCCGGAGGAGCTATGTGATCCCAGGGAAGTGAGTTACTCGACCCCTTTCAGCCTCTGTCTTCTCGTCTCTGAAATGGGGAGAAGAAATCCGCTTTGGCTGTCGGTGAGTAACTAGGTCAATGTGAGATCTTCCCACCTGTCCTCCCATTAAAGCCACAGATGGGGCTGTTACAAGTACTGAGTGGCATGTATCTGTAATGTTGGGAGAAGCAGGTGCTACGTTTTCTGTTCTGCTACTAATTGAATTCTAGGGCCCAACTGTGAAAATTAAAACCGGGATTCAAATGGCGAGTATCTGTTCACCACGGAGTTCTTGAGACTTGCGCTAAAAGTTAACAAAAGTGTCATAAGTTTGGCTCCTTCTTATTTGCTCATCGATTCAGCAGATACGTGCCATGCTCTCCAGACTTCGGTCCCAGGGAGAGTAGGACTCAGGGATGGACCTGAAGGGAATTGCCCTCAAAGAATTGGGTCAGATGGGGCGCCTGGGGGGCTCAGTCGGTCGAGCGTCCGACTTCAGCTCAGGTCACGATCTCGCGGTCCGTGAGTTCGAGCCCCGCGTCGGGCTCTGGGCTGATGGCTCGGAGCCTGGAGCCTGCTTCCGATTCTGTGTCTCCCTCTCTCTCTGCCCCTCCCCTGTTCATGCTCTGTCTCTCTCTGTCTCAAAAATAAATAAAACGTTAAAAAAAAAAAAAAAAGAATTGGGTCGGAAAGGGGCCTGACCTGTAGAGCAATAACTATAACAGAAGACAGGAAGAGAGCTGACGTTACAAGGGCATGGATGTTGTGCACTGAAAGTCTGGAAACGAGAGTTCCAGTTTACTGATGGGACTAGGGATGGCAATCCGAGGCGGCTTCCTGGAGGAAATGGCATTTCGAGGTTTTTCTGGAAGTGACAGAAACCCTGACCTGGACTGGCCTCTGCAAGAAGAAACATACTGGCTGCGGTATGGACTCCTGGCCAGCCCCACCAGTGGCCCCTTGTCTCCACAGCACCTTGAGGCTGGGCTGTCCTCTTCCGGATGGCCTCATCTCCAGGCTCTTGCTCCTGGAAGACTGGCTGCCATGTTCCCAGACATCCCCCCCTCACCCCCCCCATGAGCGTACACCCGGTCTCTCTCCTGAGATCTAGAAGCATCTTCCGTGACACATCTCCACGTGGCTCCCTGGCTGCTCCTGAGCCAAACTGTGACCAGGACTGTTGACTCAGCAGCCCACGCTAGTCTCTGTGCGTGGGTGTGTGGGGCGGGGGGGGGGGGGGGGGTGGAGTCCTCCCTTAGGACCCGTCAGGCCCATCCTGGCAACGGGGGACGTTGGCTGCCTCTGAAGCATTTGGGGAGGCGAGGGGGCCTGAGTGAACACTGGAGAGGGTTTAAGCAGGTGGCAGGGGGTGGGTGGACGTGGGCCGGGTGTCCAGGAATGTGCCCTCTGGAGAAAAAGGAGCATTCTGGGCCGAGGTGACCTGAGGCCCACCGGCAGGGTCACCGTGCGGGAAGGAGAGCGGGCAGGCAGGGCCCGGTCGGCCGAGGGGTTGGGACCCTCCTGGGTACGTGCCGGAAGCAGTGACCTGACACGGGGCCAGTTGACACACTCCTGGTTCAGATACATTATGGTCTCAGCCGAGGCGGGTTTCTAGTAAATGGAGTTGTAACTTTTGAACACTGTAGATGCATTAGCACGACTAGCTTGTCCCTGACGCGGAACTCGGGCAAGGCGTTGTCAGGAAAAAGGTCCAGGAAGCACTTTGAGACACTCGTCGCCACTGAGGGCGGGAGCAGTGCTTCTCACACCCTGGGGAAAGGTGTTTTGAAAGCAGTTCTATTTTTCTCTCCTACCGCGTTTCACATTCTGCTCAAGGCTTTTGGTAGCATCCCAAATTCTCATCCAGCGCTCTGTCGCTGAGGGAGAGGATACTGCTCTCCAGGTGCCTGGGGCAATTCAGAGTATCCTCTCGAAAGGAGAATCACAGCAACAGAAAAATTGAAAAAGGAAATCGGGGCGCCTGCGGGGCTCAGTCGGCTGAGTGTCCGACTTGGGCTCGGGTCGTGATCTCGTGGTTCACAAGTTCAAGCCCCACGTCGGGCTCTGTGCTGACGGCTCGGAGCCTGGAGCCTGCTTCGGATTCTGGGTCTCCCTCTCTCTCTGCCCTCCCCCGCTCAAGCTCTGTCTCTGTCTCTGTCTCTCCCTCTCTCTGTCTCTCAAAAATAAATAAACATTAAAAGAAAGGTTTTTAAGAATCACAGGCAAGTTGTATTAGAAATGGACTTGTGGGCCCTTTCACCAAGGCGGTGAATGAGTCATCCCCTGCGGCCACACAGACCCTTGTCCCTTTCTCTTCCTCACTCACAGCACAGTGCCCTCTCCTTGACTGTCCCCAGAGCCTCTTCTCTGAGACTGACCCTTGGGCACACGATGCCTACAGGGGCTCAGATCCCTCTTATCGGGGGGGGGGGGGTGGTGTTGACTCCCTGGCCTGTGAGTGTGGCTCCTGGGGGTTCACAGCTGCCCCTTCACTAGAAAGGTGCCCCTGACCACATAGGAGTCACTGTGGGGGTGGGGGTATGACACCCCCCACCCCTGGGGCAGCTGCAGCTGTTGACCGAGGGTGTCCGTGTCCCCTCCCCTTGCTTCAAGGTGGAGCTAACTCTGCTCCAGAGCTCCCCGTGGGACGGGGCTGAAGGCACACTCCCGCGGAGGCCTCCTCCTGCCCCTGCCCCGCAGCTCCCCTCACCCCTCTTCTGCTGCCTGTGGATACATACCCGCATGCAAATCCCTGCCTCAGGCTCTGCTTGCAGGGACCCCAGCTTAGGACAACCCCGGGCTTCATTCTGGGTAGTTCTGTAAATGCAGGATATTCTCACCCTAAATCCTCCTTTCAGTTTACTGCCCAGCCCCCCTCACCCCTTGCTTCCCCAAATAGCCTTCCTAAGTCCGCTTGTCTTGAGGGACCCTGTCTCTTTTCTCCTCCAGCCTCAAGCCAAGCTGGGGGTTGGGCACACAAGTTCTTTTTCAGAACGGTCCTGGAAATCGGGCTCAGTTTGGGGCCTCACCTCCCCCCGGCTCCTCTGGGCCCGTGCCGTCCGGGAGTGAGCCCAGCGGGCCTGACACACACCCCTGGCCCCTTGCTCCGCTCCCCTGCCCTCAGGTGAGACCACACTGAGCCCAGCGTGTACCCGAACGTGGTCTTGTTGCTACAGCCTGTTTCCTGTCGTTTGAACTGTCACCCTCGTGCCTTTTTCCCAGGTGACATTGTCGTGCCCCCTTCTTCCAGGGGGTGGGAAGGGGCAAGGGGGTCGGATGCCCGGCACGGCACAGGCTGCCCACGGGAAGAACCCCCAATTCTAACGCAGCCGCTGAGGAGTAACCCCAGACCCTTCCGGGGCTCTTCTTCCTGAGACAGACACACACATCCCGGTGTGTCAGCAGAGGGCATCAGGAATGTGACAAGACAGGCGTCCGGGGGGATTTTCATCACCAAGTCTGGGCCGTCAGGGGGTGCGCACACTGAGCCCGTGACCGTGGCCTGTCTCGGTGAGTCCCAACGAGATGGTTCCAGTTGGACATGGGATCAGGAACTCAGCTGTGGACGGGCCTGCGGGTCCCCGATGGCTTGCGGGCCCCGCCCCACAGCTATTTCTGTCAGAGAGCCAGCTGTCTCCCTCTCCCTTTTCTGGGCGACTCTCGTGATTCACCGGCGTCCCGCTTAGGGGCTGCGGCTTGTATTGTGGGTGACACACAGAGATGGCCCGGCGGGTGGGAAATCAGGGGACCCGGGTTCCAGCCGAGGCTGTGGATTGTGCGCCTTGTCAGGGAACAGGATTGGGAAGGGCGGAGGTGGGAGCGGAGGTGGCTTCTGAGGCCTGCGGGTTGCCAGATGCTCCCAGAAGCTTCCCCCATAGTTACATCAAACCCCAGGAGCAGAGTTTAGAGTATGTCTCTGTTTGACAGAGACAGACTCAGAGGTGCTAAGGGTCCGGCCCAAGGTAACCAGGAAGGTGTCAGTTCGACCCCCAGGCTGCCCCCACTTCCTGGATCGATGTCTTGGCTCCAGCCAAGGCCCCGTTGCCCATGGTGTCCTTCAGTCACACCCACTCGCTTCCCTTCTCTGGGACTCTTGTCCCCAGCTGACCTCTGGCCACCAGGTGTGACATTTCACGGGAGGGTCGGTACTCTTCTCCCCCGGCTACCCCTCCTTTTGCATTGTCCTTTTGCATTGTCTCGACTCCTAAACCGTCGCATTTATTGAAGGTAATCTATGTTTTACCCGTGTCCCACATTCTCAGGCCATTCTCCACACAGCAGCTGGGTGAGCCTTTTAAAATATGTCAGATCATGTCACTTCTCTAATTAAAACTCTCCAACGGCTTCTCATATCACCCCATCGAGGCCAAGTTCTCAATGGCCTGACAAGACCCTGAATGATCTGGCGATTAGCTCCGTGTCTATAAATAATACACGTGTGCACTCTATCGATTTTCCAAGCGTGGACACTAAGTGCCGGCTTCCTGGCTTGGGGGGGGGGGGCTGGGGCCCCGCTCTCCTCCCTCCGCATTGTCACACCACAGTCGTGTCGTGTTCGGGGTTATGTCGTAGGACAGCGGACTGCTAAAGAGGATAGTGCGACTGGGGTCAGATTCCTGGGCTCGAGTCCTGGCCCTGCCACGTGCTCCGTGGTTACTTCACCTTGTGGCCCAGGTGCCCCGCACGTAAGGTGGGAAACTTTCGAGTGCACTTCCTGCAAGGGGTTTATGAGGGCAAAGGAGCTATTTCGTGAGAAGACCTCACTCAGCACGAGCCCCGGGTGCAGGGGAGGCTGGTGGTGACGGTGATGTCACGCACCGTGTGGTGCTGTAACGTTTCTGTCCTTGGACAGCTTTCTGCCTTTTCTGGAGTTGATGATTTGTTTTTTTGGTTTTTTCAATTGCGTTTCTGTCTACGTGTCTGTCATAGCCAGTTCTTCAACACCTTTTTGACAGAGCCCCTCACAATACTATTTCCTGTGTGATTCAACAAACCAGACCATCTACCATT
Source organism: Panthera tigris (assembly GCF_018350195.1). NCBI lineage: Eukaryota > Metazoa > Chordata > Mammalia > Carnivora > Felidae > Panthera > Panthera tigris. The sequence continues at coordinate 216,573,321 of NC_056667.1, forward strand.
TCCCCTTCATTCTCTCTTCTGGGACTCGACCCCCTCCCCCAGATGTCTATCCACTCCCCTAGCCTGCTCCGGGCACTCTCAGGACTCGTTGGTCATGTCCCTTGACCACAACTCTTTGAGTTTCTCTTGCCACTGTTCAGTTGTTGTTGGATCCCTCTTTGCCAGATTCTATATCGTCTTCTTCCTTGGATTACTATCTCATTTTGCTGGAATGCGTCCTTCGTCCTTTGGTGGCCCTTCCTAAGCGTTCGCGTGTCCGAAAAGGACCATTCTACCCTCATACTTGACTGATAGTTTGGCTGACTGTAGCGTTCTAGGTTAAAAATAATTCTCCAAAGAATGACAAAGATCTCTATGTATTCTTTGAAATTATTTCCAGCATGCATTGTTAACTGAAAGAAGCAATGTGCAGAAAGCGAAAATAGCACCCTGTCCCTTATGTGAGAAGGGTGGGGATTTCTCTGCATTTGGGTGAACAAAGCCTGCAGAGCAAATGGAGTGTGGATGTGAGTGGAAGCAGATTTATCAAGTGTAACTTTTCATACACTTTGGACATGGAACCATGTGACTACCTTGCCTCTTCAATGAAATAAACTAATAGTTCCTAAGAAAGTAAAATTAAAAGCTATTTTCTACCATAATTTAAGAATTTTTTCCCATTTTATTCCAGCTTTCAGGATTGCTTTGAGAATTTTGATGAGTTGTGTATTTTCAGTATCCTATATGATCTCTGCTTTTACTCTCTAGAAGCTTTTAGAACCTTCTCTTGATCTTTAGCGTTCTGGATCCCCCTGCCCCCCATATACTGAGCATTCATTGGGTTCGTTGGATCTGAACAAAACATGTATCCTAAAATTCTGGGGAATTTTCTGAATTTTCCCTTCTCCATCGTTTCCTCTGTCTCTTTTACAGCAGCTCCTTTGTTGAGAATAACTTCCTTTTCATTCCCATTCTCTAGCTTTTTTCTCTTGGTGATACTTTGTGGGAGATTACTCTACTGTATTCTTCCACTCCTTCTACTAAACTTACCTATTCTATATTTCATTTCAAAAAGGTGGGGTGTTTTTTTTTGGCTGTTATTCTTGGTTCCCTTTTTATGGCATTGTCTCTGATTCTCAAATGTAGCACCTTTTCTTGTCATTCTGAGAATATTGTTATTGTCGTTTTCTCCAAAACTTTTTTTCTTTTTTTTGTCTGCTGCGTTATGGTCTGTTTCTTTTTGTCCTTTGTTGCAGCCTCTTTTATCTTAAAGCCTCTTGCAGATGTGTGGTGATCCTTGGCTATCCACTCAGAGAATGAGGCACTAAAACATTATGAGAACAATTTGGGCAAAGGCCAGGAGGTGACATGGCACAAGATGGGACCAGGACACCATTGGGGGTGCAGTGGGGCGGCTGAAGTGCTGACACCGGGCATTAAGTAGCTCCTCAGGGCACAGACACACAGCCTGGATTGGAGCTCAGGTCCCTGGTCTGCAAGGCCAGTGCCCTGGACAGTGTCAGTATTGGAAGGAAATGTTGCCTAATGCTATCAAACCAGACCTCCGTAAGCTGGTTCCTATAGGGAGAGTTTTGTTTTTGATTAAGGATTGAGAAGAACATTGAAAATTAATACGAGATTTATAACAGGACAGAGTAATCTCTAATGTCCCTACAGCCTGGACAAGGGAACTGGTCATTATGATATTCTTTTACTGAGAGTGGAATAAGGTATCAAATTAGGTGAGCAAACAAAGGGAGTTATAGAAATAAAATTTTCATAGCTTTACCCGTCAAGGATAATTCACTTACTTGTTTGGAACACTCTCTAAAATCTGAGCCATGAAACAACTATGAGATACCTGGAGAGTTTAGGTAGGCAGAATGTGATATGGTCTTGGCAGTGGGTAAACTCTTGGATCAGCAAGTACGTAAGAGCCAGAGCTGCTCAGGGCCTCCCCTGGAGTATTGCATTGCAATGCTTCCACCCACTTCTTGGCTTGGGGGAGTAAATGAAAAATCACACCGTGGTCGTGATGATAGAAACCTACAGGATCTAACGTTCTGTTTTGCTCTTAAGCTCCATCTCATAAGTTTATCTATTTTTTTAAGCCATCATCCTTGACTTAATTTTATTTTTCACTTCCTTTTATGAAATCTCTTAGGCATGGGGGAAGACGCGGACGTTTCCAGGTTGACAGAAAGATTCAGTTTCCATGCTGACTGAACATCTGTTGTGTCTCTACCCTGGATGCCCTAGGATACTGCTTTAAGTTACCCCAGGTGTATTTTAACACCATCCAGAGCAGGGCTGGTTGCTAGGACTTTCCGCAGCGAGGGCAGCGCTCCGTCTCCGTGCTGTGTACGTGGTGGCCTCTAGCCCCGTGTGGCAGCTGAGCACTTGAAATGTGGCCCGTGCCAGTGAGGAACTGCATCTTAAGTGTTACTTAATTTTAATTCGTTTGCATTTCAGTAGCCACCGTGGCTAGTGGCCACCGGATTGGCAGCAGAGGTTCAGAGCAGTGATTTATTCTCTGTTGTAATACAGCGTGATAGAGGTGTATTCCATAATGCAGAACAGGGTTCCGTGTCACTCATGGCCAGGAGCGAAGGAGGAGTGTACCGGGGGAGTGGGGGCAGGACTGGTCGACCGCCAGAAGTCTCCATGGACGGTGTCTCCATGGACGGAAGTCTTCATGGACACTCCATGGACGAGTGTCTCCATGGAAGGAGCACCATCAGCCTTCTTAAGTTGGGGGACCGCAGACAGCTTATCACATCTGAGCCCCATGGTTAGAGTCACGAGTTGTGCCCGGGAAACGCAGGGCAGGTGGCCTGGTACACAGTGGGCACTAACTGAGCCCCGGTGGTTTTCTGCCTTCTGGTGGCTGTGTCCACCTCCGGAAAGAGACAGTGGGGGCACTTGACTGGCCAGAATGTGTCCAGAACCGCTCTTCCAGGGGCGGGGGGTGCAGCACCCCCTTCCCAGGAGGCGGCCGAGAGGAGGGAGAGCAGACCGTAGGAACGGAAACCCCAGGAAGGCAGGTCCCCGCGTGCAGGGTCACCGACGGCCCTGGGGCTGGTTGGTGACTCTGAGTGAGCGCACAGACATTGGCCACTTCAGTGCCACACGTGTCTTCAGCGCCACGACCCTGTGGCTCCCGTAGAATCTAGAGCACGTGTGCAGCTGAACAGACGGACGCAAAGGACTCTCTGTTTTCAGCAGCGTTTTTGCTTCTTGGCCTTGAATTTGAGGATTAAGAGCAAGATGCCAGCAGACTTTCCAGGCTGTCGGGCAGCGACTCCTCGGGGCCGCGGTCCCCACGCTGGAGACCATGGCCACCCCACCCGGCCTTGTCCTGCGTGGTGTATCTCCAGGCTTACCTGACCTCTCAGGAGCCACTCAGTTACCTGCCCATTTGTCACATGAAGCAGTGGCCTCACGGCCCTCCCCTGTCGTCTCGGTTTTTCACATTCTTTCTCTTGCTTTTCTTGTAAGGGGCTTCCCGGCCTCCGCACTGCAGACATTCAGATATTTGGGGGACAGCTCTCCACTGGGGGAAAGACTGCCCTGTGTGTTGTAGATTTAACAGCATCCCTGACTTTCCCCCCGGGTGACAAACAAAATGGCCCAGACGTTGGCAGGTGCCCCGGGGACGAGACGGCCCCATGGAGAAGCACGTTTGGCATTTTCCTACTGCCGCCCCGGCTCCATGGCTGGGCTGAGCCCCGCTCGCCTCGGCCCCGCAAACCCGACCTTCGCTCAGCCCTGACCCTGGGCCCCGTTGCTCCGTGGGGGCAGGGAACACGGGCTGCCCCCTCTCCCTGCTCTGCGCGCAGTTTCCCCATCTCCCGCTCCCGGAAGTCAGCAGGTGCATCATGCCCCGGAGGGCCCGGGTGGAAGGTCCTGGGAGCAGCTGCGGACTCAGGAAGCTGGGACATCAGCTGCAAGTTCGGTGACTCTTCGCCGTGTTCCAGAGTGCACTCGAGTGGGTGGCGGGGGCCGGGAGGGTGTGGAGAGTCTACAAGGCGGGCACTGGAACAGACCTTGAATTCTCTCCTCCTTCGGCAGGAACTTCTTGCTGCCCAGGGAAGATGGGTTGGCATGAAGGTGGGAGCTGGTGAGAGCGATCTTTTGAGTGAAAAATCCTACAGGGCCGAGTGGCTCCTTTCTGCCCGTCGGAGATCCCTTTTCCCGCCAACCTCGGGTATGCTTCAGGCCAGCACGGGTCACGTCAAGCCTCGCTCCGCTGGGCCATGGAGCGGGGATGCAGGAATTGAGTCGGCTGGGGCAGCCGAGACTTGCCTTTCCCTCCAGGAAAAGGCCCGAGGCCATGGCTCAGGCACGCCAGGGGTAGCGTGGTGTCCACAAGGCCGCTGCTGAGAGCCGCCGGGCCCAGAGGTCACGCAGCGCCAGGGCCGGCGTTCCGGCCATTGGGGGTCACGTCCCGCACTGGCCCTGCCTCGTGCCTGCTGGCTTCGTGCTGGGGAGACTGAGGACGGGGGGATCGCTGCCAGGAGCTGCCTGGACGCAGAGCCAGGCCCTTGCTCCGGTGAGTCTGCCATCGTCCTGTCACCTGAGGGTGGCATTTCCGTGGGTGCCCGCTGGCTGGGAGGAGAGCAGCCTGGGAGGGGCATCAGGACGGGAAGTGGCCAGGCCTGGAATGACGCTCCCGTCCAGCCTGGGGCCCCCAGACGACGGGGAGCCCGCGCTGCCACGTGGTCCCGTGAGAGCCAGACCTCCCGAGTGCACCTGCCTGCACGGCTCCCTCACTCGAAATCCCAGGTGTGCTGCAGGAGGAGGGATGGGGGAGACCACACCTCAGCCTTGCCGGCGGGGGCGGTGCCGGTGGCCCACCAGGGTCCCCCTGGAGAAGGGGGCCGGTGGGGGGAGCAGCAGGAGGACCAGCCACGGCACATTTCCACGGGGTTACAATTGTCCCCGCACCTCCTCCACCGACTGAGCCACCCAGGCGCCCCTGTCCCCGCGTCTCCTAAAAGGCACGTTGCTTCGCTGTTCGCAGCTGAACTCCTTCAACTAGATCCCTAGACTGTGGTCCTGTGCAGGGTCCCTGCCAGGTGCCCTGGTGCCATGGCCACGCCCAGCACGACACTTGTTCTTGAGAAAGCACCCTGCAGCCTGTGTGTCTCCTTTCTTCTCCCGGGGACAGAAAGTCGGCAGTGTCCCAACACTCTTCCGCCCTCTGCCCTCTCCATTCCCTTGGCCTGAGGGCGTGCGGGGACCCTCAGGCTACAGGGGTGAGGCCGGAGTACTACATGTTAATGTTCTGTGTCGGTCATGTTCCCCTCCTTGGCTTAGACCTCCGGCCTCCACTGTCACGTACGATTTGTGAAGGGAGACACGGTAAGCTGTCGCTCTCGCCAACTGAAAATTCAGCGTTAGGGTTCCTTTCGGCTTCATAGGTCTTTTCCACTTGGATATTTAGTGCGTGGTTTGTTTTTGTTTGGTTTTTGGTTTGGGGGTGTTTTTGTTTTTTTTTTTTGGTTTGGTTTGATGAACAGTGTCACTACTTTAGTGTATTTTTTCTTTCATGAAGAGTTTTCCAACCTTCCCCGAATGGGACACAGTCGTTCATAATTATACTGAGTGGTAAACAGAGCGGGTGCACCGCCTGGCACACTGGCAGGCCGGACCCCAGACCATCCAGTTACTGACCTGTTAAAATGACATCACGTAGCAAAGTGTAAGGGGGCGAGCCCCCGGGTGACTCAGTCTGCAAAGCGTCCGACTTCGGCTCAGGTCATGATCTTGGGGTTTATGGGTTCGAGCCCCACATCGGGCTCCGTGCTGACAGCTCGGAGCCCGGAGCCTGCTTCGGATTCTGTGTCTCCCTCTCTCTCTCTGCCCCTCCCCCACTTGTGCTCTGTCTCTGTCTCTCTGTCTCTCTCTCTCTCTCTCAAAAATAAACAAACTTAAGTTAAAAAAAAATCCGACTGAGTAATTTGAAGATCTAACCAGCTTCATGCTATTGTTCATGAATGGGCAGTGCCCTCTGCAAGTAGAAAGGAGCTCTGAAGAGCTGAACAAAGCCAGTTTGTCTAGGCAGAAGGGGCGGGAAAAGGAAGTCTCTGGCAAAGAGACCGGATTGTCTCAGGCAAGGCCGCCTTCGCGTGGAGGCAGCAGGGATCCATCCGGCAGGTCACTTCCCAGTGCTGAGCAGGCGAGTCCGGACCCACCAGCTAAGGCTACGCTCCCGACAGAGGCCGGAACCACAGTTCGGTCGGGTGCTGAGTCTTGCTTTGCTGACACGGGGCTTAGCACACGTGATGCCGTTGGGGGCCTGTTGTCTCTTTTTTGACGCACGTAATAAACGCCATCTCTTCTGTAGTTATAATTAATTCTGTTTATTCAGTTTTGTATCCAGCTTCTTAAAATTTTTGAGTTATTCCGAGTGAAGATACACCCGGCCCCACGAGGACTTCATACACAGGGTCAGGCTTCCTTCCTTAGGCCCGTGCCATGTTCTCTGTGGATGGTTTCTTTCTTTAGGAGACGTAGAAGGGGCAGCTCTGTGGCTCGCCGGGTCTGGGACGTGGTCCTTCGCTGTCTGGAAGCTTTAATTCCTCGTCTGTAGGACGAAGACAGGGGTCAGTGGGGGGCTCCTGAGAAGGGGCCTCCCCAGCCAGTGCTCAATACGCTCCCCCTCACCTCCCCCTCCTCCTGAGAAGCCTCGCGGCCTGTGCGGCTCCCGCCCCGGGCCCGAGATGTGCACCTAGTGCCCCCCACTCCTCCTGTCACACTCGTCCCCTGGGTCGCTGTTTCCTTTTAGCGGCTCTAGTCTCCCCATCAGACGAAGTGCTCTCAGGGGGCTGCACCAGGCCCCATCTCTGGGGGACCCCCAAACCCGGCCTCCAGGAGTCACTCAGGAACCACCTCCTGAACGAACCCGGTCGAAACTCAAACAAGAGTTCCTCGGCGGTGTGGTGGGACTGCTGTCCTCACTAATACGAAAACCTGTGGATGTGGTCTTTTTCTGCGGGTAGTTGGGGCTGCCTCTGTCAGGATCCATGTGTGGATTACACAGACTGGCTTTCACGGATAACCCCCTAAATCCCGAAACCTCATCAGCTGTCACCGTAGGTCAGGAGATAGAATTGTTCCGTCTCCATATCGATAAGCTGGTCAGACTTGATCGGCAAGAGGCCACAGCTGTCCCGGGGCCACACTGAACTCTGCCGCCGAAGCCACATCTGTGTTGGTTGCTTTTGGGTTTCTTGGCACGATGGGTGCTTTCAGTAAGGTGGATGGCATTGTGGGAAATCCCCCAGAAACCAGCGAAATAAAATTTCCTACTGATTCCCATGATTGGAGGTATTTTGTACGCCCGTAAGAAAACACAACATAGAGGGTCAGAGTTGGACTCTGGGTCAGAAGACCTGGGTCTGCGGTCTGATGTCCCCATTTTCTGAGTTTGCCACCTCGGACAATCCACACGGCCCCTCGGCGTTCCCATCTCTAAAGTGGAGGTGATGATGTATGGTCACAAGGACCAGATGAGGGGATACACACGTGACGCTCGGGACAGGGACTCCTGCCGCTCATTAGGACCCCCACGTCTCCCCTACACACCCCTCTGAAACGAGGCAGGGGTGGTGTGGCCACAGATCACGTGTGTTCAGTGGCCACTTGCCTGCCACCCACATTAAAAGAGATCCAGACGGAGAGACAGAGGCTTGGCTCCCGCCCTCAGCTGCAGGCTCCAGGTTCCAGCTCTAGGCTCTGTTCTAGGCTCTAGGCTCCAGGCTCCAGGCTCCAGGCTCCACTCTAGGCTCCAGACTCCAGGTTCCAGGCTCTGCTCCAGGCTCTAGGTTCCAGGCTCCAGGCTCTGCTCTAGGCTCTAGGCTCCAGGCTCCAGGCTCCACTCTAGGCTCCAGACTCCAGGTTCCAGGCTCTAGGCTCTAGGCTCCAGGTTCCAGGCTCTCCTCCAGGTTCTAGGCTCCAGGCTCCAGGTTTCAGGCTCTAGGCTCCAGGCTCCACTCTAGGCTCCAGACTCCAGGTTCCAGGCTCTAGGCTCTAGGCTCCAGGTTCCAGGCTCTCCTCCAGGTTCTAGGCTCCAGGCTCCAGGTTTCAGGCTCCAGGCTCTGCTCTAGGCTCCAGGCTCCAGGCTCCACTCTAGGCTCCAGACTCCAGGTTCCAGGCTCTGCTCCAGCTCCAGGCTCCAGGCTCCAGGATCTTCTCTAGGCTATAGGCTCTAGGCTCCAGGCTCCAGGCTCTGCTCTAGGCTCTAGGCTCCAGGCTCCAGGCTCCACTCTAGGCTCCAGACTCCAGGTTCCAGGCTCTGCTCCAGCTCCAGGCCCCAGGCTCTAGGCTCTAGGCTCCAGGTTCTAGGCTCTGCTCCAGGTTCTAGGCTCCAGGCTCCAGGCTCTGCTCTAGGCTCCAGGCTCCAGGTTCCAGGCTCCAGCTCCAGGCTCTACTCTAGGCTCCAGACTCCAGGTTCCAGGCTCCGCTCCAGCTCCAGGCCCCAGGCTCTAGGCTCTGGGCTCTAGGCTCCAGGTTCTAGGCTCTGCTCCAGGTTCGAGGCTCCAGGCTCCAGGCTCTAGGCTCCAGGCTCTACTCTAGGCTCCAGACTCCAGGTTCCAGGCTCTGCTCCAGCTCCAGGCTCCAGGCTTTCCTCCAGGCTCCAGGCTCCAGGCTTTCCTCCAGGCTCCAGGCTTTCCTCCAGGCTCCAGGCTCCAGGCTCCAGGCTCCAGGCTCCAGGCTCTGCTCCAGGCCCTACTTTAGGCTCCAGGCTCCAGCTCCAGGCTCTAGGCTCCAGGCTCTAAGCTCTACTCTAGGCTCCAGACTCCAGGCTCCAGGCTCGGCTCCAGGCTCCAAGCTTTCCTCCAGACTCTAGACTTCAGGCTCCAGGCTCCAGACTCCACTCTAGGCTCCAGACTCCAGCTCCAGGCTCTACTTTAGGCTCTAGGCTCCAGGCTCCAGACTCCATGTTCCAGGCTCTCCTCCAAGTTCTAGGCTCCAGGCTCCAGGCTCTAGGCTCCAGGCTCTGCTCCAGCTCCAGGCTTTCCTCCAGACTCTAGGCTTCAGGCTCCAGGCTGCCTAACTAAGGAAGTGGGTGGGTTTGGGTACCTGGCGACAAACCGCACTCAGCTTTGGCCTCCTTAACTATACGAACGGACCAGGGGCTGCCTGTCTCACAGCCTTCACATGGGGCACACGGGAGAAAGTATTTGAGATAATGCATGCGAAGTCTCAAGGCTTTGCAAATGTAAGATGGTGGTGGCATTGTTGTCAGAAAAGTGCAAAAAAGATGCTTAACACCTGGATGTTTCAGGCTGGTTTGTAGCTGCTCCCGAACTTGGAGCAGATGCTCACTGGCCCTGGGAGTTGTGCACTTTTCTTTACACAGGGCACTCTCTATTTTTTGGTGGTGATGCTGCTTTCTTCTAGAAGCAGGGGAGGGCACAGGTGCAAGCCTAGTGTGGGAGTCAGGAGAGGTCCCAGTGTGGAGGGGAAGTGCTGGAACCAGTGTCTTTAAAGGTCCACCTTTACTTGGACCTTGCCGTAAAGGCCTCTCTCTGGCTGGCTGCCTTCTCTTGCGTTCTGTGGATGCTAACTGCACGGCAAACGTGCAAAGACCACCGGTGCCTCGTGGGGGGTGGGGCTCAGGTCAGCCTGTCACCTAGATGGTTCCAGCCCCTCAGCTGGGGATGCTCACAACAGCCTCTCTGAAGTAAGTACCTGTTGCGTTGCTTGACCAACTTTGAGAAGACAAAGCACGTTGGGCTGGGATCGAGGGTGGTCGATGGCACCTCCGATCAACGGCCCTCAGACCGTGGCCTCCAGACACAGTACCCACGCCACTTGGAACGCGTTAAGAATGCGGCTTCTCAGTGTCCCCGCTCCTGAATCAGAGCCTCTGGGGGTGAGCCCGCCCTCCAGATGATTCTCACGCACACCCAAGCTTAGAAGGTCCGCCTCAGATAAGCTGATGCCACTGGGGGTCTGATCACAGAGCCGGAGAATAGCGTTGACGCCAATATTCCTGGTTAGAACACTATGGCTTTTTCCTGCCCAAGCGCCCGAGGACTGGCTGAGTTCTTTCAGCCACAGAGAGGAGTATTATCATGACCTTCAGGCTGGCGAAGCCGCTGCTGAGAAGATGCCCTTTCTGAGAGCCTCCCCGCTCCCCAGACAAGAGGCTGGGGTGGCCTCCCACCCCAGGGGGCGGCCTCTGGGCACACAGCACGCACCTGGTTGTGGTGAGGGAGCGAGCGAGTTCGTGGAGGGATGGACAGATGGGTCGCGTTAGCCCTACTTCAGGAACACGTGAACCTTCAGTTACTTTGAAGCCAGAGCAAGAGTCCAGAGATCAACAGTGGTCACCTATGCGTGAGTGAAGATTTACCAGAAAGCTGTGGCCAGCGGGGTCGACTTCGGCCAGGGGTTGAGCCCCTGCAGGGTGCAGATCGGTTATCTGGGCCAGCACAGTGAGTCGCCTGTCCCCTTTCATGTAATAGGACACGGAAGGAGCGGAAAAGCAGGCGGCTTTCTGCCCCTGCCCCGGTCTTCTGACGTTTGCTCCCTCTTCCCGGCTCCCTGTTTTTGGTGACCTTTTCTCTCTTGTGTTTCTCCGTTGACTCTCCGTGTTATGTGTGCACTTGGAAAAAATCTCTGAGTGATCCAGGTGAGGGGGCTTTGGTTTCATCGGGCGGCGTGGGGGCGATTAGGTTGCTCTGCCCGCTGCCAGCACAGTGAGCTGGCATGCCCTAAAAAGGCATGCACGGTGTCCAGGAAAGCGCTCCTGAGGTTGATGGCACTCTCCCAGGGGCTGAAGAAACTTGGACCGTGTTTGTAGAACATTCTATTGTGTGGCTTCCCTGTTGGGGCACAGGGTTCGGACTGGAGGAAGTTAGGTGTGTTATTAATATACCCTGCCAGGTGCAAAAAATAGCTGTCTTTGCCTGACCTTAACCTCACGTACGAGCCGTGGTTCTGGAGAGCCGTGTGCACACCAAGAGCCACCGCAAACATCTGGAAGGGTGGGGTCAAGGGGGTTGGAGGGGCATGCAGGTGGAAGTTGAAATGAAGAAATTCGGACGTGTGCCCCTGCCCCAGAAAGTTTAGCTAGACTGATCTTCGAGAGAAGTCATAACCTGTCCTGAGCAATGTTTTTCGTTAACTAAATCACAGACTTTGTATGGGTTTCCCAGTTTTTTGAGCAAAGTCTTTTTTCTGTCCTAGGATCCATTCATGCAGGGACCCCACGTTGCATCTTGTCCCGCTGTCCCTTTGTCTCCCGCAGTCTGTGACGGTGTCTCTACTTTCCTCGTCTTCCGTGACCTGGGCACTTCTGGAAAGTAGCAGATAGGTGTTCTGTGGAATGTTCTCATTCTGGATTTGCCTGGTTAGACTGAGGTTGTGGATTTGAGGGAAGAATTTCATGGAGGTGAAGTGCCCTCTTGCTCACATCACATCGGGGGATGCACGATGGCACACGACTTATCACTGACGGTGTTGACCTGGACCGCTGGGCTAAGGGGGGGGTCTGCCAGGTTCCTCCACTGTACAGGTACTTCCCCCTCCCCCCAGCTCTGTTCCCTGCAAGCGAGTTCCTCCTAAGTCCAGCCACACTCGGACAGAGGACTTCAGCTCCATGTCCTGAAAGAATGTGTGATCCTAGGTTGAAACCTTCACCATAATTAGTAAATTTCAGATTGATATCTTTGAGGCTGTGCAAATGTCCTGTGCCTTCCTGAAGTCCGTCAGTGGACTTCTGTAAGTGTGAATGCCAAAACCAGATTACTTGGCGAGACCAGTGAACCCGAGAGCAGGGATTGGGAAGCCCTTGAATGTGTTGTGGTACCTGACGTGGCCTGATTGTGACCCAACCCCGTGGCCGTTGCCTTTTTCCCTCACTGCTGGGACGCCGGCTGGCTCTCTGGGTCTTGCTAGCACCCTTCTGTGTTCTGCTCACTGCTGTGGATGTGGATACCCCAAACCTTCCTTCCCCACTCCCAGAGGCCCTCTTCTACTTTCACTGGAGGAGCAGAAAGGGACAGGTCCATGGGGCGCCTGGGTGGCTTAGTCGGTTGAGCATCCGACTTTGGCTCAGGTCATGATCTCATGGTTCATGAGTTTGGGCCCCACGCCGGGCTCTGTGCTGACAGCTCAGAGCCTGGAACCTGCTTCGCATTCTGTGTCTCCCTGTCTCTCTCTCTGCCCGTTCCGTGTTCATGCTCTGTCTCTCTCTCAAAAATAAATAAACATTAGAAAAGTTGTTTAAATACTTTATTGCTAAAAACTGCTGTCACCTGAGCTCTCAGTGAGTTAGAATCCTCTTGCCGGAGGAGTATCTTGCCTCGAAGTTCACGGCCGCTGACTGATCAGGGTGGCGGCTGTGGCAATTCCCCAAAATAAGACAACAGTGGAGTTTGTGGCCTCGAATGACTTCTCCTCACAAACGATTTCTCTGTGGCACGTGATGCCGTTTGACGCCACTTTACGCACAGTAGGAACCTTTCGGCACCGGAGTCCGTCCCCTCAAACACGGCCACGGCTCTATCGGCTCAGTGTACGCACCTTCCAGGTCCTTTGTGGTCACGTCAACAGTCTTCACGGCATCGTCACCAGCGGCAGATTCCGCCTCAAGAAACCACTTCCCCAAGAAGCAACTCCTCCTCTGTTCGAGATTTCTCCCAAGACCGCGGCCACACACTCGGTCCCATCATCAGGCTCCGCTTGCGATTCTGGTTCTCTTGCTGTTTCCACCCCGTCGGCAGCGACTTCCTCCACGGAAGGCTTGGACCCTCCGTGTTGTCCGTGTGGGCTAGAATCAACTTCTTCCAAACTCTTGTGAATGTTGGTATTTTGACCTCTTCCCGTGAATCGTGAATGTTCTCAATATAAGACAGAGAGTGGTGAATCCTTTCCAGAGGGGTTTCAGTTTACCTTGCCCAGATCCCTCAGAGGAATCACGATGACACTTGTAGCCTCATGAAATGCAAAGACTTGAAAGTCAAGACGACCCCCTGATGCACGGGCTGCGGAATGGGTTCTGTGATGGCTGGCAGGAAAACAGCATTCGTCTCGTTGTCCTTCTCCATCGGAGCTCTTGGGTGACCCAGGACGTTGTCAGTGAGCACTAATATTTTGAAAGGAGTCTCTTTTTTTGTTCTGAGCCCTGGGTCTCAACAGTGAGATTAAAATATTTGGAAAACCACGTCGTGAACAGACGTGCACTCATCCAGGCTGTGCTATTCTGCCTACGGGGCACGGGTGGAGTGTATTTCCCATAATTCTGAAGGGCCCCAGGATTTTCAGGACGGTGAACGGGCACTGGCATCAATGTCAAGTCCCCAGTCGCACCGGCCCCTGGTAAGAGAGCCTGTCCCCTGCGGCTCTGGAGCCAGGCGTTGACGTCTGCTCTCCAGCGTGAAAACCCTCGATCACGTCTCCTTCCAGCAGAAGGCGGCTCCGTCCACACCGCCCGTCTGTTGTTTAGGGCAGCCGCCCCCACCATCGTCCTGCCGGGTCTCCCGGAGAACTTGCCGCGGCTCCGGCACGAGCACTCGCAGCCTCACCTTACCCTTGCACTTCTGTGTTACGGACACGCTTCTCTCCTGAACCAACCCCTGCTCGCTCCAGACTTTCCTCCGGCAGCCTCTTCACCTCCCGGCCTTCACGAGGAGCGCCAGGGCCTTGGTCTGGATTGGCCTTTGGCTTACGGGAACGTTGTGGCTGGCTGGGTCTTCTATCCCGACCACCAAAACCTTCTCCGTACCAGCAATAAGGCTGTTTTGCTTTCTTACCATCCGTGTGTTCACTGGAGTGGCCCTTTTAATTTCCCCGAGAACTCATCTCTCGCGTTCACAACCTGGACGACCGTTCGGTGCGAGAGGCCCCGCTTCCGGCCTGTTTCAGCTTTCCACCGGCCTTCCTCACCGAGCTTCCTCAGGTCTGGCTTTTGATTGAAAGTGGGAGACGTGCGACCCTTCCTTTCACTTGGACACGTAGAGGCCATCGTAGGGCTATTAACTGGCCTAATTGCAATATCGTTGTGTCTCAGGGAACAGGGAGGCCCGAGGAGAGGTGGAGACGAGGCGGTGGCCGGCGGGGGGAGCAGACAGAACACACACAGGACATTTATCGATTCAGTTTTCCGGCTTATATGGGCGCGGTTCGCGGTGTCCCCCATGACAGTAGTGACATCCGAGGTCACGGGTGACAGATCACCACGACAACTATTATAATGAACAAGTTTGAAGTATTACGAGAATTACCCAAATGCGACAGAGACACAAAGCGAGTAGACGCTGTCGGAAAATGGTGCCGATAGGCTTCCTCGGCACAGGGTTGCCCAAAACCTTCAACTTGTAAAAACTGGAGTATCCGCGAGGCACAAAAGGCGAAGCACAATGAAACGGCGTAGGCCTGTAATGGTGAGTGATAGAACATGAGAGAGATCGAAGAAAATGCAGACCGGACCATTCGAGACGAAATGTCTGGATTGCAGAGAACGACAAGCCTCTCTGTAGAAAGCACCGGGGCTAAGTCACATGCAGCAGAGTTCGCGAGGTTCTCCGGGAGCGTCAGGAATTGCATCGGTGCTGGCCTAGGTAGGGCTCTCGCGCTCTCTCTCCCTCAAAAATAAATCATAAACATTAAAAAAAAGTTTTGTTAATGGGATCACAACAGTGAGGCCCTGACCCAGTAAGATTTCCGTCCTTATCAGAAGAGACCCTGGGGAGCTCTCCCCTGGGTCATTGAAACACACTTGCTGTCACCTTGAACTTGGATTTCTAGCCTCCAGAACTGTTCATAAGCCACCCAGGCAGTGGCATTATGTTATAGCTGCTGCAGCAGACTATGACAGGTGGATACTGTTATTCCCGTATAGAAATGACCTGCCGAGTCATTTATCATAAACCTGCCCACTTATCACACAGCTTTGCCATGGTTGACTTTTTTCACTTTGGATTCTCTCTTTTTTTTTTTTTTTTTAATGTTTATTTATTTTTGAGAGAAAGCCAGAGCATGAGCAGGGTAGGGGCAGAGAGAGAGGGAGACACAGAATCTGAAGCAGGCTCCAGGCTCTGAGTTGTCAGCACAGAGCCCGATGCGGGGCTCGAACTCACGAACCCGAGATCATGACCTGAGCCGAAGTCAGACGCTTAACCGACTGAGCCACCCAGGCGCCCCTGGATTCTCTTTAGTGTTGATGTTTGAAACCTGGTGTCGTGAGGATAGGCTAGGTTATGGTGTGGGAGTAAACACCCCAAATCTTCAGAGCCCTGAAACGGCTGAGGTTTCTCTCTGGCCTACACTAGGCGCCCATCATGGGTCTCAGGGGCTCAGTGCGTTAAGCTTCAAGGGCTCCTGCTGGGCGACTTCCTTTCTAAGGACTTCTGCTGTCACCACAGCAGGGGCAGAGGCCACCCACCTGTTCCCTGGCTCTCAGTACCTCCACCCTGAAGTGACACATCATTTCTGGGCACGAGGGTGGGGACGGTGCCCGGCCGGCTCCTCGAGCCGATGTGAGGACCTCTGAACAAAGTAGGAAAGGAAGGAAGACCCGCCCGACAGGTGCACAGCTGGGCAGGAGAAAGTGCCCCTTCCCTTAGACGGGGCAGCCCCCCAAAGTGGATGTGTGGGGTGGGAAGCAGGGGCCGGATTCCACCCCGGTGGCCCCAGAGCCTGGTGCCGCCACAAGAGGAAGCCGACCAGGCTTTCTTCTAGCCCCTCAACCAGCTCCCAGTTAGTGGGGGGCTCCCCCAGACCCCGGCCCCGGCTGAGGTGGGGAGAGGTCCGCCTTACAAAGGACTCTACCTCCTGGGGTGTTTTCGCGGGGACCCGGGGCCGCTGGCAAGGCCGCGTTTCAGACCGTTCCCGAAGCAGGAGCCGCACCTGCTTGTCGATGTTTCCCGGATCTGGGGTAAGAACATACTATCTTCTTCGCCGTTCTGAACTACTGGGGGCAGCTTCTGTGTCCAGCGTCTAAACCGGCAACTGAGACAGCGTGTAAACGCTCTGGTCTTTTTGCTTGGGTTCGTTTGGGTCCTGGGGTTACACCTACTCTGTTCCATGTTGGAGTCGTCTCGGAGGCCTGGCGGGGGCGGGGTGGGGGGAGGCGAGCCGCGAGCCCTGCCCCTCCCTGGACGTGCCGGGGACACTCGAGCCATCAGAACACGGACACTGGGCGTAGCTCTCCTGCGCGCCACGTCTTTGCAACTGCGGACCCTCCAGCCGGCCTACAGCTCCTCTCTCCCCTGCTTCTAGGGACTGTTCTTTTCCGAAATTGTGTGGCGGGGCACGAAAGGTATGTTCTTTCTCCAGTGGCCGGTGCATCCGCTGCGCTCTGCCGTACAAGGCCCTGGCGTTTCATTTCACGTCTCAGGATATTCGTGAGCCTGGCAAGTCACAGGATCTCAGCCTTTCTTTGCTTCTCTGCTGAGCGACTGAAACCATTTTTCCTAGACGGCGGCCGAGCCCCCGCCGTCCCCCCTCCCCCGCCGAGCAGCCTAGACCCGGGAGGAAGGAGAGTGTGCGTGATGGTTCGGGGAGCGTCCCCCCCCCACACACACACACGCAAAGCAGAAGTGATGTCAGGGTTCACCGGAAGGAAGGAAAAAGTTCTGAGATCAAGCAGCTTTGGACTTCTGACCTCGTTCTCTCAGATTCCTGGAAGACCCCGGGCTTTTCAGGATTTCGTCCCCTCTGCCCTGTGCGTGTGACCCTGTCCGTTCCGCTGCTCTGGCTGCACCGGGGAATTCCGCGCGCTCAGAGGGCTTCGTTCACCGCCTGGCCCCCGGGCTCAGCGTGGTGGCTTCTGCGGGAGCAGGAGGCAGAGTGGGGCGGTGGGCTGGGGGCGTCCACACCGCTGCGGCCCTGGGCTTGCCAGGAGCCGGCCCCCCTCTCCCTTGAGCACCCACAGGGCGGGCGCTATTTAATTAGCTACACTCAGCTGAGAGCGCGATGATGTTAGATGCAATTATAGGCCAACAGGAGGGCACTCGGTGTATTTTTAGGTTCCATTTCCTGAAAAGAAGATGGTGTTTTTCAGGCTGCCGTTGACCGTGGACGGCGAAGGGTCTTGACATTGTTTTATTTTTCATTTTCTCCCTCCGGTCTTTGCCCCCCTTCCTCCCTCTCGTGGTTCAGAACAGCCACGGGGGCCGGCATCACTCTGGCCTCCTGAGCCCGGGGTCGCCTTTCTGTGCATTTACCTGTTCATTCAGGAATTCATTCCTTCTCCGATTCGGCAGATCCCGACCAGCCCCAGCAGGGAGCCACATGCCGGGGCCAGGTGAGATGTGCTCATCTCCAACAACCTTACTTTTTTTTTTTTTTTTAATTTTTTTAAAGTGTATTTATTTTTGAGAGAGAGAGGGAGATAGAGCACGAGCGGGGGAGGGGCAGAGAGAGGGAGACACAGAATCCGAAGCAGACTCCAGGCTCTGAGCCGGCAGCATAGAGCCCGACGCGGGGCTCGAACTCACAGACCGCAAGACCATGACCTGAGCCGAAGTCGGACGCTCAATCGACTGAGCCCCCCAGGCGCCCCTCAAACAACCTTACTTTCCATATCCATCTGTCCACTGGGCAGATTTCTACCGACCACACCCTCTGTGCCGGGGTCACGGCAGCGCACAGGCAAAGTCATTGTCATCACCCCCTCCCCCCGGTAACCCTAAAGATAAACTTCTGAACGGGCAGCTCTGTGACAGGCCAGGTGTTGAAAAGTGCAGGGAAGAAAAGCAGGGCTATGAGGAAAAGGGAAGGTTGCTATTGTAATGGGACGTCAGCAGAGGGAGCCCTGATAAGGTGCTATTCCAGGCCAAAGGCATAGCCGCCCAAAGGCTGCTGGTTGAGAGCAGGCCTGAGCAGGGAGGCTGTGTGGCTGAGCAGGGTGAACCCAAAGGGAGAGGCACCTAGGCACTGGGTCGTCAGGGGCCTCTAGGGCACCGTAAGACTTGAGCTTTTTTTCCTGGGAAAATGAGCGGCTAATGGGCCACTTCGTGGAAGACAGGCCCACTCTGGCCTCTGTTTTCAGAGGGTTCTTCCTGGTGTAGGACCGTCGCGGATGGCTGTGTAGGTTGTGCACTGCAAAACCCAAGAGCATACCCTTCAGACTGACTCCTGTGTGAATGGCCATCACCCACCTGAGCAAGTGGTGCATGAACAGCAGCCTGGAGGGCATGGGGACGGAAGCAGGGGGCCAGACCGGATGCAGGGGCAGTGACCTGGCAGAGAGGTGAGAGGCCCTGGATCAGAGCGGAGCAGTGGCGGTGGTGAGAACTGGCCGGATTCTGCATTCCTTCTGCAAGGAGAGCCCACAGGACTCGATAACCGATCGGATGTGAGGTAGGAGAGAAGGAGAGACACCCCAGATGACCCCAGGGGTTTTGCCCTGAGCCGTGGGAAAAGTAAACAGGGTTCGACACCAGCTCGTCTGAGGGTTGAATAAAGTCGGTTTGGGGAGAAAAGCCTAACTGCTGTCTGGGCGCCTCTGCCCTCCCCGTCCCTCAGAAACGCTCACAGGTCTGAGGTGTGGATGTTGGATTTTAGGGGAATTCAGAGGCGAAGTCATAGTCATCGTCAATTTTCACCATTAGTTTCTACGAATTCGTTAGTTGGAGGTTTTTCCACATGAATCTTAACGTAAAAAATCTCAAAGCTACCCCAAGTTCGGGAGAGAAGTACAAGAAATGCCCACATGTCCATCCGCTGGAGCCAATGAGATTTTGCCCAATTTGCTTCATCCAACTCTTTTTCTGTTTCCTTTGCTCATAGTAAGCGAATTCCAGATACTGGCTCACTTCAGGGCACATCACTTAAGAGCAGGGACACTTTCTTACTTTGCCACGGTGTTTTCAGAAACAGCCAATCTGACATTAATTCCTCGTATCATCCAATCCTCAAACCAAATACAATTTTCCTAATTATCTCAAACATGCTGCTTTACAGTTGGTTTCCTTGAAGCGGGATCTACCAAAGTCCGTGCGTCAGGGCCTTCTGATCTCTGGAGGCCCTCCTGTCCCCGCCCCCATGTTGTGGAAGCCAGGCGACCTGACCACTAGACGGTCCTGTGGTCTCGATTTAGGGGCGGCTCCCTTCTGGCTTCTCTGTACTTGTCTGTCTCTCCTCTGTATTCCCTGTAAATGAGATCTTGATTTACCAGTGCCGTCCAAGAGAAACATAAGGTGAGCCACACGGTAATTTTATTTTAGCCCCATTAACAAAAAGCAAGAAGAAATAGGTGAAGTTAATTTTAACAACATGCTGGATATAACCCAGTATGTCCCACATAGTATCAGTTCAACATTAATCCGCATAAACGTTAGGAATGAGGTGTTTTACATTCTTTGTCTCTCACTGAGCCCTGAAATCTGGAGTGTTCTTTGATCTGGTGCCACCTCTGGGCTTGGTAGTTCACCCGCTCAGTGGCCACTCGGGGCTGGTGTGCATTAGGCAGCAGGTGTCAGGGTGCTTCTCCAGACTCTGGCACGCCTTTCCCCCGTGGGCGGAGCCGTGGGCTTCCTCTCGCGTCCCGTCAGAGGTCCTCAGCGGTGCTGCCACTTGCAGTGATCGCTGGGTACAGTGCGGTGACAAGGAGGCCTCCCCCTGTAAGTTTGTCCATCCAAAAACACAATAGGCTCCCACTTTCTCAGATGGGAAGACTATGGGGAAACCGGAGAGTTCAGAGATGGGTTTGGCACGTACAGTGTCTGAAACCCTCCTTGAGCTCCAAGGAGAGAAGTAGGCAAGGCAGGTGGATGGGAGTCTGGAATTCAAGAGCGAGATCGCAGTTGGAAATATAAACGTGGGAGTCACCAGGGTATCGGTGGGACAAGACTAGATGAGATCAAGGGGACAAGAGCAAGTGAGGGGTCAGCGAAGTAGGGAACCAGCACGCTGGGCTGCTGCCTCAGACACCAAGTAGGGAAAGAATTTAGCGAAGGAAGGGATCACCTGTGTCAGGTAACACCCATGGGTCAGCGAAGGACAGGGTTGAGAGGGACCCACTGGATTTGGGGGTGGCCTTGATGAGAGTTGGTTCAGCGAGTCACGGGGGTGGATGCCCGATTGAAGCAGGTTCGAGGGAGCAGGGGGGATTCCTCAAAAAATTAAACTTAGAACGAACACATGATCCAGCCATCCCACGTCTGGGTACTATACCCTAGAGAATTGAAATCAAGATCTAGAAAAGATACCTGGACGCCCATGTTCATAGGAGCATTGTCCCCAATAACCAAAATGTGGAAACAGCCTCAGTGGCCATCCGTAGATGAATGGATAAACACACGTGGTCTGTCCACACAAGGGAATGTTATTCAGCCTTAAAAAAGAAGGACATCCTGTCCCCTGCTACAATATGCATGAACCTTGAAGACACCGTGCTAAGTGAAATAGGCCAGTCACCAAAGGACAGATACTACATGAAGTCCCTAGGGGAGTCAAGTTCACAGAGACAGAGAGCAGAATGGTGGGCGCCAGGGGCTGGGGGAGGGGGAGGAGGAGTCAGTGTTTCATGGGGCCAAAGTTTCTCTTCGGGAAGAAGAGAAAGTTCTGGAGACCATGGTGGTTGTGGTCGCTCAGCAGCGTGAATATACTTAACACCACTGCACTGCACCCCTAGAAATGGTTGCAGTGGTCAATTCTATGCTAGGTATATTTTACCACAAAAGAAAAGGCGCAGGGCACCGTGTATGGTGGGGGGGAGTTGAGGTAGGGTTGCAATTTGGGGGCATGGTGGATGGCGGGAGTGTGGGTGCCAGACGGGAGGCTGGGATGAGAATGTGGGGACCAGAGAGAATGAGAACAGGGGGGCCGGGGGTGTCATTCTGTGAGGGAGCTCAGCTGTGTAGATCAAGGGCGACACATAAAAATGCGATAAAGGAGAGGAGGTGATTGCTTTTGATTACTTCTCCATGGTGGCCTTGGAGGCAGTAAAAAATCCAGTGAAGTCTCGATACCAAATATTTCAGGCTGGGCTGAAGGTGCTTCTGGGGAGCGCGTCGACGCCAGAGACCAGATGGAACAGAGGATGTAAACCAACATCCCTGGGGGGATGGAAGATGCTCTATAATTAGATCGTGCGGTGGTTGTCCTGCTCCGTAAATTTGCTGAAACTCCTTGGCTTGTACCCATGAAGTAGATGAGCTTAATGGTGTGTAAATTACACCTCCTGTGGCTGTGAAAACACACACGCGTCGTGCTCCCTGGTATCCCGAGCTTGTCCCTTGGACACAAGCGCCCTGGCCTCTGGGTGGCCCGGCGGGTCTCAGTTCCACCTCTGGCTCCGTGATGAAGCCTTCCCCAGGCTGGGGGTCATCAGAGCGACTCCCACGGATGACACCCGCTTGGCTGCCGGCCACCTTCGCGGTGGCCGGCCCCTGCGGAGACTTGGAGGGTGGCCCCGGCTCCTTCACACCCCGCCCGTCACTCGGGACCGCCCACGGCTCCCATTGTGCCCCCCGCACCCCCCACACCCCCGTCAGGCTTCGACCCAAGGAGCCAGCAGCTGGCTCAGCACATAGGAACTCAGCAAGGCGGGCCTGCCGCTGAGAGCTTGAACTTCCCTGAGACACTGCCCGTCTGCAAATAGCTCTGAGGCTGGCCTTTTGTGTCAGAGCCATGCATCACTTCATTCCATTCCATTCTGTCACTTGGCCGCGGACTCAGAGGGCGTGCCGACCCGGGGCGCTTATTTATGGGGGCGGCGTTCAGGCCTCCCGGTGACTGGACACAGAGCAGCTGCTCCCGCCGGGCTCCGACTCCATAAAAGGCACATGTCACAAAGCATCGCTGAGCCGTCCGCCCAGACCCAAAGGGAGAAGCTGCTAAGTGCTCTCCTAGATTAATGGCATTCAATCAAATGACCGTAAGAACTTAGCTGGAAGGGGCCTTAGAGATCATGCATCCGTACCCCATCTCCTTTATTTGAAAAACGAGATTCAGCGGGCCCTCCACTTGCACAGGGTCATCCTAAACTCAGCATCAGGACTCAGACCTGCCCCGTGGTTCCTGAGAACTCTCCCGGTGGATTTGTGATTTCCTGCCCGATGCCCCCTTCCTCCTGTGTCACCTCGATGTCAAGGAGATTACAATTCTGGCTCGTCCCGTGTGGACCTAATTCGTAGTAACAGCAGCCTGATGTACTACGGAGACATTCGTAGTAAGAGCAGCCTGATGGTTTTAAGGAGCTCTGTGCATGGCTACGATCCACTTTACTTGATCAAGTAAAGTCTTGATCTAGAATGAAATTAGACCGAACCGCGTTTGGTCCAGACAGCAGATGAAGTTGTTATCCACGTGATTTTAATGTTCCTGAGTGTTCAGTTGGTTTCAGTGTTTACCAGTGACTTTTTTAAATGGTAAGGGTGTCTGGCACCCAGAAAACATTTTTAAACTTTAACTGTTATTTCACAACGTGAGTCACTAATGAGAAAAGCAGCACATGGGGACTTGGAGACGCTGCCCCAGTCTGGGGTGGGGTCGGGCGCCTCCCCTGGTGGAAAAAAGTGTTCTTGTGCACAGACTGGGGAACTGCTATTCTGGGCATGACAATCAAAGCCAATTTTTTTAACTCACAATCGCACAGCAGGAGGCTGCAGGGATTTTAGCGGGGCTTTCATTCGAGAGGCCTCTCCAGGCCACCCCGGCATCACTCACGTCTTCGTGGAGAGGGCTTTTTAATGTTCAGAAGGAAGGTGGACATTTATAGGTTTTCAGCGAGGCTGAATTCACCGGGGCAATTAGATGAATCTAAAATCGTGCACTGTTGAGGGCCGAGTGACGTCCCGTAGATTCTTAGGCGGGCTGCATTTCTGCCGTCTTTGAAACAGTGAGAAAGCCCCCTGGGCAGGTTGACTAAATCCACCAAATCGGTGGAGATTCGCCGGCTCACTTGTGCTGTGATCAGATGTGGATAGTACATCTTTAACCCCAAAATATGGCTTAACTCAAACCAGTCCTGTGTATTCTCCAACAGGTCAGTGTTGATTGAAACCCAGTCACGCGAGCAAAAGAAGAAATATCCAAAGAAATTTTATATCTCTTTTAAAAATGTGTATTTATTGTTTATTTTGAGAGAAGAGAGAGCGAGGGAGCATGACAGTGAGGGAGGGGCGGAGAGAGGGAGAGAGAATCCCCAGCAGGCTCCGCACTGTCAGCAGAGAGCCCGATGCGGGGCTCGATCCCACGAACTGTGAGACCTGACCTGAGCCTACATCAAGAGTCAGACACTTAACTGACCGGGCCACCCAGGCGCCCCGAGCACTACATCTTTTTATGTCCAAAAATATCCAGACCCTCAGTTGAAACATCGAAAGACAAATCAAGAGAAAAGCTACTTTTTTTTCTCATTAGGTTGCTCTTGAAGAAGACCGTAATTCCACAAACAGTGTAGACGTCTCCTTCTGGTCTCTTCTTCCCTTCGCAACGGTGAGCTCTAGGGCCCCAGTCTGAGGTGTGTTTGTGCAATCAGCTGTCGGTTTTGCTATCCAGCTTGTTTCTGTTTTATTTCATTTCATTTTTCACCCTGACCCCCTGGACTTGAAGTGTGTGTGCAGGGATTGGGAGGTTGGGGGTTGGGAGTTGTCTACCTGAAAGGAATCACAGATGTAGCCTTAAAAAAAAAAAGACTGATCTTTGGTGCACTTTGCATTATGTATTGCAAAACAAAATAAAACGAATACCGTGTAAGCAAATCGGTGCTACCTATGTAACTCCCTTTCCCTTGTTTGGAATGGCAGACTTCTTTTTTTTGCCGCCGCAAGTTACTGTAAGAAAAGTCAAAGGAAAGGTAGTAGCTATTTTCCTGGGGAGCAGCGAGGCATGGATTTTCAGATACTCGAATACATTTACTCGAGTGACACTGGTGCCCTTTTATGCCAAGTGAAGCCGTATGGTTTTTACATCTGTTGAAATGCCTTCTGAGGTCAATCGATCCGCTAATACTTACTGAGCACCTGTCTATGCGGGACGTTGGCTGAATTGTAAAGACAGTGATTCTTGGCTGAGGGTCTCGGGCTTCCCAGGGCCACGTTGTGCAGTACTCCTGCACAAACACCATCAGCCACAGGCGTGGTTACTTGTGTGGAAGTTCCACATGCACCGGCCCGATGAAAATGAATGCATGGTGTGGTACAAATAAAAATAGAAAGTAAAAAAGGGAGGACAGAAAATATAACTAGAAAAGCATGAGTTTCACTTTGGGGAAGTAGGCCTCCGGAACAAATGGAGCCTCCAAAGAAGAAAGCCAAAATAAATAGAACAGAAATGATATTTCAAAATGTAAATTAATAAAACATTCGGGAAAGGAAAAGAGATTTGAATTGACACCGTATCCCAGAAAACATAGTTCTTAGTGCGGCCAATACGTAGACATAGTTTAGTAAAGTTTCTAAACAACTGTAATGAAGATTTTTTTTTTGGGGGGGGGGGGAAGAGCGGGTCACTTATAAGGGAAAAGTGTTCACACTGGCCTCAGATTTCCCCGTGGCAACATTCGACTAAACGTCAGTTAGAACAATGCCAGCAAAGCCACGGAAAGGAAGTGTGACCAAGAATTGTATACACCGAACTGTCGTTCAAACATAAAGGAGAAAAAAGTTGTGTTTGTTTATACACGCATAGAATTTCTCTGAAAGCATATGTAGGGAAATAGAATTCTGATTTTTGAAAGCACAAGAACTCGGGAACATCACCCCCGTCGACCCGGGTACAGAGCAGGGAGGTGAGCACACATTCGGCGTGCCTGCCCGAGGACAGCTCCAGAAGGCCAAGTCTGCCCTCTGCAGGTACGTGGCCAGGCTGCGTGGCAAAGGCTGCCCTGACCCAGGTCCCAGGAAGTCCCCAGAAGATGAGCAAATGTGAACTCTGGCTGAAGTCTGTGTGTGCCTAGTGTGATTGGGACTCGTTTCCTGAGGCTGCCATAACAGCTTACCACGAACTGGCTGGCTTAAAACAACATAAATTTATTATCTCACAGTTCGAGAGGCCAGAAATCCATAATTGAGGTGCCAGGAGGCTTAGTTCCTTCTGGAAACTCCGAGGGAGTGTCTGTCCCTGTCTCTCTCCCAGCTTCTCGTGGTTGGAAAGAAACCCTGACGCTCCCTGTCTTGAACACACCTCCTCCGATCTCTGCCTCCACCTTCTCATGGCATCTTCCCTGTGGGTCTGAGTCTCTGTGTCCAAGTTTCTCCCTTGGTATAAAGACACCAGTCATCGGATGGGGGGGACCACCCCAACCTAGTATGACCTCGTCTTAGCTCGGTCGCATCTCTAAAGAGCTCCTTTCCAAATAAGGTCACATTCACAAGTTTCGGGTAGACATGAATTTTTGGAGGATGATAGTCAACCTTGTACGGTGTTCTTTTTTTTTTTTCTTTTTAGTTTATTTATTTATTTTGAGACAGAGAGAGAGAACATGGGGGAAGGGCAGAGAGAGAGGGGGAGAGAGAATCCCGAGCAGGCTCCATACTGTCAGCACAGCATGCGGGGCTCAAACTCGTGAACTCTGAGATTATGACCTGAGCTGAGGTCAGGAGCCGGACGCTTACGTGACTGAGCCACCTGGGCCCCCCCAGCACGGCGTTCTTAAGCATCTCCTGTACGATTTTGCTCTTCGGGGTTGAAACATGTGACATGTCCACACACGCTTACGCCCTTCGACGAGATACGGAAAGCCATTGTTTTTTTCAGGCCCAACTACTTGAGTATATTTTTTTCCTTTCTCTGGGGACTTGACGATGTACAACGCTACGTCATAAACTGGCCTGATACACTGTTTGTTCTGTGGCGCGATCCATTAATAACACCTTGTAACTAGGACAGTTTTTTCTCCCGTTCTCCATCTGGCTATTTATAGCGAAGCCTAATTCCTCGGAATTAAAACGCATCGATTAACATTAACGGCTATAACTGATTCAACTTAAAGGACTAGAATTTGTGGCTTGGAGAAATCATCGATAAAGTCGGTGGCCCTTCTGTGGGACAAGGACGGAAAGAGGCGTGCGGCATGCCCGAATGGAATGATCTAGCAAACGTCCACACACGCTGGCCCAGCTGGTGGAGGAGAGAGCTCAGAGATGGTGGAAAGCACGTGGGTATGTGGGATCTCCTAAGGAGAACAGGAGAGCAGGGTGCCGAGGGCGGAGCACTGGGCTGTCGGAGGACGAAGGAGATGAGAAGGGTCACCGGCCACACACCTGGAGCCAGGGGCCGGGGGACGGTCACCGAGACGGGAGGGAAATGGGCCATGTCACGTGCTGCGGAAAGACCAAAGAGACACGAGTGGACGAGTGTCGCTGGCACTTTGCGGTAGGGAGGCCCCTGGTGGCCTCAGCCTGAGCAGTTTCGGTGGGGCCCTGGAGGGGGAAGAATCACACGGGAGGGGGGCGGGAATAGACGTGCAGGTGCCAAGGCCGTTGGGCTCACGGCAGTGACCCGTGCCTTCCTCTCCAGCTGGGCTCCTGCTCACTGCCGCTTCGGGATCTTGACCGTACTGCCCCTGCCCAGGGCCGCTTCCCACGGTTCTGTGCCGAGCTCTGAAGCCCCTGTGGCCTCCAGGCCCGTTTGCTGCTTCAGGCGGGGTGTCCTGCTGGCTGGCTGTCCCCGCAGGAAGGCTGTTCTAGGAGCTAAATCTTGTTAAAAACCAGAAGCGGAATTTGCTGAGTGCCTGTTACATACCGGCCGGTTGCGAGTATCTTCCGCCAGTGCTGTGACACAGGTGCGGTCGGGGAAAAGCAGACAGACTGAGAGAGAGGTCCAAGCGCGTGGATGGTGCCCTCGGAAGAAACAAGGTGTCGTCTGTGTGAGGGCAGACACTCCAAGGAGGCGAGGCTTTGTCCCAGATAAAAGGGAACTTGCCACAAAGAAACGCTGTTCAGGAGCTGAAGGCCCTTCCTTTCCAAAGTGCGAGGGTCTGGTCTCTGGAAGTGTGTTTTCACCTTCTTGAAAGTTCTCTGTTTGAATTTTGAAATTTCGGGGAAATAACATTTTGTAAAGTCATCATCCTACACGTACTGTTTCTGCCCCGTGGCTACATCGTATTCTGTCCGTATTTTCACCACAGTTGTTTGCAGAAGGCCCCCCTGTTTCCCTCTGCTATAAATAACATGGACATGAACACCTGTTCAGTCATCTCCGTGGGCATCTCTGATCGTCGCTGGAAGTTAAACTTGCTGGTTCAAAGGAGGCGCACATCTGTGAAGACCAACGAGCACGCCACCCTAGTTTGGTTTTCCATTACTCTGCAGAATTTCACGACAGCCGAGAATTTCTATTTGTAAAACTGAGCGTAGGGATTTTTCTGGAAGCTAATCAATGACTTCGGGCTTATCAGCCATTGCACTGTGCTGACTCCAGAAGATTTTGAGTTTCTCCCATGTCTCAAAGAACAGTTACGATTTTAATTATTCATGAAGCATTTAAATAAGCTTCTTGCCCCGCGTCAAATAATGCAGCCTTACATATTGGGGGATAAACTATTTACTTACGCTTTTTGAAGTTAATGAAGTTAAAGTCTAAGAGTCTCGTATAAATGTCAGGGTAAAGTACAATGCTAATTTAGTTTAAGAGAAACAACACTGATTTTCTTATCTTCCGGAGTGAATTTTCTCCTGATGTCTTTTTTTTTTATTAATTTTTTTTTTAATTGAGAGAGAGAGACAGAGCATGAGCAGGGGAGGGGCAGAGAGAGAGAGGGAGACGCTGAATCCAAGCAGGCTCCAGGCTCTGAGCTGTCAGCACGGAGCCCAGCTCAGGGCTTGAACTCGTGAACCGCCAGATCATGACCTAAGCCCCCAGGCGCCCCTCCTGGCAGGTTTTTAATTGAGAGCTGGGTGTCTGGCACCCACCCGTCACGTGAGAAGGAGTTGGTTCCCAGAAGTAGCTACAAGCCAAAATATCTTAATACGATGCTTACGATGCCTTGTTTATCAGAAGCACAATGTTTAAAACTGGGGTTTTATCTCGAGTGGCTCATTTAATGACAACACTGCCAAAAGGTAGTTTCACTTACAAAAATAAAACAAATGTAAGTTCTTTACAACCTTTACTAGTGTTAAAACCGGGCGCGATGCACGAGTGGGATTGGGGGGGGGGAGGGGGCGTGGCTGTTGTTAAGCGTCTCCCAGCAGGGCTGAGCTGGCTGGTGGAGAGCGAGGACACCCCTGCAGCCTGGCTGGGCGATGCCGCCTCCCTGCAGCAGGGAAGCAGGAAGGACGGACCGATGGACGTCCTTTGTTGTTCGAAATCAGCCTCCAACTGCAGTCCGCAAGCCAAGCGCATCCTCTGGGGCGGGGCTGCTCCCTGCGGGCTGGGTGCGCGGGAGGGTTTCTATGGCAACGACCACGCCACCACCGCTGCAGTGACCTCTTACCCCATGCGTCTTTGGTTCGAAACTCCTAGGGGCTCGCAGCCACCCCGGAAGTGCCCCAGGGTCCCGGCCGCACCGCAGACGCGGGCCAGGTGATTTCGCCTCTCTGTGCCTCAGCGTCCTTCCTGGGAAAGCGCTCTAGTTCATGAGCTTGTCGTAAGGATGAAGAGCATCCAGGTGCGGTGCTCAGCAGGGGGCAAGCGCTGGAGCCCCCTCCGTGCCCCAGAATCCAGCACCTTCGCCGTCCTCGCACGGGACGCCCGCAGACCCTGCAGGACAAGGCCAGCATCCCATGGCCGTTGCCGCCGCGTTTCTGCTCTGTGACCTCTCTCGGGCAGCCCCGACTGACTGGTGCTTACTTCTTCCTTGCCCTGAGCCCTGCGTGGATCTCCCCCTGGTGACCGGACAGACCTCAGCACCCCCAGCCGGCCGGCCACCCCTGCCGCGTCTCTGGCCTGTCCCCGCGGCTCAGAGCCACCTGAGCGGGAGCTCCTCTGTCTCCGGTCACCTCGCAGGCTGCTGGTCTCTCTGCTTGCAGGGTCGGCCCCGCCTCAAATCTGCCTTCATCCTGGTGTGCCCCTGATCCCCAGAAAACACAGACCTCATGCCACGATGCCCCTCCTCACCGTCCTTCTCAATGACTCCCCCCAGCGGGCAGGAGAGATTTAAAACCTTGGCCTTGTCTCCCATCTCATCTCCAAACATGCGGACGTGCTGAGCTCTGTCTTCGATCACTCACCATCCTTCCAGACTCCCTCCGCCTTCCTCCAGAAAGCCCTCCCTGCTTGCCCAGGGGGTGGCCTAGGAGCGTATCATCCCCACAGCATTTATCCTGATGTTTGGCTCTCAACAAGGTTTTTGTTGAATAAATGACGAAATTGCCAAAAAAGATAGATATTATTGAGGAAAAGAAATGTTTGATTTATTATACTAACTATAATACACGTTCATTCTAGGAAGTAATAAGGAAAATTCAGACAATAATAGGAAATAAAAATTACGCCCTGTACTGTGACCAAGCATAAGACCTGTTAACACTTTGTTTTATTTTCCTCTGGGTTGGTTTTTTGTTTTTTGTTTTTGTGTGTGTGTGTGTGTGTGTTTTGCCTGTGGATGTTTTTGAACATAGTCTCAATTGCATATTTGGAAACACTGCATTTTTGATTCCCTTTCCTAAGGAAAGAAAGAAGCCCAACTCTTGTATCAAAATGCTCTGAAAAACGTTTTAACGGCCACAGAATATAGCACGGAGGACATCCTATCATGTGCTTGTCTTTTCCGATTGGACTCAAAGAGGTTGTCCACACGTTTTTGTGTCTGTTTGTTTACAGCTGTGAATAACACTGCAGGAAGTGTCTTCACAAAGAAGTAAATTCTCGCACCTCAACCTGCCTCCTTAAATTGGAATGTTAAATGGGCAGAGACAAACGTAAGCAGCGTAAACATGTGTGGCGGGCCTGACACCTGTTCCCAAATTGCTTTCCCGAAAGGTCGCATCCGCGTTTACACTCACCGCGCGTTCACCGCGGGGTCAAGCGCTACGATTATTCTTAGCCTTTGTGAGTCTGACGGCTACAGACTGGTAGCAGGTGAAGCTCTCGAATGCTTTGAAGTTCTTCTTGCAATTGTCAAAGCACGTCTGGGAGTGTGAGAATGTTTTGCTTTGGTTTTGCCGACTTGTAGATGACTTATTTACCTGGTCCTAGCGGTGGCCAGTGTTTTTTCTCAGTTCAGATCAGGAAGTGAACACCTTCCCGAAAGAACTAAGCCTAAGCCACTGCTTGAGGACCGAACCGGAGATTGTCCCCTGGGCGTTAGTTGCCCGGTGAGACATTAATGTCACAGCCTGCTGAGTAGATGAGAGAGAGCGGAGGTGGGGCTCAGCACCGAAATGACGGCTCCACCTGAGATAAATGCTTACACACGCCTCTTTTTAAAAACAACACGATCTAGGGGCGGTTGAGCATGCAACGTCGGCTCAGGTCACGATCTCGCGGTTGGTGGGTTCGAGCCCCGCGTCGGGCTCTGTGCTGACAGCTTGGAGCCCGGAGCCTGCTTTGGATTCTGTGTCTCCCTCTCTCTCTGCCCCTACCCCACTCATTCTCTCTCTCTCTCTCTCTCTTTCTCTCTCTCTCTCTCTCTCTCTCTAAAAAATAAACACACATTGGGGTGCCTGGGTGGCTGTCAGTTAAGCGTCCGACTTTGGCTCAGGCCATGATCTCGTGGTCCGTGAGTTCGAGCCCCGCATCGGGTTCTGTGCTGACAGCTTGGAGCCTGGAGCCCGCTTCAGATTCTGTGTCTCCCTCTCTCTCTGCCCCTCCCCTGCTTGTGCTCTGTCTCTCTCCATCTCTCAAAAGTAAATAAACGTTTAAAAAAAGAAATTAAAAACAACACGATCTCCTGAAACGCAGCTGGCTACTCCAGCCCACCGCTCCCTAGGACACAGTTGCTGAAGAGCAGAAGCCCACCGGGTCTCCCTCATGCCCACCATGCGCGAGATGTGTTCACCTGACGGGGTGTTGCACGCAGCCGCCTCGAGAGTCAGCCTGAGTCAGCCTCTGGCGGAAGACCGGGCAAGTCTGGAAGACATTGGGCGCCGAGTCATTTAACTCAGCCCAGCAGGGAGGGCGGGTTTTCTCTGCTTTTGGACAGCTGACGAAGGCGGCGGGCAGTTATAATCCTAAAAGGGAAAAAGTAACACATACTCTAAGGATGATTTCTCAATTGGGTGTTTCACAGAAAGGAAAAAGTCTGAAATGTCCCAAATAAAGCTGCTTGCTGTCATTGTAACACAGCTGGGAGGCCAAGAGCAGTATTGTTGAAATGGAGGTCACTGTGTTCTAGGAAGCCTGCGTCCTGGCACACTGGTGAGTCAGCCTGGCCACGGGGCCTTCGGTCACTTGTTAAGACTGGAATAATGACATCTCCTGATGGGAGCAGTGACCAGGCTGGCTGGAGTTTGGAGGCCCCTTCTGGCTGTGGTTTTAAGGAAGAGGGAAAAACAGGGCCGCCTGGGTGGCTCAGTCGGTTAAGCATCCGACTTCAGCTCAGGTCATGACCTCGCGGTTCGTGAGTTCGAGCTCCGCGTTGGGCTCTGTGCCGACAGCTCAGAGCCTGGAGTCTGATTTGGAGTCTATGTGTCCGTCTCTCTCCACTCCTCTCCCGCTCATGCTCTGTCTCCCTCTGTCTCTCAAAAATAAATAAATGTAATTTAAAAAATTTTTTTAAAAGAAAGAAAGAGGGAAAAACATTTGTCCGACAGTGGCCAGGGATGGGGTGGGAGTCAGGACCATGGACAGTCCAGCTTGAGGACATCACTCAACCCCAAGCCTCACTTTTCACCATGATGCCACGGGAACAGCGACGGTGACCTTTCAGGGCTGCTGAGGCGTCACTGAGACCAAACACAGCACCTGCGTGAGCCAGCGGCCAGCGTGCCACGGGGAGGCGCGTGCAGCGACATCCACACGGACGCCACACGCCTGGGTTCCAGTCCGCCTCTGCTGCCCACCAGCCGCAGGACCCCCGCAAGCCGCTCTGTCTGTGCTTTGGTGTCCTTGTCCTCAGTGTTATCAGGGTGGACAGTGCGATCTTTTCTCCCAATGGAGCTATTGGCAGAAATAACCCCAGTAAAGCACGTCAGACGTCGGATGAAGCTGATACACGCTGTGCGCTCTCGTTTTTGTCCAGCCTCACTGGAGGCTGGCTTAAGTCGGACACTTTGCAATCGGAGGCGACCTTACAAGGACCGAATTTATACGGACTCTTTTATATTCCCGCAGCGACCGAAGCATAGTAGGAAGAGCTGGGGGTGCACAGGGAGCGAGGGCTTTGCTGGGGCCCAGGGGCTTCTCTGAGCAGCACACCAGCTCCTTGTTCCACCTGCCCCCAGTGTCCCTGCCCCGTGGGAGAGGCTGGCCAGGGGCTGGAGCCCACCCAGAGCTCTGTAGGCCGGTCAGTACTGTCCCGGCTTTGTGTGCCTGTGTGCGTGCACGCGTGTGTGTGTCTGTGCATGCGTGTGTACCTGATTTTCTTGTGAAATATCTTCAACCTCTAAGCTAATTGTATTTCGGTCATGTAACTGACCAGTCTGACAGCATATTTCTTTTTTTTAATGTTTATTTATCATTGGGAGAGAGACAGAGTGGGAGCGGTGAAGGGGCAGAGAGAGAGGGAGACACAGAATCTGAAGGAGGCTCCAGGCTCTGAGCTGTCAGCACAGAGCCCGACACGGGGCTCGAACCCACGAACTGTGAGATCATGACCTGAGCCGGAGTCGGACGCTCAACCCATTGGGCCACCCAGATGCCCCCAAAATGAAGCTTCTTAAAACAGATGGAGCCTGGAATTCTTACGCCAGAGAGTTAGACTTTTGTGTTCAATGAAGACTGAATATTTGAAAAATAAAAAATTGGGTATAATAAATGATTAAAATTCTTAGGTATCCGATATCATATTCGTTGTTCAAAATAGGAAAGCAGAGGATTTTCTGCACCCCTGAAATACAAATTTTATCTTGCCCTTAAAAAAATGCTGACTTGGGGCACCTGCCTGCTGTGTGACTCTTGATCTCGGGGTCATGAGTTCGAGCCCCACATTGGGGGGAGAGTGTGCTTAAAAAAAAATATTGACTTAAGTTTGATCGTTCGAAATTTGGCTTATTATCCTGGCTATTCTGAGAGAGTAACTATCATACACTGAAATTAATATATTACAAAAATCTGAAAATGGGTGATACATATTGTTAAAATATTTCCCTTAGGAGCTTAAAACTCTAAACCTTTCCATGCGATTCCTCTTGTCTCTTCAAGTATTGTGTAGATAAACCACAAAATACTGACTGTCAGCGTCTTTAATAAGCAGCAGTATTTTTCCGTTCCTCCTAGAGCATGATGGAATCCCATTACCATATGGTGGAGATGTCCAAACTCTTTAGATGAAGAACAGACTTACCAATGCACGTATGTTCAGTGCACAAGTCAGAAAAAAAGTGATCTTGCTTGTATATTAAATAAAACTCTGACGTGGATTAGGTCATTAAATTCTTCAGCCGAGGGTTGGGGCCTCTTTGATTACCAACGCTTAAATTTTTGTAAATTGCTTTAGTAAAAAAAAAAAAAAAAGAAAAGAAAGAAACTTGGGGATGGACTCACCAAGGCTCGAAGTCGCCACCAGGAGGCACCACAGGCTCACCTGTCACTGGTCTGTGCCGTGGGAGGGGCTGTGGCAGGAGGCGGGGGCCACCTCCCGGAGAGCTGGACAGACATCTGGGAGGAGTTGGGACTCCACCCCTCCTCCAAGGGAAGGCCGGCAAAGGTTTCGCTAGAGGGCTAACCTGCTCCCTGGTCACTGTAATCCCTTCTTACTTCCTCCAAGGCCCAAAGCCAGCGTTTCCTGTTGACAACCCCCGAGCCTGGCACGGTGCAGGGACACTTCTGTGCAATGTCAGGGCACGTATCACAGTTAGAACTGGTTCCTTACTTGTACACTTACTTAATGCCAGTCTTCCCCCTGGGATGTTGACTGCCTGTTGTCACTGCTACACCGCGGTTGGCTTGGTGTGTGATGTGTAGCGGGCCCTCCATCCATGAACGAGCAAAGGAATGGGATCGCACGGGCAGCAGCGTTGGGGGGGCTGTTTGGGGTCACCAGTCACTCGGGGGAGACCCCCTGAGGCCTGACCGGTATGAGGCAGGGGCCGTGGGAGGGCACCGAGACGGCAGTGAAAACGGCAGCCGGCTGATGCCGAACTGAAGCCAGAGCAGGGGGAGTGTGGTCTTCGAGAAGAAGGCGGACAGCAGGGGTGGGGGTGGGGGGGCGTGGAGGACATCAAGGCTCGGCGCCCACACCCTGCAGGTGTTGCCTCCTTTAGTCCTTTTGACAGCCCCGTAAGGTTGGTGCCATTGTCGCTGCTCCTTTACGGACGGCGGAACCGAGGCTCAGAGACGTTCGATAAAGGGGACGCTTGCTGGTCACGCCCCCACGGAGAGGAAACGCCAGAGAAAGAGTCTAGGAGACGACAGCAGTTCTGCTTTGGATGTGACGAGTCTGAGATGCCTTTGGGACATCCAGCTGCGGGCAGGTAGACTGAAGCGCGGAGAAGTCGGGAGCAGGAACATAGACCTGGTGCCGGGGACACCTCGGTCACGGTCAAAGTGGGGGAGCCGACCGAGCCCAGGGAGCAAGAGGCATGACAGGAATCACTCTGAACACCAGCCAGGAATCCAAAATGACCCACCTCCACCACGAGCGCAGGCAAGGATGTAACTGTGGTCGTGCGTTCTCTTTCTTTATTTTCTGTGGCATTCACGAATAGGTATAATATGATCAATAAAACGCCAAGATTGTTATTTGCTGTTTGCAGGAGTGGTTGACGGTATCAGTCACACCAGAGACATATACAAAGATACATATACAAAGAGATCTATACAACGAAGTTGCATTATTGTTGCTGTTTTTTTTTCTCTTTCGAAGCATAAAAGAAAGCTGGCGTCGGTCAGTTGTGTGATTTCTTTAAAGCAAAATTAAAGAAGACAAAGAACTGTGTTTGACCTCTGGAAAGACCCAGAAAGCTCCTCAACCTTGGGTCCACGGATCCCCCGAGGGCCTTCGGTTAGATGTCAAGAGACCCCCCCTGAAATTGGACAGGAAAAAAGAACAGCGTTACCTCCAGTGTGAATGCAGGCCAGACGCTGGGGTGGTGTCACAGGTGTCTGTGACTTTGTCACCAGTAGACACCCTGGTGTCTGTATGTCACGTCACCGCGGTTGCAGACAGCTGGGGAGAGGACGGCCCGCTGTGCCAGCATCGTGACAGACACGATCTCTTGTCACCGAGTGCACTCCCAATGCTGTGTGCTGTCTGTGCAGCTCCAGCCCTCCTTCTTCCCCGCCACTTCCTGTTTCCCTGTGTCTCCCAGCAACGGCCTCAGGGCTCAGCTCCCAGTGTTTGTCAGGCTGGCTCTCAGAAACCCCCGTCTGGGAGCCCTGTCACACTCCAAAACACCCCGCCCAGAGGTGCGGCACGCCCTGGAGTGCGGCCAGCCAGCCCCAGGGGTCCCCAGGTCACTGTCCCATGTTACCTGAGCCCCTTCCCTTTCTCAGTCACCCAGCACCCAGCCAGAGGGTCCCCTGAACTCAGTGCTTCTGTTAACATGACAGCTCTGGCTGATACACCACATCACAATTTAAAAATCTATTTTTAGGGGCGTCTGGGTGCTCGGTCGGTTAAGCATCCGACTCTCGGTTTCGGCGCAGGTGGTGATCCTCGTGGCTCCGTGAGTTCGAGCCCCGCGTCAGGCTCTGTGCTGACAGCGTGGAGCCTGCTTGGGATTCTCTCTCTCTCCCTCTCTCTCTCTGCCCCTGCCCCACTCACGCTGTCTCTGTCTCTCTCAAAATAAATAAATAAACCTAAAACAATAATCATAAAAAAATAAAAATACATTTTGACAATGCATTTCAGAATAATCGACTTCCTTTGTAACCCTCTATTCTTGGCTTTAAGCATTTAAAAATATGATTCTGGGGGGCACGTGGGTGACTCCGTGGGTTAAGTGTCCTACTTAAGTCATGACCTCGAGGTCCATGAGTTCGAGCCCCGCGTCAGGCTCTGTGCTGACAGCGTGGAGCCTGCTTGGGATTCTCTCTCTCTCCCTCTCTCTCTCTGCCCCTGCCCCACTCACGCTGTCTCTGTCTCTCTCAAAATAAATAAATAAACCTAAAACAATAATCATAAAAAAATAAAAATACATTTTGACAATGCATTTCAGAATAATCGACTTCCTTTGTAACCCTCTATTCTTGGCTTTAAGCATTTAAAAATATGATTCTGGGGGGCACGTGGGTGACTCCGTGGGTTAAGTGTCCTACTTAAGTCATGACCTCGAGGTCCATGAGTTCGAGCCCCGCGTCAGGCTCTGTGTCTCCTCTCTCTGCCCCTCCCCTGCTCACACTCTGTCTCTCTCTCAAAAATAAATGAATAAGCATTAAAACTTTAAAAAAATATATGATTCTGAGAGCGGCCACAGGCCCTCACCGGCGTGCCGGAGGCATCCATGTCACAAAAGCAGGGAAGAAGTCGAAGTGGTCACCAGCCCAATTCGTTACAGTTCCCTCCCTTGGGTTTGAAAGCCTCTTGGAACACAGGACATAAAGGTTTTTCTTTCCATTCTTCCTTCCTTTCTTTTCAAACAAACTAATGGAAGAAAGTGAACTTTGTGTTATTGTTCCCCCCTTTAAAAAGTAGTACGTGCTCAGGGCCCCTGGTGACACACGGTCTGTTGAGTGTCTGACTCTTGATCGCAGCTCAGGTCATGATCTCACAGTTTGTGGGTTGGAGCCCCACGTCAGTCTCTACGCTGATGGCACAGAGCCTGCTTGGGATTCTCTCTCACTCCCTCTCTCTCTGCCCCTCCCTCTCTCTCTCTCTCTCTTTCTCAACAAATAAACGTAAAAAAAAACAACAACTTTTTTTTAAAGTAGTACGTGTTTATCAAAAAAAAAAAAAAATCAGCAAAAAGAAACAAAACGTTTTTGGCGCCCTCCTGATGACATGAAGACAACCAGGCGTCTGTTTCGATGTATTTCCTTAGGGTCTTTGTGGTTTTTTTATTTTCTCGTGACTGTTACGGGTGTGTGCGTGTGTGCACGGGTGTGTCGTAGCGTTTCGCATTTTATTCACACTTGTCGTAAACACCATTTTTATAGCTGGACAGGCTGCCGTAAGACATGCCAAGGCTGACTTGGCCATTTTCTTCTCATGTAAAACTTTAACGTAAATTATTCGTTACTGTGGGGAAATATGCCTCACGTACAATTCCCTATTTACGGTTCAGTGGCAGTCGGTACCTTGTAGAACTCTCATCTTCCCAAACGGAAGCCCTGTCCCAGCTAAGGGACTCCCTGTCTGCTTCCCCCCGGCCCCTGGCACCCGCCGTTCGCTCTGTTTCTATGAATCTGATTAACCCAGATTTTTACTATTGCGCATTGCTTTCCCAGACTAAAATGGCTTAAATGTGAGACTTAACGCAAGCAGTATCTGCCTGATGCCTGCCTTTAAAAAGAAAAACTTTTTTTTTTTATGTTTGTTTATTTTTAAGAGAGTGAAAGAGAGACAGAGCGTGAGCAGGGGAGGGGCAGAGAGAGAGGGAGACACAGAATCTGAAGCAGCTCCAGGCTCCGAGCTGTCAGCACAGAGCCCGACGTTGGGGCTTGAGCTCACGGACCTCGAGGTCATGACCTGAGCCAAAGTCAGACGCTTAACCCATGGAGCCACCCAGGCGTCCCTTGCCTTCTTTTTTTTTTTTCTTTTTAATTAAATTAGCAGCTGTCCACATGGAAAGCCATCCTGCCAGTCCTAAGTGTTCTTATTTTGCCAATGGTGTCTGAAAATTCACGTAGGGTCATGATGACTTAAATCTTTCTATGTACGTGAACTGCAGATGTGGAGAGCTCACGGCAGGGAGATGGCTTTAAAACAGACGTGCGCGATGGGGCTTCTGGGTGGCTCAGTCGGTTGAGCGTACGACTTCGGTTCAGGTCATGATCTCACAGCTTGTGGGTTCGAGCCCCGCGTCGGGCTCTGTGCTGACAGCTCGGAGCCGGGAGCCTGCTTCAGAATCTATGGCTCCCTCTCTCACTTTGTCCCTCCCCTGCTCATGCTCTGTCTCTCTCTCTCTCTCAAAAATAAATAAACATTAAAAAAAATTTTCTTTTTAAATAAAACAGACGTGCACTGGTCACATACTTGGAAGCTTTCTTCCACGTGGATTTCCAAACCTTTCGCGCGTCCAGTTTTGCGTGGAGACTGCTGGACCTCACACCATCCAACTTCTGTTTTCTGGGGAACACTCCACACTGACGCTCCTCCTTCCTCCTTTTGTGATACTGCATAAACAGGGCAACTAGGATTTTTCTAGCCATTATTTTTTAAGTTGTGGTGAAATACACCTAACAGGGAGTTTCGCAACTTAACCGTTTACAAGTGCATTCACACTTCAGGTGCGGCCATCACCGTTTCCAGAACTTTCTCTTCTTCCCCAAACTAAAACTCTGTCCCCATGAAACACTGAGTCTCCGTCCCCCTCCCCCAGCCCCTGGTGCCCCCCAGTCGACCTTCTGTGTCTGTGAGTTTCACCATTCCGGAGATCTCCTGTAAGTGGACCATACAATATTTGGCCTTCTGCATCTGGCTTACTTCACTTTGCATATTGTTTTCGAGGCTTCACTAAAGTCCCTTTTTATCATTATCTTACTGGATAGTATTAAGGCAACATGAACATTTAGCTCAGGCCCCTTGGAAGTGCCCACCTGTGGCCACCAGAAGTTGGACAGCCCCTCCCCCACCCTTTCCCCCCAGATTTCTCCTGGTCTCCACTGCCTATACCCCTTTGCCTTCTTGCAGAGATAAAAGTTTCAAAAGACAAAGATAGTTCTATGGTGTTTTATTCTAAATGTAGGACATATACTTTAACCAATCATAGAATATTAGAGCTGAAATCTCTGAATATTTTCATCTTTTTAATACTCTTAGTTGCCCCACCATGGCAGATCATTTCTTTTTCAAAAGCCTATACCATAGGAGAGCCCCTTGACCCAAAAAGAGAAGTCCCTGAGCTTCTCCTGCATAATACCACTCTTTGGAGACAGTCATACCCCCTTATCTGGCCTGTGAAATTCGGTTGCACATCGAGATCAGAGTCGCAAGTAGGAAGTGACAGGTACCTCGAAGAAAGTAACTGTGGCCGAGTTCGGGCCTCTTGTTCTAGGAAGGTAACCTGGTTATTCCCCCATGCTCCTGCCAGAGCCCCATGACTTCCTATTCCGGTTAATACTGCGATTCTAAGGGTTTAACCAGCTTACGTATTGCCTTGCGCGAGGGGTCACGTGTAGCCTGTGCATTCTGAGCTGAAGGCCAAGGGCAGAGCCATGCTGCCTGGAGCCGGAAGGCAGCGGGGGAGTGGGGAGAACGGGAGTTCATCTGGGACAAGAGCTAACTCCCATTCCCCTTGGTAAATGGTGACTAGATACATAAGATTTAGATTCTGTGCCCCCTGAATTCTCTTGTAACATTGTGCCCTGCACAGACCAAACACCTGCACCTCATTCACAGCTAGCTTTTTATTTACTTAAATACCGATGGTGAATAATGACTCATTTGCTGCTTACAAACCATAGGAAGTAGGTAACACCGTTACTCCGATTTTACAGATGAGGACACTGAGGCACAGAGAGGGGTTTGCATAACTGGCCCAAGGCCAGCAGTGAGTTTAGGGAAACTTCCCGCCCAGGCAGAGCTGGTGCGTTCCTCTTCTTCCGGACTTGGCCAGCAGAAAGCAATTGTATTCTAACACCGACAATAGTAATTAACTTCACACCGGCCTCAGTGCTGCGCCTTCTCCAAGTTGCTTTGCCTGTTTGTCTTTTATTGGTCAGAATTAGACTCTAGCCTTTAGCCAAGAGTGTCTTGTTCTGAGACGTGTCATTTGCTTCCTTTCAGGTGGTTCAGCAGGTGACTGACCACAGATTCTCTGCTCACTTTATTGGCGACTTTAATGCTATTTAAATTCTAACAAGCTCTGAGTCTGCCTGTATTATGATAGCAAAAGCACCAACTCACAAAGCTGCTGTGTCCTTACTAGTTCCCTGAGCCTAGAGGACCCATGTTAAGAGGAGACCAGTAAACCAGGGCTGCTGGAATGTTCTGAGACGGCAGTCCTGATGTTCAGACAGGGTAAAGAAACCTGCAGAGTACGGGAAGAGGGGAGAATTTGTAACCACTTGTACGTCTAATCCAAAAAACCAGTGTAATGTTGAGAGTTCGGTGAAATCTTTTGTGATGATATATTAAACACACACACACACACACACACACACACACACACACACACAGCAGTGGCATATCCCACGATAATGATTTTTTTTCAATTATGGCAAAAAGGTCAGAGCCCGTTCAAAGTCGTATTGAGGAACAAGGAACTCTGCAGGACCTCTGTGGAGAAGACCATTACAATATACTGAAGGCCATATCAGATTGGAAAGTGGAGAGAGGGGCGCCTGGGTGGCTCAGTCGGTTGGGTGGCCAGCTTCGGCTCAGGTCATGATCTCGAGGTCCGTGAGTTCGAGCCCCGCGTCGG
This sequence comes from Panthera tigris, assembly GCF_018350195.1. Classification (NCBI taxonomy): domain Eukaryota; kingdom Metazoa; phylum Chordata; class Mammalia; order Carnivora; family Felidae; genus Panthera; species Panthera tigris. Next base: position 216,613,775 of record NC_056667.1, read on the forward strand.
GCTCTGTGCTGACAGCTCAGAGCCTGGAACCTGTTTTGGATTCTGTGTCTCTCTCTCTCTCTCTGACCCTCCCCCATTCATGCTCTGCCTCTCCCTATCTCAAAAATAAATAAACGTTTAAAAAAAAAAAGAAAGTGGAGAGAGACACCTGGTTTCTCAAATAAAATTCCAGTTTAGGGGACAAGACTGGTTTAACGTTTGATGAGTGGACTCTCAAGTTAATGTCGAAGAGTAAAGAGTGAGACAAGCCAAGACATTTTTGGAAAAGAATTAATGAGGGCGATTTTTTCGACTTGTTTGGTAGCCCCAGGTTCTTTGTTCAAACAGAATCCTACCTCCCTCTTCAAATGCAGTCAGTGGGTCCTCTACTGCTTCCTGAATAAAGTTCACCTATTATGTAAAAAAAGAACATTCTAATAATATCTAAAGGTATTCTGAAAAGCAGTCAAATTCCCACGATGCCATCACTTGAATAGAGCGGCCGGCTGTGTTGTTTATTCTGTATTTCCTTCCAGTCTTTGTCTGTATGAGTTCATTTTTTACTTAGTCGTATTCAAAATATACTTGTCTAAGGACCGAGAACATGGAAAGCTTGGCTGCGGGAAGAGCTGTAGAGGCCACGCCAGAATTCTGGGGGGCAGCTGCCTGCCAGGGGCACAGCTCCGTGAGTGCTCCCAAAATGCTGATTAAAGCCTCAAGCCAAACGAATTAAGCGACAGGGACTACCCACGGCTTCTCTAAACCCGGACGTAAACTGCAGTTCTGGAGTCCCTTATCTTGCCAGAAGAATCATCCGTGTGCTTTTAGAAGAACGGACAGAATGTGCTGCAAGCCCTTCTTGCCAGCCTGGGGGCCCACTGTGACCTGCCATCCTGCGTGGTGGCTGCGTCCCTCCCATCCTACACAGGAAGCTGGGGGTGGGGTGGGGTGGGGAGTCCCTGGAGGGCCCGAAACCACACACCAAGGAGCAGCAGAGCGGGGGATTCCGGCCGGAATCAGAGCAAAGGCTTGAGGGCTTCCTGCGGGAGTCACTGTGGCCTCTGGGTGGGAGTTACTGGTGCCCTGACCCTTCAGCCCCTTCTCACCCTCTGTGATGGCGCCCGGCCAGAGGGGCCGAGAAGCCAGGCCCCGTTCTGGGACCTTCTCCGTGCAAGGCTCTGGCTTCCAGTTCACTTCCACCGTGACCCCCTCGGCCTTGGCCTGACCGTGCCACCTCTGAAGTCTCAGCTTCAGACTTCCCGCCTGGGGGGCCCCCACCTTCCGTCTCTATGTCTGGTGCTGACTGCTTTGCTCTTCCTGCTACGACAATTAGCGCGACTCCTCTGTGTCAGTTGGTAAGTCAGTGTGCTTCTAGAGCGTGGGCACCTTTGGTGAAGGTACAAGCCCCTGTACGTCAGGGGTTCTCGCCTGGGGGCGTTTTGCCTCCCGGGGGACAGTTGCCAGTATCTGGAGACATTCTGGGTCGTCCCAGCTAGGGTGGAGAGTGCTCCTGGCATCTAGAGTGCGGAGGCCAAGGACGCTGCTGGACGTCCTATGAGGCACAGGACAGAGGCCACGCCAAGAATTACTTGGCCCCAATGTCCCTGGTGTCGAGGTTATGAAACCCTGCTCTCTATTCACGTTAGAGTTTCCTCGTAAAGTCTGATCCCACATTTGATACTGGATGTCTCCACGGAAGTGGGGTAAGAGGAGGGGGCTTCGATATAATCTGAGTAGCTAGCCTAGCATCAAAGCTCCTGGTCAGAAGCACTTCAAAAGGCCCCAGTGAGCTCAGAGAACCCCGCCCCCCATTATGCCAAGGCGGGTCCAAGCAGCCCCACAAGATGTCAGGTATAAAGGTGCCTGTAATTGACCTCTTTGCTGGTACTCGGAGATGACGTGGTCAGGAGTGGCTATATGATCTCCGGTTATTCCAGAATTTCCACTCTTGTGCCAAACATGCCTCTCCAGACTGCTGTCCTTTGCTCCTCCTTAAACTTCCCTTGAATTTCATCTACAATACTCATTTTTCAAAGGTAAGACTTTCTGATTCTATGTTAAAGCCTTCTGTAAAGATACACAGTTCATATAGATTGACGATAAAGGAGTCGCTCGTAATCTGGTACTTTTCTGGAGTCTCTAGGTGATGACTTACCTCTGAACTGTATTTCAGGGACTCGAGTGCAGAGGGGAGTAGCCTTATATCAGGGTAGGGGCTTGTGTTTTTAATGCCACGCGGAAGTGTGTGAGACGGTCTTCATTCTACGTTATTTACTCCTTTCTTTAGAAAGATGCCTTTAGGGATGCTGTTTAGGAATTTCTGTACCTTGGGGTGGAAGGTGGCTCTCACTTCTGCCGTTCTCGTCCGTCCTTAAGTCAGGTCTCCTTGAAGTCAAGCTGCTTATTTGTGGGAATGCTTGATTTTTAAACCTTTGAATCCATCTTCCCGCCCTTAAGTTTCCCTGTTTGCTGTAGGTACTGCCTCAATTCAGATCATAAAGCCCTATGCTCTCCACACTTCTTTTCTGTGAATGACATTTGTCAATCACATCTGTAGCCTGATGGATTTCTGAAGGGTAAAGATGTGTTCCGTGGCTGTGATTATGATTGTGTTCTGCCTTTCTAGCACGGTAAACTCAGGGGCGGGAGCACTGAGGTCCAAGCCAAATAAATGAGTGAGAACCTAGAAAAAGCATTGCCTTCGCTTATGTAATCACCATATTCTATTCCCAAGTATATGGTGAGGCGTTTGGTTTATTTCTTATCGGTGGGGTATTCCATTAGCTAGTGAACACCATTCTCGAGAGTACAGTGTATTTTCCCACCTCCCTATTTATTCTGAGCAAAAGCCTTTCAAATTGACTATTCAGAGAGCATAGGTAGATATATTCTTTGCTTTGCTTTAGAGTTAACTTGGAGGGATTTTTCACAATGTGTCCCTATCTGGCTGAGAAATGCATAATAGAGTTTGGTTGTTTTGTTTTCAATATTCTTAGAAAATAATTGGTCGATTTTTGTTGTGTGTTGTGCTTACGAGAAGCACAAGTGGTTTTCCTAAGAGGTACTTCATTGGAGGTGGACGTGGCCGTTTCCTTGGTTACAATAAATGGGAGATGCTTCTGAGATCTCCCACGTCCCCGTTCTGGCCTCAGGATCACCAGTTCTGAGAGACGGAATGAAAAATGGATACTTTTTTTTTCCCCCCTCCAGGATTGCTATGGACTTATTCCTGGACACTTTTGGATATGAACTTAATTCCAGAGTATAATAAATCAGATATTATGTTAAGTGTGGGTCCAACTTTACCCTGCGACAGCACCCCTGGGCTTTCTGGAGCTCGTGGAAGGGCTCTGTGCTTGGGAGTGGAAACAGCATCGCCCTGGCTGGGCCAGAGACAGCTCTGTGGCAGGCCCTCGATTTCTGTTCCTCCTCCCTCAGCCCCATGCTCCACAGTCCCTGTGCCAGGATCGTGCTCCCTGTTATCTGTCCTCTCCTGGCCACTTGGTTTCTCATCTCCATTCAGCTCAGAATCAGGGCCAAATCCCAAAGTCCAGACACCTGACCCTTTGGGCCAGAGTCTCTCGGGCCTGTCCCCACCCCCACACCCTTTCCCCCACTCTCCCTTGGCTCCCACCTTTCAGCCTCTCCCATCCTCACAAACCGAGAGGGACAAATGAACACGTGTCCCTACCGGAGCCCTCCCCCCCATCCCTCCTTCCTCCCAGACTGCAAATCTGCCATTTGTCACACCTGCCCAAATCGCTAAAAATGTTTAATTGTAGAATTTGAACAACGGCATGCAGTAGCCAAGTTGTAAATTAAAGGCTTCCTCACCCCTTCTCCTCCCTCCGTCTGCCGTGTGTAACACGGCTGTTCACACCAGCCCACTGGGGCGGCTCATGCACGGGGCTGTCCGGAGACGCCTCTTTCTCTGTGTCTCTGACCTCCCCTCGTCCGTCTTGGCTTGTTGCTGGCACACCTCTCACCCCCTGCGTGTCGCAGCCCCACGATTCCTTCCCTCGCCTCTTTCCTCTTCTGTGCCTGCGCTCACCTTCCTCGCCACCTTAAACCGGTTCACGCTTGTGACGGTGCCGATGGGCCTGCTGGACACCTCCACCAGGCTTTCTGCCCCTTCAGTGCCGTCCGCCCAAAACCCAAACTCATCACCTTCCTTAGAAAATCCAAAGGGATTTATTAGATGAAAAGGAAGTGTGGTGAATCGCGGGGCACTAGGTGGTTATTAAAGAAAAAAAAAATTCCTAAAGACATTACATTTTTAAGAGAGAGTTTCTGTTCCCAGTTTCTACAAAAATAGAAAATACTGAGGATCTATGAGAGTTAATGATAACCTGCCAAAGTCCTCCATTTTCTCGGGAGAATCATCCACCCACCCGCCCATCATTTCTGAAGTGCCCACCGTGTTCCAAGGTGAGGACACCCTCCCATTCTGGAAGGGCCCACTCCCGGGGGAGGAGAGGCTAAGTACCAAGTCATAGGCAGCTGAGAGAAGGAAGCATGTGGTTGTATCACACCCCAGCACAGGTGAGTGCTCCCTAAGCAAGAGCCGTTTCTGTGCTAGAAACGAGCTCACTCTTCTTTTCAGCTCCCCCGGCCCCGCATGCTTGTGTCCACTGGAGGCAGGCAGCATTCTGGCCCACAAGCTGTGTTCGCTGCCCCGTGGGGTGCAGCTTTCTCTGCAGATGGCAAGCGGGGTCTGGCCCTCCACCAGATGAAGTGCTTTGTAAACTGGACGGTGCCGTGCAAGTCTGGGTAATCGTTTCACGAACCGGCTTTTTAACGTGAAGTGTTCTTTGATATTCGTCAAAAGGGTCCATACGAAATCATAACAAAAATGCAAGCTCATTGCTTGTAGAAGGATTTAGAGCCGTTCATTTTGTAGCAATTCGTGTTCATGAAAAGCAGTAGTTAACGGCTGATCGTGACTGATTTAGAAAAATGGTTTCGTGTCAGTCATCTGACTCAAGGGGAAGCCGAGAGCACCCCCCGCCCCCACCGTCTGCCCTCTGCTTCGTGCTAGGATCCCAGGAAGGGTTTGTCACTGTGGTTCCGACACTTAGAACCAAACCGCAGCTGGAGGCAAAGCGCGTGAACCTATCAACAGACCCAACACCATGGAGATGAGTAAACTAAGTTTGGGTGTGGCCATGTTGGTTAAATGTCCTGGCATTTGCCGGTCAGCTCTGCTTCTGCTGTTCCAAGAATCAAGTGAGACTGATCAGTTTACCTTTGGCTCATTTCCCAGGGGTCCCTTAAGAAGTTAAGTCCCCGACTATAATCTTACTGTACATCGGAGAACTGCTTTTTAGATATTGGACATTCAACTTTTGCTGAGGGGGCACAGAGGATCACAAGCAGGGCGACTTCTAGGAATGCCCGAGAAAGTCCAGAGCGTTCAGGAATCCTCACTACAGAGCTCCCAGTGACTGCACGTTTGCTGGTCCCTAACTGCCTGGCAGCCAGGAAGGGGCCAGAAATCCAGGGTCCACCTGTTAGAAGCGGCACCTTGGCCAAAAAACTGCGGAACTGGGGGGAATTGAACCTGCGTCCCTAACCTCACAGCTGCTGATATAAGGACCCTGGGGCAGCACTGGCCCAGTCCAGACGGACGGCCGCCCTGTTCTGAGCACATTCCCCCGCTCCCCGTCATGCCGCTCAGCCCGTGCAAAGACACCCCGGGTTTCTCCCGCTGACCTTCCTGAGGATGGAAACCTGGGGCTTCTTGTCCGCTTTCTTCTCACCTGACATTCAGGTGGTTTTAGTTCTGTCTTCTTCAAGGGAAAGGGTGTTGATTACTCTGCCAAGCTGCCTTTCGAGCCCTGAGCACGGGGGAGAAATGTGTATTTGGAGGGAGACATTCGACAGAATGTCACTTTTGACAGCTGTACCCGTGTCTTCCATGTTTTCCTGCACTCGCCGAAAACAAGCTTGTAGGCTCCTCGTTAAGTCCTCACAAGCGGCCTTGCGAAGAATTAAAAAAAAAAAAAAAAAAAACCTGCCTGGAAAGGGGGCTTCAATGAAGGACCTTTTCATTAGAGACCTATTTATAATCAAAATCAACGGAAGGCAACGCGACCCCTTACACTTTATTCTTGGGCCCCGGGGTCTGCACAATAATATCGAGAAGCATGGATTCAGGGCTCCACTTACAAATTTAGGCTCTGACATTCGCCCCGTGGCTGGGAATGGTTCTGGGACTTGGCCGTCTCATAGGACTCCTGGATTGAGACACGCTCAGAAGGGAGCAGTCTCCTATCTGGAAGGATGTTGGGTTAGCAGTTTGCTCTGATGTGCTCCCACTTAGTGGAGTAACAAGTCTCTTGTGCACAGACTGTTCTTATTTTACTGCTGGTATTGTTAGTTTATCCCTAGGACTAAAAGTAGCCAGCTTCTTCCTCCCTGACCGTGTCCTGCCACCCAGGGCTTCTGCAGCTGGCCCCTCTTGTAGCTTCTCTGGTCATCCCCGTTCTCAGCCATTTTAACTCAGTGTTTTTTGTTTTTTTAAATGTTTATTTAGTTTTGAGAGAGAGCAGAAGCAGGCTCCAGGCTCTGAGCTGTCCTCACAGAGCCTGACGCAGGGCTCAAACTCACGAACCATGAGATCATGACCTGAGCCGAAGTCGGACTCTCAACCGACTGAGCCACCCAGGCGCCCCTATGATTGAAACTTTTGATGTCATTGTTACCTGAAATTATGTTATCGTTGGTCTTCTTGCCAGTTTTTTTATTTAAAATTTTTTGTAATGTTTATTTATTTTTGAGAGAAAGAGAGAGAGAGAGAGAGGGAGAGAATCTTAAGCAGTCTCCATGCTTAGCACAGAGACTGACTAGGGGCTCGATCCTATGACCCCTGGATCATGACCTGAGCAGAAATCAAGAGCCAGACACTCAACCAACTGAGCCACCCAGGCGCCCCTCATTGTTGCCCTGCTTCCTTCCTGCTGTAGAGGAGGACAAGAAGTCCTGGACACCTTGGGTGGGGACTCTGGGGACCATGGGAAGAGAGGGGCTGACCAGCAGCATTGGTTTACCTTTCCATCAGGCCAGCAGGGCTGCTCAAAGGGGTCTGTGCGTTGGTACCCTCGGTCCTCCCCTCTATAGCGGGCACTGTCATTATCATTGGCATGTTTCAAATGAATCTCCAGGCACAGCGCTAAGTAACTTGCTCTCGAGCCGCAATACGTGACAGAGCCAGGAATGGGACCAGGGACTTTAATTCCATAGCCCACTTAACCCCTTCCCTGCTCGGTTTCACGGAGCTGATACTCAGATTGGATGGTGGCTGGAGGTTGGGGAGAATGCAGACATCTGGCATTGCCCCGTCACAGTGCCCTGCTCTGGGAGATGTGGTCATCGAGTTTAGAATGGCAAGTAGCTCTAGAATTTGCCTCCTCCGGGGGCGCCTGGGTGGCACAGTCGGTTAAGCGTCCGACTTCAGCCAGGTCACGATCTCGCGGTCCGTGAGTTCGAGCCCTGCGTCAGGCTCTGGGCTGATGGCTCAGAGCCTGGAGCCTGTTTCCGATTCTGTGTCTCCCTCTCTCTCTGCCCCTCCCCCGTTCATGCTCTGTCTCTCTCTGTCCCAAAAATAAATAAAAAACGTTGAAAAAAAAATTAAAAAAAAAATTAAAAAAAAAAAAAAAAAGAATTTGCCTCCCCAGCTTGGAATATTCAAGCTGACGTCTATCATTCTCACCTGTGAAGTTGCTGCTGCTACCGAAATTATAATTGCTTTTTCCATGATAAATTCTGTAAGTTCCACACTTGTTTATGTAGAACAGTTTATTTTCTCCAATGAATGTCATGAATTGTACCACACTAACATTTCAAAAGAGGTACAGAATGACAAGAAAACAGGCATTAAAAGGTAGGCGTTTCACTCTTTGAAAGGTCTTTTGGCAAACCTAAAGATCATCCATCAAGGCTTGGCGCGGAGTTCGCCTTCATCAAAGTTGAAGCCCGGTGAATTTCTCCCACATTGGTCAGTCCAAGCGTCTGCTCGGCCTCTCTTTCTGTCGCCCCTCCTCTCTCCCAGGTCAGGTCCTCTAGTCCATCAGTACCCCCTGTGCCCGCCCACCCTCCGGGTTAACCCCTCCCTTTACGGGCCCACTCCTCTGAAGCCTGGTGCTCCGGGGAGCCCGTCCACCGTGGGAAGGCAGTGCGCACAGGCCACGCGCTAACATCTGGCGAGAACTGTGGCTCGGCGGGCAGAGTGGGAAATTGGGCTGCTGTAACATCGAAATGTGAATCTGTGGTCTCGCAAGACTTTCTGGAGCCGCCTTTGCAGAGAATTAGGCCAAGCGATTCTATTGAAAACTCCCGTTTTGAGGCGGGGAGGTGGTCTTTCCGAGAAGGACCTTCTGGGCAGGAGGGGGCCCGAGCAGCCTCGACCCAGGAGAGGAGGAGGGGCGCAGCCAGGTTCCAGGCACCCCAGGCCCAGGGCCTGGCCAGGGCAGGGAAACATTCCGGTGAAAACCTGCGCCGCGTCCTTCCCGTCGCTCCCGCCCCAGCCTGGCGAGGTCTGCTCTGCCCCGAGGACTTTTTAAGGAACGTGCAGCGCGCATCCCGGCGCGGGGACGACCCCGCTCCGCTCGGCCCCTGCCTCGCACCGCCCTCCCGGCCGGACCCCCGGCCTGTGCAGGCAGACCCCGGCTCCGCGCCGAACCGCTGGCACCCGCCCTCTTTGCTGCGCGGCCGACGCAGTTTTGTGGCTCCGGCAGCCGGCCCCTTGTCGGGGCGACGCGTTAACGGGGTACCCCCGCCAGCAGGTGCTACCGCGCTCGGGCCGAGGTGGTCGCGAACTCAGAAGCTCAGTTTGGCGCGAGTCAGGAGGCGTCGCGGGGCGGGAACCGCGGGAAGCGGGGGCGGGGCCAAGGCGGCAGTCCGCCCCGCCCCCCGCTCGAGCCCCGCCCCGGAGGGCCCCGCCCCGCGCTGGCTCCTCCCCAGAGGGCCCCTCCCCCGCTCAGACCCGCACGGGCCCCTCCCCAAGCAGACCCCTGTCCCGCGAGCTCTCCACCCGCAAGCCCCCTGTTTCCCCGGCCCCTGAACCTCTCAACTCGCGCTCCCCCGACTCTGGGCGGACAGCCGGGGCGGGGGTGTGGGCGGGCCGGCTGGGGTCTTTTTTTTTTTTCCCTCCCCTCCACCTCCGCCTTTCCGGTGTCGAGCGGAGGGGGTTGGGTGGTGATTGATAACCGCGCAGCTGGGGCGCGGGGCGAGTAGGACGGACGCACGGGGTGGCGGGGGCGCACGCGGGTGGGGGGCGGGGGTGGACGGACCCTCGGGGGCGGGGCGCGCGCGGGAGGCAGGGCGGTGGGGGGGACCCTCCGGGGCGGGACGCAGGGGGCCGGTCCCGGCTCCACCGCCCCCGGGTGCCCCCGCCCCCGACCCGCCCGGCCCCGGCCACCTGCGCCCCGCCCCGGCCGCGCCCGAGCCCGGGAAAGGCGGAGGCGCGCCTCTGCTTAGGGAAGGGCGAGTTCCCGTTGCGACGCGCCGTGTGTGTCCGGGGACAGTCGTCCGCTGCCCTGGGCATCGCGGATCCCAGGACGTTCGCGAGGGCCTTTCCCGGTTGTGCGAGACGGCGCCCCTCTGGCCGGCAGGATGACCAACCCTGCGGCCACGCAGAACAAGGAAATAGACTGTCTGAGCCCAGAAGCCCAGAGACTGGTAAGACGAAAACACTGTCGAAACTTTCGGTTTGCCCCTGGCTGCCCCGGGCAGGGCGCGCCGCCGACCTCTGGGCCCGGGGAGCTGTGGGGTGGGGAGGTGCGGGCCGGAGCGGGCTCTGCCGTCGCGGCTGCGCTCCGGCCCCGAGGGCGCGGCCCCTCCTCGCGCGCCGGGAAGCACGTTTCACCGGCCGGAGCCGCCCCTCACCGGGACCAGGAGGAACGCGGGCGCTCCGCTCTGGCCGTAGCGGTGGCCTTTCGACGCGCTCCGCCCAGCCCGCGCCGGCGGTGGACCCAGCGGAGGTCTCAGAGCTGCGCGTGGTCTGGAGTTTCCCATCTCAGCTGCTAGTTTGGTGTTTGACAAAATCCAGCACCTGGGAACTGGTGCCCCCACCCAGAGGCTGGCACCTCCAGAGGCTGGGGTGGTTTGGGGTAGTATTTATCCTGCTCTGGATCTTAGGTGAGCCGATTCCTCCAAACACCTCCAAGGACCCCTGTCACCTGATCTACTTTGGCTGGTCTCCTGGGGTGTCCAGGTCTGGACAGGCGCCTCCCTCCACGGGATTTTGCAATTACTCAGCTCAGTACCCAGTATTGGGATCCTGTATGTGGGGCTGGTTGACATTGAAGTTGGACAAGGGGGGAGGGTGGCAAAGGTTTGTAATTGCCGGTTTTCATGAAGCTTGTGGTTGACTTCGAATGGGAACATAGGGAGGCAGAGGGGTGCACTTTGGAAAAGAACCATGGTGTCAATGCTACAGACAGGGACCCTGGATTTCCACTTTACTGGGCTTTTGTGGAAGCCTTGATAAAAGTGTGAGCCCAACACAATCACTCCTTCATCAGGCAGGAGTTAATCATCTACTGGGAGTTTGTGGAGGGTCCAAGATAAGACCGCCCTCGCCTTGGAGAGCTTACTGGTAAGCCGGGGAGAGGCGTAGAAATAAGTAGACTGTGATGAAGAACACTTGAAAGTTACCTTCCTTGGTGAGTACGCTCAGGTGGATATTTTTAAGGTCTGGTTTAGCGCGTTCTTATGGCCTCATTTTATTTATTTTTTATTTTTTTTTAAATTTTTTTTCAACGTTTTTAATTTATTTTTGGGACAGAGAGAGACAGAGCATGAACGGGGGAGGGGCAGAGAGAGAGGGAGACACAGAATCGGAAGCAGGCTCCGGGCTCCGAGCCATCAGCCCAGAGCCTGACGCGGGGCTCGAACTCACGGACCGCGAGATCGTGACCTGGCTGAAGTCGGACGCTTAACCGACTGCGCCACCCAGGCGCCCCCCTATGGCCTCATTTTAAACCTCCATGAGCCAGACGTTGAAGCTGGTTCCTCCTACCCCTTAACCTGGCTGGTTTCCAGGGGCCTGGGAGCCTGCAGAGGGATTCTGGTTCACCATCAGGGAAGCTAGAAGGAAGGACGGGAAGGCTGCTGGGAGATGCTGGTGATTCGCGGAGGGGTCTGGGCAAACCATAGATGGCAGGCGCAGAGTGATGTTAACCTTGGGCAAGAATCGAGCTCAGAGGGACGACGTGCTGGGCAGGGAGCCCTCGAAGGAGAAAAGAATAAACATGGAGAATCAGGATGTGAGGACGGGAGGCACAGGCCATCAGAGAAATGAGGAGAAAGAACCAGTGAGTCCTGGCCCTGGCTGTCGACTCCCGTTCACCCTCACCCCGTGGACTGGATCTGGTTGAGACACACACTGCTTAGAGGTGCTGTGGGACTAGGTGCCCGGGGGTCTGGAGTGGGCTTTGATTGAGGCGCTCCATTGTTCCCCCAGCGCCTGGACCCAATACGCTCTGAAAACTGGAAGTTGTTGCCTTTTTTTGGTAAGGTTTATGGCAGAATTCATTTGGCCGGGAGACCTTCCCTGGCTGATGGGAGGCTGTTTTCTATCTTTCTCCCTCTCCTTGTGAATATTCACACAGTTCTCTGCAGCCTGTGAATGGCCTTGATTGAGGGCTGTCGCTCCGGGTGGCCACAGACCATACGGTGTTTACGACTTACTACCCTCCTGAAATCCCAAAACGTTGAATTCTGGTCCCAGGAGTTTCCAACAAGAAATTGTAAACTTATAGGAGTTGTTTGGGTGTTTTTGTTTTTGTTTTTTTTAGTAAATAGTAGCACGAAGTATCTTAGAGTGGGGCTTGGGGAACAGAAATAAAACTCCATGTTTGTTTTATGAGGTTAATGGTCTGATTAAAAGGAAGTTGAACAGTTGGGGGCTCTTTACATAAGTCAGCCCTGGCCCCAGAGCTCCGGGAGAGGCCAGCGTAGAAACCATACATTTCTTGAACTTTTGTAACTTCCTCCTGTTTCCGATGGGTTGTGTTATCTCTGGTCCCTTTCCACATACTGATTAGCACCAAGCCCTTACAGACCGACCAGCAGTCCTGTCCCGAGAAGGTGGACACAGCCTCCCAAGCCCTGTCTCATCATCACAGATACCTTTGCAAAGGTCCCCCAGGTCTGGGCGAGTGCAAGCATTGACCGGAGTCCGTGCAAAGGCTGTAGGCCCCGCTGTTGCTCAGTCTGAGATTTTGAGCCCTGGAATCATGGTTTGTTTTACATGGGTCATTTTCCCAAGCAGTTAAGGTATAAAAATAGTTACGTAAGAGCTTTTCCCATAGGATTAAGAGTGGTCCGCTAGGGCAAAGATAGAGACAAAAGTCCCTTTTGCTTTAAGAGTTAGTTTCTGTTCAGCCGAAGCTAACACGACATAGCGGAAGCCTCCTTAGCAACTTTTTTTTTTTTTTTAACTAGAAAACCCTTGAGTCTAAACTGCCACTTACACTGAGCACAGGAAATCCAGTTACAAAACAGGTCTCAGGCCAAGTTAGTCGGAGTATTACCTGATTAGAGGTCCTTATCTGGTTTCTACAGAATTGTGAGGCCGAATGTTGGTATAACATGTTTGTGCCTCAAAAGGCAATGTTCGAGAGGAATTTGTTATCCCTGAAAAATCAGGAGACGTGACTCAGCACAGGCATTGTTTATGACTGGTTACTCAGTGTTTCCAAGTATCTGTTCATATTTAAGAGTATTAATCTTGGAGCCTTGGAGGCCGTAAGGTCCAAATTACTAACCTGTTGTCGAAATAAGCCTATCGCATCCCCCCACTATAGGTTGGACCTGGAGGGTGGGGAGCAGAGGAGTTTGTACTCTGGGACACCAAAATTTAGTGTTTTTTTTTTTCTTTTTTTCTTTTAATAAAGAAGCTCATTTCCATGGAATGGATTTACTAAATTTTCATTACTCCCACTTTCTAGATAAAATTACATACGTTAGTTTCTTTCTTCCACATGTACATCCATGATGTAATAATTCAAAATTGCCATGCATTTGATCGCAGACCACTACTGAAAACTCCCCTTCCCCTGGCCACATTCCAAAATAAATAAACAACAAAAACCAACAACAACACGAATGTGTCTTCTGAGACTCCTCCATTCATTCGGGCAAGAGCCAGAGTTCAAGGGGTTTTTTGTTTTCTCCTCGGACAGTAACTGGACAGTGTTAAAGTCATGTAAGTGGTTTTTCCTTGAGTCTAAAGTACAACTACTTTGTAGTGGGGAAGTCATTTAGCCTCACTCGAACAAGGACTTTTTAACCAGAATGTTTCACTTGTATGCTTGCGTGATAGGGCTTGTCAAAGCAATGTCATTTCTGGTCCTCATGTCTTTTTCTGTTATCTGGCAAGTAGGTGTGCAATCTTCCAGGAGGAAGAGAAATAGAGTGGCCTTTTGGTGCGGGCTGGGACCCTCTCCTCCCTCCCCTGAAACTTCCCCCCTGCACGTTCTCCTGGTGGGCACCTGACCTCACTTGTCTTCTCCCGGTGCTTTAAAATTTTTTTTTTTTTGATGTTTATTTTTGAGAGAGACAGGGACAGAATGCGAGTGGGGGAAGGGCAGAGAGCGAGGGAGACACAGAATCCGAAGCAGGCTCCAGGCTCCGAGCTGTCAGCACAGAGCCCGACGCGGGGCTTGAACTTGGGAACAGGGAGATCATGACCTGAGCCGAAGTCGGACGCTCAACCGACTGAGCCACCTGGGCGCCCCTCTCCCGGTGCTCTTAAAGCTGAGTTGTGTTCGCAGCTGGTTGTGTGCTGCTGTGGGAGGTGCTGTGTAAGTAAGTATCAGCAGGCAGCACTTCCTGAGCCCTGCGGTGGCCGCCTTGCTAAGTGTTTTCTGCAGACGTCTTCCCTAGCCCTTGCCGGAACCTTGTCCGGTTGCCTCCACGTACAGATGAAAGGGAAACTGAGGCTCAGAGAGGTCAGGGGACTTTCCCAAGTGCACACAGCCGGCAGGCAGTTGGGCTGGCTCAGACCCAGCCTGCTGGCTCAGAGCTGGTGCTGAGAACCATTGCCACTGTATACAGTTTGCAGAGGCGCTGACCGGCCGCTGCTCGGCTGCTCTTGGCGGCCTCTGGGCTGAAGGACGTCTTTTTACAAAGGCAGCCTCTTAGGACACATGCCCTTGCTCCCGAATGCACGGTGAGACGTCCTCGTTGTATCCAACGTTTCGTTGCCCTTCCTGGTAGTTTTCAGACAGAAGAACTTTCAATGGGCTTTTTTTTTTCTAAATAAGGAAAAGACCAGTAGAAACGAAAGAGCTGCAGAAATTTCGATTTTTCTGTTTTCATCCTGCACTAACTTTGTAACTGTTACGGGTGTCAGCATCCTCCAGAAGCCTCCTTCCTGGGTGCTGTGTGCTTGTGCCCCACCCCACCCAGACAGACAGGCTCCCTGAGAATTGAAGTGATGTGGGAACGGTGGTAAATAGCCCTACGCTGCCTGATGTAGGAGCCCTGGTGCTTCTGGTTGTCCTGCCTTCTTTTGAGAAGGAACAGTTCCAGTGTTTGGTTTTTAATGTTTATTTATTTTTGAGAGAGAGGGACAGAGCACGAGCGGGGGAGGGACAGAGAGAGAGGGAGACACAGGATCCGAAGCTGGCTCCAGGCTCCGAGCTGTCAGCGCAGGGCCTGATGGGGGGCTCGAACCCATGAGATCATGACCTGAGCCCAAGTCAGACGCTCAGCCAACTGAGCCACCCGGGCGCCCCCAATTTCAGTGTTTTGTGACACCTTAAAGACACGGGGTTTGCAGAGAAATCCGTGAGCAGAACAGGTGAAGGTGAAGGGAGTGGAGCCCTGGTGCACTGGCTGCAACGGGACGGCCACCAGGATGCTGTCACCTGCCAGTCCCACACTGTTATTTGTGGCCACGCTGTATTTGTTATTTCTTTATTCCTTTGTAATTCCGGCATGATGAGGCTGTTAAAGGAAATAAATGTGAACATTCTCTCATCTCAGAAGAAAATACAGGAGGTGTTGGCAGCAAGAGGGGAAATGTATCTGCACGGAGGGTACCGTGCAACATCCTTCGTCATCGGCATCCGTATGAGTAGTTGCTGAACTCAAGAGGATGATGTGGAGTTTGAGTAAATGTTACTCAAGTCACTGCTGTCGATAAAGTAAGATGGAGAATTTTGTTCCTGAATAATACCGGTTTGTTATTTTGGGCATGTGGGGTGCTTTTAAGAAGTTTATTACCCAGAAAAACAAAGTCGGGAGATTTCTGGTAGCAAAACGGGGAGAGAGAAGTGACCGTCTCACAGTAGAAACAACTCACCCCTGGTGGAGAGAGAGACACGGTTCTAGAGACGGAGGAAGCTCCCAGAGATCACATAGTCTGATTCCTCCCACTCCCTGTGATGAGGGCTACTGTTCAAAAGTGATGTCCTTTCCAGAAACCACACTCGTAACTCTAGAGCACAAACAGGTGGGTGGGGGAAAGAGGTGATGGGGACTAGGAGGGCACTTGTGATGCACACTTGTGATGTATGGAAGCATTGACTCACTGTACCCCTGAAACTGGAATTACACTACATGTTACTTACCCTGGAAGTAGGATAAGATAACGTAAATAAAGAAATCTTGCATGATTAATACCAAAAAAGAAAAAAAAAAAGGCAACATACTTTGTCAGAGCCCATATACCTAGTAGACAGTCGAGCCAGTGGGGGATTCCGGCTGGAGCTGGGTGTCTCCGCCTGCAAAAATCCAGAGCCCTGCTGAGGAGCCCGTGCCCGGCCTGCGGAGCGGTGGCACCGAAGTCCTGGGCTTTTCCACCTGGTCCCCCGGTCCGGGCTCCTGGAGGCCCAGGGCCCAGCCACCTCAGCCTTGCAAGGTAAAGGCTTCTCTGAAGGCTGATGTTTTATCGTAAAATTCCATGATCATTTTACAGTCTACTCCAGAACCCATCGGAGTTGGTGTTTTAGATTACCAGTTAAATGTCAGTCTTTAACTTTCTGTCCTCCAAACCTTCAAGGAAAAATTGACAAAGTGTGTTTTGTTTAGTTTCTGGCTCATGCAGCGGCCCCCGGACCCGTGCCCTTAACCTGTACCGGGGCTGTTTGGACAGTGTGGCCGTGCAGTAGAGAGGTTCAGCTCCCCCGCTCCACTCTGCATTTTATCAAAAACTGCGGTCCTCAACCCTGTCAGACCCAGTGCCCCCTTTTTATAGCAAGGTTTTCACATCCTCACTGCTCACCTGAAACGAAGTCAACGTAATGTTTTAACCGTAGCGTTGAAATGAAAGCAAACGAAGGTAAATTGCGATAACAGAACGCGGATGTCGATATAGAAACGCTCTGGCCCTCGTGTCCCAGAAGAAGGACGGAGCGGTCACACGTGTGCAGACCTGTGCCCAGCACCATAGCTGCGGGCAGACTGACACAGGTGTGCTCCGTCCCAGGTGCCGCACGTTGCTCTTGGTGGCTCGACGTTCCAGAATGGGCACCAGCTCTCCGAGAGGTCTGAACAAAGCCAAGTGTAGCCTTCCCTCAATTTTCGTGCTGATCACATTCCTGGGATTTGCAGCATAGGTTGAAACTGCACAAAACATACTTTGATTTTATGTGTCAGTTGGAATCCATTTGTAGATCCGAAACAGATAGAGTCGTTTTTTTCTGTCTGCCTGGATAGTCCGTGGGAAGGTTCTTCAAGGTGCAGTCCTGCCTGAGTGTGGGATGGTTCGCCTGCCATGGCCTGCCGCCTCCCCACTTTTTTTTGAGAGAGAAGAAGAGCACGTGTGTGTATGTGTGTGTGCACACACTTGCGCGGGGGAGGGGCAAAAGGAGAGAGAGAATCCCAAGCAGGCTCCACACTCACGTGGGGCTCGCCACGACCCTGGGATCATGACCCGAGCCGAAATCAAGAGGCGGTCGCTCAACCGACTGAGCCACCCAGGTGCCACCACCCTGCCCCTTAAATGCCATCAGTGCCTGCCTCCACTCACTGTGACCTCCCAGCAACACGCCCCAAGTTCCCAAAATGCCCTCTGCAGGGTTGGCACTGCCCCCGCTGATAACTGCCATGCCAAAGCATCTTCCCCTCCATGGTGATTGTAGTTACAGACCTGTCCCTAAACGTAGGCCCCCTCTTTGGGGAAAAACATACAGTAATTGTATAAGCAAGGGTTTGGGGAAGATGAGCTTTTTTTTTTTTTTGACATGCACATGACGGCTGAGGGACCTGGGGTGGTGGGTGCCTGGCACAGAGGCGACCTGAGCCTCAGTTGTGAGCTGCTGGCTGAGCACGATCCCCTCCCTGTTGGCACCCCTGCGGGAGAGCGTGTCCCTAATCCCACCTGCTTGCTTTGAATAGCGACCCACCTTTAGAACCTACTGCACGTGAGGGGTTGGGAAAACAGAAGTTTCTGGCTCTTGCCACTTCCTGGAACAAAGGCCACTCTGGAGAGGGATTCTGCACAGCTGTCCACTCTCAACGGGAAATGTGCGTGACGTTAGAAGGTGCTTCCACGCGGGTCTGTGTACGTGGCCTCCAGCGACTCAGGGGTTTCAGGCCTGTCCCATCAGGAGCTGCGTTCCTCTGTCCTGGGGAAGAATCCCATGGACAGAAGCGCTCTGCTGCTTTCTTTCTTTCTTTCTTTCTTTTTTTTTATTTTTTTAAATGTTTTTATTTTGGGGGGTGGGGGGGTTGGAGGGACAGAGAGAAAGGGAGACACAGAATCTGAAGCAGGCTCCAGGCTCTGAGCTGTCAGCACAGAGCCCGACGCGGGGCTCGAACTCACAGACCGAGAGATCTTAACCCGAGCCAAAGCCGGATGCTCAACCGACTGAGCCACCCAGGCGCCCCTAGTGAACTTTAAGTACATCCTTAAACTTTCCCCGAGAGCTTATGAGCTATAGTTACATTATGTGGCCTGGAGGAAAAAAGTCTGGTTTTCAGTTGTGCTGGATTCTAAAGCCTGACGGCCAAAGCGAATGTGTATAATCAATGCTAAAGCTTCCTCCTAACTTTGGGACGCTGTTCAGCCGACAGACCGATTGCTTGTGTTTCTGCACAGCCCATGCGGCTCATTTCCACTTTACGTCTGAGGAGACTAAGGAGGCGGCAGTCGCTGGGGTCCCCAAGGCGTGGGCCCTCTCCGTTGACCCTGGCAGTGTTCTAGCTGTGTGGCGAGTCCCCTCCCACACACCTGTTCTCGGATGGCTGCACCCAGCGTCACAGAGCACGCAGTCAGCTCGCACGTCAGCAGCGTGCACGAGGGTGCCCTGGGCTCTGCACTGAGGCCGTGGCGGCCGGCTTCCGGCACCTTCACCCTGGTGCCTGTCCAGGCCCTAGGGCTTTCCTTGCATAGCTGGAGGAAGTGAAGGAAGCGTGTCTCAGTCCCCTTTTCAAGGTGGCCCCAGAGTTGCGGCTCATGAACCCCTTCCCGCTCCCAGGTAGGGTTCTAGAAGCCCTGGGAGGGCCCGCAGAGTCTGAGAGCGGAATAAGAACATTTCCCGTGACTGCAGGATGAGACGGCTTGGGAGACCGAATTCCACGCTGTGCTTGAATCCCAGGAAAGCCTGGAAGCTCGGGACACGTACACACAGAGCCGGGCTTCCCTGTAGCAGCTCAAGGCTCTGCAAGGGACGCAGTCTCCCTCCTCCCCCGCCAGCTCCTGCTCTCAGCCCTTCTGTTCCAGCGGGTACTCCTCATGTCCCCGTACCTCGAGGGTCATCACGCGGGGTCCTCCGGGTGCTTAAATGGGGAGGAGCCACGAGAGCCTTAGAGCCCCCAGATGCCACTGGAATTGGGGTGCAAGGTGTTGGGGGACGGGGTGTGGCAGCACCTCTGCCCCCACCCCCAGCCTCGCTGCAGGAAGGTGAGGTTGGCCAGGGCGCAGGGCATTTGGGAGCCTCTCTGCCGAGGCCTGCCTCCTCCCTCCTCGTCCTCCTCACGTCCCCGCGCAGGACTTCTCTTTACAGTTGTCCTCAGCCTCAGACCGCAGCTGAGCGGGGCTGTCCCTGAGCTCCCGCCGCACCTTGGGATGACGCATCCGTCACGGCCTGGACCGTCTGATGCCCCGAGCAGGAGGCCTGTCGCGGTGTCAGCCCAGAACCTCAGCCAGGGTGCATCTGGCTCTTCCCCCGCCGCCCTCTGTGTCCTGCTCAGTGGACTCTGCTTCTGCTCTGTGGCCCGCTGTGGGACCGGAGCCCGTCGGGGCTGTCGCCGTGGCGTAGTGACCCCACCGTACAGGATCCTGCTTTCCCCCCGGACCGTTCACCTGCTCCCCAGCCTGGCCAGGCCCATGCTGCGGGGACAGGGCTAGTGGGGGAGAAGCGTCCCCCCGCCACCCGTGCGCCCCTGCGGCCAGCCCTGGGCTGGGGGCCTCTGTGGCTGTGGGGACCCCACTGGGAGACCCAGGGCGTGCGGGCCGTTTGTTAGGAGGCCTGGGGTCAGGCCCGTGCCGCTCTGTGTGCGTAGCATCTCCCCTGCTGTACGCGACACCGTGGCGACGGAGGGCCGTCGTGTCTGCGGTAAAATAAACCATGAACGCGGAACTTCGAAGGGTTCAGCCTTTGAGAATTATTCTAAGGCCACTGTGGCGATGAGTGGAGGCTTCTGACCGTCTCCGTCATCGGAGGGCGCCTCACTTTAAAACCTAGCATCTCAGGGGGCCTGGGGGGCTCAGTGGAGCGTGCGACCCTTCATCTCGGGGTTGAGTTAGAGCCCCATGCCGGTTGTAGAGATTACTAAACAAATAGAATCTTTAGACAAACGAAACAGGGTCAGTAAAGCTCCGTCTGTGGGGTTCCCAGCCAGGGCAGGGGGCCCCTGGGGGCCAGGAGCCTGGATCTCATCCCGTGCCTGGCTGGATCAGCTCTCCCCTGCCCTGCCCCCGACCCTGCAGGGGCCTCGGGAGCAGAGGGGGAGCCTGGCTGGGGGAGCGACAGGGGTTTCCAGCAACAGAACCAGGGCCACCTTCCAGCAGCAGTGGGCAGGGTTTGGGTTTGGGGGCTCCTTCATTACCTTCCTTCCTCTCTCCCTCTGCCTGCCTCCCCCCTTTCTTCCTTCCTTTAAAACGTTTGCTATTTATTCTGAAAGCTGTCAAACACAGAAGGGATGACAGAAAACAGAGGTCCTTCTCACACTTGAGCAAGTGCCTGTGCGCCCCCGTCCCCCACCAGGGACATGCTGATTCTCCCCCAAGAGCGTCTGGGTGGGGTGATTCTGCATCTCTAACTGTTCCCAGGTGTGCTGAGGGGTGGGGGACACGCTGTGACAGGTCCCACCAGCCAGCCCCAGCACTTGTCAACTCACAGCCATTTAGACCCCGCCCACACCCCCCCCCCCCCCAGCTCATCTCCTTATTAGAAGGCAAGGCCTAGGGAGAGCTTATCATTTCTTCTTAAACGCTTTAGTATGTTTATGTTTCACAACAAAGACACAGTGGGGTGCAAGAGGAGGCTTGGGGCCCAGAGCTCCGCCTTTTCTGGAGCCCTCCCCCCCCCCACCCCCCGGGGGGCGGGAGCTGAGGGCTTGGTACCCTTTTCCTGTTGCCTCCTGTAGGAAGGGAAGAGGGCAGGCCAGGACCCAGGAGGAAGGGCCTGCTGCTGCCCTAGCAGGTCCCAGAAGGAGCTTGGTCCCAGGCCAATCGGGGGGGGGGGCATCCGAGGAGCTCCCCGGGAGCTGAGGGTGATCGAACAGACCCCTCGCCCCTCGCTGGGCAGTGTGTGAACTCCCGTTTTCCAAGCTTGCTGTTTTGAAGCCCTGTGCCGTTTCTACCTCTCCACCTTGCCACTCCTTCCCCCGTCACCATACCCCCCCGGGCCTGGCTTTCTCCTCCGGAGACTGGGGACCCACCCTGCAGCCTGAAGGCCCTGCTCTGGCTGTGTCTGAAGGTGTTACCAGGTTGGGTGGCCCTGGCTGGCGACCACCAGTAGCCGAGGTCCCCACAAGTGGAGAGCAGAAGTGAAAGTAAGCGTTTGGAAACTCATGCAGTCAGACGTGGCTGTGAGTTTGTATTTCACAAAAGCGTGGGTGGTGATGGGTTTGTCCTGAACCACAGAAGCATTGGCCTGAGGCCCACGGAGCCCTAGACCTGTTGCCTGGAGGGGGGCAGGTGGGAGGCAGCACTGAGCCTCACAGGAGAGGTTGGAGGGGAATGAATTCTCGTTTCCTTATCATTGTGGCGGACCATAGCTGTTTTGTGTTTTGTGTTCATTTAATGACTTGATCATATCACATATTTTCTCTGGAGACTTTGCGCTGATCGTTTGAGTGATCATGGTCTCTTGGGCTGTGGGTCAGGCTCTTGCGTGTTCTTGGAAATGTCAGCGTTTTTAGGATGAATCATGTTGTCAAAACCCTACGATTTTTCGTTCAGGCATCTCAGGCCAGGGTCAGGGTTGTGATGTTGATTGCAGTTCTGTGCTCACAAAGTTGGCTGTGCCGAGGTTTTGGACTACTTTAAATGTTGGCCCGTATGTCTGTGGGTTTTTAATTAGCCGATTCCCAGAAGCAAGCATGGCTGTGACCACTTCCTGTGCCATGGACATCTTGCTTCCCACGTACGAGTCCCACGAGGATCCTGGGAGATGGAGCCGTGCCCACGGCGGCCATTGCCAGGACGTGAGATTGTACCGAATTACGTATTTACCTCCTTTCTAACTTCTAAACCGAGGTAGACTGAAGGGTGCCTGGGTGTCTCAGTCGGTTGAGTGTCCGACTTCTGATTTTGGCTCAGGTCGTGAGCTCATGGTCGTGAGATCAAACCCGGCATCGGGCTCTGCACTGAGTGTGGAGGCTGCTTGGAATTCTCTCTCTCCCTCTCTCTGCCCCTTCCCTGCTTGCTCTCTCTTTCTCTCAAAATAAATAAAAAGTTAAAAAAAAAAAAGAATACTATTTTTAAAATGTAGATTGACTACAGTCGCTGTGTCTTTGAGGTTGGCCGGGGGGGGGGGGGGGGGGGGCGTCCTCAAGCAAGAGGAATTTACTGCATAACTTGGTTCATTCAAATGCGTCCCTGTCATCCCAAGCCCAGGTCCCTCAAGTTGGGGGCTGGTGGCTTTCAGCCCCATTATGCTCACGGCTGGGACGGACTTCCTGGGCTGGACATGAGGGCCCCCACGGGTGGGTGGGCCATGACAGGAGCCTTTTCCTGGGTGGGGGGAGGGCCCCAGGACTAGCCGCTGTGGTCTGATGGGATATTGTACCGGAGGCCTGTCCATCCGGCAGGGCGGCCACTCCAGGCATCGGGTCTGTCCACGTAGATGGGCTCTTCAGGGATCTTCGGCCCGGTCCCAAGCAGAGCTGGACCGAAGGTGGGCGGGATGGGGGTGCGCGACCCCTCGGGTCAGAGACACAAGCACCGTGAGAGTAGGAGTCATCTGAGACCCCACCTCCCCGTCCTCGTTATCTGTCGCCTCGTAGCAAATACTCACACACCTGAAATAGCACACGTGTCTCATCTCAGTGTCTCGGGTCAGAAGCCATAAGCGGAGAACTCTTGATTGCAGCTCAGGTCCTGATCTCACAGTTCGTGAGCTCAAGCCCCACGTCGTCTCCGCACTGACCGTGTGTGGAGCCTGCTTCTGATTCTCTCTCTCCCTCTCCCTGGCCCTCCCGCGCCACACTCGCTATCTCTAAAATAAATCAACCTAAAAAAAAAAAAAAAAAAAAAGAAGTCCGGGCACAGCTTACTGGGTCCCGCGCTCAGGGCCTCACAGGCTGCAGTCATTTCTGGAGCCTGAGGTCCTCTCGAGCTCACGTGGCTGTGGGCAGAATCTAGCTCCTTGGTGTTGCAAAACCAAGCTTCCCGTTTTCCTACTGGTTGTCAGCCAGCTGGGGGTCCCTCTCGGCTCTTAGAGCTCACCTGCAGGTCCTTGTCCTGTGACCCCTCCCGGGCCCTGTCACACATGCCAGCTTGAGAGTCCGTCTGACTTCCAGTCCCTCTTTTCAACTTTTTTTTTTTTTTTTTACCATTTTATTTATTTTTGAAAGAGAGAGAGCATGAGCGGGGAAGGGGCAGAGAGAGAGGGAGACACAGAATGTGAAGCAGGCTCCAGGCTCCGAGCTGTCAGCACAGAGCCCGACGCGGGGCTCGAACTCACAGACCGCGAGATCATGACCTGAGCCGAAGTCGGACACCCAACCTACTGAGCCCCCCAGGCACCCCCGCCCCAGTCCCTCTTTTAAAGGTCTCATCTGATTAGGCGAGGCCCACCCAGGATAATCTATCTTTTGATTAACTCTTGAGTCAGCTGATAAGGAACCTTAATTACTTTTGCATTTCTCTTTGCCATGTGATGTAACCCGGTCACAGGACGGGCGTCTGTCACTCTTGCAGTGTGGCTCACTCTCAAGGGGAGAGGATTATGTGGGAGTCTCAGGGACCCCCGAGGATTGGGCCTGCCATACTCCTCTCGGCCTGTGTGCCCCTGCAGCCCTCTTCCCTCTGTCCCCTTTCTTGCTTCTCACATTCCCACTCTGCCCCTCCCCTTCTCCCTCCCCCATGACCTCCCTTCTCTTTTCCTCCATCCCCTCCCCTGTTCCTCCCACCCGAGCTGAGGCCATAGCTGTCTGGTCTGTGCCAGCTTAGACAGGGAGCCAGCAGGCAGGGAGCCCACGCCTCCCCCCAGGAAAACAGGGAGGCAGGCTGCACTCAGTGTGAACCTCGCCCTCTTGCTGGCCCGACCCTGGGCTACAGCATCACAGCATGGCCGGATATCTGTCAAGTGAACCCCCCACCCCTCCCCTTGAGCTTTGCCGGATCTTTTTATAGACCCTGAGCGCCCCTTCACACGGTGTAATGTGATTTACAGAATTGAAAATGGCCCCGAGGTATCAAAGTTCTGAGGCTGCTGTGATTTTTGATGCCCCTGACTCGAGGGACCTGGGCTGGGACTGATAAAGGAACCATGCGAATGAACCAAGTTAGAATAGATTCCTTATGAGGACACACACCGGCCGACCTCCGACAGATCAGCGGTGGTCAGTTTTCAACTTAGACAAGCACTTGGACAGAAGATGCATTTGTAATTCAGAACAAGTGTGGCGGGGGGGGGGGGGGGGGACACCGCCCCCGACGTGAGTCTGGTCCTTTGAGAGAAGCTGGACAATGACCCTTGGGTCCCCTCCTGCTTGCTGGCCCCACACCATACCAGAAGTACTTGGCCGTGTGTCCCGGCCCTGCTTTAAGGTCTGAAACTGTATCTACAGAACTGTTGGTGGAAGAATTACAAGTGTATCCCCCCCAAATTAAGTGGAAAGAAGGTGGGTTGTGTTTGGCCCCAAAAAGCCTGCATGGTGCACCTGCACCAGTTACCTGACTAGCCATCCACTGTATCAGCTGACGTGCATAAACGTGACATTTGTAAACTTGGGAAGCGGTGTTCAAGTGGCAGGTTCCATGGCGGTGGGCAGCCCATCAGCCAGAAACACTCTGCCACCATCTTGGTTCTCTTGATAAAAAAGATGGGCTTCCCAGCACTGCAGGCAGCCACGGGGAGCTGAGGCCAGCAGGGTGTCCCGAGAGCTGACCAGACGGGACTTCTGGAAAGCAGCAGTCCCGAGTCCCAGCCCCTGGAGACCGGTCTGGCAGCCTCTCCAGGCCTCCGCTTCCTGCTCTGTAAAGGGAGGGGTTGAGCCGGTGGCCTGTGGCCATGCCCAGCTCTAATGTTTGCTTCCTGCAATGGTGTGTCAGAGCTCCAGAGGAAGGCACACTGCCCAGCCCTGCAGCTTACGCGCTGTGCGACCTTGGTTAAGTTACCCTCTCTGTGCCAGTTTCCTCATCTGTAAACCGGGGATGGTAACAGTATCTACCTAACGGCACTGTTGCAAGGAGCATATGGCATGGCACGTAAAGCCCTTAGAACAGCATCCACTCGGCGTTTAGCAAGGGCTCCGTAAATGGTAGGCATCCTTGTTACTGTAACTGTTGCTGCTGTCCCTCCCGATGACCCTTAACTCTTGTCAGTTTGCAGTGTGTTCCTGTATGTTTATTAAGCCCTGAACAAAGTCTCTTGCAACATCCTCGTCGTTAACGGTGGGAAGGAGGCGAGGCGCTGGTCTGTCTTCTGATAAAACTCGTGTCTGTTTCAGGCGGAGGCGAGGCTGGCTGCGAAGCGTGCGGCCCGCGCGGAGGCCCGAGAGATCCGAATGAAGGAGCTGGAGCGACAGCAGAAGGAGGTAACGCGGCTCGATTATTTATTTTAGGGAGGGTGTGCAAACACAGGCACCTGTCCCGTTGACAGTGCCCGCGATTGGAATGCACTGTGCCTGTGACTTTGTTCAAGGTCAGGCCGGGGAGCGCGCATAGCACGGATACCAGACGTGCCTGTCCCGGGCCTCGATGTGCTGGATCCCAAGACGGCCCCCCGCACGGCCACTTGCCTGCAGACGTCTCCCAGCCCAGGCTTCCGGCCGAAAGGGGCCGAGAGTCGCTGGCTCTGAACTTCGAGGTCCAGCCGTCGAGCTAGAATCTCGAGCCTCTGAATTAAAATGTGAAGGAACGGGTTATTGTTTTTTTAAACTAGGCAAACTGTTTGTTGAAAAATACTTCCCCTGTGGTTTTTACGCGTTTTAATCGGTTTCGTGATGACTGAGGCCCACAGGCGGGGGAAATAACCAGGGAAGTGGACGGTAACGTCCCACCCCGGGAGCGTGGACAGTAATCTGTTTACACACCTGTTAATGCTGTTTGCCACTTATTTTCATAACCTTGGGCTGGAGCCTGAGCCGTGTGGGCAGGATGAGGACTCTTGAACTCAGAGCAGAGAGCTTTCCCCTGAGCTTGAGGTCAACACAGAAGAAGCAACTCCCCGTCCACCTGACCTGTGTCCTCTACGGGTCACACCCTGCGGGGACATCCACACCGGGCACCGCTTGAGGGCTTTGAGTGTATCGTGTCGCGGGGAGGTGGCCGGGCGCTTTGCCCAGGGCTGATTGCACACAGCCAGCATTTCGAAGTTGAGCCAGTGTCTTAAAGCCTGTGAGATTTCAGATAAAAATCCTGGATTTCCAGTTTCTCCTAAAATCACTGCAGATTCCGCCACACAGCCTCGCGTCCCCTGTAGCGTGAGACCCGGCCACCAGCCCCGGGTGTCCTTTGTCATTTCCCTGCCTGCAGGGTGTGCAGCCCGCGCGGTAGAGCTACAGAAGCAGGGAAGGGGCACAGCCACGTTTGGATTTGGGAAGAAATCTCTTCCGTGGGGTTTGAAGGCGACTAGACCAGGCCATGAATGTTACTTAGGAGAATCCGACCACAGGCCGGACGTCCCCGCAGTGATGGGGACAGGCGGGAACGTGGACCCCCCCCCCCCCGGAAGGGCCACACCACACCAGCAGTTCCTGGGAGTGACCCAAGCAGATGAGGGTCAGTCACACTTCTGCGGTAGCTTAGCCCTTGTCCTGTGTTTACGCCGTGAATGAAGACGGAACAAATATTTGAAAGTAAATCACCACGTTCTCTCTCCTCGTTAGAAATAACAAACACAGTTGTGGGCCTGCCTCTAGAATTGACTTTGGTTTTTTGTCCTTTTTTTCTCTTAATTTATGCAGAGCACGGGTTTGGCCCCTTCTCAGTGCCTTCCCCCAAGAATCACATGTGTCATTTTCAAACTGGATATAGGCGCTCTTGAATTTTCATGTTAATTATCCGGCCTCGGCTGTTCAGCTGATGGCTGACGTGAAGCCCCCTCCCCTCCCGTTGTGTCAGGGGCGAGCTTCGGCTCGGACCGGGATGGGGACCCGACTGATCCCCGCCTGTGAACCCCAGGGTACCGGTCACACCAGGAGTGACTATGGGAAGCCATTCAAAGAAGCATTTTCAGGAACATCTCTGGAGAGAAGCGTTTGAACGAGA
This sequence comes from Panthera tigris, assembly GCF_018350195.1. Taxonomy (NCBI): domain Eukaryota; kingdom Metazoa; phylum Chordata; class Mammalia; order Carnivora; family Felidae; genus Panthera; species Panthera tigris. The sequence continues at coordinate 216,640,593 of NC_056667.1, forward strand.
GGCAGAGATGAAGTATAGGTGTTGCTGGTAGACTTTGTCACACACCTGAGACAGTGTCACCTGTGCTGTAGGACCCACCCAGACGCCAGGCACCTTCTGTGCACTCAGATGCCGGGATCAGTTGTAACCAGAGGCCGCCTAATGGAAACGTTCTCTTAGCCTGCACTGGTTTTTAAAAATTAGGTATTTTTCCTTTTTCAAATGCTTTTCTCTTAAAATTTGTTTTTAACGTTTATTCATTTTTGAGAGACAGAGCAAGCAGGGGAGGGGCAGACACAGAGAGGAGACACAGAATCCGAGGCAGGCTCCAGGCTCTGAGCTGTCAGCACAGAGCCCGACGCGGGGCTCAAACCCACCAACTACGAGATCATGACCTGAGCCGAAGTCGGATGCTCAACCGACTGAGCCCCCCCAGGCGCCCCCTCCAATGCTTTTTTCAAATTGCTGGGTATCAGTTGCTCTTTAGAATGTTTCTGTTCGTTCAGTGGATATTTGCAAGCCCATTGTGTGCAGGACGCTGTTGCCCCCGACCTGGCTTCAGAAAGGAATGGGGCAGTGGGGGCAGTAAGGTGTTAGTGCCAAGGGCCACCAGCATGGCCAGGAGCTGCGCCAGCGCCTGGGGCGACGGCTGCCTCGCTGCCCGGGGCCAACGGCCCTGACCTCTCGCCCTGTCGCCTTCTCAGGGCTCATTTGGTTTTAATCAGCTCCCTTGGTTGTCCCGCGGCCCCTAGTCATTGTATTAAGGTCATAAAAGACCTGTAAGAACAACTTCCCTTTCACCTCCGCCCGGTTTGGCCACAGTTGGTGGCATCTTGGTGCTGTCGGTGTTTCGGGTGGCTCGTGGCTGCCTCTGAGCCCCATTGCTGGAGCGGACGCAGCAGGCTGGGGAAGGAGACGGCTGTGACGCCTGGGTTTCCAGGAGGGCGTCAGTGATCATTTTGTCACTGTCCTCGAGGGTAGAAGATTAGCGTTCGCTAAGAATAAGATGGGAGATTTCTACAGAGCCAAGGCGAGACGGAATCATGCAGCGTGTACCTTCCCATCTGCCTTCCAGATTCCACGTGTAGATAAAGTGTGTCCTCTCCTGAATTGATTTAAATACAAGCCGGCTAACATATGTGGCCTGTCAGCCACAAAGTCCTCTGGCAGAAGTTCTTGATTTAGCAAATGAAAGTTAAAAAGAGTTGAGGCCCAAAAGCCGCTCTCTGAGCGGCCTCCTTAGAAGCCTCCCTCAGGCTGGGGGTGGCCCTCGCAGCAGCCGTGCGAGGCCAAGGCCCCCACGGTGCACAAGGACACGGGAGCCCGGTCCCGGCCACAGGGCGTTGGAAGCCGGGCCTGTGCGCGGGCACTGCCCAGCTCCTGTGCGGCTCGGGCCGTCCTCAGCGTTCAGTGCCCACTGAGGAGCTCGGCTTTGCAAAGGAAGCCTGGTTAAAACCAGGGATCTGATCACAAAGGCCACAGTCGGCCTCCTGGGTCTTACGCACAGGTATCGTTCCATTAGTACCCGCGTTGGAGTTTTGAAATTCTCCATTTTAACAAGATGTGACAGCTTTGTAATGATTCAGGTCCAATGGAACGTCTCACCGGGAAGCAGGTGGTCATTTGGGTCCTGTCGGTATTCACACAGTCGCACAGCAGAGGCACATTCAGGCCTGGGAGCGGGTTCCCCCGAGTGTGGGTTTGAGTTGTGAGAAGACCAGCGGGAAAGCTTGGCTTTACTTGTGAGAAAGTGCCTCAGGTGGACACGAGCTTCTTAATTTCCCTTCCCAGCGTGACCTCACCCTCCTCCCCGTGCGGCCTCACCCTCCTCCCCGTGCGACCTCACCCTCCTCCCCGTGCGGCCTCACCCTCCTCCCCGTGCGACCTCACCCTCCTCCCCGTGCGGCCTCACCCTCCTCCCCGTGTGACCTCACCCTCCTCCCCGTGTGACTTCACCCTCCTCCCTGTGTGACCTTACCCTCCTCCCTATATGGTCTCACAGACATCACTTGCCTGTGCTCACCCTCCTATCTATGTGTTCTTACCCTCCTCCCCATGTGATCTCACCCACCTCCCCTGTGACCTCACCCTCCTCCCCATGGGGCCTCACTCTCCTCCCTGTATGACCTTACCCTCCTCCCTATATGGTCTCACAGACATCACTTGCCTGTGCTCACCCTCCTATCTATGTGTTCTTACCCTCCTCCCCATGTGATCTCACCCACCTCCCCTGTGACCTCACCCTCCTCCCCATGGGGCCTCACTCTCCTCCCCGTGTGATCTCACCTTCCTCCCTATATGGTCTCACAGACATCACTTGCCTGTGCTCACTCTCCTTTCTGTGTGTTCTTACCCTCCTCCCCATGTGATCTCACCCACCTCCCCTGTGACCTCACCCTCCTCCCCATGGGGCCTCACTCTCCTCCCTGTATGACCTTACCCTCCTCCCTGTATGGTCTCACAGACATCACTTGCCTGTGCTCACCCTCCTTTCTCTGTGTTCTTACCCTCCTCCCCGTGTGACCTCACCCTCCTTCCTGTGTGATCTCAGCCTCCTCCCCGTGTGATTTCACCCTCCTCCCTGTGTGGCCTCACCCTCCTCCCCGTGTGATCTCACAGACATCACTCACCTGTGCTCCCCCTCCTCCCTATGTGATCTCACAGACACAGTGATTGAGTGAAGGCACCTCAACAATTCCTTTTCTGCTGAACTCAGACTCTTATTTGGGATCAGTCACAGGCCTGATGACCAGCTACCACAATGTGAATTATCCGTGTGTCAGGGAGGAAACGAGAAGCTAACCCTGGTCCACGCAGCCGGGGGGGGGGGGGGGGACACTGAATGAAGGAGGGGCACGTGGGGGTGGGCAGAACACAGAGACAGCCAGGTCAAGGAAGGGGTGAAGCGTGGAGGGAGGCCCCCCGGTCTGTCCTGTGGTTTATACTGATGTGGTTGGCTCAGTAGCAGCACTGACCCATCCAAATGACAATTATGCGGGCAGAAGCGTAAGGTATTTGAACTAGGAGAGCACTGGTGTTTAAAGTTTGCTTTCTCAAAAAGGGTAGTTGAAAGGTTTAAACTGAAATAGATGTGTACTTTCTTGCTAGTCAAAGAGAACTGGGGTAGGGCAGAAGGGACGAGCAGGGACATCCTGGGAGCCCCTGGTCCGGGGCAGTGCACACACACCTGGGTAGTGTCACAGTGTGTGAGGGGATCTCCCCGAGTTTTATGTACAGGTGAGGAAAATGGACAGTTTCCCCCACAGCCATGGTGGTTGAGCTAAGATTCATGTGTAGATCTGAGCGCTGCAAAGTCGTGGTCCTCCGCGTGTGCTCTCTACCTCAAGATCAGCTAGATGGTTAACGATAAAAACAAAAACAAAGGGCGGTGTCCGTGGGATGAAAGTTGTCCGTGAGCTGGCTGGCACCACAGCAAAGGGGGAAGAGAAGATGTACGCAATCTGGTCATTTCACAAGTAGAGGCAAACCTTGGAAGTCATTTTTTCGTCGGTGGGGACTTAGAAGCCCAGTATAATAAACGGAGTAGGCAACTTTGTTCGAGTTTTACAGACAACACAGAAGCAGTAGCTGTTCTGGATTTGAGCCAGATCCTGGGGCGGGGGACGGGACACGTGCGTGTGCATGCGTGAGCGTTTGCGTGCACCTCTGGAGGGAAAGACGAGGCAAGCTAGCGGAGTCTGGGGATTTCGGAAGGTATACGGACAGCACTTCCCTAGCCCGCCCTTTGCGTATCACATCTCTGGGCCGGACTATTCTTAGAACGCGCTAACACAATTTGAGGTTATACAATCTGATAGCCCGGGGTACTGGCATTTTAAGTTGTTGGTTGAGTGGAAATGAATATGCTTTGGAAGGCCAGCGTTCAACTAGGAAGGTTGATATTTTGGTGTAAGAAATTGGGAAGCATGATCCCCGAGCCATGTATCTCTACACAGGTGTTTCTGAGCTGGGCCAGAAAGGGTTTCCTTGAGAGGGAGCGCAGATCCACTGAAGGTGGACAGAGCCTGTGAGTCCCTGGAGGAGGAGGAGGAGGAGGAGGAAAAGGAGAAGGAGAAGTGACCGTCCCTGGGGGCCAGGAGAGCGGGAAGCTGGTGCCAGAGGTTGGGAGTTCCGGAGGCAGGCTGTGTTTGGAGCCACACGGGGGCCTCGGAGCTAGCTGGGATTTACCGGGACCACCCCACCGAGGCCAGCCCAGCCCCCTTCCCACCCCCCCCCGCCCCATAGCAGAGCCCCTACACCCACCCATCACAGTTCTTTGCCCTGCAGATGGTGAGAGACTGTGGCCCCTGTTCACTGTGCCGGGGGCTGTTTAGAAGGGTGCTGAGGTCCTTTCTAATGGATTCATCAGGGGAGAATAAGATGTGGAGAGTCTTTGGGAACTCCTAGGGAACCTTCTATTTCACACAAGGACCCCCGCTAAGAGAAGACAGATGGTGAGACGTGACCCCCCCTGGTGTGATGTTCTCTTGCCAGTGACTTTCATGGAGAGTGCTGTGCTCCACGTGGTCATAACGTTGAGTATGTTCATCCTCGCTCCCCCACGAACGCCTAGAAGCGCCTTGAATGAAGCCTGACTTGGCCGATGTTTTGTTCCGTGAATGAATGAGCGAGCAAATGAGTGAATGAAGCGGGTTATCTCCGCCTCACCTAGTGATTGGGACACCCCGAGGAGAGACACCTGCAGCAAATGAATATGTCCATGCGTCATAATAGGCTTTTTAAAATGTGTATTTCAGTTCTCTTCTAGTGACCGCTCGGTTGAGGGCTAACTTTCCTGGCACTCTGTTTCTGTCCGCATGAATCAGGACAGGAAAGCGTCTTTCTTCGTGTCTGTGAATTTGACCGGTTGACTTTATAATCCGGTTTCTGTGCTTTCTAGTTCAACTTTCATCGCTGTGCAAAGAAATTTCGAATCGAAGACGAAATGCTCTTCCCCACTGATGGTGACGGGTTCTGCAGACTCGCGCATGGGAATGATAACCGGATCCGCGTAGGGGTCCGTGTGTGCGCCCGGGTCTCCCCATTGTACCTAAAACAGAATGTAAATGAGTCAGGAAATTAAGAATTCTTTCAATGAGACTTCGAACATTTTTCAATTCGTATTTTACCAGTATTCAGCGTTCCCCCCACCCCCCCACCCCAGTATGACTTTTATTCACGTTTCCAGGTACTTACAGAACCTTTCTTTCTGATGTTTCTCCTTTTGTAATTGGATTTCCTATTTCTTTTCCCGTTTCTTTTGCCCTTCTCTGTAGATCTATCAGGTTCAAAAGGTAGGCTCTTTCTTCTTTGTTTTCTCAATTGCATGTGCTAGTTTTTTCCTTGCCAAGGGCCTGGTCACCTTTCAGAAATAATGCCCTTCGTTGAAATAGAAGTTGTTACTGCTTCTTTTTTTACTGCTTTGTTGATGAATTGGTTTGATCAAAATGCCAAAGTTGCTACTTACACCCCCTTAAAAAGCCACCATTAGACACACGTCTGTTCACAGAAGGCTTTCCTCGTCTCTGCTTTTCTCAAATTAGAAAATTACTTATTTGAAAAAAAAAAAATTCCAAGGCAAAGTAAAATCACATTTCAGGATGTGGGAAACCTTTGAAATCAGCTGTTTAAGGAGAGATTATCCTTCCATATAATTTTATTAGAAAAAAAATTTAAATATCAATGCAGATTTCCGTACACTAAAAGAGTATTAAATATTGATTTAAAAATCGGAGCCAAAAAGAAAATGATACAACAGTAAAATCCAAGAGCTTAAAATATACCTGCCGTCCACCCCTAACATTCAGGATAGTAACGTGCCTCTCTGTTCCCTAGCCCTTCATAAAACCAGCTGAAGGTTAGAGGTAAATACACTAGCAGGCCAGGCGCAGAGAGTACAGTAGGAAGCAACCAGGTAAGGGGCTCCTGATTCAGCGATGATGATGGAGTGAGTGGGAATTCAGAGTGTATATACTGGAGCCTTTCCTATAAATGTACCTAGTTTGTTACGACAATCATAATAGCTGCTTTTCATAAATGTATTTAGTCTATAGATGAAGAACGGTATCTTTTAGAGCAGCTAAGAAAATCAAAATAAGATGACTGTTTCAGAGGTTAGAACAAGCCCTTTTAAACACAGTCCATTTAAAAAGTCCTCCCATGGGGTCCTTTGCTATGATATCAGACTGCCTTTGTGTCCTGCTCCCCACCCCCACTCTGCATAACTATTACCTGGTGGAAAGAAAGCAGGTGAGTAATTGCAATGGATGTTGAAACTAGATCCAAACACACCTACAGAGTCTCCGTAGGAATTTAACACCTAAAAGGCAAGGGGGAACCCTCACTGTAACAAATTGCCCAGAACAGAGGAATCCACCTGCTAATTTCCACTCTGGTTCATTCCTTTCTAGTTCTAGATCACTTTTATCTTCTCAGCAACACCAGGGACAGGGTGTTAGAACTTTGTCAGAATGTTAATTTGTACACAAAGTAAAACTAGAAAGGAGTTCAGGAAGTCCCCGCTCCAAAAGCGGATGTACATTTTTGTAATAAAGACGTGCCCGGGGAGGGAAAGCTTTCCTTATTACCATTTGAGAAGAGGAAAAGGAGGCAGTAAACATCTCTCAGCCCATCTGGCTGTTGTGTGCGACAGTTTCTCTTCTCCTGAATCAAAGCTATTTCTGAAAGTCAAGCCCGTTTTGTAAGTGTGGCTGTTGCTTCCTGCGCATGACTCATTGGCTAATCATAGTAGTTTACATTTGAAACATTGTATGCTTTCTGCACGCTGCTGTGCTGGCCTGCTCACTAACATCAGAACTGCTAGCTGGGGGCGCCTAGCTCTTTCTGGGGGTGTTCTCCCTCCGTGAAGTGACATGGAAATGTAGCCACAGTCATAGAGCTACTTGTAAGGCCACCGTGATCATCACAACAGACAGCAGTAGATGGTATTGCTGATACAGGCACAGAACGGGCAGAAGAAAATAGGGAGACTGATAATACAAGCTTCTTTTGGAATTTAGACAATTTTTGTGAACCGATGTAGGCTCCCCCCCTTTTTTAAAAAAATACACTTTTTCCATCTTGTAATTAAGCCAGGAGATGACGAGGTTAGGTGGCATCTCATTTCACGTGTGAGAAACACGGAATTTGGCAGTGAGAGTGGAGCGAGCGTGAACGCACGATAGCCTGACGCTGTGGCTCGGCTGGGAAACTGAGCTCGACACATCAAAGTGAGGAAAGTGACTAACAGGAAGAGACCCGGCTCGGGTAGGTTTGATATTGCAGTTCTGCCCCCGGGCGGAATGCTCGAGCCTGCTTCAGCTCTCCCTCCAGCGGCTTCCTCTTCCAGACCGCCCCGTCTTGAGGAGAAAGGGCCAAGACCGTCGCAGAGCCTTCTACTGGAAGTCTGGCCACCCCTCAAGATCCACTGAAACTAAGCCAAACTTAGCAGCGTGTTTCGGCGATTGGAAAACAATTTCAAAACCCGTCTTCTACTTTCAGCATTGGATTTTTTTTTTCCTTTTTCTGATTATAAGGTTTTCACGTATGAAGAGGAAAACCACGTGTTGTGTGGTATGGGGGTTTGGCCAGGTATTGCTCGCTTTTCCTGTTGGAATGGAGGGAAAAGTGAGGAGAAAGGCAGAACCCCATTATCTGAGACTGTACGTGGGCTCCACCTATCTTTGGAATTACTATATTTAGTAATGGTAACGGCCATTCTGAGTCCGCTCTCCTAATTTTAACTTGACCCGCTGTGGCTGAGACAAGCAAGCTAAACCCTGCAGACATTGGCTAAAGAAAATGCCGAACATATAAGCTGCTCATGTAAATTTTTTTTTTTTTTTCCCTGCACCAAGCCCTCTTAGCTAAGTCATCTTTCCATCGGTGACGTGCTATAAAGACATCCAAAGAACGTAAATTCTCCTGGGCCTAAATTTAGCGTGGACACCAGATAGCTGGAGGCCTAGGGGTCAGCACACATTCTCTCCCCCCTCCCCCACACCGAGGAAGCTTGTCTCATTCTGCCGTAGCAACAGCATGAGTTCTTTCGCTCTGCAGGCTCCAACAGCCTTCCCCGAGGGCTGCTGGGCTGAGTTTCAGTTCCCGGTCCAGAGTGCCTCGCCCTGGCCCTGTTGGCTTGCCTGGGAGGGGTGGGGCGAGGAGGGCGAGGGGTCTCAGCACAGGCTCACGCACTGTGCAGAAGGCTCGGGAGCGCTCCCCCTGCGGAGCCGCGACCTTGGTCTCTGCTGCTTTGCCCCAGCATGTTACCCTCAGCGTGTGGCTTGGGCAGCGGTTTGGAAATGCATGTCAGAGCAGTTTCTTGTGTGGTTACCGTTTCACTTCTCGCCTAATTTTCTTTCCCTTCTGTCCATAGAAATATTATGGGCTGGACACAAAATGGGGTGACATCGAACAGTGGATGGTAGGCCTTGAATACAATTTTAAGAACTTTAAGTGGCTTATAATTTTACTCTTTAAAAAAAATTTTTTTAATTGTTTTTGACAGAGAGAGAGAGAGAGAGAGATCAAACATGAGTGGGGGAGGGGCAGAGAGAGAGGGAGACACAGAATCCGAAACAGGCTCCAGGCTGTGTGAGCTGTCCACACAGAGCCTGATGCAGGCCTCGAACCCGCAAACCCTGAGCTCATGACCTGAGCCAAAGTTGGACGCTCAACCCACTGAGCCACCCAGGCGCCCCGGTTTATAATTTTATTCTTATTCACTTTGATTATGGCAATAGATTCCTGCCCTGCCATAATTGAATCCTGAGAGATTTTCTCCCCGGGACTTCTGGTCTGGCCTGATTGTTTACATCCCTGTGAAGCTGGGTCAGAAATGGTCCTGGCCGGGCATTTTTGTCTGGTCTGCTCAGTAGCCGCTGACTCTTGGAGTCAGCAGCTAGCTGAGGCTTGTGGGGGTCTCCGGGGCCACTGCCTCCCGTCGCCTTGGGCAGACGACTCTCCTCCAGGCACACTCAGAAGGAGATGATGCCTCAGGCATGACGCTCTAGAAGGGGGAGCATTCCCCTTGCCCCAGGAGAACGTGGACCCACTCCTTCTCTCATTGATTCATCCACCTCAGTTCCCGCCCCTGCCTCTTGTCCTTGACACCTTACTGAATGGCCTCATGGACGTCATCACATACTTTTAGCAATTAAGAGCCTGGCCAGTGGAAATGCCACAGTCATTGTCCCTCATGGATAAATAATGCAAAGAAATGTAAAATTATCTCCTCTCTTAGACACCTGTATAGAACGTGAAAGAGAAGAGTTCTTGAAAGATAAAGAGTATATATGTCCTCTACCGAAAAAATTATTCACTTCAACCTTCATTATGTGTAAACCATCATTTTAGGCTTCTGTGGCATAGGCAGATGTATTTTTGTCAAATCTTAAGACCCAGTTAAAAGCTGTATCATTGCTTTGTATACCATCGAGAAAGAAAAAAGTGCTGCTAATTATAATGTGGGCAACCTTGATTATAAGATATGCCCCCAACTGCAGAGATGTGCAAACATGTGGAAAACTGTGCCTATCTCAGAGTGCACAAAATACAGTAGATGGGGTGACACCCTTATTGGATCTTTTCCAGAAATGATTTATCTTCTGATTCCCAAAGGAAAGAGAATAAGGTTCTGAATGTAGGGGGGAAAGTAGACCAGTTTAAATGGACCACATAGTAGAGGTTAGGGACAAACTAAGGCCCAACCTCTCTCCCAACACATGCTTTTAAAGCCAAAATGAAAGATGCAATAACTTGTGTGCTTACGTACCCCCGCCCGAAGAGAACATCCTTCCCCAGTGGTTTAATTGAAGCCTTTGATGACAGCAAAGAAAATATTTATGTGACATTTATATCAGAAATACTGGATTGTGTCACCAGTGGACTAAGGCTTCTGCTCTGTCTGTACCTGACCTTTAATGCTGTTTCTTCCCTTGCTTCGGTAGGAAGACAGTGAGCGTTATTCACGTAGATCCAGAAGAAACACATCGGTTAGTACTGTGTTCATTTTGATTGAAGTCTAATTTGTAGTTGTAGTGGCTGAAATACATAAATTGCGTGCGTGTGTGTATTTTAGTGATGCTTATAAAAGAAATTAATGCTGATACTATTACCTAAACAAAGGCTTTTAGCCTGTTGACCTAACTTGGTGAAGGGAGCATTGGAAACTTCTGAATATTAATATGTTCATGACAGTTTTAATGCTCTTTCTGCTATCGAATACCCGTGAATAATTTTGAGAGTGATACGCACTGAGGCTACGTGTTTATAGGTTACCAGCAAAGAAATGACATTAATGTAAAGCGGTATCATCCAGAAACAGCCCTCTGTAAACAGAGGCGCACAGACGGGGCCGTTTGGAGAAGACATAGGCTCAGGTGTACTGAGATTTCCAGAGTCACCTACCTTGGGGCCCTGCTGTGGTGTCGTGGGCCACGTCCCCTCTGAAAGCTGGACGTCGGCTTCTTTTATGCGTGTTATATTATGCTTCATGGCTGTTTTCATCCTTTCTTTCACTAGGCTTCCGACGAAGACGAGCGCATGTCAGTGGGTAGTCGTGGAAGTCTGAGGGTCAGTAACCAGGATGACTGGGTTTGCACGGTACAGTCTGTGTTGACGTCCTTTGCCGCCTGTGTCCCCGCAGTCAGATTTCGCGTCCATTACCCCACAGTCTTGTTACCAGTATCTGGGAAGCCGCCTTTGAAATCTCATCACTGGTGGCATGTTTCCTTGTGGTGCGGAAAGAGTATTGGTAAACGCGGGCACTTTTGTCGTGTGTTTCTCCCGCGTGGGCAAATCATAATGTTTTTATATCCCTCTGCATCACAACACTGCCACGCCCCGATTAAGTCTTCTCTGTGCGGCGCTGGTGCCCTGAAGGGATCCTGCTTGCCTACACACTCCCCGCCAAATGTGCATCTCAGCTCAAGCACCTGTTTACTCAGTGCTGTTCTTGGGTAGCTCCTTGAAAACTGCAGCAGGCGACCTGGTGGGAAATCAGAGCAGGTCAGATCCCTGAGACCCGGGTCTGCTCGCCCAAGTCCTTCCTCCGGTCAGCGGCGATGGAACGTCTTTGTCACTGACAGCTTGATGGCTGGCAGAGGCGAATACGTGGTTTTCCGTAAACATTCCCAAAACCTTCATAATTAGACTGGAGAACATTGCGTGCTTTGGGAAGCAAAGTAGAGAAACTGCGTTTTGCTTAGTGCCTTAAGTCGGTAAGTGACTGCGAGCATGTCCGTGTTATCACCACAGGGTTGCTGTCGCTGTCACTGCTGGTAAGAAGGAGGCCTCAATGCAGCCGCTCCATTTCACTTGGGGACAGTATGGAGTAGAAAGCTTGTTTCCACCTTAACAATTAAATTATAGTATCACTCCTAGACTCCTTTTTTTTGTTTTTTGACGTTTATTTATTTCCAGAGAGAGAGAGCTCGAGAAGGGGAGGGACAGAGAGAGAGGGAGAGAGACAGAATCCCAAGCTGGCTCCGTGCTGCCAGCATAGAGCCTGACGGGGCTCCAGCTGACAGACCCGTGAGACCTTGTTCCAAACTGAAATCAAGACTTGGATGGTCAAGGACTGAGCCCCCCGGGCGCCCCACCAGCCCTAGACTTCCTGTGTGGCCGCTGAGCGTGCATTTCGTCGGCTGTTCACAACAGTCAGCTATAAAGATAACACACTGTTGGGGTGTCAGGCAAGTCACTGTCACTGCCCTGGCAGGTGCCAAAAACAGATCCGCATTGATTTTGCCAGAAAGTAACAGTTCAGATGTGAGGTCTGTTCAAGAGCTTCCGCACTCTGAAACTTTCCCCTCAGCCATACGGTCGTCACTTCCTCATAGACCTTCTCTCTGACAAGAGTCAGGCCAGAGGAAGTAACTTTTATGTAACCAAAACGTCATAAATGCAAAACTCAGTTTGCAGAATCTGTGGAGGAGACACAGGAGTACGCAGGCCCAGGAGAAGGGCGGCCCTTGAAACCGAGAGAAGATACTGTTTCCAGGAGGAAGCGAGGGGTCCAGTAAGCGTGGGACCGAGGGCCTTAGCATCGTGGAGGACGTCGGTGACCTTGACAAGGAGACTTTTGGTGGAAATGGGGAGAGCAAAACCTGATTCATGCAGGCTCAAGAGAGAACAGCAGAGAAATCGGCCGCAGAATCCAAATCTATCACAGTATCGTTTTCAGATCTTTGATCCTCCACACTCGGTATTCAGGATTTGGGGTACACTTGCATTTTTCTGGGAAGAGAATTTGTCGCTTTCTTAACGTTCTCGGAAAGTCTCCTGACCCCAGGGAGTTTAAAACGATTGCAGTCTTAGTGAGTGTTAGGGTGTTTATAGCCTTCATTTCATTCTCAATGAGTTTAACCTACACGAGTTACGTTTCTTTGCTAGACAGCGTTCTTTGCCAAGATTTCAAGCATTTTTGTTTTAAGGTGTCACATTTTAGAGAAGAGGCCCACAACCTGGACGTTGAATAAGAGGGGGAGAAAGTGGAAAATCAACCGTGGATGGGATTTTCATGTTCAGCCAGGTGGTTTCCTACACCGCTCTTCCCTGTGATATATCTGATCTCGTGAAATAACACTCTTTAAAAACCACAGACTTGAGGGGCGCCTGGGTGGCGCAGTCGGTTAAGCGTCCGACTTCAGCCAGGTCACGATCTCGCGGTCCGTGAGTTCGAGCCCCGCGTCGGGCTCTGGGCTGACGGCTCGGAGCCTGGAGCCTGTTTCCGATTCTGTGTCTCCCTCTCTCTGCCCATCCCCCGTTCATGCTCTGTCTCTCTCTGTACCAAAAATAAATTAAAAAAAAAGTTGAAAAAAAAAATTAAAAAAAAAAAAAAAACAAAAAACCACAGACTTGAGCACTTGGATCCTGGAGATAAGAGGCAGACCTCGTAACTCTGACGGGTTCAGGACAAGCCCAGAGCAGCGAGGAGGTGACAGCATCCGTCCCCAGGTCCTCTGGGGCCTGGACGCTCTGACCGCCTTTGGTTGTTGGGCCAACTGTGCCGCTGGGAGAAAGCTCATCTCGCTCCCTGTCTGTACAGGGTCAGTTCATGCTGTGTTTATGTGTCTTAATATTCTGAAATCCTCCATTTGCAAAGTTCAGAGGTCAGGTCTCTTATTTCTTGACTTTCTCAAAATATAGGCCTTCTTCATCCATCACTGACAGCGACGTAAACCCCAAACAGGAAAACGTTATCTCCCTGGGGTCTGCATGGACCTTCTTCTCAGCAAACCTAGATTTTTGGACATCTTAAGACTTTCATTTTTCTTAGTTAAAAATTGAGAGTGATACAGGTGTTCCCCTTTTGTCTAATATAAACAGAGTAGGTCTTATATAAAGGAGGGGGTCAGACTGCTCAGTCCGATTTCGTGAATTACAGCAACCCTTGCCATGGAAGTTTGATTTAATGTTACTGCATTTTATGATGGCTTCATTCTGATGCTGTTCCTTTTGTAAATACACAAGATCCTGGAAGTCCTGAAAAAAAATGTAATTTTGTGAAGATTTCAAGATCGCCTGGCTTGTATTTTATGTTTTGTGATGTCTGAGTTAACTTATTCTCACTGATCTTTGACAACTCTGTTTTTTTCTGTTGTTTTCCTCTCCGTCCGCACGCCGACAGCCACAGCCTGACCTGGATTATGGGGGTCCTTACGCCTGGGTGAGATGGTCGGATAGATGCTGGGGCGTGATCCTAATAGTACTTACTGTGTGATACGTAATAACCTACGGTATTTCCACTAATCTCGTGGCTGTGTTTGTCCACAAAGCCAAGTATGTCTTTGTCCAGAAAGACACACGTGCCGTCCCCCAGACTCCCTCGGGGGACGACGGGCCGGAGGGCAGATGTCCCCACCAGAGTGAGCGCTCTGCGTCCAGAGCCCCCTGGGTGTGTCACTGGTCCTCAGGGTCGGCCCGTGCGTGAACACACTCACTCACCACGCAGTCTGTGAGCACCAGCTGTGTGCTGACAGCTGTGGGCACCAGTCGGGGGGAGGGCACCTTGCTTTCAAGGAACTCAGATCAGATCAGGAATTCCCAAAGCCTCTGTGTTGCTTTTCAAAGATTAAGTTCAAAGTCACTTTATCTAATGAAAATTCCATCGTTTTCTGATCTGTCCGTTGAAATGAAATGTGCGATCCGGCCCTTTTGCCAAAAAGTGCTGTTCCAGTAACAAAAACGAAGGCGTTCGATTTAAATTCGGAGTTTCCCTTCTTACGGCCGTCTGTCTGCACCTCATGCTTTCTGAAAACCTGTAAATTTAAACGACAAGTTAAAAAGGAGAGAAGTTTCATCTCGCCAGAAATTAGCAATAAAGTGATTTCCGTACTGAAGGGATTGTAGCAATTTAGACACGGCTTCATTTTTAGGACTTTTTCTAGAGCGTTTTGGGCTTCATTCATTCTACCGCATTTCAAAGTTACTTAGCAAATCTCTGATTTTAAAACGTGTTTTTGCCTCTAAGACGATAATTTAATAGTGCCATAGAGTTGCGTAGCACTGGTGAGCCCCGAGCCTCCTGCTGGGCTGCTGGTTATGGATCGGAGCCATTGAGGGACAGGGACGGATCCGCCAAGGAGCGTGGGAAGCCCAGGGGCACGTGATTAGATTCGGGAAGTGCTTTCACACAGCGTCCCACAGCATTTCACAGTGACCCCAGTCCTCGCCAGTCCTCGTAGTTCTTCTGTTCTCTGCCATTCAGCGCATCAGCAGCAGATTTCTAGATGCTTAGCCTTCTCATTCTAAAGCCAAAGCAAATTCTTTGTCAGGGCCAGTCCCTGGGGGAACGAGTGGCTACGTGTGTTAGCAAGAGACAGAAACACGTTTCCGATCTCATTTTTATTTTTCAGTTTTCATTCTGTTTTCAAACTCAGTCGAGTGCCTCAAAGACTGCACTTCAGGGTTTTGATTTTGCCTTCCTTCTTTTGCTTCCCATCTCCCATACCCTTGGGCGTGATCTGTCTGTCGACTCACTATAAAAGTAATCTAATACCATTAATCAGAAAAGACAGCCGTTGCCCTCCGCATGCTTGCACGTGAGGGGTGCTGCTTTGATAGCCCAGCACGGTGGCTGGTGGCATTGGGACTAATCACACGTTTCCCTTGGAATAATTGGCTGCGACGGGACGTTTATGCTTGGATCTTACACTCTTTTAGAAAACGCTGATTTGTGGATGTCTTCTGTGTTTTGTTCTCTCTGATAGCAGTGCTCGTGTGTGTTTGCTGTGTGTGAGATCCACCTGGGAAGCTTATCACAACACACTTCCCCAGCCCCCAGCTCTAGGTGCTCTGACGGCTGCCTAGGTCAGGGTGCCGTGGTCCTAAGATGCACACCAGGTAACCGTGATGCAGGTGGTCAGCACAGTAAGGGTGTTGAAAAATCGCCCCGTAGGGGTGCCTGGGTGGCTCAATCAGTTACACGTCCAACAACTTTGGCTCAGGTCATGATCTCACGGTTCACAGGTTCAAGCCCTGTGTCAGGCTCTGTGCTGCCACCTCGGAGCCTGGAGCCTGCTTCGAGTCTCTGTCTTCCTCCCGCTGCCCTTCCAACACTCACGCTTTGTCTCTCTTTTCTCTCTCAAAAAAAAAGTAAACATTTAAAAAAAGTAAAATAGAAAAGAAAAGAAAAATCGCCCTGTAGAGCAAAGAAAGTTAAACAGAGCCCTGACTTAAGATGACTGGTATCCCGTCTATGGACTTTTTATTCCGATGCGTTAGGTTAATTTTCAACTCTCCTTAGCCTGTTCTGCTACATAAAAACAGCCCCACCATAAAAACTAGCCAAGAGGAAAAGGTTGGTGGTGTTCTTTAAGAAGTCGGAGCACTCTAAGGGCGCCTGGGTGGCTCAGTCAGTTAAGCATCTGATTTCCACTCAGGTCGTGATCTCACTGTTCTGAGTTCGAGCCCCGCGTCGGGCTCCGTGCTGACAGCTCAGAGCCAGGAGCCTGCTTGGGATTCTGTGTCTCCCTCTCTCTCTGCCCCTCCCCTGCTCACGCTCTGTCTCTCTCTCTTTCTCCGTCTCTCAAAAATAAAATAAACATTAAAAAAAAATTTTTTTTAAAGAAGTCAAAGTACTTTTCACCATAGAGGCGTCCATGAGCTCTGTGGATTGGAGAATTCGTTCTAGGAATATACTCCCCATGGCAGAATTCCACTACAACAGAAGGGGTGGGTGTTCCACAGAGCTGTTGAAGGGGGAGTTTTTCCTGCACGGCCGTGGAAAGCTAGGACAGAAATGGTGACAATGAGGGGCGCATTTGCCCTCCCGCCCTTCACGGCCCTCTGCTCTGGGCTGCACGCCGCGCTGGAAAACGAGAAGGCCAGAAGGAAGAACTCGCATGGGGAAGGATGTATTTCACAAGCAGCAGTGGAAAGCCAGAGGGTTCATACATGTAATATATTTTACTTCATTTGTTAGTAAAGGAAAAGGCATCAAAAATTGATTGATGTTAGCCTTTCTTGTTACATTAATTTTTCCCAGGAATGAGTTTCTAAGCAGATAGGAAAGGTATCCGAGTCCTTGATACACGTTTCCATATCAGAAAATCCTGTCAATGGGGAAAGGGATTAGATTAGATTAGATTGAGTAAAATTCCTGCCTATCAACTTTATTTCAGAAATGTTTTAATGTTACTCACAGAGTTTTCTAATTTATTTTTTTTATATTTATTTTTGAGAGAGAGAGAGAGAGGCAAGTGAGGGAGGGGCAGAGAGAGAGGGAGACACAGAATCCGAAACAGGCTCCAGGCTCCGAGCTGTCAGCACAGAGCCCGACGCAAGGCTCGAACCCACAAACCGTGAGATCGTGACCTGAGCCGAAAGCAGACGCTTAACTGACTGAGCCCCTCAGGCGCCCCAAGGTTTGAAATTTAAAGTTGAGGGATGTCTACATACCCTTTTGTTTCATTTAGAAACTTCAAGTTGACTTGGTATTGAGTTGTAACAAAAGTAAATACATAGTTTTATAGTCAGGATGGCGTGAACCTGGGTTTGTAACCTGTCTGGAAATCCCTTTCTTTATTCTTCATTAATGTCTAGCTGCGGAATACCTGCCAACCGGTCTCCCGATGCCCGACCCCGTGAGCAAGGCTCCCGTTCCTCGTGGGTGCTGGGTCCCTCCCACAGGTGCTCACTCAGCCATCCTGTCGGCACACGGTTCAGGCACTCGGGATACTCATTTTAATCCGGTCTAACCCTCCCAGTGGCCTTATAAAGTATGTATTTCTAGGCACATTTTTAACAGCTGAGGAAGCGGAGTGTCAGTGGATTAAGCAACCAGCTTAAGGTCACATGATAGAGCATTAATTTGGAATTCAGACTCACCTCCACGACCCCCTGGCGTCTCCTTCCAGTTTTACCAGTTCTGTGGACTGCTTTCCTTCCTCCTTGTTTTTAATTTTTTTTAACGTTTATTTATTTTTGAGGGCGAGAACACACCAGCAGGGGAAAGGCAGAGAGAGAAGGAGACAGAGAATCCCAAGCAGGCTCTGAGCTGTCAGCACAAAGCCCAGCACGGGCTCGATCCCATGAACCATGAGATCGTGACCTGAGCCGCTCAACCGAAGGAGCCCCACCCCCCACCCCACTGTTTTCCTTTTTCTATCTCGAGAGCTGGTCGGGCCTCTGACATGTAACAGCTCTTGTCTTAAACCAGCAGAAACATCCTTATAGAATGAGAGCAATTCGAGATAGGCCAGGCTTTGGCTGGTGGAACGTGGGTGCAGAGGTGAGGAGAGAAGGGAGGTGGGGTCCCAATCATTCTCTTTTCTAGAGGACAAATTAGGAAATCATGAAATGCATCCTCAGATTTCATTCTGAAAAATTAAGTTGGAAGACAGGATGAATGAAAAGCTAAGACAGAGGGGCGCCTGGGTGGCTCAGTTGGTCGAGCATCCGACTTCGACTCAGGTCATAATCTTGGAGTTCATGGGTTCAAGCCCCGTGTCCGTCTCTGTGCTGACAGCTCAGAGCCTGGAGCCTGTTTCAGATTCTGTGTCTCCCTCTCTCTCTGCCCCTCCCCTGCTCCCGCGCTCTCTGTCAAAAATAAACACACATTAAAAAAAGAAAGAGAAGCTAATCAGAGAATCTACCCCCATGAGAAACATTTTTTCCATGATGAACTTTTGCACCGAATTATAGATTGAGCAGAAGCTATTTCTGAATCTTCTGAATGCAACTTCGTACCAGGCCATGACTTTCAAGGACTTAACCCTGTGAACCGACACCTGAAAACTAGTTGACGTGGGCCAAGGCATTACCCCACTTGCCCGTGGCATTCGGGCCGCTGGAAAACTGGGACTCCCGCGGCACCACCGTAACACGGGAAACAGGAAAACTGCCGAGGAAAAGCAGCCGTGGACCCGTGGCCACGTGCTTCACCCCGCGGGAAGGGCTGGGCATTGCCTGCAATCCTACAGTGACCTGTACTGACAAGTAACAGTGACTTGGGCGGGTGTGATTGGCTTGAGTGTCCGATCCCCCCCCGAGTTGCGGCAGAGCAGATCAGAAGCACGGAAGCATCTAGGGGCACGCTAAGGTTTGTGTTGTCCTGGGCCTGTCATTCGTTCGCTCCACGAAGGAAGCCCAGTTTACAGCCCAGCTAATGCTTCCCTGCTGATGTGTCCCTGCGTCTTCATTCGTATACTGATGTCAGTTTTCTTCTTTTCTTCATTGAAACAGACAAATGGTTATGATGGAGAATCCTATGGATCCCAGTCCCTGAATAGACGATCTGGCAGGGTTAGTATAGAGAATGTGCATGACACAAAATTCAACCAGGTTGCTGCAGCGGTTTAAAGAAAATATTGCTACATTTAGCTTCCTCGTGTTTTTGTTTTTTTCCCGTGTGATAAAGGGTCTCTCCCCACCCTCACCCCCGGCCAAGCACGTGAATGAGTGGAAACTAACGGTTTTCAGCTGGGAAACATTCTTAGAAAGTGGGTCTTCCGGACATTCTAAGTCTCAATGCAAGAGGCGGATGTTAAAAAGAATCTCTTCAGCTTAGAAATATGTAGGATCAAATACTCCGTCATTATTTTGTTGCCCTGGGTGTACACGCAGAATGCGTATAGTAAGTGTATTCAGCTTTCACGTATACCTCCCATCTGACATTCTCTGCCTCCGTGCCCACCTCTCCCTGGTCATTTTAAGGACACGCACGTTCGAGTCCGTGTTCCCCTGGACCCTGACCATGGAATGCTCCCAGGGCAGGGGTCAGAGACCGCAGAAGGGGCAGGGTCATGAACGTTCTGTGGCGGGAGAAAGGAGAAGAGGGACCGACAGCAGGAGACAGGTGGGGAGGCCTTTGGATCTATCTAGCAGGGAGGTCACAGGGGACTTCACAAGGTCACAAACTGCATATATTCTAATGAAGTTGCATGACCCACTTGCAGACCCGTTGTACATTAAATTATCTAAAATCTTCCTAGTCCTACATTTGCTTTACTTTTCATCTTATAGTAAATTTTACTAGTTGTATAATTAGTGTTTCTTCTCATTTATCTTACTTGTATTAAGATATATCCTATCTGCACTTGAATTCTGTTTTCAGGTGTCAGAGGAGTTTCCCAGTCCCACTGTAGCTTTCTGAAACTGGCTGATGAGTTTAGCCTCTCATCCTCTTAAGGATTGCATACACCTCCGTTTCATCTAAACTCTCCTCATTCCAGACTAAAAAAACCCTCCCCTTTTAAAGGCCGTGTCTTCCTATTTATGTTTTTTATGTTGACGGCCTTTGGATTTCCTCCAGTTCTGTTATGTTTTCCTTTAAGGTAAGGCCGCCGTCTGGGGATGGAAGCAGGCAGCACACCATTCTGTCCTCGTGTGGTGGGGACAGCTGTGTCTCCTGTGCACTGATTGGAGCTGGCTTTACAGGACAGGCTGCAGGACTCTGCTGGCCCCAGACTGCTCATTGGGGTTATGTTGACTAATTAGCAACTTCTTCCCCCAGAGGCATAGTTTTCCCCATAATTGATCCTAAAGAATCATCGCTTAGAGCTGGCAGTTCCTTGAGAAGTTCCGTCATCCACTCTTTCTACCCAATGCCACCTTCTTCTCTAGAGTACCCCGGTCAGTACGAGGTAGCATCAGTGAGCTATGTGCCATCCGTATGTCCATATTTCTTAATCTTTGATGTTTACGTTGAAACAGTAAGTTTTAACAGTAAGTTAAAAAAGTTAAACCTTTTGGTTTGGTTTAGGATTTGAGCAATGCCTCTAGAAATCAAATGCAAAAGAGCTTGTTGGTAAAATTACTCACCGCAGAGTAAAACGGGACATAAAATTGATTTCATAAACAGTGAGGAAACGGAACAATTGAAGAACCAAATAGCGTACGTGCACGCCGCGAGTTCTGTGGGAAGGTCCCAGGGCGAGGATGGGCTTGGAGAAAAGACTGGAAGGGAGGGAGGCATTTCACAGATGCCAGCAGCACACGTCCGTGGGCAGGAGTAAAATAGCCAGACTGACCACAAGGGTTTGGAAGCACCTCTTTCTTCCGTGAAGGAATTGAAAGTCTACGTAGAAGAATGACTTTGACCGTATCGATGAGCATCTTACGCCTTGTGTGTAACATGCATACATACTGCCTCCCCACGCAGACTCTGACCTTTATAAGGTATATGCCAAGTCCCCGGAGACCGCTGCGGGTCTGGGGGGTGGCTCTCAGCTACATGGGTGCAGCTCGCTCAGGCTGCAGCCACCTCCCTGCAAATTCGGCTGAGCTGAGCCATCAGCTGTGTCAGGCCCAGGAAAGATGGAAAATACTGCACCAGACATCATCTTCGTTACCTAACGAAGTACGTAATAAGGAAAGTCCCCGGTGGGAAGTTACAGGCGGCTCATCAGGAGATTGAGTTGAGTAAGTAATTACGAGTAATTTGAGAGCTGAAATATTGTGAAAATCAGTACGAGTTAAACCATAAGACATCGCGGGGATGGAAACACCAAAATACAAAATACAGCTGAGGACCTCTGGTTGTTGAGAAGTTCTGCCGTAGCCGAGTGTCTTGATTCTTACGCTACATTGGTATTTCTGGGGCACTGATACCGGTGTGACTTTATACACTGGTGATTTTATATTTGCCTTTTGGCCAGGACAGGTGGTGCTTTGGGGGACAGTGAGGAAGTGCTCACCACTTACAATGTCTTCTTTGGTTCTCAGAATTCCAGCTACAGCAGCAGCGGTGAGGGCAGATTCTCTACTTTGTCATCAGCCAGAGAGGAGACGTTGGTTGGTTTTCATTTAAATCTTTTCACATCCTCTATTCAAAAACCACAGGTTTTGTAGCATGCGGTGTTGTGTGTGAATTCAGTTCTCTTTTCATTTTTCATGCCTGTTTTACTAATCTTCATTTGGGTGGATGCTGAGGTCAGGTTGGGGGCACTAATTGACATGATGTATTTTGTGCAGGCTTAGCCCACTGTCTTGCATTCGAATCCCTATTTGCATTCAGCTGGGTACAAGGAAAGAAAGTATTCATGTGGGTGTTTGTAGTCAGAAGTAATCAAAAGGGGGGGGGAAGAAAACCTTATCATTCTTTCCTTGAGAGTTCCTGAAAACAGAATTACTTTGTAGGGTGCATGTAAACTTTGTGGCAGTTTCTCAGGGACAGACTGGACTAGGGATGAAAACCACATCAAATCCAAATTCAGATGTCTACACAGTAGAGTTCCTTCCCACACTTTAAGGACATGCATCGATCTCGATGGGCGCAAAGATTTCTAAATTATGTGAGAGCCCTAATAGAGAAGGTTGGTTTGTTTTCCATCAGGCCCATGCTCACTGAGCAAACACTAGGGAACCTAGTGTAGGCAGGACTATCACAGAAAGATCACACAGGTAACGCGTGAGATAGGTGGGTACTGTGGAAGCATTTACTTCTAGAACAGAAGGCAGACCCAGCTACCAGATACGCTGGTGCAGCATAAATGGGACAATAGGGAGAAAGGAGTGTCGCAACAAAGGATGTGAACTGAACCTCGAAGAGTACATGGGGAAAAAATAAATAGAAACTAAGGAGCTAAAGCGGGTAGTTCCTGGTCCTTCTCCCCTGTCCTGCCTCATCCCCTGCCCCCTTTCATTCCTGCTGCAGGGGGCTCCAGACACGGCTGGCCTTTCCATTCCCCCATCAGCTTGCTGGTCTACTTTCCAAACTCCACGGTTGCCTTTCAGCCCCATATGTTAATAAGAACTCCACCCTTCCTTCCCCCAGTAGGTGAATTTTGACTGAAAACAAGATCAGCTGTAATCACCAAAGTATTGGTGGGTTTCGCCATCTTGAATTTTTTGTGTATTGTGTGAATTTCAGTGGGAGATTTTGCTGTTTCCAAAGAGCACCTTATCGTCCAGAAAACTTGACTTCCTCGTCACTTTCTGAGCTGAGAAACTTGCTCTGAAGTAGACGATGGTGTTAGGTAGCTAATATGTGGGTGTGAATCATTCACCCCAGTTCAGCACATCTCCGACTCACTTAAATTCGTTTAAGAGAAATAACCCACATTGGAGTCAAAATTAGAGCCGATCCATTCAAAACGTTAAACGTCAGAACTTTCCTGAGGCCACATGTCCCACCCTTGTTCTGCCCGAGGTCTTACTGTACTCACCAACCGGCAGAATCTTCTGGTAATTACCGTGTTCTGTAGGTATTATATCTATTCCTGCAAAACACATGGGCATGTTTCATTTGAGTTAAATCTAAAACAGAAAGATATTAAGGTAGCACGGAGTGTTGAAGACTCCTCTAAATGACTTCTCCAGTCTTCCAGATTTGTCAGACCTACACCCTGGCATGGCGGCCACAGCCGTGGACGCCTTCTCCCCCCTGGCACTTTCCACGTCCCACAGAGGGGTTGACAAGATGGCCTCTACACACGGTGTCCTCTCAACCATTCTCTCAATATTTGTGTCAGACGTTAGAACATTTCCCCCCTGGTCCGTCCCCCCACCCCCACCTCCAGAGTTCCATTTGCCTGCCCCTCAGGTCAGGTGGTATAGCTTATGCAAGACATAGGAATGTTAGGCACAAGTTATGGGACCTTGAGGGGATGGCAGGATATCTCCAGGTGCCATCAGGCTACTTGAATGGAGCCACTTCATCTTCAAAGACTGTCCCGTGCTTGTACAATTAGTAGAATACTGCCAAGATGACTGGCTTCTTCTTCAAGGAGCCTTCCGTTTGGATAAAGCATTTTATTTGGGGAAACAATTTGTATGGTAGCATTCCCCAGAGACGTTGCATAGACTGTTGGTCTCAGAATTAGACCCCTGAATTAGACCCCACCTTCTGTGAATCCTGAACACATACGCATTGTGTAAATAGCTAACTAAGAAAGCCAGGTCAGAGGTCCTGTCCAGTGAAATATCTTGTTACATAAAGGCTGATACCTCTGCCAATCCTTAGTTTTGAATTTTTCCATCCAAACTTTAAAACTCAGAGCTCAAATTACAAAGACCTCTCAAACCCCTATGGTCTGGCTGTCGGTTAAAACGTAATGAAATGTAGTTTTGCCTGTTTGTTGATTCAGAACTCCTGGTTTGGTCCCGTGTCCTAGTTTTGTCAATTAACCGGACCGTCTTTATTTCCTTCTGATCGTCGTCCTTTCTCCCTCCTCCGTAAGTGCATGCCCTTAACCGATTTTGTCGTAGAAGGTAGCTGTGTGCGGATACGCCATACCATTGTACCTTTGAGGTGAAATGAAGCTGTGAGCCCTTCTCCCCTCCTTCGCGTTTTCTCTGACTACAGGGACTCTCCTGCTCGGACCTCGGGCTTCCCAGGGGCGGCCTTGCTCTCCTGTCTACCCAGAGCGGAAACCAGGTCTGTCCTCCTCCTTGTCACCCGCTTCCCTTCCTCTTTGCTTCTGTGGGGTCACTTCACTCTCCGATCAAATGTACGAAGATACTTCAACCTCTTCCATGTCAAGTCCAGAGAGCAGAGTTTAGCAGGTGTTTTATTTGGCTTGACTAACTTGCTAAGACTTTCGTCAACGTTGTAAGACATTATCAAAATCATTTAGGACCTTATATAGAAAAAGGAGCCTCTATTAAGTGTATATTTCCAAAAGCTCAGGCCCAAAGAATTGGTCTCTTGGGGCTCTCTCCTCCTTTTCCAGCAATTGTTCCCCATTTGGGGTTTCATGTGTTTCTTTAAAAATATTTTTCTCCTGTAAATGTGTCCAGGAAGCAATTTGGAAGCCTTTGTGCCTAATCTGGTTCCTCCATCTTTGAGAAGCGGGAGAACAGCCCTATTTCTTTGGCTCAGTCTCCCCTCTGTTTCCTGGTTTTTTTTTTGTTTTGTTTTGTTTTCACAAGGCGGGTGGGCGGGTCAGGCCCTGGGCTGTAGGTACAGGAGCCCGTTGTCTATACAAGGAACTCAGCATCAGAGCCCCGCACTCCTCCTCCCGCAGAGGTTGAACCATATCTCCTTGCATTGCTGTCTCCCCTGCCTTGCTGAGTGATTCATCCTGGGTCCCGCACATTCCCTGACCCTCTTGGTGGCCCTGCACTGCGGGCTTACGTGGCCTCTGCTTGTAAATGAGTCATGATCCTATTCTGGAACTCAGGGTCTGGCCGAGCCAGGAGCTGCCCTTTCACTGGGGCACATGCCCGCACAGGCGCGGCTCAGCCCGGGTTGGGATATGGGTGTGGGTGTGGGCTCCCCGTTACAGGGACGTGCCAGCCCTGGCCGGCTGGAGCAGTCTTAACAGCTCCTGTTGGCTCCTGGAGACCGGGACTGGGATCATTTGATGGAAATAGAAGCGCTGTGTCCGCAGCTCTCTTCCTGTGTGGAAATTGATGTATTAACACCCTGGAGTGCTTTATTAACCTGGGATTTTGAGTTGTGGGGTTTGGTTGCTGCTGGTGACATTTTCACCTTGTCACCATTCGCTCTCACTCCCTGACTCTTTCCTCCAGGAATGCCTGAAAAGAAATGGCTAGAAAATAGTCCTATTTCAGAGATCCTGGGGACGTTTACTATTTTAAAGTTGGATTTCTGTCTCTGTGATTTACTGAAAACCCTACGTCGACTTTTTTCTTTCCTTCTGTTGTATGATAGTTCAGCTGTCGTGATTACTGAAAGCATCATGATTATCTTGTCACTGTTATTTGTTGCTGTTTTCCAAGGCTTTTAAAACCTGCCTTTCGCTCTCGTCCTGCAGCCCTCCTATCTGTACAGTGCTGCCTGGCCTCCTGCAAGTTACCGGGTGCGTGTGCTGCCTCCCCCAGTCCCCTGACCTGCCCCTGCCCCATCCCCCCACCCCCACCCCTGCACAGTCCTCTGACCTGCCCTCCACCCCTGTCCCCTTTCCCCCCCCCACAATCCCCTGACCTTCCCCCCCACCTCCATCCCCCTTCCCCTACAGAGGCCTCTGACCTGCCCCCCCCGCCCCCAGCTTCCTTCCCCCCCAATAGTCCTCTGACCCTCACCCGCCCCCAACCCTTCTTACCCCGCCACAGTCCCCTCACCTGCCCCAAACCCCCTTCCCCCCCATACTCCCCTGACCTGCCTGTGCCCCCATCCCCTTCCCCCTCCACTCCCCCCCCCCAACAGTCCCCTGACCTGCCCCCGCCCCATCCCCCAACTTATCCGGGCCCCACTGGCCCCCTCGGGGCCAGGGGCCAGGCGCATCTCACACCTGCTCTGGGAGTGTGGATGCGCATGTCTGCAGGTCACCACCTGAGAGCTCCCCCTTTACAAGGAGCCTGTAGGATCGGTGATGTCTGTCAGTCCCCTTTGGCTGGATCTGGGCGTTCTTTCTCCCCGCAGCTGACAGTAGCTGTCATACTGCCTCAGGCTCCAGGAAGACACGTGCTCGCATAGGATTATTAGCCAGGAATGGAGCAAAGGCATCATTTACTTACTCTGCTGGCAGAAAGAAAGATGGCTTTTGATTTGTTTGGTAACCTCAACTGATGTTAACCCATTGCGCTCTATGACTTTGTAAATTTCCAGTTTTAAATACAAGGCACTTCCCCCTTGCAGGAAACCCTCACTAAACAAAGTAGTTCTACTGTATTGCTAATAAGTTTCTGAATTTCCATCAGAATTCACCCCTAAGAATTAGCATATATAACTGGCTGAACAAACCAGCCATGTCCTCAAGGAGAGATAGGGGAATCCAAGCTCCTTTCAGCCGGGCAAAGTTCGGTGTGGCCATGCACAGTCCTGTAAACCCCCATTCGCCTTCAGTAACTAATTACGTGAGATTTCCAGGTTAATCAAGTATTGTTTTCTAGTTAGCAATTTGCAAAGAATTACAAAATACTGAACTATCGTTATCATACTGCTGTATCCCGAAGTTTCTTCATACCAGCGCAATTTTCTGCACGTCAGGCGTGAGGATGTCATGACAGAATTCGGGATATTTGAATTATCTGCTCACTTTAAATCTGGATTAACAGGTTTTTCCTTAGCAAGGAACGTTTTTCAGAAGGATGCGTTTCAAGGAGCTACTGGGGGGTTGCACTGCATGCCAGTGAACAGCAACTGGTTTCTCTCTTAGATTTTTGCATGACCCTGTTGCGTACAGCTTTGGCCTCTGTGGGTGGTTGAAGGCCTCCCCTGCTTGTTTTCCATCGTGATTTGTTCCGAACGTGTTCTTCTCTCGGGTCAGACCTCCTTAGCTTCCCTTTTCCTGTGTTCTGGGCACCGGTGGAGAGGGAAGGGCTCCCTGACCTGACGGTCTGTTTTTGTCACAGGCATCTGTGTTCGATGACATCGGTCCCGGCGGGACACGGCGGGGTAGCGCCTGCGGTTCCTATGCTGTAAGGCATTTTCTGTGGTTTCCGAATTTTCTCCCGTGTGCTGCATGACCCTGACTGGCTTACCGGGCACAGTCCCAACCCCTGGAGATTACTAACCAGAGTTACAGGGAGGAAACACTATCTCATCTCAATTTCCCATCATAGTGAGGCTGGGTCATGGATGATGTGAATGGTGAAGCCTTTGGTTGGCGGGTTAGTGTCCTCACACGTTAGTTTACATTGAGTTCAAGGGAGAAGACCCACCTCAACTGAGTTTCATCCGCTGTTTTCCTTGCAACACGCTGACAGTACTAAGTAGTGAGGTGCCCTTAAAATAATAAAAGGAAGAAGAGGGGAGTTCCCCAGGCTGCAAATTATTTTCGCCTCTGGATACTTGAGGAAGATGAACAGATTTATTAGAGACTCGGGATGTTACACGTACATAATTTCCTTTTATTTTGCTGTCTTTCCACCTCTTCAAAGGATTTGAAATGACAGACTTGGCTATCACATAAGGGTGTAGCTAGTCGTGCAGGAACTACTTGTTGAATGAAAAAAACAAGTGAATAAATGAATGAAAGAGGGAAGCAACATAGAAAAAATGGAGTCAGTCTGTGGAAGGGGGAAACCAGTTGGCCCATCCTGAGGGGCAGCGGAAACTGAATGGCAACTGACCATATGGGTCCTTCTGCCTGCCAGGGCTCCCCCTCCGGTCCTGTGAAAATGTACCCAGGCCCCATGTGAAATATAATGGCTTGCTAACCACTGCTTGAAAGTACTTTTATGATGTTGCTTTCGGTGTTAATGGGCTACTTAAGTGGTTAAATAATCCAATTTATGGTTTACTATATTTCATGAGTATTCAGAAATTCTTACAAAGCCAGTCAAACCTACAGGCTTCTCTAGAATGTAATTTTTATAAATATCGAAACCCAATAATTAATTGACGTAGCATTGGTTTTTGTTGACATTTAATTAACCATTTTATATTGCATAACATTTTATTCTTTTTAAGATTTATTTTGAGAGAGAGATGGAGAGAGAGAGCAGAGTGGGGGAAGGGGGGAGAGAGAGAGAGAGAGAGAGAGAGAGAGAGAGAGAGAGAGAGAGAATCCCAAGCCCTGTCAGCACAGAACCTGAGATCATGACCTGAGCCGAAATCAAGAGTCAGACACTCGACTGAGCCACCCAGACGCCCTTATTACATAACATTTTAAATGGGGTGGAGCCCACTGTATTAAGTCTTTTTCTCAGTTCTTAAACATGTCTGTAGGCCATTAAGAAGCTCACAGATCATGCCTAATGCGTGCATTAGCTCTGGCCTGCATATGATGGATAAAGTGCAACGAAATGGTTTTCTTTTATCAGAAAAGAGACAACATACTAATTCTTCAAGAGAATGAAACTTGTCGCGAGCCCTGGGTAGTTTTCCTGCGACCGAAGTAGAACTTCGGATCAGGCAGGATGTGTGTCCCATCCACTCTCCTTCTATATGGCCTCTGCAGGTGGACTTTTAGACCAGCCGCCCCTCCCCCATTCTTACCGGGGCGTCGCTGAGCACTCTTACTTGTGTGCTTTCTGCCTCCTGTAGGAACCACCTGGGAGCCATGGGGTTCGGGAAGTTTAAGGAAGTGAAAGGTCTTCTTGTCCTGACAGCACAAATGTCTAAAATCTAGCCACGTGTCCCTGGCATCAAACCATGCCGAAGAAGTCAGAGGGAACAAAAACAAATTCTTTCTGCGCTTATCACCGCACTCCCACGCAGAAAGAGCCCCACGTGAATTTGTTGAATTCAATTGGACAGATTGGACCCTGGGGTTGAAAATCCCTCACATCCTGTCCTGCAAGGCAGGGTGGAGCGGGGTGGGGCGGGGGGGACCCTGTGTTTCGACCTGAGTCCAGGCTGACCCCCCCCCCCGCCTGCACAGGGTGGTCCTGATCCCGCTCTGGGCTCTGGGACTCTGGTGCCCACCTCCAGAGCTCCAGAGCGTCCAGCTTCTGTTAGCCTCCCCAGGAAGGTAGCTCCACTGCTGTGCCTGTTTGCAATTAAATGACTTAATTACAGTTTAACAACTAAATGACTGGCTCACTTTCAAGTACCATTGTTTTGCCTGAAAACCTTTCTATTTTATACCTTCCTCAACCTCCGTAAGGGGTGTGTGTGTGAGGTGGGGGAAGGACTCGTGGCCAGTGAACTGGTGGGAGTTAATTTGACACGCTGGGGAGCAGTCATCACCACCTGTGCGCTCTGAGCCAGGAGCGTGCAAGTTGCTTGTAGCAGAAAGTGAAGTCAGGGAAGAGAGTGATGTCCATACTCCTTGGCACCTCTGTGTGGCCAGTGTCCTTACGATTCCATGTCCCCGGTCACAGGCTGATTAGCTTTTCCAAGGTCCCATGGCCAGTAAGAGATGAGGCCTGGACAGGATCTTTATAATTTACATCAGCCCCGCATCAGCCCCACTGGCTCTCAGACACCAGCTGCTCAGAAGGTGGCACCTGGACCCGGGTGATACTGACCTGAAACTTACTTTTCCCTGTGAGATCAGGTCAGTTGACTTGAGAGCCGGTTTTGACTAGGCGTTTGGAAAAACGTGGGCCAGCAAAAAGCCCGGTCAACCACAACCTGTCCTATCTCTGCATGGTGAACCGGGACACAAATGACCTAGAACGCAGTAGGATTTGTCTCTAGGACAGTTTTCCTCTGGCTTGTGACCGTGAACCCAAAAGCAAAATTCTTCTGCCTTAAAGCACTGACCTTGGGTATGTTCTTTTATGTTGACCAATAAAGCAGAAGGTGAGACTAGGAATGGTGGTGAGTTTCTTGTGAATGCCAAATGTGGTAGTGATTGTTGCATAGGGTGTACGTATGGCTGTATTTTCTGTGCACCTGTAAGTGTAAGTATACAATAGATACTAATGGGGTAAAGAAGCGAGAAGGATGATGGGGTAGGGTGGGTCTGGCTGCTTATAGTCTGAAGTTGGTTTTGTTCATTCA
Source organism: Panthera tigris (assembly GCF_018350195.1). NCBI lineage: Eukaryota > Metazoa > Chordata > Mammalia > Carnivora > Felidae > Panthera > Panthera tigris. Next base: position 216,670,315 of record NC_056667.1, read on the forward strand.
ACAAGTATTGCTTAAATGCACCCTGTGCCTGGCCTCATCCCGTCCCTGCAGGGAATTCAGGGAATAGACAAAGACCCTGTCCTCAGGGGATTACATTCTGGTGGAAAGATGTGCAAGCTGAAAGGTGGTATTTAAGATGAGAATCACGAGCACCTCTGAAGTTCTGTGCCTAGAGCACAGCAGTAGGGAGAAGGCCTGCACGTCCCCGGGGGGCCGTGTGGGCAGGGCAGAGAACAGTCCGCTCCCGCCGGGGTGCACGGTGTCCCGGGGGGCTGGATGGAGGGGCTCACCGCTGGGCTGTGCAGGTCTCTGGGACTACGTCCCTCAGACCACGCCACAGACCGCTGGATGACTGCGGTCCTCAGTCATGTGCGTGTTCGAATGCTGCCTCCCGGCTCCCTCTCCCCTCCCACCTCGCTCAAGAGGCAAGTAAGACTTGAAAACACAAGAACAAAAACACATGGCACCGTGTCTAGGGCTGGAACAAAGGTGAATAAAAATCGAAGTTAAGAGGGAGAAGCTTCCAGATCGGCTACTTGCTGTGTTTTCCTTTCCCGGAAGAGAGAAAGTGCAGGCGGACAGACACCTTCATTCAGGCCACCAGACCAGGCAGTCTGGGCCATGCCTTGATTTGGTATTAACCCTAAATCTTACTTTGTTTTCACTTGGAATGAGAGAGAAAGCAAACTTCTCCCCTGCTAAAAAAGCCAAGCACCCCGTCCGGCTGTCACTTTCTGTGCTCGAGTGGAAGGACTCATGTTCTCAAACACACAGACCTGTCCGCGCGGACGAGGTGGCTTTCTGTGCGTAAAGCAGGCGTGACTCCACAGCCGACTTGAACGGACGCTTTGTGTTACTTTCTTCTTGCTCCCCAGGAATTCTGTGTCCTTTTGATACTAGGACTAATTTTTTTTTTTCTGTTCCTCGCGGGCCTTTATTTGAAGCTTGGAGACACAGCTTTCCTTTTCACGGGGAGCCTGGTGTCCGTGCTCACCCCTGTCTTTTCCGCACTGCACGTGGCTGACCTCTACTAACGGGCCGCTGGTGGGGGGCTCCGCTGTCGCTGATCCCTGCTGACCCTGTCCCTTTGTTTCTGTCTGCGTCCCGACGGCGGGCTGCACGGGCAGCCTTCGGAGCGCGGCGGCCACCTCAACTCCAGCTCCCGAGCCTCCTCCAGAGCCAGCTCGGCGCGGGCCAGCCCAGTGGTGAGTGTGCGTCCTGTCCTGTCCTGCTCGGCCACCATCCTGCTCGTCCCTTCTCCTCCTCCCCTCTGCTCTCTACCTCGCTGTCCTGCAGAAGGGACCCTCCGCCTCCAAAAACCCAAACCCAGCATAAAGTGGGAGGGCTTTCCTAAGATTTATTTCAGGTCTAAGCAGAGACACAATTGGGAAAAATGCTCCCAAATTTGGAATATTACTATTCTGTGATACCAGAATTGCATTGCTAAATATCTAAAGTTAGCGGTTATCAAGAAGTTAACGGTGCTCGGGGCTGGGGTCTTCCTGGGAAGGAGGGAAACTTTGTCCAGTGGGGGGAAATGTAGCCAGGCGTACTAACGTGTTGTATTTTTATGAGTGAAGAGTTGGAAGGATTGGCTTTTAATATTGTGTTTGTGATGTCATCTGTTACCGGACCCAGATAGTTTTTAAAATCAAGTATCGCCTAGAAGGGTCGTGGTGTTCCTAGCTCTGCCCCGCCCCCCAGTTGCTCAGTATCGAAAAACTGCAGGGGCACCCGGGTGGCTCAGTCGGTTGAGCGTTTGACTTCGGCTCAGGTCATGATCTCGCAGTTCACGAGTCCAAGCCCCGCGTCAGGCTCTGTGCTGACAATCCTGTACTGACAGAGGATTCTGTGTCTCCCTCTCTCTCTGCTCTTCCCCTGCTCATGCTCTGTCTCTCTCTCTCTCTCTCTCTCTCTCCCCCTCCCTCTCTCAAAAAATAAACATTAAAAAAATTTTTAGAAAAGAAAGAAAACTACAGAGCTGCCCTCCTGTTCCTCACCATCTAGTCCCCAGCCTTTCAGTGTCCTTGTTACGTATTTTTCCCAGGGTCTTTGCAATTTCAGACGTTTGGTACGAGGCCGCCACACAGTCTCTTTATAGGAAGGCCGTGCGGGGCAGTAGCCCGGAGGACATCTGGGAAGTGGGCAGGCACAGAGTCCGGTGGGCAGGAGCTGGGGCTGTGTGGCATGCGTGCCCGCCCCACACGGTAAGGATTGCCACATCAGAGGACAGTGGCACCCTCCGTGATAAACCCCGGCTGTAAGAAGGCAAAAGGGGCAAAGTGGGTCCCTTGCTCTGCTCCCCACTTAGGGAGAAGCTTGAACGTGGTTCTTAACTCAGTTACACAACACCACGATTAGATGTGTTGACGCCTAAAATTCAGGAAGCGTTCCTGCTAATCAGAGAAGAGGCCGTGGGGCTGAGATCTCCCGCTTGCACAGACGTGCCGCTGGGCACTGGTTTCACGCAAATACAGATCCCAGCTTCTTCTGGGGAAGCGAGTAAAGGGATGCCTGGGAGCCGAGCGCGTGCGGTCGAGGATGAGGACACAAGAGACGGACCAAAGGGACGAGGATTCTAGCAGGAGAGCCTGCTTCTTTGTGGAAATGAAGACTCCCCACTCCGCGTCGACACAGGTGCCTGTACCTGCCTCTGCACACGCTTCGCACGCCCCCCTGAGCCCCCCCTCGCGGCCTTTTGAGCACCCCCATCCTGGAGAGGGGTCCTGAGGAGAATAGGAGAAGCCATGGCCTGAATGAAAGCTCAGGTGCTCGCAGGGGGGTGTGGGGGCCAGGCGCCCCCACAAGGACCAGTGGCAGGAACAGGAAGATCGTCGTCGTTCAAGGTCACGTAGCTTCGGTTTTTAAAATCGGGCAGGTTGCTTTTTATGGGTCGTCCGTGAGTGACCCAAGAACAGTTTTTCTGAACTAGGGAATCCCTGCTCACTGAGGTCACGGTGTGCCACCCTCTACGTCCACTCTTCGTGGTGTCCTTCGTGGCCTGGGGTAGCACAGCAGATACAGGCTCAGCCATGCGCAGCCTTAGAACCCCTGGGAATAAAACGTTCCCACGATAAACTTAGCGGAAAGGCACTCTTCCTTAGGCACGATACCCTCGCACGCTCGCTCACCCTTTGGAAACCAATGAAAGTGTTTGCAGTTGGCAGAAGGTGGCTGTGGCCCGGCTTGCGAAGGATCCCGGGCTCCCTTCGCACAACGCTGGGGCGACCACTGGGACGCATAGAGCTGTAAATGCCACGGTTATTTGACTTCTTCAACATCATGAAGTCACAGAATAACGGGGCTCTATCTAGTCCCTTTGACTGAGGAGACTGGGATCAGATACAAATTTCTGTGCCATGTGCTTCCCATGTTTGTGAAAAACTTTACCCACGTACAATGGGTTTAGTGGGTCACCGTAACCAGAGAGGGGGGCGTTAAACGTGCCCCTGGGACCTGGTGACCAGCGACGGACAGCCTCCCTGTGACCTAGCTGCGCCCAGACTCGGAGCCCGCGCCCTCGGGAGCCTCTCCAAGCGCCATTGACGGGGAAAAGCCACGGGAACAGAGGCTGTGAGGGCCCCCCCGACTCTAAAGCGCTCCCTCGTCTTAATTCTGTGTGTTGTTTACAGCCAAGGAAATGTAACTGTCCTTACCCGTGGCTTCCCCGAGCTCCGAAGGGAAGGCGGGCAGAAGAGCTCACAGTGTGGGAAGCTGAGCTAACTTCCCAGTTCGTCACAAACACATAAACCCTCCTTTCCCTTTCCCTGAGTGAAGTGCTCATTCACAAAGGTCAGCGGATCATCACCCTGTTGACACGTTGAACGAGCAAAGGTCAGCATCTCGCAGACTGTGTGCGACGGGCCATTCTCCAGCTCCATCTGGGCGCCCAAAGAACCAGGGACTGGTCACTTGCGTCCCTGCTGTTGCGGGTCGGTGGCCCCTGATCCGTGGCCTGATGACTCATCAGGAATGTGGTGGGGGTGGGGGGGAGGCGGGGAATGTGAGGGAGGACAGGGGACAGGAGTCTCTCTGGGAAGGAGATAGGATGGGGAGGGGAGGAAGGGACAATTCTAGAAGGCTGGGTGTGGAAGAAAGCCTGGTGCACCAGGGGATGGGGGAGGGGGCACTCTTAAAGAGGAAAAGTAACCAGAATGGAGGAAGTGATAGCTTGTCCCACTTGAAGAAAAGAAAGGTGCCTCAGCATCCAAAGACATCGCCCACCACTTGGTCCTCTTGGCCCTGTAGGAAGGCAGAGAGGGCGCCTGCCCGGTCTCAGGACATCTGTCCTTGACCTTACTCTCATTTTTCCCATTCTATACATGAGCTATATGTTCTTCTCCAGCAAGTCTGGGGCCTTCCCCTTGAGGAAGCTATTGAGTACCTGGAATGTTCTAGGCACAGGGCTACAGTGTTGAGCAGACGCACCTTTCCCAGCCCTCACGGATGCATTGACTGGAGGAGACAGGCCGGCAGCAAACGGCACACAGACAGTGTAAAACTCCTGGGGACAGACGCAGGAAGCTTTCCGAGTTGGAACCAGGAGGCTTGGTACTGCCGGCCTGGAGCCCACGCAAGCAGAGGGCCTCAGCTGGTGCAGCCCGCACATCTGTGTCGTCGGGGCCCCGGAATCCTTCCAGGAACCCAGGGAAAGCTGCCCAGGTTCTAAAGCATCCATCAGAAATGTCCTGAGCGGAGCCCCGGTTCATGTCCCCCTGTGTGCATGTAGAGAAAACACGATCGATGGAGCTTGGAGCTTGCAGCCGGTTTGAGCTAGAAAAACAAGACTGTAGTGACTCCTCCTCTGCATTGTATGAAGAGGCGGGGGCGGGGACCAGGTGGAAAAAGAGGTCATGCGTTGTGAATACAGGAGTTCAAGGAGAAGTCATTCAGGAGAACGTAATGATTGCATGAAAAGCGGAAATCTCCACGCTAATGGAAGGCTTTACTGCTTATTTATATTTGAAGGAAAACTACCCTGAACGTGGGTGTTTTCTGAGCAGTGTTCACGAGTGTCCCTTTGTTTGTCAAGAGGGACCGTGTGCTGACGTTGCTGTTGTGGTCCTGTTTCCCATCTGGGCCCTAGGGCTGCCCGGCTGGGGGGTCGGGGACACCATGGGGAAAGTTCCATTGTGCCTGGCCCCTCTGCTAGAGCCCGTCCGTGCCCACACGTTGTGTTCTGTCTCGAGGAAGCCGGGCAGTCCAGGTCGGGACAGGGAAGGCCTCGGCAGACGTCCCGTTTGAGCGAGCCTTGCTGGCACGCTCGTATAGACGCGATGCTGGAAGCTTGGAACTAATAAAACATTTAACGTGCTACCGTGAGCACTTGTGTGTGAGAGGGAAGAGTTGCCATGATTTAAAATTCAACAGAAGTTTTTCAGCAGTGACCGTTTCTAGTAGACTTCAGAAGAGGCCTCTGTGTATGCTCAGTGGTGATTGTAAAACCCTGGCACGCACGTTTCATAAATCTGTTGCTGTGAACGTTTCACGCTGACCTGAAGTGTTTAGAACTGCTCGGCACGGGGGAGTAACGGGGTGCCGGCCTCCCGGAGGCTGCCCTGACTCAGGGAGGCCCTGCGGCTCGTCCCGGGCCCCAGGCTCGCGTGCACCCCGGTGCCTTGGCAGTGGGTGCGCCCGACAGCATCTCCTGGGTCCCTCTCTGCTCCGTGTCCACACCGTGGCGCCCCCCCCACACCGCGTCTGGCGGCGGCTAGGACAGTGTTCACGTTTTTCAATTCTGTTTCTTTCTCTACATATTATTTTCAGAGGTAAAGTGCAGTGTTTTTGTCAAAATCGAACCCACGGCCCCCCAGGTGACTTGTCTGTCCCTTTGTCTAGGGGAAGGTGAGGAGGGCTGTATGAAGTGAGTGCAGGTGCCCGCGGCTCCAGGACCTGCCCCACTCAGCTCTGTCCAGGCTGCCATCTGGTGGCAGCTGAGGGGACTGCGACGGCTCCTGCCTCGGTGGCGCTTTCCGTGGGCTCCGTGTACTTCTATTTCAGGAGGGCTGGCAAACACACGTGTCCTTTGTCACTCAGAAACACAAAGCGGCACCCACCCTAACATGCCCACGAGAGGTGGGACGCCACGGTGAAGGGGAGACTGGCTTCCTGTTTTCCTCGCTTGGTCTCTACTCTAGACGCATCCGAAATTTCCACGTTCTGAGTTCATCATGTGTTTCGAACAAAGGCTTTTTTAAAACTATTTTCGAACTTTTTTTAAACTAAAGAGCCAGCTGTGGTCCTAGGTGTTTTGTCTCATTTGATGTCTTGCAAATTACAAAAATAACGTTTATGTGGACGGTATCAGGTGAAACGGCACAGAACAAAGCTGTGTTAAAGAAAGACCCCCACGCCCCGGTACACGTTCTCTCTCCTCTTTATTACAGGAAATACTAAAAACCGCGGGGCCTTCTTTTATAGGCGCAGATATTACTGTGGGTGAACAGGATTTCTGGTGTCTCGTGTATACGTATGATATTTATCTGTTGCTGGTGAGTGGTCGGAAGGGATTCTACACAAACCGCAGAGCAAAAAGGCAGCAGACTTTTCAGCGGTGGCTCGACAGTCTGTTAAACTGGGCTTCGTATTCGACCAGCAGTTAAATTACCCTCCTTACCTTCATTAAAATTCGTTCTGCAGACCACCTGATTCTAGGGAATGAAGGCGTCGGGCCCGGGAGACTTCATAAACCGATTCCCCTGCAGACCAGTCGCTATATAGTCCGCTTTTCCTGAGTGATTTGAAGTTTTCAGGAAGATTTTTATTCCCAAGGGGAGAGGAGAGCCACACTTGAAATGCTAGATCATCGTAACTCAGCACATCGGCCCAGGGCTCTGTGGGGCTCTGCCAGGGACGGGGAGACAGAACGGTCCTGAGCAAAGACCACCCCGGGATATCCGCAGTAGGCTGACGTGGCATCTGTATCTGCAAACATAATAATCGTAGGTGTACGTGTTTACACACACCAAACACGCATACCAACAAACGGCAGGTGCTGTGGCACACAGCTGGACAGTGTGTACCCGGCCACATCAAGGAAAAGGGCACATGGGGTGGAGATTGCCTGGAAGGCTCCCGTGAGACACACAGGCTCGCACTGGCCCTGGGAGCGCCGCCGGCTGTGGCCAAGTGGAAAGGAGAGGCCTGTGGGCAGGGGGAGGACTGGAGTCCCAAAGGCCCCCGCCCCCACCCACGGGGCTCGCTTAACAAACTGGGAGTGAGGCCAGTCTGCTCTTTGGTCCATCCCCCTGGCCTGAGGATTGACCTCTTTGCTCACGTTTCCTCTTCTACTCTCACGACAGCAAGGAGACCAGCAAGATGAAAGTAGAAGGTTCTCGCTAAAGACCCAAGGGTGGGCCTGGTGGGGGGACCGGATGTGGTCGCTTCAAGACCCCGGGGCTGAACTTGGATCTGTTGAGCAGGAGACCCTTGAGCTTGGCTGAGCTGAGAGCTGGTTCCAGAAACTACCTGTTTTTGGATTGACCGAGTATTCTGTAGGATTCCGTGGCAGCCTCTTGGTTGTCTGGTTCTCTCTTATATTTGCTGTGTCATTTTACTGTTGGCTTTAGGTGTCCTGCCCTCGGAGAGAAGGGTGAAGGCGTGAGGGGTTTGGAGGAGAGAAGGTGGCTATTAGTGAGCCTTGCCGGCAGGGGACGGGATGGTGAGGCCATGGGCATCCGGCCCCGTGTGGGCCCAGGGTGGGCACAAGCCAGGGATCATTCGTCCTTACGAGAGATCGCTGCCTTTATTGAGCCGCCCCTGTGCCCTCAGGCTCTCCTGTGCACAGCTTCGTGGTGGGCTGTTTACATGTCCACGAGCCACCCTGCCGTGGCCTCCGACCCAGCTCTGTCGGGATTCCTCAGCCTGAGTTCGGATGGTCTGTGGTGTAAGCATACAGGGTATCTGCAGAGCCCCTGATCGCCATCCCGCCTACTGAGTCAGAGCCGTGGCCTGCGCTCGTCACGTGCACCTGCGGTCGGCTCCTGGAGGTCAAATTTGGGAACATCTGAGCTGCAGGAAGGAGGATCGGAGACGTGAGGGGAAAGGCATGGTTCGTTGTCAGCTTCCCCCAGAGGTTTGGACACAAGCGAGCCCCAGGTTCTCTCACCCACCGTGACCTTCCCAGTGCGCTCGCGACAAGGAGCTCTCAGTGTGCACAAAAATGAAAACAGTCGCCCTTTGTTGGACGCTCCGCAAAGAAGGAAGTAGGAGCGGTGCCAGCCTCGGCCTGCTGACCCTGAGATACCCTTGAGGTACAGGGTCTCCCTTGGGGGTGATGCCCTGGGTCCCACTGAGACAGGATCCTGCCTGAGGAAGGGGCAGAGCGACCTCAGGGACGTGTGTAAACGGGAGACACGTAAAAGCCAAATTTGGAGGGGAGGGGGTCTCACTTTTCACCTGGCAGATTTTCCTGTACCTTCACCCCCCTCCACCAGCTCCCCACATCTGGGCATCAGTCCCGAGACGGTTAAACCAGAGTCTTCACGGGGACTCCGTTACTCATGGGAAGTAGGAAAACTTCCAACCAGTTCCGCTGCTTCCTCTTGCTTGGGAGACCCGGGCAGCGGGAGTCAAAACGAGGACTCTGGTCGCGTCTTCCAGCCCCAGAGGCTCCTGGTCCTGCTCTCCCTCTGTAACCATAGTAATGTGGGGGGTGGTGAACAAGCTGGGCGCCTGTCATCCTCTCCCACATCGGGGACCGGCACGCACAACTGTGGAATCTGTGAAGGAAGCCTGTCCAGTTCATGAACGGATCCCTGATGACGAGGCTTTCTGCGGTCAGCGTGGGTGTCCTTTAGCTGTTGTGTCCGCCTGGAAATTAAGATCGGTGAAAAACCACACAGCGAAGTTCGAGCTGGCCCACCAAGTTGCCCACGAGCCCCCGCCGTGCCCGCACCGCCTGGCAGAATCATCTCCGCGGGTGCTCGTTGGCAAAGTAGTTTTTAAATCACAAAGGAAGCTGATGTTTTATTGTTACCCGCGTGCCCCTTAAATCCCCGTTACCCGCTCAGTGATCTTAAGTGTTTAGTATTTGTCCACTTTCCTCCACAGGTTGAAGAGAGACCAGACAAAGATTTCACTGAGAAGGTAAGGAATTTCCGTAAGCCGTTATGTGGTGTCGTTGCTGAACGACGAGGGGCCCAACACGCGTGGGTGAAATTAACAAGAAAACGTGTCGGTTCATCTTTGATAAAGACTGTGTGTGGCCCACCAGCCGGCATCACAGCCGTGAGGGGTCCCCAGGACTCACTTGTAGCGCGTGTGTTAAACCCCACAGAGCGGCAAAGGCGTCCACCGTGGGCCCGACCATAGAGCGTAAGGTTAATCCAGGCCAATTCCCAGGCATCCACGAGGCCCCTCAAAGTGAACCTCTCTTTATCGCTTTTTGTGAGCCACGGATGATTTTCCGATTGAAAACTAAACTCAAGTGAAAGTACCATAACAGTAGACTCGCGAGCAATGTTGGTTTCGTCCGAAATCACGTTCGATCCTTGCAACCTTGCAGGGGTCTCGGAGCCTGCCCGGCCTGTCGGCAGCCACGCTGGCCTCCCTGGGCGGGACTTCCTCCCGGAGGGGAAGCGGGGACACGTCCATCTCCATCGACACGGAGGCATCCATTAGGGAGATCAAGGTAAGGCTGCCTACCTACTTATGACCTAGAGGGACCTTTTGTGAAAATCAGCCTTCAAGTCTATATCCGTGAAGTTCCAGATCTTTCTTCTTGCTCCGGTCTCCCCTACCTGCCGTAAACACATGTTCTAGGCACCCGCAGGAAGCCACACCTGCCTGCCCCGCCCCCCCCCCCCCCCAGCAGGGCAGACAGGTGCCCGTGCCGTCTGCACTCCCTCAGCTCCCTGGGCACACCCTGGTGGGGGCCCTCGCCACACCGCACCGCGGTGCTCGGCCTCTCCTGCAGACACTCAGTCTCCATATTTTAGAATGTGTTGGACACCAGATCACTCACTGCTCCCAACAACCCCACTTTCCCCTTTCAGTGTCCCCCGTTCTCCGCCTAGAAGGTGCCCCTCTTTTCTATTTGTAATACGCATAACGTGCTTTCAATAGATCTCATCGTTGTACCTTGGTACTTTTTTTTTTTCCTTCCACTGGAACATAAACATTTTTCTCTACTGCATCCTTACCACTCAGTGCGAGGCCACCGTGAGTGTGTGAGAGAGAAGTGCAGTGCTGTTGGTTAAGGTAAATAGGAAGCCCAAGGTACTGGCACTCGTGTCCTCTGGAGAGCGGAGGCCAGAGGGGGAAATGTAAAGGATCGGAATTGGCTTCGCTGATAGAAGAACTTTCTAATAATTAAAACTGGTTAGGGGGTGCCTGGGCGGCTCAGTCAGTTAAGCGTCCAGCTCTTGACTTCAGCTGACCATGATCTCATGGTTTGTGGGTTCGAGCCCCGCATCAGGCTCTGCGCTGACAGCACGGAGTCTGCTTGGGATTCTCTCTCTCTCTCCCTCCCTCCCTCCCTCCTCTGCTTGTGCATGCTCTCTCTCTCAAAATGAGTAAATTAACTTAAAAAAATAAATAAAATGTGCAAAATTATAGTAATATAGGCCTAAATTTTGTAAAATTTTGTGAAAATATCATGTGAGAGACACCTCAATTTGGATCTTTGTAGTTTTGAAATTTATTTTATTTTCCTTTCGCACTTAAGAGGAAAAAAAATGGAAAATCACTTGCTCAGATTCCCTGAATGAAGGAAACTCCCCAGAAATAGAAAAGATTTAGAGAACCACTTCTCTTTTTTTTTAATTTTTTTTTTAATGTTTATTTTTTTTTGAGAGAGAGAGAGAGAGAGTGTGAGCAGGAGAGGGGTAGAGAGAGAGGGAGACACAGAATCGGAAGCAGGCTCCAGGCTCCGAGCTGTCAGCCCAGAGCCCGACGCGGGGCTCTCGCACCTGTGAACCGTGAGATCATGACCTGAGCGGAAGTCGGACGCTTAACCAAGACTGAGCCACCCAGACGCCCAAGAACCACTGCTCTTTCTTCGTGGTCGTGCCCCCTTTTTCCCTTGATATGATTTGCCTCTTTCGCCAATTCCTAGGAACTGAATGAGTTGAAGGACCAGATTCAGGACGTAGAAGGCAAATACATGCAGGGGTTGAAAGAGCTGAAGGTACCCGTTCGTGGAAGTGTGGGCTTATGGTATTAACCCAGCTTAACCTTCGGAAATCCCAAAGACCTTCCGACTGCATGCCTCTTCCCGGGAGCCTCCCGGACTGCAGAATTCCAAACGGCAGGGACGCCGGCGTGGGCTCGCACCACGTGCATTTTGAGCGTTCTCCCAAATGCAGCTTTTGAGCCAAGACCTGAATGCCATAACCCTCAGTAGAAAAACTAACACGCTTCCTGATGCACGCTTTGTACTCACTCCGTTCCCCCCGGCGTAAGCCCAGTTCTTCCCACAGAAGTGGGCCGTCCGCTTGCAGGAGGGTGTCTGGGTCTCCTTCACGTTCCGCAGCCCTAACATACAAAGAGCGCTCCCTCCCTTTGCTTCTCAGAACATCTGATGTCTGCCGATGAGGCGTTCCGTACCGCCGTGCTTTTGAAACATCCAAATTATTTGCGTGCTGTAGAATTTCCCTAGTTGAAGCAGTGTCTGAATGGGCACCATCTTGGATTTGAGTAAATACACCCCACTTTTAGAATGTGAAATTACTGCGTTGTGCCCACCAGGAGGTATGCTTTTGCCACATTCCCTGAGGGTGAGGCGGATAGTGTGGGATGTGATCTCCGTGAAGCTAGCAGTAGATGGCAGACGTCTCCCTTCTTTCTCAGCTCCCCAGAAGGAGTCTGAGTTTAGTATCCTACGAGCACCAAACAGAGGACACGTTGGTTTTAAAACGACTCATCAATCACTGGCATATTTGTCACCTCTCTTTGAAAAGAGGGGGAAATTATGACGGGCTCTCAGCGCACGTGAAAAGGGAGTCACGGAACCAGCCCGGGAGCCACTGGTCCCACCCAAAGTCGTCGCCCTGGTTCGCACGTTGCAGGCAGCACTGGTCTCCGCGAGGCCTCTGACGGGACCTGTCGCACCGGACCGCACAGCGCCCAGCTCCCTTTAGCTCTGGTGGTTCACACCCCGGGGATTTACTCTCCCGTTCTGGGGTCACCTGGCCCTGATCTGTGCTCTGGGATGTAAGCACTGGTCTACTCTGTGGCCTGGCCGCCACGGGTGTGAGACACAGCAGGGCCACGTTGATTTTGCAGGCCTCTTTCCCCCAGAGCTGTCCTTTCAAAGGAATGCACTCTGTCCTTCCAGCCCGACCCAGTGAGGCCTGTGTTGTTTGGTTGGTTGGCCTGTGGGTTGAAACCTAAAATTCTGCCGAATCCTTTCCCGCCTCACAAGCCCAGGCAGGGGCAGCCGGCAGCTAGCGGTGGGTGTTCTGTTCTCTCTGCCATCACGCACTGGCTCTTTTCTGGGTTCTGGGCACATTTCTTGAGTGATTCCTTCAGAAACCTGTTGAGGGCCCCAAGCCGCCGCAGCAGGTGCCCCTGAGTGATGAGGTCAGAGGCAGGAGGCCTGCCCGCGCTCAGAGCCTCCTCATCGCGTGTCTCCCTTGTGCTGATGGCCGTGGAAGCCATCTTCCTCCCAGACACAATTGAGAGCCAGCTCTCTGAGTTAATAGCTAATGTTCTGAGTGGCGAATAACCGATTTGACCAAAGTGAAAAGGGGGGAATTTCTGTGCGTTTGAAATGATCCTGTATTTCTTCTCCTGGTTCATCTGCCCTAAGATTAGGGCTGGATTTTGTTTGTTTTGTTGTTGTTGTTTTCAAGGACCACTCAACTAATCTCCCTTTTGTTTTCTTACCATAATTTCAAAAACGTGACACGGTTTCTGCAGGACTCGCTGGCGGAAGTTGAGGAGAAATACAAAAAGGCTATGGTTTCCAACGCTCAGCTTGACAATGAAAAGACGAACTTCATGTACCAGGTTGACACATTAAAGGACATGTTGCTGGAGCTCGAAGAACAGCTGGCTGAGTCCAGGCGGCAGTACGAAGAGAAGAACAAAGTGAGCTTCCGCGTGAGGGAGAATGGCGGAATGTGTGCGTTTGGGATGATGGCGCGTATGTGGAGTGTGTGTGTGTGTTTATGTGTATGTGTGTTTGTACGTATGAGTTTTTTAAATTTATTTTTACTTTTTAAAATTTATTTATTTTGAGAGAGAATGCATGCACCAGTGGAGCAGGGGCAGACACAGAGGGCGAGAGAGAATCCCAAGCAGGCTCCACACTCAACACAGAGCCTGACTCAGGGCTCGAACTCAAAAAACCGTGAGATCATGACCGGAGCTAAAATCAAGAGCTGGGCGCTTAACCGACTGAGCCACCCAGCAGCCCCTGTGATCATCTTTTTCTTTTTTGTTTTTCTTTTTAATTGAAAAAAAATTTTTTTATGTTTATTCATTTTTGAAAGACAGAGAGAGACAGAGCACAAGCAGGAGTGAGGCGGAGAGAGAGGGGGACACAGAATCTGAAGCAGGCTCCAGGCTCTGAGCTGTCAGCACAGAGCCTGACGCGGGGCTCGAACTCACGAACTGCGAGATCATGACCTGAGCCCAAATCGGACGCTCAACCGACTGAGCCACCCAGGCGCCCCTGATCATCTTTTTTTTAATGATGGTCCTCCACTTGTCCAGGAAGCCCAGACATCTGAGAATAAGAATGCCATGCTCTTTGCTGAGGGATTTGCAATAATATTAAAATTAATTATTATAATTATAATATTAATATTAGTATCATGCACAACTTTAGTCTGTAAACTAGAGACAATTTTACTGGGAGATTATTTGTGTGTTTGCATGTAAGATAAAGTCATAACCATGAAAAAAACATGCCTACAAAAACCAGCATGTTTGGTCATAAATGGAGGCTTTAAGATGTTCCTGTGGGGGCGCCTGGCTGGCTCAGTCGGTAGAGTGTTTGACTCTTGATCTGGGGTCCTGAGTTTGAGCCCCACGTTGGGTATAGAGATTACTTAATAATAAAATCTTTAAAAATTGTTTTTCTATTAAACTACATTTCTGGATTTTTATTTTGTTACCTCTTATCACCGACAAGAAATTGTAGGTATCAAATCTTTTAAGAAAACGATATTTATTTTCTACTGATTGGAGAAAGTTACAGTTATTCTGTTTAAGGATTAAATACTTTCATTAAGCTAAATTGGGTTAATTTATGATACCAGCAAGAAGTCTGAGCCTATGTTGAAATTAATGACAAAAGACTAATTAGATGTTCTTTGTGGAACATAAAGTAAGGAATACTTGTTTTTCAGATTTTTAGGAATTATTTGGTCTGTCAACCCCTGGGATGTTGTCTGATTTTTCAGAGTTGCTGAGATAAGCAAAATTTATGTTGTGTGTGTCCCTATCTTTTTTTTTTAACTGACTCTGTACCCTAAATCCCAAGGGTCAAAACCAAGCTGCCATTAACACCTCAAAGGTCTCCTTCTTTGACTGCTATAGAATTGATTTAGAAGCTAAAGAAGAATTTTATTTATGAAGTTTCTGGGACCGAGACTCTGAAACAAAGGAGAAACTTTCCATGAGACCCGCTGCCCTGTTGGAATATAGGAGCAGAGAGAACGTTCTGGGCCCCATGTGTGGGGGAGGACACATTAATGCCTTCTAAGTACCCCTAGGATGTCCTCACTTAGGCATCAGGAAGTAGACCAAGAACCCCCAAATCTAATTCCAGAGAATTTGGATGAATCTGGAATGTTGTTCCAAGCTGGGGAGCAGGGACCGAGCAGAGCCCCCAAAAGGCAGGCCCTTGTCACAGCCAGGAGGGTACGGGGACCCTCGGACTTCAGAAAGTGGGCGAGCAGTGATGCCAGGGTGAGAAGTGGAGGTCATGTGCCTTCCGGAATAACCCCTCACCGACCTAGGAGATGGACCCTGCTGTCCCCTAAGCTGTCAGCCGTCAGTCGGATACCAGACCGTCCTCAGGAACTGTGCAGCGTCTAAGCTTCTCGGGGACCTCAGAGGAGCGTGCTGCCGGGTCCCTGGGGTGAGGGCGGGGTCGGACCGGGCGATCTTTGTGCTCCCCACCTTTTCCTGTTTTGTCCCTGGGGTGGGGGCCCCGGAGTACAGAGTTGGCCATCCACTTAGATAGATACGCTTGCCAAAGTAGACCATGTCTACACCCCTTTTGGTCCCCAGTGTTCCTTGTTGAATTTCAAAATCGGGGAGAGTTCCCTCCGATGTCCGTGGCACAGCCACCCCCCCGCACGGACAGCCTGGGCTGCGGCAGCCCCCCGGGGAAGGGGCCCCTCCTGGGCCCTGCTGGCCCGCGAAGTGCCAGGGGGCACCTGTCAGATGCACCGGGTCCTCGGGCAGAGCTCACGGTCAACCGGAAAGTGCAGAGACGTGGGCTCACGTCGCTAAAAGGCCTTGGAAGCTGTGACGGCGGGCACGGTAACAGGTGGTCTGCTCCAAGGCCAGTTAAGTCGTGGGAGCGCGGACTAGGAAGAAAGTGCGTTCGCGCCACCACGTGCACGGTCCGTCTTTTCCTCCCTGGTCGGTCTTTTCCTCCCTCGTAGGAGTTCGAGAGGGAGAAGCACGCCCACAGCGTCCTGCAGTTCCAGTTTGCCGAAGTTAAGGAGGCCCTGAAGCAACGAGAAGACATGCTGGAGGTGGGCAGCCCTTCCCGGTTTTCTCCTCCCTTCGTGGCTTCGGAGGGCGTTGTGGGTGCGTTATGAAAGTGAGCCGTTTTCTCGAAAATCGAGAGCTCAGGCTAATTCTTCATCATGCCTCGCCTAAGGAGAACAGTCCCTTTTGCTGGTGAAGATTTTCATTCCTTTCTGTTTGTTTGTTTGTTTGTTTGTTTAACGTTCACTTATTTTGAGAGAGGGAGAGCGCATGTGTATGCGTGAGCAGGCAAGGGGCAGAGACAGAGACTCCCAGGCAGGCTCCGCACTCAACACAGAGCCCGACGCTGTGGGGCTCAGTCTCAAGAGCTGTGAGATCGTACGTGACCTGAGCGGGACGCTTAACCGACAGAGCCACCCAGGCGCCCCGAAGGTTTTCACCTTTGGTGGCTTTGCATTTGTTTGGGGAGGTGTGACAGACAGAATGATGGCCCCCTACGAGGTCCGCGTCCTGATTCCTGGGACCTGTGGATGTGACACCTTACCCAGCCCAAGGGACATTGCAGGTGTGATTAAGTTAAGGGCCTTGTGATGGAGAATTGACCCTAAATTATCCGGGGGCCCGGTGTTATCACAGGGAGGCAGGAGAGTCAAAGGCAGCAGCGGGGAGGGAGCAGAGGCTGGTGCCTAGGGAGGAAGGGCCGTGAGCCAAGGAACACGGCGGCCTCTGGAAGCTGAAAAGAAGGGGAGGGAACAGCTTCTCTCCTAGAGCCCCCGAAGAGAGTCCAGACCTGCCCTCACCGTAACTCCAGGGCGTAAGACTCATTGTGGACCCCCGAGTTCCAGAACTCGAAGAGAATAAACCCGTGTTGTTTTTAAGCTGCTGCATTTGCGGTAACGTGTTACATTCGCAACAGGAAACCGATACAGGCTTGGTTCTAATTTTTTAACCTGATCAGAACTTTAGTGCCTCTCAGAATTTCCCCCAGGCAGGATTTCCGTCTGCGCTCTGGCAGCTGGGGACGAGGCGAGGCAGAGGAAAAGGCTCCTGCGTGCAGAGAGACAGGTCGAATCAGGGCTGATACCTGCCGGCTCCCTGGGGCTCCCTGGGGGTCAGAGCTCTCCAGCCCACCCTTTGTCTTCTCGCTTAACCCTTTATCTGCTTTCTTTCTATCTGTTCCTATCCTTCAGGAAATCCGACAGCTACAGCAGAAGCAGGCGAGTTATATCAGGGACATTTCTGACCTTCAGGAGACAATAGAGTGGAAAGACAAGAAGATAGGGGTAGGACTCCCACGTCTGTGCAACTGTTCACACGGGCAGTCCGCTAGCAGATACAGTGCTTTGGGTCTTTGGTTTGCAGAAACACTTGCATGAGCGTGCATGTGGCCCCAGGCGACACCAGGTAGTAATACAGAGAACGCACTGGCTTACTCAAGCTGCCGTTAACTCTGAACCTGAAGCTGACTTCCGGGACGGGGGGTGGGCACGTCGTGGACGCTCACCGGGCTCTCTGCCTGCACGGAGCAGGCGGGCAGCACGCTGAGATGTAAGGAGCGAGGAAGGCACGCTGGGGCAGTTGGACGTGCGAAGGCTCCGGCCTCCTGGAGTCAGTCTCTGTCTGGCGTTTCCCGGGCTTTTCTGAAAGGCATTGGAGGAATCGCCAGGTGGAGGGCGCTGTGCCCACCTATCCCCACCTTGACATGTGCCCCTGGAGGCCTCAGCCGCCCCCCTCCGTCAATGACAAAAGCAGCCCACCTGCCTTTAGGCGTGATGAGTAGGAAGGAACCCGCTTAGGGTAACCGCCATGCTTCCTGATGACAGCCGTCTTCCAGAACCTGGCGCCCCCCACGCTCGCTCAGGACGTGGAGCGCGTGCTCCAGGACCACGTGGTGTGCATCGGGGACAGTAGGATACAGGAGCCTCCAAACATCAATGCCTTTAAAGGGAGCGTGAGGCGCCATTTCTCGGCTGGCGTAAATCCCTGAGGAGCTTATTCTTGGCGTTTTGTCTGTGTCTTTAAGCGTATCCTACACAACGCCTTAACCCCGTTGGTGTTTTATGCGGCAGAAGCCTCCTTATTCCCGCTTCAGTCACCTGCTCACCTGTGCGAATCTTCTCTCTCTCTCTCTCTGTCTCTCTGCTCTGCTCACACTCAGGCTTTAGAGAGGCAGAAAGAGTTCTTTGATTCCATAAGGAGTGACCGAGATGATCTTAGAGAAGAAGTAGTCATGCTGAAAGAGGAATTGAAGGTACGAAGCCAAAGTAGAGTTGAAAACGAAAAAACCCGCGTGACAGCGGATTCCGGGGTTCTCAACAATGACTGCGTGTGCGAACTGGTGTTAGTTAATTTTGTGTCATTGGTTTTGGTTGCGTTTGTTTGTTTGTTCTTGGTTTTTTTTTTTGATGTTTATTTTTGCAAGGGGGGGGGGGGCAGAGTGCTAGTGAGGGAGGGGCGGAGAGAGAGGGAGACACAGAACCCAAAGCAGCCTCCAGGCTCCGAGCTGTCAGCACAGAGCCCCGACGTGGGGCTCGAACCCGTGAACCCGGAGATCATGACCTGAGCCAGAGTCTGGCGCTTCACCGACTGAGCCACCCAGGCGCCCCAGATTTTAATCCTGGTAATTACAAATCTTAGGTTCACTGACACTGAAGAGACACATCCAATGAGCACAGGTTCCCTCGGGTCTGTTTACAAGCATATCTGATCCCGAAAGCAACTCTGATTTCCAGGAATTTTTTGGATCTTTGTCTCACATTCATTAATAAATTCTCCAGGAGATTACTCAAAGTTAGAGAACGTATGTGTTTCTTTTTATTGAAGATTCAAGTTTAAGGACTTCTCCAGCTGAACAGTGGTGCAGGTGAGGCCCACACTAACTAGACTTGGAGACCCAGTGGTTTGAGGAAAGTCCCACGTCCTGTTTGGGCCAAGTGAAGGCGTCTTCAGCTGCCGGCTGGACACTGAGTTAAGAAAAACGGGTCCAGGTGGGCTGTTAGCATTGTAGGAGACAGTGTTGGGAGAGGGTATGGCCATGGCCAGTTCCTACATCGGCGGTGGAAACACGTCAGTGTCAGCTGCTTATATTCAGGAGTCAAGGCCACAGCGGTCAACCAGGGGGAACAGGTTCCTATCACTGCTCCTCCCAGGGCTGTGAGCCCGGCAGGGGGGCTGCCTCTAAGCTCAGGGAGACAGCCGTGGGCAGCAGGAGTGGTGAGTGAGTCTGAGATCCCTGGTGAAGTGCGCAGCCTGGGGCTGCCGAGTGTTAACTGGTTTTAGGGTGTTTGGCTGTGTGGTGAACGTGGACGATATTTCCTTTGAGTATAGCCGATGTTCCAGCCGCTTCTTAATTCCTCCTTTAGCACGAATTGTACTTATTCCTTTCAGAAGACGCACATAACCTCTTTCTTTATCTCTGTCTCTCTTTTTAAAGAATGCACCCAGGGTTTTAAAAGTGAGGTCACTTGACGGTGATTTGCTTGATGCCCTCCTTCGTGGCAGCCTGCGGGCCCAGTTACAAGGGGTGCCTGTTAAAAGTGTCTGGTCACCAGCACATTAAGGCATGGGATTAATTGGTGCCTGTAAGAAAGAGGCGGCCCTTGGAGGAAGATGTCCCAGATTTGTGTGTGTTGATAGAATGCTTCTGAGCGTGGTGTCTGCTGCTTCTCTGACTCTGTGGAAGTTTCTGGACTTCGTGGAAAAAAGTTTCTTTTTAATTATTATTAACAAAACAGAGTTTTAACCTAATATCAGTCAGCGAGTATTACGAGTCTGTTTTTGTCCCCAGAAACACGGAATAGTCCTCAATTCAGAGATCACTACCAATGGAGAGACTTCCGACACCCTAAATAACGTTGGACACCGAGGTCCTACCAAGATAACAAAAGAAGAGTTAAATGCTCTCAAGACGATGGGGGACGGGACGCTAGGTAAGTGCCGATTCTCCGTTGCATTCTTGTGTCTTCCGGTCAGCATCGGTGCACCTTCCATGCATTATTAGAATTGGCGTAATCATCACTGATCAATTAACCATCACCCAGCATGCCATGCATTCTGTCACTTCATGGGAGTTTCCTTGCCGAGCGGTGCGATCACCCACGTGTGTTTTCTGGCACGCATCTCTGTGCTCACCACCGATGGCTGAAGAATACATTTCTCTTGCTTCTCAAAGCCACCAAGCGAAACTGTGAAACACAAGGAAGATCGTCTTGAACTTAAGGGACCGTTTGGGCAGTACTGTTTGCCTCTCCTCAGATATGTGCCACGTACGGCTTTTAACTTACTCCGTTGCAGATTTCTTGAAAGGTCAGAACAGCCAAGGCTGTAGAGTGAGTGAGTGAGTTAGTTAACGCTGTTTACAAGAACCGCACATTCTACCCACCATCCATTCGGTGTTTTGAGGCCATGAGGTGCCCGCGGACGGCGGCTTGGGGCTTGTGACACCCAGTCTGGTTGCCATTCTCAAGCTACCACTCAGGTGCCCTTAGGTGAGGGGCAAAAGGGGGGGGGGGGGAAACGAGGCGGACAGGCAGCCCCAGGCTGGTAGAGGGGGTGGGAGGGACAAGACAGACAGGCAGCCCCAGGCTGGAGGGTCAGAGTGGGAGTTGGACCTTTACCGACAGGAGTCTGACTATGCCTTCCCCCTTGTCAGAGGTGCTGTCCCTCTGTAGGTCACATTTTGTTTTCTGCAAGAATGTAAATTGGGAAACCCAACAGACAGTAAGAATATTTGCTGCAGTTTGCAAACACCTGCAAAGATTCACCCGTTGAGGTTTGTCGTAATATTTGGCTTTTGGATCAGTTTTCGGAATCTGGTGTGCAGCCGTCGGAATCCGGCCAGCAGATATGGCCTCCTTGTCACTTAGGACCAGCTGTGCCCCTGCTTTTTACAGTGAGGCCGCAGTACAGCCAGGGCCCATGACTTTGAGTTCCACTTGGAAGCTTTCATCGTACTGCCTTATTCATGGAAGTGTAGACACCTGTAGGCCCGCGCTTCTCAAGACTCGCTTCCTAGGGAGATACTCTGTTACCTTTACAACATAATGCGTGTATGCTACACGCCATACGGCGCCCTGTGTGTAAGTTGCTGAAAGGACAAAAATGGGTTGATTTCCATCATACCTTTATATTAGCTCTGTGAGCAGCTGGGAATTTGATCGTGCTGCTCTCGTTCAAATATACATTTTATAAATCTTCGTTCACCATTTAGGAAACCAACCCTTAAAGAACCAGACATATCCCTTTTATCAGTGAGCTCCAAATGTTTTTTGACCGCAAATCCCCATCAGTAAAGACTTACGGGACCTCCCCAATATGTATATTTTTAATCTGCATATCCACATATGTATCCGCAAGTATGCATATATACATGTACACACACTATTTTATCAATGCCGAGTGTGTGTCATAAAACCTGTGCCCTGATAGACATCTTTAAAGGGTGAAGCAAAACTACCAGAAGTCCTACTAATGTTCCCATTTTGTCTGGGGTGAGTGGACCCACGGTGGAGACCACAGTGGTAGAAAATTATCAGGCTTTCACTTCATAGCAACATGGCATCTAATACGCCGGGGGTGTGTTTGTTTGGGGAATCTAAGCTGTAAGCGTTCATTCCAGAGCAGTGACGTGGTTTTTTTAGTTCGTAATTCTTTAGTTGGTGAATAACTGATCGTTAATTAAGTGGTCATCTTGCCCTTGAGTGTTGGCCTCTGCTGAAACACCCCCCCCCCAGTCCGTTAGGGAAGGAAGCAGGGGTGTGTCAGGCACAGGCTGCTTTCTCAGAAACACAGTAATTAGATGGTGGGGGGTTGATTTCCTTTTACCTCATGTGAGCTGTTTCAGAAGCATCTCCCTTAGGACTGACCAAAGGTTGAATTTCTTCAGGTGAATTGCAGGTTTCAGATGACTTGAAGGGGGTTTTAGAGCCACGTGATGGGTAGTGCAGGTGGACAGCTGAGGAAGTAGGAGTAGCCCAGACGCGTGTTTGGAAATGAGAAGAGGGAACGGGGACTGGAGGTCGTTCTTAAACGCCTCATTTTGGATTGTTCGGCTGCCCGATCCAGAGCTCTATTTGTTAAACCTTAACGGCACCCTTTGAAAACCAGTTCGCACGAGATGGCACCAGCCGCCACTCTTGCCTTGAAGATGGCGGCAGTGGCCCTCGCTGATCAGATGTTGGCTGACGCAATGGCTGCTTTGCCGCACGGAACTGGCGAGGGCTTCTGTTTCGTGTGATTCTCTGGCGAGTCTCTCTCCTTAGGAACGGGGTCGGGTGGGAGAGAGAACATGTGTTTACGCTGTAATATGTGTTAAGCGGTCGCCACCTCACGGGGTCCCTTCAATTTTCTCAATGGTCTTTTAGGAAGAGCCAGTGAAGTGGAGGTGAAAAGCGAAATTGTGGAGAATGTGGGGGAAAAAGGAATGTTGCAGAATACTGAGCAAGAACAGCACACAGAGGACCCAGCACGGGAGCGTGCGGACACAGAGGTGTTCCATGCTGGTGGAAATGCCGAGGACCAGAAAGCCTCTGAAGACAGGGCCCCCTCGCTGGGAGTCTTAGCAGATGGTCCAGATGAGGAACGCGTTCCAAACCAGAGTCTAGAGAATGCTTCCTTTCTTGAAAACACGGAGCAGGTTGAGTCCACACCAGACGACAGGACTGGGGCTTCCCTTGAGCGGTCCGACTGCTTGGGTGAATTAGATGGTGAAATCCCAGGTCCTGTGGCTGAGCAGGACAGTTACAATGCCTTGGATATCAACAACCAAAGTAAAGAATCTGCAGAAACACAGGAAGATTTGAAAATCTTGGGAGAGGGTAGCACAGAGCCATGTCAAGAATCTGCATCTCCACAAACACCTGAAATTGGAGAGCTGGGCAGTGTAGACACGAGGGAGCGAGGCGGGAGCCCCACAGAGGGTGTGGTGGAGGCAGGGCCAAGTGGGCTTGGGGAGCAGGTGGGCACAGTAGCCTCCAGACCTCCGAGGTATAACAGTGACACCGTGAGTGATGATGAAAAGTATGCGGTAGATGTCCCCACCGAGTTGGACCCGAGCTCAGGGCATGACCTAGAGAAAGAGCCCGCCACGCAGGAAGTTGCTGAGCCCAGGGAGCTCCCAGTTCAGAGCACAGCGGTAGGTGAGGAGAGTGATGAAAAGGAGGACCAGGAAAGGGGGCCGAGGGATGAGAAACCAATCCAGACGGAAGTGCGGAACGTCCCTTGTTGTCCAGCAGCCGAAAGCAGTCCTCGGGGAGCAACGGATCTAGGTGTGGCAGGCACAGAAAGCGAGCCCCCAGATCCGAAAGAGCCCGAGGAAGAAAAGAATGACCAACAGGGAGAGGCATTGGATTCATCCCAGAAGAAGACGAAGAACAAGAAGAAGAAAAACAAGAAGAAAAAACCACTGGCGCCTATAGAGACCCTGAAAGATGTTAAGAAAGAGTTAACATTCCAGAACCCAGATTTAAGTGAAGTTAAGGAAGAAGAGCAGGTAAAATTTACTGACGAAAAACCAGTTGTAGAAGCACAAGATGAGGTCACTGAAAGCCCAGAAAAGGAAAGTGTAGCAGGAAGCAGTGAAAATGTTGATGGTCCAGAAAATCCTAAAATTGAGTCGGATGAAAAACTTAACCAAGAAGATGAGGGCGTAAACACTAAAGCGGGGAAAGAAGCAGCCGATGGCGACACATGGGGGTCGGGAGGTGACGCGGCCCAGTCATCAGGCGCGATGAAGGAGCCAGATGAAGCCGTTCTAAAAGATGGCGCCGAACAAGATGGCGCCACCCACAGCATTCCAGAACCAGGGAGTGCAGAAGCGTCCGGCGGCACCCTGCTGGAGAATGAAAGCCCCCTCGAGGACATCGACGGCGCGTCTCACACAGGAAGCACAGAGCCGCAGGAGATGACGGAATGTGCCAGTCAGGCAGTCCGGAAGGTTGTAGAGGATGAGGATGACCTAGCACCCGCAGGAGAGCTGGGAGCCTCCGATTCAGAAAGCAAAGACCAGCCGAGAGGCGGAAGCGAGAAGGGCAGAAGCAAAGAGGACTGCACCCTGTCATAAGTGGAGTGGAGGCTGGCTGTAGAGGGGCCAAGGACTGCACAGTAGGTCCAGCTGTCAGAGGCTCATCTGCTCTTAACACCGGCGAGGCTCCTAAAACGGCCCCCGTTGATTCAGACGCACCACGTGACAGTCAACCACCGAGCTGTCTACCACGTTGAGTTATAGACTGTTACTTGGGGATGGATACTTCCTCGCTAAGCCTGTCACCCCGGTTAGAAAGAAAGACACGCTTGTAATCCGTATGCGTTCCAACGGAGAGCACTCCAGTAGTGTCTCTCCTAACACTTCGTATTTCTGCTTAAATTCCACCTAAAGCTATTCAGCACTTGCCTTAGGCTGATACTCTTGACCAAATCTGTCGGCATACAGTTGACCAAATGGCATTCGGAGACTTCCGTATTGTAAGTACAGTGATATTTAAATTGATTTGTCGCATTCAAACGTGTGCTTTCATACTTGATTTTGATGTGTACGTTATAACCTATGAGGTATTTTATTTTAAAAGGAAATAAACGGCCAAATAGCGTATAGGTCACGGAGTGATAAGATTTGCACCTTAGGACAGTAATGCATCGTGTTAGGGATAAGAAAGCACTGGGAGATCTCCCTTCCCTTTACCGCGTTCAAATATTTTATCTCAAACCAATAACCTTTTGATCTCATTGTTAATGATACCTGAATTTGTTTTATAGATTTTGACCTCACTCTGTGCTGATCATGTACCAAAGCCATTTTATACAAATATTTTTTTTTAATTTGTTTCTGGAAGAGACGTACATTGAAATTGTATTTCCTAATGCGGTATTGGGGGGGGGGACCATTTCTAAAATTGTTTAGGTTTTCTTAACCTTAAAATTACTTCTCTTTCTATTTGTCTAAGTGTTACTCAATCCAAAACGGGACCATTTTTGTGCAAACTGCTCATTGGACTGTAACAGGATATTTTAAATAGAGAATCACTTTTGGTGTTTTGGTATAAATATTTTCCTTTGCTGTTTCTCAGTATATTCTTATTGGAAAATTCTTGATTTGATCTTCCTGAAGGAAATCTATCTTTTCTATACAAGGAAGCCTTTTAAAAAGTAATTGTAAAGTTAAATAAAAAATATTGTGAAATGTTAAAATTACAAAGGACTGTACATGATGAATGCTGTTGACACTTTATGAGATTATATGAATTCATGTCACTGTTACAAGATATAATTGAATGCAAAAAAAAGACCAGAACCTCAATAAAATTTGAGGCAAGTGTGTTATTATGTAACTGAAATAAAAAAAACCCAACATTTTATAATTTGACAAGCCTGTGACTCCAGTCTTTGGCCTACTTGAATTCTGACTGCCTAAATATGGTCTTAAAAGTAGTACCTACTTCTGGACTGCTGATTCCCAGTCGGCCTTGGGTGAAGGACTCATGCTTGATGCTCTTTGTCAGTAATGAATCAACTTCTCTCCGGGCCCCTAGGCCAGGGCCAGTGTTGGACCTTCCTGGGGAGAATTGAGAAGATCTTCCCTCATAGACTCCTCTGTGATCTGTGAGTCTGGTGAGGAACCCCATTCTGTTAAGAAAGCTTTCCATTCTGTTACTGTGTTGACCCATCCCAACACTTAGAATGTTTTGAAGAATATGGTGGAAATAAACACTGACTCTCCTGTGTAAGTATCCTGAAGTCGGGGACTGATAAGCCCTCTCCACCTGTGCCAGCTACGTGGACAAATACAAGGCTTGCCAGAGACTCAAGTCCAAGGGCTGCAAAGAACTTGAAAGGGGGTCGGCGGCTGCCTGTAACTTCAGCAAAGCCGCATCCACCCTGGAATGCACGTTTGTGAGCAGTTCCCATTCCTACTTCCAAAGGCCCCTGGGGAGGTGATTCGACAACCAAACTCACTAAATGGTGACATCATCCAACCATTTTAAGGGCTTTCTTGCCTCTGTTACTCAACAGCATATGTAAGGGCACTGTGGCATGCTTCATACCCCTCAGGCCAGCTGTCCAGGGGTCGATCATCCACTCACTCATTTAAGTAATGGACTTTTTGATCACTTCATATCCGGAAGGCACTGTGCCCGTAGACAGGCAGATACGACCCAGCTCCTAGTGGACGGGGACAGCTGAGAATCAGCAAGTGAGCAAAGAAAGAAGAAAGGGATTCTGAACAGCCAACCCATTTCTTGATAATCTAAGAGCCTTCAGTGTGAACATCAGTGACCCTGCTCCAAGGGGGAAATGACATTGTGGCACAGCGATTGGTGTCCACAGGAAGGCCCTTAAAATTACCACGAAATCGTTACCGTAGGTATATTCAGGTCAGGAATGCACAGAGGCATATGAGGCAATTTGGAAAGATTCCGAGTCAAAAGATTGACTCAGAAAAGAATGGAAAGTCTACCTGTCAGCCCCATCCCCAGAGCAACCCAGGCCCCTGAGATTTCAGTATGATCCAGAACAGAGGAAAGCACTGATCACTGATCCCTTAAATCAAAAAACGAGAATATTTACCAGCCCCAAAGCAGAACATACCACTGTATATAAAATGGAACTCTTCCTTCAAAAGCATAATTAAGTGTAATTATGAGTATATACAGAAAACAGGGAAAGGTAACAGAATTTTGAATTATGGGCTATTACGATAGAGGCTGAGAATCAATAAATTTTTTTTCAAGAGTTTTTAGGAATGAGATGTATTGCCCTGAGTTTTGGTGAGCAGAAAACCTGAACATTTACATTTCCACGGTCACGAGGACCCTGGAGTGTTGGTTCCGGGAGTTGACACAGATAGACTCCTCTCCTAGGAGACCACCTTGTACAGCACGCCATCGAAACAAGGAACACCTCAGTGAGATTCGTTCCAAATGTCCAGGCTCCGGAAGGAGAGGAAGGGGTGTTTGTGCCTGTGTTATGTTAGACTATATGCTTATTCAGTGTGATGATTGTATATAGTGAAAACTGTGTCTTTTAGGAGCAAGGCTTTCACTCACTCTTTCCTTTTTATTCTATCCACTGTGCCTTTTACAGCAAGGCTTACATTTTTTTCAAGATGTGAATGACCTCGGTGGTGGCTGATGTACACAGTTCCCATCTGTACAGACCTCTCAGGCCTGTAAACACGGGGAAAGACCTTTCCCTGTTCTGCCTTTTGCCGGAAGGAGAGGCTCTCTTGGAGGGGCCAGGGGGAGGCTGGCCCCAGGGACGATGAAAACTGTCCACGTGGACAGTCCCAACTTAGTTGGGACTATAGTCCCAACTAAGTCAGTGCGAGGCAGGAGTGGATTCTTGAGAGACCTCAGCCTCCTGCTCACTCTCTTTGCAAATGCAGAGGGGAGGTGGCTTGTCCTCTGCTGTGGGGAGAGGAGGCCTGAGGCCCACAACGGCTGAAATTAACCCCCACAAGGGAAATTATGCTCCCGGTCGTGTATTATTATCCCCCCTGCCACCCCATCTTCGTTTGCTCTCTGAAAATGGAATCGGAGCCCGCTCTCTTGAGTCGTGGGCCAGATCCAGGCAAAGCAGCACAGAGGAGGAGGGCTCGGGGACACTGGTGGCTGCCTGTGGTTGACAAGGCTGTACCTGGACAGATGGGGTGATGATGTGCAGGCCAGAAGAATGACCAAGGAGAACAGGGGTTCAGAGACTTCGGGAGCGCTCTGCACTGGCCGCCCCCTGTCCCGAGACCTTGTCACTCTGAGTGTTTCTCATTTCACGGGTCTTAACTTGTGTACCGGAAAGTTTATTGGAGTTTAACACAGAAAAACCCGGCTTTTTTAAAAAATTGAGACCTTTTAATAGCCAACTCATTTTGACTTCTCCGTTTAAGAGAAAAGTCTGAAGTTGAAACACCGTGACTTCGTTTTCTTTGACGCCTGGTTTCTAAAAGCTGCAATTGTGGTCTTGAAATGAATGGTTTACGTCTATTTGTAACTGAGTATTATGGGCCAACGATGAGCGGTGACACTTGGTAAATTAAATACAGGGTAAAGGTGGGTGTGCGGTACTCTGGTTAAGGATTCCGGTAAGCATACCGACGATGCCCCACCGCGCAATCAACAAACCGGGCTTGGTTTTTAAACCTGCAAAAAAACCCTGTAGAACAGCAAAAAGCTGTTTCGTCTTCTTCATACCAAATTAATTTGCTCCTTTCTCTCTTTCGTTCTCTTCGAACAATTTAGTTTTTAAACTTCCTCTCCAATTCTGCTTCCAAACTTTTCTTCCTTGAAAGTTTACTTCTCTGTTTCCATATTCTCGCCATAAGAGTGAAGGTCACGTTACCCTTATTTTTTGTTGGCTGGTGCTATTGTTACATCTTAACCTTGGTTTTGTACTTATCTGGAGTCTTCTAATAGAAAGAAATATCGTAATAAAAGCACACAATACGTAGGTGAGCTTTAAGATCATTTTCAAGTATATTCAGTGCCTCTTACGATGCCTACGGTTTTTGTATATAGACTATAAGATAAAAAGTAATATTGAACAAAGAGCTGAGTTTATATTTCATTTCAGCGTTGGGTGGGCTTGCGGAAGAGAAAGCATAAGATATCAGAAGCAATTTGATTATGCACGTTAAAATGGAATCCAGAAGATCATAAATTTATGGTTGACATTTCTGGTTTTAGTTCTTTTGTAATTGAAAATAACAACTTGGGGCGTTTGGAAAAACAACTTAGAGAAAGCGTGTAACTTGGGGAACCATGTGAGATAGGTGATTTTTTTTTTAGATGCAAACAAATCGCATTTTATACAGATTATTTCCTTTTCACGTGGTGAGTCAGAGCTGCGCAGTGTGAGAGCAGTGTCCCCTCGGGAGTAAGAGTCTGGGACCGGGAGTCGGGCTCCGACACCGAGGTCCCGGTTTAGATCTGGAACAACAGAGGAGGCCGCGGTGAGGGGTGTGGCCCTGAGGACAGTTCTTAGCTGTTCTGGGCCGCGGGTGCTCGCCTGTAGAAGAGGGATGGAGTATTGAGGCACACCCGTGAGGCTTTGCGGGTGAAGGCACACCTGCTCGAGCCGAGCGGGGACGCAGTGACCGTGCAGGACCCGTTAGCATCACTGTCCCCATCGCACCATCCTGATGTGTCCTTTAAAGTGGTGTAGGGTTTTGCCCAAACCCAGCCCTTGGTCTCCTCTGTATTCGAGATCATATTCCTCAACACCCCTTCAAAGAAATGGTTGGGGACGGATCCTGAGATGCTTCTGTCTGGGGCGGGGGAGGGTGACGGGGGACCTGGAGCGTCACCGCGTCCGTCTCGAGACAGTATCCGCTCTTGACGAGCGGGTCAGCAGACTTGAGGTTCGTGGGACGTGTAGTCAGAGCTCTGACACTGGTGAGCCTGTGGGAGAAAAGAGAGCAAGAAGTTCTCCTGGGATATACACTCGGAAAGCCAAGGACAACGAAAATGCCCCTGACATGAACCACGACGCCCAGTGCATTCGCACCTTGCTAATGATGCTGAAGCATGAAGCCTGTGAGATCTGGTTGTTCTTGCATGCTAACCCAAAGTAGAAGGTGAGCCTGTTTGCATGCAGCCGGATGCTACCCGTGATGAGATAAGCATGTTGTAGGAGGTTGACCCAACTCAACCTCCCTCGGCTGACGTCCTCCCCGGTCCTGTCTGTGGCCTCATTCGCTGTGGTACGTGCAGAATACCTTCATCATTCGTTTCACTAACCTCAATGCTCATTCTTCAGTTTGGCGGTCTGCCGAAAGGCGCCCTACGCGGAGCCACCTCAACCTGTGTCTTTTTGGTTTCTTTAGATATTAGGTTGAAAAAGCTTGTTGGTGAACGGGAATGCTTATTGGAACAGGTAACAATCTTTTTTATTACTTTATGAGCTCTGCGGGGGGGGGGGGGGGGCACCTGAACGTCTCCCTTCGTCGGGAAAACCCTAGCATGTCATGTCTGCGGATGATCGAGCCAACCTGTGTTCTTGCTGTTTTTATCCAGGTAGGGCATCATAGGTCATGCGAGGCGTAGAGAGGATGTCCCCAAAGACTCAAGGCCACAGAACTGAATTTGGGATGCTCCATGCAAATTGCTGCTTAAAATAAATATTTATGTGAAGAGCCTAGATTAGCCATTGAGGCAACGAGGCAAGAGCTCTACTGAGTCACCCCAGACACCACTTCTCTCACTTCCGCCGGCTCAGAGAAGTCGGTTTTGGGATCTCTGGGCGATCAGCACCCCTTTCCAGCAGATGTTCTCTTGTTCCAGCCGATCAAAGTTGTTTTAATTGGGGTTTACCTTCATGGCTCTCTTCCACCCCCGGAAACACTAACCAGCTGTCCCATTTGGTCTTTTTTGTATGCAGCATAGTTCTTAAGCCCTGCCACAGTCACTTTCTAAGGAAACTCAGTTCCATTTTCCTTCATGAGCGTAATCAAAGGTATTTTTGCCTTACTTGTGACAATTCTCTTGAAGAGTTCCCTCAAAATCGGGGAAAGCGCTCAATGTGGTGGCAGCATTGAGGTTCCTTTGATCTTTTAAGAACGTGTATCCATCGCGATTCCGTACTTATTTTCTCAGAGCCGAGAGCACCAACGGTCAGCATGGGGCGGGGGGTCTGATTTGGTGGTGCTGGTCGCCCGGGGAGGCGGGGTCCCCCAGGTCCCCCAGGCCCCCGGGGGATGGAGGTTAACAGCACAAGGGCTGGGAGACTCCCCTAGACACCGTAACTTTCTGCAGTCCTGGCTGCTGACTGCATTTCCGCTCTACCTGGCTCTCCCCGGGGAGAGGAGAGCTCTGCAGGGGCCAGCTCCTTGAAGGTGGCACCCCTGCACCTTGACCGGGCTCTGTGCGCGACCACACGGTTCTGCTGGCGACACGATTACAGTATTTCTGTGCCTGGGGGCATCCAGAAGGTCCTTCCTGGCTTCTTAGTGAATAAAGAAAAGGTGACCCGGCACACCGACTTCCTAACCCTTAGATAAACACTTCAAGTGTTTTATGTACCATCTCCTCCTGAACTCAAGAGGAATTTCAAACTTAGAAATAACCTTTCACCCCAAGTTACAAAATAATGTATGTCTGATATTGTAAATCTAATTCCATTTTCACCCGTTCTGCCATCACTTTCTGAGAAAAGCACTAACCGGCCAAAGTTTTTCATTGACTTGGTTTGGTTATTAGAGAGGAGAGACTCCCTACTCAGGTGGCTGGTAGATTATAACCTCTTACTACGTTTTTCTGGTACCTCATCACGTAACCCCTATTCTTTGGCACCTTGCAGACACACGGAATAACTCCAGAGCAACATCTGATTGTATTTATGGGGTATTGTTTCTTTACACTCTGCTTCCTTCCTGATAGGCTCTAAGCTCAGCTTTTCAGTCTCCTTGAGAATGGAGAAATTCACCTATTTTATCGGTGGGTGTTTTCAGATTAAGAAACTCAAAGGGCAGCTGGAAGAGAGAGAGAAGAATGGCAAGTTAGACAACCTGCGTCCTGGAGATGACGTCTTAGAAAACGGGACAGACATGCATGTAATGGACCTACAAAGTAAATGTCAACCCTTGTGTAGGAGTGAATGCTTTACGTGTCCTATTTTTATCATATTTGCGCTGGAAGAGAAAAACCATCCTCGCAAAAAAAGCCTGGTGCTCCCCTTGGCTGCCCCCAAACCCTTGAGCACAAGAGTGCAAAGAAGTTTCTGTGTGGGATTGAACAAGGATGGGCAGGCGGGTGGAGCAAGGATGTTTCTGTCTGAGCCTAAAGAATAGAACAGGTGCGCCAAGATAGCACCAGGTGGCGCCCCGTGAGAAACCGGATTTACTCCGCTGGACACAACTGCCTTTTTTTTTTTTTTTTAATGTTTATTTATTTTCAAGAGACAGAGACGGAGCGTGAACAGGGGAGGGGCAGAGAGAGAGGGAGACACAGAATCCGAAGCAGGCTCCAGGTTCTGAGCTGTCAGCACAGCTTGAACCCACAAACCCCGAGATCATGACCTGAGCCAAAGTCAGCCGCTTAACCGACTGAGCCACCCAGGCGCCCCGATTATAACTGCCTTTTGATCAGCCTGTTGTATGGAAAAATTCAAAGGCGTTTTTCTATACACGTAAACCAGAAAGAAGCTTAAAGGAGATAAAACTCCTCCCAGTCTCCCCCGCCCCCCATGTGCCCCACCCCTACCATTTCTTCGTCCTCTGTGCCCGCAGGTGCTCTCCTGCCTGGCACTTGCCATCCTGGGCTCCTGGAGAACCCGTGCCTTCTCCTGTCTCAGCCCCACCAGGTGTGGGGCCACAGGCCAGGACCTAACAGATTTGCATGCCGGTTACTAAGGAAGGGCTTGGTTCCCAGTAACTATTGTTTCAACACTTCAAAAAGCCCGAAGAGCTTAACACGTGTTCCTTCTCTCTCACCCTTTAGGGGATGCCAACAGACAGATCAGCGACCTCAAATTTAAACTTGCAAAGTCTGAGCAAGAGATAACAGCATTAGAACAAAATGTACGTGCACGCTTTGAAGCAATATTGGGCAGAGTGACAGTGATGATTGAGCAGGTTGTACTTGGCTAGAACTCGCTTGGAAAGGCTGAGCACCGAGAGGCGCAGACAGATTTCTAGAACCAAAAAAGGTCTTCCGTGTATTTCCTGCAGAGAGAGAGTAGGGAAGGGAAGATCACTATTAGGATTCGGGCTGTTGTAACGGATACTCACCCTTTATAAACAATGCTTGGTTGTAGAAAATCACTGGAGTGGCTGGGAAGTTTTTAAAGTTTGTTCTTTAAAGATAATTTATTTAATTTTAAAACACCTCACGCAGCGACATTCCTCTTGCCTGGATTTTTCCGTCTTTCTCTCCCAACCAGGTGGCTCTCTCTGGTTCCTAGATTTGGGGTATTCATTGCCTCCAGCCTGCTGGGCAAATTTGGGGCAAACTGCGTCCTAACCAAAGGGAGACTTAAAAATGGTACTCTCTCCCCCTCAGCTATGGGTCTGCGTGGGTCGAACTCTGGGGAATGTTTGAGGACAGAGAAGTGAGAATGGCATCCTACGGAAGGAGTTTAGGAAGCATGCTGTGGCCTCCGTGGACCGAGGGTCTCTGCTGGGCCGTGGCTGCTTCTGTCTCTCGCCGCAGACCTGGCTGGGGACTGCCATCCCAAAGCCTCCGACTCCTCCCCCCTGCTATTTCCCGGGCTTTCCTTCTCCCCTGCCACCTCCACACCATGCCACCCCAGGAGACACTGGACCAGAGCGGAGGTCCTTTGCCTAAGTGTCGTTCTGCATCGACCTGCCTTCTCCAGCAGGATGGCCCCACGGAGGGAAGGGGACAGCAGCACTGTGGGAGCCACCCTTCTGGACCAGGGGTCAGAGAGGGAATGAGGCCCTAGCAGGTGTCAGCAGGGGGGTGCTCTGAACAGCTTGCGTGGCTGGAACCTACACGATAGCCCAACATGCTAGATCATACGATTTGCATCGTCTGTCCCCCCGCCCCATTCCCTAAGCCACACCCCTTGGTCTCACATGTGATAAAGCAACTGGAGAAAGAAAACAGGCCTATGAATTTATACATACGGTGTTTCCCTTCCTTTTAGGTAATAAGGTTAGAGAGTCAAGTATCACGTTATAAATCGGCAGCCGAAAACGCCGAAAAGATAGAAGATGAACTTAAGGCTGAAAAGCGGAAACTCCAAAGAGAGGTAAATTTTCTAGGCTGTTTCCCGGGAGAGCGGGACGATTGTCCAGCTGGCAGCACGGGGCAGGGGGGAGGGAGGGGGACATCTGCCTACGTCACGGGGAGCCTGGGGCCAAATCACAGTCATCATGGTACCACCCTCCGTGGGGCCGCCTTCTCAAGGCTGCCGCTGAGAGTCTGTCTGTCCTTCTGCCCAGCCGCCTACAGACGAGCTTCTCTCGAGTTCTTTGCGTCTTTGATTTTCTACAACTTCACCCTAGTGTGCTGTGTGCAGGCTTCTTGCTGTTCTGCTGGCTCAAGAGCGTGTGGTGTCTCTTGCATCCATGAAGTCTATTTTATTTTATTTTTTTTCTTTTACATTTATTTCCTTTTGAGAGAGTGAGACAGAGCACAGTGGGGAGGGGCAGAGAGAGAAGGAGACACAGAATCTGAAGCAGGCTCCAGGCTCCGAGCAGGTGTTCGGCACAGAGCCCTATGTGGGGCTCGAACCCCCACAAACCGTGAGATCATGACCTGAGCGGAAGTCACTCAACCGACTGAGCCACCCAGGTGCCCCCAGGAAGCCTTTTTTCTAAGTCAAGTACGGAAAGTTTGCAACCATGACCTCCTTAAGTATTCCTCTTCCCTGATGTGTCCACTCCCCCGCGGGGGTTCCAACCCGAGGCCAAGGCCGGCTGGCGGACCGTCCCTGCAGCCGGCGCATTTCTTAGCCACCTGACCTTGTACTTCCCACTTCCTGGCTGCACTGGTGACGAATCTTCCGGTTCACCTTTTCTGGTTTTAAAGTGTATTCATTCCTGATGCTTTCCTGTTGTGTGGTCACATGTGGTCCTGCTTCTTTGTTAACTGTATCCTTATTTCTTTAAAGATGTCATACATGGGGTGGGGGGGAGTTTCAGTCAATTGAGCGTCTGACTTCGGCTCAGGTCATGATCTCATGGGTCATGAGTTCGAGCCCCGCATCAAGCTCACTGCTTTCAGCGCAGAGCCTGGTTTGGATCCTCTGTCCCTCTCTCTCTCTCTCTGCCCCTCCTCCACTCATGCTCGCTGTCTCTCTCTCTCTCTCTCTCTCTCTCTCTCTCTCTCTCTCTCTCAAAAATACACATTAAAAACAAAGATGTCACACACAGCTGTTCCGTTTTCCACGTCTGAGGATGGATTCGTGTCTTTGAGGGCCTGACCCTGTGGTTTCTTGCTTCTGCTGGTCAGGTGGCTTGTCCTTCGTGCGTTGGGTGTCTTGTGAATCTGTGCTTGATCGGCATTTGTAGGAACACTCCAGGCCAGACTTGGGGAAATTTCTTGCCGAGAGGGCTTGCCTCTGCCTCTGCCCTTGCCGGTGAGAGGGGACGCAGAGGGGGCTAACCTCGGGACCCCAGCCCCCCTCCCTGGAGGTTTTGGATCAGAAGTAGGGCTGCACACCCTGTTCCCACAATGCGTGTCTGCACAACCGTGTGGCTGCTGTACCCGCTCCCCGGCCCCCACCTTAGGGCACCTGCACCTGCCTGCTGGTCCACGTGGCTCCCTGCTGTTGGGGCTTCCGTCTGACTCCCAGGCTCTGCGGCCCTGGCTCCAGGGAAGACCGTCCTGGCCTCAGGCGTTCCTTTCTGGTTGCAGAAGCCTTGCTGCCCAGGCTGTGGGGACCGACTCCCGCAGCTGGCCTGGGCCCCACTCTTCTTTCTCTGCCTCCCTTACCTTTTGTGAGACCCTCAGGACCCCCAAGACCGTGTCATAGGAGTCTGGGGCCAAGTTGTTCCAGAGGATGACTGTTGCCTAGTGACTCACGAGGCCAGAGTCTTGTCCTTTGTGTTACTTAAGGAATCGTCCAGAAAAATACGTCCACGCACAGATGCGTACGTATGGACCTCTAGGACCTCAGTGGGTCCGGGCTACGACCGCGTTTCCCAGTAGGCTGGAATCTGGGCGACCCTTTTATGTTTGGGGGAAGCGGGTTCCTCAAAGCGGCCTTTCCTCTTTGTTTGCAGCTGCGCTGCGCGTTGGACAAAACCGAAGAGCTTGAGGTGAGCAACGGCCACTTAGTGAAGCGTCTGGAGAAGATGAAGGCAAACAGGAGTGCCCTGCTGTCCCAGCAGTGAGCACCCGCCCTGCACACGAGCCTGGGCGGCGGACGGCGAGCGCTGTTTCGCGGGCTGGCCTCTGTCGCCGTCCGGGATTGCTGCTTCCTCCCCTGCTTCTGAGAAGGCCCGCCGGGCACTCGGCTCCCCTGCTCGCCCGCCCGCGGGAGCCCCCGCGGCCACCAGATGCCTCTGTCTGCGGCCCCCGCCACCCCCCCCCCCCCGGCGGGGCCGCCTCTCCGAACCTGCAGGTCGTTTTAACGAGCACATCGGGCCCACGGGAGCTCCGGGCTCCCACTGAACGTGGCAGTCGAAGTAAAGGCTAAACTGGGACTTGGGTTTTCTTTTCCTGTGTCTTGCTGAAAACTGAGGGGAAATGTCACGGTGTCGGGACTTCCTTTGGGGGCACGATCTACAAATGTGAGCGACTTCAGTAATATCTCTTAGTCTATGCTTTTCGTACACAAAACACTGTGGAACCACAAGCCATTACCAAGCGAAACTCTTTTCACTCGAAACAAGGGGATGGTCTAGAAGTAAAAGTGACCTTAAGAAGACTCTTCACAGGCAACAAATGAAGCTTTTCTAAGGGATTTTTGCATCGGTTCAATCATAAGGATACTTTTTTCCAGGGTAATTAGGCCATAGCTCCCCCGAAAAATGACAGCTTTCCATTTGCATTGTTTAATCCTTATATTTGGAATTGAAGTTGTTAACTTCTTTTAAAGAATGTACTGTTAGAAAAATTAAAACATGAAATGTTGAAAGACTTTAGCCATGCGGTTTGTGTTTTTTTTTTTCTTCCCACTGAGAAAGAAGATCTTTATTTCATATTAATTGTTCTGTACACGTGGGGTCATGTTTTTAAGCCTATCAAATCAATTAATTTCCCTTGCCCTGTGGAAAAGACAAAGAGTATATTCACAGGAATCAGAAGAGCTCACTTCCAAGAATTGGCATTCTTAGAATAAAAAATAAACTGAGGAAGTTACAGGCTAGAGACAACTGTGATTTCCTCAAGGACAGAAGTAGAGAAGGTCTGGCTACTTGCTAATTTTTAGTTACTCTGTGTATATTGCACCTGAAGTCAGCTTGGTGACGCGGGCCACCTTTTCGGGACATTAGCGAGCGCAAACCAAGGGTCACCCGAAGCTATACCTTGTGTTGACCCTGGGAGAGTGCTGGTGTGGGCGACGTGGGTGGGGCGCCTACGTTTGAGAAAATGCTCCCAGCACGTTGCTGGAGGTCACGAGGGCCCGTCCCCGGCACCGTCTGGGCCCAGGACCCGCAAGGTCATATTGCATCAGGGCACAAGAGGGGTTCGTGTCTCCTCGCGCCGAGGACAGCTTACAGTTCAGATCTCCTTCCTGAGCACTCCATTGATCAGATCATCCAATTCCCAGTCCACGGTTGGTGCCCACAGACCTGCTATAGCTGATGCGTGTTCAGGACCAGTATTTGTACAGAAACCTCCTCTTGCGTTGATCCCGTGGAAGCTCCCAACTGTCCACAGCAACGTGGTTTCTACGTTGACCTAAGATTTGTCAGAATACGTTGGTTTTCAAAAGACTTCCGAGTTTGAAATTCTACTTAATGAGCGTTAAGCGTTCCGGGTTCTTTCAAGAATGCCATATATCTGGGTCCGGTCCAAACCCAGAAAATTTGAATGGGGAAAATTTAATATAAAGAATGATCGGCCCACCGCAGGGCATCAACTCCGAAGAAAGGGTGGAAGAGAATTCTAGAGAATGTCCTGGAGCTGAGGGAGAACACCCAAAGGAGGGCAAATTAGGATTGAGACCTCACTGGAGGGCCTGGGGCCACCGCCCATGAGAGGACAGACAAGTCACAGGGCGCCCGGGGGCTGACGCCAGCAGGCAGGAAACCGGGGGCCAGGACTGGGGAGCTAACTTTGCTGGAGCGTGAGCGCCTCCGGGTGGCCTACGTTGCACACCACAGGCGCTGTGAACTAGAAAGAAGCAACCAGGAGCGGGGAGCCCTGGCTTCCTGCACGGTCTCTCCGACACCCTCTTCAGACCCAAGTGGGCCAGCCGGCAAGGAAGAGATGTTGACTTCATTGTCTTATCCTCAAGGTTTCTTTTCTTTTTATGAAATTTATTGTCAAATTGGTTTCCATACAACACCCGGTGCTCAGCCCAGCAGGTGCCCTCCTCGATACCCATCACCCACCCACCCCTCCCTCCCACCCCCCATCAACCCTCAGTTCCTTCTCAGTTTTTAGGAGTCTCTTATGTTTTGGCTCCCTCCTTCTCTAACCATTTTTTTTCTTCCCCTCCCCCATGGTCTTCTGTTAAGTTTCTCAGGATCCACATAGGAGTGAAAACATATGGTATCTGTCTTTCTCAGTACGGCTTATTTCACTTAGCATCACACTCTCCAGTTCCATCCACGTTGCTACAAAGGGCCATATTTCATTCTTTCTCATTGCCACGTAGTACTCCATTGTATATATAAACCACAATTTCTTTATCCATTCGTCAGTTGATGGACATTTAGGCTCTTTCCATCATTTGGCTATTGTTGAGAGTGCTGCTGTGAAAATGGGGTACAAGTGCCCCTATGCATCAGTACTCCTATATCCCTTGGGGAAATTCCTAGCAGTGCTACTGCTGGGTCATAGGGTAGGGTTTTTTCTAATTTTTTGAGGATCGAGGTTTCTTCTACAACCGACATCTTAATACAACTATGTTTAACCAGCAAAATATCCACATATAGAGATCACAGATAATAATAGCAAACACACGC
This sequence comes from Panthera tigris, assembly GCF_018350195.1. Classification (NCBI taxonomy): domain Eukaryota; kingdom Metazoa; phylum Chordata; class Mammalia; order Carnivora; family Felidae; genus Panthera; species Panthera tigris. The sequence goes on from NC_056667.1 coordinate 216,708,455, forward strand.
AGCACTTCCACGGGCCTGGCAGTTAGATACATATTTTCACCGAATTAATTTTCACAAAAACCCTGTGAGGCTACAGACGAAGAGGCCGGAGCCCAAGGACTGGCTGGAAGTCTCGCCACTGGTAGGAGGGGGGCTCCCTGTCTCCCCAGTCCTGGGAAGATGGCGTTTCCCAGAACTGCTGCTCCAAACAGGTCAAACCTTCCGTGTCTACCTTTCACACCCATCTTTGCAAAAAGAGCAGATCCATTTTAGGCACACTTCCTAATCCAGAGGAAGATAGAACATGATTTTCAAATTTATTTCATGTAATACAGCTTCTCCTCAGATTCGGATACAGCTATGGGAATTTGTTGCCGGCTTTTTTTCGTCCCGGAATTTCTCGACCCCGCACTACTGACGCCCTGGGCGGGATGGCGCTTGGTTGCTGGGCTGCCGTCCCGGGCATCAGGAGCTGTTGAACGGCATCCCTGGCCTCTGCCCACTGGAGGCAAACAGGCTCCACTCCAAGTCGTGATCAAGAAAAGTATTGCAGGCATTGCCAAGCATCTGTTGGGGGCGTGGGATGCCAAAGCATCCCCCATTGAGAACCACAGCTTTAAGCTGAGTTAGAAAATTGGGAGAAGAAAAGAGTTGGTTGAAAACCTGGACCAGGATCCCTGTTGAATGTTTCCTACAAAGTGTTTTCGTTTTTAGAAACAAAATGGCATTTGGGATGTAGAGAGACCATTAAAAAGACATGCTAAGTGGACAATAGAAATGGGTAACGTAAGTCAGATGCAATTCAGAGCCGCTGGGAGGTGTTAGTTTCCATTTTTTGTTTCTGATTTCGCATTCTGATCATCTGAAACGTAAACTACAGAATCAAAACTTACTGTTGAGATTTTTGAAATTTTATGTTATTATTCAGCAAATATGGATTTCTGCTTTGTGCAGTGCTGAGCTCTTGGGGGACAGCAGACGGATGCCCACCTTAAGAGGGCGGTGGTCCCAAGGAAGAGAATGGCCACACACACTGATAACCACAGAAGAGGGCGGCATGGGATGGGGTCGGATGCCAGGTGGAGACAGCCAGGTTCAGATTTTCAAACTGGGCATAAGCATCTGGCGTGTTTCTCCAGATGGCCAGGCCAGACGGGTGCACATGCCTGTCTGGGTATTTGGAAGCGAGAGCTGCCGTCTGTGGACCTGCCTGGCTCCCTGCACCCGTAGCCCGATCCCCAGCTCAGGGGTCGGGGACTCTGCCCCGTGTCCAAGAGCCTCCAGGACTAGATTCCCACCCTGTTCCCAGTCTCTCGAGGACTAGGCGGCTGTCCCAAGCCCCAGCCCCACACTTGCCCCCACACTGCCTTTCTGCTGGCTGGTATGATCTCTACGTACGGTCGGTTCCTAACCCCCACTGCTTCCTCCTTTCCCCTCTCTGCCAGAATAGCCCCCCTCACCACCTGCCAGGTGGCTCCTCCTCTGTCCCCGAGAGCACTGAGTACGAAGCAGGCTCTTCGAGTCCTGAGCGGCTGAGTGTCTCTGCTTGCAGTTGCCCATCCCCGTGGGTGGCCACCAAACTAGCCTCCAAGCTCCACAAGGACAGAAGTTCCTTTGTTCAAGACCTCACCCGATAGATCTCTTCCTTCCTATCTTTTATCATGTCCTTAATAAGCTGGTAAGTGTGTTTCTCTGAGTCCTGTGAGCCGTGTGAGCCCCCCCAGCAAATTAACTGAACCTAAAGAGGAGGCCACTGGAGCCTCCAATCTGTAGCCGGTTGGTCAGAAGCACAGGTGACAGCCTGTGGGGGGTGGGGTGGCGAGGAGAGCCTTGGAGGACTAAACCCTTTACCTGTGGAAGTTGATGCTATCTCCGGTAGATCATGTTAGAATTCAGTTCATGCCTGCTGTGTCCAAAAATTGTTTGGTGTTGGCCTTGGTTCCAAGGCCTTGGTTCCAAGGCTTCCAAGGTTCCATTGGCCTTGGTTCCAAGAACGCTAAAAGAACTCTCTAAATCTCAAGAGGCACGTATTCTGTATTTAGATGTGGGTGCCAGGATAAGGGAGGAGGGATCTTGAGGTTTGTGTTTGCCCCTCACCGCTAGCCTTCTGGGCCCATCACCACCGCCATGAGCACACATGGAGTCCACACCCCCCCCCCCGCTCCCCCTTGAGCTCTGCCTTTTGAAGACCGCACCCCTGTCTGGCTCTCTTCCGCTTTGAACGAAATGTTGCCCCATCCCCAATGCTGGGGTGCTGAGAGTTTCTGCCTGAGCTTGTCTTGTAAGCTACCCCAGGGCAAAGCCGCCTTGGCTTCTTGGCTCTGGCCTGCCGGGGTTTTCTCACCTGCCTCACCCAGCCTGGAATTCTGTAGAGCAGTAATTCCTCACCCACCGTGATTTTACTAAGTGGGGCTGAAGATCGTGTGGTCTAATGTTCCCACACCGAGACATTTTAATTTATTAATCTTAAAAACCTAGTTCTAGGGGCGCCTGGGTGGCTCAGTCGGTTGAGCGCCTGACTTCAGCTCAGGTCATGATCTCACGGTTCGTGGGTTCGAGCCCCGCGTCGGGCTCTGTGCTGACAGCTCGGAGCCTGGAGCCTGCTTCGGATTCTGTGTCTCCCTCGCTCTCTTTCCCTCCCCCGCTCATGCTCGGTCTCTGTCTCTCAAAAATAAGTGTTAAAAAAAATTTTTTTAAACCTAGTTCTAATTTGAAAAAGGAACATAAAAAGAACAAAACAATCATCGCTCCCTCCTCCCAGTCTGTGGGGGAAAAAAAAAAAAAAGTCTGGCTTCTGCATACCTAATATAAAACAAAAGGTCAGACCCAGAAAAGCATTTCCCAAGAGTCAGCACAGTTAAGATTTAGCAAAGTAAAACACGGAGAGAATACACCCGTGAATACATCAATGTGAAAACAAAATATGTGGGAAAAATCTGATTTAGCTGGGCGAAAACGGCCAGTCCTCATCTCAGCAAAGGTGCCTGCAGCCGCACAAATGACTCCAAGAGCCGAATCAAGACAAGAAAAAGTTTCCAGAAGGAGCTTTTAATACCTGGGAACCTGTATTAGAGGAAATCTGTGCGTTCTGCTATGAGATATACAGCATGAAACACTATGGAGATGTATAGTAAGAGTAAATAGCATAGAGATTGTTAACTTTCTCCCAAATGTAGAGACTTAATACGTTTCTTAGGAAAATCGCTTTGAGTTTTTTCTTTTTTGGGGGGGAAGGGGGTGTGAATCTCACAGTTGTTCTAATAGTCATCTGGAAGTTAAAAAAAAAAAATACCACCAGCTTAGATAACTTTGATAAAAGCCCCTCCACCAGGTGCTACAGATATTACAAAGGTGCAAAGACAGGTCCCCTCCAGGGCACAGCCAGCCTGGCTCAGGGCACTGGATGCATTCCCGGAGGACCCCCCGGCTGTGGCTCCGTGCCACTGAGGCTCCGCGCCACTGTCCTGAATCTCAAGTCTGCTCCACACATCCCAGCCCACGACGAAGTCCCCGTGCCATCAGCTAGAGTGTGTCCTTTCAGATGCACTGCCTCAGGCCCTGTACTCCTCAGCCCGCCTGGTACCCAGCAGGACGTCAGTAGGTGTTTGTGGCATGAGGTGTTAACAGCTCGGGTGAGCAAGCATAAGGGCACTGAAGGGGGGTGGGGGGTGGGAGAGGATCTCAGTGGTGTCTCCGTGCAGCACCCCCAAAACTTCTAAAGTGAGGCCCTGTGAGAAGATGACGCAGGATTTCTATTTTCCTCTTTACACTGTTCTGCGTTTTCTCCACGGACACAAGTAACTTTCACGATGCTAAAACATTTAATAAAAGTCAGAAGGGAGAAATTAAATGTAAAAAATCAAATCCTAAAAGGCAAGAGGAACCTGTTGTGTAAGTAGCCATCATTCTGAACTCGGAATGGGGTGGGGGGAAAAAATCACCGCAATAAATCACAAAGAGATTGATGGATTCCATAAAATGGGAAACTTCACATCACAACAGTTTAAGCCCCAAGTCAATGATGTGAGTCCAGACCCGTTAGAGCTGCCGGGCAGAGGAGGTGTTGGCCGAGGCTAGACTCTAAGGGTCCCAGAACTCTGGTGAAGAGAAGCAAGGATCCCACTGCCCCAGGGCTGGCGGGAAATGTGGAGATGATGTCACAAAACTAAGCCTTTGGGGCACGTGGGTGGCTCAGTCAGTTAAGCGCGGGACTCTTGATTTCGGCTCAGGTCGTGATCTCAGGGTGGTGGGATGGAGCCCCGAGTCTGGCTCTGCACTCACAATGTGGAGCCTGCTTGGGATTCTCTCTCCCTCTCTCTGTCCCTCCCCCCTCCTCCCCTCCCCCCCCCCGAAATAATAAAGATAAGCTTTTAGCACAATCTTAAATTTTTTTTTTTAATGTTTGTTTATTTTCAAGAAAGAGAAAGACAGAGCACGAGTGGGGGAAGGGCAGAGAGCAAGGACACACAGAATCCAAAGCAGGTTCCAGGCTCTGAGCTATCAGCACAGAGCCGGACGCAGGGCTCAAACCCATGAACCATGAGATCATGACCTGAGCCCAAAGTCAGACGCTCAACCGACTTAGCCACCCAGGCACCCCCCACAATCTTAAATGATTTTAAACAAGTTTAGGGGCGCCTAGCTGGTTCAGTCTATACAGCATGAGACTCTTGATCTCTGGGTCATACATTCAAGCCCCATGTTGGGGGTAGACATTATTTAAAAATAAAATCTTTAAGGAAAAAAATAGTCTGGGGCACCTGGGTGACTCAGTCGGTTAGGCCTCCAACTCTTAGTTTGGGCTCAGGTCATGATCTCGGTGGTTTGTAAATTCAAGTTAAATTTAAATTTAAAAAATTTAAAAATTAAAAAAAAAAAAAGAAAGAAAAGAAACAGTCTTAAAAAAAAATAATAAAGACAGGTGCCGGAGGGGGCTGAGTTGGTTAAGCATCTGATTTCGGCTCAGGTCCTGATCTCAGGGTTTGTGGGTTCCAGCCCCACAGGAGACTCCAAGCTCACAGTGTGGAGCCCACTTGGGATTCCCTCTCTCTCTCTCTCTCTCTCTGCTTCCCCCCACGCTTGCACTCTCTCTCTCTCAAATAAAAGCTTAAAAAAAAATAAATTCAAAACATAATGATTCGAGTAAAAATCAAAATTAATGCCAAAAGGGGCGCCTGGGTGGCCAAGTCCGTTAAGCATCTGACTTTGGCTCAGGTCGTTATCTCACGGTTTGTGAGTTCGCGCCCCTCATCCGGCTCCCTGCTGTCAGCGCAGAGCCTGCTTCAGATCCTCTCTCTCTCTGCCCCTACCCCTCTGGTTCCCTCTCTCAAAATAAATAAACTTAAAAAAAGTTAATGCCAAAAAAATCCACCAGGGATGAAAAAAATATGCCCATTTTAAAGACGGGATAGCTGTGCCTTGCAGAACCATACTTGGGATTTTCCACTACTTGGGATTTTGATTTCCTTAAAGGACTGCGTTGAAATGGGGTCTTGATGGCTGGGTTTTGGTGCTCCCTTCAATGTTGCGCATGTCACCCAGGCCCCTCCTGGTGGGGATACCCTAGCGGACTGCCCGAAGCGGCGGCGTGCCAGGCGCAGGAAGAGACACCTGTCGGGGAGGGCTGCCTGACCACAGCTGGCACCGGGGGCTCTCCCGCCACTGCCGGCGGAGGACTCCGCGGGCTCTGGGCCCGCACAGGGAGCGGCTGGGCCCGTGCAGACAACATCGTCCACACCACGGTCTGGGGCCGCACCGCAGGGAGGGGTTCCGCTCGCGCCACAGTCGCCTCCCGCGCTCGCCTTGGCACACCGCCAGCCGGCTGCCTTGTTCCCGCCTCCACGCCCACATTCCGGGCCAATCACGGCGCCGCCCCTGCCGGCGCCGACCAATGGGAGCCCCCGCCGGGCGGTGGGCGGGCCGCCGGCGTCCGTTACCCGACAGGCCCCGCGGCAGCACGCGGTGCGGGCTTCGCCTGGAGTCGGAGGCTGAGGTCGCGTTCTCGCGCGGCAGCGGCAGCGGCGGCGGCGACGCGGTTCCGAGGTGCGCTGGGCGTGGACGCGGGGCACAGGCCCGGGACCTGGGGGTCCGCAGCAGCGAAGTCCAGCGGTGGTCGGGCGTGGTGGCGAGGTCCCTCCGCTGCTGATGGCCGGGAGGTGTGAAGGAGGGCGTCCCCGGCGGCGGCTCCTCCGCGGGCCCCAAGGCAGGGGGCCGGGCGGGAGCCGGGTGGGGGCCGGGCTCGGGTTGGCCGCCAAGGCCCCGGGGTTGCGCGTTCCTGGGTGGCCCGGGCGTTCCAGAATCCCCCAATTTGGTACGTTTACATTCAGCCCTGGGCGTGGCCCCCAGCCTCGCTTCACCAGCGCCGAGGCGCACTTGCACCCCAAAACCTGGCCTGGAGTGAAGTTACCGGACCGATCGCACAGGTGCGGTTACTTTCCCCGAGCAGGTGGACAGTCACCCGTATGTGCATCGGTGTGACACGTGCTCGAGGAGCCCTCGCAGCGGGCAGGCGCGTCCGGACAAGGAGACAGGCGGTGGACACCAGTCCCCCGGAAGTGTGGGGTGTTTGCCGGCCTGGCAGCGGTTCCCGGGCTGCGGGGGGGGGGGGGGGGGGGCGGGGAAGGGACCCCGCGGAACGGACGTTTAGGGTGGGACCCGAAGGTCAAGCAGGAGCGGGAGTTCCGGGTGGCCGCCCGGGAGGGGGATGCGTTGGGCCGCGGAATGCACGTGGCAGACCTGTGCCAGGAAGGAGGCAGGTGTGTCTGGGACCAAGGTGCCAAGGTTAACGCAGAGCCCAGGCCCTTGGAGGGTCTCGCGGGAGATCCTACAGAGTTTTAGTCCTTATTCATCCAAAGAACAACAACCATCTGTTGCTGAGTTTTAAGCAATAGGTTGAGCCGATCAGATTTGCATTTTGGAAAGATTATTGCCGCCGTCCGTGTGGGAGTCTGTTGGCGCTTGACGCTGTGTCGGATGTTAAAAGTGACAAGACCTGGTAGGGATGAAGGAGGTGTCAAGGGAGAGTCCTGTGGTTCTGGCTTGGTTCTGGGATTGAAAACACGGGAGGGAATCGTTTGGGAAATGAGAACCGGGAGGACACAATAAAGATGGGTACATACCTAGGAGTGGAATTGCTGGGTCACGTGGGCATGTATTTAACTTATTTAGGAACTGCCAGATTGTTTTTCAAGCTGCCAGCCCCATTTTACATTCTCACCAACAATATATGAGGCTTCCAGTTTCTGCAAACCCTTGCCAACACTTATTTTCTGTGTGTGCTTTAAAAAATGATAATATAGGGGCGCCTGGGTGGCGCAGTCGGTTGAGCGTCCGACTTCAGCCAGGTCACGATCTCGCGGTCCGTGAGTTCGAGCCCCGCGTCAGGCTCTGGGCTGATGGCTCGGAGCCTGGAGCCTGTTTCCGATTCTGTGTCTCCCTCTCTCTCTGCCCCTCCCCCGTTCATGCTCTGTCTCTCTCTCTGTCCCAAAAATAAATAAAAAACGTTGAAAAAAAAAATTAAAAAAAAAAAAAAATGATAATATAGCCATCCTAGAGGATATAAAGCATCTTTTTGTGGGTGTGATTTGCATTTCCCTAATACTGATATATTGAGTATCTTTTCATGTGTTTATTGGCCATTTGTACATCTTTGGAGAATTGTGTATTCAAACCTTTTTCTTTTTGTTGAGTTCTGAGAGTTCTTTCTATATTATGGGTAGTAGACCCTTCTCAGATATAATGATTTACAAGTGTTTTTGTTGTACTAAAATATTTCTTTTTGTCAAAGTTTTTGACGTTGGGCATCTGTTCACATTTAAGAAGGAAGCCTGCACAATCAAGAAGAATGAAATCTTGCCGTTTGCAACTAGGTGGATGGAACTGGAGGGTATTATGCTAAGCGAAATTAGTCAGAGAAAGGCAGATATCATATGACTTCACTCATATGAGGACTTTAAGATACGAAACTGATGAACATAAGGGAAGGGAAGCAAAAATAATATAAAAATAGGGAGGGGGACAAAACACAAGAGACTCTTAAATATGGAGAACAAACAGGGTTACTGGAGGGGTTGTGGGAGGGGAATGGGCTAAATTGGTAAGGGGCGTTAAGGAACCTACTACTGAAGTCATTGTTGCACTATGTGCTGTCTTGGATGTAAATTAAAAAAATAAATTAAAAAAAAAAAGAATGAAGCCTGCAACACATTGAATGAAGATTTGAATGCAGAGTCAGATATGAATGAGATCCCAGCTCGCTAAAACAGATATTAAAGAGATTTGCAAAATGTTAATGCCCTTCTTACTAATATATTTGAAAATACACATTTTTACATTTAAAATGTTACTTATGCTAAGTATTGGGTTTGTTAGTGTTAATAAATATTGAAGATTTTTCTATTTTAATTCTAATGTGGTAAGTATTAATAGATACTGTCCACATAAACAAATACTCCTTGAGGTTCTCAATACTTTTTAAGAATGTGAAGACTTTCTGAGCGCAAAAAAATAAGAAACCACTGATGTATTGTAATGTCAGTTATTTTGATAAGCTAGCTTTCTGTTCATCTTACTCTTTATTTTAAATATTTACCTGGAATTCCTAGAGTAGGATCTTTACTGACTTAAGTAAAATCCTGTAAGCCAGGAGTTACTAGGAATTTTTAAATGTGGTATAAAGTCCATAAATCCTTTAAATTATATGTGTGTGTATGTGCATTTTCTCAGGGAAGTTAAGTGTGTGATTTTTATCAAATCTTTGGAAACTCCATAACCCCAAAGGTTAACAACCATGAGCCAGTCTTAAGGCAGTAAAAATAACAAAAGGCTACTAAACTCTTGGTATTAGGCCAATTTTTTTTGTTACTAGCTAAAAAAGAATCTCTGAAACATGAAATTAGAGGTTGAATACTTCCAGCCCAGATTATCTGTAAGCTTCACAACTGTATATCTATCTCAGTTTGTACATGTTACAGGCACTTAGAACTTACTATGTATAAAATGAACTCATTATCTCCCATCGCTTCCCATCCAAAAGAAAAATAATACAAAATTATTCCTTCTCCTTTGTTCCTAGTTGAGTGAGTGTACCACCAATGATGATGAGTTCACTTTGGTACATATTAAATATATCATCTTGTCTCCTCTTTTTACCCCTCTTTACCTGGGGGCCATCCCATATTTGTTTTTTTTTTAATGTTTATTTATTTTTGAGACAGAGAGAGACACAGCATGAGCAGGCAAGGGGCAGAGAGAGAGGGAGACACAGAATGTGAAGCAGGCTCCAGGGCTCTGAGCTGTCAGCACAGAGCCCGCCCGACGCGGGGCTCGAATTCACAAACTGTGAGATCATGACCTGAGCCGAAGCCGGACACTTAACCAACTGAGCCACCCAGGTGCCCCACCATATTTGTTTTTTTAACTCGAGATGCTCTTTTCCCTTTGAGATGCTCTTTCTTAGTGGTTAGCCCCTATGTGACCTTTATGATTTATTTAGCTTAGATGTCACTTTCTTTATAAGATTTCCCTTACCTTTATCAATGCAATCATGCTATATTGTCGACTTAATTATCTGTGAAATCCAAAGTAGATATAGGTTATATTTCTCTTACTAGGCTAGAATATTAGTTTTTATTGCTTTTTAAATACAACTGTCAGTTTTAAAAATTCCAAATGTGTTTGTGTGTGTGACATTATATCCTTTATGTCAAAATCAATATTAAATTGATATAGTAGTCACTATGATAGCAGACTCCTATTTGCATGTCTTTCAGATCTTAGTTTAAACGACAGTGACAGTTCCTCAGGAAGGCCTTCCCTAACCCTAAGACTAGGGCAGGTCATTTTATGTCACACATAGCAATTTGTGTCTTCCCGAATCTCTAGAGTATAGACATTTCCTAGAGTATTATTTCTTGGCCTCAATTAAGCTGTGGAATGTGTATTTTTAAAAAGTGTCCCAAGCGATTCTCATATTGGGCAAGTTTGAGGAAAGGGACCCTATAATAAAATCTATGTGCTCCCTCTCCATTCTCCCATCCCCTGTTTGGAAATCACTTGTTATGTGTCCATCATGTTTCGCAAGGGTGGAGACTAATCAACTGTGTATCCTCAACACTTAGCATATGACTTAACAAACAGATTCAGTCATTATTGCGTTATGTATTTTTTTACATTTATTCAATATTAATTATTTTTTATTTTATTTATTTTTTTATATTGAATTTTTATTTAAGAATGATTCTCTAGAGAAGGGTATACATTCCTGAAACTGGAATGGAACTTACTGGTAAGAGGGTAGGTATATGTTTGACATCATTAGAAACTTCCAAACAGTTTTTCAAAATAGTTTTAACAATTTGCATTCCCTCTAGCAGTGTTGTTATGAATTCCTGTTTGCCTGCACCCTCACCAATATTTGGTGTTAATCAGTGTTCTTTTTTTTTCTTTTTTGCCATTCTAGTGAGTGTGAAATGGTATGTTAGTGGTTTAAATTTGCACTTCCCTGATGACTAATGATGTTGAGCACTTTCCCATACATTTAAGAACATTCCGTATGCCTTATGTTATGTGTGTGAAGTAATGTCCAAGTGAAGCTTTTTTTAAAATTCGATTTGTGTGTGTTCTTTACATAATCTGGGTAACAGTCCTCTGTTGGGTATGTAAATTGTAAATATTTTCTCCCAGTCTTTGTCTTGTGCTGTCACTTTTTTAGTGGTGTCTTTTGATGAGCAGCAGTTTTGAAATTTTGTGGAAGTTCAAATTAACACCTTTTTAGTTAATACCTTTTGTATTCTAAGAATATTCTAAGAAATCTTTGCCTACCCCAAAGTCATGAATGTATTCTCCTATATTTCCTTGAGAAAATTTACAGGTTTGATTTTTACATTCAGAAATACGATCCACCTCACCTCTGTTACCATATATGATGTAAAGGAGGGGTCCAGGTATTTTTCTTCTCCCCTTCAAAAATCTGGTTGTGTCGGCACCATTTACTGAATATGCATCAGACCTTCCTTTCCACATTGAATTGAATTAGTGCCTTTCTCAAAACTAAAGTGGCTCTCTTTCTGGACTCTCATAATCTATTAGTTTAACATACTACATTGCAAATACTGTAGCTTTACAATAAGTCTTGAGATACATGTCATTTAACTTTCTTCTAAATTGTTTTGGCTATTATAGGTTTGTTGCATTTCCATATAAGTTTTTGATCAACTTGTCAACTTCTACCCCCAAAAAATTCTTCTGCAGTTTTGATTGAAATTGTGTTCAGTGTGTAGTTCAATTTGTAGAGAACAGATCTTAACAATACTGAGTCTCTTGATCCATGAACATGGTATATCTTTCCTTTTATTTAGTTCTGCCTTAATTTCTCTCAGTAGTATTTTGTAGGTTTCAACGTAAAAGTCTTATGCATTTTTCATTACATTTAACCAGTAAGTTTTTCATGTTTTTTGATGCTTTTGTAAATGATACTCTTAAAATTTTCATTTTCCAAATCTTTGTTGCTAGAATATAGAAATGCACTTGGCCTTTTATTTTTCAACCTTGCTAAATTCACATATTAGTTGTAGTAGTTTCTTTATCTTTTTGGCTTTTGTCTGTGCATTATCATGTGGTCTGTGAATAAAGTAGTTTAACTTTTTTTTTCCTCTCCAGTCTGTATGCCTTTTATTTATTACATGGCTAATATCTCTAGTACATGAAATAAGTGGTAAGAGAACAAATGTTTTGTTTTTGGTAGAAATGACTCGATTTTTCACCATCAAGCATGTTGTCCATATGGTTTTTTATTCTTTCAGGTTTTCTGTAGATACCCATTATTAGACTGAGGAAATTCCTTATTGGTTTTGGTTTACTGAGAGCTTTTACCGTGAATAGGTTCTGAGTTTTGACAAATGTTTAATCAAATTCTTTTTCTGCATCTACTGAGAGAACCACGTGATTTTTCTACTTTAGTCCCTAACTTTGGTCAGTGACTGACGGCCTTCATATGTTGCTGGATTTGTTTTGCAAAAAAAGTTATTTTAGGATATGTGACTCTATGTGCTATTGGTATTTTTATTTTTTGCTTGCAGGTTCCTCAGAGTTTGGTAACAAGGTTATGCTAGATCTGTAAAACATATTGGGAAGACTTCCCTCTTCCTCCCTTTTCTAAAGGACTTTGGTTACCAAAGTTGAATTCTGCCTTTATTTCTACCTTAGTAGACGAGTAGAATTCATCAATGAAACCATCTGCGTCTGGAATTTTCTTTGAGGGAAAATTTTTAGTTACAGGCTTAATTTTCTTAAGAGATATAAGACTATTCATTAATTTAAAAAGGGGGGCTCTGTGTGGGTAGCTCAGTCGGTTAAGCGCCCTACCTCGGCTCGGGTCATGATCTCATGGTTTGTGAGTTTGAGTCCCACGTCAAGCTCTGTGCTGACACCTCAGAGCCTGCTTTGGATTCTGTGTCTCCCTGTCTCTTTCTTTGCCTTCCCCACTTGCACACTCTCTCTCTCTCTCTCTCTCTCAAAAGTAAATATTAAAAAAAGAGAGAGAGATGGGACTATTCACATTGTTTATTTCTTCTTATATATGTTTTGGAAGGTTGTAGTTTTCAAGGAAATGTGTCTGAATTGTAGAATTTATCAGATAATGTTGTTCATTGCATTTACCATTGTTTTAATGTCTGAAGGTTCTAGAATGTCTCCTTTATCATGTATGATATTGGCAATTTGCGTCTGCTCTTAAATGTTTTGTGTGGGTTTAATTTGTTGTAATTTTTCGAGTTTCTTAAGACAGATAACTGATGTTAGGGGTGCCTAGGTAGCTCAGTTGGTTAAGAATCTGACTCTTGGTTTTGACTCAGGTCACGATCTCATAGACTGTGAAATCGAGCCCTGTGTCAGGCTCTGTGCTGATGCAAGCCTGTTGGGGATTCTCTCTCTCCCTCTCTCTCTGCCCCTGCCCTGCTCTCTTTCTCTCTTCCTCTCTCAAGATAAATAAATATTTTAAAATGATAATTGATTTTAAACCTTTTTTCTTTTCTGTTATAAGCTCTTAAAGCTATATATTTCCCTCTAAGCAGTACAACTTTTGATATGTTGTATTTTCATCATTTAGTTTAAAATATTTTCTAATTTCCATTGTGATATGGGTTTTTTTTGCCCATGAATTATTTACAAGTGTTTTGTTTAATTTCTAAGTACTTGGGAAATTATTATCCTTTTAATTATTCTTAGTTGTACTGTAGTCAGAAAATGTACTCTCAAGCGTGTGGAAGATTCTGGCCATGATGTAGTAACGGACTAGATTTATCATGCTGCCATAAAACAACTTGAAAACTAGGCCACGGGTATGAAACAGCTGTTTCCAGGCAGTGCGGGACTGCGACTTCTTAAGGAAAGAAAACATACAGCATGAACCCTGTGGTAGCCTGGCTTCCTACCTGGAACACATCTGCCAGGTCAGTGGCTTCGAACCAGGTACCGCAAGGTGTGCTAGCTTGCTCAGGCAATGAAACCACATTTGGTTGAGCCCTTGCCGTTGGAGTCACCACCTAGTTAAGCATGATAAACGCACTGGCACCTCCAAGATGTATGTGTCTTCTGCCAAATATGAGAATCGAGTGGGGATTTGGGAATCCTAGAGTCCTTGGTGGTGACACGCATCTCTGCAGTCCCTTTGGATGTGATATTGCTTGGATTTACCATTTCTTTTCCTAGGTAGAGGCAGTTCTGATGCCTTCCACTTGGCTTTTCCCACCGTGTAATAGCCCTTACTCAATAGGTCAGGGAACCAGTGTGAGGAGTCTTTGCCAACTGTGCTTTCTGAAACTGGGCAAATAGCCACGGGATGGGTTCAGGGACCCGGTGCACCCACTACAAAATGGACCCAAGCTGAAATTGCACTGATCATCTGATCTCTGTAAGTCCCTACTCTGGTTGGAGGGCTGGGCCACAGTGACGTTTCGGGTCTCCTAAAATCAGTGTCAGTGCAGAGCCAGTAGTCCCTGAAAGGTCTGATTATTTCCTTTTTTCTAATATACAGTTTGCCTAGCAAAAGGCTGTAAGTCCCTTTGGGAAAGGCTAGGAGAAAGATTAACAGTTTTAATTTTTGTTAGTGTATTTTTGGGGTCCTTCCTCAAGAGGACCCAGATTCCCCTTCATTCAAGGTTTTCTGGGTCTGTAAACTGGCACAAGCCTGGGAATTGATTAAGGGGTCAAGACTCTATTTTTATGACTCAGGTGAGAATTTTGTTCACTTGACCTAGAATTTTCCTGCTTATACAGATGAAATAATTTAGTAGGCTTTGGGGAATCTGAGTAGCTCAGTCAGTTGAGTGTCCGACTCTTAATCTCAGCTCAGGTCTTGATCTCAGGGTCATGAGTTCAGGCCCCACATTGGGCTCAGTGCGGAGTGTGGAGCCTACTTCTGTGTCTCCCTGTCTGCCCCTAACCCGCTTGTGCTCTGTCTCTGTCTCTCTCAAAAATAAATAAACATTAAAAAAAATTTTTTTTAAGAATTTAGTAGGCTTGATAGGAATTGATATAGGATGGATCTTTGATGGCCTTTTAAATTTTTTCCTGACTGGTTTTCTGTTCAGCTTTTTCTGTTAAGTTTTTTATTATTTTCCTAGAAAATTACCTATTTTGGTTAAATTTTCATTTATCCATCAGAGATGTGTATAGCAATCTGGTTTTTTTTTAACTTTTTAAAAGTTTGCTTATTTTTGAGAGAGAGAGAGAGCGCAAGGGTGCAAGCAGGGGAGGGGCAGAGAGGGAAATGCAGAATCCGAAGCAGGCTCCAGGCTCTGAGCTGTTGGCACTGTGCCCGACGCGGGGCTCAAACCCACAAACCGCGAGATCATGGCCTGAGCCAGAGTTGGACACCTAACTGACTGAGCCACCCGAGCCCCACCAATCTCAGTTTTTAAAATAACTTTTTTTTTTTAGTTTATGTATTTGAGAGAGAGAGAGAATGAGCAGGGGAGGGGCAGAGAGGACGAGACAGAGAATCCCAAGCAGGCTCCATACTGTCAGTGTGGAGCCCAATGTGAGGCTCAAACTCACAAACCATGAGACCATAACCTGAGCTGAAACCAAGAGTCTGACACTGAACTGACTGAACCACCCAGGTGCCCCCAAAATTTTTTTAAAAATCTCTTATTAAAATGCTCCTTTTCTCATTGTGACTTAGTCCTTTCTCAGATTTGTCAGGTATTTATTTATTTTTTCAAAGAATAGCTTTTGGTTTTAGTTATTATTTTTCACTCTTTTTAAATCAGTCACTTCTGCTTTTGTCTTAACTAATTCTTTTTTGATTTAAGTACTTTCGATCTTTTCTATACTCTTTTTTTTTTTTTTTTTAAGTAGGCTCCGTACCCATCGTGGGGCTTGAACTCGGGATCCTGAGCTCAAGAATTGGCTGTTGTATGGACTGAGGCTGGAGTTGACTGCTTATGATCATAGTTTGTTAAGTTTGACTTAATAACAAGCATCTAAGGCTGTGGCTTCTTTCAGTCATAACTTTGGCCAGGTCCCATGTATTTAGAAAGTCTGTGCTCTCATTGTCACCAATTTGTTTTCACTTGTTGAAGTTTGTACTGCTTAGTAAGTAGCTAAGTCAGGTTTCAAAGCTAGATCGCCTGTCTCCATGGAGTGAGCCCTTCTGCTTTATACAGCTGACCCCTGAACAACACGTGTTTGAACTGCATGGGACCGTTTATATTTTATGCAGAGTTTTTTCTAGATGGTACTCTACTGTATGTGTATTTTCCTTATGAAATTCATAATAACTTTTTCTTCTGTAGCTTACTCGGTGGTAAGAATACAGTATTTAGTGCATGTAACATACAAAATATGTGTTCATCAATTGTTCGGATTATTGGTAAGGCTTCCAGTCAGTGGTGGGCTTTTGTTAAGTTCGGGGGGAGTCAGAGTTACACATGGGGGCTCGGTGCTCCTAACCCCCGTGTTGTTCAAAGCTCAACTGTAATGTCTTCTCATTGTAGCACAGGACAAGTGAACCTCGATGATTTGTCCAGGGTCACCAATTGAAATAGTTCATGGAGAATTAGAACGAAATCAGGTTTTTTCTTCAAACTTCCCAGGAACCTTTGTAATACCTGGTCACCAGAATTCTGTGGAAGCTACCTTAGCTTTCTAGGGGTATAGACAGTGAAGATAACTAGGGGCCAGAAGCCCATTTTGTGTGTCGGCTGGACATTTCTTCTGCTGGCCTCTTCTGGGGTCATTCATGTAGCTACTGGGGGGCCTTGATCTTCCTGTTAAGTGACTAACTTGGACTTCCTCATGTGGCAGCTGGATTCAAAGAGTCCTTGTCAATGACTTTTCTTTTTTTAATGTTTATTGTGACAGGGAGAGAGAGCACATGTGTGCGGGTGGGGGAGGGGGCAGAGAGAGAGGGAGAGAGAGAATCCCGAGCAGGCTCCGCGCTGTCAGCACGGAGCCTGACGCGGGGCTCGATCTCGCGAACCATGAGATCGTGACTTGAGGCGAAGTCAAGAATCAGACGCTTAACCAACTGAGCCACCCAAGACGCCCCTGTCAGTGCCTTTTAAAAACAGCTTTTTTGAGGTCTGTTTTACTCATTTCAAAAGTACAGTTTTAAAAACTCTGTCAAGTGGTGCAGTCATCACACCATAAATCAGCTTTAGAACATTTTAATCCCTCCAGTAAGATCCCTTATACCCATTTACAGTTAACTCCTCTCCCCATCCCCTGCCCCACGCAACCATTAATCTGCTTCCTGTGTCTATAAATTGCTTTTTCTGTACGCTTCACTTAAATGGAATCGTGAGTGTGTGACCTTTGTCCGACTTCTTTCATTCGGCGTGCTTTTGAGGTTACTCCAGGAGATTGCTTGCCTCGGTTTGTTCCTTTTGTTGCTGAAAGATGTTCCATTCTATGGATATACCATTTAATTGGGTTTTAATAGATCTATTAAAATTTGTAACATTTTTGAAAGATTTTTGATCCAGGTTTGACATCAGTGGGCCATACTGTAGCCTTTAGTACTCATTTTTTTGGATTAAGACTTTTGGGTGGCCTAATACATTGTTTGCCTTTAATCTTTAATGTTTCTTGGAAATTTTAAAAGAATGTGTCATGTCTCTTTAAATAGTAGAATCTATTCTGTAGCTGTCAATTCACGTTCTTATGAAAGTTGTTCAAATGTCCTACCAGTTTTATCAGCCCTCTTCTTTTTGAATCTTTGACTGTATGATTGCCATTTTGTCAAATTCTTGATTTTCTGATAGCGTTTTTAAATATAACGCCGAGTCTGTTCAATGTTTACACCTCTTCTAGAGGCAAATCCTTGGGAGATGCAGGCTGCCGCAGCGAAGCAGATAGCTCCTGGTAAAGCCTACCGCAGTAATGGAGGAAACGTCCGGAAAGGTGAGGGGCCAGGCCAGCTGGCTTTATTGTGGGTGGAGAGAGGGACCGAACGTAATCGAGCTAGATAGTTCTCCGGCGTTGCTGTGTCTTTAAGCCTTCTTTGTGGCGAGGCGGTGGGATGCGGCACGGTTTTAATTTGGCAAACCCAGGTGACTTCTGGGGAATGTGGGCAGCCCACACAGGGGCTCTCAGGTAAAGGGCAGAGGCGGGGAAGAAAAGGTGAGCCAGGAGAGAGGGTTTCTGTCTGACCGGGCCTTCAGGAACTCCTGGCGGGAAGTAGCCTGCAGGGGGATGAGTGGAAGGCGGGCAGGTGGACCTCGCCGCCCAAGTGGCAGGTGTTGTCTTCACACAGACCTGGAGTTTCTTTTTCTGTGGTAATGGTACGTGAGAAAACAAGAAACAAGAGCATAAGAAGCAGGGCGACTGAGCTTTATGTGCTTACGAATATATGTGGTTTCAACACAGACGCACACACACACAGAACACAGAATTCAGATAAAATATAGGAGAATATTGTTGCAATCGTGTGGTAGAGAAAGCCAGCGAGACAAAACCCAGAAGTCAGAGAAGAAGAGACCGATCCATTTAGCTATCTTAAAAACCACAGTGTGACAAGATTTTATAGAAAATTCAAAGCTAAGCAGTAACCTCGGAAAAAGTCACTCATATTATAAATCTAAAAAACAAAGGATTAGTATCCAGAATGCATAACGAAGTCCTATACAGATCCTGCAGGAAAGCATAGAATGTGACAGTGATGCTCACCCTGCTGGCCTGGGCTCCAGCCCCGTGTTTGTGATAGTTCGCTAGACATTCACATCTGGCTGTTTTATCCCTCACCTTCAACTCTGCTTGCTTGGAACTGAACTCGTTGTCTCCTCCCTCCCACCTTGCTCTTGCCCTGCTCTTCTTCACAAAGTGCCTGTCCCTCTAGCCCCACGTTTTTCCATGCAACTGTAATACCACGTGGTAAACCTTAGCGTTATCTCAGAATGATGTTCAAGCAGGTCGTACCCGGTGGGCAGTCAGGAAATCAGTTGAGCTGATTGTGACGAGCTTTTTTGAAATATATGAAATAGACCAGAAAATAGCAAAATACATCAGGCATAGAGTAGTTACTGTTTTATAAACTTTTTGTTTCACTTATGCACATATGTATGTATGTGTGTACTGGATCTTGATAGAAAACGTAGTTCCGATTATGTTCTTAGTCAACAAAATTTTTTTAAAATTCTTTTTAATGTTTATTTTTGAGAGAGAGAGAGAGAGAGAGACAGATGCGAGTCCAGGAGGAGCAGAGAGACAGGTAGACAGAGAATCTGAAATAGGCTCCAGACTCTGAGCTGTCAGCACAGAGCCCGATGGGGGGTGGGGGGGGGGCTCCACCTCAGGAGCCCTGAGATCATGTCCTGAGCCGAAGTCGGACGCTAACTGACTGAGCACCGTCCCCCACCCCCGGCGCCCCAGTCAACAAAATCTTCAAAGCCATTACCTCTCCGTCATCTACCGTTCCCAGTGGACCTCCAGGCCTTGCCAGCTGTGGCACTTCTCAGTCCCACTTGTACACTTGGTCTGTGTGCCTCCGTCCCCCCTTCAAGCCTCCGTTCTTACTGTTGCCAGGGGTGTCCAAACTTCCTTCCATTCCCTTTTAAGAAGCTTTCAGGAGTTGTCTGTTGCCTTAGAATAAGAGCGGAACTCCTGAGCACATCCTGAAAGGCCCCTTCTGCTCATAGCTGCTGTCATTTCCATGGAGCTGTTCGACTCCAAACAGAGTGGCTTACAGTTTCCCGAAAATGCTGTGTTCTGTCATGTAGCTAACTTTGTACCATGCGGTTTGATTTGCCTAAAATAACCCTCTATTTTGTTTCAAAAGTGATTTGCCTAAAATAACTATTTTGTTTCGAAACACTTTTTAAATGTAAAGTTTTCTCTGAAGGTTGCTTCTGCTTTCTTCTCAAGCATTTGCCTGCTCATTAATACAACTGTGCCGGCACTCTGCAGCCGTGTCACATTCGTATGTACGTTTCCTATCTGTGACCCTATGGAAGCCATGAGTGTTTGGGTGCGGTGCCTGTGTCTTCTTTCCTTTGTTTTTGAAATGCCTGAGGCTGTCATTAGGAGCCACCCAAAGATTACAGAGTGGCTGCCTTATAAATAGTAAACACCTTGCCATTGAAAGAGTTCTAGAAGAACCTTGGCTATTAGTCAGCTGGAGCTACCATAGACTGGGTGGCTTGAACCACACACATTTATTTTTTTGCAGTTCTGGAGGGTAGAAGTCAAAATCAGGGTGCCAGCCTAGTCAGGTTCTGGCAGGGGCTCTCTTCCTGGCTTGTGGATGGCCTCCTTCTTGCCGTGTCCTCACACGGTGGCGAGAGTGAGCTTTCTGGTGTGTCTCCCATCCTGGGGGCCCCATCCTCATGACCTCATGTAGCCCCAATTACCTCCCAAAGGCCCATCTCCAGTTATCGTCACACTGGGAGTCAAGGCTTCAACATTCAAGTTTGAGGGGGACAAGATTCAGTCCATAGCAGCAACCATAAGGGATATTTGTCATGGGCAATGTAAAAAGAACCCCTACATTGGGAAGAGCTTTGATCAGATCGTGTCTGAGGTCACTTCTAGTGTGAAGAGTTTGTAATGCTACTGCTGCCAACATTTTCTTCTTTTTTTTTTATTAATCAGATGAACCTTCTAACCCTAAGAAAGCAAATGTGTTCTTCTCTTCCAATGGTTGTAATGAAGCCAGATCGGCTTTTCTTGACGATGGCTGGGATTCCTTGGCACCAGATCAAAGTGCTGATGACACGGAAGTGAGCAGTACTGATGCAGTGGACTTCCTGGAGCCATCTTGTCCTGGGAGCCTGGACGCCAGCAGAGGGCGCACTCACTCACAGTCCAGTGAGTTCGAAGACAGTGCCGACTGTGCTTTCTTGAATGAAACATACTCCATACATTTTTCCAAGTCAGAACGAAAGAATGAAAGTCTCATTCACTTAACTTCAGAATTGGATTCTGAAATGCAGAACACAGAAGGGGTGTGTTTTGATATTTTGGAGCATCAAGGTATTAAGATGATTGGCTTGGAAAGAACCTGCAAGATTTCAGATGACGATTATAAAGAAACTGCCGAAGATGAGCAGAAGCATGAGATCGACGAGGACTCCCAGCAGGAGTATCATAGTGCAGAGGAACAAGAACACATAAGTGCTCATCTATCTTTTGACCAGACGAAAACATTAAACACACCTGATCTGGAGGTTGTTGGGTTAAGAAATTCGGGTTATGAAGCTGAGTGTGCTAGCCATCTAGACGGTAATCGTGTCGAGTTGGCAAGTGATTCTAGCATCTTTTTAGATTCAGTTGATGTTTATGGACAAGAAGATGCACCCCGTGGCTCCAAGTTTCAGAATTCTGTTGTGTTAAGAGACTATCACGAACCAAAGCATGGCATGTGTAAGGAACAAGAGACTAGTTTAATGTACCACACGGTATTTGATGAAATTGTACTAGGGAGCAGTCCCCTTGAAAATCGGGAATCTCGATCTAAGAGTAGTCTCTTGAACCCTCAGAAAGCACTAAAAGCTACAACCTATATCGGCAAAATGAAATGTCAAATAATCGAAAGTAAAGATTTTTGTGGGAATGAAATCGTTGAGAACCAAAAGTTGCACCACCTTGGAAATCCTAGCACATTACAAGAAGACAGAGCTTTACAGGTGTTACTCCAACCCGGTCAAGATTGTCAGACTTCCTGGACCTCTGCTGTTGATGATTCAGTAATTTCTCCCTGTGGATATTCACATTATAGAAGCCTACAAAATACCCCCAACCCAGCCTTAGATGTTTCCGTTACTACCCCGAGGATTACAGCCAGAGATCATGAAGCAGTGGATGAGATCTCCCTAAAAGCTGCTGAAGACAGCACCACAAATAACTCGTGTTTTCCCAGCATAGAAGGAACACGTCCTGAGTTGGTGATGGATGCGGCAAGTGACAGAGTCACGGTTCATCAGACGGTGGACGTTTGCGCTGACTTTAGGGCTTGTTTCACAACCAGCAGGGCAACGAGTGCGAGACCTTCTGTGGTATCTACGTCAAGCAATACAGACATAACCATGATGAACAAAAGGCGGCCTGGGGAGTGGCAGGGTGAGAGACACAGAAGTGTGGCCTGTAATACAGATGGGCCACACAGCCGAGATCATGAAGACCCGCCGGTGACGATGAGCAGAGGACCCCTGGGGAACTCTCTCTCAGTTGACAGTTCAGAGCCTAATGGAAATCTCCTAAACAAGGTAAAGCCAATGTAACTCATAAGAAAATTTTATTTGACCTTATATGAAGGCAGTGTATGTTATAATTCAGCAAATTATGATGGGGGTTCCTGAGGCTTTTGTGAGAAAATGCCGGATGAGGGGAAACGGTGAACAGATTGCTACCAAACTCTAGCCGCCTTTGGCGGCAGCTATTGATGCAAAGTCAGTTAGAAAGTGGATTTTACGTTTCACCAGTTGGGAACTCCAGATACGACGTATGTTGCTTGTCATATCTTTCTAATTTAGTTTTAAAACATGTTTTCCAGGATTCCCTGGAATTAAGAAAAACATCTGCTATCACAGACTTAAAGAAACATCCTGAAAGGTAAGTCAGATGTATAAACTTAACAGATATACATGGGGAAGAGAATCAGAAGAATAATTTGCTTTTTTGTAAGGTATTTAACCATATAGAATAATAGCTAAAAAAGACCTTAAGAGATCATCCGCTTCAGCCATTTGCTTTCGAACAAATAAATATTAGGATAACGTATAATGTTAAAGCTTTTCACTTACTAAGATTCAGTCTCAGTAATTCCTTCAGAAACTCACGGCGTCTTATTCTATTTATTCTACCCAAATCTGCATGAATTTAAGTACTCCATTTTCTTTCATTTTCTACCCCTATAGACCAAAACAAAATAGCACCGATGAAAACCTTCACACATTGGAAGAAGTAAATAGCTACTTTCACTGGAGTATTTTAATCTTGATTTTAATTCATTGTGTAATTTATCCTGCATCCGTGGAGAACCGCGTTGCGGGTTTGAAGGGGAAAGGGGAGGTCTCTCGGAAGCCAAGCTAGTTGTCATGCTCTGAGGTCATTTACTTTTTCCTTCCTTCATTCTTCGTTCTCCTAATGAGTTTAATCTGGTATCCAGTCCTCTAAAATTAAGTGGAAGCGCTCATTTCCCATGGCAGAGGTGTTGAGAACGGCAGGAAGTGACAACCAGTAGCAAGGGAAGAATTACTAACCAAGAACTATTAACGTTCGAAAAATAATAGTGAGTTGAGGCTTTTTGATCTATTTACAGTAAAATATTTGCTTATGATAATGACCCTTAATTAATAAACATGTAAATCACGTCTGTATGAAAGAGAGAACGCATTTAAGAACCGTTTCCGTCCAGAATGCTCGCAACTTTAAAAAATGTGGGTCAAGGCTTGAGTTAGGTTGAAAATCTTCTGATTATGGATGAATAAAATTGATACTTTACTTTGGAATCCTTTTTCGGTAAAAGAAAGCGTACATCGGAAATTTTTTACTTCTCTGACTTTTAGAAAGAGTATGTTTAGCTTCGACTTGACATCCTTGTCTTCTGAAGCTGTGGTGTGTTCGTGCGGCCTTTCCGTCCATAGTAGAAATTGATCGAAGCCTGGCAGGAAAAGGGAAGAAATGTTCAAATGTTTCAGAGGCGCGTCGTTACCGGAGGAAGATGTTTGGAATCTGACCTAACCCCGTCTTTTATTTTCCAGGGAATCTCCGCCTTGTGAAGAGGCGGGGAGGGGTTCGGCCTCCCGGTGCTGTGAGGACGCGAGGCGAAGAGCCGCGAGGGCAGAGCTGCACCTCCTGCACCTTCACTACCAGATGTGTCAGCGCCACTGCAGTGACATTTACAAGCTTGTCACGGAAAACAGGGAGGGATTCGGCAGGTGATTGTTCATTGTAGATCTGTATCTTGGGAATTTACCGCGGGCTTTAGATGTACGCCAGAAGGCATCCTTAGTTTCTCTTTTCGAAAGGCAGAATGAGGGGAGGTCGTATCCGGTTCTGTTAGCTGGCCTGGGGGTAGCGGGCTTCCAAAAGGAATACGTTGCGACTTCGCGGAGAGGCAGCGGCGTATGTTGGGAGGAGGCGTCCGGCCAAAAGATAGAGCTGACGGGTTGCTGTTGCTGTTGTTTCATAAAGTCCCAAGTATGGCTGAAGTCAGTTGGAGGGTTTTGCGTGACATCCTGCCACATCCTCTCTAGCCTGTATGTGGAGGGTTGCTGTGCCGCCCCTAGAAAAACATCTTCTTTGGTTCCTTTTCTTTTACTAACCATTCCGAAGAAAAAAAATCTGTATAGATCTGGTAGAGTTCGAACTCGGGGTGTAACATAATCCAGTAGTGTTCAGTGGATGACCTGTGCCTAAGTGCTTTTGTAAATTGAACTTCTGAACAGGAACCCGTGGAGTAACTGTGCTAAGAAGCAGTTAGGATCAGCACTTCTGTCTGTTTGGGGAGACTTGAAGGTTAGGTACGAGAGCTTGAAGGACAGAATACACAAGGGCAGGCCGCTGGAGGAGCTGCCCCCGCTGTCTGTGGAATCGAAGCTACTATCGACCTTTTCTACTTTGGCTTTCGCGGTATGTTTGTGTGTTTTAGAATTCAGATTTTACTTCATTTACACAGAATACATCTTAAACTAAGAGATTGTTCTTCCCTTTGCTCTCTTTCCAGCTAATGAAAGAGGAATCACACGTGTAAGTTATGGTTTCATCCAATGTAGAATTCATTAGATCTTAAAAACTGCTTAATTCGGTTAACTTTCAGTTTTCTGTTGGTTGTTTTTCGGAACACTGACAGATTCCTTCACGAAGCGTTTCTCTGTTTAGCTTTTCAGGAGCAGATTCTGAACTAGATAATCAAAGTACATGTGATGTTGACGTCCCTTCACGCCTAAAAAAGACTCCGTCTCAAGTGAGATTTTTAAAAAGTAGTTGATCGGGGTAAATCTTTAATTTTATGGCTTAAGCAAAGAAAACTGTAATGTTCGGAAGCCCTCACGTCTTTCTTTTCACTCGGCTCACTTTGTGTACTACCATTTGAGGGATGTAACTGGTTCGAAGGAACTTAATGTCCTGATCAGACCGACGTCAGCAGCGTATGTTCAGTGGGGTGACCATATATAACTTAGCGTCAAACCAGGAGACTTCTGAGGGTGGAAGGCAGTGACGTTAATGACTCCCTGTGACAGTAGGTGTAAACCTGAACTGCATCAGGCAGACCAGGCCGTGTGGCCACCATCATAGTGTGATCCAGGGTGGTTAAAACTAAAAAATTGTTGCCCGTATCTCAGGAGGTAAAGTAACATCTCCTTCATTTTAGACCAGGCAGAGGTTTAATTCCTTCATTATTGAATTGATAAAAATAGTTTCTAAATGCCTTCCGTAGGTTTTCTTCATCTCTTTTGTTCCCCTAAGGAATTGTCTGTCAGATGGCAGTCTGTGCGAGAGCACTCTGCAAATTGTGAAGTGATACAGAAACACAGGTTATGGTCCATTGTCAAGTGAGGCAATGGCGTAGAAAAGCTAAAGTTTATTTCTGTTTTCTGATTTTGCTCTTAACCCTGAGGTTATATTATTTGGGTAGTCTTAAATAAAAAGATGCATTTCGAGGCCAAAAGTAAAATACTTAATATTGAGTTATATACTTTTCTATTAACACATGATTAAAAGCAAATTACTTTAGCAAATGATGTGTTCCATTGTCTGCTTGTTTAAAAAAAGTCTCAGTTATCTACAAACAGATCTACAGCCAGATTTTTACATCCTCACATTTCTCACATAGTTTGTTAAAACATGTTAATTTAGTAATATATAATGTTCTGGAGGATTTTTTTTTTCATCACTGTAGTGGGAACAGTGATATAACCTGCTTATTTGGGGACAACAGTATTGTCTTTAAAAATACAAGATGCATGGGAATGCAAATTGGTGCAGCCGCTCTGGAAAGCAGTGTGGAGGTTCCTCAAAAATTAAAAATAGACCTACCCTATGACCCAGCAATAGCACTGCTAGGAATTTATCCAAGGGATCCAGGAGTGCTGATGCATAGGGGCACTTGTACCCCAATGTTTATAGCGGCACTCTCAACAATAGCCAAATTATGGAAAGAGCCTAAATGTCCATCAACTGATGAATGGATAAAGAAATTGTGGTTTATATACACAATGGAGTACTACGTGGCAATGAGAAAGAATGAAATATGGCCTTTTGTAGCAACGTGGACGGAACTGGAGAGTGTGATGCTAAGTGAAATAAGCCATACGGAGAAAGACAGATACCATACGGTTTCACTCTTATGTGGATCCTGAGAAACTTAACAGAAACCCATGGGGGAGGGGAAGGAAAAAAAAAAAAAAAGAGGTTAGAGTGGGAGAGAGCCAAAGCATAAGAGACTGTTAAAAACTGAGAACAAACTGAGGGTTGAAGGGGGGTGGGAGGGAGGGGAGGGTGGGGGATGGGCATTGAGGAGGGCACCTTTTGGGATGAGCACTGGGTGTTGTATGGAAACCAATTTGACAGTAAATTTCATATATTAAAAAAAAAAAAATACAAGATGCAGTTGGTGGGAATGTAAAACGGGTGCAGCCGCTCTGGAAAACAGCACGAAGATTCCTCAAAAAATTAAAAGTCCATCTACCCTATGACCCAGCAATAGCACTGCTAGGAATGTACCCAAGGGATCCAGGAGTGCTGCTGCATGAGGGCACTTGTACCCCAACGTTTATAGCAGCACTTTCAGCAATAGCCAGATTATGGAAAGAGCCTAAATGTCTACCAACTGACAAATGGCTAAAGAAGAGGTGGTTTATATATACAACGGAATACTACTTGGCAGTGAGAAAGAATGAAATCTGGCCATTTGCAGCAATACGGCTGGAACTGGAGGGTATTGTGCTAAGTGAAATAAGTCAGGCAGAGAAAGACAGATACCATATGTTTTCACTCATATATGGATCCTGAGAAACTTAACAGAAGACCATGGGGGAGGGGGAGGGGGGAAAAAAAGTTATAGAGAGGGAAGGAGGCAAACCGTAAGAGACTCTTAAAAACTGAGAACAAACGGAGGGTTGATTGGGGGGTGGAGGAGAGGGGAGAGTGGGTGATGGGCAGGTAAGAGGGCACCTGTTGGGATGAGCCCTGAGTGTTGTATGGAAACCAGTTTGACAGTAAATTATATTTAATAAAAAAAAATTAGAAAAAATAAATAATACTAGGTGCAGATATAACAATTTTTATAATCTTAGTTTGGGCTTTAAGACAATACCTATTATAATAGGTTGGGATGAAATTAAATTGACAGGTTATATGTGAAAACCAGTATAGTGTAGGATAGTGTTTCTAAATTTCAGCTACTCGTGTACTATCTTCACAATTTTTCATAGCTGTGTATTACCTATAATGTTGTTTGCTTTGTATTTTTCTTTAAATGAGTCTCCTTTTAAAATAATGTGTAAACGCCAATCAGAGTGGCCAAAATGAACAAATCCGGAGACTGTAGATGCTGGAGAGGATGTGAAGAAACGGGAACCCTCTTGCACCGTTGGTGGGAATGCAATCTGGTGCGGCCACTCTGGAAAACAGGGTGGAGGTTCCTCAAAAAATTAAACATAGACCTACCCTATGACCCCCAGCAGTAGTACTGCTAGGAATTTACCCAAGGGATACAGGACTACTGATGCATAGGGGCACTTGTACCCCAGTGTTTATAGCAGCACTCTCAACAATAGCCAAATTGTGGAAAGAGCCTAAATGTCCATCCACTGATGAATGGGTAAAGAAATTGTGGATTATATACACAATGGAGTACTACGTGGCAATGAGAAAGAATAAAACATGGCCCTTTGTAGCAACGTGGATGGAACTGGAGAGTGTGATGCTAAGTGAAATAAGCCATACGGAGAAAGACAGATACCATATGGTTTCACTCTTATGTGGATCCTGAGAAACTTAACAGAAACCCATGGGGGAGGGGAAGGGAAAAAAAAAAAAAGAGGTTAGAGTGGGAGAGAGCCAAAGCATAAGAGACTCTTAAAAACTGAGAACAAACTGAGGGTTGATGGGGGGTGGGCGATGGGTATCGAGGAGGGCACCTGTTGGGATGAGCACTGGGTGTTGTATGGAAACCAATTTGACAATAAATTTCGTATATTGAAAAATAAAATAAAATAATGTGTAAAGAGTAGCTGTTACACGTGATAAAGAAATACTGCTTTTTACAAATAAAAGGTATATTTCAGCACACATTAAATATATTACTGTTAATTGTTAATGTGAAAAATACTAGCATACTTCTGAAAAGCCTCTCAAGTACTTCTAGTGTTGTATGTATGCCACACTTTGCGAACCATTGAAGGTGTTAGTCGCCATACACAGACTGGCTTCACATCCTTACTCTGGTTACGTGTGGCCAACGTAAAGCAACAGGTTGCTTTCCTTGCAGTTGCTCGGCCAAAGGAAATGGTGGAGCTCTTGCTGCCTCCGTCGTCGTGCGGGCCAACCAGGGCCCATGGTGAGTGCCTACTGCGGAATAGTGTCCAGTAACTATCGGTCCTTATTTATTGTTGTTTTCATTATTTTAATCCTCAGATGTCCTTACTATGTGACGATAGTTCTCCTAAACAGGATACTTTACCCAAGGAAGATGGCTTAAAAAATGGTGACATAGATATAGACTTTAGTCAGCTGAAACTTGATGAAAAAGGTCAGTGTAAAGATGTAGTCCCGTGTCATTGCCAGAAAACTCAATAAAGTTTAAAATATTCCTAGTGCCCATTCATTAAATCAGAATAAATATTTTTAATTTACTGAATGTCATCAGTCTGATTATGAAAGTGAAATACATTCTTGTTACGTCTACTTAACATGTGTAAGGTTATTTAACGCCAAATAATCATACAGGCTTAATCTTCTGCTTCATGTTCTCCAATCTGAAAAGTCTTTCTTCTGTCCAATTTGCATCTATATAAGTCGTACTTTGTTTTTAGTTTTGCCCTCTATGGAAAAAGATGATAATTATTCCAAAAAGATCATTAATTCAGTTTTTAATGACATAGAGCTGCAGTACTGTTTAATCCCTTTTTTAAATGTTTGTTATTATTCTGTGTATAAAAATTTAATTTCGCTTAAAGATCAGAAAAGTAAGGCCTTCAATAAACTGGGAATCAGTGTTAATTAAAGGAAAAGTGGCCCCTCTCCCCCACTCAAGCTTTCTCTCTCTCTTTCCCTGTCTAAAATTTAAAAAAAAAAAAAAAATTTTTTTTTTAAAGGGTGCCTGGGTGGCTCAGTCAGTTGAATATCTGACTCTTGATTTTGGCTTAGGTCATAATACTAGGGTCGTGGGATCGAGCCCCACGTGGGGCTCCATGCTGAGCTTGGAGCCTGCTTAAGATTCTCTTTCTCCCTTTCTCCCCTGCTCATGCAGTCTCGCTTTCTCTGAAATAAAAAAGTAATAAATAAACAAATAAATACTGGGAAGCAGATCACTCAGAATAGTACTTTTTATTCAGGGGCTACTGAAAAACCCTTCTCAAAGAATCTTTATGCTTGGTTTATACTTTGCTGATACTTATTTTTACCTAAAACTAATAATTGTCATCATGCTGATTCATTCTAAGAAGCTTGTTAGATAATTTCTCAGAGTTTAACATCATACATAATTCATAGCTACTTCTGATTAATTTCTCAGGCTGCAAAAATTACCGAGACGTAAGTGAAGACTGGTTTGATGCTAAAGAAAACCTGACAGGAGTTGACTTGTCAGGAATACAAGAAAATCAAATAGAGAAGGACAAAGGGGATCCAAAGTTTACACAAGGTTGGTTGTTAACGGTTTACTAAGAAATCCTGAATTACTGTAGCTCATCTTGTAGCCATCTCTTGTGTTATTCTGGGGACTAAACTTTTAATATTTTATTGTCGTGGCTTTCCTTTATAAATATAAAAAATAAGACATTGGACATTTGGAGGTCAATTTTTCTAGAAAGTAAATCCGTTTAAAATGTTCATTTCTCCTTCAGAAAACTGCTAAAAGCTTAAATCCCAGATTTGGTTCGCAGGTAGAGGTCCGCGTCCTCCCCCACCGCTCAAGGCCAACACCAGTGCTCTTTCAGGGTGCTCTTTTCCCTTGACCCTCAGCAGACGTTTTCTAGCAGGAGGGGTATGTGGTGGACAGAACCAGCTTCCCAGTTTGTGTCAGGCACCCAGTGCTGTCTCTCAAATGGGCATGAGAGATCAAAACTGTCTGCTTTCCCTCACTTTCGTAATTTATTTCGTTTCAAGAATGTTTCCATCTTTAGATAGTCTTTAATTGCTTATAATAGTTGTAATTTCCTCTCGTGTCCGTGATCATTGCCATTCTGTCATTTCTAGATATATGCTCCCTTCCTTTATTTTTTGCCTATATGTTTTCTTTTCTTTGACATAATGGCAATGGTTTTTAGGGGGGTCTTTTGGCTTGTATAAATAATGCTTACTAATATTTTTAAATAAAATGTAAGGAAATTTTACCTGAAGGTTCTCCAACCTGCATTAACCACTCTTAATATACTTTACCATCAATTTATGCATTTCTTTATGCATATATGTAATATACATATGCAGTTTAACATAAATGACATTATTTCATCTACTTTTATCGCAACTAATTTTTTTCCTTTCCTTGCGTTATTTTTGTCTACATCACTTGGCACGCACTGTGTACATAGCTTACTTGATCTGTGGACTGCCTTCCCACGGTAGCTCAGAGGGGTCGGATTTTTCTGTATTTCGTTCACTACCCATACCCAGTGCTACGTACAGTGTTCTGCCCGTGGGGTGTTTAGTGGTCATGTTTGTATTGAACTAGTGAAAGGAGGGTCTCCGTTGGCTCACTGTAGCTCCTTGCTCCCTCACCCCAGTGTAAAAATCTACAGATAATTAGTTACGCTATTTTCTCTACAACAGTACGTTATAAACCAAGAGATTAAAGGAAGTAAGTTAATGAAGCAGGTTGTTATCGCCTAGAGATGAAGGATTCTGCCTGAATCCCAGCAGCACCACTTAATGAGATTTGTGACCTAAACTCCTAAGACCTTGGCATCCTTCTCTACAGAATGGAAACGATGGCAGTTGCTGGGTCATGGGGTGCCCTTGAGCATTACACGAGGTGACGCGTATGCAGTGCTGGGTATATTAGAGAGTGAGAAATGTGGGAAAGTCAAGCTTAAAACTCTCCCACTATTATATACAAATAGGAAACAAATTAAAGCTGCTCTAAGAATTCATTCAACAGATATCTGTTGTCTACCACTGATGTGCCAGCTTATAGGTTTGGACAGTAAATTGAAAGAATCTCAGTTCAGTAAATCCTTCTTGATTTCAGACCAAGTTCTCTTCAAAATAGAGACCGTGAAAATGCATTCTAAGAATTCTGAATTTTATCAAACCAAAAATACATCTGTAATCCTAATATTTGTGGTTCCCAAAAAGTGCTATGTAAATCAAGTTATTTGTACCCCCCTCCTTTTTTTCAATGTGCCGTTACCACTGCCACAGGCTGATATATTTCTGATTTTGAAGGTTTTGTTGGTGGGATGCTTCCCCAGCAAAGGAATAAACATAAACCCTGGCCAGTGTTACCATGGGGGCAGCTAGGATCCTGTGTGCATCCAGCATCGTAGACAGCACTTCTCTGCACCAACGGCAAGGGAAAGACGCCTTTCTTGGTTATGATGTACTCGATTATCTGATTAGACGTTATTGACCCGTTTTTGAGCTGCAAGAGGCTTAGTATCAACCGATCCAGTCTCTGTGTTTTGAGGATGATGGGTTTAAGGCCCCCAAACCTTCAACCTGTACTCTAGGCTCTCGGTCTTCAGTCTAGTGCTGATATTTGGTAATAACTGCGTACTGAGCTTTGTAATCATAAGAAAAAAGGTTTCAGGGTTCTTTTCAGATATCACAACAATAACGGTCATCTTCTGTTCTACATTGTTTCTCTACAAGCAGAAATGAAAAATACTGAACCTTTACGAAAAGAGAAAGGTTATTTGATACATGTCGGTGGTCTCTGCCCTTCAGTCTCTGAGGTATGCCGGGACTCATTTTTTGAGTTTCATTGTACAACCCATGAATTGTTCATATTTCGATTATTTTTCTCCCTACCTTTCACAAACTTTTACTTTTCTTTTAGGCTGACTTAAGGTCTCATTTCCGGAAATACCAAGTTTCTGAAATTGCGATCTATGATTCAACTAATTACAGGTATGTGTCCCACATTCAGTAAATGTGCGCTTGCTGGGTGTCTGCCGTGTGCCAGAAGTTCTGTAGTGGACATCAGCCACAGCCCTGCTAAAATCCAGGGCCACTGCCACGGAGGTTTCCCAGCCTGGTAGAGGGAGTCACGTTAGCTACGTTAAACACATTAGCTAAAGTCACTAATTGGAGGCGTTTGGTTTTCTTTATATTCATTTTTGAGAGGCAGGACGAACAGAGGATCCGAAACAGGATCCATGCTGACAGCAGAGAGCCTGCTGCTGGGCTCGAACTCATGAACCAAACCGTGAGATCATGACGTGATCTGAAGTCAGATGCTTAACTGACTGAGCCCCCCAGGTGCCCCAATTGGTGCTGTTCTTTTTTTTTTTTTTTTTATGTTTATTTATTTATTTGGGCAGGAAGGGGCAGAGAGAGTAGGAGAGAGAAAATCCCAAGCAGGCTTCATACTGTCAGCACGGAGCCCAGTGTGGGTCTCGAACTCATGAACCATGAGATCATGACCTGAGCTGAAGTCACTTGGTGCTGTTCTGAATCAAATCTTTCATTGTACCTTTTGATTTGCCATTAGTTTAGCCAGACGGCTTATGGTTTGGGTTCCGTTCCCAGGTGCATCAGTAGCTTGCTGAATAAATTTGGGCAAGTTACTTAACCTTTCTGTACCTCAGGCTCCCATCTGTAAAGTGAGGATAACAATAGTACCTTCACAGCTGTGAAACTATCATTAAATACGTAAAGCAATATGAGTAAAGCCTAGCATCCAATAGTGCTCAGAAAATTGTACTTTTATTTTTTTAATTACCTTTTGGTTGAGGCTTTTCTATTTTTTACATCGTCTGCATATAGTCATTTCCAATATGTATCGTGCCACTTTCTGTTTTGTGATGATTGTAGGAACATTCAAAAGTATCAAATAGTAATGGTGATAATTTCATGGAAATGGCCTTAACTGTTTTATCACTAATGATGATAGCTTTCTATTTCAGATATAAAAGTCTTTACCAATTAAGAAAATATCCTGTCTGTAGTTGGGGGTTGAAATTTATTAAAAATAGTTGTTGAATTTTGTCTTAAATGGAGTCACTCAAGATCATGTGCTTGGTTAATTTGACCTATTGGTATGTTGTTAATACATTTCACTACATTAAATTAGTTTTGTAATCCTTGAAGTATCACTCGATGTGAAATATTTTTTTAGTATTTGTTGCATCTTTTTTTAAAAAAACTTTGTGTTTTTTTTATTGCTTGAAATATTACACATTTTGTGTGGAAATTTAGAAGGCACAACCAAAAGGAAAAATACAAGAGGTTATGAAAATATATTCGTAGTCCCTTCTTTTGAAAACAACTCCTTTTCAGATTTGGTGTATGTCCTTCCGTTGACACGCCTAGAGCCGGTGCTTACAGAAAGGTGACTCATTTTCAGATGGATGGTTAAAATTCTGGCTGGATTTTCTGACTTCTTTTTTGGCCCTTTTATTTTGTCCCTATCAAGGTCCTGAGGACATTCTCTTACATATTCTGCCAAATGTTTTTAAAATCTGCCTTCCACAGTTTAAGCCTTTGATCTACCTGGAGGTTATGTTTGTGTATAGAGATTAATTCTAATTTCTTTAGAATGGATAACCAGCTGTCCTAAAACAACTAATCTGTGTTGGTCTGTCAGATAGCAACTTTGCAAATGTTTCCCAGTAAATTTTAATATAAAATCAATAGAGAATTCATAAGAAATGCTATCTTTTATTTCCCCTCTTTAGTTTGTTTTATTCAGTTCCTCTAAATAAATATTCTTCCTAATTCTAATCTAAGGTAAGTAGAGTAACTTTTTTATTTTTAAGAGCAGCTGTCTTGTAAAAGATACGTATTTGTCTTATCCAGTAGTTACAAAGTGAAGTTTGAGGCAATTTAAAGTCATTAACAACCTTTCGGTTTTCTGCTTTTATGTGTTAGGTATGCATCCCTTGCTTTTAAAAAAAGCATTGATGCGAAGATGGCCGTGAAAGAAATGAATGGGATAGAAATAAATGGGAAATCGGTAAATGTGCGTCTTGTGAAAACTCCTGGAGAATATACATCATCTCTTTCCTACAAAAATGGAATGGAGAGAAGCACCAGCAAGGAAATTAGCTCAGCCTCCTCTGTTTCGAGATTGCCCAGAACTAGGCCAAGGCAGCTGGGATCTGAGCAAGACAGCGAGGTTAGTTTTCTTGATGGATCCCGTACATGGTCTCTGTATGTGCCAGGCTGCAATAAGGAGCTTTGCAGAACAAGTAACTCTAGAATCAGGGATCTTGAAGTGGGAACGAGAATGGTAACCTGAACCTTGGACCCAGCCTAACCTGTTCTTTGTGCCAGTCCAGTAGCTCTTGGCGGTGGAGGGGGAATGTAGATCTTTGTAGACCTGGCTAGAGACTCATTTCTCTTTACCATTAATTAGGCTCTTCACCAGTGCTTGCCAGTATTTTTTTTGTCTCTCATTTCGCAGACAGTATTGCTGTGCAAGTAGTTAATTACGCTCTCATCATCCTTTTTACACAGTTAATCTTAGCACAAAATTGTTAAAACCACAAAATAAAGTGATTGCGTTATATATGCCCCCGATTCTGCCTTATCAGGGTCTTAAAACACCACATGAACAGGGATGAAGTCGCCTCATTCACTCCCATCTCTCCACTGCTCAGCAAAGTGCCTGGCATTCTAGAACATCATTCCAGAATATTGTCTTATGTTCCATTTCCTTTTCTTATGGTCTCACTTTTTCCAGAATGTCATATAAATGATACCATGTACCTTATTTGTCTGAGCTCCTTTGAGATTGATCCTTGTTGTTGTGTGTATAGCATTTCATGCTGTTCATGTTTTGACCATTTTTATTGGCTTTTTTTAACTTTTTTTAGGTTTTCATTTAAATTCCACCTAGTTAATATGCCGTATAATATTAGTTTTTGGTATGCAGTGTAGTAATTCAACACTTCCTTATATCAACCGGTGCTCATCATGGCGGTCATATGTTGACATATGTTCCATCTATCCCTACTTTGTTGAGGGTTTTTATCAAGAATAGAGGCTGTATTTTTTCAAATGCTTGCTCTGCATTTTTTGACAGGATCATATGGTTCTTTTTTCTTTATTGACGTGGTACATCACAGTTGATTTGCGAATATTGAACCAACCCTGCAGCCCAGGAATAAATCCCACTCGGTCATGGTGAATAATTCTTTTAATGTACTGGTGCATTCGATTAGCTGGTATTTTATTGAGAATTTTTGTATCCATGTTCATCAGGGATATTGGCTTGTAATTCTCTTCTTTAGTGGTGTCTTTGCCTGGTTTTGGAATCAAGGTAATGCTGGCATCATAGAATGTGTTTGGAAGTTTTCCTTCCACTTCTATTTTTGGGACAATTTGAGAAGAATAGGAATTATTCTCCTGGGAAGCCATGTGGCCCAAGACTTTTGTTTGTTGGGAGATTTTTGATTACTGATACAATTTCTTTGCTGGTTTTGGGTCTGTTCAAGTTTTCTATTTCTTCCTGTTTCAGTTTTGGTAGTTTGTGAGTTCCTAGGAATTTGTCCCATTTCTTCCAGATTGTCCGGTTTGTTGTCATATAATTTTTCATTCGTAATTTCATTCATAATTTTATCTATTTGGGTCCTTTCTCTTTTCTTTTTGATAAGTCTGGCTAGAGATTTATCAATTTTATTAATTCTTTCAAAGAACCAGCTGTTCGTTTTGTTGATCTGCTCTACTAGGTCTTTTTTGTTTCTACATCGTTTATCTCTGCTCTAATCTTTATTATTTCCCTTCTTCTGCTGGCTCTAGGGTTTATTTGCAATTCTTCTAGCTTCTTCAGGTGTAAGGTTAGGTTGTGTATTTGAGACCTTTCTTGCTTCTTGAGATAGGCCTGAGATATTCTTCCTCTTAGAACTGCCTTTGCTGCATCCCAAAGGTTTTGAATTGTTGTGTTTTCATTTTCACTTGCTTCCAAGTATTTTTTATTTTTTCTTTAATTTCCTGGTTAACCCATTCATTCTTTAGTAGGGTGTTCTTTAACTTGCATGTATTTGAGGGCTTTCCAAATTTTTTCTTGTGGTTGACTTCAAGTTTAATTGCATGTGGTCTGAAAATATGCATGGTATGATCTCAGTCTTTTTGTACTTGTTGAGGGCTGATTCATGCCCCAGTATGTGATCTATTCTGGAGGATGTTCCATGTGCACTTGAAAGTAATGTGTATTCTGCTGCTTTATGATGAAATGTTCTGAATATATGTTAATCCCACGCAGTCCAATGTGTCATTCAAAGGCACTGTTTCCTTGTTGATTTTCTGCTTAGAAATATCTGTCCATTGCTGTAAGTGGGTGTTAAAGTCACCTATTATTCTTGTATTGTTATCAATGAGTTTCTTTATGTTTGTTAATTAATTGGTTTATAAATTTGGGAGTTTCACATTGAGGGCATAAATATTTATAATTGTTAGATCTTCTAGTTCATCTGATAAAAGTATGGCTACTCCAGCTTTCTTTTGACATCCATTAGCATGATAGATGGTTCTCCATCCCCTCACTTTCAATCTGCAGGTGTCTTTAGGACTAAAATGAGGCTCTGGTAGGCAGCATATAGATTGATCTTGCTTTTTTAGCCATTTTGATACCCTGTGTCTTGATTGGAGCATTTAGTCCATTTACATTCAGAGCGATTCTTGAAAGATACACATTTAGTGCCGTTGTGTTAACCTATTGAGTTCGTATTTCTAGTGATGTTCTCTGGTCCTTTCTAGTCTTTGTTGCTTTTGGTCTTTTTTTTCTCTACTCAGAGAGTACCCCTTAAAATTTCTTACAGGGTTGGTTTAGTGGTCACTAACTCCTTTAGTTTTTATTTGTCTGGGAAATTCTTTATCTCTCCTATTCTGAATGACAGCTTTGCTGGTTAAAGAATTCTTAGCTGCATATTTTTCCCATTCAGCTTGTTGAATGTATCCTGCCACTCCCTTCTGGCCTGCCAAGTTTCTGTGGACAGAGCTCCTGTGAACCTGCTCTATCTTCCCATGTAGGTTAAGGTGTTGTTTCGTTTTGTTTTGTTTTTACCTTGCTGCTTTCAGGATTCTTTCCTTGTCTGAATATTTTGTGAATTTGACTGTGATATGCCTTGGCAATGGTCGACTTTTGTTGAATTTGATGGGAGTTCTCTGCTTCTTAGATTTAGATGTATGTGTCCTTCCCTAGATAAGGGAAGTTTTTAGCTACTTTGTTTGAATAAACTTTCTGCCCCTTTTGCTTTCTCTTTATTTTCTGGGACTCCTATGATACAAATATTACTCCTTTTTAATAAGTCACTGGGTTCCCTAAATCTACCTCCGTGATCTGTTAGCTTTTTCCCTATTCTTTTCAGCTTCATTATTTTACATAATTTCATCTTCTGTATCACTGATTTGCTCCTCTGCTTCATCCATCCTCATTTTTATGGCCTCCATTTGGGTTTGCATCTCAGTTATGGCGTTTTTAATTTTGGCTTGACTAGATTTTAGGTTTGTTTTTTGGTTTTTTTTTTTATCTCTGCAGGAAGGAATTCTCTGATGTCTTCCATGCTTTATTTAAAGCCCAGCTAGTATCCTTATAACTATTGTTTTAAATTCTAGTTCAGACATCATACTTATATCTGTACTGATTCAATCTCTGGCCATGAGATCTACTTCCTATTCTTACTCTGGGGTGAATTCCTTAATTTTGTCATTCTGTCCAGAAAGAAAAGAAGGAAAACAAAACAAACAAAAAAAGAAAAAACAAAAACAAACTAGATCCTGGGTGTGTTTAGGTCTGCTTGTAAAAAGAATCTAGATTCAAAAATTTTAAATAAATGAAATGAAAATAAATAAAAAAACATATCTAAAAATATGTACATAAATTTTAAAAATAATAAGAAATTTAAAAGGATTTGAAAAAAATGAAAAAAATAAAAAATTTAAAGAATAAAAGTAAACAGCAAGCTAGATCCTATTTCCCCTGGAGCTAAAGCTTTGCAGCACTATGATCAATAGACTTGGTGCAAGAGAGGGGTTTATGCTGGTCTTCTGAGGGAGGGGCCTGCTGTGCTGATTCTCAGGCTGACTTATTTCAGTGGAGATGCACCTCCAGGGTGCAGGGGGGCAGGCAGGTGTAAGTGGTCCTGTCCTCACTATGTGGCGCTGTCTTGCCCCCTGAAGGCTTTCATGCCTGATGGGTGGAATGAATATGGCCGTGCCTTGCTCTCTAGCCCAGGATGAAAGATTGCATCCCTACTCTTCAGGGAACCCTCACAGAAGAGTAATCAGTCACCCTTCTTGCATCCCCCAGTTTCCGTCAGAACTCTGCATTCACCCTGCCTGTGTCTGAACTTTTTTATCTCAGATGTGCAACTGAGTTTCAAAACTCCAAATTTCAGGCACTCCTGCTTGGATTGGCACTGTTCCTCTGGGGGAGGGTCTCCCCGCACTTTTGCCATTTGCTTTCTGACCTTGCAAGGAAAGTGGTGGTACGACCCCGCAGTGGTTTGGAGTTTATCACAAAATAGAGCAGACAGCCTGCGCCCTGCTCGCTGCCCTCAGCGGCCGTCCCGCTCCTGTGCCTGGAACCGTGCAGCACGTTGGCACCACCTGTTCTCACTCGTGCAACTGCACCCCACTTTGCAACCTGAGCACCTTTAAGCCAGGCACATCCCCCACCATAGCAAAGTGCTAAAAATTCAGATTTTGCCCTCTGAAGCTTATACTACTTTGGGGTAGCCTCCATAAGCAGGCTCACTCCCCACGGCTGGACCCACAGTTATATCTCCCCCAAGTCAACTCTCCACACCTGCTACCTTCCAGAAGGTGGTCACTTTTCTACTTGTAGACTCACAGGTTTTGTTCTCTCTCCGCTTGATTTGTAGGGTGTACAGAAGGATGTGATAACTATCTAGTTGTGTTGGAGGGATGAGACAAGCTTCGGGTGCCCTTGCGCCGCCATCTTGACTCCTCCCTCCGAGTTAATTCTTATTTAATATGTGAGATATTGTCACCTTTCTTTTCTCAGATTCTCAAGATTTTTTCATCACATTCATTTATTCAGAAGAGGCTTATTGTCTACAACGAGAGGCAGAACCTCTCTGCTGTCTGCTCATTATGTGACTGGGCAGATTACCTAATCTCTGTGTCTGAGCTTCCTTATCTTAAAACGGGAATAATAGTTCCTACTTGGCAAATGTTGTGAGGTTTAAATGAGGTTAATACAAAAAAAATTTTAGAACCGTGCCTGGCACAGAAAATGCACTCAGTCGATGTAACTATTAGTGTTGTTGTTTGCCAGTAATTGGGCTCTTTCTTAGAAATCTCCTCTTTTCTGTGGCTGAGCTATCAATTGTACCCCAAACTTTCATTTATTCAAGTGATTATACACCCATTGTATACATAAATACTCTAAGCACTGGGAAGGCAGCAGTGAACAAAACAGACCAAAAAATATGTGTTCTTATACAGCCTAAAGCTAGTGAAGGAGATACAGTATTAAGCAATTAAGTAAAATAGGTAATATTCTGGGATAGGTATAATATTTTGTATATCTCGGCCTGTCTTTTTATTTAAACTTTAAAGTCTCAGCCCTTCCTTTTTTAAACTTTTATGGGATATACAGTGGTTTCCTACAATTTATAGCCAACTTTCACAGTTCATAGTAATTAATCATTTTATTGTTGTCTGTTTGATTGGATTGTAACTTTCATAAGTGGAAGGGGTTCTAATTTACATCACTAGCTTTCCCTCCATAGTATGTGGCCCACTTCTGGACATAGTTTGTATTGATTATATATTTAGTAAATAAAATGTAGGATATTTACAGTTACCATGTAAACCAGCCTTCCTCTGTCAGGTTGGGTAAGAATTAAGCCTCCGTGCTCTAAGCCTAAGATACCCACTGTATATGGGGAATTAACCTCTCTTCTGTGCACCAGAAATGGAACTAGCTATGTCCTATCTTTGGGGAAATTGAGAAAGTAGTTGATACCTTTGTTCTGTGGGTCAGATGAAGAATCCCAGTTGAGAAAGACTGATTTAGACATAGCTTCAAATATTTTGTAACTACTATTAGAGAACAGGTGTGGCATTTTTTTTAACTAACATGGCTCTGAACACGGCTCAAGGAAATCTGCTTGATGTAAATAATCCCAAATCAAAGTAAATTTCTTAGGAATTTCGATTTTACCATTTATAATTTTAAATTCTGTTTTAATTACATAAGCTGACGTGTCTATATAATGGTTCCTGCTTTTAAGAAAACTTTAACATGCTTACTTAGGGTGTCAAGAAGAATTGTAAACAGATTGAATCTCCTAAATTATTACCTGATACTCCTATTCGATTCATACCTCCAAATACGTTGAATCTGCGTAGCTTTACCAAAATCATGAAGAGACTGGCTGAACTACATCCAGAAGTTAGCAGGTAATGAATGACTTCAATTGTGTTTTAAGTGGTTTTAGCATTTTTATGTACAAATATAGTTCAATGCAATAGCTTACCCATATTTAGAATGTGCTGCTTTGGAAAGGACAAGTGCTCATGTGTGTTTTCCTTTTGCGTAGAGACCATATTATAGATGCTCTTCAGGAAGTAAGAGTAAATCATAAAGGTTTTCTGAATGGCTTATCTATTAATACTATTGTGGAAATGACTTCATCTGTTTTGAAAAACTCTGATTCCAGTTAGGAATAAAAGAAGCAACAAGAGGTAAATTAAGCATATCTTTTATATTTAAATATTACTTAAACATTGTAAGCTATTGGGGCGCGTGGGTGGCTCAGTAGATTGAGCATCTACTTCATTTTGGCTCAGGTCATGATCTCAGAGTCACGGGATTGAGCCCCGTGTTGAGCTCCGTGCTGAGCATGGAGCCTGCGTAGGATTCTCTCTGTCCCTCTGTCCCTCTCCGCCACTTGTGCTCATGCATTCTCTAAGATTAAAAAACAATTTTTTTAAGCTATTGGTTTTGTTTTCAAATAGAAATAGTATTAAATTTAAAAATAATGATATTATAAAA
The DNA here is from genome assembly GCF_018350195.1 of Panthera tigris. Classification (NCBI taxonomy): domain Eukaryota; kingdom Metazoa; phylum Chordata; class Mammalia; order Carnivora; family Felidae; genus Panthera; species Panthera tigris. The sequence continues at coordinate 216,749,223 of NC_056667.1, forward strand.
TTAAAAAGCAAATACACCGTATTAGTTAACTCTTAATGCAAAACCAGTTACCCAAAACTTGATTGGCCTACACAACATTTATCATCTCATAGTTTGCAGGTCAGGATTCAGCAGTGGCTTAGCTGGGTGGTTTTCACGTAGGGACTCTTGTGATGTTGCAGCAAGGTGTCGCCTGGGCTGCAGTCATCAGGAGGCTTGACGGACACTGGAGGATGTGCTGCTAGGACGGCTCATTCCCAGGACTGTTGGCCACACGGGCCTCACCGCATGGGCCTCTCCTCGGGGCTGCAGTATCTGTACGTTGTGGCAGCTGGCTTCCCCAGAGCGGAGCAAGATGGACGCTCCAGTTTCTTTGTGACCTGTCACACTCCGTGGTTTCTGTCACGTTCTTTTAGATGTGAGTCACTGTGTGCAATCCATACTCCACAAGAGGGGATTAAGTTCCATCTCTTGAAGAAAAGTATATCAAAGAATTTGTGTATATGTTTTTTAATTACATGCACCAACATAGGATCTTTTGTTGTAGTGAATGGGGATTTGTTTTCACTTATACCTGTCTAGGTGATTAAAGCCAGCTTTTATAGACAGCAGCTCAAAAAGCCGAATAAATTTAAAGAATATCTGTTTAAACAAGGCACTGGGGAGCTGTCGAGGTAATGAGGAATCGGTGGGCCAGGGTGCAGCGATGAGTCTCAGGGAAACGTGCCCAGTGTCGGGACCACTTTTTCCGTGCTGTTATTGGCAGAGGGGGAGCTAGTTTAAGGGACCCTCGGATGGCATTGAAGCCAGGGAGATGGGGCGTTGGTGAACTCTCAGCAATGGGTTGGAACCTCAGCAGGTTAAGTAACTGAACCAGAAACAGAGTTCCTCAGAGAGACTGTAACTCAGCTTCAGAAGTTATTTCCTAAGTTGGAGGGATCTGGGGTTATTTCTTTCATGCACCTAGAGGAAATGAAGACAAGAATTCTCTGGAATAAAGCAGTATCATTTTAGGCTTCAAATCATTTCTGCCAACAATTTTGCACATACCAGTTATTTAGTAAATAAGAGTGCACAATCCAAAATAACTAATAAATGAAGTGAGACCACATGAATGAAAATTAGCATAAACACTAGATTATAGAAATTACCCACAGGGACTCCAAATGTTTAAGTTATCAGACACATTAAAAAAATACATGCTTATAGGGATGCCTGAATGGCTCAGTTGGTTAAGCATCCAACTCTTGATTTCAGCTCAGGTTGTGATCTTCCAATTTGTGAGACCAAGCCCTGAGTCGGGTTCCCACCCTTGACAATGCAGAGCCTGCTTGGGATTCTCTCTCTCTCTCCCTCTCTCTCTCTCTGCCCCTCCTCAGCTTATGCCCGCGCTCTATCACACACGTGTGCGCTCTCTCTCTCAAAATAAATATTTTTTAAAAAAGAAGAAAACACATATTCTTATATGTGATAGACTGTTGCAAAAATGGCCATAGCTGTTCTCTTCCCTGCACTCATGACCGTGTGCAATGTGACTTTGAGGCTCCTTTCATCAAGATGTGCAGTCTGTTTTCCCACCCACTTGAATCTGGACCAGCCTTTTGACTTGCTTTGACAAGTTGTGCCATTTCGAAGCCTGGTCTTCAAGAGGACGTGATTACTCTGCTCTCTGAAACCACATGAAGCCCCCATCTGCTAGAGGACAAAAGATTACAGGGAAGACAGCCGAGGCATCCCAGCCTGTAACCAGCTGCCCCCAAATGTGTGACTTGGCCTAGATCCAGAGATCACCTCCCCAGCCTGGCAGCTGCCCCTGAAGGCCCTAGTGAGCCTGACCAGGACGAGAAGAATCACTCCCCTGAGTCCAGCCCATTGCTGAACTGTGGATTTATAGGCTTCAATAGATGGCCATTGTTTCAAGCTACTAAGCTTTGAAGGTGATTTATTACACACAAAAGCTAACATTCAGATTTATTATAGTAAGGGGAGCAAAAGACAAGATTGAGAATTTCAACAGAGAAATGAAAATCTTTTAAAAATGGAAATTCCACTAACAAAAAATGAAAAACTAAAAGTACTGAGTTAATAGGTTCCATGGCATCTTAGGCAAATAGTTGAAGTGAGACTTAGAAAGATGGGTGAGAAAAAAACTGTGGAATGAAGCAGAGAGAGAGAAAAGGTTGGAAAACATGAGAGAGAAGGTAAGAGAGAGGCACTGTGAGATGCTCACTGTGTGTGCAACCGAGTTTTAATAGGAAGGAAAGAGAAGGAAGAGGGGCGCCTGGGTGACTCAGTCGGTTAAGCACCTGACTCTCGATTTTAGCTCAGGCCATGTTCTCACAGCATGTGAGTTCAAGCCCCCATTGGGCTCTGTGCTGACAGCACAGACCCTGCTTCAGATTCTCCCTTTCCCTCCCTCTCTACCCTCTTCTGCTATCTCTCTCTCTTCCTCTCTCAAAATAAATAAACTTAAAAAAAAAAAAAAGGAAAACAGAACAGACATAATTTTGGGGAAAACAAGATGGCTGAAATACTGTTTTAAGTGGTGAAAAACATCAAGCCACAAATTCGGTAAAATCCTATTCAAATCCCAAGGAGGAAAAATAAAAAGACTTCAGTAGATGAGAGAAAAACTGCTTAATAAAACAAAGCTAAAAAGAAAATGTATAAAACAGCTAGAGGAAAAAGAATTTACCTAAAGAGTACAACAATTAGATTGACATCCGATTCTTAACAGAAGCCATCAAATAATTCTGCAAACCTTAGGTTCTTTACTCACAAAAAGAGCCTTCAGGAATAAATGTGAAATAAATATGTTTTTACTCAAGAAAAAACTAAGATAATTTGTTTCTTAGAAAACTTGTTACAGTAAAGAAAATACTAAAGAGTGTTCTCTAGGAAGAAGGAAAGTGATTTTATTTTATTTTATTAATTAATTTATTTACTTTGCATTTTTTTAAAGTTTGCATCCGAATTAGATAGCATATAGTGCAACAATGATTTCATGAGTAGATTTCTTCAATGCCCCTTACCCATGTAGCCCATAACCCCTCCAGTAACCCTCGGTTTGTTCTCCATATTTAAAAGTCTCTTAGGTTTTGTCCCCCTCCCTGTTTTTATATTATTCTTGCCTCCCTTCCCTTGTGTTCATCTGTTCTGTGTTTTCAAGTCCTCATATGAGTGAAGTCATGATATTTGTCTTTCTCTGACTAATTTCGCTTAGCATAATACCCTCTAGTTCCGTCCACGTAGTTGCAAATGGCAAGATTTCATTCTCTTTGATTGCCGAGTAATACTCCATTGTGTGTATGTGTGTCTATACTCCATGTGTGTATACACACACACACACACACACACACACACACACACACACACACCACATCTTCTTCATCCATTCGTCCATCGATGGACATTTGGGCTCTTTCCATACTTTGGCTATTGTTGGTAGTACTGCCATAAACATTGGGGTGCATGTGTCCCTTCGAAACAGCATCCCTGTGTCCCTTGGATAAATACCTAGTAGTGCAATTGCTGGGTCAAAGAGTAGTTCTATTTTTAATTTTTTGAGGAACCTCCATACTGTTTTCCAGAGTGGCTGCACCAGTTTGCATTCCCACCAACAGTGCAAAAGGGTCCCTCTTTCTCCGCATCCTTGCCAACATCTATTGTTGCCTGAGTTGTTAATGTTAGCCATTCTGACAGGGGTGAGGTGATATCTCATTGTGGTTTTGATTTGTATTTCCCTGATGATGAGTGATGTTGAGCATTTTTTCATGTGTCAGTTGGCCATCTGGATGTCTGGAGAAGTGTCTATTCATGTCTTCTGCCCATTTCTTCACTGGATCATTTGTTTTTTGAGTGTTGAGTTGGATAAGTTCTTTATAGATTTTGGATACTAACCCTTTATCTGATATGTCGTTTGCAAATATCTTCTCCCATTCTGTCGGTTGCCTTTTAGTTTCGCTGATTGTTTCCTTCACTGTGCAGAAGCTTTTTATTTAGACAAGGTCCCAATAGTTCATTTTTGCTTTTGTTGCCCTTGCCTCCAGAGACGTGTTGAGTAAGAAGTTGCTGCGGCCAAGATCAAAGAGGTATTTGCCTGCTTTCTCCTCGAGGATTTTGATGGCGTCTTACATTGAGGTCTTTCATCCATTTTGAGTTTATTTTTGTGTCTGGTGTAAGAAAGTGGTCCAGGTTCATTCTTCTGCATGTCGCTGTCCAGTTTTCCCAGCACCACTTGCTGAAGAGACTGTCTTTATTCCATTGGATATTCTTTCCTGCTTTGTCAAAGATTAGTTGGCCATACATTTGTGGGTCCATTTCTGGGTTCTCTATTCTGTTCCATTGAAATGAGTGTCTGTTTTTGTGCCAGTACTATACTGTCTTAATGATTACAGCTTTGTAGTATAGCTTGAAGTCTGGGATTGTGATGCCTCCCGCTTTGGTTTTCTTTTTCAGGATTGCTTTGGCTATTTGGGGTCTTTTCTGGTTCCATGCAAATTTTAGGATTATTTGTTTAAGCTCTGTGAAGAATGCTGGTGTTGTTTTGATAGGGATTGCATTGAATATGTAGATTGCTTTGGGTAGTATCGACATTTTAACAATATTTGTTCTTCCTATCCAGGAGCATGGAATCTTTTTCCATTTGTGTGTGTGTGTGTGTGTGTGTGTGTGTGTGTGTTCTTCATTTCTTTCATAAGCTTTCTATAGTTTTCAGTGTATAGATTTTTCACCTCTTTAGTTAGATTTATTCCTAGGTATTTTATGGGTTTTGCTGCAATTGTAAATGGGATCAATTCCTTGATTTCTCTTTCTTTTGCTTCATTTTTTGTGTATAGGAATGCAACTGATTTCTGTGCATTGATTTTATATCCTGCAACTTTGCTGAATTCATGAATCAATTCTAGAAGTTTGTTAGTGGAATCTTTTGGGTTTTCCACATAGCGTATCATGTCATCTGTGAAGAGTGAAAGTTTGACCTCCTCCTGGCCGATCTGGATGCCTTTTATTTCTTTGTGTTGTCTCATTGCTGAGGCTAAGACTTCCAATACTATGTTGAATAGCAGTGACAAGAGTGGACACCCCTGTCTTGTCCCTGACCTTAGGGGGAAGGCTCTCAGTTTTTCCCCATTGAGGATGATATTAGCGTTGGGTCGTTCATATATGGCTTTTATGATCTCGAGGTATTCTCCTTCTATCCCTACTTTCTTGAGGGTTTTTATCAAGAAAGGATGCTGTATTTTGTCAAATGCTTTTTCTGCATCTATGGAGAGGATCATATGGCTCTTGTCCTTTCTTTTATTGATGTGATGAATCACATTGATTGTTTTGTGGGTATTGAACCAGCCCTGAATCCCAGGTATAAATCCCATTTGGTGGTGGTAAATAATTTTTTTAATGTATTGTTGGATCAGGTTGGCTAATATCTTGTTGAGGATTTTTGTATCCATGTTCACCAGAGAAATTGGTCTATAGTTCTGCTTTTTAGTGGGGTCTCTGTCTGGTTTTGGAATCAAGGTTTAGTGGGGTCTCTGTCTGGTTTTGGAATCTGGCCCTGGACTCATGTTTTTGGGGAAATTTTTGATTACTAATTCGATTTCTTTACTGGTTATGGGTCTGTTCAAATTTTCTATTTCTTCCTGTTTCAGTTTTGGTAGTGTATATGTTTCCAGAAATTTGTCCATTTCTTCCAGATTACCCATTTTATTGGCATATAATTGCTCGTAATATTCTCTTATTATTGTTTTTATTTCTGCTATGTTGGTTGTGATCTCTCCTCTTCTTGATTTTATTTATTTGGGTCCTTTCCTTTTTCTTTTTTATCAAACTGGCTTGTGGTTTATCAATTTTGTTAATTCTTTCAAAGAAGCAGCTTCTGGTTTCATTGATCTGTTCCACTGTTTTTTGGTTTCAATAGCATTAATTTCTGCTCTGATCTTTCTTATTTCCTATCTTCTGCTGGTTTCGGGTTTTATTTGTTGTTCTTTTTCCAGCTTTTTAAGGCATAAGGTCAGGTTGTGTATCTGAGATCTCTCTTCAGAAGGAAAGTGATTTTAGATGAAAGGTCAGAGGTGCAGGAGAAATGAAGATCAAGATGTGGTATATATCAATTAGTATTGACTGTATAAAACAAGAATAATGGTATTTTATAGGGTCCAATATAAATATAAGACAGTAGTAAATCAGTTGAAAGGGGATTAGGTACCGTTACTAGTCTAAAGTCCTTGTAGGTTGGGAAGAGGGTAAAATGTACGACGTTGAGGGTCCCCAGTACTGCCCCACCCTCCCTGGTTCAGTGATTGACTTGACTTGGAGAATTCACGTGACTCAGCGTATAGTTGTACTCACGGCTATGATTTGACGGCAAAATCCACAAAGGGAAAAGCCACATAAGGTGATGTCCAGAAGGCACCAGGCATAAGCTTCCAAGAGTCCTTTCCCAGTGGGGTCACACAAGATGTGCTTGTTTCCTCCAGGAACGACTTGTGACAGCACATATGAAATGTTGTCCACCAAGAAATCTCATTAGACAATCTGGGCCCGATACTTTTATTGGTGACCAGTCACATAGGATCCACTGCCTAGCACATACCAAAGTTTCAGACTCTCAGAAGGAAAGCAGCTGTTCAGCATAAACCACATTATTTTTACAGTTTTAGTACAGTGAGCCACTCTTACCACTTCTGGCATTGCTGGGAATCCTTCCAAAACCCAAGTTCCTAGAAAGTAGCCAAGGGCCAGCCTTGCAAGCAGATCTTCTTGAGGAGAACAGTCCTCGTCCTGCTCTACTAACTCTCCTTTTACGCGTGTACCGGTAGATACCAGACTGAGAAGTAGAGGATGCATGTTGTAACCTTTGGTGTAATCACTAAAAGCATAATTTTTAAAAGCATGGACAAAATGAAATTGGAGTCTTCCCTTACACCATGTACAAAAATAAACTCAAAATGGATCAAAGACCTAAGCATACAAGCTAAAACTATACAACTCTTAGAAGAAGACTGGGGAAAAGCTTCAGGACACTGGATTTGGCAATGATTTCTTGGATATGAAAAGATAGATAAATTAGACTTCATCAAAATTAAAAATGAGCATCAAAGGATACTCTCTCAACAGAGGCAGTCCACAAAATGAGAGAAAGTATTTGTAAATCATTTATCTGATAAGGTCGGTATCCAAAATATGTAAAGAACATCTACAACTCAACAACAGTAAAACAATAAATAAATACAATTTTTAAATGGGCAAAGGATTTGAATAGACATTTCTCCAAAGAAGATATGTAAATGGCCAAGAAGCACATGAAAATATGCTCATTATCACTAATGCAATAAATTAGGAAAATGCAGTAAAAACCATAGTGACCTAGCACTTCACTTCCATTTGGATGGTTATTATCAAAAACAGAAAATGACAAGTGTTGGTGGGGTAAAATTGGAAACTCTGTGCATTGCTGGTGGGAATAGTGCAGCCACTATGGAAAATGGGTACTGCAGTATTTCAAAAACATTAAACATAGAATTACCATGTGATCTAGAAGTTCTACTTCTGGGTAACTGGAAGAACCGAAAGCAGGGACACAAATGTTAAGTTGTGCACCACGTTCAACGTAGCATTATTCATAAGAGCTACAAGATGGGAGCCACCCAAACACCCATCAGTGGACGAATAGATACAAAATGTGATCTACACACACAATGGAATCTTACTCAGCCTGGGAAAGGAATGAAACTCTAACCCGTGGTGCAGCATGGATGAACCTCGAAGACTGTGATAAGTGAGGTGAGCCAGTCACAAGAGGACAAGTCCTGTAGGATTCCATTCACACGAGGTACCTAGAGGAGTCAAATTCATAGTGATGGTTGTCAGGCTGGGGGAGGGAAGGAGGGGTGTAGCTGTTTAATGGGTAAGAGTCTGTGTGGGAAGATGAAAAAGCGCTGGAGATGGGTGATGGCAGCGGTCGCAGAGCAGTGTGAATATCCTGAGTACCTAGAACTGTACACTTAAACATGGCAGCTCTTGTGTTCTATGTTAACCACAATGTTAAGCATATAATTCCAGTGCTAACATAGGGGGTATGGATTGATAAAAGTTTTTTTAGCCTACAAAAGTAGGTAAGAGTAAAAGGACATAGAGAATAGGCAGGAGAAATAGGACGTATTTAGTAAGATGATGAAAACTCAGTTACGTCAGTAATTAAACATGAACGTGAATGAACAAAATACTCCTTTGAAAGACTCAGATTGTCAGAGTGGCTGGGCCACTCAAGTCGGTTGGGCGTCCGACTCCGGCTCAGGTCATGATCTCGGGTTCGTGAGTTCGAGCCCCGCATTGGGCTCTGTGCTGACAACTCAGAGCCTGGAGCCTGCTTCAGATTCTGTGTCTCCCTCTCTCTCTGCCCCTCCCCTACTCTCTCGCTCTCTCTCGCTCTCTCTCGCTCGCTCTCTCTCAAAGATAAATAAACATTAAAAAAAAAACCCACCTATACAGTATCTCTAGAAACACATCTTAAAAACATTAGGATATCGGAAGATAAAAGGATGGAAAAAAGAACCACACTATAGTAACGTTAGACGAAATAGACTCTGGATCATATGGTAATTTCAGTAAAATTGCTGAAGAGTAAATATTTGATTAACCAGGAATAAATAACAGTTTGAAATTTCTATGCATCTAGTAAAACACCTTAAAATATAGAAAGCAAATATTTCTAGAACTATCAGGAGAAATTGGCAAGCTTTACAATTATAATGGGAGATTTAAAAATACCTCTCAGAAGAAACAAAAAAGTCAGTAATAGTATAGAAGATTTGAATAATCCAAGTAACCAAGTCAACCTATTGGACATTACGTAGAACGTAATGCACATGATAATTGCAAAGTCAAGTCTCTTCAGGGCTTCTGAAACATTTACATGGTTTGGCCATGCGCTAGACCATAAAGTAAGTGCCAGTAAATACCAGGGACTGAAAGAGAGTGTGCTCTCTGGCTACAATTCAGATAACCAGAAATCAGCAATGGAAAGATACATAGGAAATTCCTGTGTTTGGAAATAAACGTCTCAATAAACAGTGAGTGAAAGAAGAAGTCATATAATGAAAACTAGAAGGTAGGTTTCAGTTAAGGAATGATAATGAAAACCCTCCACATCAAAACTTGAGGGATGCTGTTTAGAGCTTTGTAAACGTAAATGGATAGCCTTAAGTTCCTATGTCATAAAAATGAAACAAAATTAATGAGCAGTTAATTAATGCAAGTTAGAAGAAAAAATAATCCAAAAGAAGTACAAGAAGTGTGGAAACTACTGAAATAACAAATATACAATAAGAAGGATCAACAAAGCCAAAAGATTCTTGAAGAAATATAATAAAGTTGATAAACCCCTGATGAAACTGACAAAGCGAAAAAAGTGAAAAGACATAAGATAAAGAACAGTTTTCAGAAAGGAAATGTCACTACAAATCTTACAGTCATTGAAAAGGTGAGAGGACATTGCTAATGACTTCAATACAAATTTTTGATTAAGTGAGCAACTTCCTAGGACAATTCAACTTAACAAAAACAGACTCTGGAAGATATAGAAAGTCTCAGTCGTTTTTGTATTTATTAAAGAAATTGAATCATAAACTCTTTCCACAAAATAAAATCTAGGCTCAGATGGCTATATTAATGAATTCCTCAAACATTTAAAAGGAATTAGGAGGAATATCAGTTTTAAGTTTTCCAGAGAAGTGAGTATAGTCATGAGACCGAAACCAGACCAATGACATTACAAGAATAGAAAATTACGACATTACAAGAATGGAAAATTACAGACCAATCTCATGAACATGGATGCAAAAATTATTTTAAAGATATTAGCAGACTGAGTCTGACAATTTGTAGAAAGAATAATAGCTTATGGCCAAAGTGACCTTATTCCAGGAATGAAAGTTTTATTTAACATTTGAAAATCAGTATAATTTACTATATGAATAGGACAATGGAGAAAAATTATCTTATTATTTCAGTAGATGCAGAAGCAGTTGATAAAATTCGCCACTCATGTGATAAAATTCTGAACAGACGAGAAATAGAATGTCAGATCTTTTCTTCTTCATGAGAACTCTCATGATCTTGAGATTTTATTGTACTTGGAAACTAACAACTTGCCACAATTTCATTAATGCTGGCAAAAGACATGAGCCTCCTGGGACAGAGACAAAAGAGTTTTTTCCCACAGCAATAGCAGTAGCCAAGAATGTTATTTTCTTGCCTAGTTCTTTGAGCCTCAGTTCTCATAAAGCAACCCAATGAGGGCCCGGTGATGCCTCACATACAGTGAGTTACATTACAGGAAGAACCCCGAGCTTAGGGAACCCAGATATTTTATTATGGGCTACAGGCAAACCTGCCAGACCTTTGTCATGGAGGGAGACGTCTTTGTTATGCTGGACATGTTCGTCTTAAAAGTAATAATTTTCATATAGGTGTTCATTACTAAACCGGCTTGTGGATCTACCTTTATGACACTAGCTGAGATGCTTCATAGCGAATAGATTTAACATCTCACTTAAGTGATCTGTTCAAGACATGGCCACATCTTTACCACGAGGACAATCTGGTTTTCTCTGTTAAGTGGCCCATTTCTGCTTTGATGTAGTAGTAGAGTTTAGTGATGATTGAATTTAATGGTAAATGAGTGGTTTTGATATTCTTTTTTATGATAAATGAATTTAGTGACAGTAACTGGTTTAGTAGTAGAGTGTACTGATAAGTAGCTACAGTAGTGCCCCCTTATCTGCAGGAAGTACCTTCCAAGATCCTAGTGGACGCCTGAAACCACACACAGTACCAAACCCTACCCGTATACTGTGTTTTTTCCTATTCATACGGACTTATGATAAAGTTTACTCTGCATTAGGCACAGAAAGAGATTAACAACAATCTAATAATAAAACAATTATAACAGTATGGTGTAATGAAGGTTATATGAATGTGGTCCTCCTCTCAAATTATCCTACCCTGTACCTAGCCTTCTTGTGATGACGAGACGGTAAAATGCCCATGTGATGAGATGGAGGGAGGTGAGTGACATAGGCACTGGGACGTAGCATGAGGCTGCCACTGATCTGGCAGTGCTTCAGGAGCATCCTCTGCTCCTGGCCCGTGGTTGACCACACTTGCCCACTGGTAATGAAACCTTGGGAAGTGAGACCGCAGATGGCGGTGGGGGAGGGGGCCTACTGTCTATACTGCTCTGGAATATCGGATTTGGCATAATCCATATGTTTTATTGTTTATTTCTCCCTTCTTTTCTTGCCCTATATAGAATTTCCTTGGAAAGCAGGAGTTCCCTCCTACAGAGAATGTTCTACAACACTTAGGAAAAACACTGTGGTAGTGGCAAGACTGTGGGATTAAATAGGCTCAGTAAGTGGATTTTGCTGTGTAATAATATCCTACTTTACAGCCTTCCCTTAAAATCTAGCAGCTGTTGTTGCTACAATATTAAGGTCTTCTCTGTATTAAAAAGAAATTTTTTAATGTTCGTAAACTTTATATTTCAACTTGTTACTTGGAGACTTCAAGCTACACATTTTGGATTAGAAAAAATGGGCATGTCTATTTTAAAAACCTTTGTTAAATCATTTTTTTTAAAACAGTGACCAAGAGAAGATTTATTGTTTTCAGAGTCCATTAAACGATTTCTGTACATGAAAAATATACTTCACCTGAAATTCTTAGTTCTAGTTTTTAGTTTAAGACTCATGTTGGACCACAGGGTAACAGTTAAATAAACTGAATTTGTAGATATATAGAATGTGTCTGTTTTTCAGCTTCCAAGGTAATTAAATTAATGGTGTGATCCATTTAATGTGTTTTTGGCTTTAGTGTAAAACATTTAGATGTATTTTCCCCATTTTCACGAGGAGGAGTGAGCCACATGCACTTGGCAGAGCACTTAAGCAGTCGCCGCAGTGCTCATCTTTGTTTTGTCACAGGTTCTGGTACATGTGGTTAAAGTGTGAATTGCAGCAGTTTTCAAAGCCTAGTGTTACGCCTTATCTGATAACCTGGACATTTCTTTAATTGATTACTTTTTGAAGGTAACATACTGTCTAAAGCTGCAGTTTTACCAGTATTAAAGTGAACATTTAAATATGCACTCTCTTCTTCAAATGTTTAAAATGTTTAGAGTGTTCAATAGTTGGTATCCTTGATTAAAAGTCGCTCATTTAACATTTATACTTGGCATATTTGTAGTTAATAAAGGCAGAATCTACAGCACCACTGTGAATTTAATACTTTCTGCAGGTTTGATGGCATTTTCCACGTGCGAATTAGCCTACCAGCGTAGTGTCTGTGTGGAATACACATGGAGGGGAAGGCTGACCATCAAGCTACTGGATTTCAAAAGTCTTGTCTTTTAAGGGATTTGGGGTTTATTCCGTATAGTAATTTGTCTCCGGGTATCACCAGATCATCCCAAATGTCTAGCAGGAATTAGGTTTCAGAATGTAAAAAAAAAAAAAATTAAATTAAAAGGTTTCTTAAATGAAACTTGCATCATTGCTTTTGGCCATACATCAAATTAGTAGAACCTGAGAATTGTGGAGATTTCTTCCCATATGTTAAATCACGTGGTCATTTACATTAAAAGGCTGCATTCAAGAATAAAAAAAATCAAATCAAATCAAAGGCTGCATTCAGAGTTAACAGCGCATAAAGTTGAAACATGGACCAGATACTCTTTTCAACGTGCTGGTGACAATAAGAAGCTTACCTCAGGTCATTTGTTTCCAAAATGATTTGACGAAGCGGAGTCCCCTTCTAGAATACAGAGCAAATTACGACATTTGGTTTGGGAAAATATAGAAAGGGTCGCTTGATGTTACGAGTGTCAGGTGTTTTAAATAAAGATGTTCTGTTCAGAAACTAAAGGGAAAGCTCAGATGACGTTCATAGACCAAAAAGGCTTTCAGCCACGATCACACGATCACTGCTGCCAATAAGCGTGTTGACTCACATGGTCATTTGTACTAAAAGGGCTGCTTCCGATCATGTGGGCGTCCTCTGCTCACAGTCACCTTTCGTTCCCACTGTATTGTTGGAACAACAAGGAGCACTTGAGCCATGTCAACTAGAATATGCAAATCATTACGCTTGGAGACCACCAGAGATCTGGAATGTTGTAAGACTGTCACCAAAACGTGGGACCAGAAATTCCGGGTCGGCTCTGCCTGACACCAGTGTTAATTCTCGTCCACGGAGATAATACGTGTAACTGAGAAACTGAGTAGAATCAAGAGTTTCTTTTTAAAGGAATAGTTCTCAGCCTGCGTTCTGTGTGTATGAACTTACAGCTTTTTCACCGTATCATCGTTACTTATCACAAAGTATTTACCTGGCACATAGAATGTTTAAAGAGTGTTAGCTCCTGTGGTCAGCAGCGTAATGACCCTCCACACTGTCCCGTCCTCACCCCCAAACATGTGAATGTGTCACTTGGCAAAGGGGATTCAGGTTGCAGAAGTAAGATTGCCACACAGCTGACCTTGAGACTGGAAGATGGTGCTGGATTATCTGGGTGGGCAAAAGAGAAAACCAGAGAAAGAGCCATTTCTAGAAGCGTCCCTACCTGCTCTTGCTGGCTTTGAAGATGGAAGAAGGGGGCTGGAGCCGAAGAATGGGGGTGTGGCCTCTAGACGTTAGAAAAGGCGAGGAAACGGATTGTCCCCTGGAGCTTCCAGAAGGAATGTAGGCCTGCCGACATCTTGATTTCAGCCTCGTGAGACCTGTGTCCGACCTTGATCTCCAGAAGTATAAGATAATAAATTTGTATTGTTTAAATCACCAAGTGTGTGGGAATGTCTTACGTCAGCAAGAGGAAGCTAATGCAACTGCAATTGTTCTCTCTAGGAAACCTTCAGGAGCAATATAAGATTGTTTACAGGATCTGCGTATTTGCCTGAATTGTGACTGTTGGGGGGAAATAAACGTTATGTCTGACCCGTGAGTGCTATATAAATCCTCAGCTGCTGTTAATTATATAGAACTTATATCTTAATAGCAGCATGATAGGGTTGACGGTTAGAGTCTCCTGACCGATCAGAGAATATCCTTACTATATATTGGCTGCTCTAAAGGCCTTTGCCTTTATTGCCAGGAAGCCGAAGGCCTCGTAGTGTACTGCTTAAGAATGCAGGCTCCGAAGCCAGGTTTTCTGGGTTCAAATTTCCTGGTCCAGTTCTGGGAGCTGTTTAGCCTTGGACAAGCGAGGTAATCTCCCTGTGCCCCGGTCGTCTAGTGTGTAAAAATAGCAGTGTCTGCCGTCCTGGGGATGGCGGCAAGGAAAACACAATACTCGTTAACAGCGAACGAGTCAGGCGCGGTTTGCCGCTGATGGTAGGGCTATCATCTAGCGGTCTGCAGTGACGCATCTGTGGGGTAGTAACTGCACTCTTGTATCTCCTGCTGCTTTATTTTCAGTTTACTTTCTTGATTTATTTTCTTCCTTTTCAGTGAATGGCTATAACCAGCCTCAGTATTTCTTAGAACGAAGCAGACCACAAGTTAGTATGTTACTGAGAGGGCTCTTGACTACAAACGATAAAAACACAACTCTAACAAGTAAAGCACAGAAAAAGGAAAATCGACAACTCCAGAACTGAATTCAGGTCTGACTAGCTCGGGAGGCTCCTGCTTTCCTCTCTCTCTGTGTCTGTGTCTCTCACTCAGTCACACGTACACACGCTCACACGTACACACTCACGTACACACGCTCCTGAAGTAATTAGCGGTGGTTACAGTGTTCACCGAGAACATCCGGGACATACGCACACAGGCAACGTAAGCAGCGTGCAGATTGAGGATTTGGTCTACGGCTGTTTAGCTTTTTATTTAGCGTCAGTCTTAGACTTACAGAAAAGTTGCAGAGGTGGTAAGTCACGTGTGCCCTTCACTGGGCTTCCACTAGTGATAAATTTGCATGACCCTACTAGACTCGTCAAAACCAGGACGCTAACATTGGCACGACACAACTGCCGTGAGTCTTACTCCCGTGTCACCAGTTTTTGCCCCTAACGTTCTTTTTCTGTTTCGGGACCCAGTCCGGTGTTTTTAGCCCCCTTTAGTCTATCGCTTCTCGGCCTTCAGGCCAAGATCAAGTGTAGTATCCCCTCTAGTCTGTGACGGTCGCTAAGTACTTTCTTGTCTTTCGTGACCTTGATGCTTTTGATGAGTATCGATTGGCTAGCGAATGCCTTCTCAATTACAGTTTATCAGCTGTTTTCTCCTAATGAGATTGCGGTTATGCAGTTTTTGAAAAGAGCTCCCACAGAAGCGTTGAGTCCTCGCAACGCCCCGTCTGGGTGGGGTACGTGGTTTGCCTCCTGTACGTCACACCCTCTCGTGGTTCCAGTGGGCTCTGCTGGGTTTCTCCGCTGCGAAGTTACCGTTTTGCCTTCGCGGTCGGGGGAAATCTGTGGAGGTATGAAAACACCTGTTTCTCCTAAAACTTTTGCTCACGGGTTTCAGCGTCCATCAGCGGATCTCGTCTGAAACAGTTTTTCTTGTGGTGTTTGTCTGATGGCGGTTTTGTAGGTCTTTTATTCCTTCCACACTTGTCACTTAGAATTTGCCTGCAAGGAAAAGCTGTCCTTCTCCCCTATTTATTTATCCACTTGTTTGTATCCTATCGTTTCTAATTTTTTTTTTTTTTTACTCAAATTATTCCATAAGGAAGTAGGAGCCATGAGCCCTCAGTGATTAGGAACTTCGGCAGGTCGGGCCCTGTGTCTTTTTTTAAAAACTGCCATCCTTTTTCAAGCACTTATTTTCTGGCACCACGGGCTATTTTGGGCTCATCTTGTACATGCCCTGGCCCAGCCCTGGAATCAGCCACTTCGACAAACTCCATTTTCCTTTATTGGAGAATACTATATAGAAATCAGCATCTGGTCGGCCGACGTGCTCACTGCCGTCGGAGATGGTCTTGGGCCCTCTCGGCAGACAGAGCCAGGGAATAGGGAATGTGTGTGTACCTATGGGTCCAGGGACACAGAGGCACAGGCACACCTCTGTTTATTCGGTCCCAGTGGGCACCTGAAGTCGTTACAGCATTTCCAAACCGGGTCCCGTGAGAAGTACAGCATTTGCATACGGTTCTTTTTGTCTGTAGCCTTTCGGTGTGCCATCAAAAATGTTATTTTCTAAGTTAAGTGTGTTTTTTATTCCTGATCCCCTCCCGTGTGGTAATGTGACACATTTGTCACAAGAGTCTCGCAGAGGGTAGAGGGGTCCTCGGTTCACGTGTGTCAAATCTTATCTCCCGGTTTTATGCCGCAGCTCTGGATAGATTGACTCGTACTAGTTTCTGTAGTATTGGGATATGTTTGAAAGTTTTCTTTCTTGAATGTTTTTATGTCTTGGACGT
Source organism: Panthera tigris (assembly GCF_018350195.1). Taxonomy (NCBI): domain Eukaryota; kingdom Metazoa; phylum Chordata; class Mammalia; order Carnivora; family Felidae; genus Panthera; species Panthera tigris. The sequence continues at coordinate 216,765,619 of NC_056667.1, forward strand.
TAAGATTTAATCTTAGGGCCTCACCAGCCCCCCTCTTCTGCCCCCAGTTCCTTGTCAGGCCACGTCTGCTCTCACCCAGGTGGGGTGGCTGCGGGTCGGATGGGGTGTGAGAGAGGTCACGCGCTGGCATCTGCCGACTTGTCTCTGATTCAGTTCTTTTGCAGTTCTAAAACTCTCCTAGTGACGCTGACGACGTAGTTTTGCGCAGAATTGACTTTTCACTTTTTTGTTTCGCTTGCTTTTGGAGAGAGCTTTTGGGCAAATCCAAATACGCAAGCAGTTCTCAGCTGCCTGCAAGTCCCAACTGTTTGGTTTTACCAGCGAGACTCCGTGGGGGATTTGAAAAACTGGAGCTGGACGAAGCTGAGGCTGAGTGTCCCCGAGATGCTGCTGTTTTTGTTTAATGGTTAACAGTTGTACGCTGCAGGCCAGCCACAGAACTGCGTTGTCGTGGCGTAGAAACGTCTCCGGGGCCACTAACTCATCACCGATCACGACTAAAACTTAACCTCTCGATTGCTAGCCTAGTGGTGAGGACACCGGCAAAGTCTCCCCCTTCGTACCAGCAAGTTATTGAAAAACTCTGTAGAACTTGTCATTGCTGTTTCCTTCCAGTACTTAACGCTGTCCCTCCGCACACAATGTGTTTTGTGTCCGGTCGCTTTTAAAACTTCTTCTTTATTACTGGTCTTAAGCAATATGATTGTGATGTGCCTTGGTGTATTTTTGTTCATGATTCTTGTGCTTGGGATTTGTCAACGTTCTTGAATTTGTAGGTCTCTCGAACAGTTTTTACACACTCCTGACGGGACTCGCGATAGCACGTGCATTCAGCCACGTGCACTTGTCCTCTGGTTCTCTGGTGCTTTGTTCTTTTCTTTTCTTTTTTTCTTAAGTCTTTGTTCTGGGATGTAGTGGTTACTTGGAAATCATTTGTTTTTGTCAGTTCTTGCTTTTAAGCTTTGTTGGGCAGCCCCAAAGCAGCCTATATAGTTTCTTCTGACTCTAAAGGCAATACCCTTCTAATTACTCTATCTGATGTTCTGCTTACCTCGAGGTTTTTCCACTATAATTGGTGGAAAACTGGAGCTATCGCAGGCCCTGTGTGAGCTCTTGGGGATTCTTCCAACCTGTCCTTTTCTGGTGGTCCTTTTCTGTGCCTCGGGCAGGGTCCTTCCATACACGTGCTGACCAGCATCATTAGGCTGAGACTTCAGAAACCCTGTGCAGACCTCGCCTGTGCCGCTGTCCTCCCTGGTCCTCTGGAGCCCTGCCTCTCTGGCTGCCTGGGCTCCCCTGGCCCCCCAGCTTGCTCCTCGACTCCGAGACCCCAGCCAGGCTCTGTGTGGGTTCCCCACCCGCCCCGTGGTCTGGAAGCTGCTGGCAGTGAGCAGTCCCGACTGTCCTCACCTGTTCTCCTGCTGCCCAGGATCCCAGACCTGCACTGCCCGTGGTCCAGTGCGACAACGGTCATTTCATCGCTTTTGTCCAGTCTGCAGTTTAAGGGGGGAGGGTAACTCCAGTCCCTGTTACTTCATCATGGCTGGAAGCAGAAGTCTTAGGTAATTTTGAATTTTTAGTAATGTCGACCAGTTCTTGTTGACCCATCTAGGTTGTGTCTTTAACCCTGGCTGTGCACACGACAAAGCACCTGCCCACGCCTCACCTCTTCCTCTGTTGAACGTAATGTCCATCTAGCTGGAGGTGCCTGGGGAGAAGAATGATTTCCCATGCTCCTTACTGCCACGTAGATGTCCAAATGCATCAGACAGGATCTAGCCAGGGCAAAGTTGCCAACGCTCGTTGTGTGTCATAGCCATGGGGCAAGTGCTGACAGAGCTCACTTTCCTACCCTTGCAGAAGAGGAAGCCTGTGGTCATTACTAGATGTCTCTTCCCCAGACCCGAGGTGCAGACATGGAGACCACTGGGAGGGAAAGTGCTGGAGGGTTTGTAACACACACGCACACACATGCACACGCGCGCGCGCACACACACACACACACACACACACACACACACGCATTCCCAAGGGAATTGTGAACTTCCAAAGTCCATGAACTTGAGAGAGAAACTTGTCCTCTTAGGTACATGCACCTGTTAGGGGGTGTGTGTAAGAGCACGGAGAGGAGAAATGGCACACGGCTCCTGGTCGGCCTGGCGATGATACAGTCATCCCCCAGTGCCTTGGGTGACAGGGCCCAACGAGGAGTCGCAGGGAGGTCCATGAGCCGAGAGCGGGAAGGGCGGCCGTATCGTCATCTGGTAGAGCCATGCACGCCCTTCGCCCTCCTGGTGACTGCTGTCCCCTACCTAGCACAGGTGCATGGAGCCCGGCTGGGGCCCCACTTCTCGCCCCTCACCACCCCCTTCCTTCTGGTGGCCCTTGCCCCTCCTCTCCTCCCAGCCAGCCCTCAAGACACACTGCAGCCGAGCCAGATGGGACACACTCCACATGTACAATACAGTTCCTGGCATTTGCGGGATAGACTGGAGAGCAGGGCCTGCACTGTTTATCTAGCACAGTCTTGCGCACAGTAGGGACTCCAAGGCCTAGCAAATGAATCAAGTGGGGAGGCCAGGCCACCCAATAGAGTGTATCTTCCTCAGGTTCAGGAAGAGGGGCTAATCAAGGCAAGAGAGCTTGTGCCCTCCCCCGCCATCTGACACAGACCCCTCACTCTCAGGACCCTTGGGGTGGCCCAGGCGTAGGCATGCCGGCCTTGAGGCTCCCCCCTCCCCCCACCCTCCAGCTTGGGTTCAGAAGAATGGATGGGCCAGCACAGGGTCGTCGGCTGCCTCCTGTTCTCTGGGCAGACAGCAGGTGGCTCTGTTCCCCTTCATGTAGCCGGGGAACAGATTCCCTCCAGACCTGCGCTAGGCGCCGCGCTCGGTGTACCGCGGTGTAGGAACCAGCCACGTCGGAGATGTGCCCACTGCACTCGAGGGGGTGATTCTTTCCCTCCCACGCGCAGTGAGCACAAACCTGCTGGGTTCCTCGGGGCTCTCCTTGAATAGGCTGTCACAAGGCGGAACCACTGAGCGGGGAAAATAACCACCAGCATGGCTTTTTCATGTGTCCTACTCACACCTCTGCGCGGGGAAAATCTCCTTCCCCACGGCGCTCCCGCCCCCCGTGTACCCCAAGGAGCCCTTCTCTCACCCTCTATAACGAATATGCCCAAGCTTCTTGTCCTCTCCCCGTGTGAGTTCTCCGGGCCGGCAGACGACAAGTCTAATGCCGTCATCTCTCCACTCAAGTTCAGAGTCTTGATGAGGCTCCCCAGCCTCGCGTCTGCCTCCCCCCATCCATCCCGGGCAGCAGGTCCGTCTGGGCCGCCTTTCGATCCTCCCAAGAGCCCTGTTCCCTCCGACCCCAGGACCTTTGCGCATACCTGACGTGTCCCTCCTCCCCTGCGCCCACGCCATTGCTCACACCGCAGGTCTCAGCATGTATTCCAGTTCCTCACCGTGTGTCCTTTGGGGATTAGTAAGCGTCTCCCCGAGCCCTGGGACTGGCTGTATCCCCCGAGAATCCGAAGTGCCCACACCTTGGGGGAGAGCGAGATGCAGAAAGGAGGTCTTGACCTTTCGCAAAGGAGACCCCCGGGGCAAGAGTGCCCGGGACCTAGGGAGGGGGAGAGGATGGTGCCCGGGTTGAGCCTGAGGTGCCCCGTCTAGAAGACCCTCTCTGGCGTGGAAACGTGTTGGGCGAACACTGCAGGAGAGCCCGCGTGCGCGTCCCGGCGGAGGGTCCCGGGGACCCCGAGCTCGCAGCGCGCGGGGCGGGCCCGCCCCGCTGCGCCCCCGCGACCTGCCCGCCCCCGCCCCCGCCCCCAACCCCCTCCGGAGCCGCGGTGGGCGGGGCCAGGCGCGCGCCGCCGCTCCCCGCTCCCGCCCCCGGCGCCTCAGTCCTCGCGGGCGGCCCGGCTCGGCGGCGCGCCATGGCCCGGAGCCTGGGCGGCCTCTGGCTGCTCGTGGGTGAGTAGGGCCGGGGTCCCTCGGGCAGGTCGGGGGGAGAGGGGCGGCCTGGGGGCCCCGGGAGCTCGCAGGGGCGCGGGCACCTTTCCCGCGCGCGCCCGCGAACTCGCTTCCCCGCACCTGTGCTTGCCGGCCCCGCGCGGGCTCCCGCGTGTTAGCAGGCGCCTTGCAGCCTCGGCGCCGGGAACCGGGTCCGCGGCCCATTTATCTAGAAACTAGTTAAAACCGAGAATCTCTGACTGTCTCTCTCATGCAGCACTTGCTGATTTGCCAGCAAACCTCCCTAGGATGTCCTTTGCAAAAATGAGACCAGCCTTCTTCCTCGGGAACGTTTCCAAACCTTCTTGTTGTTGTTTGCTTGTGAACTTGGCACTTCTGTGTGCTAGAAATTCAAAGAGGGACTCTCGGTGAGGAGGCAGAGCATACTCAGCTTTCTGTTTGGGGAGAGATTATAAAACAAACCCAGCGACTAGAGGAACCTGCGCCACAGACTTAGCATAATTTACCTTGAAGTTGTCCTCATGACTTCCCTGTCAATGCTAAGAAACCTTGCTAAACTGCTTTAGCCACTGGACTCACTTCATGTAGTTAGTTACTTTTTAAGAAAAACTAAATACAGGGCACTTAAGCGGAAGAATCCAGCGGCCCGGAGATGCACGGCCGGCGGCTACTGCCCTGGTACTTGTGGTCTTTCCCCAGAACAGGTGATGTTGGTGGGGAGCACCTGAGTGCGAGTCCTGATGAGGGATGACCGCTGCCCTGATTATGTAGGGGTGGGGGGCAGCAGCTGGGGGCAGTGTGGCTTGTCGGCGGAGGTGGCCCAGGCCACCTGGAGGAGAGGGGTTAGGGACGCACAGGAGCCTGGTGGTTGCAGGCTGGCGGAGGAATCTCTCTGCATTTATTAAAACCCTTAGCATCTGCTTCCCTGCGATGTAATCTGAAAACTGATCTTGCCTCTTAAAGTGTTTTGGCCGAGGTTCTGTGTAAAGCAAAATCTTACAGTATTATTCTACCCTTTTGTGTTGGGATCCATTTGGCTTGACATGGAACTTACTGTCTTAGTTTCCTAAGAAATGAACATGTCCCTGCTAACAAGGCAGGAAGCCGGGTTGTGTCTCTTTTCTTTTAAGGCAACTAACTAAATGTCCTCACTGCTGTCCAGAAGCTGCACCCCCTAAAGCCTGTGTAAATAAACACTATTGTCATGATCACATGTAAAGTCTTTCCTTGTTTACCACGAAGGTAATACATGTTCTGGAAGTTCAAAGTCCTGTAATCTTAACATTATTCTGAGCGGTCTGGCTAATGTTTGTATCTTTATTTTCCAAATAAACGCCGCTTTACGAGGTTATCAGTAAATTAATGTCATTGGAGCCCAGCAGTAATTAGTAGAATTACGGAGCCCACAGTGTTTTCTTCCCAAATTATAGCAGTAGCCAGATCTCCCTTGGTGATGCAGATTTTGCTACCCAAAATAGCAATGTGGAATTTCTTTCTTTCTTTTTTTTTTTAAGTATGCTAGTCCATAGGCTCAAGAACTTAACCGTAACAGTTTTATAACCAAGCTGTTGTAAGCCTGGACTTTGTGTATATGCTTGTGTTTACAGAAGACTGGTATGACCGCATGCATTTTGTAAATTTTAAGTATAGCCACTGGAAAGTCTTTCATCAATCAGAAGAGAAGGATGTTTCCAGAGGAGCCAGGGTTATTCTGGGATGGCTGTGTTTGTTGGAAACCCCTGTATCTGTGAGCCCACCCTCACCCGGTGTGCTTCAGTGACATGCTTGTCTGTCACCTGACCTGGGAAGCAGGTGCCCTCCCTGGTGTGCAGGGAGGCGGGGGTGGGTGGGTGGGGGCATTGAGGGTTTTCTTGCAAGGCTGCTGTATTTATTGAAATATATGACTCTGTAAATACACGTATAAATGTTTGGGACTGACGGGGATGTCGTATAAATGTTTGGGACTGACTGGGATGTCGCAGGAAATACAATAAACGTGTCTACTTTAGATTGTGGTGCTGGTTTCAGTCTGGAGACAGTTCTAACCCTGGAATCCAAAGCTGAAGGATTCTTGTTTGCTAATCAACTCAGCGTGTTTGTTTACTCTCCCTGGGTATTTAACCGCAGGGAGAGAAATTTCTGGATTTTTGTCTCCCTCCCGTAGGCATGTTACGGTCAGGCCCAGGCCAGAGCTGTTGAGAGAGCTTGTACCCACGCTGCAAGTCGTAGTGAGCCTCCTGCCAAGGGAATGTTTTCGGTGGAGTCCTTCCTTATGGCAAATAGCTGGTTCTGTTCCTCCAGATTCCAACCCCCACCCCCCCCGCCGCCGCCCGGAATGAACCGATTCCACAGCTTCTCCTCAGTCAAAATGTGGGTCTGGCAGAGTGTGTGATGTGGTTGCCGCTTGTGGTGTGAATGCCAGTGCTGAGCCCCCAAGAGTGGAGCCCCCAGGTTTGGCTGCCAGCGTCCCCAGCCCTGGGGCGGGCAGAGCCCTTCCTTCCCGAGGCCAGGCCCACCCGGCATGGGGGGGCTCTCCCCTCTCTGGGCCCCGACTCAGGCCTGTCCGTCAGGATTGCCTCAGGGAGGGCAGGGGACCCTGGCTGAACAATCCGTTTCCTCCTGGAGCCGTGGGAAAAGCGGGCTCCCTCCCCTCGGCTGGATCTCCGAGTCCGAGCTGTCACATCCCATCCTGTGAGCCGTGGGTGGGGGGACCATGACAACACAGACGGACAGGTGCCTGCTGCGCGGCAGGCAGCAGAGCCTCTTCTCTCCCAGGCCTCAGGGGAGGCATCCTGAGGGTGTGTGGCAGGGAGGAGGAGAGCAGGAGTGGGAAGGGGAGAGGGGAGCCGGGTGGAGGCGGCCCCGTGCCCGCCTGCCTCTGCATGCCAGAGAGACAGGTGATGCCGAGAGAGGGGATGCCCGCCCCGCCTCGCACACAGAGCCCCCCGGTGAGGTGGCCTCGTCAACCAGACCTGCCTCCCTCCGTGACAGGATGACCCCCGCCGCTGAGTGACGTTCTGGAGAACTCACGGGCTCTCGGTGAGGATGGTTATGTCAGCACAGCGGCCCAGGAGGGCTCCCGACCTAAACAGGACCGTATTCATGTTAACATAATGAAGTGATTGTTGTCCGTGGAGAAGGTTTGTTTTTTCCCCGAAGATTGTTTTATTTCCGTATTTTCCTTGCCACGGAAAGACCTCACTTCCATCATCATCTGAAGCATGTAAGCACCCCCCTGGGAGCGCCCCCACCCCCACCAGGAGACGCACCAACCAGGCCGTGGGGGGCAGAGGCCTCGCTTCCTTTGTTCCTCATCAGGCCTCCCGCTGCCTCCTTTATTTGGTCCTCTGATGCCGCCCTCCCTGCCGTGGGCGGTCCCCACAGTGGATTCTGGGTGGGACCTCTCCCGCCCGGCCTTGCTTGCCTCCTGCCCCCCAGCTGCACGGCCCCCCTTCCAGATGTCTGCCTGCCTCTGGGAAGCCTTCCCCGGCTGCCCCTCCCGCCACCCCTGGGGTGGGCAACCACCTTCCCACCGGGTCACTCACAGGGGCTGGGGTGCAGGGGGACCTGGGTAGCACCCACCGTGCTCTCCCGGGCTCTGCACCTCCTGTGCCCGCAAGGCCCACCAGGAAGGAGTCTTCCTGAGCCACACGTGCCTGGGAGGGCAAAAGGCAGCAATTGGCCCAGGGAAAGAATTGCATACCGATGACCGCCATATTGTCACATGCTCTGACCCGTGATCAACTAGAATTCAAGCCGTTCACGTATCACGAAGCAAAACCACATGTCACAGAGGGAAGAGGTCTAGAAGGCATCATCACTTAAACAGAAACCTGGTGACACTGATACCCAAGGTTGGCTTTCTCTGTGTGTGTGTGTGTGTGTGTGTTTATTGCCTCTAGAAGATTCCATGGGTGTGATGGTCAGAGGAAAGATGGCTGCTGGCTGGGTAGGTGGACGGATAGGAGAGTGAAACCGTTTCTCCTGGAAACTCCTATGTGTCCTGTAGCTCAAGTGGGTCGTGTTGTGTCATGACAGGAAAGGGGTTCTAGTAGGTAGCCCGCTGCTGGAGGCTGCCCTGTTCAGCTTTGGACAGCCCCTCACCCCCGCAAGAATGGCCCAGCACCAACGTCTATGGGGCCGAGGCTGAGAAGCCCTTCCGTGTAAACACATAAACAGTGCTCTTTACGCGAAAGGAAATAAGCCATGGGGGTAGAGCTGGAGGTGGGGGCCCTTCTCCCGAGCCCTGAGCAGTTTTGGAAGAGCCCTCCAGATCCCCAGGGTGGTTATGCAGAGGCCTGAATCTTGGAACTTTCCGGAAGCCTCGATGGCTGAAGTGTGGCGAGAGGAGGGCTTTGAGCAAGGCGGGTGCTCGAGGAGGACCCGAGCCTGTGGGCCAGGGTAAGCCGTCCAGATTTCATCCCAGGGCAGTGGGGAAGCCTGAAGCGTGTTAAGTGGTTTGGGAGAGCCGTGGGCTGCTGTGCTGCGGCGGGTTGGAGGCAGGGGACCGGCGAGGGCTGGCGGGACAGGGGTGCAGCCGGAGGTTTGAGGTGGCAGGAGTGAGGGACGCGCCGTGGGTTTGGGTGTGGGCCGCAAGGAAGCAGGGAGGCACCGGGAGCTGCCGGGCGCCTGGCAGAGGCGGAGGGTGGGGGTCCACCGCGGGGCTGGCGGGGAGGACGCATGGCCCCCACTTAAATTCAGACTTCAGATAAACGACCGACCGTTTTAGTATAAGCCTGTCTCGTGCCATACTTCTAAATACTCGTGCTTAGCTGACGTTCAGATTTACCTGGACGTCCTGTATTTTTATTTGCTGAAGCTGGGAGCCCCAGTCACAGCAGCCACGTTCCCCTTGGACAGTAAGGGACAATGGCAGGTAGGCCGGTGTCCACACAAGCGCAGGGCCCAGAAGAGAGGTACGGCCGGGAGAGACATCTGGGGTAACATCACAGCCGGGAAGGTGTGCGAAGCACAGACAGAAGGGATGAAGACGGGTGCTGGCCGGGGACTAGCAGTCGAGGCCACGGAGAGGAGACAGATGTGGCTGCAGGGTGCCACTGGGCACTTTGACAGGGGCAGCATCCGTGGGGCCCCTGAGAGAGGGGTCAGCCGGGGTCAGCCAGAGAGACTGCCGACCTCAGGTTCCCTCTGGGGCGCCCTGGTTTTAAATATGCAGATCTCTGGTCCACCTGGGCCGTCTGCCCGTTTTCTAGCTAAGTGGCTATTGGGGTTTGAATGACAGTTGCTCTGATTTATTGACTGATCGGAGAGGATTCACATCAAGACCAGCTGGTTAGGAAGCCGCACTCAGTGCCTCCCCGCTCCAGCAGGACCCCGTTTCCCCCGCGGGTTCCTAGCAATTACTGCAAACGGGCTCCCCTCCCCTATTTATTTTCTAACTGGCCGCTGCTGTCCTCTAGGCTCCTTTTCGTATGTTTGTGGTGTGGTTGGTTGGCCTCTCTCCCCGCCCTCGGTGTCTGGCAGGGCTGTCTTCTGGCTTTGTTGCCGTCCTTCTCCCCCTTGACTCTTTCAGACACGTCATGAGATCGTCTCGGGGCCCCTTCACTTTGTTTTCTGCCCCCACTGGCTGGGACGGTGTCTCTTCTGCCAGCAGCGTCCCAAACCTTCGGTCTTTCTCCTTCGGGAGCAAGATGCTTTTTATGTGATGTTATCTCAGCTGGGTGAGCGGGGGAGGAAGGAAGGAGAACGAGCCTTCTTTCCATGTGTGAGCTCTGTTTTCTTGATGTGAAGGAAGAACCGCTAACTGCCGCCGCACTAACAGCGGGAGGAGTTGGGAGCTCTCTGTGGCGGCGGGGGGGGGGGGGGCTGCTGGCGCCACGGAGGGGGGGGGCACAGGTGGAGAGGAGGTCTGCATGCGAGCCTCGAGCCTTTCTGGGACAAACGGGGTCTCCCCAGGTGCCCGTGCAGACCCAGGAGTCTGCCGACCGCTGCTCGTCTTGTGTTTTGCTCCTTCGTCGCTAGGTCAGGTGGCTTTGGGGCGTGGCATTCGCGGCACTGGGTTCTCTTCCCAAAAGACGGGCGAGAACTTCCATCCTTTCCGTCTGTATCGGGGCAGTTTGCGAGGCACGGACGAGAGACATCCCCCAAGAGCTGAGGACCCCCATTTCCACCCAGAAAACCATCTGGGTGGAGCCCCTTCGGGGCTGAAGAGAGCAGACTCTCATGGGTATGGGTCCGCCTGGGTTTCCTGTTTCTCACGGCGAGGACCCTGTTTCACATTTTCTGTGAACTTGTCCGTTTTACCCAACGTGTAACGATATAGACAATTATCTTATTTTTCTACTTGTGCCTGTGGACGTGTGCCCTTTTTTGGCCCGATTCGCGAACTGAGGGTTTCGCGTTGTTCCTTGATGGACGTGGACACGCGGGATCTCTTGTCATCTGTCCCCCAGTCCCACCCCCAGCAGACCAGTTCTTTCTCCTCAAATGCTGAACCCGTTTGCTTTTCTTCTTAGCACTGAAACTTGTCCAGTCCATTCTCTGCTTGGCCTCTTGGCCGCCTTCCCCAAGTGTCTGTCTTGTGGCCATTGTTAATATTTTCTAGATTTTCCGTGTGTGTGGCTGGCTTCAGTTTCCTCCTTAGCCTCTGAATTCTTTGGAAGCAAGTTTTTTAAAAATCCCAACTGCTCAGGTTTTTTGGTTTCTGCCCCGATATTGCTGCTTTTATTGCATTGAGGTCATGGACCACCACTGTGGTTTGTCAGGGCTCCTTCCTGGCCTTACAGAATTTTCCCTTGGTAAGTGGCCCATAAGCCCACGGGAAGAGGGTGAGGTTTGGTGTGTCGATTCTGGTCTTCGTAGGAAACTATATTATGTAGGTAACCTTACTTATTTTAGTTTTCCAGCTCTGCCAGGGGCTGAGAGCTAGAAGCTCACACCGCTGTTGTGATCCCGTGCGTTTTCCCTGGTTGAGCCGCCGTGCGCTGTGCCGGGAGGGACAATAGGGAACTCGCGCCTGTGACCCCTGCAGGTCACATCTATGTGGCTGGTTCTTACATTCATCCCACTCATTGCTTTGTCCATTTTATTTTATTTTATTTTATTTATTTATTTATTTATTTATTTATTTATTTATTTTTAGCATCTATGTTTTGAGAGACAGACACAGAGCATGAGTGGGGGAGGGGCAGAGAGACAGGGAGACACAGAATTGGAATCAGGCTCCAGGCTCTGAGCTGTCAGCACAGAGCCCGATGCGGGGCTGGAACCCACGAACCACGAGATCATGACCTGATCACAAAAGTCAGACGCTTAACTGAGTGAGCCACCCAGGCGCCCCTATTTTTTTATTTTTAATTGCTGTAAAATATACATAACATAGGGGTGCCTGGGTGGCTCAGTTGGTTGAGCGTCCGACTTCGGCTCAGGTCATGATCTCATGGTCCGTGAGTTCGAGCCCCACACCGGGCTCTGTGCTGACCGCTCAGAGTCTGGAGCCTGTTTCCGATTCTGTGTCTCCTTCTCTCCCTGACCCCCCGCCATTCATGCTCTGTCTCTCTCTGTCTCAAAAATAAATAAACGTTAAAAATAAAAAAATACATATACATAACATAAAATTTACCACCTTACCCGTGTCAAGGTTCTGTGGCACAAAATACGTTCACGTTGTCGGGCAACCATCCTCATCATCCATCTCCAGAACTTTCTCGTCTTCCCAGACTGTAACTCTGCCATTAAACGCTGACTCTTCATAAACACGAACACCCCGTGCCCCACCCCCCACCATCTGCTTTCTGTGCCTAGGAATGTGTACTTCATAGGAGTGAACTCATACAGTACTGTCTTTTTGTGGCTGGCTTGTTTCACTGAGCCTGATATCTTCGGGATTCACCCACCTACAGCATGTGGCAGGATTTCCTTCCTTTTCAAGGCTGAACTAGGGCGCCTGGGTGGCGCAGTCAATTAAGCATCCCACTTCGGCTCAGGTCATGATCTTGTGGTTCATGAGTTCGAGCCCCACGTCGGGCTCTGGGCCGACAGCTCAGAGCCTGGAGCCTGCTTCCGATTCTGTGTCTCTCTCTCTCTCTCTGCCCCTCTCCCACTTGTTCTCTCTCTCTCTCTTTCTCTCTCTCTCAAATATTAAAAAAAAAAAGTGTAGATAGGCTGCATTTTTATCTGTTCATCTGTTGGTGGACACCTGTGTGGCTCCCGGCGTCTGACTGTCACGAGTCGTGCCGCTGTGAACACGCGTGTGCACGTATCTGTTCGAGGCCCTGCTTTCACGTCTTTTGTGTGTCTGCCTGGGATTGCTGGCTCAGATGGTAGTTCTGTGTTTACTTTCCCGGAACTGCCATTCTGGTTCCCACGGCAAGGGCACCATTTTGCATTCCGTCAGCAATGCTCAAGCGTTCCAACTTGTCCACATGCTCACCAACACGTGTGATTTTCTGGTTTTCTGAAGGTAGCCATCCTGGCAGGTGCAAGGTGCCCGTCACTGCTTTCCAGGTGGAATTTAACTCTGTCAGCGATGATACTGTGGTTTATCGGTTTTTAGTCTGACGTTGTCTGACTCCACTGCCCGGTCTTTGGGTGTTATTCTGTGTCGGTCAGGTTTCGGGCCCGCTTTAGCATCCCATTTTCTCATGGATGCGGGGGACACGTGAACAGGTGCCCCCACGTCTAGCACAGAGCAGGCACTTCTGGGGGGGGAGGGGAGGAGGGAGGGAGGCAGGGTGTCTGGGCCAGAGCAAGGGGATGGTGGGCTGGGTCTGCCAGGAGATCCTGGTCAGGTGACAAGCAGAGAACCTGCTTGATAAAGGCTTCATCGGAGAAACTGCTGTTTGAATGGCGAATGAAACGGGGCTGCGGCCTAGAGGACTTTTCCTTTTCTCCCTTGACTGGCTTCTCAGAGAAGAGCCGGGGCTGGGGATTCCTCTTGCTGGGGATGGAGAGTCTTTTGGGGGGCAGACGGGACCCCTGGAGGGCAGTCAGTGTGCTCGGAGGGAAGCACAGCAGTGGTGACATGCCCAGAGACCACGTGGGGAATGCCAGAAAGGACCGCGGCAACCACACAGGGGCTGGCACTGGGGCCTCCTGCCCGCTGGGGACAGGGCTTGGTGACTGAAGGGCCTGGTCTGGGGGAACCAGAGGAACCAGCCATGAGGGAGGCAGGAGCAGGTGCTCCGAGAGGCCGGGAGCTCCTCTCTCAGGGCCTGGGCACCTCAACCTCTAGAACACTTGTCTCCAGGCCTTCCTGGTCCCGCCCCGTCGGTGCCATTCTGAGACCACCTCCCCCAGGGAGCCCCCTGCACTGTGGTTTATTTGTAAATCGAACACCTGCGCCAGTGCCCTGCGTTGTCATTAAACACACACCAAATAGCCTTCTTTGACAGGTGAGCTCTGAAAATTGGTTTATAAAATCACAGAATTCCTTTTGCCCTCCTCTGGTGGTACCACAAGTCCCTTCAGGATGCCAGTGATGGCCGTGGGATTGAGTCTGGGTGCCGGCCCCTCCAGGACTCCGAGGGCCCCTTTGGGCCGTCTGTCCTCACCTTGACCTCTCCGCTGGTGCCCCTCTGTGGGAGCGGTCCTCCCAGTGAGGGGGCAGGGGGGGAGGCCTGCACCTGCTTCCCTCAGCACCTGCACGCCTCCAGGCATCACTGTCGGTGGCTGGGTGGCCATCCATCGCGTGGACCTCCTGCCGCTCGAGCAAGACCCCTCTCGACCGCTCATGGGGAGGATGGCCCCGAGGAAGCCGGCCTGCAGAGATGCCTCCCTTCAAAACTCCTGTGGACGTCGGTCATCCACAGGCCTTGGGGCCGCCTTGGGGGTCCCTGGCACTGAGCTGGCCGGCCTCACTGTCTCTCCCAGGTGTTCTGAGAGGAGCAAGTCAGGGATTGCCTCCTGGCTGCACCACTCCTGGGCTGTGTGACTCTGGGCAGGTCTCTTAACCTCTCTGAGCCCCCACTGTCTCCATCTGTTAAATGAGAGAACGAGAAAACCTGCCGTACTGGTTACTTGCAAGGATTAACTAGACCGATGCCTGTAGAGGGCTTAGGACAGGACTTGGCCACTTGAGGCGTGGTTGTCGCCGCCCTGGGCGGGCGTCCCCAGCGTGAGCCGTGGGAGGAGAAGCACTTCTGGAAGTGGTGCGTAACAGACCTAGAGCCGGGCCTTCTTTCTACCCATGATGCCCAGCTTGCTTCCAAAAAAAATACAGATGGTGGCTCTTGGCGGAGACACAGATATCCTCAGGCGCCCAAATGTGACATGGTATCGTGTCCCCAGCACCAGCACCCTCTACAAGAGGTGAAAGCAACAGTATTTAAAAGGAGAGACGAGAAGACCATCTCCTAAGACCCAAGCCACTCTGAGCTTTCTAGAAGCCAGAAGAGGCCTGAGAAGGGAAGCGGGCCATCACTGGCGAGGAGTGCAAGGTGTCCCAGTGCATTCACACCTACGCTTTCCGTGCCGTCAGCCCCCAAACTCCCCAGAAGCCGCTGCAGGTGGACACCGTGTTCAGGGAGGTGCAGGCCCCGAGCTCCCGCATTCGGCTCAGGACCGGGTCCTCCTGGCAGCTGCCCCGGGGTCAGAGGAGGGCTGTGCACTGGGCAGCCAGGAAGGGATGGCTCGTGGGGCCTTGACGCCCGAGTAGGGAGTTTTTACTGGACACACGAGAGGTTTAACCTCTTTTTCGGTGGGTTGTCATCTTGGTTTTTGTTTTCATTTGTCAGAATAGGCTGATGGATGAGGGCAGCGTGTTCAAACCGAGTTCCGAGTACGTCATTCCCTGGGGCACTCGGCGACAGGCCAGGCATGTAGCGTCCTGGGGATTTGGCTCCCGAGGGGGTATCCTGGGGAAGTGGGTGGCTCTCCCTGCTGGCACCACTGTAGCGGGGGCCCGCGGAGTGAGGATCTTCCCGACGGTGATTAGAAGATCTGGAAAGAGCAAAGAGGTAACATTTTACCAATCGTATGTTTTTGTGGGATTTTTAAACTGTTTTTTAAGTTTATTCGCTTATTTTGACAGAGAGAGAGAGAGAGACAGCGAGCAGGGGAGGGACGGAGAGAGAACCCCAAGCAGGCTCTACGTCGTCAGCATGGAGCCTGACCTGGGGCTCGATCTCACAAACCGTGAGATCATGACCTCAGCCGAGATCGAGAGTGGGACACTTAACTGAGCCACCCGGGCACCCCTGCACTTACCAGTTTTAAACAGTTGCAGGGAGGTGTAACTGACCTAGAGTAAACTGAGTATGTTTGAAGTGCACAATTTGGAAGGTTCGGACATACGTGTATACCTGTGTGTGGACTCAAGACAGTGAGCCCCTGAAAGCGTCCCGGCCCCTCCCAGCCTCCCCCTCCTGCGCCTCCCATGTCCTTCCCCACCGTCACCCCTACAGGCCACTGGGTTCAGGCCTCCAGTGTCCTGTGAGTTGCCAAGGGAGGCTCATGTCGAAAACCCCACCAAGGTGGGCTGTTCATTTTGAAGTGGGCTCGCTTCCATGAAAACACGTCCTCTGGAAAGCATTAGCCCACCTGGTGCAGGAGGTTCCCATTTCACAGACAGAGAAACTGAGGCCCAAGAGGTGATGAAGCCTGCCCGGGCCCCAAGCGAGGCCTCCTCTGTCTGGGGTCTCTGGAGGCTCGCAGGCTGCACTCCCCCTTCCCCCACTCACGGGCACCTCTGGGGGGTCTGCACTTCAGCCTCCAGCCGGGTCACCCTGCAGGAAGGCCTCCCTGCAGCTGCCCCTCCCCCACCCCAACCCCCCCCCACCCTTCACCCCAGCTGCCCCCCGACTGCAGCTCTGGAGGACGGTGTGGGCTCTCGGGTTCTCCCTCTGCAAATAGGAAATCAGCCAGAGCAGGATGGGCCCTTCCTGCCAGATCCGCAGGCACAGACCAGGGACCCGTAAAATGGGACATATGGGGTTCACATCCTGGGCCCCTTGTGTCTCGTTGGAAAACCTAATATTAAAGGTCTCTCAGTGCACCTGTCCTGCAGCCCTGAAGCCCAGGGTCCCCCAGGGGAGCCCGGCCTCCCTGTCTTTCCGGCCCCCGGTCACCTTGCCTGAGGGTCCCACTGCCCTTGTGTGGCCACCATTGCTGCTCAGGTCAGGGGCGTTTTCTGCTGTGGAGAGAGGGAGCTCGTTCTTGGAATTCTCCCTAAAAGGACACCTAATTCTTGACGAATGCACATGCCAGGGAAGGCTGCTGTCCTGACACGCCAAGGACGGAATGCTATCTGCTCACGGCCTCCGCACACGGCCTTTTAAAGACAGAGTTACGAGTGATTTCGTTCGCAACCACACAGGAACAGAACCCATCTGGCCCCAAACAGCGGGGTTTAAAACTTCTGGCAGTTTTAGTCAGTTTTAAAATGGTAAGGTACTCTCTCTCCAAGGAAAGAAACCCCATGAGGCTTGTTTAAGAAAAAGGGGTGCCTGGGTGGCTCAGTGGGTCAAGCGTCCTGACTCGGCTCAGGTTTGTGGGTTCGAGCCTCCTGTCCGGCTCTGTGCTGACAGCACGGAGCCTGCTTGGGATTCTCTCTCTTCCTCTCTCTCTCTCTCTCAAAATAAATAAATAAACATTAAAAGAGAGAAGAAAGAAAGACACCTTAAACCAGGCACCTGGGCAGCTCAGTCAGTGAAGCCCCTCCGTCCTGTGTCTCTGTCCCCGCTTCCTCGGGTGCTCCCAGGAGCCCCTGGGGGTTTCTGTCACCCGTGGCCGAGCGTCCTGACCGAGAAGCACATTCATCTTTGCCCTGAATCTGACCCTTCCTGCACGGGAGGGGAGCCCACAATGGAAGCGCCCTAGCTCCCCTCTCACACAGAACACCCGCTGACCCTCTGGTCAGCCAGTGTCACTGTCCCAACGACAGAGGACAGATGTTAACGTGCACGCACGTCAGAGAGGGTGGGAGAGGCGGGGCCACAGATACTGTTCTGAGAAAAGAGAGCTGCTCCAGCCCCCAAATGAGGCTGAGGAAGTGGCCAGGGGAACGGCTGGGGACAGCTGGGACCTCTCGGAGGAGGAGGAGGCCACAGCCACGGACAGGCCACGCTTGGGGAAAGGCGTCTGTTCCCAGTGGGGAGATAAGCAAGGTGCTGGGGGCAGTGAGGGCTGGGGACAGAGGGGTGACTCTTGGAATGAGGCTGGATGGGCAGCTTGGAATTCCTTCCGGAAGCCGGTGTCCTAGCACCCCTGAGCTCCCTGTGAGTCCCCAGCACCTCTCTGTCCACGGCCGGTGGGCTTTCTCAGGGGTACCCTCGCCGTGCTCGCGTGGGATCCATGGGGTACCCGCCGGGGCTGTTGGGAAGTGGCAGGAACAGAGGGGTGGGGGGCTCCTGAGGGCAGGACTCCTGAGGGCTCCCAGAGAGCCCCAGGGACATGCTGTGGCCTCCCGGCCTCCACTGCCACGCACCCTGGCAGAGGGGCCCTCCTTCCCAGAGCATCGAGGGAGGCCTGGCCTGGCCCGCACGTGGTTCCTGTCCTCAGGAGACCCTCCAAGGAGTTTTCCCCACGTGCCATCCTTTTACCCCGACCCTGCCCGCCAGCCTTACTCCCCAGCTTCTCCGGCTAACACCCCAGGAGCCTTCCGGGGTGTCCTGCCCACCCTGGTGAGACCCTGCCCATGGGATGCCCTCCAGGAAGCGGGCACAAGGATGGCCGCGGCTCAGACTTCTGCTGCCTGGCCTCCCCTCTACCTCCGCCTTCGTGGGGTTTGTTGTGTGTTTTGTTTGGGTTTAACTTTTCTTTCGCTGCTCTGGAATGTCGCTTTGTCAGCTTTGACCCACCCTGTGATGTGTGCAGCCTGGGGCCTGTCACGTAATTAGTTCAGTGGCTGAGTTCTCTCTCCCACGCCCGTCTCACGTTCTGGCGGAATCGGTGGGGGCTCGGGGGTCTTCAGATGAACCCTCTGAAAGAGCGTGGAGCCCGTGGACGCCGCTGGGGGCGCCTTGCCGTATCTCTTCCTGGGACCCACAGGATATCAGTCCCCTCTGACCACAGTCCTCCCCTGACCCTGAGTCTCTGACTCTGCAGGGGCGCTGTGTATGTGGGTGCACACTTGTGGCTGGACACCTGTCCCCTTCCCGAGAGCTCTCGCTGCCTTGAGGGGATAGCTCTTGCCCACTTTGAGATGTCCTGGCCTCTCTTCCAGGAACACAGGCCCTGACCAGCCTCCCGGTACCCGGGACTCTGGGAGGGCCAGGGGAGGTCACACCCGAGGGGACTTCAGGGCATTGCTGTCAGTGCTCCCAGGTGGCCTCCACGGCTGGCCTGCCTCCAGCTCTCCAGTGTCAGTCTCCTCTTCACTCATGTTTAAGGGTGCCAGTCAGCTCTGTTACCTCAACCAAGACTGTTCTTTACCTCTTCCTCTCCCGGTTTGACACCTTACTTTGTGAGTCAGCTGTCACCTCTGCCCAGGGCTTCAGCTTCCTATTCAACACTCCATTCTAGCACAGCTGTGGGCTGGGCCCTATCTATCCACCTACCCACCCATCCATCCATCCATCCATCCATCCATCCATCCATCCATTCAACTGTCTGTGCACCCACCCACCCACCCATCCACTCACCACCTGTCCATCCACCCACCCCATCCATCTACTCACTCATCTGTCCATCCAATCATCCATCCATCCACCCACCCATCCATTCGTCCATCTATCCATCCATCCATTCAACTGTCTGTCCACCCACCCACCCACCCATCCACTCACCACCTGTCCATCCATCCACCCACCTAGCTTCCCACCCATCTGTCCATCCAATCATCCATCTATGCACCCACCCACCCATGCATCCATTCATCTATCTACCCATCCACGCATCCATCCGTCCATGCACCCAGCCATTCATCCATCCATCTATCCACCATCCATCCATCCATCCATCCATCCATCCGTCCATCTACCCACCCACCCAGCCAGCCAGCCAGCCAGCCATTCATCTATCCACCCACTCATCCATCCACCCACCTACCTGTCCATCCACCCACTCCATCCATCTACCCACCCATCTGTCCATCCAATCATCCACCCATCCACCCACTCATCCATCCATCCACCCACCCACCCATCCATTCGTCCATCCATCCATCCATCCATCCATCCATCCAACTGTATATCCACCCACCCATCCACTCACCACCTGTCCATCCACCCACCCATCTAGCTTCCCACCCATCTGTCCATCCAATCGTCCATCTATGCACCCACCCACCCACCCATACATCCATTCATCCATCCACCCACTCATCCATCCATCCACCCACCCTCCCAGCCATATGTCCATCCATCCAACCAATCATCCACTCATCCACCCACCCATCTGTTCATCCACCCACCCATCCATCCATTCGTCTGTCCACCCACCAATGTACCCACACACCCATCCAGGAACTCTCCATTGAGCCCCCTGAAGCTGCAGTCTGAAATGGCACTTCACAGCCTGCTGTCATGACCCCCATCTATGACCCCCAACACCTGTCTTCATCTTCTGCCCTCTCCTCCAGGTCTGCAGTGAAAGAGAGGTCAGGCCCTCCACTATATTGCCCAGCTTCCTGCCTAGTCCCCAACACCTTGGGACTGGGCATTAGCTGAGTTCAGTCAAACCTACACCTCTTCTGGTGCTGGGTCCTTAGGCCTGCTTCTGAGCCCCAAAGCCTCAGTTTCCTGTCTAGTAAGTTGATGATCACAGTAGGACCTGCCTCCAAGATATCTGTGGGTGTGAAGAGCTTGGGCAGTGCTGTGCATTGTAGAGGCCAGAGGACCGTTTCCTTTGCATTTTATTCTTGGAAGACGGAGGCAGAGGGGGCAGGTGTCTGAGGGGCCGTGGGGCGAGCCCACTCAAGTACACACCCCCTTCTAGTCCATGTTTCAGAGTCAGGGACCCCAGAACTCCATACCCAGTGTACCTGCCCTGAGGGCTGCCAGCCTCTCCTCGGGTGAGCTCTTCCTCCCGCCTGCGGCCTTATGGGCTGCAAGGGTCAGCTGAGTGTCCACACATGTCCATGAGGCCCAGCAAGGAGTCCAAGAATTCCTGGTACAACCCTGGGTTCCCAGCTGCGGTCTCCATCCAGGGATTTGGCAAAGCCGTGATGGTAGGGGTGGGGCTGGGGTGCCCTGTGGGCAGAGGGCCAACATTGCCTGGGGGGCAGTAGGTGGGCTGGGCCTCAAAGAGGGAATGTGAAGGACCTCCCACCCTGGCCCTGCACTGTTCCCTAGGGAGGCGGAGAAAGCAGATGTCCAGCGTGGAGAGGAAGAGGAGGGAGGCCTAGGGGTGGGGACCTGGGGGACAGTCTTCCCCACCTGCCCAGCAGCCACCAGAGCCAGTTGTGGGCTCAGGGGGGACAAGGGAATTTTGATCTGGGCAGTGCATTCCCTTAACTTTTTACTTTCGAGCTCATATTTATTAAGCAGGAGGGTAAAACACATTTCACATCACAGTTTGTCAGCCTGGTTTGTAACTGGTGAGCATCCAGACATA
The DNA here is from genome assembly GCF_018350195.1 of Panthera tigris. Taxonomy (NCBI): domain Eukaryota; kingdom Metazoa; phylum Chordata; class Mammalia; order Carnivora; family Felidae; genus Panthera; species Panthera tigris. The sequence goes on from NC_056667.1 coordinate 216,786,051, forward strand.
GGGGATGGGAGCAGGGAGCTCCTTGCAGCCTGTAGGCTGTTCCTGGGACCAAGGGCTGCAGCCCGGACCCCACACTCTGGCCCACGTAGGCCAGAGGCCTGGTGGCATTGAGGGGAGGAGCCTGTGTCTGGTCCTGGGGTCCTCAGTTTGCACATGTATGAAGTGGGGGTGTGGGGAACTGCATCAGGGGTTGGTGCGAGGGATGGAGTGGTGCATGAGCATCAGACCCAGGCCCGGTGCTGCTTGTGACGGTCAGTCCTGGCCTCGTCCCCACGGAGCACTGGGAGGCGCCGTCAGACCCACGGTCAGCAGGCAGGGACCTTGCTGGGTTCTGCGGTGATGGATGAGCCACAGGCTCCCTCTCCAGGGATTATGTGGAAGCGGGTTCTGGGATGGGTGTGCAGGGAAGACGGGGGAGGATGTGGCGGGGGAGGCAGGGGAGGGTATGGGGGGGAGGCAGGGGAGGGTGTGCGGTGTGTGGGGGGAAGCAGGGGAGGGTGTGCGGTGTGGGGGGGAGGCAGGGGAGGGTGAGGGGGAAGGCAGGGAACCTAGGATCTGGAACCTGGAACCTAGTTCCCTCGGTCCCCGTGGTCAGCTGAGGGGGAGGGGGAGGCAGGGGAGGGGGAGGAGGAAGGCAGGGGAGGGTATGGGGGGAGGGGGAGGCAGGGGAGGGTGTGCAGGAAGGCAGGGGAGGGTGTGCGGTGGGGGGGGAGGCAGGGGAGGGTATGGGGGGGTAGGCAGGGGAGGGTGTATAGGGAAGGCAGGGGAGGGTGTGGTGGGGGGGGAGACAGGGGAGGGTGAGGGGGAAGGCAGGGGAGGGTGTGCAGGGAAGGCAAGGGGGGGTATGGGGGGGTAGGCAGGGGAGGGTGTGTGGTGGGTGGGGGAGGCAGGGGAGGGTATGGGGGGGTAGGCAGGGGAGGGTGTAGGGGGGAGGCAGGGGAGAGTGGGAAGGGAAGGCAGGGGAGAGTATGGGGGGGTAGGCAGGGGAGGGTGTGCTGGGAAGGCAGGGGAGGGTGTGCGGTGGGGGGGAGGCGGGGGAGGGTGTGCAGGGAAGGCAGGGGAGGGTGGGTGGGTCCCAGAGAGGCTGACAGTCCCCTGGGCCCTTCGTTGCAGTGCATCACCTCCTCATGGCCACGGCCTGCCAGGACGCCAACTCTGGCGCTCTCCTCCAGGAGCTCTGCCTCACCCAGTTCCAGGTGGACATGGAGGCCATCGGGAAGACGCTGTGGTGCGACTGGGGCGAGACCGTCAAGTGAGTGTCGTGTGGCCCCTGGCGGGAGGGACGTGGCTGGGGCGGGAGCCACAGGGTCTGGTGCAGGGAGCCCGCTCGCGGCCGCGGTGAGGGGTTCTTCGCCAAAGTCTATGGTGGCGGAATGTGGCCGTGGGCGAAGGAGGGCGCCAGCGATAAGCGAGTGGGGGCGGGAGGAGGCCGTGTCCACAATGACCCGGGGCCGGGACGGATGGTGGGCCTTGTACAGAGGGAGCTCCGGGAGGGAGGGTTCCGTCTGGGCCATGTCTAGCTGAGACGCTCGTGGCCCATCCACGTGCAGGCGTGCGGGGGACAACAGAGAGCACCGTCTAGTGGCCGGGGGCTGAGTCTCGGTGGCAGGAGCCCCAGCTTGCAGGGATGGCTCCGCTGGTTCCCTCGGTCCCCGTGGTCAGGCTGAGGCTGTTATTCCCACCCTGTTTGGGGCTCCGAGCTTCATCGACCCTTCATGACCTATGAACCCCTACCGAAGACAGCTGACAATTAGCCCCTTCCCCTTTGTGACTTCGGTTTTCCTGCCAAAGGGCCCTTCTTCCCGCCTCGCTGGGTTTATCCAGGGCTCCAGGCATTCCTCAGTGGGGTCGGGGGCTCTCCCCACCGGGGGCCCAGGCTCTTGGTGTTCTGGACCAGGAGCCAGAACTTGAGCATGATGGAGGAGGCAGGTGCTAGCATCAGAACAGCCTGTGCTTTAGGCTAACTGGTCTTCTGCCTCAGCAGAGGGATTTGTGTTTAAATTAAAGATGGCACGTTAATACGATTCAGGGAGGACACAGTGGGGTCCCCAAAGAAAAGCACTCTCCCCGCTTATCTTGAGTAAGTGACCACGGATTGGTACGGATGGCCTGCACATGGGTGGCTCAGCAGCCGATGGGGTAATGCCAGTGGTGTTCCCAAAGAAACAGCGGTGACATGGTCTTAGAAATGGGAGCCACCACAGGCAGTCCCCAGTAGCTCTCTGGATACAGACGGGAGTAACGATCAGTCAGGCCAAAGAAAGTTTTCCATCTTTCGAGCCGCGGTGTAAAACAAAAAGGGAATAGAGGCAGGGCTGAGGGTGACGTTGCTAGGACATTTTAAGTTTACTTGTTTATTTATTTATCTATTTATCTATTTATCTACTTATCTATTATCTATCTATCTATCTATTTATCTATTTATCTGTTTATTTTATCTATTTATCTATCTATCTATCTATTTATTTATTTAGAGATAGAGAGCAAACAGGGAAGGGGCAGAGAGAGAGAGAGTCCCAAGCAGGCTCCACACTGTCAGCACACAGCCCAACACAGGGCTTGAACTCACAAACTGTGAGATCATGACCTGAGCTGAGATCAAGAGTCAGACACTTAACCGACGGAGCCATCCGGGCGCCCCAGGACATTCTTTTATTTAAAAAGAAAATCAAGATATTTGAGGGAGCTGGAAGCAGAAGGTCTCATGGGAACGGTATGTCAGCACATCAGCTGAGGCCTGCCGGCCCGGGTCTGTGGTCAGCAAGATAAGAGCCTGGAGAGAGGTCCGAGTCCTAGTCCCTGGAACCTAGTACACACAACGTCACATGGCAAAGGGGAAGTAGATTACAGATGGAACTAAGGTTGCTGAGCAGGTGACTTTGGGGAGATTATCCCGGATTATCCGGGTGGGTCCGAGGTAAGCACAAGGGGCCTTAAATGGTCCCAGCGAGGCCTTTGGAGCAACATCAGACTGGCTTTTGTGTCCTTCTGACGCACCCTCCTGCCCATCCTTCTTTGAGCACCTCCTTACTTTCTGGTACCCCAAGATTTTCCAGGATCATCGTATACGTTTTCTGCCCCCTTCCCCACTCCCCAGAAGCAGCGGTTTCTTCAAGGAAGCCCTGGTTTCTTTTATTAAAGAATGTTGTTTAGGGGCGCCTGGGGGGCTCAGTCGGTTGAGCGCCCAACTTCGGCTCGGGTCATGATCTCACGGTTTGTGAGTTCGAGCCCCGCGTTGGGCTCTGTGCCAACAGCTCAGAGTCTGGAGCCGGCTTCGGATTCTGTCTCATTCTCTCTCTGCCCCTCCCCGATTTGTGCTCTGTCTTTCAAAAATAAATAAATGTGAAAAAAAAAAAAAGAATGTCATTTAGGGGTGCCTGGGTGGCTCAGGCAGTTAAGCATCAACTTCAGCTCAGCTCATGATCTCGCAGTCAGTGGGTTTGAGCCCCGCGTCGGGCTCTGTGCTGACAGCTCGGAGCCTGGAGCCTGCTTTGGATTCTGTGTCTCCCTCTCTCTCTGCCCCCTCCCCCACTCGTGCTCTGTCTCTGTCTCCCAAAAATAATAAATAAAAACATTAAAAAAAGGTTTAAAAAAAACCCAAACTATGGAACTTGTTAAAAAGAAAAAAGAATGTCGTTTAGAAGCCAAGATACACACACACACACACTCCCTCCCTCTCTCTCTCTCTCTCTCTCTCTCTCTCTCTCTCTCTCATGTCAGGAATTCACGTGTAACCAGGGAGACCTTACAAGCACTCATGTTTCCATGAGAGGAAACATGGGTGAGGTCTCCTGGAGCCTCCGTGGGGGGAAGGCTGAATAACAACGATATTTATATATTGTTACTGTAATAACAGTATTGATTTCAAGGAATCGGTTTATGGTTTATGCGACTGGGGAGGGGGGAGGGTCTGGCAAGTCCAAAATCTGCAGGCCAGGCCAGCACAACTGATGCTGTAGCCCGGGGGGGCAGAGTTTCTTAACTTGCCCCAACGTAAGGCCTTTCAACTGACCGGATGAGGCCCCCCCACATTATCAGGGATGACCTCCTTAAAGCCAATGCATGGGAAGCAGATCTCTGAAATTCCCCAGCAATGCCCAGATTGGTGTGAGATTGAATAACCGGGGGGTGTCCCCCGGCCAGGCTGACACAAAACCGACCGTCACACTGTGCTTTGTGTCACAGCTGTTCTCAAAGGTGGGTTCAGAGAAGCGTCGTCTCCCCTCATCCAGACTCTGGCCCATTACGCCCACCCACCGCCACCCACTCCCCGTGGGCGACCAGTCTCTCTCGTTTCTGCGCCCTCCTTGTATTTCTTTTGCACAGGTCAGCCGGTATACGAATTTTTCTCTCGCATCCTTTCTTACGTGGAGTGTATTTTACCATAGATATTCTTTTTGCACTTTGGTTTTGTTTCCTTTTTTTTCTTTTTAACCTAACAGCGTATACTGGAAATTAATTCTTACCAGTGCATGGAGAACTCCCTCACTCATTTTTACAGCTGGATAATATTTTGAGAGAGAGGGCGTGCATGCACGAGTTGGGGAGGGGCAGACAGAGAGGGAGAGAGAGAATCCCAAGCAGACTCTGCACTGTCAGCGCAGAGCCCGACGCGGGGCTCGAACTCACGAGCCGTGAGATGGTGACCTGGGCCGAGAGCGAGAGTCAGACGCTCAACCGACGAAGCCGCCCGGGCGCCCCGCCTCGCCTCGTCTTCCAAGCACTTTCCTGTGGAGAGGCGTTTGGTGTCCCCGGTATTTTCCGATTTCAGATAGCGTGGAAGGGCACAGTCTCGAGCACCTGCACCTTCTTGCTGCTGGAGCTGTACCTCCAGGGTGGCCGCCTGGCATCAGAACCACGGGGTCCGAGGCAAGAGCACGTTTTGGGAGGCACTGCCTGTGTCCCCCCAGAGGGGCTGCGGCCTCGGCGTCCCCACTGGCGGTGTGTGAGGGAGCTTCCCCGCCACCGGCCGGCGCCCTGCGTGGTCAGGCCTGCGTCCTCCCCACCCGATCCGCGAGAGACGCTGTCGCCTTCCTCCAGCGACGAGTTCACCTTCTGGAAGTTTAAGGGCCGTTCATCGATCTTTTCTGTGAATGCTTGTTCGTGTCCTTTCCCAGTTTCTGGTCCTTTGTAAATAATTACTTTATTTTATTAAATGGATTTACTTTTAAGTAAATTCTATGCCCAGCGTGGGGCTCGAACTCACGACCCCAAGACCAAGAGCCAGCCGGGCGCCCCTGAAGAGTTCTCTATGTTAGAAGAGACATTAGGACCGTTGTCTGCAACACACGTGAGATGTGTTCTCCCCGCCTGTTAGCTGTCTTCTGACTCTGTTTCCCATGTCGCTGCTGCCCCGTCATCTTGTTCCCATCCAGCTGTGTGCGTCAGTGTTTTATCACCCCTGGGTCTGAGTCACGGCTGGGAAGCCTTTCCCCACACTGAGGTTCGAGAGGAATCCCCTGTGTTTTCTCTTCAGTCGCTGACCCATCTGGACTGATTTCTGCGGCGAACCACAAGCGAATTCTGTCTTTCTCCAGATGAGCTGCCCAGTTGTCCCGTTTATTAGTGAGCCCGCCTTTGCCCCCAGTGAGTGGAGATGCCACTTTGTTCTATGTAATGCCCCTCTACGCTTTGCACCTTCATAAACCGTCCGTGTCAAACCTTCTTCCTATTGCCTGCCTGTGCGACATCAGTTTCTTCTCCAGAACCGCCAATGGGACTTCACTGCCTACCGACTGCTCACTTACCACATTGTTACAGCTAGTGTTTGTTAAGCACCTACGGTGTGCTGGGCGCCGTGTTAATCGGTTAATACGTGTCGTCTCACGGAAGTAAGCAGCAGCCGCGGGAGAGCAGAACACTTGTAATCCCCACTCTGTCTGCCCAGGGTCACAGCTGGCAAGGTCTCTTGGGGTCCGGAGTCTCAGCTCTTGACTCTCCCCAGGGGCACGAGATGGCCCACTCCTGGTTCTCAAGGGTGGTGTGGCGATGCTCTGTCTTCACAGAAGTGGGCGGGGGGAGCAGGTGAATGACGGCCTTTCGTGGCCATCTGAGCCCCTGCCAGCATCCAGGGGGCCTGGTGAGGTCCTTCTGCAGTGGGACACCAAGTCTGGTTCTCGAGCCAAGGGCAGACTTTCCAGAGTCCCCTGGAGCCGCAGAGGTCTGGGGCAGGCAGGCTTGTCCAAATGATTGGGTGGAGATGAGAGGAAGGACCCAGAGAGAAGACCGGGCACGGCCGGGAGTGGGAGAGCTGCATGTACGGGCCGGAGAGCCATCAGCATGAAGAAACACAGTGGCCAGCAGACGAGCAGGACCCCGAGGTGGAGGGCCCACAGGCGGAGAGCCAGACGACAGGCTGGTCCCAGGGAATTCTCCCAGCCCAGGCTGGAGGGCTGCAGGCCAGGCAGGTGTGGGACAAAGGGGCAGGTGCTGGGAAAGACCCCTCCCTCAGCCAAGCGCAGCTGGCGATGTCGGTGGGATCAAAGCGGCAGAACCGGGCGGTCTCTGGGCCTGGGATCCAGGCCCAGCCTAAAGCTGGGGGTGGACACCCCTAAAGTCAGGAGGCCAGAGGTCCCCAGTGCCTGCTGCCTGAGGTCATGGCTGTCGTAGCAACTGGGCTGGGCCCGCAGGTGACTGTGATCCGGCAGAGGGAAGTTCTGGATTCTACTCTGAAGTCAGGGTTTAAAGCAGCTGCCGAGGACACGTTCCTTCCCACCAGGTGACAAATGCGAGAGAGGCAGGCTTCCCCAGCATGCAGGGTCCAGAGAGACGTGGAGAAGGTCCCCTGCGGGCACACGGGGGGCCGGCTCGTGCTGGCTGGCGCTCTGGCTCCCAGGCTCCCAGCTCCACCTCAACCCTGCTTCACTTAGGACCTTAGATGGAAACACTGGGTTATTTCCAAAGTACTTCTCAGCAGCACTGTGCCTCTTGGCTCAGAGATAGAAACTTCTTAAGAAAAAGCGAAGGGCTCACAAGAGCACTCAGGCCACACTCCAATAAGAGGACAGTGACCTGCTGTGGAATTGTGGGTCTGCTTTGTTTCAGCATGGAGCTGACCCTGGGACCAGGGCTGTCCAGCATGGTTCTGCACGTTAATGGGTCCATGACCCCGGACGCCGACCCCCGCTCCTCCAGTGGGAGCTTGGCTTGGGGCTGCTCCTGGGTCCTTTGTTTGGAGATGCTCGGGATTTTTCAGGCTCCCCTGGTGTCTGACCTGTCCCCGCACCAGGCCCACTCAGGGCAGATGGGCTCCGCAGGGCGGGCCCAGCCCGTGATTCCCGGGGGCCAGCTCATTAAACTGCAGGCCTGGTCTGCCAGTGGAAATGTAATTTAGAGCATTAACTGGGAAGATAATCTAATTTGGGGAGCTACAGAGAACATGGGAAAATGTGTCATCAGAAACTCTCATTTCCAGAGAGGTTCCTGTGGGTTTTGGGGAGGGAGAGAAAGAGCGGAACAGAGAAGGAGAAGAATCTCCAACATGAGGAACTCAAGTAGAAACTGGTTGGTTTTAAAGTCCCCGCATGTGGGATTTCCGCCCCCCCACCCCCCAAGACAAAAACTGCTGGTGGCTTTGGGAGGCCGGGAGCCCTGTCCGCTGCCCCCCTTGGGCTCTGAGGCATCACGGTGTTCACAGGAAAGATGTCAGAGAAACAGGTGTAGCAACTTCCATGATCTTTCATCGGAGAACCAACCTCACCCTCATACCCGTCCAGGCGCCCCTCCTGTGCCTGCCCTGAAGCGTGTGGATTTATAAATGCCATCTGGGTCGCCTCAGCACACGCGGTCTCCCCGGCCCGCCTCCCTGGGGAATCCCTCCCCGCCGTGCTGACCCTGCGCTGGGCACAGAGGGCCCACTGGCCAGTTCCGAGGAGGGGTCCCCAGCCCTGCCAAGTGGGGAGTGGCCCGGTGTGTTAAGCAAAGGACACAGAATACGTGTGTCCCCGGCCAGTGCTGGGGATTCTGCCATGGGCACCCCGCCTAGGGACTCCAGTCCCCGGATAGGGCCCTTGACCCACCGCGGGGTCTCTCCCAGGGCGGCTGCCGTTCCCTCTGTGCCTCTGGAACAAAGGGCCTTCTTTGCGGCTCCCTCAAAATCGCCGAGGCAGGAAATTCTTCAGGACTCAGCAGTGATATCGGGACAGCTGCTTTAGTTTTGAATGGCAACAGGAACTGAAAGGGAGGCATCCCAACTGAAAGGGAGGCATCACAGAGGTCTGTGATTTCAGACCTCTGAAATCACAGAGGTCTCTCTGGGGCAGTGGCTGGTGTCCTCCGAGGGATTCTGGTTGCGCTCGGCCCCTCTCGCCAAGGCCTGGATGGGCCATGCCGCGGGCGCTTGGCAGGCCGTTCTCCAGAACCTGCGTCCCACCCACTGGGAGCTCCCGGGGCTCCATCCAGTTCCCTCGGGGGTCTGTGGGGCCGCGCGCCTGCCCTGGCCCCCAGAGGCCCCGGCACAGGTGCCCATCCCCCAGCCCGGGCGCTGGAATCCTGACTTCCGGAGGCCTGCGTGCCCCGGCTCGCCCTGCAGAGGCTGGTTCTGCCGAGGCCCTGCCTCCTGCTGCCCGGCCGGGCCTCGGCCGGGCAAGAGGTGCAGGCGCAGCTTTCCAGGGCGCACTTGGGCCAGGGTGTGTGCCGTGGTCCGTCACAGCTCTGCGCACCTCTGAGCTGCTGGCCGGGTACCTTCCCCTCCAGCCTTCTTGGTGCCCGGCCGTGGAGGGTGGGACGTTCTCGTGTTGCTGGTGTCAGCAACAGAAGGGAAGGACCAAGGACCCCCCGCCCAAGCTGGGCCCGGAGCTCCCAGCGCCAGCCCTGGAATTTGTTAGGCCAAGGCCGTGACAGGGAGGCATGACGGGACTCAGTTTGCCGTGTGGGCAGAGGAAAGGGGGGGAACCCTTTTTGTCCACCCTGTTCAAAGACAGCTCCTCAGGCCCCCACCTAGGCGGGCGTCTTAGCAGAGCTGCTGGGGGCGGGGGGGAATACCGTATGCACGACCCCACAGCAGCAACAAGGGGGCCTTTCTGGGGGGGAGGGAGGCAGAGGCCTGCCAGGCCCTTCTACCCTGTGTCAGGCGCTCAGCCGCCGCTGACCTGGGGGAGCAGACGGAGGGCCGGGCCAGTGGGACCAGTGCCGTGGGAGCAGGGTGTACTGGAGAAGGAAGGATTTGTCTCGGGCTTTGTGCGCCCAGATCTGTGCCCATAGAAGAGCACGGTAAGGGGGTGGAAAGGTCTGGAAATCCACTGTCCTCCACCATGCCTGCAGAGCCAGCCCTGGGCAGGCAGATGCGGGAGAGGGGTCATAAGGACACGAAGTGTCATAGGGACATGCTCGGGGGAGATCCTCAGGTGGCTCGCAGCCCCACCCTGTCCCAGCCGCATCATCTCCCGGCAGCCAGAGGAATTGTCTTCACTTGGGGGGGCGGGGAGCCCTCACGGACAGCGGCAGCATTTCGGTCCAGAGCTGCCTCAACCGTGTGCCTGCCTCGTGGAGGGTTCTCGTGACGGTGTCAGAGGGCCTGTGCCTGTCCACCTGTTGGCCTGGAGGTTTGGGGGAGTGGGAAGGAGGAACCCCACTTCCTGCTTGAGAAAGCTCCTGGAAAAATGTGTCTGCAGAGGCCACAAGCCAGGCAATCCCCCTTGCGGTGGGGGGAAGCCAGAAGCTTCCGCTGGCCACACCCAGGGGCCACGGCACCGTCCTCGGCTTCCCTTCATGTCCACCGCCCGAGTCCTTCTGGCCCCGGGAGAGGGCACAGATGCTTCCCCAGACACGTGTCTGGGATGAAGTCAGGCCTGTGTGTCAGTGTGAAAGGTCAGCGGCCGGGCAACACTAAGCAGATCCTGGCTGTGAGCGGAGCGGGCAGGTGGGACGTGTCCTGGTGACGGGAACTTGTGGCCATATCCCTTCCACCCCCGCCTCCGCCTTGGACACGCTGCTGTGACTCCCCACTTCCCCACGGCCAGGAAAACCCCAGACACGTCCAGGCTGTGCAGACAGGAGTCTGCTGTCCGGGGCCGGGGGGCCAGGCTCGCTCACACAGGGCTCCCCGGAGCCCGCTCACAGGCGGCCCCCCCAGGGCCGTCTACACTGAGGGGCAGGGTGCGCGTGGTGAGAGTGATGAGAGGTAGGGGTGCAGCACAGTGGGTGTCACAGCAGATGTCCCCTCCTACTGCCGACCCTCAACCCAGTGCTCACCCTGCTCCCAGGGTCTCCCAGAACCCAGCCATTCATCAGTCATTGTGTTGGTGGACATCTGGCTTGGGGCCAGCGACGCTCAGACCACTGTGGGGGCCTCCGGGGAGCTGTGGCACCAGGCGGCAGCCCTCCTTCTCCGGGCAGATTTTGAGGACAACCTCCCCCAGGGCTCACAGGACTTCAGCCCTGGACGCTTATGCACAGGATGCCCCGTGGCTCCCACTCTGGGAAAGGTGCCTCTTAGGTCTGAGTTCCCTCTTCTCCCAGCTAAAAAACGGAGGACTCACTTTCTTAAAAACACACCCCTTTTGGGGCACCTGGGTGGCAGTCAGTGGACCCTCTGACTTTGGCTCAGGTCACGATCTCACAGTTCGAGATCAGTTCATCATGATCTTCCACGTCGAGATCTCACAGATCTCACAAACTCCGTATCGGGCTCACTGCTGTCAGTGCGAGCCTGCTTTAGATCTCTCTCTCTCTCTCTCTCTCTCTCTCTCTCTCTCTCTGCCCCTCCCCTGCTCTCTCTCTGTCTCTCTCAAAAGTAAATATTTTTTAATGGTTTTTTTTCACGTATTTTTGTCAAAGAGAGAGACAGAGCATGAGCAGGGGAGGGGCAGAAAGAGAGAGGGAGATGCAGAATCCAAAACAAGCTCCAGGCTCTGAACTGTCAGCACAGAGCCCGACACGGGGCTCAAACTCACAAACCGTGAGATCATGGCCTGAACTGAAGTTGGACGCTCAACCGACTGAGCCACCCAGGCACCCCAAAAACAAATGAACATTTAAAAAAAAATGGGACGCCTGGGTGGCTCAGTCAGTTGAGCATCTGACTTCAGCTCAGGTCATGATCTCATGATTCGTGAGTTCGAGCCCTGCGTCGGGCTCTGTGCTGATGGCTCAGATCCTGGAGCCTGCTTCGGATTCTGTGTCTCCCTCTCTCTTTCTGCCCCACCCCCGCTCACACTCTGTCCCTCTCTCTTAAAAATAAATAAACATTTAAAAAAAAATTTTAATAAAAAAAAAAAGAAAGAAAGAAACACTCTTTTCGAGTAGCAAGAGAAGGTGAGTGTACCCTCACTGCCCGGGCCAGGTGGACGTGGCCTCGCTTAGCGGCCAGAAGGCCAAGTTAACACGCCCTGGTGTTCCCACCCCAAGTCTGTTGAGCCTTTACCAGGTCTTTGCGATCTTTAATGATGCAGCTGTGAGAGCTTTGGTACATACGGCCTTCTGTTTTGAACTAACTTAAGAATTCTTGCAAATGGACTTACGTCCCATGGACGTTCTGTGGTTCTCATAGGTTTTGCCCCGTTGCCCTTTGAAGGAATTGTACTCCTTTCTATTACCTGCCGCATATGAAGGCGTTTCCTCACATTCTCATGAGCCCTGAGTTTGCACAGATTTTTCTGTTGGCAGGTGTACGTGAGATTTCCTCTTGTCCCATTTGCCCGCCTTTGGCCGTTGGGAAGGCGAAGTGATTCTTCTAGAGTTGTTTTGCAATTTGTTTTTTCTCAGGTGCAGATCATCTGACCATAATCTTTGCTACTTACCTTTTGAGTCATTGGGAGTCTTTTAAGTCTGATTTTGCGAACTCTCGAACATGGTAGAGGTCAGCTGTCTGTCATTTTTGTCCTAATCATCTTTTCTTCAAGTTTCGCTTGTGTTTATTTTGGTGACGCTTGTCTCCCGTGTTTGATTTAGTTATGCAGTTCACGTGTGTGCCCTCGCTCGCTCCCCAGAGGTCTGGAATTCAGGCACAGTCCTGTCTGTTGCAGAAATTCAATTGTCGCAATTCCAAGGGAGTCACATGGCCACAGTATTATGATCTGTTTCTGTTTAGTCGTTATGTGTTTTGAAATAACATTTATCTTCTTAAACACGCTAAGTAGTTACATTAAGACATGAATAAAATTTACTTCCTCCCTACCTCGATTAGGCTAACATAATTTGTTAAATAATGTTGCCTACCTCCATAGTTTGATTATGCTTGATTTAATACTTAGTATGTTCTTGTGTGCATTAGAGTAATTTCAGTTAATTTTTTACAAAAAATTTTAATGCTTATTTTTAAGAGAGAGAGAGAGAGAATGAATGGGGGAGGGGCGGGGGGGGTACACAGAATCCGAAGCAGGCTCCAGGCTCTGAGCTGTCAGCACAGAGCCGGACGTAGGGCTCAAACTCACGAATGGTGAGATCATGACCTGAGCTGGTCCGACACTTAACCGACTGAGCCACCCAGGCGCCCCTCAGTTAATATTTATGTATGTCTTGGGGCCATCCACCCCCCTTCGATCGCCATGGCCCTACAATATTTTCTACAATTTAGAAGACCTCATTCTCTCTTTGTGTGTTCATTCTCGTTGTATTTCACATTACCTTCTGCTTTCTTTGATGCGTTCTCTGCCTTTTTTCCAAGAGAACTAAAGAACCATTTTGCCAGATTCCGTAAGAAGTCACATTGAGGTTCTAGGTGAGATGGCCAGGCACCAGCCAGACAGCTAGGGAGGTGCTGTCTGCAGGAATCCTGCCCATGAGGAGCGTCTCGGGGGCCCTGTGTCCTGAAGAACACAGCAGCAGGCCTAGTCAGACTGTTCACTACCTTCCTGTGCCGTCTTTTAAATTTTTTTTTTAATGTTTATTTATTTTTGAGACAGAGAGAGACAGAGTGCAAGCGGGGGAGGGGCAGAGAGAGAGGGAGACACAGAATCCGAAGCAGGCTCCAGGCTCCGAGCTGTCAGCACAGGGCCCGATGTGGGGCTCGAATTCGTGAACCGCGAGATCGTGACCCGAGCCGAAGTCAGACACTTAACTGACAGAGACACCCAGGTGCCCCGGCTCACTTCTTTTTTAACGTTTATTTATTTATTTTGAGAGAGAGGGAGAGAGCTGGGGGAGGTGCAGAGAGAGAGAAGGAGAGAGAATCCCAAGCAGGCTCCACAGTGTCAGCACGGAGCCCGATGCAGGGCTCGAACTCACAGACGGTGAGATCATGACCTGAGCTGAAACCAAGAGTCAGACACTTAACCGACTGAGCCACCCAGGGGCCCCGAGAAAGCCCACTTTTTTTGTGTCCGTTATTATAGGTCTTTAGAAAACAGACTATGTCTTGCATTGAAATGTCTTTTAAAAATGTTTGGCTTTCACTTTTATCATTTGCTTTCCCCTCTTTTTACCTTTTCAGAAAAATATTTGCTTCTTTCGCGAGGTAGAATTTAGATGCTGACGACATCATTTTTTCTCACCCCCCCCCCTTTTTTTTAACATAATAAAGGCATTTAAGACCATGTTGTTTCTCCCTCGGGACCTTCTTCACCACTTTCTGCAGGTTTTGAGATGTCTGTTTTCTCGTTGTATTTTCTTACCACACAGTTATTGTCTTTCTTGACTTTCTCCTTCAGTTTTTTCTTTAGGCAGGTGTATTTTAATTCTCAAATGTTGCATTTCCATTTGGTTCTTAAGCTCTTCTTCTCTTGATAGAGTGATAGCACACAGAGTGAATAGTTTCTACTTTGTGTTTTTGTTGAGATTTTCTCTCAGATCTCTCCCACTAAGACCTTCTGTAAACACACCACCAAAACTCGAAAATGAAAACGTTCTGTTCTTTCTATTTCATCCCCCCCCCCCGAAGCAGTGATTAATGCTGCACTGTCGTGCTATGCAGCTTCTTTACAGGTTTCTGAACTTTAAAAAAAATTTAATGTTTGTTTTTGAGAGACAGAGCGTGAGTGGGGGAGGGGCAGAGAGAGAGAGGGAGACACAGAATCCGAAGCAGGCTCCAGGCTCTGAGCTGTCAGCACAGAGCCCGACGCGGGGCTTGAACCCGCGAACTGCGAGATCATGACCTGAGCCGAAGTCGGTCACTTAACCAACTGAGCCACTCAGGTGCCCCTCTGAACTTTTTTTTATGTTTACTTGTTTATTTTTGGGGGTGGGGGGTGGAAGGGGCAGAGAGAGAGGGAGAGAGAGAATCCCAAGCAGCCTCCATGTTGACAGTGCAGAGCGTATCTCGGGTCTTGAACTCACGAACCACGAGATCATGACCTGAGCGGAGCTCAAGAGTGGGATGCTTAACCAACTGAGCCACCCAGGCGCCCCTGAGCTTTTTGCATATGATAATGCAGTAGTGGATTCTTCAATCCTAATCGTGTCGGCATTGTTTCCATTTCGCTTTTCTGGAAGGCTTTTATGCATATCTTTCGCTCTACTTTCATAGCATTTAGACTCCACGTTATCCTGCTGCTGCCATCGACTGTGAAACACCGTTACAGTTCTAGGCACACGTGATAGTTTTTGCTCTACGTTATCCTTTGCCTCGTGTTAGCACAGAAGCACTGGTCTGTCAGCTCCTCGAACTTTGTCGTTCTGTGTGACTTACGTCTCTTGCCAACAGCTTACTGCTGGATGTTACGTTTTCATATAACATAGAGTTATGTATGTTATATAAACTCTATAGAGTTTCATATAACAGAGCGACGAGCCTTGTACCAGAGAAAACGACATCGTATTTGTCCTTTCTGTTCGATCTTCAGGCACGCCGTTTTTTGTCTTGATTTTTTACATTTCCACCCTGATTTCTTTTTTCTTCGTATGGTTAGAACATAATGTCTCTTCTTTTCTCTTTCAAGTGAGGTTGACGACTGGAAAACTCTTTTTCACTCAACCAGCCATGAAATGAAACACAGATCCTCTGATAACGTGTCGCTTTTCTTACTGTGTCAGACCACGTGCTTTGGCCTCCCCTTGCTGAAGGAACCAGAATCCCTGGGGTTTGGGCCTCCTCAAATTTCGCTTTGTGTCTGTCTCTCTCTCTCTCTCTTCTTTGATTTGAACTAATGTTCTAAGACCCGGTTTTTCGGGGCACCTGGGTGGCTCAGTTGGTTAGGCACCTAACTTCTGTTCAGGTCTTGATCTCGCGGTTCATGAGTTCGAGCCCTGCATCAGGCTGTCTGCTGTCAGTGCAGAGCCCATTGGATCCTCTGTCCCCAGCTGTCTTCACCTCCCCTGCTTATGCCCTCTCTCTCCCTCTCCCTCTCTCCCTCTCCCTCTCTCTCTCTCTCCCTTAAAAATAAACATTTAAAAAAATAGTAAAATAAAACCTGCTTTTTCCTTCCTATCCTCTATTTTGCTTTTATTTTTTACACTGCGTTGTTCTGACTTTTGTCGGTAATAACGCTGGTCTGAGAGGTCTTGGTTACTGACATCTGCAAATAGCCTGTTAATTCAGACACGTCTTACTATTTTTAACCCCTCGTTCCCTTTCACGTGTGTCTTTTAAATTCAGGCGACTATGTGAAGCAAATCCTAGAAATAAAGCCTTATGAGTAATCCATTCCCAGGAGTGAAACATTTCTACGGAGCTTTCTTTCTACATGAGTGACAGCTTGGCGGGGGGATAGATCTGTGATGAGCAGCCTTGTTTTCTGAAGCTCGCGTAGCTTTTGTTCCGTCGTCTCTGGGTTTTTATTATGTAGTCAGAGAAGGCAGAGGGATTTTTACTGATTTGTTAAGTGTGGCCTCTTCCTTCCAGAGTGCCTGCCTGCAGGTGGCTGGACCCAGGGACCGGGAGGGGGCAGGGAGGGCGTGGGGCGGGCAGGATGTGGACCCACGGCCCCTGGAATTAGGGACCGCCCTCGGGGAGGCTCTGGGAAGCTTTCCAGACATACCCTCAGACCCTGGGCAGCCAAGACCCCCAGGGGCACAGGCTGACGGGCAGTTTCTTTGGGTGCAGGCCGAGGGAATGTCAAAGACCCCCTCCAGAAAGCCAGGTGGGGTGCAGGTCCTGTGACATTTATTTCTCTGTGTTCCCGTCCTCCTGGGGTTCTGGGCTGCTCCACGGTCCGAGTATGTCTCCCAGGGTGATTTTGAATCACAGAGAAGCACCTGTGTGGACAGCCCTGCCCTGCCCCCTACAGCCCCCTGAGCTGCGACCTCCGACCTCCGTAGGATAGGGGCAGCAGGGGTGCGGATGGCGGAGCCTCCTAGACGAGGCAGCAAGTGGGTAGGGCGTGTGGGTGGGGGTGAGCCCGCTGCAGGGGCCCCTGTGGGGAGGGCAGAGCAGGGTCCCTGGGGAGTCCAGTGGCATCAGGGGGACAGAGTCTCTTGGGCAGGACAGGCAGAGAGCAGCGGGACCAGGGTGGGCTGCACAGAAGAGCCCTTCCCTCCAGTGGCCCGCGTGTCTTCACAGGGATAATGGCCCCAGGGTTTCGTGTCCAAATATAGCGTCCCGGCTGTCCGCCTAATCCTGGGACTCGGACACGCACACACCCACCTCCCAGCAAGGGTGCGAGCGGCAGCCTCACCTTCCTAGACCTGGTGTCTGCACGGGGGTCCCCGGTCTCACCAGGGGCCGCAGCTCAGTGACCAGCCACAGCTCCCTAGTTCTCAGACGCCTGTCGAATCTTACAACTACAGCTATCTCTCTGAGCTGCCGGCCCCAGGAGCCCGGTTCCTGCCCCAGCCTGTTCTCCGAGGAGGCCAGTGCCCTCGCCCGCCCCGTGAGCCCTGTCCGCGGGGAGCCTGCCCTGGCAGCCCCCGGGGCGCTGCGTCTGGTGCCAGAGCCGTCTGCACGCAGAGCCAGGAATGGATTTAGAAACCTCTGCCTGCTCCTGGCTTGACCAGAGGCACCGGGAGCTGCTGGGCACGAGCCACAGAACAGGAGCGGAGGAGGGAGGCTGAGGAGGCAGGCCCCGGGTGGGGACGGGGTGGCCAGGACGCCTCCTCCCCAAAAGGGGCTTCTGGGGGCGAGCAGGGGAGACAGCTCCCTACGTGGAGGAGCCCGGCAGACGTGGGTCAGACCCCCGGGCCACCTCCCTCACTGCCACCTCGGGTCACCCACGCGGGTCACCTCGGCGGCGCCCTGTCTTTAAGGAGAGGATAGGAACGCCGGCTCCTAAAGCTGCTTCTCGGAGTACCACGCCCATAGGATGTATGTCCTAGTCCCTCCTGTCCCGTGCGGAGCAGAGAGCCCAGCCATCAGCAGTCCCGTGTGGAGTGTTGCCCTCGGCTCTGGGGGACGTGTGGGCGTCCACCCACACCTAAGAGGGTCCCCGTTCTGCATGCCCACGGCTCCCTGGATGGCTCCCGTGTGGCCTCCTGAGTTGCAGGGTGCCCATCGCCCAGGGAGACGAGACTGTCCCCGGGGCCCAGCAGCACGTGCTCCCAACAGGAGCCCACGGCCCCTTGTGCACAGGCTGACCAGCCCGGCCACAGCAGGACAGCTGGAGAGGAAGTGCCCGCCCCCCCCCCCTCCGTGCGTCTCTGCAGCCCTGGGTCCCCAGCGCCCTGTCTCCCAACACGGTACCTGCAGCCCCCACGGGCCCGCTCCTAGAGCCGCGGGCGCTTCTCTGCAGGCCGGTGAGTAGCTAGTGCTCAGTGTGCAGACCCAGCAGAGGGAATGTTGGAGCCGTGCTGCGGCCTGACTGGTGCCAAGCTCAGGAAACGGGGGCTCGGTCGAGAGCTGCCTGGTGTGGGGCGAAGCTCTGTCTGCCGACACTGGTGTCCCCTCAACCGACAGCAGTCGCCTTAACTGGTGACGTCCCCCCTGCATGGGTCTAGGGGAGCGGGGGGCCCTCGTGTGCATCGCCTCCCTGGTCTCCAGCTCAGCCCTGGGGCCGTCTTCCCAGATGCAGATGGCACCGCTCAGGGACACCACGTCTCCTGCCTGAGGACTCACCGCGGCCTGGCGGGTGGCATCCTTCACGGGGCACCTGGCGGGGGTGGAGCCTGAAGGGAGCCGAGCCCCACACCCGCCTGGAGGAAGGGGTGCCCCTTCCCATTCCACACATGGCCCCACGTGGCCCACACACGTTGCTTCCAGGTGGCCTCAACCAGCCTGGATACAAAGCTGCGGAATCTTCTTAGGGAGTCTCCCGCTGCTCCCCCAAAGTGAGCCTCTGGGTTCCAGGTCCAAGGGTGGGCTGTGGGGCTGGCACGGGGACACAGGGCTCTGCACGTATGGACCATGGGCCTGTGCTCATGGGACCTTGTGATTGGGGACCTTGGGCCCAGCTGCAGACCCCGTGTCCAGGCAGGCATCCCCAGAGGCCCCCAGGGCTCCTCTGTCCCACTTAGGACCACCCAGGGTGGCCCAGGCGGGAAGGGGCAGCACCCTCCTCTCCCTCCTGGCCCAGATTTGAGGAACCGGGGCTCCGGGTGGGGCCCGGTGAGGGCTGCAGAGTTGCAGGCACATCAGCCTTGGGCACTGAGCCCTGCTGTGCGCCCACACGGGGGGCAGGGTTCCACAGGGAGCCGAGAGGAGCTGCCCTGCCCTCCTGAGGTCACAGGCCAGCGGGGACACAGAGAGCAGGCAGCTGCAAGGGGCTAAAGAAGGAGGGAGCATCACGAGACCCAGAGGACTCAGCCGGGGCAGGGACCCCAAAAGTGCCAGGCCCGAGCCCTGGGTTTGAGGAAATACAAGTCCATAGGCAGGGAGCCAGGGACCCCAGACAGAGGGGGTTTCCGGACGGCAGCCGTGGACCTCCCCTGCCAGGCTGCTGTAGAAGCAGGCTGCTGAAAGAAGCCCTCTCCTCTCTAGAAGGGGAGCCATGAAATGCTCTCCCGCCGGTGGGGGGGGGGGGGGAGGTCGTGGAGCAGGTCATTCCTAAGGGGGACTGGAGAAGCAGACAGAAACAAGGTGTGAGAGGGGACAGGTCCAGGCTCCCAAGGCTGAGGGTGCAGGACGCAGTGGGGGGGGGGGGGTCACTTCCAGAGGAAACGCCCTCAGGGCCTTGTCTGTGCAGCAGCTTCCCAGGCCAGCACCCGAGAACTGACGTGAAATGCCCCCAGAAGCCTGTCTTTCGCTTCCCCATCGTGGGGTGTCTCGGGGGAGGGGAGAGCCAGGCTTCAGGCCAGGAGAAGAGAAGCCCGGAGCCCAGCGGGGTGGGAAGGCGGAGCGGTGGCCAGAGGAAGCCACAGAGGGCTGTCCCGTGTCTTGTTTTCCACAGCCCAAGAGCGGCGGGGTCCTTCCAGGCATCCCCCCCCGAGCCCCGTCTGCTGACGCACGCCCTGGATGGGCCGCGGGTATTTCTGGAAAACTGTTGCCTCGTAGCCAGCAGAGAAAACCCCGGCCGGTTTCCATGTGTCCCCCTCTTCCCTGGAACCCTCCCGAGGCTCTTTGTTCTCTGCTCAGTCCTGTTCTTTCTTTCCTGAGAAAATGGCATCTGTCCACCTGGCTCAGCCAGGGCCCGCTGGTCAGGGGGGTTCGGTTTAGCCAGGGAGCTGGCATCAGAGATGTGACGTGGGATTTCCCTCCACCGTTCGGCGGGCTTTCCTGGGCAGCCTGTCGAGGCGTTTGCGTGCTGTGTGGACCGGAGCATTGCTGCAAACCTCACAGCGTGGGCACGCGGCGTGCTGTGAGTCTCGGGAAGTGATGGCACTGCCGGTCCCCTGTGCCCCCTAGGGTGATGCGTTTGCCAACATGGGCGGGGTCCCTGTTCTACTAAGGAGTTACACTGTCGTAGGAGCCTCGGAAAAATTCATCTCAAGGTACGCATTTGCGTGCAACGGTAGCCACCAACGTCAAAGCCTTCTGTGTCCGAGCACCCTGGCGGGTCAGCCCTGGGCCAGCAGGGAGGCACGACTTCTAGCGCTTGGCCTCGTTGGTCTGGCCTGGTTCGCTCGGATCTGTCTGAGCTAACTGGCCGAGGGAGGGCTCGATGGTCTAGCATCCACCTTCCCGCCTCCGGCTGCAAACCCCAGGCGTGTGGAGTGAGTTCCAGGGGCTCCGTTGACTCAGCACCCCCCCCACCACCCCCAGCCCCAGCCCAGCACACGTTCCCAGGCCGGTGCCAGTGAAATGTTTTAAATCAGTGACCAAGACGTCCTTCTGCGTCCCCGCAGCGGCAAGAAAAACAAAAGATGCCCCGTCCTGTGCTTCCTCCGGGCCGGAAGGCCAGCCTCCCAGCTGGCTCGTATGTGGGTCTGCGGGAAAAGTACAGCACGAGGACTTGCTTAGCCACCGCCAAGGCCGCTGGCCCCTCCTGTCCGTGGTCGGAGGCCCCTTGTAGAGAGGAGCTGGCCTGGCATCCTCACTCCACGCCTGGCGCAGCCTAGGGCAGGCCGGGTCACCGCGTGGCTTTCTGTCACCAGAGGAAGTGGCCCCAGCCCCTCCCTGCTTCGGAAATGCTCCACATGACTTCGAAGTCTTGGGTGGGGGCCCCCGACACGAAAGGCGGAAACCACAAGGGAGAAGACAGGCCTGACCAGTTAAGAATGAAGGAAAGGATTCCTGCCTGTGATGAAAACGCCCCTAGGGTTCCAATCATACGATGCGCGCCCTCGGTTTGGGAGAGGTTTTTATCACGTTGAGAAAAGAACCTGTTTGTGGTTTACAAGGTGGTTTCTTTTTCATCAGAAGCGAATGTTGAGTCTTATCAAATGCCTTCTCAGCTTGTATTGGAACGGTCGCGTGTCCCTTGGACACGTTGAAGTGTGATTTTATGCTAAGTTTGAAGCATTCCCGAAATGAACGTGGCCTTAAGGTGCTCTGTAGGACTGGCTTAAATCTGCAAGCATCCTCTGTCGTACTTTTGTGTCATTGATAAGTGAACGTAGAGGACATCTGTGGCTCCAGGGCACGTGGGCAGGCCGTCTTAAGAGGACTGGGATCAGGATTTGCTAACCCTGTAAAAGAACGGGGGAACCTAGCGTCCGCCTCTGTGGTCTCGAGAATTTGAAAGAATTACCTGAGTCCAGCACCTTTTGTGGAAGTAATTCTCTAATAACATTTTTCATTCTTCTTCTCAGACTTTCTATCTTTTAGGTCTCTGTTTGGTCATTTGTAGTTTCCCAGAAAGCATGCCAACTCAAGGATTTCCCAAACTTTAACATACATTTTTTTGTATGTTACTCTCCTATACTTTGGGTAATCCCCTTCTGGTGGTTTTGTACATTGATGTTTTCTCTCTTTTTTTTTTTCAGACTATATTATCCAGAGATATGTCTGGTTTCATTGTTTTCTAAAGAATCAGCTATTGAACTTACGTATTCGTTTTACTTCTTAAAATATCACTAAATATTACTTTTTAACAATTATGAGTGCATTTGAATTATTTGCCCTTTGGAAAGTTTTATTTTGTTGTTCTTTTAAAAAATGTCTTGGGCGCCTGGGTGGCTCAGTCGGTTCAGCGTCCCACTTCGGCTCAGGTCGTGATGTCACGGTTTGTGGGTTCGAGCGCTGCGTCGGGCTCTGTGCTGACAGCTCGGAGCCTGGAGCCTGCTTCAGATTCTGTGTCTCCCTCTGTCTCTCCTTCTTCCCTGTTCATGCTCTCTCTCCCTCTCTCTCAAAAATAAATAAATGTTAAAATAGTAATAATAATAAAATGAAATTTAAAAATGCCTTGATTTGGAGACTTCACGTATTTTCATATCATTTTGTGTAGTAATAAGATAGTTTACAACAGTGGATTTTTCTCATAATTCAGTTTTGCCTCCATCCCCTTAATTTTTACACATAGCACGCCATTGTTTTCTTAATAGTCTCTGATCGAATTAAGTTCTTGTTTGACTTCAATGTTATATGCATGCCCTTTCATTTCTAGAGACTTTGTTTTTTTTTTTTAATTTATCCTTTTCTTACTAATTTCTAGTTTTTAATATTGTAGTCAAAGAATACTGACTTAGAGTTTCCACTTTGGGAATTTGTTGTTTTTCTTTGCTGCCTAAATTGAGTCCGTGGACTTGAAAAGCTTGTTGACTGTAGACTAGAAACTTCACATGCAGTCCCTGAGTCAGGCTTCTTCACTTGGTACTGGTTTTAATTTGCTTAGTAGCCCCGAAAGGGGTGTTGAGGTCCCTAGCGTAGGGGTGCCTGGGTGGCTCAGTCGATTGAGCAACCGACTTCAGTTCAGGTCATGATCTCACGGCCTGTGAGTTCGAGCCCCACGTTGGGCTCTGTGCTGACAGTTCGGAGCCTGGAGCCTGGAGCCTGCTTCGGATTCTGTGTCTCCTTCTCTCTCTGCCCCTCCCCCACTCGTGCTCTGTCTCTCGGTCTCTCTCTCAAAAACTAGGGGCGCCTGGGTGGCTCAGTCGGTTAAGCGTCCGACTTCGGCTCAGGTCATGATGTCACAGTTCATGAGTTCGAGCCCCGTGTCGGGCTCTGTGCTGACAGCTCGGAGCCCGGACCCTGCTTTGGATTCTGTGTCTCCCTCTCTCTCTCCCTGCCCCTCCCATGCTCATGCTCCGTCTCTGTCTCAGAAATAAATAAACATTAAAAGTATATTTAAAAAAAAAAAAGTCCCCAACGTGAAGGCGTGGTTGACTCCGGCTTGTGCCGCCGGCACCTGTAAGTGATCTGTATACTGTGGGGCTCTCATACCGCTGTCTCCGTGTGAATGTCTCTGTGCTGGGCTGTGCCATGGGCACCCCTCCTGCTGGCCTCCTGTTCCATACCCTCTCTTCCTTCAGCTTTGGCTCCCCTTTGCCCCTGAGGTGACTCTGTCAACAGGGTAAGTGGGATTTGGTCTCCTTCTTACACTGTCCCCCTCCCCCCATGGTGCTTGCAGGCTAGTTGTTGAGACCAAGAGCGAGTGAATCATCATGTGAATTAAAGTACAAGGACAAAGTAAGACATCTATGAAGGAAACCCCACTTTACCAGGAAGCCGAATGAGGTTGAAGCATCAAAAAAAGGCCTTTTTGAGGAAGTGACATTCAAAGGAGGAGCAGAGTTGGCCTGGTGAAGATGGGGTTAAGAGCCTTCCGAGGAGAAAGAGCAGCATGTGCAAAGATCCTGAGGCAGAAGCACCAGCCAGTGTAGCTGGCCTGTGGCCGGTGAGAAGGAGAGGACATGGCTGAGGGTGGGGGCTACGTGAAGGCTTTTGAATTCAGCACAAGGAAGGTGCAAAGATGCGGATAGTAGGCTGGAGGTCAGGAGGAGGGCAGGGGTGAGACAGCCAATCATGGATTGAGCGCAGGGGTGCAGAGGAGAGGAGAAGAGCGAGGGATTTGATGGCCGCCCCTGACCAAGCTGGGTGGAGTAGAAGAGAAGGGGTGCAGAGAGGCCAAGGCCTCTGGCCCGAATCGTGAAGGAAGGTGGACGCTGGTGTTAGCAAGGTGGGTCACAATAACCCACCGAGGCAAGTCACTTCTGCCTACTCCTGGACACAGTGACAGGGCCACAGGAGGGCAGGGACACCCCTGGAGGAGGTGGGGAGAAGTCCATGACAACTCAGGGGCTGGGCAAGGGCTCCCAGGGGCTGGGAGCTGGAGCTGGGGGCACGGGCAACCTGGAAGCCAGGTGTGGTGACAGCTGGATGTGGACGGGACCCAGCTTCCGATGGGGGTGGGAGGGTCACAGCAAGGAGTCTGCGGAGTGTGGACGCCCCTCCCTCCGACCAGGGAGGTGGGGAGGACCGGGGAGCCTCTCCGGGCGGGCGAGGTCGCTCCAGGCGATGGAGGGGAAGCCTCAGGAGCCCGGATGGGGGGTCCTGGGGGATGTGACTGCACGGGAGGAGCTGACAGGCGGGAGAAGCGTCCCCAGGGGAGGAGACCACAGAGGGGAGGTCCCCAGGAGGGGCGCCATCTAGTGGCCTTGCCCTTCCTGCAGGGGTCCTGCTGGAACTGGAGGGGCCTGGAGGTGGCTGGTGGGGCGGGGTTAGGCACCCAGGACTGCGAGCCTGAAGGGGGAGGTGCAGAGAGCGGGGAGGCTTTTAGAAGCCGGTTCTTTCCTGGCAGTCCCGTTGTTGGCTGTTTTCCATGATTAGAAATTCGCCGTGAACATCTTCTTAGATTACTTTTGTCTACATTTTATGTTATTAATTTCAGATAATTCCCAGAAAAGAAATACTGGGCCAAAGGGCATCCACACTTGTGAGGTTATTGGCGCATATCGCTGAATCATTTTCGGGAAACATTTTCGGGAAAATGTTTACCGGTTTGTCTTCTGTTAGCAATGACACAAGGACCTGCGTCATCTCACGGTACCTTCCCCAGCGCCAAGCGTTATTTTTAAATTTGGACATTCGCTTCTTTGTTTTTCTTTCTTTCTTTTTTTTAATTTTTTTTTAAATTTTTTTAACGTTGATTTATTTTTGAGACAGAGAGAGACAGAGCATGAACGGGGGAAGGGCAGAGAGAGAGGGACACAGAATCGGAAGCAGGCTCCAGGCTCTGAGCCATCAGCCCAGAGCCCGACGCGGGGCTCGTACTCACGGACCGCGAGATCGCGACCTGAGCTGAAGTCGGACGCTTAACCGACTGAGCCACCCAGGCGCCCCTTTTTTAATTTTTTTTAATGTTTATTTATTTTTGAGAGAGAGAGAGCGTGAGCAGGGGAGGAGCAGAGAGAGAGGGAGAGACAGAATCCGAAGCAGGCTCCAGGCTCTGAGACGCGGGCTTGAATTCACAGACCACGGGATCATGACCCGAGCCGAAGTTGGATGCTAAACCGACTAAGGCACCCAGGCGCCCCTCTTCGTTTTCCTTAAGAACGGGGTTAAACTTTTTCTGGGCTGTGTATTAGTCATTTGTATTTCCAGAAGGGCTGTTTAGCCGAAAGCGTCATGGGTACGGCTCTGGGTCTCACACCCACCTGCCCGCCTCGCCAGCTATCCGAGAGCCTCCCCGCCGTGTCATCAAGCATTTTGACAGGCCCGTTGGGCCAGCGCGGGGCAGTCACATTCACCCCCAGCTGCTGCTCCCCACGGCAGGTGCATGGGGCTGCGGGAACCCACGGTGGGGGGGGAGGAGGGGCGCGTGGTCCCGGGTGGATGGGTGAAGCCATTGATGCGGATAAAGTGAACCTAAGTCCAAAAGTGGTTCCTCCTCGGATTTTGGATGCTTAGACTCAGGTGGCCTGGTCTGCTTTTGTTCAGGTTTGTAGAACGAGAAGTGACTACTTTATAAGCCACACGCCAGTTGTTCAGAAGGAAGGGATGAGGTAACATCCACTTATTGAGCACCTGCTGTATGTGGGGCCCTTGACCTCATTTCACTTGATCTGCCCAGTAACCCTGCCAAGTGGTGTCTTCATTTGCATATAAGGAGGCCAGGGCTCGCCCGGATAGGGGGAAGGCGATCCCAGGATTACTCGGGATAGGCGGCGGGGCTGGGATTTGAATCCAGGTTTTGGGGTGCCAGGGCCCCAGCTCAGGTACTCCACATCAGGACCAGTCAGGGCTACCTGGGGGACACCAGCGACCACAATGTCCCCAGAGCAGACACCTTGCCTGGGGCAGGAGTGGGCATCAGCCTTCTTGCCAGCGAGGAAACAATCATAAGTCTTGGTGCCGGGAGCCTTGACTTGGGACCCAGACATATCGGAAACTCCCACCATCGTGTTCAGGAACATTCCAAGCAAAGTTTGCTTAAAGGCCCAGAATAGAAAGTCCTTGACACACACACACACACACACACACACACACACACACACACACACACAGGATAACTGTTTGGTTATGTGAGGACTGAAAATAGAGGGTTAAGGCAAGAATATTTTTCATGATTATTTTGGGCCCTTCAGTCAGTACTGTGTTCTTCTGAAGAGAAGAATGTCTACACTCTGAGGGGAATTCTCTTATCACCCCCTTGCTGACAGGGCTCCAAATATTTATTGAAAGTTTCAGCTGTCACTTCTGTATAAATAAACAGGATGTGGACGGCTGACTACATGTTGGAGATATTTTTAGACGGCGGTGGCTTTGCAAAGTGGAAGATAACATTTCAAGGAGAAAGTGCCGGATCCCAGAATAGCCCACCCCGGGCGCTCAGCCTCCGCGTGGCCTCCGCGTGGGGTCTGTAGGGTCTCATCTCCTGGGTCAGGGGCTCCTCCCTCTCCTGGTTGGGGTGGCAATACCTCTTCCTGGGGGCGTCCCCGCTCCTCCCCCAGGCACAGAGGAGGGGGGGCAGCGTTTAGGACGGCGTGTCTGTCCTGCCGAACCCCAGAAACTGCTGGCGGGCTTGGTGGGTCTGAGGCAGGGGAGAAGACGGGTCGTCCAGACCCGTGCTTGTGACGCGTGTCCCCGTAGCCCATCGACACCCAGCTCAGAAGGCTGGACTTTGGGCTTTCACAACACCTGCCACGTTCAGCCCTTACCGTGGGCCAGGCACCTGATACGTGCTGATTCATTTCTTCTCACCGTGAGACCCAGCCTGTCGTGACTTCCTGTGGCTCTCTCCACTTCTGTTTTGACTTGAAACACGAGTCCTTGTTCGCTTGGGAAGACCGCACACCCCGTCGGGCACGGGTCCCACACACGCCAGCTGCTGCCGCCTCGGCCCGCTCTGTCCCTCCCGGGGCCCCACCCTCCCAGCCCCCCCCCGACACCCCACGCGGACCGAAGAGGGCCCGCGGTCCCAGTGCACTCAGGGCAGTGACTCAGCGATTTGGAGACCACATAACAGGCGCTGCGGTGGAGGGGCGCTTGGCTGCTGGACGCACCCCAGCCTTTCCCAGCATCGATTGGATTTCTAGCTCAAAAGTCAGAACGTTCCAGAAAAGGATCTTTAAACATCTTCATTTTGACTGTATCCGTTTACTTCATCTGTTATACTCCTCTGAATGAAAAAATAACATTTCCGGGGCGCCTGGGGGGCTCCGTCAGTTGAGCGTCCGACTTCAGATCAGGTCATGATCTCACGGTTTGTGAGTTCGAGCCCCGCATCGGGCTCTGTGCTGACAGCTCGGAGCCTGGAGCCTGCTTCGGATTCTGTGGCTTCCTCTCTCTGCCCCTTCCCTGCTCATTCTCTCTCTCTCTCTCTCTCTCTCTCTCTCTCTCTCTAAGTATAAATAAACATTAAAAATTTAAAAAAAAAAAAAAGAAAAACTAACATTTCTTAAAGCACAGACCTTCTGGCAATGAATTCTCTCTCAGCTTCTTTTTGTTTCTGAGAAAGTCTTTATTGGCAACTTCATGTGTGAAAGCTACTTTTGCTGGGTATGGGACTCTGGACAGACGGGGCTATGTTCCCCACCGTTAGTCACCCCATTGTCCCTGGCCTGCACAGTCTCTTGTAAAATGTCTGCTGAGACCCTGCCATTGCTTCGTTGTAAGTGTCTTTTTTCTCTGACAGACTCTAGGATTTTTTTTCTTGGAAGTTTTTTTCTTTATGTTTGGTTTTCAGATGCTTGTTTGACCGATGGGTCTATGTGGTTCTTTAGTTGCTATTGCTGTTTTCTTTTCTGCCCTGTTTGAGGTTCTCTGACCTTCTTGGATTTGCAGACCGATATCTCCCTGTTCTGGGAAACTTTTCAGCCATTATCTCTTCAAATACTTTTTCCGCCCCATTCCTTCTCCTCCTCCTGGGGACTCAGATTACAAGTTGGACTTGATATAACGTTGATAGTGTTTTTAACTCGCCACAGGGATGCTCTGTTTTTTTCTTTCTGTGTTTCGGTTTGGGGAATTCCTACTGACCTGCCTTCACGCTCACTCACTCATTCCTCAGATGCCGGACCTGCTGATGAGCCCATCAAGGGAATTCTCTCTGATACCAGGTTCATTTTATTTCTAGCATTTCTCTCTAGCTTTCTTACAGCTTCGCATCTCTGCTACAAGGCTCTGTGGGTGTAGATTATCTGCTTTCCCACCTAGACCCCTTGTCGTGATCATCTCCTCGAAGTCCCTGCATAATAGTTTCAACATCTAGGTCATCAATGAGTCTGATTCTGTTGATTGTTTTCTCTCTTGGCAACGCGTTGCTTGGGTTTTGTTGCTTCTGAGTGAAAAGTTCATAACTTCGTATCTGAATACGGAACATTCGTGGAGAGAACATCAGAGACGGAGGCAACTAGTGTTCATCTCTGGCAGTGGGTCACCCTCTCCCGCCAGCCTGTTGGTGTGGGGTTGGAGTCCATCCTGTCAGGAACCGAGCTGGGTCTGGGGTTTGTGGCCGCCGTGGTCACTTTCAGAGCACCACAGGCCTCCGCACCTGTAGCAATGGCTGCCACCACCTTGCGGTCCCAGTGGGGGCTGGTGAATCTTCCTCAGGGCGGTGTCCCATCCTGCACGCCTGAGCCGGTCTCTCTCCACGTTGTCCAGGTAGCAGACAGTTGCTGCTTGCTGTTCTATGCTGGGGGCAGAGCCTCAGCTCAGACAGGCCACACGCCTTCGGGCCGCTCCCTATGGTGGCCCAACTCTGCCCTGGGTCCGTGGGATCTTGGCTGGGAGATTCCTGCCCCTCTGTTTGGTATCATGCAGGATCCCAGGCCTGCTCTCCCAAGGGGGAAGAGTCTTTCCCCTTCCTCTGTCAGCCCTAGTGCGTCTCTCCTGTGCCCTGGCACCGACAGGCTGTGCCGTCCCTCCCTCGGCCGCTGAGGGTGTTTGCTCCCCAGGAGGGGAGGGTCTGGGAAAGCGGGAAGGGCTGTGGTCTGTTCCTCGCCATCAGCCACTCTTCCTGCAGGGGTCACAGGCTGTCGATTCTTACATGAGAAGTATTCAAGAAACATGCAGTGTTTGTGCCTGGCCCCAAGGGACAGCCAGTCCCCTGCCTGCCACTAACCTTTCTCATGAGCACCCGCTGGAGCCTCGTGGGAAAAAGTGGGGAGTCACAAAACCACCGGGGTGTCTGGGGCCCCGGGAATTCCAGACTGACCTTCTAGGCTTAGTTGGTCTTTGCAGTCTGTCAGTAGTGGGTTTCTTCTCATGTCTGTTGTTCCCGTGCTCTGCCCCAGGCGGGACGGTCCTTGAAACAAGTTACTTCATTGGTTTGTGGTCTCTACTCTCTGACGGACTCCAGAAAACATAGGGCTTTGTGGTTTCTTTGGCTTTTGTCATTGTTGTTGTTTTGGGATTTTTTGTCTGTTTGTTTTACAACTTTCTACCTGCTAAGTAGAAGCAGAAGGGACTCATCTTCTGGAAACTGCATTTTAATATCCCCCGATTTCAATC
The DNA here is from genome assembly GCF_018350195.1 of Panthera tigris. Lineage (NCBI taxonomy): Eukaryota > Metazoa > Chordata > Mammalia > Carnivora > Felidae > Panthera > Panthera tigris. Next base: position 216,815,062 of record NC_056667.1, read on the forward strand.
TTCATTTATTAAAAAGTAATTTACTTGGGGTGCCTGGGTGGCTCAGCTGGTTAAGCATCCGACTCTTGGTTTCAGCTCAGGTCACAATCTCACAGTTTGTGGGATTCAGCCCCACGTCGAGCTCTATGCTAACAGTGCAGAGCCTGCTTGGGATGCTCTCTCTTTCTCTCTCTGTCAAAAAAAGTAATAGATAAAATTTTTTAAACGGTTAAAATAGCAAAAAAGAAAAAAAAAAACACAACAAAACAAAAAACAAAAAACAAAAACCCAAACAAGCAAACATGATTTCTATTTTACCACAATAAAAAAAGGACCAAACAGCCGACTCACGCCTGCCACGTTCCAAGTACCCTTCTAGGCACTGGGACTGCAGAGGTGAACAAAACAGACCAGATCCCTGTCCTCAGCATTTCCACCCAATGAATAAAATTAAGATGTGGCTCTGCACCATGAAAGGTGATGAACGCTCCGGGAGGCTCCAGCAGGAGGGGGGCAGGGGGGTGCTGGGAGACCAGGCCGGGTGGGGAGCCCTGCCTTCCAGGCTGGGTGGCCTGCCTGGGGGAGGAGGGGACAGCGAGGTGCTGGAGAGGCTGCGGATTGGTGCCCCGACGGCTTCTTGAGCCAGGCCGCGGTCGGAACGCGCCTTACTGGCCCCCCTCGTAGGCTGCCCCGCCAGGTGCGTCCCGGTCCCTGGAATCCCAGAAGCGAGGAGGGACGTCCCCGAGCCCCAGCCCGCCTTCCAGGGCGTGGGCGCCTGCAGGACATCCGGGAGCCCCCACAGGACCTTCCAGGGCCTTCCTGTCCTGGAGCCCGGCCGGGCGAGGACCCCCGGGGCTGCTCGGCGCCGGGGGGCATGGGGCGAAGAGCCCCGGCCGGGTCCTGCCTCGGGCCTCTGCCCGCGCGGGGGCTAATGAGCGGCTTTTCCACCCGCAGGACCTACAAAGTGCTCACTGACTGCACCAGGCACGTGGCGGACCAGCTGGGCTGCTTCTGGCCGAATGCGGCCGTGGACAGGTTCTTTGTGGCCGTCCACCGGCACTACTTCAGGAACTGCCCCGTCTCCGGCAGGGCCGTGCGGGACCCGCCCCGAAGCATCCTCTGCCCCTTCATCGCGGTGCCCATCCTGGTGACCCTGCTTGTGACGGCGCTGGTGGTCTGGAGGAGCAAGCGCCCGGAGGGCGTCGTGTAGGCCTGCGGTCGCGGGGGGGGGGGGGGGGGGAGGAGGGGGTGACAGGTGAGAGCTTTGGGCGCCCTGACGGCAGAGTAGGCCCCAGATCCCTTGTGTTGTCCCCCAGGAAGAGCTAACAGGATTTCGGAATGGCCGTGGCGCAGGCGTTAACCTGAGAGCCCCCTGGCTGGAGTTCGAAGCCACCCAGGTGGGGACCCCAGATGCCAGGAGGGAGGGGGAGCCTAATTGTCATGATTTCCGGGGAGGGTTCCGACCTCTGTCTCCCGACGTTCCAACCTCCCGCCGAACTGGGGATAAGTGGCTTGTGATTCAAAGGATGTCCTCAAGGGGGCGCCCGGGTGCTCAGTCCGACTTCAGGTCATGATCTCGCGGTTCCTGAGTTCGAGCCCCGCGTCGGGCTCTGTGCTGACAGCTCGGAGCCTGGAGCCTGCTTCGGATTCTGTGTCTCCCGCTCTCTGACCCTGCCCCGCTCCTGCTCTGGCTCTCTCTTGTCTCTCAAAAATAAACATTTTAAAAAATGAAAAAGGATGTCCTCGAATTTGGGGAGCGTCGTTATTTCGGGGTATGGACCACTGAGAGTAGAAAGGTGGAAGGAACACTAACCCCTTCGGATTCCCCTTCTTCGGTCACAGGGACCTTTGTGGGGATGATGGTGCCGAGGCGCTGTGTGCCCTGAAGATGCTCCCGTGGGCCCCTGAGGCCCCCGCCCCACCCCCACCCCAACCGCTGGCTCAGAGGACGGCTGTTCGCAGACAGGAGGAGGCCGGGTGTGTTCAGTTTTTGCTGAGGCCCCTCCTCAGAGATGCCTCCTCAGGCCCAGATACCCACTTGCATTCTGCGCCCCGGGGCTCTACTGGCCATTACACCCCAGTGCGCCCCTCCAGGCGGCTGCTGCTTTTCCGTTCACAGTTGCTTACAGCCCCCTTCCCGAAGGTTCTGAATGCCCGCAGGGAGCTTCCACAGTGTTCCTCCCTGATGTCTTCTGAGTTCAGACCTCTGAGTTCAGACCGATGGGATGTCACGCCCATCACCCCCAGACTCTGCCTCTCCCTCTGCCCTGCTGGCCAGCCTGCCCTTACACAGGGGCCCAACGCCATTACCTTCTGGAATATTCAGCATTAGCGTACCACAGGCACACGGGGTGACCCACCCCCCCACTCAGCTGAGCAGACCCGACCCTCGGCAGCCCCCTCGGGTAACTCAGACTCCCCCAGCCTCTTCCTGGGCACCTGCTGGCCCTGCAAAGGTGCTCCCATCACGGGCAGGCCCCCGGCCTGCAGAGGCGTCACAGACGGGTTCCCTGATGGGGCTTCTCTCACTTCTGCGTTGAACCACGGGCGCTCTGGCTACAGCGTGGTCGTGCCTTACAGGAAAGAAGCCCAGGCGGTCCTAACGGCAGGGCGATCGCCTCAAGAACCAACAGGGACCCCGGGGTCCACACCCCAGGGCCTCGGGGAGGGGCTGGTCAGGCTGCAGGGTTCGGTCCTCGTTTCCTCCGCCTTCACGGGTCAGAGACTTGGGGCCATGAGAGCTGGAAGGAAACGGGCAATTGTCTCTATGCATCCCTGGGTTCTCCCCGAGGACGCTGTGGCACGAGTGGTTACGGTTCAGGACCCAGGAAAGGAAGCGGGGGGGGGGGGGGGGGAGAGCTTGGGGCCGAGGGCCCAGGCTTCCGTGGGTCTCGGCCACGGGCGCCGTCTCAGGAGCGGAAGGTGGCCGGGAGTGGGAGTTGTGGGCTGGAGTCTGTCTTCATAAACGTCGTCCCCGAGAGCAAAGGTGACACGGGCCTCGGGGAAGAGGGCAGCCCCCGGCCCGACCTCGCTGGTCTTTCCTCCCGTAATTGGTTATACGTGCACCTGCCGAAGGTGCCGGCTTGGCTGGCCCACGGGGCCTGCTCCCTCCAGTGCTGCTTCCGGGGTCATTTTCAATGAAGCCCTCTCGTCCGAGGTCATACCCCTGGCGGCAGGGACCCGGGCCCCCAGCTCCCAGGCAGCCCCATCATCCGCAAGCCCCTACAGGTGGTCGGGGCCCCATGGAGCCCCAGGGCTCCACCGGGGCTGAGTGAAGAATCCTTCCAGAATCAGCTTTAGGGCCGCGGCATCTTCAAGACAAGGCCCTCCCTTGTTCCCAAGCGCTTGGCCAGCCTGAGGCGTGCGTGGGGTATGGTGTGTGGCGTGGGCGGGTGTGGCTGTGCCGGGTGCGTGGGCTCCCAAACATGGCTACCCTCAGACAGGAGTCACTCCAGTCTTACGTCGCATCGCTGAAGAGTCGCACCTGGTTCTGCTGCACGCGGCCCGGTGTCGCGGTGGGGGGGTGGGGGTCGGGGGGGTTGCATTTTCGTGGAGATGCTGCCTCGCGCCTTCTCCAGGCGGGTGCTCGCTTGTGCTGTACCAGTGGCCACAGGTCAGTAAGACTTTTCAGTTTGGATCGAGAAAAGTAACCTTTCACGGGACAGCAGGCCACTTGTTCACGTCTCAACGTGAGGCCCCTCGTGACCGTTGTCACATTCAAAGGAAGCAGACTGAGGGGCGCCCGGGTGGCTCAGTCAGTTAAGCGTCCAGCTCTTGATCTCGGCTCAGGTCCCGATCTCACGGTTTGTGAGTTCGAGGCCCCCATCGGGCTCTGGGCCGCTGGTGTGGAGCCTGCTTGGGATTCTGTCTCTCCTCTCTGCCCCTCCCCTGCTGGTGCGCGCTCTCTCTCTCTCTCAAAGTAAGTAAATATTTTTTCTAATAAAAAACTTTAAAAAGGAAAGAGACTAGAGAGAGTTGGTCTCTGAAAGTCAGAGGTTGGTGTTTTGTGGGAGACTGTTTTCAGAGCGCTTCAGTCTAACAGATCTACTCTGAAAGGTTTCACCAAGTGTGCTCAAGTTCAGGATGTGGGAGGTTCTGGAAAAACGACGGTACGCCTATTTTAAAACTTCGAAAAGCGTGTTTCCTGGCATCATGGCCGTGAAGAGACAATTACCCTGAAACTTGACAGAAAAGGCCGAGCTCGGCCTCAAGAAGCGAACCACCTTCCTCCCTGTCCCCCCGACGCCCCACCGCTCCGTGCCTCAATGTCCTCATCCATGAAATGGGGATGATGGCAACATCTCCCGCCAGGGGTACTGGGGTAACTCAGGGAGGCGTCTTAGTCCGGGTTTTCCGAGTTGCCAGGACGGGAGTTCGGGTGCAGGCGGTCGTGGTGTCGCCAGGGAGGGAAGCCTGGTAAGGAAGGTTGAGGTGGCGCAAGGCCGTGGGGGTCCCTGTGCCAGCGTGGCTGACAGGAGTCCTATCACACCTCGCGCTAAGGCCGCACTGGGTCTCAGAGCAGTCGGTGGGGCCCGGCAGTTGCCACTATGAAAATACTCTACAGACAGTGCAAACGCTAAACAGCGTTACTACTTTAAAATTACCCCACTTGGGGCGCCTGCGGGGCTCCGTGGGTTAAACGGCTGACTTCAGCTCAGGTCACGATCTCCCGGTTCATGGGTTCGAGCCCCTCATCAGGCTCCATGCTATCAGAGCCTGCTTGGGATTCTCTCTCTTCCCCTTCCCTCACTCACTCTCTCTCTGTCTCAAAATAAATAAAACTTTTAAAAAAATGAAATAAAATTAAATGACCCCAGCTAATGGAAGAGAACAGAATGACAGTTTTTATTTGGGGAGGGGGGTTATGAAACGTGTATTAAAGTGCACAAAATTGCGTTTGGACTTTAGAGACAATTTTTTTTTCTAGTTTTTTGTTGTTGTTTTATTGTTGCGAGAACGTTTAACGTAAGGTCTACCCTCTTAGCACATTTTTAAGAGTACGATTCAGTACCGTGGGCCGTAGGCAGCAGGGTTCTGGAGCGGATCAGCTGCCTCACTGAGACCTTATGCCCATGGGTTAGCGACCTCCCTTCCCCACACCCTGCTACCCAGAGCCTGGCAACCACCATTCCACCCTCTGCTTCTATGAATTTATTCTAGAGAGCTCGTGTAGGCGGATTCCCGCGGTATTTGTCTTTCTGTGACTGGCTTGTTTCATTTAGCATACTGTCTTCAGGGTTCATGCATGCTGCCTCGTGGTGCAGAATGTCCTCCGTTTTTAAAAAGCAAATAATGTGGGGCACCTGGGTGGCTCAGTCGGTTAAGCGTCTGACTTCGGCTCAGATCATGGTCTCGCGGTTTGTGAGTTTGAGCCCCACATCGGGCTCTGGGCTGACAGCTCGGAGCCTGGAGCTGCTTCAGATTCTGTGTCTCCCTCTCTCTTTGGCCCTTCCCCTCTCGAGCTCTGTCTCTCTCTCTCTCTCAAAAATAAACAAACATTAAAAAAAAATTTTTTTAAATAAGGCGAATAATGTTCCATCGTATGTGTATATCACACGTTATCTTTACATCCACTGATGGATGTTTCTGTTGTTTGCGTATCTTCGCCATTGCGGATAATTTTTAAATGTTTAGGTTTGACTTTGGAGTGCGTGTTTGTAAGTACATTTGAGTATGTAGGTGCACCTGATCTGGAAGTTTCCTTCGGGCGAAATAGGTCTGCAGTGAAGGAACCGGAGAGCGCATTCAGGTGTCCAGCTTCGTGGTCGGGTCACCACGGTCAGCAGGTGAGGCCGGGCTCGGCTGGGACGGAGGCACAGCTCTACCCGGCCAGGGCACTTTGCGTCCGCCCAGTCTGCGTTCATGGCCAAGTGTTCGCACATCAAAGGCGGAGGCCAAAAAACCAAATGCCAGCAGCTGGGTGCTAACTTTGAATGACTAAAGGCAGAATTTTTCTATTGTTAGTATGATTGAAACTTTGTTATAACTAAATAAAACAAAAGACTTTCCTATTCGTTTCTTGGGGCAAAAGAACAGATTGCCACTAACCAGACGGCTTAAACCACAGAATTTATTCTCTCGGTGTTCTGACATGGAGGGGCTGGCAGGCCCGCGCTCTGTCTGAGGGCTCTGGGGGAGGCTCCTTCCTGCCCCTTCCAGCCTCTGCTCTTCCTGGGTGGTCCTTGGCCTTAGCTTGTGGCTGTACACGCCATCAGCGGCCTTTTCGCTGCGCGTCTCTGTTTTTCCTTACAAGGAGGCCGGTCATGTTAGATTGTGCCCACTTGAACCCAGTATGACCTGGTTTTAATTGAACTAATATCTGCAAAGAGCAGGAACTGGGGGGGGGGGGGGTGGGGGGGGGGGACACCGTTCAGTCCAGTACACTCAGCAAACTCAGGAGCTGGGTGGCCCCTCGGTTCTCCCCTTTGCACAGGCTACTGCGGGGACAACTTTGGGAACTGCTCATAACCTGCCACGAAAGCTGTTTCCAGAGCCCAGCCAGTCAGGTGAGAGGACCGGGCCAGCTGTCCCAGGAGCTCCTGAGAACACGCGTTGTTCCCAAAGCCAGGGTGCGGGCCGTTGTTCCCACAGGGGAGCCCCCCCCCCCCGCCCCCGCCGCCACCGCAGCCCTGTCCTGCCGCCCCCACCCACCCTGGTCCCCCGAGGCCAGGCTCTCAGCCTGTCCTGTCCCACATCCGGGCTGTGAACGCCCCTCCAAGGGTTACCGATGAGGCAGTTGACATTTAAAGGAAAAGGAGTGTCTGAAATGCCTTGGGAGCTGTTCCTGGAACCGTCCAAAGAGGGGGGGTCGGGGGGCGTCTGAGCAGGCGCCCTTGCAGAAGGTCGCCTGCCAAGGTCACGTCGATTGACGCCAGATGCTCCAGGGCTGGTTGGCTGAGGAGCAGTGGCGCTCCTGGGCTCCCCCCTCGCCCCACCTCCCACCCCCGTCTGCAGAAGTCCACGGTTGCGGGGGGAGCTGCAGACCCCCCCACCGAGGGCCCTGCTCAGGCCCAGGGATGCCAGCCACAGGCCAGGCCCTGCGCTCTCCCTCTGCCGGCCTGTGCTCCGCCCTTTGTCAGCTCCTTCCCGGGACCACCTGGACGGTACAAAGGGGCAGGGGTAGACTGCAGCCCAGTCACCAGTGACCATCCTCCCTGTGTTCTCATCGGAGTGTCCAGCCCAGCAGGAGGGCCCGGGGGACCGGGAGGCCGGTCGGAGCGGCCACCCTTCTTCGCTCTTCTTCCACAGCCCAGGGCGGGGAAGCGCACAGAGAGAGCCTGCGCACGGCCACACGACCGGAGAGGGGTCCAGTCAGATCCCAGCCAGCCCGCGCCTGCTCTCGGTGCATCCGGTGGCCTTCCCGTACCACGTGGCGTCCCAGCAATCGTGATACGGCAGCTGGGTCCCGACTGCAGTGTTGTTACCGTTTCGGTGAGTCGCGTCATACGACCTTCCCCTGTTCGACAGGGGCCTGGGGAATGCGTTGACACGCTCACCCCACACGCTCACTTCTCACCCACGCTCACGTGCACACTTGCACACATGCACGTGCACATTCACACGCTCGCCCCAAACTCCCCCCCACGCTCACTCACGCGCAATCGCACACTCACCCACACACCACCCACGCTCACCCATATTTTCACACTCACTCCCACCCACCCCGCTCCCACTAAGCTGGCTGGGGAAGGTGACAACAGCTTTACTTCGAGAAGTCAGATGGACTCGTTTTATTTGGGTCCTGAGCCGGAGAAACGGTCCCTTCTCCAGAGCTTTGTCGTGGAAATCCTTTAGAAGAAAAAATTGGTTGGAAGTCAAACTCAAAAAAAAAAAAAAAAGTCACAAAAAACAAAACAAAACGAAAAATAAAAGAAGAAGACTCGGAAATGGACTTGGCCGAGTACAGATTGTGCCCCAGAGCTGCTAGCCCCGCAGGGTAAGAGTGCTCCCGGGACGGGGCTTCCCACAAGCCGCGAGGCAGCTCTGAGGTGCGACAGTGTCCGCACAGGCCAGTGTCCATGGACAGGACAGGACGGGGCGCCGGGAGGCGTCGGGGGGCGGGGGCTCTGGGAGGCCCGGGTCTGGGACGGGGTCCCTGCAGGCCGCACAGCAGCGCGGGAGGAAAGCCCAGCCGCCTGGAGACGCAATTCCCTCCGCTTCTTCCAAAGACAAAACCGCACGATCGTCACGGAGGACCAGTCAGAAACACGTACTGCAAGTCTTAAAATGTTTATTCCCAGCAATTTCCCTCCTAGGAACTTATCCCGAGGACGTAATCAGAGATGCACAAAAGGACTTCACCCGGCGTTATTTATACACGCAAACGAGTGAAAACGTCCTCAGCGCCCACGTCGGAGGGCTGCGCCATGAAATTAAATCCAGATGATGGGAGAAGGCCTTCCTAAAATTAAATACTTGGGGAATTTTTCTCACGGTATAGAGTTCATTGGAAAAGGCAGGTTGCAAAATAGGAAAGCAATTGTCTCAATTTGGGGTGTAGCGTGTACGTGTGCAGGGGTGTGGTGGGAGGTGTGTGTGAGCCCGTGGGGGTGCGGGATGAGTGCGTATGAGGGTGTGTGTGCGTGCGTACGGGGGGGAGTGTGTGTGTGTGAGTGGGGGGTGAGTGTGGGATGTGGGGTCGAGTGGGTGTGAGTGTGAGGGTATGGGGTGAGTGTGTGTAGGTGAGTATGTGAGTGCGATTATGTATGAGCAAGTGTGGAGGTGAGTGTGTGAGTGAGTGTGTGTGATGATGTGAGAATGAATATGAGCGAGTGTGGGGGTGTGGGGTGGGTGTAACCCTAAGCAGCTTCTTCGTCTCTGATCATTTCACCAACTTGGAAAAGATGGCCTCGGGCGGATCGTCGGATGGTGTTGCAGCTGTCTGGGGAGCAGGGGGGAACCTGCATGTGGGGGGGGGGAGCAGGGGGGAGCAGACCGTTGGGGAAACCAGGCAGCGGTCTGGGGGCTCTCTGAGAGAGGGAGCGCGAAGAGGCCTTAGGATGCTTTTCCTTCTTCCGAAAATACAACTGCCCTTTGGTTCCACGTAGAACAAATTCAGGAAAGACCTACAGTGCTTTTCAAGGGTATTTTGGGAGGTGAACTTGAACCTGGCTTTGGTTTCCTCTTCACGGGACCACGCTGAGATGGGCTCACCGTCCTTAGTCGGAGCACGTAAATCTAGTCAGAACCCCAGATCGAGGGCAGCGTGAGCAGGTAGCCCTATGGCCCTCCCTGTCACCCCTCCTGTCTACCCGTCCCCCACTCCAGCCACCTTCCCTGAGCCGGGGACAGCCATCCCCTGCTCCCTGGCTCAGTGGAGTCCCTTCCCCAACACACACACTCCCGGGGGGCCTGGGCAGTTTGCCCCAGGCCGTTTTCTGGGGTGGGAGGCGGGCAGGGGGGGCAGGAGGCCAGTGGCGACGGCACGTGGCTCATCACGACCGCCCCTGCGTGCCAGCGCCTGCCCAGACCGCCCCAGGTCACAGAAGGAGGTCTCAGTGCTCTCCCTGGCACCCTCTCCTTACAAGAAACAGTCCCACGTTAAAAGAGAAAACCAAGTCGTAGCATGGAGACCACGGCACCAAAGGGCCTGGGAGCGGATCAAATCCTAGCCCTGCCTGTTAAAATCGGCAAGGCAAGGGGCTCGAGCCCTCTGGGCCTCAGTTTCCTCCCCCGTAAAGAGATGACTATAGGTACTTCAGGGAGTCCTTGCGAAGAACGCCGTCAGCACTGTGCCCACCACACGATGCGCACTTCAATTTGGCCACGACGGTGCGTGTTCACGAAGGATCGGGAACCACTGGCTGCGAGTAGCCATGAACGCACGTGCCTGGGTGCCTACTCCGTCTTGCGGCCTGGTCCCCACCTCCGTGGCACAGAGTGCAGGAGGGGAGTCCAAGAGACAAGAGTCATGATGACAACGATGGGAAACGTTCACCAGTGCCACGCGGGTGTTGCCTCCTATCCCGGGGCCCATCCCCGTCGGCGCAGAGCAGGCCTGGACCATCCACCTCGAGCTGCCGTAAGGCCCACGGACCGGGCAGCTTAACAGCCGACGTGCATTCCCTCTCAGTCCTGGAGGCTGGAAGTCCGGGGCCAGGGTCCCATCAGGGCTGGTCTCTTCTGAGGCCTCTCTCCTCGGCTGGCAGACGCCACCTTCTCCCTGTGTCCTCACGCGGCCTCCCCTCTGTGCGTGTCTGTGTCCTGATCTCTTCCCACAAGGGCACCGGTCATATGGCGTTGGGGGCCCACCCCAGTGAGCTCATTTCGCCTTAATTACGCCTTCAAAGTCCCTGTCTCCAAATACAGTCACATTCTCAGCAACTGGGGGTCAGAACTTCCACCTGTGAATGGGAGGTGGGCAGGGCACAACCTGGCCCTCATGAGAGCCCACGTCCCCCAACCACGGAACTGCCACGCGGCTGGCCCACAGCAGCCAGATGAAGCTGCAGGGAAACGAGAGCCTTGCCGTTCACCATGGGACTCAGTAGGACGAGGCAAGGTGGACATAACCCGCTTTGAGATGCACGGCACACTCCCTCTGGGGAAAGCCAGGCTGCAGGAGCGGAGGGGGGGGTCTCAGTGGCCAATGCCCGGGTTCCCAGAACCCGTGCATTCAAGGGCACTGGCAGCTGGCAACACAGACTGTTCTTTTTGTCTTGTTTTCAGAAAAATGGACGGTTCTCCTCTCCCCCGATGCCAGTGTTTCCCGCATGGTGATTTTTCTTTTCTTCTTGTTTTGGTCCAGAAATAGAACAAAGAAATGAGGGGTCCCTTGCGCGAGGAAGGACGTGATAGGATGTTAAAGGGACAGGCCTGCAGAACCAGCCTGCTGGGAGCAGGGGAAGTGGGGGGCGGGCAGCAGGCCGGGCTAGGAAGACAGTAACGAAGGAACAAAGTGTATCAAGCTGCCACCAAGGGATGCTCGTGCGACTTACCTCTGCTCTGCTAGCCTGTATCAGCACTGGGGATTATGTCCATTTTGCAGATGAGAGACTGAGGCACAGAGAGGCGACAGCTCATGTCCAGGTGTCCCCGAGTGTGGGTGCTGGAGCCAGGGTTTGAAGCCAGGGCCCTCTGACCCCCAGCCCCCCAGTCTCCCGCTCACCTGGGCTGCCTCCCCCCTCCCAGGAGAGTAGCAAAGTCAGGAATTGGGGGTTCGAGGAGGGTGAGGGCAGGGAGAGGCAGTCACCTCCAGCTGTGTATGCGTTCAGGCAGGTCACAAGCAGGTGTTTACGATTCCAGCTGTCACAAGTCCAAGTAGGCTTTTCTCTGCACGACCTCTGTCCCTTGCAGCCCAAGCCCTCCCGGGCCACCTCTGCCCCTTGCGTGGTGCCCAACACAGCAGGCTCCCGACGGATCCCTTTGGGAAACCGCCAGATGGAGACCAGCTTGGAGAGCCCCTGCCCACTGCTCTGGTCACCCCCACAGCCAACCAGGTTCAAGGACGGCTCTAGGTCTTGCCTGGGAGAAGAGAGCCGGGCGGGGGTGGAGGGGTGGCGTCCCGATGCCTCCACTCCCCTTTCCCCAGAGCTGAAGGAAGGGGCGTGGTGTCTACAAGTCTCACTGGGGCCTCAGTCCTGCCTCCCGTGCCTTCAGGAAGGCTGGGCTCCCCAGCCAGGAAGAGCCATGCTTAAACTTTGGGAACGCAAGACGACAGGCCTGAGGCAGGAACGTCTGTGTGTCCCCAGGGGGAATGCTCGGTCCCCTGTCCAGTGCCTGAGGGCCACAGACAGAGCACCGAGCAAACCTGCGCCCTCCCACAGCCCCCACTGCCCAGCTGCCTCGCTCGGCTCCCAGAGCTAATAGGCCCACCACCCCTCGTCCTTGGCCACCAAGGCGGCCAACAGGGAACCAGCCTCTCCAGCACCCTTCTTTCTTCCCAATCCCCCAAGTTTCAATTAAAAAAAAAAAAAAAAAGATTTCTAGGGATGCCTAGATGGCTCACTCTCGGTTAAGCGTCTGACTTCAGCTCAGGTCACGATCTCATGATTTGTGAGTTCAAGTCCCGCGTCCGGCTCTGTGCTGACAGCTCAGAGCCTGGAGCCTGCTTCAGATTCTGTGTCTCCCTCTCTCTCTCTCTCTCTCTCTCTCTGCCCCTTCCCGGCTTGTGCTCTCTCTGTCTCTCAAAAATAAGTTGAAAAAGGTTATAAAAAAAATTTTTTTTTAAGATTTCTTGGAGCACCTGGGTGGCTCAGTCAGTTAAGCATCTGACTCTTGATTTCAGCTCAGGTTATGATCTCAAGGTTGGTGAGTTCAAGCCCCACATGGGGCCTCTTGGGATTCTGTGTCTCCCTCTCTCTCTGCCGCTCCCCTGCTTGTGCTCTCTCTCTCTCAAAAATAAATAAACTTAAAATAAAACAATTTTTAACAAAGATTTCCAAAACTGATGCCACTATAGCAGTGAATTCCTACTGAAGGGTTTGGAAGGGGGACTTTCTTCATAGTTTCCTTCCTCGTAATTTTTAAAAGGTAACTGCTCTCTAGTTGTCAAGTCCTGGCCCCCGGGAAGGTCACCGCACACAGCTGGAAATGATTTTGTGGGTCAGGGAACAAATTGCACAGACGCCAACCCAAGCCACCGCCTGTGCCTTTCCTGCTCCTTCGCCGGCCCAGAGGACGGCGCGCTACCACCCGCTGAGTCCCGCGAGGCTCGCTGGAGGGCGGGGGGCTCTGGAAAGAAGGGGTGTGCTGCTGAGCCAGGGCCGGAACTGGCGCACAGACGTGACCCTGCACTGCAGCCCCGCTCCGGCGGCCGCTAGGGGCGCACAAGAGTCAGAGGCCGCTAGGGGGCGCCCAAGACGAAGGCCGTCCCATCCCAGAGCCACACAGCGCCCGCCACCTGCCACCCGCCCGGCTCAAGGCCAACCTTCTCTCTCACTGAGTCCACTCCCTTTCGTTTTCGCGACAGGCATGGTGACACGTACAGCACAGAATGGCCAAAGGACTTGTAGTGCTTAAAAGAGAGGCCGCACATGGTAGTACTCGAATTGAATAGTATTGAATTCATTCATTGTACTTAGTAACTCAGTGAGCTGGGACTTCAATCAGCCATTCCTCGTGGCAGGCATTTAACATGTTAGCAGTTTCCCTGATTTCTTTCTTTCTTTCTTTCTTTCTTTCTTTCTTTCTTTCTTTCTTTCTTTCTTTCTTCTTTCAGATCACACCCAACGTAGAGGCTCGAACTTACACCCCTGAGATCAAGAGTCGCATGCTCCTCCCTTGATTTCTTATTGTCATGCCAAGTGCTACTTAAAAATAACTTCTTTCAGGGCACCCAGGTGGCTCAGTCGGTTAAGCATCCAACTTCGGCTCAGGCCATGATCTTGCAGTTCATGTGTTCGAGCCCATCGGGCTCTGTGCCGACAGCTCGGAGTCTGGAGCCTGCTTCGGATCCTGTGTCTCCCGCTCTCTCTGCCCCTCCCCTGCTCGTGCTCTGTCTCTCGAAAATAAATAAGCATTAAGAAATGTTTGTAGGGGCGCCTGGGTGGCTCGGTCGGTTAAGCGTCCGACTTCGGCTCAGGTCATGATCTCACGGTCCGTGGGTTTGAGCCCCGCGTCGGGCTCTGTGCTGACGGCTCAGAGCCTGGAGCCTGTTTCAGATTCTGTGTCTCCCTCTCTCTGTGACCCTCCCCCGTTCATGCTCTGTCTCTCTCTGTCTCAAAAAAAATAAATAAACGTTAAAAAAAAAATTAAAAAAAAAAAAGAAATGTTTGTAAATACCTTGTTTTATATAGAAGTAACCTATACATTGCGGAAAATACGGGTAAACAAAAACAAAATAAGAAGCCTTAATTCTTACCATTCCGGTAATTTTCAACACACATTTTGGCATATAGTCTTCCACACTGCAATTTATACTTAGGAACATAGATGGTAGATAAACCAAAAAAAAAAAAAAAAAGGCTCATTGTGTTTTGTAAATGACCTTTCCAATCTACAAAAAAGTCCAAACGGTTACTACACACACGCACAAATGACCACACGGTCTCCACCAGCTCCTAAAGTCTGCGGTTTTGTCTCTTTTGCTTACTGCTACTTATCATTAACACTCTGATGTGCAAGGCCTTGTTTTCTTCCTTAAAACAAATGCTTAGAATTTTGGGGCGAAGGGATCCATACATGTTCTGTAAATATTGCCGGATCCATTAGGAACGTTTGCATCATGACCAGGCACCAGCACACATCACTTCCTACTTTTTCACCCTGGTTTTTGGGTTACATACATCTGATTACAGAGAAGCCAACCTTTTCCCCACGGATTCCGGCTATAGGAGGTTTCTCTGCAGGCGCTTTGCCCATTTACAGATTATTACAGTCTGTAATCGCACTCTGCTTGCACATTTTCAGGAATGTGTGTTATGCACACAATGCCTCTATTTTCTTTAGTGCTTATTGAATAGATATTCATAAATGAGTCTGTGGTTTTTCTCTGGGGAAAACTCTTACCAGATTTAGAGCTATCAGGTTACTGTTACCTTTGTAAAATGAACTGGAAAACTTCCATCTTGTTCTATGCCCTGGAGTGGTTTATAGAGCATGAGAAGTGCAGAGGAGGAAAATGGTGATATACGAATAAAGATATGAAAGACATATGACAGATACAAGTATACAAAAGACGTCCTTCCTCAAGGTGATCAGGGAAATGCAGATTAAAGCGATAATGAGATACCATTTTTAGGTACCTCATGTTGGCAAAATGTTAAGAGTTATAAAATCTAGTATGACAATATTAATGGAGATATGAATAATTGTAGGCTTTGGGGAGAACCTATTAGATTTTTCGATTTACCATGTAACTCAGCAATTCCGCTCTAAGATATATACGCTTTTCAGGAGAACTGAAAACGTATGTCCATTAAACATCTGTGCATGAATTATTATGACAGCGTTATTCATAATAGCCTAGAAGTGGAAACAACCGAATGTGCATCAGGTGATGAATGGATGAACAAATGTGGCGTCTCCACCCATGCCGTGAACGTCATTCATCCATGAAAAGGAATGGAGTACTGATACATGCTACAACGTAGGTGAATCTTAAAGAAATGCTAAGAGAAAGAAGTCAGACACAAAAGGCCACATATTAAGTGATTTCATTGACATGCAGTCTCCAGAATAGGCCAATCCACAGAGACAGAAAGTGGATCAGTGGTTGCCAGGGGCCGGGGGAAGAGGAGATGGGGGAGTGACTGCTAGCAGGTGCGGCTTTCTTTTTGGGGTGATAATGTGAATGCTCTAGAATTAGATAGTGGCGGTGGCTGCACCATATTGGGAATATACTAAAAGAAATTGAATTGGATGCTTTAAAACGGTGAGTTTTATGTCAAGTGGATTATATCTCCTGTTTTCAAAATTGCAAAAACGAAAACAAAAACAGCTAGTGGTACAATCAAAGTCACTTTGCAGTTGAGAAATCTGGCAGACACCAGCTCTGCCGGGCGGTCACGGTTAACGTCAGCGGTAAGTCGTGTTGATCACGTATCGTCACCGTGACGGGCGGAGAATGACGCTTCACCTCTCTGGTCCTCCTCCCCCAAAACTACAGCCCCTGTCTAATGGTGAGAAAAACGTCGAGCAAATTCACATGGAGGGACAGCCTGCAAAATCTATGACTGGTCCTCCTCAAAACCGTCTAGGTCATTAAAAAACGAGGAAAGCCTTGGGGCACCTGGGTGGCTCAGTCGGTTAAGCGTCTGACTTCAGCTCAGGTCACGATCTCGCGGTCTGTGAGTTCGAGCCCTACGTCAGGGTCTGGGCTGATGGCTCAGAGCCTGGAGCCTGCTTCCGATTCTGTGTCTCCCTCTCTCTCTGCCCCTCCCCTGTTCATGCTCTGTCTCTCTCTGTATCAAAAAATAAATAAACGTTAAAAAAACCAAAAAACGAGGAAAGCCTGAAACCCCGTCCCGCCGAGGAGAGCTGTCAGGAGACGCGACAACTCATGGGGTGTCCTGGATGGGATTCTGGATGTAGAAAGGACATTAGGGGCGAACTAAGGCAATATGAAGAGAGCAGAAACTTTAGTTAATACTGACACGCGGTCCTATCGCTCATTGTAAGCACCCACACTGCGTGGTGTGTGGGTTGCAAAGGGCGTGGCTGACAGTGTGGGGTGGGTGGGAGCTCTCCACCCCTCTTTGCAGCCGGTCTGTAAATGTAAAACGAGTCTAAAATGAAAACATTTCTTTTAAAAAGATGAAAACAGTGGCTGTCCGTCTCCCACCAGACTTGGTGAGTCAGTGTCCCCCGAGACTGTCAAATGAAAATACCCAACACGGCAATTCAAATCCGATGGCAGAGATGATTGTGGAGGCGGTTCAAAGCAGGGCGATTGAAACAGCCAAGGTTTGAGAAAGACGCTGTAGAAACCGATCACGTAGTTTTGCAAAACTGGTCTTCTTTCTTGGGCGAGTCAACCGCGCGGCGCAGGACATCACATCGAGCTGGCTCGCCTCAGGGCTGCCGAAACCCCAGCGGGTGCTTGACGGAGTCTTTGGTCTAAGAGCAGGTGACGCCAACCCCAGGCAAATGACGGGTCCTGGTTCCTGGAACTCAGCCCGTGACAGCCTGGCAGCCTGGATCACTTGAAACCATCCTGGGCTCTCGGTAGGAGGGACACCAGGGCTCCAACCCCCCATGGCTAAAGGATGGCTCCAGGCTCTAAATACACAGCCAGACATGACTTGAAGGACAGACTCCACTGTGAATGCTATAAAGGCCTTCTCTGGCTCTCTGGGGAGGGAGAGAGCCCCCGTGGTTACAAGTGCACCCCACACCTGGGACGGTGAAGGGACTGGACCTCTGTGTGCGTGTCAGTGGGGGGAGATGGGCAGGGATAGCGGTCCAGCCGCTGCAAGAAGCCTCTTTCTCTCTCCCTCTCCCTCCTTCTCTCTCTCTCCCTCCCTCCCCGCCCCCTTCCATCTCTCTGTCTGAGATGGAGAGAATTCGCTCTGCAGCGGCCTGTTTCTGTGCTTTGGGAAATCCACTGGCACCACCTTTGGTTACAAAGCCTCAAAGCTGCTCCTGAAATTCTCCCTGGGGCAAACCGGGGACGTTAGCATCGCAGGCAGGGGCCTTACAGGTTCCGGGCATGGGGTCAGCTTGGGTCTGGCTCAGCCCGAGCTGCATCTGAGGTTTCTTGCTCTCCTCTCCCAGGTGAGGCTAGATGGCTTGGCTGTGTTGACCTTGACCTGTGGCTTGTTCCGGAGGATCATTCGAGTGTTGTTCCCAGGCAGGGCGAGGCAGGAAACATGTACCAGACAATCGTGTAGCCACCAAGAAGAACAGGCAGACCCATAAATACCCGTAGGGAATGATCTCCACAACACTCTGCGGAGTGGAAAGAACGTAACAATAGGATCCCACGTGTCCACTGTTAATTTCTAGAAGGCCAAACCAGAAACTGAACAGGGGTTGCCTCGGGGGAAGGTTGCTGAGGCCTGGGTTAGGAAGGAAGCTTGTGTACTCTCTTAAGCTGTTTGGATTTTTACTCTGCTTGTGTATTATATTTTTGTGTACTGACATGCCATGTATTACGTCATAATTTCTAATATCTAACCTAACCAAACTGGGTCAAAAAGTTCAAATGACAGCAAGAACCCTTCCCATACCAGTGAACTGTTCCATAGCATCCCAAACACATCTCCTCCTGCACAAGCCGGGCTCTAGCCCTGCGTCCTCCTCCTGCAGGCACCCGGGCCAGTCCCTGGGTCCCAAGGTGGCCTGTAGGGACTTCACCTACTGTAATCCTGTCTGTACCCCGAAGCCACCCCAAATAAACACATAGGTGAACACAAAATAGCATGTTCACCACCTGAAGACAAGTCCCTCTCGCCACCTGAAGACAACGTCTCCTTCCAGTTGAACTGTGCTCCCAAGACCCCCTGTCCTAGCCATCTACTGCCGTGTAACAAATGACCCAGCAGTTTAGAACAACACGCACGTCTTCTCTGCCCAGGAATCCAGGCGTGGCCTTGCTGGGTCCTTGTGAGCAAGGCTGTGATCCAGAAGTCGGCTGGGCTGTGTTCTCATCCGGAGGCCCGGTTGGGGAAGGACCTGATTCCAAGCTCATTCGGGCTGTCAGAATTCATCTTCTTTCAGCTGAGTGACTGAGGGCCGTGCATTTTGCTGACTGTCTCCTGGAAGCCCTCCTCAGGTCCTTGCTAGGCTCCTTACGAGGTGAACTCCCATAGCATGGCTGCTTGTTTTATCGAGCCAGCAAGGAGACTCTCTAGTGTGGACCTTGAGTCAGCGGCGCCCTTAGATTTCACTACTTTCCGTGGCGTCTATGTCACCGCTCAACCTGTGTCTCTCCAACGCAGTGAAAGTCAGCCACGGGAACTTGTCCCTGTGCACAGCCCACCATGAATGAGTAGAAAGCCAGACGGGGAAGGCCTTTAGCTTTCATGGATTAACGGCACCAGCTTCGTTCCTCCCATGATGGCATTCTACCACCTCTTGCTTCTCTTGGGCATATTTGATGCGAAATGAGAACGGGCTCAGGAAAAAAGCAAACCAAACCTGGGCCTCAGTTTCCCAAGCGAAATTTCCATTTTAACTTTGCTTAAGGGACGCCTGGGTGGCTCAGTCGGTTAAGCGTCCGACTTCCACTCAGGTCATGGTCTCTCTCCATGGAGAGCCTGGAGCCTGCTTCGGATTCTGTGTCTCCCCCTGCTCATGCTCTGTCTCGCTCTCTCTCAAAAATAAACATTAAAAAAATTAAATATATATATATATATATATACACAATGTAATACTATATTGTATTAATATAATGTCTTATATAAAACTAAATAGTTATATCATTATATGTTATAATACGATAACATATAATATATAGTTATGTAATCATATAATATAAAGGTATATTTTTATTTTTATTCTTTTTAAAAAATTTTGTTAATGTTTTTATTTATTTTTGAGACAGAGCGAGACAGAGCACGAGCAGGGGAGGGGCAGAGAGAGAGGGAGACACAGAATCAGAAGCAGGCTCCAGGCTCCGAGCTGTCAGCACAGAGCCCGACGCGGGGCTCGAACTCACGAACCGAGAGATCATGACCTGAGCCGAAGTCGGACACTTAACCGACTGAGCCACCCAGGCACCCCTATTTTTATTGTTTTTTAATGTTTATTTTTGAGAGAGAGAGAGAGAGAGCACATGTGCTGGAGCAGGGGAGGGGCAGAGGGAGAGGGGGACAGAGTTTCCAAAACAGTCTCTGTGCTGACAACAGGGAGCCCAATGTGGGGCTTGAACTCACAAACCGTGAGATCATGACCTGAGCCAAAGTCGGACGCTTAACCGACTGAGCCACCCAGATGCCCCTCTTTTGTTGTTGTTTATTTATTTTGAGAGAGAGAGACAGAGTGAGCAGGGCAGGGGCAGAGAGAGAAGGAGAGAGAGAATCCCAAGCAGAGCCCAACGTGGGGCTCACACTCATGAACCATGAGATCATGACCTGAGCCAAAATCAAGAGCCAGGCACTTAACCGATTGAGACACCCAGGCACCCCAAAAGATATATATCTTTAAAATACGATTGTTTTTGTAAACATTTCAAAGAATTGACAAAAAGATCTGGGAATGAGTGCCTATAGCCGGATTGCAAGAAGCCTGTTAATCCCCACAAGCCCTTGCTCTCCTGGAGGGGCTGTCACGGGGGCCCCGGGAGGGAAAGCAGACTGACCACAAAGGCGTGAAACAGCCTCACCCAAGAAGGCGGGGGACAAGGTGCTGACCTGAGCAACGGTGGGCATGAGACTAGAGGCAAAGGGACCGCACACGGGCACGTGGATTCTGGAAACCAGCACGTAAGTCAGTGGGCGACAGGGTCTCACCGTTGCAATGGGAGTTTACGCAGAAGCAAGAGAAGCTGGAATTCTCCCCGTGGTGACACAGTAAGCGGCATTATGAACTCACGCTTAGTTTCGTGAAAATACAGATGGGCTACAGAGGGGAATAGTTACGGATGCGCGTTACAGGTGAGATGTGACACAGGCTGGTGTAAGCACACAGATTCCTCGTTCTGTCAGCTGATGTAAAGGAGTAACCGAAGCGACGTCCCAGGCGCGACGGGCAGGCTTAGCACCCAGACATTGGCCTCTAATACCCCCTCCGATAAAAATTTAAAAAAATGAAGCTTTTCGGTTACACTGGTGTTCACCGCCCCCCCCCCCCCACTCTTGTCTATTGCCTCTAGAAGCAGCAACCAACACATTTGTTCGTATTTTCGACAATGGCCCTGTGCGCTGGATGAGCTCCAAGTCAGGCTAAATAAGACAGATCTTTGGAGCTGGCCTTTCGAGGGGTTACCAGACAAACCCAATAATGACGACTCTTCGTGAAGGAGGTCTGCTCTCCTCCCCGCCGGGAATGTGGGTCGTTATTTTTGTAGAAATCTACAAGCAAATGAGAAGAGCAAAGGCTGTTTTCTCACAGCTTGCTCTGGGAAGGGAGTCAGCCACCCTCCGTTGTGTTTTAGCAGAGACTCCCCAGCAGGCAGCGTGGGAGAAACGGAAGGTTCCGGGTGTGCCCTGATAGGAGCCCGGGGAAACTGGGGGGCAGCCAACTAGAAGCAGGGGGTCCCATGTGACCGGGTCGTATGTTTGGCTCTCTCTGGTTGGTCCTAAAGTGGAAGTGGATATAAAACTCAGGGAAGGTGTCAGCATCCAGTCGTGGCCACTCGAGGCCGACTGTCAGGGAAGTCATTGTCCACTTCCTGGATTGTTCCTAGTGATCGCCGTCTGGGTCCCTGCAAGTCTGACTCACAGGAGGCTGGCTTCCTGGGTTGAGGATGGTCCGTAGGGGGTTAGGTCCTGGGCAGGCTGCTGCAGGTTGTGGGCCAGAGTTCCATTTTCATGTGTGGCCTGGCCACTGCGCTTCGGTCTCCCATTTCCAGGCCACGGCTGGGCTGGGCGCCGGGGATGGGGCCAGAGTAAGTTAAGACACTGCGGGGCGTGCTGTTCATACTAAGATAGAGCTGCTTTTTTTTTTTCTTTTTCTTTTTGTTTTTAACATGTATTTATTTTTGAGACAGAGAGAGACAGAATGAACGGGGGAGGGTCAGAGAGAGGGAGACACAGAATCTGAAACAGGCTCCAGGCTCTGAGCTGTCAGCACAGAGCCCGACGCGGGGCTCGAACTCACGGACCGCGAGATCATGACCTGAGCCGAAGTCGGCCGCTTAACCGACCAAGCCACCCAGGCGCCCCTTTTTTTTTTTTTTTTTTTTTTTTTGATAAGAACTTCCTGAGTTCTTACAGATCGTTGGTTAGTTTCTAGAATTCCAACAGGTTGACCCTTGACAGTTTGGGCCAGTTATTTGTTGCTTTGTCCACGGGGCAGAATTTCCGCATTCTTTACCGAAACTTCACTCATGCCTCTTGCCACGTGTGTTTTTAAATGGGACAGAAGTCGCTTTCCTATCGGCTGACTCCTGCTTTCCCGGCTAATCGTGTGATAGTGGGTAACGAGTTCCCTCTGAGCCGGGGATTTTCATGCAGATATTCTCGTCCTCTGTGAGTCCCAGCTGGGGCTGCCCAGAGCCCATCAAACCGTAAACTGCCCGCCCCCAACGCCTCCAACAAGAGCAGAGCCAACCTCTTCTTTGCATCAGCAAACCTGCCGAGCCGAGCACCCACGTGTGGCGCATGGCGTGTTCTTAATCGGCGGGGTGGACAGATATGCCCCCTCCTGGCTGACCCGTTCTTTCTCAGGACCCTGTGCCCACCGGTCACGCGGACGGTCACGGGAGTAGGGAAGTGTTTCCAGGCTTCACGCAAGCAGAGGGAGCCCCACGGCAAAGGGGTGATGGAGAGAGGCAGGGGGGCGGGAGACCACACGGGCACCCAGAAACTTCCATTCGTGAATGCCTTCTAGCACCCTGACACTTGCTGCCCGACCTGCCCCCAGTTAAGAGTGGACAAATTTGGAGCAAGTTTGGGAGGGTTTCTGTGTGTTGCTACCAAAGAATTTTGACTAGAGCCACGTGGACTGAACCGAAGACACGGCGGCAGGAATGGGGTGTGGATTCTCGGCACGGTCCAGAGGGGAGCCGCGTGGGTGTCCACACGCTGTTGTGTGCCCTTGGAGTCACATGCCCAGACCCCGGAGCCCCCAGAAACTCCACCCTCCCTTCTCCCACCGCTAATGCTATGGAGTAATTGAGCATGTGCACAACCAGTGTTCTAGACCACCAGGCATCACGGCAGGGCCTAGAGGGAGGTTGGGGGGGAGGGTTCTGGTACGAGGCAAGCACTTGGAATGCTGCCCAGAGAGAGGCCTCCCCGCCACCACCTCGATTAGGCCAAGTGATGGATAAAAAGAATCTTCTGGACTCTCAGACTCCTGCTTCTCCGAACCCCTTCCAGGAACCCAGGCTGTGCAGGAAAACAAAGGGGGCTCGCTCCCACCTGAGTCATCCCCACGTGAGGAGCCTTCCACTCGAACTCAGGCACGGGACCACAGTAGCGTCAAGGGAGAGGAAGCGACCTGCCCGGCCGGAAGTCGGGGCTTCATTACTGAGAAGGAAGAGAAGGCTGGGTGCTGGGGTAGCGACTAACCTCGCCCCTGTCCGGCTCTGCTCTGCACACCTCTGCTTATCTCTGTCCCTCAGATGCCCTCTGGGAAGACGGCTCAGTCCCTCTCCCTTCTAACTCAGAACTAAACCCGCCCCTTGCGCTCACCGCCCACGAGCCACACTGGACATAGGACCCCATCTCCCTGCAGGGGTGGGGACCTGTGGGGGCGGGAGGAATGTTAGCATCACCCCCTCTGCCCACGAGTGCAGTGTGTGTGTGTGTGTGTGTGTGTGCAGAAAAGACCTTCAGGATCTGTTGCTACCTGGGGAAAACGGAAGGAAGCCGGCCGCTGGGCTTCTGTAAAATGCGATCCCGCTCGTGTGAGAAATGTTCTGATGCAGATATGGATACAAGGCTGTATTCGTTTGCTGTGGCTGCTGTAGGAAAACCACCTTTATTCTCTTACCGTTCTGGCGGTGAGGAGTCTAACGTCAGGGTGTCTACGGTGCCGTACTCTCTCTGGAGGCTTCAGGGGATAATCAGTTTCCTTGCCTTTTTCAGCTTCTGGAGGGAGCCTGTATCTCTGGGCTCGTGGCCCCCTCCTACACCCTCAAAGCTAGCAGCAAAGCATCTTCAAATCTCTGTCTCTCTGACCTCTGCGTCTGCCCTCACAGCTCACTCGCTCAGACTTCGACCCTCCTGCCTTCCTCTTATATTTACAATTAGGACCCACTTGGATAATGCAGGATCATCTCCCCATTTCAAAATCCCTCACTTAATCCCATCTGCAAAGTCCCTTTTGCCACGTGAGGTAACATATTCACAGTTTCCGAGGATTAGGATGTGGACATCTTGGGGCTGGGGGGTGTCCTGGGGCTGGCTGGGGCTATACCTATAGCACAACGGCTATAGAAACTTTCGCAGAGGTTTGTCATGTAGTTGGGAGGGCCTCTATTTTTTTTAATTTTTATTTATATTTATTCATTTTTGAGAGAGGCAGAGACAGAGTACAAGCAGGGGAGGAGCAGAGAGAGAGGAAGACACAGAATCCGAAGCAGGCTCCAGGCTCCGAGCTGTCAGCACAGAGCCCGATGTGGGGCTCGAACTCACGAACAGTGAGATCACGACCTGAGCTGAAGTCAGATGCTGAACAGACTGAGCCACCCAGGCGCCCCAGCGCCCCGGGAGGGCCTCTTTAAAAGTATACTCGAGAGGAGCCTGGGTGGCTCAGTCCTTTCAGCATCTGAATTTGACTCAGGTCATACTCTTGTGGTTTGTGAGTTGGAGCCCTGAATCGGGCTCTGTGCTGACAGCTCGGAGCCTCCTTGGGATCCTCTGTCCCCCTCTCTCTGTGCCCCTCCCCCGCTTGTGCTCTCTCTCAAAAAAGTAAACATTTTTAAAAAATAAAAAAATGTACTCAATTATGACCACAAAGTTAGGGATGAAAGTAAATATTATTTAGAATGCAAAAGTAAATGGCAAATACCACAAACATGAAAAACAAAACAGGGAAAGGGACACCTGGGTGGCTCAGTCAGTTAAGCATCTGACTCTTGGTTTTGGCTCAGGTCATGACCTCATGGTTCATGAGTTCGAGCCCCTCGTTGGGCTCTGTGCTGACAGTGTGGAGCCTGCTTAGAATTCTCTCTCTCCCCACCCTCTCTGCCCATACCCTACTTGTGCTCTCTCTCTCTCAAAATAAAGAAACTTAAAAAAATTGTGATTTAAAACATTACAGAAATAGATATAAATCATATATATACTTATAATTGTATTTTATATTATGTATTATATGTAAATATTATGCGATCATATTTTTATGAGTTTTGTCATATTTGTAGTATTTATTATTTCTTTTCCCACTTAAAATATCCACTTTCACCTCTAACATTGTATTCTTCGAGTATACCTTGTATACTAACTTTGTACAATTGAGTATAGAGGGTTTTTTTTAACATTTATTTATTATTGAGAGATAGAGACAGACTGTGAGTAGGGGAGGGGCAGAGAGAGAGGGAGACTCAGAATCCGAAGCAGGCTCCAGGCTCTGAGCTGTCAGCACAGAGCCCTACGTGGGGCTTGAGCTCACGAACCACAGAGCCCAACGTGGGGTTCAAACTCACGAACCGCTAGATCATGACCTGAGCTGAAGTCGGACGCTTAAC
Source organism: Panthera tigris (assembly GCF_018350195.1). Taxonomy (NCBI): domain Eukaryota; kingdom Metazoa; phylum Chordata; class Mammalia; order Carnivora; family Felidae; genus Panthera; species Panthera tigris. The sequence continues at coordinate 216,839,720 of NC_056667.1, forward strand.
CAACTGGGCCACCCAGGCGCCCCAAGTATAGGCTTTCTTAAAGAGAGCCCCCATCTTGTACATCAACACTTAGACCCTAAAAGCCTGGATCTGTCCAGGAAAACATTTTTTCTGAAGAGAATGTAATTTTTTTCTTAATTAATCAAGATCGGCTATGTCGTTCAAAGGAAATCCAATAAAAATCCAAAAGAACTAGAGAAACTGATTATAAATTCTATGGAAAAGCAACGATCTTAGAACCGCTAAGGTATTTCTGAGGAAAAGGGGTTGAAGGGAGTTTCAACACCTGAGTTCAAGATCTATTAGCAAGGGGCAAAAATGAGAACAGTGCATGTTGGGGGTGCCTGGATGGCTCAGTCCATTGAGCATCATGACATATGGTTGCCATGACATCACACTTCAGCGGGAAAGAGGTGACAGCTCCATCCAATGGCACGGAAGCAACGGGTTTTCTGTATAGAAGAACAAAATACAATTGGATTCCTGCTATCACCATTCCCCAAAGTAAACTGAATTGAAGGATTAAACATTCAAATATTAGTAGGAACTGTAAAACCATTAGAAGAAAAATAGAATTTTGTTTATAATCTCAGGGAGGAGTTCTTAGTGAAAAAGCTCATACAGGAAAAGACTGATGGATCCGGCAGTGTCCGCACTTAAATGGCGAGGAAACCGTAACAAAGCACTAACAAGCCACTGATCAGGAGAAGACTGCACCGTGTGTAATATATCTGCTGTATGCGATGCAGGATTTGTTCCGGAATGTGGAAGAGCTTCTACAAATCAGTAAGGAAAAGACAACTCGGTAGAAAAATTGGCAAAGGATATGAAGACGCATTCCCAGAAGGAAAACTCTAGACGGCCAATGGACACGAGGGGTGAAGCGCAAACTCCCCATTCAGAGACAAGCAAATTAAGACTGAGGAGAGAGACCATCTCGTACCCACCACACGGCAAAATCCACCAAGTCTGCCAACGCCAGGAGGAACAGGGAAATGCAAACCGTCATATACTGCTGGTGGGCATCGTAAGTGGTGCAACCACCTAGAAGACCCATCGGGCAACTTTAGCAAAGTCGAAAATGCGCGTACTCCACCAGCGGGCAATTTCACTTCTGGGGACAGGACTGGAGAAGATCCTTCCCTGTGCTGCGGGCTGCTGTTTCCAGAGTGTTTACTGCAGCAGTGTTTGCAATAGCAAATCACTGGGAGCAACCTAAATGTTCAGCACTAGGAAACCGGATAAACGATTGTGAAATATTCTTAGGAAGCAATAACACATGTGCCTGTTAAAGTGAATGGTGTGGATCTCTATATCACAATACGAATAGACTTCAACACCATAGGATGAAGTTTAAAAACCAGGTTGTGGGATGACAAGTACCTTTGTTCCCTGAATCAACGTACAGGTACCTAAGAGCGGAGTTGCTGGTTTGTGAGCATTGGTCCAAACTAGGAGATTCCACCTGTTCTCCAAAGCCAGTGCCAATTTCACCCCGTTAGTGCACGAGAGTCAAGGTTGCTGTGCATCCTGGCAGTGCTTCCTATTTCCCGGTCTTTTCATCAGCGATTCTGATGCGTGCGGAGACGTCACGTGGTGGTTTCTACTTGCCTTTCCCTAATGACTAGAGAGCAGGTGCCACTCTCAGTGCCCTTTGCCATGTGGATGCCAGCTGGTTTTTCCTAGGGAATTCCTGCCTTTTCTTTCTTTCCTTCTTTTTTTCTTCCTGCCTTTTCTTGCTTTTGTTGCTTTCTTTCTTTCTGCCTTTTCTTTTTTTTCTTCCTGTCTTTTTTCTTTCTTCCTGCCCTTTTTCTTTCTTTCCCTTTCTTTTTTCTCTTCCTTCCTTCCTTTCCTTTCCTTCTCCTTCTTTCTTTCGAAAGAGAGTGAGGGAGAGGCAGAGAGGGAGGGAGAGAGAGAGAGAGAGAATTCCAAACAGGCTCAGCACAGAGCCGGATGAAAGGCTCCAACCCACAAACTGTGAGATCATGACCTGAGCAAAACCGAGAGTGGGAAGTTTAACCGACTGAGCCTCCCAGTCGCCCCTCTGCCTTTTCGTGTAAATGTACAGATTCATTACAGGTTCTGGATATGAATTCTTTGGGGGCTATTCGTATTGCAGGTATCTTCTTCCACTCCGTGGCTTGTGTTTTTACTGTCTTAACGGTGTCATTTGATGAAGAGAAATTCTAAATGTTAATACACTTCAATGCATCCGTGCTTTTTGTGTTAAGAAATCTTTACCTTCGCCAATGAAACTATTCTCCTAGCAGTTCTTCCAAAACTGTACTGCTTTATCTTACACATTTGCCTTCCCGCCCTTCTGGAATCTTAGCTCCTTCGCCAAGTCTCAGTTGATGGTGGTGAGCCGTGGTGGGAGGGGGGCTGGCGTGGGGGTCCCGAAGCCCATCCCGGGGCAACGGCCCCTCTCTTCCTCCGCGCCTCCGTCGTGCCCCCCCGAGGCCGCCCCGGCCCCCGCGGCCAGCTCCTCCCGCTTCCCGCAGGTCGCGGCCCCCGGCCTGGGCGGGGGCCGGGGGAGCCGGGGCGTGTGCCCCGGAGCCGCAGCCCGCAGCCCGCCGCCCGCCCGTCGGGGGCCGCCCCACCCGGCGCGGGCGGGACGCGCGGCGGGGCGGGAACTGCGGGGCCGGGGTCAATCCCCGCGTGGCCGCCGGCGGTTACCCCCCGACCCCCTCCGCGTCCTCGCGCCCCGCGGCCGCTCGGGCGGAACGAGGAGCGCCCGTGCCGGGGGAGGCCCCCGAGGGGCCGGGGCGCGCCGCCAGGCCGGGTCGTAGCCGGGGAACGGGGGGGGGGGGGGGGGGGGGGGAGGGCAGGAGGGGGAGGTGACGGGGACGGTGCCGAGAGGGGACGCCACCCGGCGCCACCCGCCGCCCCTCGGCGCCCGCGTAGACGCGGCGCCTCCCCGTGGCCCCAGGGCTGCCCGGGTCCGGAGGAGCTAAGGGTGGGCGGGGGCTTCCCCCTGGGGCGGAGGTCTGGAAACGAGGTGGACCAAGCCCTGGCCGGCACGCTGCCCACCTCCTCCTCCGAGCCCCCACCTGCCCCTCCGAGCCCCCACCTGCCGCTGCGAGCTCCCTACCTCATCCTACCCCGATCCCCCCACGTCCTCCTCCCCAACCATCCTCCTCCCCCCGCCTTCCTCCTCCAAGCCTCCCCCCTCCCCCCGTCTCCCTTGGTTCACAGAAGCTGCGAAGGGGGCTGGGGAGGAGGCTGACCTGACCTGGCGTTCCCTTGCTGTCCTCCCTCATCGGTGACCGAGGTCAGGACGGGGCCCCTGTGAGTGGACAGATGTCAATTGGCAGGAGCTGGGGGGAGGCCGCTTCTCCCGGGACATCCTTGGTATCAGACCCTTAGCATCCCAGGTTATTTCCAGAAGTCTCTCTGAGATGCCCATAAGAAACTGGAGGCTCTTCTCCAGCCAGCGACCCTACATTTTGGGGGGCCCAGGGGTCCCTAGCCTAGCAGTGTTGCTGCCCGCACCCGGCTTCTGTATCTGGAAGGTGAGGAAAAGAGCCCCTTCCCACCAGGTCCTTTGCAGAGTGCAGTTCCCGCCCCTCAGACAGCCCTTGAACTGCCCTATTTTGAACCGGGTCCTAGATTCCCTCCCTCCTCTGCCCCACCACACGAATCAAACTGGTGCAGGGTTGTATGAAGTAGAAAGAGCCCTGTTCCCACCCCCACCCCATCCTGTTGCCCCAGGACAGCTGTTAACAGTTGTCTGATAGGTTTGTGGGTTGAATCCCATCCCTCCCCAAATTCCTATGTTGAAATCTTAATCTTAGCCCCTCCAACCTCACAATGTGACTTTAATTGGAGACAGGGTCTTTACAGAGATAAAATTTAATTGAGGTCATCAATTTAGATTTAATGTAATCCACTCCGACTGACTCCTTGTAAGAAAGAGGAATTTTATTTACAGAGAGAGGGAGAGAGGGAGAGAATCTTAAGCAAGCTCCACACTAAGCAAGCTCCACGCTTGGTGTGGAGTCAGACTCAGGGCTCAACCCCACGACCCTGGGATCGTGACTTAAGCCGACTGAGCCACCAGGAGCCCCAAGAAAGAGGAAATCTGAAGGCAGAGGCATACACACAGGGAGAAGACGGGGTCCACTCGCTAAGGAGAGTGGCCGGGAACAGAGTCTCCCACGCAGCCTCAGAGAGAACCGACCAACTGCCCGCACCTTCAGCTGGGGCTTCTAGTGTCCAGAACTGAGAAGCACATTTTTGTTTAAGCCACTCCACTTAGAGCAGCACTTCCCTCCGGCAGCCCTAGCAAACTAATAGATACGATATGCTTGTAAATATTTTCTAGTAGTTTGGAAACTTACCTCTGTCTAAACTCACTGTTTTTACAGAAATGCCATTATCTTATTCATGCCACCATGCCACTAACTTTTCCCTTTTATGATACATGATGTGCATCTGCTCCTTTTTTTTTTTTTTTATTTTATTTTTGAGAGAGAGACAGAGCTAAAGCTGGGTAGGGGCAGAGAGAGGGGGAGACACAGTCCGAAGCAGGCTCCAGGCTCCCAGCTGTCAGCACAGAGCCCGACGTGGGGCTCGAACTCATGACTGACGAGATCGTGACCTGAGCTGAAGTCGGACGCTTAACCGACTGAGCTACCAGGCGCCCCAGCATCTGGTCATTCTTGTAAGTAGCTGCTCAGGGGCACTCCCTGCACCCCCTGCCTTTCTTTCCCCAGGACTCTCTGGGTGGAGACTTAGGTGACTTCCAGGCTGCTGCTCTGAAAACAATACGGCAGTGATGGGGTGATATTTCCACCTATCTCCCACCGGCCACCCACGTGGAGGCTGGCTGGCCTCTAGAGGCCGGCTGGGCCTTCCTGGGGCTCAGGTCTCCCTCCTCCGAGCTAGAGGATTCGTGGCCGGTTCCTTCAGGATGAGCTGCTGGCACGACGGCCACCTACACCTTTAACTCTGCCAGGTACATTTTGAGAAACCTAAGGTTTGTGGTTTTCTTTATCCAGATCATGCCCATTTGCATTTAAATACGCGTCTTTCTGCCCCACCCTCCACCCCCTCCCTCGTTGTAAAGAGGGTTGTTGGGGCACCTGGGTGGCTCAGGCGGTTGAGCGTCTGACTTCAGCTCAGGTCATGATCTCATGATTCATAGGTTCCAGCCCCACGTCGGGCTCTGTGCTGACGGCTCGGCTCGGAGCCTGGAGCCTGCTTCGGATTCTGTGTCTCCCTTTCTCTCTCACTGTCTCAAAAAATAAAACTAAAATAAAACATAAAAAGGGTTGCTTGATAACGTCTAATCGGTTGCTATGGGTATGGAAAACATACCTGTTGATTTTTTTTTAGCAGGGTCCCTGTGTTCATCTCCCTTATTATTTATTCCCTTTTAGTTTTCAGTGGCCGGCTTGGATGTTCCCAGGAGTTGATCGCATTGTCTCGTTATGTGATGGTCATGTTGCCTCCTCCTTTCTAATATTCTATTTCTGATGTCTGCCTTATTCAGCCAGGCAGAACTTCCAGAATAATACCAGGTAAACCGGCGAGGGGGGAATATCTTTGAATCTTTCTTCATCCCACTCTCTGTGGCCCCTCCATCCTGTCCTCCTGGTAATCTGTGAAAGTGCCCCCGGGGGCTGTGCTCCCAGCCCCTCGGATGGAGTAGTGACTGCTTCCCCCACACCCTGCGTTGGGGCCGGCCGTGAGGCAGACCGCATTTTCCTGTAGAAAATGTCTATTCAGAATCCGTGAGTGGACCTGAATGCACTGGATGGATAGCACCTGGGGGGACAATTGTACGGCACAGGGATTTGACCTGAGGCTAATCTATTATCACCATCGGTTGCCATTTAGTTCAAAGTGACTGTCTTCTGGGAATTCCGAAAGGCTTTGGAAGCATGGTATGGACTGCTTGGGTTTTTGGGGTTTTTTTTTTTTAGCTTTTATTTATTTATTTCGAGGAAGAGAGAGACAGAGACAGAGAGAGAATCCCAAGCAGACTGCATTGTCAGTGCAGCCTAGCGCAGGGCTCGATCTCACAAACCATGAAATCATGACCTGAGCTAAAATCAAGAGTCAGATGCTCAACAGACTGAGCCACCCAGGTGCCCCAAATCAAGGCACACCGGATCGATCCCTGTCCAGGGAAAAACTTAACGTTTCTTCATATTTATTCCTGTAGCCAGTAGCAGCCTTAAAGCCACTTATTTGATAAGACCTGTACTCCAGGTGAAGGATCGATCGTGTTTAAAGGAGACCTTTGTATTGCTATGAAGACAATATATACACAAAATAAATGAAAGCTTAAAAAACAGAAAATTCAAAGTCCTGCTACCCTGACACAAAAATTATATTCCTTTTTTGTTCATTTACATCTTGTCTCTGCCCGTCTATTTATCTTTTTCAGAATTGCAGTCGTTGAGTTAATACAATTTGAGCATTGTTTGCTTCATTTAATAAATGCGCTCGTGGTTCTATGTAATCTACAGAGTGATCAAGCTGCATCGCTGTGTTACGTTCCCATAAGTAACCGAATGGTACTTTACTTAACCATTTCCCTAATACTGAGCATGAGGTCGCTTCCAAGTTTTATTTACACACACAGTGAATATTTTTCTGCCAGGGCTCTTCCTGCTTTTGGATTACTTCCTCAGGCCAATCCCTAGAGTGGAATCACTGCATCAAAAGGGGGTGAGGCTTGTAGGACGTCTGTGGCCCTCCTAAGGGGCTGTGCTGGGTCCCCTGATGCCAGCAGAGCAAGGCTGGCCCAGGTCCACTCTGCATGGCGGCTCCGTCTCTTCATAAATAGGTGCCACAGCATCGCTGTCATCAGAGTTCTGGAGTAAGGTTTTGGTTGTGATGGTTCGTCCCTCCAGTCTCCAGCCAGAGGCAGCTGTAGCCACAGCGGGTAGGGCTCCACACAGAGGTGGGACTGCCTTGGGTGACCCTTGTGTGGTCCTAGGGGTTATAGCCCACGATGAAAATCATGGACACCATCCTGGACTGTTAGAAATGCTCAGAACATGGGAAGGCTGCTCCTGATCACGTGCCTGCCTTGTTCACTGAAGTGTTTCTATCAACTCCAATGAGTAAACACTTTCAACCATGTTTAAGGGAAAACAGTGTTTTGTGGCATTTTGCCCATAGTGCTCACTCAAGTGGACAGCGGCAGCGATCTCAAGTAACAAAAACTGGGGCGCCTGGGTGACACCATCGGTTGAGCGTCCGACTTTGGCTCAGGTCATGATCGTGCGGTCTGTGAGTTCAAGCTCCTCCTCGGGCTCTGTGCTGACAGCTCGGAGCCTGGAGCCTGCTTCAGATTCTGTGTCTCCCTCTCTCTCTCTGCCCCTTCCCCTGCTCATGCTCTCTGTCAAAAATAAAATAAACATTAAAAAAAATTTTTTTAAATAAAATAAAATAAAGTAACAAAAACTTTAGGTACTATACAAAATATAGAACCTCAGGGCACCTGGGTGGCTCAGTGGGTTAAGCGTCTGACTTCAGCTCACGTCATGATCTTATGGTTCGTGAGTTCGAGGCCTATATCAGTCTCTGTGCTGACAGTGCTCTCTCCCTCTCTCTCTCTGCCCCTCCCTGACTTGTGCTCTCTCTCTCTCAAAATAATTTTAAAAATATATAAAATTATATATAATTTAAAACAATATATATTATACATATAGGTTATATATATATATATATATATATATATATATAAACCTAACAACTTAGCAAGACTTCACTGCAAGAGTGGGTTCAGTATTCTGATTCCTGTGAATGTGCTATGATGAGCCCTGAGCCAATGGTACCCACCTTGACCACATCTGCAAAGTCCATTTCACCATGTAAAGTAACAAATTCACAGGTTCCAGAGATTAGGACAAGAACGTCTTTTGGGGGCTATGATTTAGGCCACCATACAGGGGCACACACACACACACACACACACGCACGCGCGTGCACCTTCCTACTATTTACGTCCTCTACCAGAACTAAACTTTAAAAGGTAGCAGTTTTCAGCAGCAGCCTAGAAACAGCTGATAATATGAATCAACCTCGGTTAGTGACTAACACAAAAGACTGTGAAATGCAAAACAGGAGAGAGTGTGACAAAGGCCGGGGGCATTTCAATACGCTTGCTTCCGCAAGAAAGTAAAACCAAAGGGCTCTGGAGGAAGACAGCTTCGCTCTTTGCTCAGAGCTTTGCCAGCATTGGGGCCGATCTGATGGGCAGCCTGGAAGGGGGAAGAATGACGTTAAGTGCAGCCCGCGGGATGGGGCAGCGAGAACAGGGGATCGTTTACAAACGTCTCCATTCCAGTTACAATGCAAGAACCTTGTTAAATGTGCACAGTGTTGCTTTAGGGTGAATGAAGAAAATCTCAGTCCTGTAATATTTAAAACAGCACTGTGTTTCAGTCCCTTTCCAGGACAGCTGTCACAGCCTGTTTTATTATCTTTCAAATAAAAGGAAACTGATGTTTTCCCTGGAAGCTAGTTATAAGAGCGGTCGAAAGTTAATTACACCAGATATATAATTAAAGTCATAGACTTGAAATCTAATTGCTGCCTGGATAGCCCCTCACACCACCATCACCACCACCACCACCACCACCATCATCATCATCATCATCATCACGAGCTCCCATCTGACCCAACTGCACAGAGCCTGCCCCCTTCCTCCTGCCACAGTAGACACCAGAACTGGGTCACCAAGACTACCGATGGGTCTTACGTAAGACAACTCACCCAGGTCCCCATAACCACTTCTGGCCACTCTGTCTGCTCTCCTCTGTGCCTCATCCTCCCCTCCAGATTAGACCCAGGCACTTTCACCCTGAAAGGCCCAATGAAGCTTTTCCTAGAAACGAGGAACCTATCTCCAAGCACCCTGTCTCCACTTCAGGCAACAGAAAGCACCAGCAAGACCTTGGGTTTTGTGCTTTTGTTTTCAGCCTCTCCAGTTGGATTCTCACACGAGGGCTATGGTCAGCATAGCTGTTCTCCCCTTCTCATCCTCCATGGTCTCTAAACTCCAGTGGGACAGACAGGTCTCCCCCATGCAGAGAAAACCTCAGGAACCACAGTTATAAACTTCCTTCCTCCCCTCTGTGCTAAATCCCAGTGGTAAATTCTCTACTACCAGTTCCCTGGGGAGCTCGTGCTTTTGGAGGCCAGGGTCTGTCCTTTTCTGGCTCTCAGCCCATGGCAGATACTCATCATATAGTTCTTGTCTTGTTGGAATAGATTTCAGAAGACACATAGGGACACAGGATCTGTGTGTGTCAAGACGTGTTCTCTCCAGTACCCTGGGCCTTGCTCCCAGGGAAAACTGGGCCCGGCTGGAGGGCAGGATGTAGCCTGGAATAACGTGGAACAACACAGAATAGGTTGGGGCAGGTACCAGCTGAGGGCCAGGCTGGACCCTTCTACCCACATCTACTCAACATCTAGCGTCTCCAGGGCTATTTCCCAATCCATGCAAGGGACTGGGTTTGGAACATCGCTAAGGTCTTGCCCTGGGAAAGCTTGGAGTCCACAGGACACTGGGGCAGGAAGGCATGAGCGTTAGACCCCGTGGGCCTGACTCCGAAGCCAACTCACCCAGACTGCAGATTTTACCTCTCACCGAAACACCCTACCCTGATGGGGTGCCGCTGATGTGGGAAAGCCCTGCTCCATCCACAGTGAAAGCAAGAGGGCGGTGTGGAGTGGGTGGCTAAGGAAGGCGCGCTCCTCCGGGGCTTTACCGACAGAGGTCACTCTTCCTGCCTAGGGGGGCCTCACCCGAACAGCAGGCACCCAGGCTCTTGCATCAGGCATTGTTCATCAGCTGGCAGGCTGCACGAGGCTGAAGAGTGCCTGGATCCCAGGCTTGCCCAATACCTCGTCGCTCAGGTCGGGGAGCCCTGGGCCAAGCCAAGCCAGCCTCTGGGGGCAGTTGTGCAGCCTGTGTGTCCAGAGGCAGGCCTAGCTGCAAACAGAGGACCTCCCCTCTCCGTGCTCCAGCTGGAAGTCCTGGTTGAACTCCTTGAGGTAAGGGTAGAGGAGGTGGGAAGGACACCTGTGGAATCGTCTCGACTGGCTCTTCCTCTAGCACCCAAACCCCTCCGGGAGGCTCACAACTCAACCTCTACCCTTCCCTCCCATACGTGCACACAGTGGGTGTTGTGATCCAAGCCCAGCCAGTCCTCCCAGAGGATGGGAGATTGGGAGGAAGAGGGGAGCTCCCTTGATGGCCTGGGTTGTAAAGATGTGTCCGAGGCCAGGCCCCAGCTCCAAGCAGGCCTCTGGGAGGACATGGCCAGGCTCGAGGCCGAGACTCAGATAACGAGAGGCCTGCCCACGACAGGCTCCTTAGGCTGCCCCCCAGATCCCCAGAGCTGACCTCCTTGGCTTCTGTGAGCACTCCAGCCTTCTCAATCTTCTGTGCGTAAGCTTCCATTTCTGAAGAAGACCCGGATGATGACAAATTGATTCTCCGGGAAGCAGGAGGGTTAACTTGACCCCTTCCCTGGCTGCTGGGACCACCAGCTGCTAAGGGGCATGGTGCGCTGGGTGAGGGCAAATCCCTCTGCCACGTCAGGGACACCAGTTAGCTTTTGTGCCTCAGTTTCTGCATTTATGAAGTGGGGATATAGTAGCCCGCCCCCCCGCCCACCCCGTTATCTGCGGGGGATATGTCCTAAGACCCCCGATACCAGTTAGTACCAAACCTTAGACTGTGTTTTCCTATACATACATACCTATGATAAAGTTTAATTTATAGATTAGACACAGTAAGGGATTAACGACCAATTACAAAACTGAACAATTACAGCAAGATATTGTAGTAAAAGTTATGTGAACGTGGCCCCTCACTCTCAGAGCCTTATTGTGCTGTACGCACCCTTCCTCTTCTCGCGAGATGAAGGGAAGTGAATGTCATAGCATTAGGCTAGTCTTTACTGGCCTTCTGACAATCCATCTGAAGGAGGATCCTCGTCTGCTTCCTGGCTGCAGTTAACTGAGGGTAACTAAAAACTACCGTAAACAAAATACCTGATTCTTGAGGTGGTTGTGAGGGTTGCATGAGTTTACAACTTAGTAAGCCGGACATAAACATCAGGTGAAAAGACAAGGCAGCCTCACGAAATGGGAGCTAGAAATGGCGGCATTTATCCACAATGGTTAAGATTGGGGGTACGGGGCAGCCTGACTGTACAGAGTGGCCCCCTTGCGAGTGAGACCGGCCCTCAAGTCATTCCAGTGGTACCTTCACCGGCTGCCTTGTTTCAAGATCTTCTTTTCTCTTGCCAGGACTTCTGCAACCAGCTCATGCAATACTTCCAAGCAGATGGGTTCTGACCATCTGTTATGTGACAGGATGGGGGAGGGAGGAGAGGATGGGGAACAGGGCACAGGAGGGACTGAGGAGCTGAACTTAGGGAAACAGGCAGTGGCAGAAGCCTCCAGGACCCGGAAGGGAGAAGCACAGGACTCCAGTGTAGTCACAGAGGGACACCTGTACCGCCCACACTTTCGGGCCTCTCTGAACAAGTGGTGTCTGAGCTTAGGAAAACAAGAGTCAGCCAGGCAAAGGAGGGAGTGTTCCAAAACAGAAGGAATAACCAAGAGTTGTGTTCCTCACTGGTCTTCCTGACTCCGGTCTCCTTCCTGCCTGGCTCCTCTCCCACCAGCTCACTGAGAGCCAGAAGCTTCTTTCAGAAAGAAAACTTAAGTCACTCCCCATTCAACGGGGCTTCTGGAAACAAAATTCTAACTCCTTGGCTCTTTCTTCCCAGTCCACGTGGTGAACCTCATCTTTCAGATGGCCATTCCTCCAGGACCCTTGTCTGATTCCACCCCCACCCCCGAACCCAGCGCCTATTTCAATCACAGAGACAGACACGGACGTGAGAATGTGTACTCAACAAGCTAGAAATCTAGATAAAGTACTTTACAGTTGTGTAGGAGACGAAAAGGGGAATAAAAGCCTTTCAGATAAGATCAGGAAAGCGCCGATGCACTCCTGCAGGCTGCGCCTTAGCACCCCGGGGGTTGGCGACTGCCGCACGTCCGACCGCTTCCCCCCCCCCCCCGTCAGGCTCTGGGGCGGCCGGTCCTTTGCACCCTGGGCACGGTGCCGGGTACACAGCGAGCGCCCCAACCACCGAGGCGGTCAGCTGGGGCCCAGCCACTCCCCCAGCGCAGGCAGCGCCCAGCACCCCTGGGCCGCAGGTCAAGGCGCGGCACACGACGAAATCAATGGAAGTAGGAACTGCAGCTCCGAGCCCCGGACACTCGGGTGCGCAGGCTCCCGGAACAGCCTGGGGAACCCCGCCCCTGGCCGCTACTGTCCAATCAGCAGAGGCGGCGAGTTCACGCCCGCCCCCGGACGCACTCTCGGCCAATGAGCGAGGTCCGGGCGGCTAGTCGCCGAGCCCAGCCCCGGCGGGCGCACGCCGCTGTTCGCTTGTCAGGCTCCAAATAAAGTTCGTCGGGGCTTTGAATTTTTTTTTTAAAGCGCCCGCTGCAGTCGCGGCCGCCGCGGGCGAGAGCGGCCGAGTCCCCGCCCCGCCACTTCCGGTCCCGCCGCCCCGAGCCGGTGCGGCCGAGAGGGGCCGCGTCTCGCCGCTGCCGCCGCCGCTGCCGCCGCCGCCGCCGGCCGGCCGGGCATGGTGTTGGGTGCCGGGCCCGCCTCGCCTGTCTCGGGGTGCCCAGGTGAGGAGCGCGCGGCCCCGCGGCGGGCGAGGGGCGGCCGCGGGCCTCCAGGCGACGCCGGTGCCGCGGGCGGGCTGGCGGGCGGGCGGGCGGGCGGCGCCGGGGCCGCCTCAGGCCGCGCGCTCCTCACGGCCGGGGGCCGGGGACGCGGGGCCGGGCGGCCTGGCCGGGAAAGGCCGGGGCGCCGGCCGCCGCCGGGCTCGAGGGGCAGCCCGCAGCGAGCCCCTGCTTGTGCCGGCGCTCGCACGGCCTCGCTCGCGCCCGCCGTCGCCGGGGAGCTGCCGGCCGCATTGTCCAGAAGGCAACGGAGCCCAAGGTCACCAGCCCGCCGTGGCCGGGGGAAGCGGGACCCGGACGCAGGCCGCCCGGCTCCTCCCCGCCTCGCGAGTCAGGCCGGGCCTGGAGAGCGGCGGGGGTGAGGAGCGGGACTCCCGCCTCGCCCGCCTGCCTGCAGCTGCCCCGCGGTGGGGGCGGCCGCGGCTGGGTGGAGGGGTTCGTCCGCACCGAGGGGGGCGCCGAGGGGGAGGGCGTCTTGGAACCATCTGGACCACTGGGTCTCGGATGCCAGACCTGGTTCCGCTGGTGTGTAATCTTGGGTGTGGCCTTCCGCGCCCTGGGCTCAGTTTCCTCATCTGTCACAGGAGGGATCTGGGCCCTGCCCTCTCTGCATTCCCTCCAGCCCCGGAGCCGGGACTAGAAGGATCGGGAGTGGCCAGAGAAGGTTTCCTGGAGGAGATGTCGGAATCTGCTGTCCTGAGGAAGGAGTAGGATTAGGTGGGAAGGGACGGAGGGCACTCCAGACCTGGACAGCACCAGATTGAACAGAAGCTTCCAGAAACGGGCAAGGTGTTGTTGAGGAGCAGGGGTTGGAGGCCAGCTTGCCAGAGGATTTCTGGCTGGGTATGGGGGTGAGGGTGAGTGGTGGGGGACAGCAGGGTAGGGGTGTGCGGCTGGAGGACCCCCACCCCGATTTACTTGCCCTTCGGGTAGTAGGCAGTGCAGGAGGGGGTGGGTTTGAGGATGAAAATAAAGGGTTGGGCTCCCAAGGTCTGTCAGCCAAGCAGGGGGACTCCCCTCCCAGGTGGGGTTTCGGGCCCCCCCCCCCCCCCCCCGGCATTCTGAAGGAGGAGGGGAGTCCGTGGACTTTTTTGTGCCCTGACTTGGGCCACTGTGGTTAGAGAAGTTGGTTGTCCCCTAGTGACCTGCAGTTCTACCTTTTACTCTAAGATTGGGGCTTTTCCACAGCAGGAAGGATTGTAAATGAGTTCCTCACCCCGTGAGCTCACTGGCCCCTGGTGTCCCTGCACAGGTGGCATGGCCTGACCCTGCGGCCGTGGGCAGGAGTGCCGAGTAAACGTTGACGATGAGACTAGTAAATAGCACGCCAGAATCTTTTTTGAACAGTCAGAGCAACTCCCACCCAGAGGAGAAACTTGAATGGGCCAGCTGGGACTTGTGGCATTTAGAGACCGTGGACGCCACTCGATACGGCTGATCTGTCCCCAAAAGCGCTGCCTTAACGGGGCGCAACTTGCGGCAAAGGGACCGTCCAGTTTTAAGCCTGGTCTTCTGTGGGTGAAGCACATTACAGGAGGCAAAGAGGATTCGGAAGCAACGGCAGGTGTTCAGCAAACTTCTTGACAGTTTGAATAATTCTTTTTGTTCCAGTCTCTTTGTGAATTAACAGCTATGGAAACGTTCCAAATTAGGCCTTAGGTTTATCCCCGAAGTGGCCTGTGATAATGATACAGATGGAGAGATAGGTGGTCATTATACACTTGGGTTCCTTAGAATGCTAGGAAAGTAAGTTTAGTCTTCCCTTCGAGGGACAACAAAACACGAGTGTCATTGTCTTTATCCCTTGCGGTCATGCCCAGTGTATTTATTAAGGGCCACAAATTTGTTGAAGAAGCCCGGAATCCGACTCCGGGTGGGGTTGAGTTCGGGGCGTATTCTGCCCACTTCGGTGTGGGGTACTAGGCTTATAAAAGAGCCGAATCCTCGGGAGCAGTGACACGGAACAGTGTCGTGATGAGAGCCTTTCTTTGTCAACGAGTCTTGCCAGGACCCTCTGAGCGGCTCCTTCGGCGCAGGTCCCAGGGAGCCGGGTGTGGACCAGGCGTGTGCCCTGCCCTGGCACTTGCTCCTCCGGACTCTTCGTTATGACTTTCCTAGGACTAGAACTCTCTCCACGCACGCCGGGCTCTTGTTTCACTGTTGCCGTCTTTGTACTGGCACGGTCAGCTAGAGGGCACAAGCCGAGCAGACTTCGTGAAGGTGCATGTCTTGTCTGCAGCAACCCTGACCATGGGGCAGGACTGATGTGCTCGAGGCTGGGTGTGTGGCGTGGGGCTTGGCGGGGGAGGCAAACGCTGTTTTGTGATCCACGTCTGCCGAAGGGATTCCCGACCAGATCATGCCAGGTGGGGACTGAGCAAGAGAGCCCAGCTGTGGGTGGTGCTGCAGGCGGGAGCCCCCATGGGTGTTTCTGACTCTGTCCCACTGCCAGGCACCTCCTTGTGAGGTTCCTGAACGGATACCTCCCTGCCCTGGGTAAAGCCGAGAAGATGTGCATTTGGTGCTTATGGTCCAGGCTGCTGTGTAGGTTCACCTGTGGGGATGGCGTGGTCAGGTGGCAGTGCAGAAACCAGTGTTGGTATCTTTTCGCGTTTGTGTCAGCTTTATTGAGGTGTGATTGAAGTACGTGAAACTGCACATGTTTAAAGTACGCAGTTAGATCAGTCTTGACGTACACGTACAGCCCTGAAGCCGTCACCACACTCAAGACCGAAATGTGCTCATCATCTCCAAGAGGGAAACTAACGTTTCTTCGGTGACTGCTCCTAGCAGCTGAGTGGCCCCAGACTAGGCCGTTCCTGGGCCCCCATTGTCACAGGATCCACATCAGTAAAAAAGAGTGGGAACTGGGGGTTGGAGGGAGAAATCCTTTCCAGATTTGAAATGTTAGGAGCTTGTGAACCCTGTGTGTAGTAGAACCATCTTTTGAAGCATTTAGACCAATGGTTCTTTTTAAAAAAAAAATTTTTTTTTTTTTTAACGTTTATTTAGTTTTGAGACAGAGAGAGACAGAGCATGAACGGGGGAGGGTCAGAGAGAGGGAGACACAGAATCCGAAAGAGGCTCCAGGCTCTGAGCTGTCAGCACAGAGCCCGACGCGGGGCTCGAACTCACGGACCGCGAGATCATGACCTGAGCCGAAGTCGGCCGCTTAACCGACTGAGCCACCCAGGCGCCCCTAGACCAATGGTTCTTAAAGGGGTTAGGTGTGTGTTTATGTGTAGGTCACATACAGTGCAGAAGATCTTATTCAGTATTTTTTTTTTTTATGGTACAAATAATGGAAAATAAAATCCACCAGTCTTTGGAGGAGGGGGAGGTACACAGAAGATGGTGTGAAAAGCTATGTTAGGAACCTGGGTTAGAAATGGTTACAACTAGGGGCGCCTGAGTGGCTCAGTCCGTTAAGCGTCTGACTTTCGGCTCAGGTCATGATCTCACGGTTCGTGACTTCCATCTATGTGTCGGGTTCTGCGCTGACAGCTCAGAGCCTGGAGCCCGCTTCGGATTCTGTATCTCCCTCTGTCTGCCCCTCCGCTGCTTGCACTCTGTCTCTCGTACTGTCTCAAAAATAAATAAACATTAAAAAAAAATTTTTTTTTAACGGTTACAAATACCAATGGACGGGGGGTTCTTATTTTGGCATTCAATAGCTTGGCCTCAAACTAAAAGTTTTGTGTTTGGGTCAAGTTTTTCATTTGGAAGTTTTAGGTCATTTTCTTTTGAAAACAATCAGAGTGGTATTGAAAGGAAAAAATATTAAAGTAACAAAGGAAATTATGGAAATATTGGGCTGGTGACCAGTTTTTGTGTTTGATCTTTATTGTCCTTCCCAGTGAGCTTTCAGTGGGGGTGCCTGAAACACAGATGAGCTGGAAGCAGCCAGTGAAGAGAATCCAGTTTGGTGCATTAATTATAACTTAATATCCACGTTCATACTGCCTAAAAAAATGCAAATAAGACGCAACATAAGTAAGTGCAGAGATGGTTCTTAAGGTTCCAGCCCCGCCTTTGTTAAAGGAAGAGGGAAAACAAAGCGTTGCGTGGCTCCCTCATCAGGGCTGATGCTCCCCGCAAGTCTGCAGTGGGCCGGGCACTGTGGGGCCGCACCACAGGTGCACGGGCCGTGCAGCGGGGAAGGGCACACTTAACCAGTGGCTAGTGGTGAACCCACGTGGAACCCGTTGGTGGAGGCTCTGCTCGACCACCAGCTCAGGGGGAGCCCTGTTACCAGTACGTCCCAGGGCCTGGTGTCCAGTGAATGTTAAATGCGTGGCTCTTCCTTTTTAAGTTCTTTTTTTTTTTTTAAGGTTATGTATTTTGAGAGAGAGAGCAGGAGAGGGGCAGAGAGAGAGGAAGAGAGAATCCCGAGCAGGCTCGGAGCTGTCGGCACAGAGCTTGATTTGGGGCTCGAACTCATAAACCATGAGATCGTGACCTGAGCTGAAATCAAGAGTCGGATGCTCAACCAGCGGAGCCGCTTAGGTTTCCCATGGCTCTCTCTTTAAAATTTTCATTAACGCTTTAAAAAATCAGACTTACACAGGATAGCATAGAGATTTCCCAAATTGATTATGAAGGAATCCAGTCTAAGGAACGCACCTCACATACTGAGTTTTTCTGTAACGAAGTTCTAGGAAACTGTTAGCCACCTTATTTTATTGTCTTCGGTTTCCAGTCTTTGTCTAGAGATGTGTCCTTAACCCTGCCCTCGGTCTGTCTTTCAGGGGAAAGGTGGCAGTAATGCTGACGCTTGCGAGCAAACTGAAGCGGGATGACGGTCTCAAAGGGTCCCGGACGTCAGCCACGGCCTCCGACTCCACTCGGAGGGTGTCTGTGAGAGACAGGCTGCTTGTTAAAGGTGATGTCATCCATGTGAGCTGTTTTCTATCCTGTAACAAAATGAAGTCTGACTGGAGGCTCTTCTGGGATGCGAGGTGGCCTGTTGCTGAATAGAAATACTTACTTGAAAGTGTTGAAGGATGTGATTGCTTGTCACTTCCAAGGACTTTGTACTGGGCGCACACTGCAGGAACGCCGACGGCAAGAAAGCACGGCGTGTCTCACGCACTTGGGTGGTGCTCTGCAGGGGCTGCCGGGATGCTAGCGGAAGGATGTCGGTGCTGGGGGGCCAGCAGGCCCAGGACTGGTCCCGGTGCCGTCTGTCTGGCTGGTGTGCGTGGGGCCGGGGAGTCCCTTCCTCTCTTGTGCTCAGTCACAAGAAGCTCCAGGGTCCCTCTCCCACACCCCGGCACCAGTTTCTGGTCTGTACAGGGAGGGAGTGGGATTCAGTAATCTCCCAGCATCCTTCTGTACTTTATTCAAGTCACAGCCTGAGGAGAGCCTTGTACCAAGTAGTTCTCTTCACAGAGTTAATAACAGTGGCCTGGAACTCTCGTCTTTGGAGAAGGGTTTGTGTAATGTGTATGAATGTGCGTGTCTGTGAATATGCCCGTGTTGGTACGGAACTTTTGCATTCAGTCATTGAACAGACTTAACAGCTGTCAGGTGCAGAGACAGTTTCCCAGGGTCGTGAGACTACAGAAGATGTGGATTCTGAGAAACTTAGCAGAAGTCCATGGGGGAGGGGAAGAAAAAAAAAGAGGTTAGAGAGGGAGAGAGCCAAAGCATAAGAGACTCTTAAAAGCTGATAACAAACTGAGGGTTGATGGGGGGTAGGAGGTCGGGGAGGTCGGGTAATGGGCATTGAGGAGGGCACCTTTTGGGATGAGCACTGGGTGTTGCATGGAAATAAACAGTTTGACAATAAATTACATATTAAAAAAAAAAAGAAATAGTTCCTGCCCTAAGAGCTTAGAATTTGCAGCACTTTTTACTTTATGGCATGTGTTTGCATTTAAGTGTGTAGAGCTAGGAAGCAAAGAAGGGCCACGCAGTTAGGACTGCCTGTTTCATGCTGCAGCAGGCAGACCCCGTGAGGTTACTGGCATTCGTATCTCCTGAAACGGACCTAATGGCAGGACAGCTGGGATGTGTGAACGCGCTGTTGTCCTTCTCAGAAGCGAATCAGCGCTGCCCTTGGGCGGGAGTAGGGGCCAGGAAGGCGTCAGGTTCGGGGAGTCTTCAGCGGTGCCCTCCTCCTCACTCTTCCTGCACCTTGCCTTAGCTCGGGTTTATCCGGCCAGATGGATGATGGGGTAACGATGGAGGAAAAAGCATTTTTTACGTTTTGATACTCTACCCATGCCGTCAGATTGAATTCAGAATTTGTGATGGCGCTGCGGGAGTCAGGTGGGACGCGGGACGCGGCTCCTCACCTGATGGGCCTGATAGGACTTGAATCTCTTTCCAAGATGCTGGCTCGAGGGTTCCATCTGCAGAGGAAGCCAGGAGCCACGCAAACCGAGGAAGGGGTTAGCGGTGTTGACGCTGTCCTCAAGTGGAGGGTATTTTAGCGCCTGGGAGTTACAGTGAGGAAGGTCCAGATGTTAGCTGAGGAGGAGCAGGTGGGAAGCCACGAGTAGACCGTCCCGGCTGCTTCACCGTATCCCTTGTCGTGGTTCATAGCCGCTTTTGTACACTGGGCACATGGGGCCAGGCCCTCCGTTGGACACTTTATAAGGCAGTTGTCATTTACCTTTTGCTAAGCCTTGCCCGGTCGGTGGTTCATTTTGTCGCTGAGGAACTGAGACTCAGAGAGGTTAAAAAACTTGCCCAGATTACAACTGTATTATTGTAGCAGGAGAGCCAGACCCACGTTTTGGGGTGGGGCAGGCGCTGGGGGAGCAGACCCGGCAAGCAAGGTCTGAATGAGCAGAAGTGCAAGTCCATTGAAAAGAGCATTCGGGGGGCTCCTGCACACCTTGCACCTGCTCAGGGATTCACCTGCCAGCTCGCAAATGGCTCTGGGACCCAATGCAGCCCAGAGGGGCCCATTGAGGCCCACAAAGCTGGATTCTGCTCCACCTCCCAGGACAGATGTCTTTGACGGGGTTTGCAGGGCCCCGCTAAGGTCCTTGACCTTGTGAGACTCGTCAGAGAGAGGTGCAGAAAGAACCACGTCATGAGGCCACCTGTTTCCATCCTCCTACGACACTGGTGATGATCAGGTTTCTGGGGTAGTCGTGGGTAGCAGGGCTCAGTAACACCCCTCACGTGGCCTGCCCTCTGTCTGCCCTAGGTGGCTGTTGGCCCAAGCTGGGCTGGCTGAGGGGCGAGCGGTTTGGGCTTGTGGGGGAGGGTGGGTAGAGAGCAGGGGTGGGCCTGACCTGAGACTGGGGGCTGTGAAAAACCAGTGCGCACTACAGGGTGCTCTGACGGTCCCTGATCGCCTGGTCTGCACCTGGGGCACTCCTTTACTTGGCCGGGTGGGCCAGAGGCTTTCATCCTGCAGGTTTCTGATGGCGGAAGTGGTGTGTGGAGTCCAGGAGTCCGTAGCATCTTGGGGCACTCGGGGGGTGATTAGGGGAGGCCGGGGAGGCCCCCTCTGGGAACTTTGAGAGAAGTCGGGCGTCCGAGTTCAGTAAGACTGTCGTCCTGGGCTGTGACTTGGACTCACGTGAGAGTGTTGCTCGTGAGGATCGTTAGGTTACACAAAAGCGTATTGCGCGTCGGTGCCACAGGCCGGGTTCCTGGGAATGCGGAATTTGTCAGCAGGAGCGTTAGGAAGCGGTGTCGCTGGGACTGATACCCGTGGAGGGAAAGGAAGGATGCAGGCTTAGGCAGAGTAAGAAATGGAGCTTTGGGGAAGGCCCCAGACAGCCCCTGCTTCGGCAGGTGCAGCCTTCGGAGCTGTCCCCAGCCAGACGAGACGGTCAGGTCTTCCTGCTCTGTGTTGATCAGTTGTCCGCCGGGGGCTGCCCCGAGAGGGCTGTGGCCCGGAGTCGGGGGGTCTGTGCCGCCCACCCAGTTCCCAGAAGGACTGAGAGCTGAAGGCCATGTGCAGACAGCCATGTGTGGCGGGGGAGGCCCGGGTGGGGGTGAATCCTGTCGCCCAGAGGTTGGGATGTGGCTTGGTGCAGGTGGCTGTAGGGCGGAGCGGACGGGTGGGAGAGAGCAGAGGTTGGCAGGGCCGGTGGTGGCTGCGCAGCTGAGGCTCCTGTTCCTGTTCTTGCCTCCGGGAGGCCAGAGTCCCTCTCCCTGGAAAAACCAAAGCCTGCCTGGGAGCAGCCGGCCAGGGGGGGCCTCTCCTGTGCTGGCACCTTGGTCATACCACCTTTTCATCCGCATCTCATGGGTAACTGTCAGGGACGTCCTCCAGGCTGGAACTGGGGTGATGCTTATAGCAGCAGCAGCAGCAGCAGCCCCTGGAGGCCGCAGAACAATTGAGTATTTCCAGGCTAAGACTGGGAGCTGCTGTCTGCCCTGAATCCTAGGACCTGGGGACACTGTGGAGGGCGTGTCAGATCTGTGCAGGTCTGGGCCGAACTGGGGAACCATGGCCAGTGTTTTTAGCCACAGGGCAGGTGGGACTAAGTTCCTGGTGGACCTTTATGGGGCCACTGAGCTAGAGTCTCATCCGGCAGAAGCTTAGCCCCTTTTGTACAATGGGATCATATGTGTCTTTGTGTTCTTTCCTTCTTTCACTCAACAAACATTTTAGTCCAGCTGTGTGCCAGCCTGTTAGTGACCCCCGAAGACCCCAAGAGGCTCCAGGCATGCCAGCAGGAACCTTTCACCTCTGTGAGTCCTTGTTCAGTGTGGAGACTTGGACCGAGCTGAGTTCAGGGTCAGTCCTGGAATTAGGGGAACAAGACAGAATGAATGTGTGCACCTTTATCCGTATCAGCCCCTGCACCCCAGGTGGTTTCTGCTTCTGGGGCTGTGCTGTGTGGCTGTCCACGCTCCAGGCCTGGAGCAGAGAGGCCTGGCCACCCACCTGCATGTGTTCCCCAGGGTCTAGCGTGCAGATGTGTCCTCGGGGTGCCACGCGGGGCCTCAGGTGAACTGCTGTGTCCACATGAGCAGTCTGGTCACGGGATGGGATAGGAAGGCCCGTTCCAGTGCAGTTCCTGGAAGAGTGGGGGAAAGAGAACCATTCATTGTTCTCCAGAGCTGCTGTCGCCATGCCAGGCCCTGCCCAGGACTCTGGGGGTGGGCTCGGGGTTGGGCTTGCCATGTTGACAGAGTACTCAGCAGAACTATGGTATGTATGTATGTGTTATTTATTTATTTAGTGTTTATTTTTGAGTGAGAGAGACAGAGGGGAGGGACAGAGAGAGAGGGAGACACAGAATCCGAAGCAGACTCCAGGCTCCGAGCTGTCAGCACGGAGCCCGACGTGGGGCTCGAACTTACAGACCGTGGAGATCGTGACCTGAGCTGAAGTCGGACACTTAACCGACTGAGCTACCCAGGCGCCCCGCTACAGTATGTATTTTAAGAAGTAGAGCAGTGGCCTAGAAGGAGGAGTCCTGCTAACATGGAGCTAAGGCAGCTGGCCCCAAGAATACCACTGAAGCTGCCCAGCAAGGTTGGTGGCCCCACGTGGGTGGGCCCGGTAGCCCAGGGGGGCGGGGAGGGTTGTGGAAGACGGATGAGGTTTCAAGTTGCCCTTGTCCACTCCTGTGGAGAGTGGGGGTGGTGGGGGCCTTGGGCTCCATTCCCATCGATACCAGTCTCTGCTGCGGCAGCTGTGCTGGTTTTCAGGGTTGCGGCCTCGCTCCCTGAGCGTGAAAGGGACCGTGGGTGCTCTGGGCCCACACTCCGCAGTGTGCTGCTGAAGGGCCCCAGACGGAGTGGAAGGGCTGAGGTGAGGGTCCGTGGGGTCCTCAGGCCGGGGTGTGGGTGGTGCCGTCTCTGGGAGAGCTGATGCCCTTAGTTCGGGTGTCTCCCAGATGAGGGCACTGCGCGTGGATGCTGAGAGCACAGAAGGGGTGCTCAGCGCATGAAGACAGGCGGGAAGCTGAGAGAAAGTTCTGGTCAAAGAAATCTCGGAGGTAGTGGTTCAGGCCGAAGGAGGTAATCAAGGCTTCTGGGAGGTAGCTGCATCGCCAACTGGGTGACCGGGTGGGGCGGCCCAGCTGCCCTGCCTGGTGGGGCTTGGAGCTGGCGTTTGCCAAGAACCACCTGCGTCTGCCACTGACCTTTTGTCTTAGCTCAAGCTGCCGTAAGCAAATACTGTAGATTGGGTGGTTTCAGCAACACACATTTATTTCTCGTGGCTCAAAGGCTGGGAAGTCCAAAATCAAGGCATCAGCGGATTCGGTTCCAGTCAGGACCCCCTTCCCGGCCCGCAGGCACCTGGTGTCTCTTCTTCCAAGGGCACTAATGCCATTGTGAAGGCCCCACCCTCATGACCGCATCTAATTCTGATCGCCTCCTGAAGGGCCCACCTCCTAATGCCATCACATGTGGGGACAGGGTTAGGGCTTCAACATAGGAACTCAGGGGGAACACACTTCCACAGCACCTTTGGATGCATTGGTCCCTAACTGCATGAGGAGAAGGGCTTCTCACTCTCGGGACATGCGCACCAGGAGCACCGCCAGCTCTCCGGCAAGCGTGCTTATCTGTTAAGCATTTCCTGAGCGACCTGTGTGTGTGCCAAGCCCGAGACCGAGTGCTAGGGTTGCAGGGCTGGGTCACACCGTACAGCCCCTGCCGTGAAGAGTGTGCAGATTTGAGTGGCAGGCAGTGTGGAAACAGAGCGCTGTGCTGCGAGCAGCCTGTGGCAGAAAGGGGCGGATATGTGCCGGGTGAGGGCCACCGCGGTTATCAGGTGGATCTCGTAATCTGATATTTCAGTGCAGGCGTGCTTCGAGTGGGCTCTGTGGTTTGCTTTTTAGTTAGAAAGGAGAAGAGTCTAAGCTTTCAGAAGGAAGTTGTGCAGCCACGGAATTGTGCAAGATGAAAGGTAGGGCCAGTAAGGTGTAGAGGGGTTAGCATCTTGGAACAGGCGAGACTTCAGCAGGTTAAAAATAGCTGAGTGTCTTGCTGTTTTACAGGTAGGGGTAGCGTCCTGCAGGCAGTGAGGTCATGCAGGGAAGGGCCACCACTTTGCTAAGAGGTCTCTCGAACATGTAAAGCAATTCGCTCATTTCTTTGGCCGTAGACTTCTTGTACGTAGATTCTAAGGTATAACTACTGATGTTAATAAATTCTTATTTGCCATCGTTTGAAGTGTAGACGAACTGTGTCATTTGTGACAGCTCCATGGGAGTGTGTGGCTTATTTTATCTACTGCACTAGGCTGAGCCAAAATGCCGAGCATCTTGATTGAAATTGTCGTGCTCCCAAGATTGCGCTCCCTGCCTGCGCTTGGACCAGAACCTCGCAGCGGCCCTGACCGTGGTGGGGCTCTCCCAGCCCTTGTCCACTTTCCTTGACTGAGTGACACCGAACCTAGAAATGGAAGCATAACGCTCATCTTTGGAGCTGAAATTCTAGACTACAACGTGAAGTTATCAAATCCATCTGCGTAAACATCTGCGTGCGAATATCTGAGCATGGCCGAGTAGCCTGTGGCGGTTTCCTGTACCTGGGGAGGGCAAAACATTCAGAGGCCTGGGCCCCACGTACACCTCCTGGTGTAGTGGGTCCGCATAGGGCTAGGAGTGGTAAAGGCTGAGCAGGTACTAGGTTATGGTGACGAATGCACAACTCCGGGTTTTAACTGAAAATTAATTGAATCGTACAGTTAGAGTGGGTCTGTTTTCTTGTAAATTGTGCCTCACCAAAGCTGTCGTTTGATAAGTGGGCAGAACAGCAGAAAACTCCCCAAGTGATCTATATGCAGCCAGGCCGGAGGATTCCTGTTCGACAGTGAGGCTTCCTCTGGACACAGGCCTCTGGCCCCGACGCCCCATCGTGGTGGTGCAGGGGTCCGCTTCTGTTCGGTCACCACCGTGCCCCTGGTCAGTGCCTTGCTGTTCTCCTGCATCCTGACCTCGCTCTTCCCCAACCCTTGGCACCAGACGGCCGCCTTAGACGTTTTGCTTCTGTTTTGTGGCCCCCTCCCCCTCAGATCCTCTGGGCACACTGGACTACCAGAGTTTCACAACTAGACGGGACAGGCTTGCCGGGGAAAGCCAGTTCCGGCCTCAGTCTCTCAAGACGAGGGCCCTCAAGGACGGTTTCTTGTAAGTTCTTAGCAACAAGCTGAATGGTAGTGTAATAAAATGTGTAAATACAGTTTAAGAACATACATTTTTTGTAGGTATTCTTTTAAATGTTTATTTTGAGAGAGAGAGTGTGCATGTGTGAGCAGGAGAGGGGCAGGGAGAGAGGGAGAATCCTAAGCAGGCTCTGTGCTCACTAATGTGAGCTCTATCTCATAAACAGTAAGATAATGACCTGAGCCGAAATCCAAGAGTCAGACGCTTAACGCCCTTAATCGACTGAGCCACCCAGGCGCCCCCAGGTAACATTTATTTTGAAGTGATTAACATGAATGACTCATTTGTTAAAATGTACGCTTTTTTGATAAAACAAATGCCCTGTGTGAGCCGCCAGAGCGGAGTGTGGCCCTGGGAGGGCCTCGGAGGGCCTGGTACCGGTGTCCTCGGAGCGGGTAGCAGTTTGGCCCCTGCCCGCCTTTGCGGTTTGAGGTTTTCTTTAGCGAGTGCCCTGGCCCCAGGACGGTGAGAACGGGCCAGTCAGAAAGATGAAACCAAAGTTCACCGTGCTCATTAGAAGAAAATGATAGTGAACGTTCATAGGGTTATCCTTACATTTTATCAAGTGACTGGGATTTAAATGTAAAATGTGCCATGACGCCAGGTGGCCAGGAAAACAGACTTCCCAGGCCTGCACCTCACCACAGAACTTGTTCCTTTTCCAATCACAGCAAGACGATAATGAACTGTCACTCCTCTCTCCGTGCCCGGCTCCGCTGAAGAGATCTGCTCCTTTTCTCAGGAGTGAGGGCGCTCTCCCCGGCTAGGGCACTGGACAGAACACTGTTAGAACCACGTGAGCACCTTTCCGCTCCCTCACTCCACCCATCTCTGCCCCACTCCACTTTTCTGAATGCCCATTCCACATACCTGGAGCCCAGAGTGGACACATTTAGCGGGCTGCCTGTCTGTACCCAGATTCTCAAGTAGCTGATACTAAAGGCCTGTGGGCCTCCAGCCCTCGGCCTCAGAGTGGAGCCGCCTGCCTGCCCGTCTTCCCGCTGACACGCTCCGTGTTCAGCTTCCCAAGGTCATGGCGCCCCCGTCCCTTCCCTGCCCACCGTTCCACACTTCACTTAAAGGAATCGCCCTACCCACTGCTTCTGTGTTTTGGCCCCCCATTGACTTCTTAGTTTTTTGGAATCTGGTTTCCATCTCGCCACCTGCCTTCCTGCCGTTTCGAGGACCCTCAGCGGGGTCCGATCCGCATCCGGTGGCCTCGACTGGGGCCTCATTTCCCTGGGACCAGTCTGTCTCTTGAATCACTTACGTTCCCCACGTGTCTCCTCCTTTTCCTCCTGTTTGTCCTGAGTGACTCTGTGCTCTCTGCCGAGCTTCATTCTTTTCGCCAGCCTCCCCTGTCAGTCTCACGAGGTCCAGGTGGCGTCACCACGGGGTCTCTTTGGCCCTGGCCGTGCGCCCGGATTGCAGCTTCTTCCTCCCAGGACTTCCCCAGCAGCTCAGCTCTCGGTGCCCTCTCGGACCCCCCCCCCACCCCCACCCCACACAGCGGGCAGACCCTGTGCCCTCAGGCTCTCTGACTGTCCCTGCCTTTGCTAGGCCCTGGCCGCCTCGTGTCATAGGTCACCAGACCTCCGCTTTGCCCTTTCTGAAGTTGTCCTCTCGAGGAAAGTTTGGAAACTGGGTAGAAATGACCCTCTGCTCCCTATTTCTGCAGATTCAAGTTGAGAACTCCAGGCCGTGCGCAGAGCCCTCCTGGTTTCTCATTGCTCTGCCTGCCCTGCGCACCTTCTCCTTCCTGTGCTTGTCTGTGCTCCATGCTCTTGCCCGTCACTAACTTACCTCCTTGGCAAACCTTTTCGTTCCTCTTCTGCTGGACTTAATTCTACTTATTCTTGAAAGCCTGGCCCATAGACCTCCTTCCTCTAGTCTCCACAGCGGGTGGGGGCCTCTGTGCCCCCAGGACCCCAGAGCTGCTGTGTCTGAGGCACCGATGACTTGCCTGCCTGCTTATTTCCGGGTATCCCGAGAGCTCCGCAGTAGGAGTGGGGTGTCTGCAGCTTTGTCCCGGCAGAGGGGCGCCGGGCTTCACTGCTGAGTGAAGGGGCCGGGGACTGCGGCACCGAGCCCCGCTCCTTGGGCAGTCGCGAGATGTTAACAGATAGCAGACCCTGGCAGGAGGCAGAGTTTTCTCTCACTGGAAAAGTTCCAGCACACACGGGGCAAGCCTGCATGGGAAGA
Organism: Panthera tigris; assembly: GCF_018350195.1. Taxonomy (NCBI): domain Eukaryota; kingdom Metazoa; phylum Chordata; class Mammalia; order Carnivora; family Felidae; genus Panthera; species Panthera tigris. The sequence goes on from NC_056667.1 coordinate 216,866,764, forward strand.
CAGGTCTGAAAGAACCAGAAGAGACACAGGTGCGTATATAAATCACGTTCCAAGGGTAGCAGTTCCTCTGTGTGGGGGAACAAGACTTTCAAACAGACTCCAGTGACCGTTTACCTATGGGGGATTTCTATGTGAATTTTAAAGTATTTTCATTTACACCAAGTACGTTTTCAAGGGCCTGTGACCGTATCTGCCGGCATCCCGCAAGTCCCTTTGTGTATTTGAAAGCGATTCCACGGCTTGAAGTCTTAAACAGTAGACCAAGTGTAGATTTCAGTTACTTCGGTCTGTTTTGTTCCGCGGTGTTCCGGAAGAAGTTGCCAGGTTAGAGCAGGGATTTTCTGTGCAGAGTTGATGGATATTAACGACGGTCTCTTTGTTTCCACAGAGGTTGCAGAGCTTGAGGCTAATTTACCGTGTAAGTACAGCGTCCACATTCAGTCCGGAAATGCTGCAGGGTAACTGCACGGAGAAGCTTTTTACGTTGCAGTGATCTTGCAGAGCCCAGAGCCTGGTTTTGTGTGTTAGGAGTAAGTTTTAATTTTGTGCAAACAGGTGGAAGTTTTTCAGGGCTCTGATAAGAGTGAGGTATTTACCGTCTTTCTGAGAGCAGCACGGCAGTGCTCTCTCCTTGTTATGGCAGAGGTGCTTCGGCTAGGTTTTGTGTCTCTTCCACAGCATTCTGTCCCACATCGTCTTTTTGTCCTTTTTTTTGAGAGAGTGCACGTGCATGAGCTGGGGAGGGGCAGAGAGAGAGGGAGAGAGAGACACGGGGCTCGATCTCACGAACCATCAGATCATGACCTGAGCCGAAATCAAGAGTTGGATGTTCAACCGAATGAGCCACCCAGGCGCCCCTGTCCCACGTCCTCTTTGAGTGAAAAGATATAAATCGATGACAGTCCTATTTTTGTGAGTGACGGCACCACTTTTTTGGTCCACAAAGTGCTTACTTGTAATTTATCTCTGTGCATGGGCTGGGGTGGCCATGTACCCCCATGTCACCAGCTGTCCTCACCGTGCTCAGTCCTTCCTGCCCAGGCACAGAGACCCACGGTGTGGTCTTCACCTGTGAGCAGGCTCACTCCCCAGGCAGCTCATTTGTGTGATGTGTCAAAGGTGCAGTTTTTTCCTGTTACTAATCCCTTCCCAAACTTAGCATATTGTGTAAGACCACTAAAGCCTGAAAGCTTTGACCATTTTAGTATTTTTTTGAATTGGGACTTTTTATCATCATACTTGGTTAAAAACAGTTCTGGGGCGCCTGGGTGGCTCAGTCGGTTAAGTGTCCGACTTTGGCTCAGGTCATGATCTCACGGTCCGTGGGTTTGAGCCCCGCGTCGGGCTCTGTGCTGACGGTTCAGAGCCTGGAGCTTGTTTCAGATTCTGTGTCTCCCTCTTTCTCTGACCCTCCCCTGTTCATGCTCTGTCTCTGTCTCAAAAATAAATAAATGTTAAAAAAAAAAAAAAAAAAAAAAAAGAAAAAACCAGTTCTGAGGTTGAGGATGTTTGTCAGGGTAGGCAAAATATTTTGTACGTTGGTCTCCTGGTCTGGGCGAATGCTCGAGAGAACTTGGTATCTGGCCCACCAGACACAGGTCAGAGAGGGTCCGTTCCCGCCACCAACTAAAGTTAGAAGTACGGTGGTGGGTGCACCTGAAGTGGTTGCAGAATCATTTGTAAGGGTAAGTACACACAGTTTCCTGAAAAATTCTTTTTAATGTATGGTATCTACATATGAGTGTGGTGGGTTGTGATATAACATAGGCTTCTTAGTGGGGGGTCTCAGTCAAAAATGTCTTAAAGATCCCTGAATTAGGGGCGCCTGGGTGGCTCAGTCGGTTAAGCACCCGACTTCGGCTCAGGTTAGATCAAGCCCCAAGTCGAGCTCTGTGCTGACAGCTGGGAGCGTGGAGCCTGCTTCGGATTCTGTGTCTCCCTCTCTCTCTGCCCTCCCCTGCTCACGCCTTGTCTCTCTCTCTCTTTCAAAAATAAACAAACATTAAAAAAAAAAAAAAAAAAAAAGAATCCCTGAATTGCTTGACCTCAAAGTTTTCTTCTAGTCAGAACTGGAAGGAAGTGTCTTGGGGTTCTCTTAAAGGGTTTATGTATATGCACATGCATATGTTTAATCAAAGACCATAAGAAGTTACTGCTTACATATGGTTCATTTTGTCCTTAAGTAAGACTCTGACAGAGATTGTTGGGTTTTAGCACGTAGAGAAGGATTGCTTCAGCTTTATCTAAAATTTTGGTTTAAAAACAAACTGGCTCAGTCGGTAGAGCATGTGACTCTTGAGGTCAGGGTCGTGAGTTCAAGCCCCCCGTTGGACTTGGAACTTACTTTAAAAAAATTACAAAAACTGTGTAATTGGCTCTCAAGCCAGAATTTTAATTACTACCTTAGGTCTGAAAAAGGTATCTTGCTAACCTTGATGGCCCAGGTATCAGATAAAAAAAAGTATGTGCTCTCTGCCTCTTTTCTCACTTTCTCCCTTCCCTCTGCCCCGTCAGAGTCAGGGAAGTCTAAGTTCGTTTGTACAAGTAAGCCATGCTTTCCAAAAGTACAGATCTCATCACAGAGCAAACAAGGAGCCACCGGAGAATAAATCCTTAGTATCTCTCTAAAGTGTTAACGAAGGAAAAGAAAATAACTTGCCATGTGAGAGTGCTGCTTGTACACATCGCATCGAGAACTAGTTTGGAGCTCTGTGCAGGCAAGTTTATAGAGGTCTCTCTGTTGGCGAAACCACACGTTCCCTCTCAGATAGAAGCATGGACGTGCTAGCCTGTGCCTGCAGGCAGAGGAAAGGCTAGGGTCCCGGGTTTCCATACAGCCCTCGCATTGAACTGAAACGAAAACCTGACTTCTCACTTTTTGTGGTCGTTGTTAGGCCTTTTTTGAGTTTTAAGATGTTTGGTTCTTTCCGTAGTTTTACTGTTTTTTAATCTACCTGGTAACTTATTTATTATTGGTGGGCCAATTTGTTCTAGAAGGATGGGTTTCTACATCTATGCCTTTGCCAAAATGAAGGAGAATGCCAGGTATTAAAAACAAATGAATGATGCCAACTTCAGCTGATCCGTGAACATTTTCTAAGCCCTTGTCGTACATTTTTGTTACCTACATCTCACTGGAAAGATAGCATTTATCATTTCAAGTTAAGATTAGGAAGAATGGGGTACCTGGGGTGGTTCAGTCGGTTGGGCGTCTGACATCAGCTCATAGTTTGTAGGTTTGAGCCCCACGTCAGGCTCTGTGCTGACAGCTCAGAGCCTGGAGTCTGCTTCGGATTCTGTGTCTCTCTCTCAGTCTGCCCCTCCCCCACTCATGCTATCTCTCTCTCTCTCTCTCAAAAATGAATAGACATTAAAAATTTTTTAAAAAGAAAGATTAGGAAGAATGAAGCACGTTCCAGTTATTCCATGGGCAGTTCACACATGTGGTTTGGGCACGTGGCTCCCAGTTTCTGTGTTTATAAAATAAGGAATGTGACGGTGTAATCTCTAAGACCCCTTCTTGCTCTTGTAGACTAAGTTACCTTTCACTCTACAATGATTTTCTCAGAGATTGATAAAGGAAGAAACCCTGCTAACGGTTTTGTATGGTTTTTACGCATCACACCAGCCTGTTTCTGAAGTCATGAGGTGAGGTGTGGTATAAGGAGAAGAGCCATGAACTGGTCTTTAATTTGGGAACTAAACCTTTTGTTGATAACCTGCGTGATTCCGGGCTGGTTGCCGAACCTCTCTGGACCTTTGTGTCGTCTCATGCTGGAGGATATTGGACGAGATGATCTCTAAGGGCCATTTCCAAGTCAAAATTGAGGTTGTCCTGTTTTCGGTGAAATTTCATACCATTAGAAAACCAGGCAAAACGTTTGCAGTGAGACTTGTAAGAAATAAAGTCAGCTGGCGATCCAAGGAGTTCAGTGCAGTATTTTCTGAGTTTATAAAGTATAGACAGTTTCTCCATATTCCTTCCCAGCATAGTGGGTGTTTATTCCTTGTGTGCTTACTGTTCTTCTATACCCTTTGTTTGAAGGAACAGATGTAGGATGTGGCCAACTTGTATCTGCACCACTAGCCATTCCCTCTTCTCCTATGGGAACTCCTTGTCCCGGTTGACCAGACCCCTTCCGGTGTGGTACAGGGGGCATAGGGCAATGCCATCTGAGCAGAGCATCCCTTCATCCACAAAGCAGGCTGAGCTACTACTTGGGTTGGGAAACTTTTTTTTTTTTTTCTTGATGCCAGGTAAACTGGGTGCTAGCTAACTTCATGGACACCTTTTTTTTTTTTTTTTTTTTTTTGTAAATGTTTATTTTTGAGAGAGGGAGAGACAGAATGAGGAGGGGAAGGACAGAGAGAAAGGGAGACACAGAATCTGAACCAGGTTCCGGGCTCCAAGTTGTCAGCACAGAGCCCGACGCGGGGCTTGAACTCACAAATCGTGAGATCATAACCTGAGCCAAAGTCGGATGCTTAACGGACTGAGCCAGCCACCCAGGTGCCCCTCTAGGACACCTTTTGAGCTTCCATTTACTGTGATGGGTCTGAATAAGTGTGGTGGTGGTTGAACAGCCCAGAAGTTTGGCCTGCGTTTTTCTGGTTTTGCCATGTTTAGTTAGCCTTACCCACACGTATTAATCTCCTTGAAGTGTGGTGTTCTCTTTTCAAACTAAAGTAGCATTATTCTTAAAGTTAATGGAAAGGTCTCAGTTTTTAGTGATCATTAAAAGATTGAAAGCGGCCATCTCAGTTTGGAATTAAAGAGGGCGGGACCGTAAGGAGGGACACCCATGGCAAAGTCACCGGCTTGCAGTGTTAGCAATAGTGGCACAGTTAGTGACACTCCAAGAGCGAGGAGGGGTCTACAGACTCTTCCAGCACTTTAAACGCCACGCGTGTTTCAAGGTCAGCCTCTGTGTAGGGGCTGCCCCCGGCTGTCAGACCTTCCTGATGTGCTGTTTCTTTTGCAGGTACGTGTAAAGTGCATTTTCCTGATCCAAACAAGCTCCACTGCTTTCAGCTAACTGTGACCCCAGGTAATGTTCTTCCACACTTAAAAGTGTTACAGTGATTTGCAAACAGCAAAGTTTGAAGGCTGCCCAGATCTATAATATTTGGCTTGATGTATCCTCTGACTTCTTGAAAGTTAAGACAGTAATGACTTCATGCCGCACGCAGAGCAGGTACGTGCCTTGTAGTCAAATGAAGCAGGATAAAGGGAGTCTGTGGCATTCAGCGGGAACTCCAGAAGTGAAGTACGGACTGACGGCCGGAGCGCAGGCCACAGAGGCAGTTGGTGCGCCGTGGAGACTGTGAGCTTTGAAATCCTGGTGGGCGCTCCTGTCTCGTGGCTGTGTGATCAGGGTTCAGGTTGCTTAATCACCTCTCTGCCCCAGCCCGCCCAGCTAGAAAGTGAGCATCAAGGACCTCTCTCACGGGACAGTTACGAGGGTTAAGTGGAAATAGACAGTGGCTGTGAAGCGCTCCAGCCCAGGGTCTGGCTCAGGGGAGGGAGCAGATCACCGGCTGTCTGTGTTAGGGCTGATAAGAGTCTAAGCTCCAGGTGCTCCAGGATGGTAACGTACTCCTCCTTGGTCAGGCTGCGCAGGAGGAAGGAGGACTCTTTATGTCCTCATTGCCGTGCGGCTCTAAGCATCGCAGATTCCAACCCGGCACAGCCCGCCATTGCTGACGTCGGGCAGCGGGTGCTGTGCTGTGACCAGTCAGTGCTCCTGTGGGGTGGGTGGGGAAGGGAGCGTTGTGGAGGAAATGGAAGGTGTTCTTTTATTCAGGGGATGGAAAGGGAGTGAGAAACCGAGAATGATGCGTCACTAGCCAATTAGAAAGTCGAAGAAAATACAGAATTTCAGTGGGCGATAATGACCCTACAAATAAGACCTGGCAGTTATCTCCCTGCAGGTAGGATGGATTATTTTCTGTTGAAGATGTTTTATAATAATGGGAAACCTCATTTTCAAAACGTGCTTGAAAACTTAAAAATTCGTTTAATCCCTTTGGTGGTTCTACAAACATCGCTGGACATGTACGTAAACTCTATCTGATACCATTTCCTCTAAGAAAGCACCAGGGGTGATAACCCGAGCACAGGCTTCTACATGCCTGACATTGAGAGATAACCGGAGCTCAGGACTTGAAACTAGGAAACCATGACAATTAGAACCACTCTGGCTGCCTTCATAAAGCACATACTGCACATTGTGCTGTTTTTAGCAAGGGCTGTTGACTCAAGGTCACCATTCCGGAAGTCATTTGCTATCATTGTTAAGTAATGCAGTGTTTTCAGAAATTCTTCTGGGGATGAAGATCGGTTCTGTGTACTGGTCTCAGACGTGTGTTTGTCATAAAAAAGTTTTCTCGCCTCTGCCTTTCTCGGGCATTTTCAGCGGTTGGCAGGCATTCCGTTGCTCTGCGCGCCACCGAGGCGTGGGCTCTGTGGTCCTCCCCGGCCGCTCAGAGACCTTTGTTGAGTTCGTCGGGCTTGTCATCATCTGACACGAGTGGGTTTGTGTCAAGTCCAGCCTCTGAATAAGAGTTTCTCTTTTTTTCTTTGTCTTTTTTTAACTGCATTTTTTTAATGGAATCACGTGGATGTTATGATTATCGAGATTGTGTACGTGGCACCATCTTTGATGTTCTTACTGTTCTCGAAAGTGGAGCGCAGTTACAGTAGTTACAGTTCGGTCTTCACCTTTCCATCAGATTCAAGAGTAACTTGTGTTTTGATGCCTGTAACTACTTAGTACCTTAGCATTTCTATTTGTAATAAGTGCACATCAGGGACACGATTGTTGCACTGAGCTGTCTGTTCAGCATGCCCTTCAGATGCTGTCTGTGTGCCCTTATTTTGTGGTGTTAGTGAGTCCGAAAGCTGCTGTGGTTCCTGCCCTTTGTTATTAAGAAACATGGCAGAGGGGCGCCTGGGTGGCTCAGTCGGTTGAGCGTCCGACTTCAGCTCAGGTCACGATCCCGTGGTCCGTGAGTTCGAGCCCCGCGTCGGGCTCTGGGCTGATGGCTCAGAGCCTGGAGCCTGCTTCCGATTCTGTGTCTCCCTCCCTCTCTCTCTGCCCCTCCCCCGTTCATGCTCTGTCTCTCTCTGTCTCAAAAATAAATGTTAAAAAAATTAAAAAAAAAAAAAAAAACATGGCAGAGATCTGTCAACCCTAAAAATGTGTCTAACATCATGGTTTTAAAACAACTTCTTGGAGTCATGCTCCTCTTAGTATTGGGAAGAAATTGTGTAACTATGCCTGAGTGAGAAAGTTTTAACCGTGTATGAAGCACATGGTCTTGAACTCTCCTCATTGGCAGCCAGTAGTCTGAAAACGCAATAAGGTAGAGAGTCTGGATATTTCGGTGGTCAGGGTGGGAGAACTGCATCTGCGTTTGAAGCCCAAAGCTCTTTTTTATCTGGCTCCTGGCAAGAAAGTTCTGTTCATACTAGGTAACATGTTCGTAGTTTTGTTTTTCGAACATCCCTCGTGCTTGGGAGTAAATGTACTCTTCTGAGGAAAGACGGAAATGTATTTTGGTGGTAGAGGAAAACTGAATTTAAGGGGGAGAAAGGTCTCCGTCAACTCACAAAATAAGAAAAAATACTAGTAAGTGAAATGAGACGAAACAAAGCAAACGCTAAAGACTTGCCGAAATGCTCCCTGGAGTCTTCTGTGAAGTTGGAGGCACAGTTTGAAAAACTGGGTCAGGTCGTAGTTGCCCCACTGACTTGCACGGGTCCCCTCAGCCTGCCTGCTCCACTGTGACGTGCAGCTTTTAGGCAGAGGGGAACATGGACTTAAATAACAATTTTTTTAAGTTTAGTTTTTACTTTTTTTTTTTTTTAAGTTTATTTATTTATTTTGAGAGAGAGAGCTCGGGAGGGACAGAGACAGAGAGAGAGAACCCAAAGCAGGCTTCATTGTCCGCGCAGAACCCGATGTGGGGCTCGAACTCACGAACTATGGGATCATGACCTGAGCCAAAACCAAGAGTCGGACACTTAAACTAACCGACTGAGCCACCCAGGCGCCCCAGTTTTTACTGTATAAAGAAATTTTACTGAGGTATAAAATTACGAACAATAAGATGTACTAATTTGGACTGTTCAGCTTTACTAAGTTTTGAAAAAATGTATATACCTGTATAACCACAAGCCCGGTAAAGATACTTGTAGTATTTCCAAAATTCTCTTCTGCCCCTGGCTACCCATCCAAAGTTCCTTTCTGGTTTCTGTTACCGTAAATGACTTTAGCCAGTTCTTGAATTTCATATAAATGGAATCTTATGTGTGCACTCAACTTTTTAAGAATGTATTTTCCGAAGGAGTTGCACTGCTGTATACTGACCAGCAATGACTGAGAAGTTCCACTTGTTCTACATACTTATCAGTATTTGAGTATGAATAGTATCTCATTGTGGTGTCAATTTGCATTTCCCCAGTGCTGGCATTTTGATTGAGATGGATCAGTTTTGCACGCAGTGGCAGCATAGCAGTGTTGAGTCTTCCCGAGCAGGAGCAGAGTCGTGTAAATCTGCTTTACTTTCTCTCAGCAGTGTTTGGTAGTTTTCGGTGTACAGGCCTTGCAAATACTTTGTTAAATATAATACCAAGTATTTCGTGTTTTTTAAGCTGTTATAAGTGGAATTTTTTAAACTTTTTTTTTTAAATACAATACCAAGTATTTCATGTTTTTTAAGCTTTTGTAAATGGTATTTTTAAAATTTCCATTTTACTTGTTACTAATTATATGAAAATACAATTGATTTTTTAACATGTTGATCCTGTGTCCTGTTCTCTCGCTAAATTCACCTATTAAATTCCAGTAGCTTCTTAATATATTCTTAGGATTTTTACATCCATGATCATTGCATCTGTGAGAAGGACATTTTTACTTCTCTTTTTAAGAGTGTGTATGCCTTCGATTTCTTTTTCTTATTGCACTGGCTATAGCCTCCAGTACAGTGTTGAAAGAGGTAGTGAGAACATATGTCTTTGCCCTGTTCCTGATCCTAAGGGAAAGTGCTCATTATTCATTGAATATGATTTTATCGGTCTTTTATCAGGTTAAAGAGTTCCCTTTTTTTCCTGTCTGCTGAGAGTTTTTATCATGTGTGTTGAATTCTTTCTAATGCTTTTTCTGCATCATTTGAGATGATCATATGATTTTTTCCTTTATTTTGTAAATATAGTAAATTCCACTTACTGATTTTTGAATGTTAAACCAACGTTATATTCCTGTGGTAAATGCCACTTGGTTGTTGTATGTTATCTGTTTTTTGTTTTTTACATTGCTGGATTAAATTTGTTAATATTTTGATACAGAATTTTATGTCAATATTCATGAGGAATGTTGGTTTGCAGTTTTCTTTTGTGATTTTTTTTTTTTTTTTTTTTTGGTCTGGTTTTGGCATCAGCAATGCTAGCCTAGTAGAATAACTGAAGAAGTGTTCCCTCTTGTTTTCTGAGAGCTTGCATAGGATTGGTATTATTTATTCCTTAAATATTTGACAGAATTCCACATTTAAGTCGTCTGGACTTAAGAGTTTTCTTTCTGGAAAGTTTTTACTTATGAATCCAAAAATAGACACAGGGTTATTCATCTACTGTGTTTGTTAAGTCAGCTTTAGTGATTTTTTTCCTTCTAAGGAATTTGTCTTTTTCACCTAAAGAATTATTGATCTAAAAGTTGTTCAGAATATTCTCTTACTCTACTGTTGTATGTAAGATCTGTACTGATGTCCCCTTTTTCATTCCTGATATTGGTAATTTCGGTCTTCTTTTTTTTTCTTGATCATGTTAGCTTGAGGTTTATCCAGTTGATCTTTGCAAAGAACTCATTTTTGTTTTTCTCAGTTGTTTGTCTGTTTCATTGATTTCTGCTCTTATCTTTATTATTTCCTTCCTTTTATAGTGAGTTTAATTTGCTTTTCTTTTTCTGCCTAAGGTGGAAACTTAGATCGTTGATTAAAAAAATTTTTTACACAATATTGGTTGAGGTGTAGGTTACATTGTTAACATATTTTTGAGTGTCAGCCATGTTGTTATTAATCAGTATTGTATCTTTTTTTGATGAGTTGTATTTTATCCTGTGAGTGTATACCAGTTTATCTGTTCACCAGTTGATAAGCCTTTGTGTCGTTTCCACTTTGGACCTATTATGCGTGAAGCTGCTGTCAAACCTTCTCATGTAGGTCTTTGCCAGCATGTTTTTATTCCCCCTGGTGACGGAATTACTGGGTTATGTGCTCAGAGTAAATTTACTTTATTAGACACTGCTATCTTGTTTTCCAAAGTGTAAGTACTGTTTTTCAGTCCTGCTAGCAGTGAATGAGAATTCCGGTTCCCTCACAGTCTTGCGGACATCTTGGCAGTCTTTTCAATTTCAGCCATTATCGTGGGTGTGTGTCTCCTTGTGACCTTTATTTGCATCCTTTCCTGTGTTTGTTTGCTGTTTGTGTATCTTCTTTGTTGAAGTGTCTATTCAAATATTTTTCCCATTTATAAATTGGGTTGCTTGTCCTCTTATCGAGTTGTAAGGTTTATATAACTGAATATAAGTTCTTTATTAAATATGTGGGGGGTTTTAACATAATAACATTTTTTTTATTAGTGTTACATATATATAAATTCTGATCAGGGAATTCTATAGCTGCATTGTAAATCTTGTGTATTACTGTGTATGTTCACCTAAATTTGTTTCTAAATGTATTAATTGTTAGCTTCGTGTTTACTTAATTTGAACATTTAATTTATAAATACACCCTAATTGGTACATGGCAATAAAAGTGTAGCTTACATTAAGTCATAAAATTTTAACTGATTTATCTGTTAGCCGTATTAATGTCTGGTTAGTGGTGCATTCTTAGCTTTGTTTCAGAACTTTGGACTTAGAAAAGTTTCTAAATGTGAAATAAAGTAAGATCCCAATTTCTGAAAAAAGAAATATGTTTGGTTAGCCTGAAAGATGGGTTTGTTTCCACTCGTGAACATTTTGGAACATTTCAGCAATCATGGAGATTTAAACATATATGGACATAGAGCACAACACTGATGCAGGCCTTGGCTTGACCTGCTCTTCAGTCCTTATAGAACTTTAGGTGGTGGTCACAGCTACTATGTCAAGGTTTCAGACCCGGAGCATGTACTCCCTGGTTCTCTCTAGTTGGATTTTTAATTTTAATATGGAGATAACCATTATGAGGGACAGATTGGAAGAGGAACAGACTTTTTCCTAGCGAAGTCTTTTCTTTGCAATAACCCTAGAAATACAGGTGGCAGTTCTTCTCTTTACATGTAAGAGAAATGTGATGTGAGCTCTTAAGACTGTCAGTTTTCTGTCCTAGCATCAGCTAATCTTTGTTAGGAGAACATTCGCTGCTCTTTTCTTGGCTCCTTCCAAGAGCTCTGTTGACATGATGCTTCCTTGCGTACCATCACACTGAGTAAGTGACTTGTCGGATAAAACTCTGTTCTTATAGTAGCTCATGCCCCCTGCCTTTCACATGACTCCGAGGCACATTTCTTTCCTGGGACGCTCAAGTTCCCTGGAGTGACTGTGAAGTTAAATATCTGATTTCCCGTTTTTAAAACTGCTCATTACCATGCTTAAAACCTATTGTGATGGTCAGTTGTAAAAACATACATAATGTGTATAAAGCTGTTTAGACGTTGAACTTTTTGGCATTGTAAAAATTGCCAGCACACTTGGTTTCCTGACCCACCGCTTAGTGCCTTTTATGTGGCATAGGCTTTTTCTTTATCTTTTGCAGAAATCATGTTTAGTGAGGTCTAATTGACGGACAGTTCACTGTTCTGGGGTGTTCCCTGCATTTTGACAGTGTGTCACCGTCAGTATAATCGAGATAGAGAATGTTTCCGTCACCTCAAAAAGGTCCCCCAGCCTCTGGCGGACATCGTTCCTGCCGTTGTGCCTTTTCCAGAATGCCATGTAAATGGACCAAAACAGCATGGAGCATTTTGTCTGTGGCTGTTCTCATTTAGCACCGTGCTTTCGAGATGCATCCATTTGGTTGTGTGTATTATCATTTCCATTGGCCATCACTGAATTTGAAGATGGGGCAAGAGCCCCCAGAAAGGAACGCAGCAGCCCTGCCCGCTGGCTGATCGTAGCCCCACGCTGCCTGTTTTGGACTTCTGATCTACCGAAGATGGTAAATTTGTGTTGTTTAAGCCACTGAGCTCGTGGTGATGAATCCTAGTAACAATTCTGACCAGTACAAATAGCTGTGCTTTCTGTGTCCTAGAGATCGAAGAAATACAAATATATCGTGTGTGTTTTTTTTTTTTTCAAGTATTTTTCAGCTTTACGTTTCACAGTTTGGTCTGTGACTTAGTTCTTTTTTTATGTGGGGCAAGAGGAGGATCTGGTTTCCCCTCCCCCCGCCATCCCTCCAGAGTGAAGGGGGAAGTGCTCCCTTCTGTTTCCTGGGACTGTGGATGAAGAGTTAGTATCAGTTCTGCACGCAGTGGTAGAATCTGCCAGGGAAGCTACCTAGCTCTGGAAGGTTGTGTTTTGTTTTTGTGGTAACATTTTAAGGATGAATACACTTTCTCTAGTAGATAGAGTAATTGGTGTCTTTCTTAAGGTTGTCCACATTTTCAAGTTTAGTGGTACAATGTTGTTCTTAATATCTTGTCCTATAAAGTTCTGTCGAGTCTCCTTTAACTCCTATTAGTGAAAGTGTGTTTTCTTTTTTTCTTGATCAGGCTAGCTGGAGGATTATCGATTTTATCAGTCTCTGCAAAGAACCAGCTTTTGGGTTTATTGATTTTCCTCTACTATCTTTTGTTGTCTGATCCTATCTTTATTACCTTCTTTCAGCTTGTTTTCAGCTTAATTTGGCTTTTTTTCCCCCAGTTCTTCAGGTGGAGGCTTAGACAGATAGTAGGATATTTCCATTTCCCTACCCAGCCTTCCTTTTACAGTTGTCCTGTCTCCTTTATGTACTCTGTGACCCAGCCTTACATATCCTGTTTTCTTTTATCTGTTTCCCAGCGTAGTCACCGCTCCTTCCTTGGGTCTGAATTTCCATCTGTTACTTTTCCTTCTGCCTGAAGAACATCCTGGGTGTTCAGGATTTGTATGTAGTACAGCCCCCGGGTGACGAGTTCATTATTGTAGAGACCTCATTCTGCTGCCTCCTGACTTGTATTCTTTCTTATAAGTAGTCAGTGCTCATTCTTTGTTCCGCTTTATGTGTGCATTTTAGTCTCTGGTTGCTTTTAAGACCGTCTCTTTATCACGTTTTTAGCAGTCTGTCTGTGATGTTCTTTGATGTGATTATTGACCTTACCTGGGCTTACTGAGCTTTCTGGATCTGTAGCTTTGGTTTTTGTGAAACTCACAAGTAATTTGACCAACATTTCTTTAAATATTTTTTCTGTAACTCCTGCCTGGGACCCCAATGGTCTATATTAATATCTCTTACATATATATTACCTCCACACGTAAATTAGCCTCCATCGGGTCCCAGGGTGCTCACTTTTCTTTAGCAGCTGACTTAGTGTTTTCTGCAGCTCCCGCGTGGCTCCCGACCCCATGTCACCGCCAAGTACCCGCCCACCTCCCCGGCTCGGCCCCACAGCGGGCTCGTGGCAGTCCTGGCTGCGGCTCTGTGCCCAGTCCGCCCTCCTCGTGGACACTGCCTCTTTGTCTTCCCCGCCCCCACCTGCCCTCAGATCCCAGGGAGACAGCCTGGCCGGAAATGGCTCTGCCACCCGCTAGCTGTGGGGCTATGGCCAGGACAGTTTCTTCCTGCACGGGCCTCAGTTTCTTCTCCGAAGGGGTGATGATGTGCCTGTCCCACTGCAGTGGTGGAGACAGGGTGAGCGAACAGGTGCATGAGCCCAGGTGACCGTGTGCGGTGCGTGCTCCGCGTGTCGGTGTGCTTAGGGTTGTGGTTGTCATCCCGATTTTGAGGGTGTACCTAAAGGCACATCCCCCAAGCCTCCCCTGAACAGTCAGCCCACAGCAGCCTCCCCTGAGATGAGCCGGCTTCACGCGCGCTGCGTCTCACGGTCCGACCGCGGATGTGTCTTCAGGTACTTCCGCGTTGGCCTGGGCACGCTGGGCGCCATCCCAGGCGTGAGGCAGATCCCGCCCTGGGCCACTGTTCGCGCGGCCCTCCGGCTCACAGTGCCTTTTACGTATTTGAAGGGCTGTGAAAAAGCCAACAAAACAGGATATGCGACAGAGACCTGTGTCCCAAGGCCTGAAGCGTACTTACCGTCTGGCTTTTTACAGAAGGAGTTTGCCGACCCCAGTCTACAAGCTCATCTTGGCAAGGACGCTGTTTTTGCTGACTTTTAAGTTTGAAATTTACATAATTTCCAGTGTGTTGTAAATATTGACATTTAAAGATAAAAGTATTATATTGCTCTTTAAAGTGTTTCCAGTAGAATCTAAATAGCATGGATACGCCCACCATCATGCCTTTTTGTAGAAATATGAACAAGCTCTAGTTCAGTGGTTGGAAAATGCTCGTTGCTGCCTTTTCTCCTCTCACTCATAGTTTTCTTCCACTCGTCCTATAGGATTGTATCCTAATGTGAACATTTTTCTGCCAAGTACTTTGTCACCTTGTCCTACTACTCTGTAAATACACGTGCGCGCACTCACACACATCTATATGTATGTGTCTAAGTTATTTAAAAAGTTTTTCTAACCGGAAGACTCTTCGGTCTCAAGCATTTTGTTCTGAACAGTTGTTAGTCATTGTTTTCACCAACTCCTGGTTCCTGCTTCTCCTCCTCGGTGCTGGCTGCCCCTCCTGTCTCCTCTCCCAGACCCCTCTAGGTGTGGGAGCCCCGAAGGCTTTGTCCCGTCCTTGGACCTTCATAGCTCATGAAATGTGAGTGCTTCCGTATACTGAACAGCTCCCACCCTGCCCTCATCCAGCCCCGACCTCCCCCACACTCCAGAATCGTGTGCTGGCGATCAACACCTCTGTTTGAATGTTGACGGGAAATCTCAGATCGACGTGTCCGAGGTTGAACTTGGTGCGGTGATGGCCCTTGCGGCCTGTTTATCTTCCCGATGGCAACTCTGCCCTTTGCGTTGCGGGGTCAGAGACCTTAGCTCTTCTTTAACCCCTCTCTTCGCCACTCCCCACCCTCATCTGTCAGCAGATCCTGGTGGTGTTCCCGTCGGAATCTTCCCAAGGTCCTAACCAGCATGATCTCTCACCGGGGTTGTTGTAACAGGTCGCCTCCACAGGGCCTGCAGCCCAGCCCTCCTCTGCTCAGACCCCTCTCCGGGCTCCCCGCCTGGCTCTGCATAAAAGCCAGCACTCTTACTGTGGTCTCCTTGGCCTCCGCTCCTCCTCTCCCCTGCCTCGCCTCTGGCTGCTGGAGTGCTCTCTGAACATACCCGCTGTTTTCATGGGCCTGGAGTGTTCTTCACCCCGATGGCCTCCGTTTTCAGGCCTTTGCTCTCTCCGACCACCCTGTGTAAAAGTTCAACTCCTCCCTTGGCTCCTTCACCTTCTTCCGCCAGAACGTGCGCTGGTACTGGGGGGAAGGTCTCTTGCTGATGTGTCACCAGGGCCCAGAACAAGGTCTGGCACATCATGAGCTCTCATCAGATATTTGCTGAATGAATGACTTTAAACAGGATGTTGTAAGCTTTGATGGTTATTAAACATAAAATAGCGTTTCATCTGAAACGGATCTGAGAATGATGGAGTTACCGTTAGCAGTTTTCTCTGATTTGGTTGATGAGTTTGTAAATGACTGTTCCTTTATGCTACAGAGAAGGAGTGCCAGTTTTCTTCCTTCATTTTCTTTTTATAGATGTAGACACTGAAGACTGCCTGATGAGAGAGGCATGGAAGGTGTTTTGTCACAGCTATGACATTCCATCCTTGGACTTCAGAATCGTATATTTTCTTGATCTTGCTGCTGACTGTTAGATCAGGTTCCTCCCTCCATTTTGTTGAAAGCAGAGAATTGGAACCCATCTGACTTGGAAAAGACTTTCTGAACACAGACATCAGAGCCCCTTAGCATCACAGTTTCTGAGGCGTTCATAAAGGCCACTTTCCCAAGACCTGTCAGCTGACCATTAATCATACCTGTCTTCACTTGGAAGCATCTTGTTTTATCTGAGATTCTCAGGAAGAGTTGAGAACTTTGAGATATTATTGGTTTTGTCGTACCCTTACCGATGTAAAAACTTAATGCTTTGTACTTCCTCCAAAGCTGGAGGCTGCAGGTTTAGCTCATTCAATGAATAAGAAATATCTCTCCAGGGGCGCCTGGGTGGCTCAGTCGGTTGAGCGTCCGACTTCGGCTCAGGTGATGATCTCACAGCTTGTGGGTTCGAGCCCCACGTCGGGCTCTGTGCTGACTGCTCAGAGCCTGGAGCCTGTTTCAGATTCTGTGTCTCCCTCTCTCTCTGACCCTCCCCCGTTCATGCTCTGTCTCTCTCTGTCTCAAAAATAAATAAACATTAAAAAAAATTAAAAAAAAAAAAAGAAATATCTCTCCAATGCTTTAGTAGGCAGAACCAGTTCTGATTGTCAGCTCAGTCAGCAGTCAGACCCACTCTCTCTTGGGAGAAGTGTTACTTATTTCTAGGATGTGCCATCCGCCGCCTCACTTCCGAGTTTAATTGCTGGCCGGCCGTTAGGTGAGGCTTGGACCCAGTCACCTGGGCAGAAGAAGGTGCCATATGCCTGTGGCTTATTGATTCCCTGTTTGCTTGCTTCTCACAGTGATCATGTGTTCTTTTACAGTCCTCTAGGGATTGAATTCACTAAATGAAAACTTTTTAAATTTGTTGTTTTTATTTATTTTTGAGAGAGAGACAGAGGGTGAGCAGGAGAGGGGCAGAGAGAGAGGGAGACACAGAATCCCAAGCAGGCTCCAGGCTCTGAGCTGTCAGCACAGAGCCCGAAGTGGGGCTCGAAGTCACGAACCGTGAGATCATGACCTGAGCTGAAGTTGGATACCCAACTGACTGAGCCACCCAGGTGCCCCAAAGCCTCTAAGTGAAATTTTAATCCTTGCTGCCATCAGACTCCACAAGATGTCTGAATTCAAGACATTCCAATATGAACTGGGATGTCTTCTTTATAACACCATACTTTGCCCTTAACAGAACTGGGTGTCAGATGGGGAAAGCACAACCCTGCCACGTGCCTCCATTTGCTGTGACCTTTGTCCACTGGGATGTTTGTGCCTTGGGGCAGTGCATCATGGTAAGAAGAGAGCTGAGAAGCCAACCTTCTGCTTCTAGTGGGGACAGCTATGAGAAGGGAGAGGGAAGGAGTGGCCGGTGGGAGTCTGACCTCGTGAGACTGTCAGGCAGCTTTCTTTTAGGGAATGCACCCGGACACTGGCCACCTAGAAGTGGATTCTCCTGGAGCTGTTTGTGCCCACAGACCCCTCGGCCAGTCTCCTCCCAGGAATACCCCTAACCTGGCTGAAAGTCAGTGGCATATGGTTCCTCTCCTTGTAACCCTGAGGGGCGGGGATAGGCTGGCCCAGTGAGCTGGATGCCAGGAACTTTCCTGCTGTGTTTCACTGTTGTACTTGAACTGTTGTCCCAGTTATCTGAGAAGCAGGAGGTTTTCAGTCGCGGCAGCCTCACACAGTGACGCAGTGGGCCGTCCCAGACTTGGATGTGGCACACGCTGGGTTACGGACGCTGTACATGAACCCTGTGCCTGCTGGTCCAGAGCTGCGCGGCCTTTCTCAGTCTCCACCCTGCAAGGCGCCAGCTTGGGAGCCGGACCCGCGAGGTGGGTCAGCAAGAAGTCTTCACTGGGGCCTTCGCTGAGAAAATCACAGGAAATAAGAGATGCTCTTAAGTGTGTTTCCTCTCCGTACAGTCTGCTTGCTCCCCAGCTGCCTTTTAAGTAGGACATGGCGTTTCTAGGCAAATTCAATAAATAAATAGAGTGGCTCGGGTCCCAAAGCTGTGTATGTCCTTAGACGAGGAGACAAGGAGTGCTGCCTCAGCAGCAGGTCATCCTCCTGACACAGACAAAGACTAGAACTCTCCGCTTCCTGTCTGTCTTCAACCAGTTCAGAGATGATAAATTGTAGTAATTATTGAATGAGAGCTTGGCTAGGACAGAGGAGTATGGTAAAATCGAACCCGCATTAGACCAAATCACAGTTTCTCTGGAACTGGTTGGCAGCCTTGTTGAAACTACATGATCGTGAAGTGGAAGGCCAACTAGAGAAAAACCGCAGTGCGGCAGGATGCGGTGACTGGAGCACAGCCCGGAGGAGCGAGAACAGGCGAGAGCAGACGCGGCGCTGCACCGGGAGCTGGGGCGACAGCACGCACGGCGCCCGCCGCACCGCGTGCAGAGCCCAGCGCCAGGTCCCCCTGCCGCGGGGGCGCCCGGTGACACAGGAGCCTCGCAGCCGCAGAGCCCCTGGTGGGCGTGGCTGTGCTCTCATGACTTCAGACCTGCGATGCCCTTGTTTGCAGAGTTCTTGTATCTGGAGGGAAAATTTTTCCCCCAAAACAGTCTTTTCTAAAGACTCTCGGTGCTGTCAGTCACTGATCCAGGGGTGCCAGTGAGGGCTAGAAATAGCCGTATCAGATGACTGGGGAAGGGTAGAATAATCTAGGCCGTATGATGGTCGAGGCCAGCAGTGAGGAAGAACATGCTGCCTCGTTCCCGTGAGTGAGTGGGCTGCGAAGTACATGAAACCCTAAGATCGCTGTGAGAAAGTAGGGAAATCAGATGTTTCTGTCATCTGGGTTGGGAAAGATCTTTGTAAGCACAGGACCAAAGACAAACCACAGAAAGACGGGCTTCAGGGTGAGAAGTAGTTGAACCACAAAATCAGTGATAAACCAGCAGACTAAGAAACACTGTAACAAATACAAAAGGCAGAGGTTGATCTTCCTAAGAGCTTTTCTATATTGGTAGTTAAAAGATGAATACTTCGGTGACAAAAGGACAGTTAAAGAACATCAGTCATTCGGTTCTTGCTTTAAAAATGATCCATAATATGAAATAAATTTCAGCCTCACTGCTTTTCAGATGAATGTAAAACAGAAATATGGTCTTTCTCCTCTGTCACACTGGCAAAGAATGAAAACATTGGGGTCTGTAAATGTTGACACAGTCTCGGAAAATTGTTGTAGTGATGATTTGTTTGACACTAACAACTCTGTATTAAATATTTATTTTATGTAAGCAGCTGAGGGAAGCAATAATATGTAGTATTGTTGATTTGTTCACAGTGATAAATATTTGGGGGAAAGTTGAACTTTCTTATGAAAGATGGTGTTAATTTTGCCAGATTGTGAAGTTCAGAGTAACTGAAAACCCCGGTGCATTTCTGGCTTGGAGCGCAGGCGTGAGCGCCCTCTGCTGGCAGCAGCACGAGTAGCGCCCACAATTCACCCGCAGGCCAGGCTCGCCTGGGGTGGGTGGACTCTTGGCAGAGGCAGAGGCGGCTGGCGCAGTTGCGACTGTGCTGTGGGGTCTGTGACCTGGTGCCACCCTGCCTCCACACGTCCTCCTGCATGCCCACCGGTGCCCTCCAGCCCCGTTCCAGGGGGCGCGCTCTGTTCAGAAGGCTGCACCGAGCACTCAGCCAGTCGGCTCGCAAGTGTTGACTGTGCACGCTCACTGGGGCAGGGGCTGTGTGCTTCACTGCCTGTCCCCAGGGCCTGGAGCACCCCTCGGACCTGACACTCTCATGGGGCAGCCAGCCGCAAAGAGATGACCTTGCAGCTTACCCAGGATGGTTAGCTGTCATGAGATGTGTTTGAAGGGGGCACACCGGTGCTGTGATGCGGAGTGGGACGGGGCCGAGGTGAGAACAGGGCTACCCGGGCCGGCTCTGGGCGACTGAGGGATGCCAGCGCCTCCCCTGAGCGCACATGGCCGGCGAGGAGACGGACAGCAGGCAGGGTCGCGGGGAGCCGATTTCAGTTCATCATCAGGGCAGGGGCAGGATTTGGGGACGTAAGGAAGGAATCCTGCAGTCTTGTTTTTTAACTCTTAATTCTCTGTTTTTTGCCGTATCCTAACATAGTGTTTGCTTTCTGTTAACTTTTTTTTTTTAATTTAAAGGATTTTTTGTTTTGTTTTGTGTTTTTGATAGATGAGGGTTACTACCAGGGTGGAAAATTTCAGTTTGAAACTGAAGTTCCTGATGCGTACAACATGGTGGTGAGTAGCCTGCGTCTGAGCCGTTGTTTCCCCTTCGCGTGGCTGGGTGGCCGTCCCGGGTCCCAGCACACCCCCACTGCATCGGGTCCCCCCAGTCCTGGGACTGAGTACAAAATGGCCAATATTTGTGGTTGGTGTTACTCGTCAGCAGGATGTAGAGCCTCGGGAGGGAGATTCCTTTCTCAACAAGTACTTGTGACTACTGTGTGCCAGGCGGCCTGCACTGGGACCTCCGCTCTGCCTAGGCTGGCACCTTCCCTGGGAGCGGCCTGTGTGGTTCATGTAAATCCTATCTGTTACATTCTAGCACTGAAGAGGCAGGCGTTTTATTTAAAACCGTGGTTCTGTTTACGGTATGGCACCAAAACCCTCGAAGTGTAGAAAACATGTACTTGAAAATTTTAGAAAAGAAGAATGCCTTATAGGTTTAAACCATAATTTATACCCATAGCTACACGTTAATCTCTCAAAGACCCACCCTAGGTAATATTCACACCAAATACTGTCACATTCTATCTTTATCAGTTAGGAAGGTGAGACAAAGTACAAAGTTACCATAGCATGAGAAAAGCAGTGAGTAGCAGACAACAGAGCTATCGAGCAGGGACAGGAAACTAATTTACGTGAATTCAGAGAAGGAAAGGAGAGGGTCATTTTGGGAAAGTGGTCGGGCCATTTGAGCTTTAAGGAGAAACAGGATTGGACTTGTCCCGACTTGGGTTGGCCCATAACCAGGGGAGGGTGGTGTTGAGGTGACGGCGAAATTTCTGGAACTGTGTTAACAGGTACAGAAATGAGAATTAGCAGCCTGCGTGCGGTGGATCGACCAAGTCGACTTGAAGGAAGAATCAGGGTTGGGGAGTAGTGGGGAGGAATGAGAAACTCAGATTTGAGGGTTGTTGAGCATTTTCACTTTGGCCTGAGAAACTAGTGACAGTTGGGAACAACTTCACAATTTTGTATTTATATATATATGTGTGTAAACATCCCCCTGATGCTTCCTAGCCCTCTCTAGGCTTATCAAATAGGAAAGAAAAATCCGCTGGTAAAATTAAGCCCCTTGTTAGCCTGAGGCTGCGGATACGGGGGACACCACGTGTCCGGTCACTTTACCTGCAGTGACTCCGTGTTGTCTGAGAAGTGGAGTTAGGCTCCCCTGCCCTGGGCCCTGGGCCCTGGCCCCACCAATGGGGTGCAGTTCAGGGGCTGTCACACTTGTTTGTGTGAAGCCAAACCTTTACCTTTACGGGGCTACGACATTAAAATTTCTTTCTGAACGTAGCTTATGAGGATGGGGTAGAGTTGGCAGTAAGGAAAAAAATTAATTTTGAAGCAAAGACAGGAAAATATGCATTTCAGGTCTTTGTCCACGCATCCATCCAGCTACCTACTGACTTTCCATATTTCCCTAATCACAGACCGAGGAGTCTGGCTCCACAGAACCCCGTACTCCCTCAGGTGAGATGTGGCTGGAGAGGTTTGGCTTCAGCACAGATGTTTACAATTCCAGGGGCTATTTTGATGTTTTCTGGAAACAGCCAGGCATACGGTACTTAAAATTCCAGACTTTTCAATTATCTGGACGTACTCTAAGGATTCCTCATCCAAAGAATGTTAAATTAAAGGATGGTAAGTTTGTGACAGTCTTTTTGGAGAGGCAGTGAGTGTTTGAGGAGGGGGGTGGCTTGGGGAGGGCCTTAGCATGAGCTGGTAGACTTTTCCAACAAGCTTTGCGGGATCTGAGACCCGCTGTTGCGGGTACGTGAGGCACCACTGAGTAGCAGAGCGTCTCGTTCCCGGTGTCGGAAGAGGGCGGAGCATGAGAAGATGCCAAGGAAGGAACCGAGTTTTGTTGAGAGCTTTCATGTGCCAGGTGCCCCCACTCACTTGTGTCCCTCCCCGGGAGTTCCCTGGGGGACATTAATACGCTCATGTTCATGCGTCAGGAAGCTAGGGCCCAGAGGGCTACAGTTGGGAACTTCCCTTGTTAGCTTTGCCAGAATAAACCGTCAGGTGCTGAAGTGGATTCCTGCCCAGGGCTGCCTGGCTACCTGGCGTGTGCCCCTCTCGCCAAACCGGGTGGCCACTCTGTAGTGAGAAAATGTTTGTCATGTTGTCCTGTCCCTGTGTGACTTCCAGAAACGGAGTGCATGGGACACGGAATAAACAAGATAGAAAACCACTGGGCCTTGAGGACGTGTTTTTTTATGTTAATTAGTGATTTATGATGATTTTACATTTTTATATTTAGTTTCTATCTCCTTTGGGAAATTTCTGAATGATCGCTGGTTGGATTTCATCAGGAATGAAACCAGTGTCCTCAAGCAAGGGGCACGGAGGGGCCAGCCTCTCTGGGTGGACCCAGACCCTGCCGCTGTTAGGACCTCTCCCCCCCCACAGGCCCCTTTGCCTGTCCCACTCCCTCCTCCAGGCTGAGTCGGTACAGTGGTCCCTGGGGCGGGGGGTGGGGGAGGTGACACCGTCCCCGGGAACCCGAGCGTGGCTGATACAGAGGTACTTGTGTTTACTCTTTTTGTATTGATCTTCGCTTACCTAACTCCTCGGTGTCCCTTTCGGCCACACTGGCGGCTCCCCGAAGCTGGGTCTGGAGCACCTTTCTTTCGCTGTATTTCCAGTGCCCGCCACATGGCGCGCACTTGTCCCGCGGGGGGCGCGCTCCGCCCATACGAACCTGCGTGCAGGAGATGAAACCAGCGTGCGAAAATGCGTAGGTTACGGGCATTTGGGGCAGAGATTGTGAGAGTAAACTGCAGGGACCCGTGCTTCATCTGCATGCGGAGACGGCCAGCCTGGGAGGGCCCCGTGGAGCCGCCTCGCTCATTTGTTCTTATGCCTTTATGTTCTTTGTAAGGACTTTGCTAACACCCCTAACACGGCACCCCTAACACGGTAACTTTTTTTTAATTTTAGCATCATAACAAGATGAACATAGGTTTTCATGTCAATTAACATATAATTACATCATCATTAGAACAGTTCACTACATGCGTCATGGTTTTAAGTCAGTCCTTTATTGCTGGTCGCTAGTTGACCAATTGTTGACAGTACGAATCAGACTTTCTGTAGATAGTAAATATTTCAAGCTTTGTGAACCGTTTTTGGTCTCTACCACGTATTCTTTTTTTCCATCACAAACTATGTGGGGTTTTTTCAAGCGATCTTTTAAAAATGTAGAAACCATACTTAGGTCCCATGCAGAGACAGGCCCGCCTGCACTCGGTTCACCAGGCCGCGGTTCGCTGCCCCCCTGGCGTGAGCAGCTGTGTCGTGCGTCCCAGACAGCACTTGCTGTACGTCTGCCCCTGCCTGTGACCTAAGCCGTTAGAAGTAGAATTAAGACCGTGGAGTAACGGATACCGGGTTTGAAGCTCTTTGTCAACACTATTAAAGCCTCCCCCCCCAGAGGTCATGCCGGCAGCCTCCTCACCGTCACTGCCTGGAAATTCCCTTTTTCCTCACAAAGATGGAATGTTTTGATTATTTTCATTTTTGCCATTTTGGGAGGAAATAAACGGTATCTAATTGTCATTTGAGTTTTTGTTTCTTAAATAAGTAGGGTGCTAAATATTTTTTCCTATTTATGAGCTTTTTATGTTCTTTATGAACTGTAATTATGTCCTTAGCCCCTTTTTCCATTGGGATGTTTGTTTTTCTTACAAGAGGTCTTAGCTGGAATTTATATGAAACTTTTTCCCCCAGTTTTCTTGGTTGTACTGTAAGGATTTTTGTTTTTCCTTTGTGTTTTGATGTTGTTCTGTAAAAGTTTGAGGTTTTTGTGCTTCACCACTGTCCTCAAATCTACTTTTGTTTTACAAGTTTTTCTTGTTATGAAATGCTTAAAACAGGCCTTCAGACTCACCAAGGTAACTCATCAGCTTTTTCCTCCAGTGCTCAAAAAAAAATGTTTTTAACGTTTATTTTTGAGAGACAGAGCGAGCAAGTACACGCGCGCGTGTGTGCAAATGGGGGCGGGGCAGAGAGAGAGGGAGACGCAGAGTCCGAAGCAGGCTCCAGGCTCCTAGCCGTCAGCCCAGAGCCCGACGCGGGGCTCGAACCCAGAGACCGTGAGATCGTGACTTGAGCTGAAGTTGGACGCTCAACTGACTGAGCCACCCAGGCGCCCCTCTTCCGGCACTCTTCTAAAGTTCTGTGTCATTTGTGTTCAATGCATCTGGAATACGAGTCTTAAGTGGGGATCCGACTGGGGTTTTCCAGATAGTTTGCCAGATGGATTCGGATGGAAGAATCCCTTTTTCCCCCACTGGTTTGCACTGCAGTAGCGGTCACATGTCAAACTCAGCCTGTGACGGGGCGGGTGGCAATGCCGGGTAGCAGGTGGAGCTGGGTATTTCTTGTCTGTCTTGCCTTAGGGGGGTCGAGGCAGCAATTTGTGTTTGGACAGCGTGTGTCAGAATCCGGGTCTGGGGTTCTGATATGCTCTCTGTTATGGGGACCGGGGCTCAGAGGACGACCATCGACGGGGACAGGGGAGGTGTCTGTGCTGGCATCTAACTGTGGAGGGTGTAAAGGGACAAAGGGGGGGGCAGTTGCAGTCAGATACTTGGAGATCTAGTGAACACTAGGTGAGGTGACAAGAGTGTCGGGGACTCTCTAGACGGGAGGGAGAGCGGGCCTTCGGGTTCCCTCAGATTCATACAGCCCGGAGTGCCAGCCTGCCCCCGTCCCCGCCTGCAGGCCTCGCCGGAAACGCACAGCCACAGCATAGTTTCTGTCAAAGGCCTTCCAGTTTACCTGCAGGAAAGCAAATTAGAGCATATTAAGTTGATTGAAACTCACTCTGAACCTAATCCTGTAATCTTTGGACACCTACATTTGCAGACCTGGATTAAGCCCTTGGGGAGTTTCTTGGTGATGATTTTTCGTGTCAGTAGAGAAATTTAGGAGGGTGCTGGAAAGTATGTCTGTTTTGTACAGACAAGACGGTGGAGCTCTTCAGAGACTGGAAAAACGCAGGAGAGCCTTTGGGCGGTGAAATACTTTGTAGGTTAGTAACAGATAAACACCTGATTATGGGGAAGATGAGACGTCGCCCCCTGTGACAAAGGGCTCCCACCTGAGTGTCTGTGAGGTGACGTGTCTGTGAGACTTGGTGAGGCGACCCTTGCGTGCCTGACCAGCTCCGTCCCGGGGGGACCTGTCTCATGCACGGGAGTGAACACGCGCGCTGGTCGAGCCCAGCCTGTGGGACGGGTGGGAGGCAGCCTGTGAATGCCCAGTCATGGGAACTGGCTCGTGAAATGCTAGTATCTGTGCCACGGCAGGCGAGGAACCCCAAAACCATCTGAAATGGTGAGAGATGCCCGTGAAAAAGTAGAGCGCACACGCCCCCGTGCCTCTGAAGAAAAACGCATGTGCCGGAACACAGCTCTGCCTAGAAGAGAGGCTCGAGGTGCGGATCAGATGTGAATGGAGATTATTTCTGGGTGGGATCATCACGTATCACAAAAGGAAAGATCTTGCCCTGTGTTTTTGTAGCTTTATCCCTCAAACAAGTCCAGGCTGCTTTACTGTGGAGTCACTTTCAAAGAACGGCTTTCCGCAAACACGCCTCCTCATAAGCGAAGTCCACGTGCCTCATTCCCACATACTCCTTTCCACTCTCTCTCCCTCCCGTGAGCGTAAAGCGGACTAAGACGTGGGTGTGGGACAGTGTACGTGCAGTAGCATCTTCAGAAACACCTGCACGGGGACTCCGCTACCACCGAAGGAGCGGTGACCGCAGCCACAGCTTAGCACGCAGGGCCCCCGTGTGAACCGGGCCGGTGGCACAGCGTGGGCTCGTCCGCAGCCCCTGCAGGGGGGGCGAGGGGGGGCCGAGGCCCAGCCACCAGCACCACGCGCCCGCGGGCCCCGGGACTCGTAGAAGCGTTGTGTTCGGGGTGCGGGCAGGCTTTGTCAGGGAGACTGGCACGTGTGGATGCGGCGTGAAGACCACTCCCACGCGGGTGACACGAGCCGGCGTCCAGAGCTGAAGACTGGTTGGCCGCGTAAACAGTGGAACGAGGGCCAGATGGGGTCTGTGGCAGCAGGCATGATTTGGAGAGCCCGTGATCTCTTCCTTTCTCTCTGTGTTGCAGCCTCCCAAAGTGAAATGCCTGACCAGGATCTGGCACCCCAACATCACAGAGACGGGCGACATATGTCTAAGGTGGGTTTCTCTTCTTTCCCATGTTCTGTGTTTGTGAGCACTGGGCGTTCGGACAGGTTGTCTCCGCTGAGAGAAGATTTTGAGGCTGGGCTAAGATCAGAGAGGTTTGGGAAACCGCCCTCAGGGCTTTGGGCCGCACTCTCCTGACTGGAGGGCCCCCCACCCCCAGCCTGCCTCTGCCTCCAGCCCCACGTCCTCCTGGGCCCTCTGGTGGCCAAGACCGCTGCCGGTCCCGGTGCAGCCTGTCGCCCGCCCAGGATGCTCCCTCTGGGGCTCCTTGCCCTTTCTTCCCCTTCTGAGGTAGCGACAGGCTGCAGTCCCTCCGTGTGGCTGATTTGAGCCAAGAAGGCAACATGTGGTTAGTAAAATCCAGGGGAGGGGGAGGAGTGTAGATGTCCAGTTTAAGAAGACCTGGCCATTTGTACTCAAGATGCCCTCTCTTTACCGAAACAGTCTTGATGTGCATGAGCAGGACGACGTCCCAGAACTTCGTGTCACTTGTGGCCTGTGTGTGCCCCTCCCTCCCAGTGGGGGATGATCAGGGATCCGCGATTCCCCACTTCTTAAGGCTCATGTAGAGACCTGGAGAAGGTGTGTGGTTTGTTGTTTGTAAGTAAGTTTAGCACTCGGGCTTTGTCTTGGTGCGTCCTGCCAGTCTCTAGCGGGGGGGTGTCAGTGCAGGGCCTCTGGTGCCAGACTGCCTCACGACGGCGCGGTGTGACTTCAGCAGGTTATGTAACCGTCAGCCGCGGCCTGCAGAGGGGGCGTTAGCATTTCCTCTGCTTCCCTCCTGCGATTCAGTCCCCCTTCTCCCTCAACGGTCAGCACCGGCTCCCAGGTCAGCTCGCATGTGGTGACCCCATTCCTGCAGATCAGCCCCCTTTTTTATAGACAGTTAGAAACGCATTTTACAAGAGGCTCCCTTTTTCAAATCTGTCCTTTGAGTATCAACACTTCTAAAATCTGACTTCTCCAGCGTTAGGTTGTACATGGTACCCACTCCAGCCTTGTCCCCCGAGGCCGTTGCCGGGGCTCGCTCTCCGGGGGCTCCGCGCACTCCTTCTCTGTCCCGTCCCTTCCTCGGTAGCAATGAAGGCCAGAGCGGGAATTCCTCTCGTCACTTTTGCCATCTTCTGAGAAATCACGTTCTAGCAAAGTATCAGGAGAGCTCAGCAGATGGCCGCCAGCAACAAACTCCAGAAACCTCAGAGGAAAATCATTGATAGATTTGGCCGCATTCAAATTAAGAATACAGAACACAGAAGTGAGAGGGAAAAGGTCAGCTGTGTTACATCCTTCGTATGTCCGTGGTCTTTACCACTCGGTATGAGAAAGGTGGACACAGCCACGAGGAAAAACGAGCACCAGCTACAAGTAGTGACTCGTACGAGAGTCACTGGTGGGTGGGTGGGAAGGCTCTGAGGGGTGTTTAGTCTCCGTGGTAACCAGCGAGGCGCCTGGAAACGATGAGGAGCCACTCACCACTCCTCAGACTGTCTGGTACGAAAGCAGATATCCGGTGGGATGTGAGAGAGGGGGAGACAGCAGGCTGTCACATCATCACGGGAGGGTGGTTCTATCTGGGTACTTTTGTTGGTCCTTCAGATCTAAGGTCTCCATTTAACTTACATTTACCCTTGGACTCATCAGCTGTACTTGTAGGGATTTATTTGTGGGAAGTAAGGTACCAGATTTAAGTATAAAGACCTCATCTAGTGAAAAACTAGACCGCGTCCAGCGGTGGCTTAGTCCACAGCTGACTTGTGGCGTCTCCTGAATAAAGAGAAAGACAAGCCTGGCCCACGCCCTCCTGGTCCATAGTGAGTGCCGGGCACCAGCTACCTGGATCCCTCACTCAGCACTACTGACCGGTGCCTGCTGCTCTGGGGGCCTTGTCTGGTACACAGCGGTCCTTCCCTGTCTCTGTGAGTCTTGCTCTGCTCCCACCGGCGGCCCTGCCCTCCTCCTGGCTCAGGGTCAGAGGTGAGAGGTGCCGTGTCTGTGGGATTAGAGGGCCCCGGGCCTGGATTCCAGTGGTTGCACTCGAGACTTTTTCTCCTGGGGTCCAAGCTTCTGGCGTAGTCCCTGAGGCACCGTCTGCTCCCTTGGCTGCTGCCCTCGCTGATGGCCTGTCACCTGAGCTCCTGCAGGATTGCCACCTGCCGAGGCTGGGCTAGAACTTCCAGTGACCCTGTGCTCCCTCCACAGCGTCACTCTGCCCAGACCTGTGGCTTGCGACCATGGGCGCCGCCTGCCCGATTATGGGCACTCCCCACTCCCGCCCGTCACTGCCCTTGCTGGGCGCACCTGGCCTGCGGGTTTAGAGCCCTCCTGCTCTGGCTGTGCTGTCGGCGGGGAAGCTCGAGGGTTCTGACTGGTCAGCCAGTTCAGCCGGCTTCGTTCCTTTCCTCCGCCCGTCAGCTCATGGTGGTGTTCTTTGCTTTACGGGGCTTGCTGGCTGGTGGGAGACAGGCATTAAACAGGTAAACACGTATATGATAAGGTCCATAAAAGAAGGATGAGAATCCAGGAAGGATTCTTCTCCCTGCCTCAGTGAAGAAATCTGTCACTGGATCGTATAAACACCAGGACCTGGCAGATGGTTTCCAGAAAGTTACTCAGATCTGTACAGGTTTCATGTCAGGCACAGGCCTCTGCAGGGCAGAGCCTTCTTTTTAAGGCTCAGAGTAAGTGGTAGTGGTCAATTTAAGGTTTTGTTTATTCCAACAAATCTTGGGCAATTAAGATTACAGCATATTTATATTTTCTCCTGATTGTAATTGATTTATCTGAACTTGAACACACTGCGATTCAAAAATTCTGTTCACAGTAACAGTTAAGACCCAGACAGCCAGATACTGAGAGCCTGACACCGACATGTGACCTTAAGAAATGTTAGGTACGGATCAGAGCAACGGTGCGATACAACTCAGCAATGCCAAACTAAGTTTTCCCCAGAAAGGAACTTGGCAATGAATTGTAGTTTTTCAAAGTATGGAAAAATCATTTATGTGAGAGTATCGAATGGCGTTTATAGCTGGTGGAACCGTGATGAAAAGGACCCTGAGGTCCAGCTTGAGAGATAGGGCCTCACGGTACCTCCAGAGCCGTGTGCCCCTTCTCCGAACACGGTCCTGCCACCCACCCACTGCTGAGGACCATCCGGAGGTTTGGCTTAATCCACCTATATCCTTCATTTTCTCCTTTTGAGCTTTTTAAAGACAGAAACAGACAGGGTGTGAAAACGTGCACTAGGAGCTGTCGTCAGGGTCAGCCCGCAGCCCGCAGCCCCCAGCGAGCTGCCCGGGTGCGGAGGACCGTCATTCCCCATGCCCTTGGGCGTGTGGCCGCTGCGCGCCGTGCCTTCTCTCCTCCGTCCGTCGGAGAGATGGCCGTGCCTCCCTCGTGGGTCGCGGAGGCATCAAGTGAGGTCAGGGTCGTTCTGACACACGCGTAGGAGGCCCCGAGCGCTAGGTTGACAGGTGCGCGTGGTGTCTTAATTTAAGCTCCCGCGTGCGTCCAGGATCAGAGCCCTGCGTGGACAGGCAGCAAGGATGGCACGAGAGTTGGCCTTGCGGGCGTTCGGCCTCAGAGGTGGGGAAGGCCCGCGGCAGCGAGACTGAGGCTGCGAGGCCACGGGGGAGACGTGGGGCACGGGCGGGGCGTGGCGGCAGCGTCCGGCACGTCGGCGGCTCACGCGACCGGAGGCTGCCCTCGCTGACCACTGCGCCCTTCTGCGTTTCAGTTTACTGAGAGAACATTCGATCGACGGCACCGGCTGGGCTCCCACAAGGACGTTAAAGGTAGAGTGCAGTGCTCTTGACCGCGGGCCCGGAGGCCCCTCCCTCCGGGAGCCGGTCTCCTTGCCGTCCTGTCCACAGCCTACTCCCTCCTCAGCCCCTGTCCGCCAGGGGTGCTCGGCCCAGCATCTGCCCCGGCTGGTTCCTCTGCCCCCAGTTCTCTCCGGGGCAGCGGGGCGTTCACGTTTTCTCCGCTCACCTCTCCCCTGTACCGTTTGTGCCTCAGCTCATTCACTGTTCTTCTCTTCCTCCGTCCCCAGTCTTGTGAGGTGCCTCACTCTCAGAGGAGAAGGGAGGAGAGCAGCCGGGCGGGTAGAGGGCAAGGAGGGAAAGGACGGATGCGGCCTCTGTTCCAAGTTACAGGGAGTTACAGGGAGCTGGCTGGGACAGGCGGTGGGTGGCAGGACAGCGGCCAGCTTTGCCCTGAGGGAGGGGAACAGGGAGCTTGCTTCTGTGTAGGCCTGAGTTGGTTCTGGTGGTGAGCGTTACGGGCACCCCAGGAGACCACCGGCTGTGGCTTCAGCTCGAGGCTGTCCTGCCGTGGCATCCGTAGGACGTCTGCGCTTTGCTTGCCGCCTCATCTTTTCGTCAGAAGCAGTCAGAGCTACCGGCCGGCGTTCGCTCCGTAGTGCACCTGACTCCTGCCGTCGTTTCCGATGGGACACGAAACACGCAGCCGGAGCCCTTGCCCTGGCGCTGGGTTCCCAGCCTGCGCTTCCCTCAGCCCGAGGCTCGGTCATCTGGACCAGGCCCGTTTTGCTTGGTGACCGTGTCCTGCTCTGACACTGACCGTCATACCAGCTCGACCCGAAAGGGTCGTGGGCGTCCCATCAGCGTGTTTGGGACGCTCTGAGACTGGCGGGCACGTCGCACCGTGCCGTCTTCCTCCCTGTCCCCTCCCCTTCTCTTCCCACGTCTCAGGAGCGGTGTTTTCTCACACATGTTAACTTTGGCTGAGTCATGCACGGCTTACAAAAGCTGTCCTAACTAAAACCACTCGTAAGTCCAAGTCTGTGCCAAATGCACAAAAAATAAGCATGGCTGGCAAGCGAGATGCTGCGTGGGATGCTGTCCCTTGGGTCACAAGGGGGGCCCGGGCAGGCCTGGGCCACGTGTGTGCAGGGCCCTCTCCCCACCATCCTTCACACATGAACTCTCTGGGCCCTGCCTGTGGAAAGAGCTGCTGGGGATGAACTGACCTCATTCGTTATATGCCTACTTACTGGTTCACCTCACAGAGACCATCCTCACCCCCGTCCCCTGCTCTTAGTGGGGGACACTGAGGCCCAGAGAGGCGTGCGTGGGCCACAGTGGCCCACAGGTGACTGACTGCACCGGCTCTGGGGCCCTGTCTAATGCTGTGCGTGACCACACCTGGAGGGGGCAGCACCAAGTAGGCCCTTTGGGGGAGGGGCCCAGGGAAGGAGTTTGGGGCCCTGTCCCGGAGTCGGAGGCCGGAGGACACCGTGCACTTCCACAGGCCCGGCCGTGGATCCTCCCGAGGTGTGGTCTGAGTATCGCCTGGGGCTGAGAATCAGCCTAAAAAAAGACAATCTGGAGCTGACGGCAAGGAAGGCTGAAAGGGAATCTGTGGTTGAGTCACAGATGGCCAGTCACTCCAGAGCGAACACAGTGGTTTTCCATTTTGTTTTAATGGAAATTTCTGATCTTTGAATGTTAGGAAACGTTACTAGCCTTCCTTGATTTTTGAAATAATTAGAGCAAAATTGTTAGGAGGCCCGTGGGACCACGGGTAATGAGCTTACCTGCAGTCCCCAAGAGGCCACAGGTGCAGAAACAACAAATTTTATTGTAAAGATGACTCTCCAGAAGTCTGGACTACCTGAGAGGGTGGCGAGGACGAGGTGGTGTCGGTGGGTTTCTCCTGAGCAGATGCCCCTGTCTTGGGCTGGGCCTCACCCACGGGCACTTCACATGGTCCTTGATTCTGTGCTTCCTGCCCATACTGCTCACCTCCACATTCCCAGAGCCTGTTGTCACACTGAAGAGAAGTTGTTTTTTTTTTTAAGTTTCCGTCTTGGGAAAAACAGAGCACGTGGAGGATAAATTCTGACATGGTGCAATCCCGATCTCTTTGTCGCGCGTTTGAAAGACTTAGTGCACGAGAGCCTGAAACTTGTTTTCTTCTTTCTTTCTCGTTCCAGGATGTTGTTTGGGGATTAAACTCTTTGTTTACTGTAAGTACATTGACCAGAATCCCGAGTTTTTCTTGATTACTCTGCCTCCTGGTTTTAAACATCCCGTTAAGGATCACACAGAGGGATTGAAAACACAGTGCCCTGAGCAACATGCTGACCCCCTCGTTTCTGTCATATTCTTACTAGTTAGAGGAACAGTGACACGGGAACTGAGGGGGCTTTGGGGTAGCACATGGGGAAGGGGGCCCTGGGAGCCCTGCTGGAGTGGCTGTCTCGTCCCTCTGGGGCCGGGGCGGGGGCTGGTGCCATTCTGCTTCGTGTGGGCGGCCGTTCCTACGGGGGCACCTGGCCCGGCCCCACTTCATGTGTGTCCTCACCGGCAGCCCTCTTCCCTCCCACGTGTCCTGGTTTGGGTGAAGGCGTATGTGGTCACACGACTTCTAGACTTTTCACAAACCTAGCTCCGTAGAGTTGTTGTCTCCTCAGTGACCAGCTGCCCAAGTTTACTATCCTCAGAAAATAGCATGTCACAGGCAGGGGCTGGAGGGCAGGCAGGGGGCATGGGGAGAAGCTAAAAGCTCGTATTTGAACTTTTTATATAATATTCTTTTGACTTTTTACATTTTGGTCATAAAAGAGCTTTCTCTAAAAGAAATAAGCTTCAGGGGCGCTTGGGCGGCTCAGTCGGTTGAGCGTCCGACTTCGGCTCAAGTCATGGTCTCACGGTTCCTGGGTTCAAGCCCCGTGTTGGGCTCTGTGCTGGCAGCTCAGAACCTGGAACCTGCTTCGGATTCTGTGTCTCCCTCTCTCTGCCCCTCCCCTGCTTGGGCTCTGTCTCTCGCTCTCAAAAGTAAACATTAAAAAGAATTTTTTTAAAGAGATAAGCTTCAGAGATCTGTCTCTGCGGAGGGGGATAAAAGCTGTGATACTTTTAAACTCAACGTCCATGAAAATGAGCCCATCCTGGTCAGCGCACAGAACGGCGGGGTGTCGGAGGGGCAGCTTCCTGGCGCCACGGCAGGAGTGTGACGCAGCATCCGGGATCACGGTGCTCTGCTCTTACCTTCAGCAAGAATAAAAAGCCGCGGAGCCTCGAAATTAGGCCCTCAAGCTCCCGCCTCCCTTTGCCTTCTCCTGTGATGTCCCGGGTAACCACCTGCGGCACCAGCCACAAACCCCGCAGCTTCTGGTTTCGGGCCCCCCCCTTAACCTAACCCTGAGAAGGCAGCGCTCAGGGGCACCGAGCCTCTGTCATTTGCTTGTGGTTGTGGTTTGGCTTTTCCATTGCCGTGTATGGTTTACTTCTGAGCCGTGAGGGCTGCGGCATGAGGGAAAATCCACCCAGCTGGTCGTGCTGCTGCTGCTTTGATTTAGCTCTTAATCTAGTGCAGCCCCCCATCTCCAGTGCTCCAGGCCTCCCCAGTTCTGAGGAGCCAACCAGAATTGCTGATGAAGCCCGATGGTTATTCCAGCCAATGTACTCGTTTTAGGTCAGATACGTGGTAAGGAAGACAGAGAATTTTGTGTGTCTCGTGGTCTTTATATGCATCAGGTATCTCATGTGTGTGCTTTGTATTTTTGCCAGTGTCTGGGACTTAGAGTTGATCTATTACAGAGCATAGAGGCCTCTGTGATTTCCTTGCAATATTTGTGACATATTGGTCATACCTTGTTATTTATTCCTAAGTCAGAAATACAGTCCCCAAACTTAACGTTTCTCCTGAAGAGAAGTACAGGCGTCTTTGCAGTGGCCACGATGGTTCTGGAAAGGAGGGACTTCTCCGAAGGACAAATGTCACTACCTTGGTTTTTAAGAAGAGGTATCGGGCCATATAGAGATAAGGCACGGCCTCTGATTTGAAATCTTTGAGGAGAGAGGAGTAGCTATTCCAGAGTTTTCTTTTTTAAGATTTTATTTTTTTTAAGTAACGTCTCCGCCCAACCTGGGGCTCGATCTCACGACCCCAAGATCAAGAGTCACGTGCTCCACTGACTGAGCCCCCCCAGAAGCCCCCCAGGATTTTCTGAGGCAGAAAGGTCTGCGGGGATGGGCCTCCTGGCACTGTGGCGCTCACTTGGGCTCCACACGCCATTCCTGCTGGGTACGAGTGCCGTGCTGTGAAGGAGGGTTAATGGATAAAGAGAAGATCCAGTTAAGGTCAGCCCGGAAGGAAGCCACAGACTTGCAGCGGCAGAGATGTTCATCACAAAGTAAAGCAAGAAATGAGTTTTTGAAGACAAGAGTGGGATTTTTATTCGGAAATGCTAACAAGAGTGGCTCTTTATCAAAAGTAGCATTAGAACTTAATGCGGTTACCATCCTCCATTTTCACCAAACTTTGGACAGTTGTATGTAAACATCCCCAGTCCTTCAGTCAGCCGTTCGCCCACATTTTGAAGAAGACACCCACACGTTCGGCACGCTTCCGTCCCGAGAGCCGTGAGCCGTGATGGAGTTTCTCTAGCTTGTCCCGTGGCTGATTAGCTTCCCGTCTCCTGGTTCATAAAGTGAACACATGTGACAGCAGAAGAACGGGTTCTTGCCATGGTTTACTTTGAGTTTTTCTCTCTTTAAGGATCTTTTGAATTTTGATGATCCGCTGAATATTGAGGCTGCAGAACATCACCTGCGGGACAAGGTAAGCTCGCAGCAGCGCCCTGGGTTGGTGGCTTTCTGTCTCTTGAGCAGATAAACACAAGGCTGAGAATGTAGGTCTGGCCTGCAATTTAAAGCCATCGATAAGCAATTGGTGAGTAATGTCTGACCCAAGGTCAGACAGAAGGGCTTTTATTAGATGTGGTTTCCTAGTAGAATTCAATCCGCGGGATTTAAAGCCAGTAACTGTCAGTTTTCCTGACGAACCGTGTGGGGCCCAGCGACCACCATCGCCCTGCCCGTCCTCCCGTTGCACTTAGGCTCATACGCTCGCTTTGCGGTTTGGTTTTGCTCCAGCATAATTGGATCCCGTTTATTACTCTTAATCTTCAATTCCTTTTTTTTTTTTTTTTTTTTAACTTTTTTCCTCCAAGTCTGTGAATAAACCATCACTCACTCATTTTAGGAACTAATGGTCCATAAAATGGCTCTACTGTACTTTTTTCAACCATTTCATTGTGGGCACTCAGGTTTTTCCCATGTTTTTTCCCCCCAACTATGACGGTAATGCAATAAATATCCCTTGTACGCACATCCTTAAAAGTACACGAACAGAGTGTAGGAGCAGGAGTCAGGGTGACGGCCCTGTGACTGAGACGGGGCTGTGAGAGACTGATCGGCTTTAGTTGGGGCCAAGCCAACCAGCCAGTAAGGCCTAAGCAGACGCAGCTGCAGGGCTAACTTGGTTCAGTCGTGGAGCCTCGAGTTGCATTTTCTGAACCAGATTCCTCCCTGGTGAGCCCTCCGCACCCCAGAAGTTAGCCACCCAGCACTGTTCCCAACACCCAGCCTGAACATGTGAGGTTCTAAATGCTGCGCTTAAGAGCGGGTGCTTCTGTGTACGTGAGGCCTGCTGCGTGTGTGTGCCAGAGTGTGTGCTGTTACCTACAACCTCGGGCAGAGGGGCGAAGAGAGGTGCTGCCTCAGCAGGGCCCCAAAGGGGGGCAGGAGTGCCCGCGAGAGCCGCGCCCCCCAGCACGGATCTGACACAGGCTCACGAGACCATGTGACGGGCACAGCAGGGGCCAGTGAGGCGTGCAGTGGGACCTCGGGGTCAGTGGGAGCTTCCGGTCAGGCAGAGGAGGCTGGGAGCAGCAGGGGCCTTCAGGAGGGGCCGGGGTGCGCGGGCCCCGGGCAGGGGTGCCCCCCGGCTGCTCTCACGGCTTGTGCTGCTTGGCAAAGCCTTGGTTTGTCCGCTGCACCGACGAGCCCTTGCGGGTGTGCTCAGGGCCCCATTCACATTGTCACTCCACTTGTCGCTGTCCCTAACAAGGGCTTCCCCACTCAACACTGTGTCTTATAGAAACCTAGTCAGGGGGAGAAAGGGCTGATAATGGGAATATTTCCAGGGCCACGTGGAGAAAGCCCTGTTACCCGTGGCCTATCCGTTTATTTCTCTTGGAAGGTTGCTTTCCATTCTTTGGATGAAATAAGGGGAAAACTTGCGTTTATAAGCTCTCAGCCCCAGTGAGCTGGACCTAAAGTCCTCCAACAGTGACGCCTCCACATGAATTCTAGGAAGTGCCCCAGCCCCACCCATGTCCTTATGCCGAGTCATGATGACAGTGACTGAACTTTTCTCGTTACTTTATTTCGTGGCCATTGTTCCTCTAAAGTTTCATGGTGGCCACTTCAGTGCCAGGTGAGGGGCTAATAACACTCAAGGATCTGTTGATGCACAATCACTGTCCCCAGGGAGTGCACATGCTAGTGAGCAGAGGGGGTGGGCGTTGGTGGGGCAGGAGGCGGTGATGGGTTCCCTGTCGTATGTAGGGTGCTCAGAGAAAGCCTTTCTGATAAGATGAGTAGAGATCTGGTGTGAACCAAACGGATATCAGGGAAGAGCATTCTGGAGTGTTGACAGCAGCGCAAAGGCCCTGAGGCGGGAGTGTGCTGGGGTGTTCGGAGAAGACTTAGAGCAGAGTTGCGGGACAGCCGTGACATAGAGAGCAGCAGCAACCTTGGGTGGCCTTTCCGGACTCTGTCCCACACACTTCTCAAGGACCGTTCACTCCCCTGTTAATCTCCACGAGGGAGGGACTCTTGTTATCCCTGATTTGCTGCTGGGGAAGTAGAGCCACCAAGGAGGTAAGAGACTTGCCCGGAAGGGGCAGAGCCCAGGATGTGAACCCAGGCATGTGGGCCTTGCTCGGTGGGCCCTCAGGCAGGGGCGGAGGTGGGACGCACGAGCTTCGTCCTGGGTGAGGGGAGAGCACGGGGGGTAAGAGAGCAGAGGCAGTTTTGGTCTCGAGGGCTGGACGGGGTGGGGGTGCCCGTGGGGTCCTCGCATCCTGCGAGCTTTGGTTGCGGCCCCTTAGGCGCTGACGGTACTGCTGGCCTCTGGGTGCTGTGGGAATGGCCAAGTCGGGGCCGCCGGGAGGGCCGCCAGAGCTCCCCACTTGCGTCACCAAACCATTTCCAGACCCTTAAACCAGGAACCCGCCGACCTCGAAAGGGTCACTACGTGAGTGGAGTGTGGGCAGAGGAGGAGCTGCTCGGGCCGGGACTGGCCACCGGAGGGTGCGGTCCTCGCAGGGCCCCCCAGGGGCCCTGCTGTGCTCCAGACGCGCGGCGGGAAGGCACTGCTGCAGGGCGGCCCCTTGCTGTGTTGTAGGAGTTAAGAGGGGTGAGGTCTGCCTGTCCCATCACAGCGTCCCCACGCTGAACACGTGTGTTGTGAGGTGGGCGCGTAGCCCCAGGGCCTCTCGCCCGGTCCCGCAGGGCCCGGGACCTCGGGCGCTAAGCTTAGAGCAGGCCTGAGGGACACACCTGGGGTGCTTCCTGCCCGTGCCGGCCTGGAGGTGCTGAGGGCCACGCCGCCTCTCTTCAGCGGATGTGTCGGGCTCTGCCCGGCGCCCAGGGAGGGGCCCCTGCCGCAGGCCCACCCCTTGGCACAGCCGTCCCTCAGATGGCGGGCCACACTCGTGCCGTGAGAAGTGGGTACGTTTCCAGTAGGCAGCAAGTTCTGCGGGGGTCGTCCTAGGAATTCCGATCTGGACGTGGGTCTTCGGAGAGCAGCAGCTGTGACTCACCCCCAGTTGTGGTCAAGAGCCCTGTCCTGACCTCCGTTGTCCCCTTGAGCACACCGTGGGCCACAGTCTCCCCATCTGCAAAGCCAAGGGTCTTAGGCTCCCTTCCGCTCGGAGATTCTGTTTGCGCGTCCCCACCCCCAGCCCTCCTGGCACGGCGTCCCGCCCACGGCGGACACCCGGAGCAGCAGGGAAGTGGCTCTCGGCTCCTCGGGCCTCTGGTTGTCCTGCGGCCGTGGCAGCTGGGGGCCCGTGGGGCCAAGTCCTGCCGGCGCTCTCCAGAGCACGCAGCGGCTCCTTGGCTCGGGTGGGTCCCACGCGTTCCGGAAGTGGTGCTTCCCTCGCTAACTCGCTCCCTCTTGTTCCTTCTCCCCCGATCCCTCTCGCTCCACAGGAGGACTTCCGGAATAAAGTGGAAGATTACATTAAGCGT
Source organism: Panthera tigris (assembly GCF_018350195.1). Taxonomy (NCBI): domain Eukaryota; kingdom Metazoa; phylum Chordata; class Mammalia; order Carnivora; family Felidae; genus Panthera; species Panthera tigris. The sequence continues at coordinate 216,905,224 of NC_056667.1, forward strand.
TATGCCAGATGATAGGAGGAGGAGACGGTGGGGCTGCGGACTGTGTGTTGTAGGCTTGTCCCCAACCGCAACCAAAAGGGAGCCTCCTCCCCAGCCCTCGCGCTCCCTCAGACCCCCGGGTCGTCCGCATCCTGTGACCACGCTGTCCCGAGGAAGAGCCTCTGCACGACCGCCCATTGTAGATGGAGAGTCCCACATAAATACAGCAGGAACATGTGTCTGGGGTCCGAAAGAGTTGTCTGCTTACCTTAACATGTTTACTTTTTGGAAACTGTACTGTATAGGCTGTTGATGAGATTCCTGAGCAGTTGTCATGAACTCAGAGTTGAGGCTAGCGCTTGCTTTGTCCCCTTTTCCCCAAGCCCTTCCCCCCCGCACACGTGATGCTGGTGATGTGCTCAGTGTAGCTCGCAGGTGGGCCGTAAGAAGCCCGCTACACACTGTGATTGGATGCAGATTCTCTCAGCTCCTTCCTGCCGACGTTGGTCCTGCCTACCTGTCATGAAGCTTCCCAGAATGCATAGTCATTCACTGTAGATCTCTTACTGAAATGCGTATTTTATTTAATGTAAGTATATTTTGGAACAGATTTGTAATTTGTACAATTTAATGCTTTAATTATTTTTTTCTATCTTCATTTAGTTTGTATTTTCATTGTATAGAGCAGACAGGAAGATGCTGGGGAGAAATACAAAGAAAATATGAAAGACACATTATTCCTTCTGTCCAAATGAAACAAGAATTTGGCTTCTAAAAAATCAACTCTTTGGGGTCCAGTTGGGGCGAGGAAGTTTTTGGAACCTTCTGAAGCTAGATCTGGGTGGTTTAAAACAAAAGGCAGGGAGCCCTTTCCCACCTGCTGCCCAGAGGAAACCGGCCAGAGCCCAGATCAGGCAGGGGCTTGGTGTCTCCACAGTGGCCTTGTGGTTGCGAGCCAGTAAGCAGTGCCAGGGGGCCTCGGGTCCTGAGGGAATCAGCCACCCGTGTCTCCTGCCCCTGAGACCGTGCCTGTGGCCTTCTGAGCTTGCTGTGTTTCCGGTCCATCTGCAGGGAGCCTCCTAGGGCCTTGCAGGGCTGGGAATCAGCAGCAGCATCCAGCCAGACTCAGGCCGGTGCACTTCAGAGGAAGAAAACTAAGGAGGCAGGTGGCTTTATTCCAGCAGTTAGATATCTGACCCAGTGAAATCAAATGCAAAATAAATAATTGTAGGGTTTTCACCTGCTGCCTGCCTGGCATAGTCAAGTTTAACAGCCTCCTCTGACCTCTGGATCCCCCCCTCTCTGCCATCTCCCCAGCCTGGTGTGTTTTTCCTCGTTTATAATGCACTATCTGATTATGAGATCAGTGCGTCCTAGAGATGGGCAAGGAGGGAATGTGGGCCATGCCTCCTTCCCATTTGTAATCAGGAATTGTGCCCGTTGGACTGAGGGGGCCCTGACCGATCGGCCACACCTCTGGTGCACAGCGCAGGAAGAGTGGGGCCGGATCGAGGGCATGGTGGCAGCTGGGAGGCTTGGGGCCTGTGAGGAGGACAACAGTAACCCTGCATCCTGGAGCCTGGAAGAGGCACTGAAGCTTACACACTAATTGGAGCAGGACACAGGGCAGATCAGCAGCTGGCCTGCCCACACTGTGGCCTGAGTTCTGCCCCTGTGATCCAGGCCATGCGGTTCTGTGCCTGGGCAACCCCAGGCTTGAGTCGTCATATCTCACGGCTGTCCGAGCAGCTCCCAGGCTGCACAGCTGGTGGTGCAGATGGGGGTGGAAGAAATGACTCCAGAGTCCATGGTTGAATAGAAATCTGCACGTTGTAGTAAAAGAGTACCTTCTGGACGAGACTGGAAGGTACGGCTGCTAATTCTGACCTCAAAATATTTGCGCAATAGAGAAATACTTTGCTTATCAGAGATCAATTAATTCCTCAGAAATGACCTTTCCCCGTGACAAGATCATCCTTTTCTGTCCGGTGCAAATCCCTCCGAGGCCTTGCCTTCCCCCATCTTGGTAAGGAACACAGCCAGCCTGGCCCAGCCCGTCGTGGTGGGGAAACAGTACTGCGCTGGGCACGTGGCCAGTGGGGCCCGGGGCATCTTTGGGCGGCTGCAGCACCCTGACTTGCAGGCCTTTTGGTTTCTTGGGAGTCTCCTCCCCGCTCGGGCCGAAGTAACATTTCTGACTCCAGTCCATGGGCTCCACCAGGCGGATGATAATTGGTTTCCGATCTGCCAGGGGAGGGTTTCCAGTCCTGGAGCCAGATGGCGTGGAGCAGGCCCTGGGAACAGGAAGCTCCGGGCTTCTCTGATGTCCACTGGGGTCCCCCTGGCTCTGAGGCGTAGCGTTTGGATGTCAGCAACACGTTTCCCAAGCACACTCGGCAGGAAACAGTTCCAGGGTAGACCGGTCGGAAGGCGAAGCTCACGTGTCTCGGCTCAAACACAGACTCCCTCTGAAGTCTTGGTAAGGAGCCAGGGCGAGTGCGTGAGTCTGGTGTTACGTACTGATCCTTTGCTGTGTTACTTCCGTCCTCTGTATCTGGCTGCTTGTAGAGTGCTGACCAGGGAGCGGTGTCTTGGGTTATGGCTAACAAGACACCCTGCTTTATCTACTGTCCTCCATAAGCACCAAAAGCCTTACAGGGCTGTTTATGGTTTCTACCGACTACAGATTAAGCCGGGTTGTGCACCTGCTAGAGAAGTCTGCGGTGCGGAAATTACACGTGAAAGCTTTGTGAGGGCTGGTTCGGACTGTTTGCAGTAGCTAAAATAGTCCGAATGCGTAGTCTTTAAAAGGAACATGTACCTTAGTGTTTGCTAGTTTAACTGTTTCAAGATGTCCAGGCAGATTTTCCTCTGCCCTCAGTCCCCCGGCCCCCACACTTCTGTGAAACGCCCCCATGGGTGCAGAAGGCAACAGCCGCTGTCCCCGTGATTTGGCCAGAGCCGGACCAGTCCCAGCAGAGTCTCAGGCCACCTGGTGGCTGAGCCCGTGTGCAATCCTCTTACGGTAGCAGGAGCAGACATTGATTGGGCCGGGCTCTGGAGCGCCGCACAAAAATCCCAGAGCGCAAACTCCAACCCCAGGTGGTGGTGCTCCCAGAGGATGTGCCCCACTGCCTCCTGGGATTGCTGTAACCGCCCCCCCCCCCACCACCACCGCTGTGAAGACAATCACAAATTCCTATTATGTCAGACTTCTTCCCGACGGGATGATCAAAATCAACCAGAATAGTTATTAATGTAAAATTCCAACCAGACGTCACAGGGAGCCACCAATCGCAGTCTTTAACGAGGCTCTTCTCAGCTCGTGCCGGCCAACCCGGGATCGTTTGCACTTTCGTTCACTTAAAAATATGTTTTACCTTGGAAAGTCAGGTTTGCTACAAGTTTGTTATTCATCAAAGTGTCTAATAAAATGCTAATGTATAGATAGTCTTAGCAAAATAACGTATTTTAACTTTGCCAAAGAACTTGGGAAATGAGAGCATTTGTCGCTCCCTTCTTTCCTCCTGAAGTCCCGCCTCAAACAAGTCAACAGCTTGGAGGGGCTAATTCGGAAGGGTCCGTGTTGCCCACTGAAGTCCCCACTCATGGCCTGGGTTTCCATGGGTTACCAGAATCGATGGAGTGAAAGAACTGTGGTTTGAAAAAAGTTCTTCAAAAAGCCCAGTGATGAAGGCATTTGGGGACCTGGCCTTGTCAAGAATGTCTATTCATGTTAAGCTGTATAAAGAACTGAATTATACTCTTAAAAAAAAATCATCTTAGGGCTCATTCATTTCCATTGCCCAGTTCACTGAGCCAGAGTTCTTTGATAAATTCACTTTTCAGTTCATGTCAGGGCCAGCTGGAAGAAACCATGCTTGCCCAAGAGTTCCTGGTGCTGGAGGAGAGACGGGACAGCGCCCCAGCTCCGCAGAATGGGGTGAATACTTGTCAGGGGCCAGGCGCCAGGAAGGACCGGCCGTGGGTGGCGCGGCACCTCGTGCAGTCTCCCTGGTGAGCCTTCCCACCCAGCGGCGCTCTCCCTGCTCCGATGCCCGTGTGCAGCCTGCTCCGTCTCTGGCCTCGTACAACTGACTCCTCTGTGTTGCAGTTTTTCCTGTTGGGTTTTTATCACCTCGGTGTCAGACCTCATTGACCCACCTGGTGCTCGCCAGCCGTGGATCTTATCAGATGTCTCTTTCAAAATGCATTCCGGCCTCAACGGCCCTGTTCACCTGTGTCCTGCCCTCCCACCCCCACTCCCAACCAGGGTGAGGCCGAGGGGCCCTAAGGTGGGTGCAGCACCGGGTATAGAGAGCCGTGTTGCCTGTTCAGCCTCAAATGAGTCTGAGAGGACCTGACTCCCTGGGGTGGTTCTCGATGGGAGCGGGGGAAGGGGGGGAGTCCAGTGGGCACGGATCCCACTGTGGTTGCTGTGCACCTCACCAGACCAGCCCGTGGTGTGTGACAAGGGCCACAGTTGATGCAGGAAGACCTGGCTGACAGCCCGGTGAGACCAGGACAAACCGGTGGGACGGCCTCCCCACATTCCCCCCAGCTTGCTGCGGGGGGGGGGGGGGGCACCTCTAATCTTCCCATCCCCTCCAGAAGAAGCCCCCCTGCACCTAGCACATGAGCCCATTGTGACTGGCCCCCTGTCCACTGTGCCAGCCACTGCCCTGAAGACCCTGCCTGACCTCAAAGTGGGTCATGACCTTCAGGCCTTGTGACAAGGTCCACCTCCCTCTTGGGGCTCCTTCCGCGATTGAGTTCACAGGGTGCCACTGCTGTGAGGCCTACCTGACAGGCAGGTGGACAGCTCCTGGGATAGCCTCACCTCGCCCAGGCTTCCAGGAGCACAGGGGGTGTGGTCTACAACTGGCTCCGTATGTATTCCCGCCCTTCCGGAGTCAGGCAGCGCATGGAGCACGGGGCCTTGGCTTGGCCATCCCGTGAACACGGAATCGCTTGTTACAATAGGGTTACTAGGTGCTGAGTAAATCCAGCAGGACCTTCAGAGTCCAAGCACAGCAGATGCATAATGCCTGCTCAAGACAGCCCCCTCACTGGAAGCCCGGCGTGCTGCCTGGAGGCAGTGGCTGATGCCTCGCAGGTGAGCGACCCACCCTTCTCTGAGAGCTGGCCGGTGCCGAGTCTGAACAGTCTGCTTTGCTGGAGCGGGTAGGACTGGAGAAAATACCGCAGAGTAGAAATAATACTGAGCAGATTCGGGCTGAACGGGACACTTTGAGTGTAGGATTAAAAGGAACTTTTTCAGGGGAGAAAACCACATGTTTAGGGAAACGCAGTGAATTGCACTTTTGACTCGGAATCAAAGTCCCAAGGGGACAACAGGCTGAAATGAAAAGGCAACGGGATGGAGCCGTAACTGGCAAGACCTCCGCGGCAGGACAGGGCAGGGTCGATGCTGGGAAAACAGACCAATCATCTGGAGACCAATTTGGTCAGTTCTAGAGTGCAGAAGGGAACAACCATCGTGGGGAAGATAACGGAAAGGACAGAGGGCGCTTGCACTAGTCCAAGATGGGGTAACCGTCTTATTTGAACAAGCAAAATCCTGACAGTGTAGACAGAATTACAGTCTTCAGCCCTCGGCCAGCAGGCGGAGCAGGGCGGTGCTCCCTGAGTGAGACCTGCCCGGCCTCAGCCCGGGCGAGGGGAGACGCAGGTGGAATCCAGCAGGCACTGACCTTGCGACGGGACTAAGGATGTGGGGAGGCCACCGGAGCTAGAGTTCCCAGGGGAGAGGGCAGCACAGAGCGAGCTCTGGAGACCTGCAGCCAGGCCCTCAGACTCGCACACGCACCTGAGGAAACTACCCGAGGGTCGGGAGGAGCACCACCCGAAAGGAGAAGAGAAAATGACCCCGGGAGCTCGGACAAGAATAGTCCACGTTCCCTCGAGCCAGAGTGGATGTGTGATCACCTGTGATCACAGTGCACTGCGGAGGGCACCGGCTCCGTGACAGGAAAACCGACACTAAAGGCTGCACGTGCTCCCGGCCAGATATCTTCAGAGCAAGCCTTAAAGGGATCGAGTCGTTTCAAAGGAACCGTGTCCCAGAACAAAGACAAATAGGAATTTTTAAATCCAGAGCCTGCCACCAGCAGCCCGGCCCAGAAGCCTCTGTCTCAGTAAGCCCGACGCTACCGGCCCCCCGTCCAGAGGCACCAGGGAGGCCGGGCGGTACCTGCTTTTAAAAGGAATCCCGCGACGCGCACCGGCCCCAGAAGCCCCCAGCCCCCGGGGGCCCGCGGCTGTCCAGAGCCCACTGGGGGCCCTCCGCCACGACGGCCCAGCCACGCGAGCCTCTTCACCCCTGCAGACCCGAGCTCCCCTTCCCCCAGTGAGAGAGCGCGGTCTGCCCAGCCTGGGCAAGTGCCCTCTCCGCAGACGGCCCCAGCGGGAGCCCCGGCAGCACCAAGCCCGCCCCATAACCGCACGGGCTCTCCTGCTCCCGGGTGCTCCTCTACCCGCTTCAGATGCTGGGTCTCCCTCCTTTTCTGCCCCTCCCCCGCCCATGCTCCGCGTGTCTCTCTCTCTCTCAAAAATAAACAAGATTTTGGGGCGCCTGGGTGGCTCAGTCGGTTAAGCGTCCGACTTCGGCTCAGGTCACGATCTCGCGGTCCGTGAGTTCGAGCCCCGCGTCGGGCTCTGTGCTGACAGCTCGGAGCCTGGAGCCTGTTTCAGATTCTGTGTCTCCCTCTCTCTGACCCTCCCCCGCTCATGCTCTGTCTCTCTCTGTCTCAAAAATAAACGTTAAAAAAAAAATTAATAAAAAAAAAATAAACAAGATTTTTAAGAAGGTTAGCTAAGGGGAGTTCTACAAACAAAATGGAAATGACAAAAGGGAATATTTATAAATCATATATGATGATTACATTAAAAATATGCCGTTTGATACATGACAATGACATTTGAAAGTAGAGAAGGTCGAGGGAACAAAATGCAGGTGGGTTTCCTCACTCTATGGTAAAATGTTGATGCTAGTAGACTTTATAAATCCCACGTGTAAGATATACTAAAAAAGCAGCCACTAAGAAAAATACGCTAAAAACAAACAAAAAAAACCCCAGTATGAAGTGCAGTGATATCAGCAAAATTGACAAAGAACTTCTGAAAACTTTCTCCCCCATAAAAGCAACAAGAAAATTGGCAACAATTCTCAGAGCCAGCTTTTCCAGAACTCTGGAAATTAATAACCAAAGGCAGTAATCGTAAGTAGAATTTACTTCAGTGATCTTAAGGAGAAGTCTCCGTAAGCACAGCAGATTTGTGCCACGTTAACTTACGCTGGCCCCAATTCCCACTCTAAGTCCACAGTAGCCTTAAAAACTAACAGCCCACGTTTTGCAGTGAAAACCAGGAACACCAGTAATTCGGTAATTGCGGAGGGAGCGGAGCACGGCTGGAACTCCTTCAAAGCCTCCTTCCCGGAGTCTGTCATTATTTAACAATCTGATAGCGTTGAAACGCTATCTGTATTTGGTCAGAATCTGAAACTTTATGCCTCAAAGGAAATCACCAAGACAGTAAAAAGCCCACAGAATGGGAAGAAACATTTGCTAATCACATCTGATAAAGGTATCCAGAAAAAAAAAAAAAAAGAAGAATTCTTACAACTGAGCAAGTACAGGATGACCGAACTTAAAAACGGACAGAGGAGGGCCGCCTGGGCGGCTCAGTCAGTTAAGCATCTGACTCTTGGTCTCAGCTCAGACCTTGATCTCGGGGTTAGGAGTTCAAGCCCCACATTGGGCTCGGTGCGGGGCGTGGAGCCTACTTGAAATGAAAATGGACAGAGGACCTGGATAGATGTTTCTCCAAGGAGGGTATACAGATGGCCAATAGGCACATGAAAAGATGTTCAAAGTCACTAGTGGCAGGAAAACTTCCCGTTCACTCCCCAATTCTTTCTTTTAAGTTGATTTATTTTGAGAAAGAGTGTGTTGGGGGTGGGGGGGAAGGGGCAGAGAGAGAGGAGGCGAGAGAGAATCCCAAGCAGGCTCCGTGCCCTCAGTGCAGAGCCTGACATGGGGCTCAGTCCCATGAACTGTGAGATCAAGACCCGAGCCAAAATCAAGAGTCGGGTGTTTAACGGACCGAGCCACCCAGGTGCCCCTTCACTACTCACTCGTGACACCAGACATGTGGGATTTTTCCCCGCACAGACCAGTTCTCTGACACCAGCTGGGTATCTTACAATTCAGTTTAGTTCCGACACCTGTATCTGCCGGGAGCATCAGCTCCCACAGGTTAAGAGCTCCCCGTCCTACAAGACTGCCCCCCACCCTTCAGATGCCAGTCCCAAGTCCTGGCCTCTGGCACTTCTGACTGGCTGCACACCAAGGCTTCGGTGACCCCCTCCATGGGTTCAGTAATTTGCTAGAACACATCACAGACCTCAGGACAACTTTACTAGATTACAGGCTCATTATAAAATGAGACGACTCAGGAACAGTCACACAGAAGAGCTGCCTAAGTCAAGGTCAGGGGGAAGGGCACGGAAGATCTGTGTGCGCACAGATCCAGGAGTGTCCTCTCCAGGTGTGCACTCTCCCAGCACCCCACGTGTCCACCCGCCAGGACGCTCTCTAAACCCCTCCAGCCAGGGTTTTTACAGTGGCTTCATTATGCAGAGATGACTGATTAAATTACTGCCCGTTGATGCTTACGTCTCCTCCTCAGAGACTGGGGGTGGGAGTGGGGGCTCAAAGTTCCAACCCTCTAATCAAGTGACTGGTTCCCCCCCCCCCCACCAAGCTTGAGTGTGGCAGAAAAGGGCTTGCTACAAATAACAAAATGTGTTCCTTTCACCTGTATTTCTGTCTCACCGAGAAATTCCAAGGGTTTTACGAGCTCTGTACCAGGAAACAGGGACAAAGACCAGACATACATTTCTCATTATATTCCACAATATCACAATTAGTCATTAGGGAAATGCAAATCAAGACCACTTCACAGCCACTAGGATGGCTAAAATAAAAGACAGTGACAAGGGTTGCTAGGGATGCTGGGAAATTGGAGTCCTCTACATTGCTGGTGCAATGCCCGTGCAGTCAGTTGTGAACACCTATCGGGACATTTCATCAAAAGTGAATACCAAGTGGGGCGCCTGGGTGGCGCAGTCGGTTAAGCGTCCGACTTCAGCCAGGTCACGATCTCGCGGTCCGTGAGTTCGAGCCCCGCGTCAGGCTCTGGGCCGATGGCTCGGAGCCTGGAGCCTGTTTCCGATTCTGTGTCTCCCTCTCTCTCTGCCCCTCCCCCGTTCATGCTCTGTCTCTCTCTGTCCCAAAAATAAATAAAAAACGTTGAAAAAAAAATTTTTTTTAAAAAGTGAATACCAAGTGAACACAACAAGTTACCATATTACCCAGCAATTCCACTCCTAGGTATATAACCCAGAGAACTGAAAATATGTCTCCATGTAAAAATGTGTACATAAATGTTCAGGGAAGCATTATTCTTCATAGTTTAAAACCGGAAACCCAAATGTCTGTCAACCGATGAACTGGAAAACAGGATGTGGTATAGCCAGGCAAAGGAATAGTAATCATCAATAGAAAGGAATTATGGAAACGTGCTACAACCTGGATGGACCTCAAAGACATGAACACGTCTGAAAGAAGCTATGGTTCCACATAAATGAAATGTCCAGAAAAGGCAAATCTATAGATACAGAAAGTAGCATTGTTGTTGCTAGGGGCTGTGGGGAGGAAGGAATGGAGACTGAATGCCAAATGAGTATAGTGTTCCTTTTGGGGGGTGACGAAAATGCTCTGGAATTAGTGATGATGGCTGCACAGCCTTGTAAATATACTAAATTGTACACTTAAAATGTTCTTTAATGTTTATTTTCGAGAGAGAGACAGAGACAGAGTGCTAGTGGGGGAGAGGCAGAGAGAGAGGGAGACACGGAACCCGAAGCAGGCTCCAGGCTCTGAACTGTCAGCACAGACCCCGACGTGGGGCTCAAACTCACAGACCGTGAGATCACGACCTGAGCCAAAGTCGGACGCTTAACTGACTGAGCCACCCAGGTGCCCCAAATTGTAGACTTTAAAGGGGTGAATTTAATGTATGTGAATTAAAACGATTTTACAACGCTATTGACAAATCAAGAAGGAATACTAAAAAAAATGTTTGAATAACCCACAGGAAGGCAAGTAAAGAGAAACGGTGTTGAAAACCAGATGAAACAAACAGAAAACAGTAAGATGGTAACTTTAAGAGTCAACATTAAATATATGTAAATGAGCTAATCCACTGGAAGGCAAAGGCGGGCAGAATGGATTACTATAGTTTCGGAAGAGGTACCAACTTGTGAAAAACTGGAAAAAGCACCTCCTATCATTTACTACAACTGCATGTAGATGTACAACGATCTCAACATTGTCAGATAAAACTGTATCTCCAGGACCCAACAACGTAAAATTTACAGTGCCTGCCACTGTAATACAAAATTACAACCCCATACAAAATCACAGGCATGCAAGGAAGAAAATAAGACGCATGGCAAGGGGGAAAATCGGTCAAAAGGAGCAGACTCAAGAATGAGAAATATGACAGAATTAGTAGACTAGAGAATGAAAACAGTTCAAGAAGGTAGAGGGAAGACTGTTCGTGTCGAGACATGGAAAATGTACAAAAGACACAAATTCAACTTCCAGAAGAAAAATACATACCTGTGATGAAGAAAATATACTAGATGGGCTTAACAACAGGTGATGTACTGCAGAAGAAAATATTCATGAACTTGAAGAAGATAGGACAGTAAAAACAATGCGGAATGAAACAAAGGTGGGACCAGAACTAGGGCAAAAAACAACAGAACTTCACTGAGCTGTGGGACAACTTCACACACCCAATATACTTGTAACGGGGGGTCTTCAGAGGAGTAGGGAGGAGAAACTTATTTGAAGAAATAAGAGCCACTGGGTGGCTCAGTCGGTTAAACATCTGACTCTTCATTTCAGCTCAGGTCATGATCTCACGGTCTGTGAGTTCCAGCCCTTCCATGCTGATGGCACGGAGCCTTCCTGGGCTTCTCTCTCTCCTCTCTCTCTGCCCCTCCTCCACTCTCTCTCTCAAAACAAAGAAACCTTAAAAACGTTTAAAAGTCAACAACAGAGCAAAAATATTAAAAGCAGGCAAGAAATAAAGACACATAGTATGTAGAGGAACAAAGTGACAGCAGATTTCTCATTGGAAACAACGCAAGTGAGAAAACAGTGGAGAAACATCTGTACTAACAGAAAAAAATTCAAGCTAAAATTCTTTATCTAGAGAAAATATCAAAGATGGAGGCAAAATAAAGACTTTTCTCAGGGGCACCCGGGGGGCTCAGTGGCTTAAGCGTCTGACTCTTGATTTCAGCACACGTCCTGATCTCTTGGTTCTTGGGATCGAGCCCCATGTCAGGCTCTGCACTGAGCACCGAGCCTGCTTGGAATTCTCTCTCGCTCCCTCTCTCTCTCTCTCTCCCAAAATAAATAAATAATAACTTTAAAAAAGGACTCTTCCCATGCATGTAAAAACAGAAGTCCTATCAGCAGACTAGCCCTAGAAAAAATTTTGAACAAAGTCCTCAGACAGAAGGAATACGGTACGAAATGGAAATGAGGAACCACACCGGGGTTTCTCAGCCTCAGCACTATTGCCATTTTGGGACAGATTATTTGTTGCTGCGGGGGCGGTCCTGCGTGTTGTAGGAAATTAGAGGCTTCTACTCACTAGGTCCCAGAAGGACCTACCCCCAATTATGACAACCAAAATTATCTGCAGGCATTGTCCAACGCCCCTTGGAGAGAAGAGTCACTCCCAGTTGAAAATCACCGTATTGGATGGATTTTTTCTTTTGTTTCAAAATTTTTAACCCTTCATGCTTCTAAGCAATAATCAGAGAATTCCTATGCTCAGGCATTCAGCTTACTAATTTGCTGAGTGTCTATTCTATTCAGCTCATCTCTTGTGTTTTTAATTTTTTTTAATGTTTATTTTTGAGAGACAGAGAGAGACAGAGCATGAACGCGGGAGGGTCAGAGAGAGAGGGAGACACAGAATCGGAAGCAGGCTCCAGGCTCCGAGCTGTCAGCACAGAGCCCGACGCGGGGCTCGAACTCACGGACCAGACCGTGAGATCATGACCTGAGCTCAACCGACTGAGCCACCCAGGTGCCCCACCCTTGCTCTCTCTTAAGCCCATGCCCTCCCATCTCCTCCAGGCCTCTGCCTCTTGTCTCTCATCTTCAGTTTTCTTGTTAGCTACCTCCCTGCAGTTTATAAACACGTTCAGTCTCTAAAATATTTCCCTTAATCTTGTAACCCCTTTTTGTGGCTCCTTCTCCTTTCAAACTTCAGGAAACTGTTGGCCACGTTCTCAGTTCTTTCATGTCCCATTCATCCGTCAACTCACTGCGCCCTTTTCTGCCCTCTCCGCACTGCTGTACTCAAATTTCCCTTAGTAAATGCATCAGTGCTCCTAACTGTATACAGTAGACACTGTGCGGACGCCCGCTCCGCTGCACTCTACACTCTCATCTGCTCTTGGCCATGCTCTCCCAATTCCCTTTCTTTTCCTCCTCTGCTGATAGTTCTTGAACTGCTGGGTGTCTCCTTGCTTCTTAAATTTTGCTGTGTCCTTTGCTATGGCTGCACGTTGCAAGAAATGAGCTCACTTTGCCAGCAAGAATGAAAGGAAATAAGGAACCCAGAAATATAGAGGCTTGCAGAGCTGGAAGAGACAACGCCTGGATCCCAACAGGAGGTCAAACCGAGAAAGTCTACGAAAAGCCAGTTAGAATTCACCTTCTTGGCAAAGCACTCCCGAATTCAAATTCTGGGTCCTTCACTGCCCGTGTGAACTTGGGCAAGGTGCTGAGCTTTTCCATACCGTACCTCAATTTCCCCATATATAAGATGGGGACAACAGTGCCCCCTTGACAAGCCGGCCCCAGCCCCGGCCCGGCTGCCGCGCGTATGGACCAGTGCAGAATCCAGAGAGCCGCTCACTCCCGCCTCCTAGCCTCCGTGACCGCGCCCCCTGTGACGCACACCCGTCACCTGACCTCCCTCAGCCAATCGGCATCTCACCTGTGCTGGCCCCAGACATTGGCCCGAGTGCAAAGCTCAGCCAATCCGGACGCCGCCCGGGCCTCGCGGCCCCGCCCCCTCCGCCGGGCCTCCAGGAGACGCTCCGGGGCGCGACCCGCGCGGTCGGCCGGTTGGGGTAGTGCTGGGGCCGGATGGAGGCGGCCGTGGCGCTCACCGGGGAGGCGCGCGGGCGCGCGGCGTGTCAGCCCGGCGACGGTGGAGAGAAGACCCCACCGGAGAGGTGCGCGCCGTGAGAGGGAAGCGGCCGGCGCCCTCCTCCGGGAAGCCCTCGGGGTTGGGAGGTCCCGCCCGGGGAGGCCGGATGCGGGCGGTGGGGAGCGGTGGGCAGGGGTCTCTCCAGGGAGGGTTCCCCCCCCCCCCCGGGGAGGTCGGAGGCGGGCACTGGTCTCTCCGGGGGAGGGACCCGCCCGGAGCGGGGCGCCAGCTGGCGGTCCCCGCGGGCCCGCGGCCGGGCGCGCTGTCGGCGGGGCGGCTCGCGTCGCGGGGTGCGAGGTGGGAAGCACCGCGGCGCCGGGGCTCCCGCGCCAAGTGACGTCCGGGGGTCAGCGCCCGAGTCCGGGGAGAGCGCGCGGGGCGGGGGAGCAGCCGCTGCACCGGCCCCGGGGCTGAGCCGAGCGCGCGGCTGGAGCGGAGGGCTTGGCAGGGCGGCGGTCAGCGAGCGGAGCCACGGAGCTCAGGAGGGACTTCGGGACGTGTATTCCAGGCGCGGGGGGAGGGGGTGGCGGGACAGGGGAGGAAGCAGGACATCGTTGGGAGTCTTGTAAAAATCTAGGAGAGGGAGGTGGGGTGGACCGGAGTGGTGGCGGTGGTGGCGAAGGGGGGCTTCTGAGACGGAGCCGCAGGACTGGCTGGTGCACCCGCGCAGAGGAAGGGGGGTCTGCGGAGCGTGTCCCCCGGGCCCCTGGCCTGAGCAGTTGGCCTTCCGGTCCACTGTGCCCCTGCACCCGAATATGAGGAGGGTTTGTGTCTTTAAAATTCCGGGCCAGGCCGAAATCTGACCATCTTTTTCATTAGGCAGTCTACTTTGGTGGAGACTGAGCAAAGGGGCTAGGGGAAAGCCCTGCAGGGAGACTCGAGTGGAGAGGAGGCTCGCAATACCTTTTTGTTACATTTTGGTTGTGGACAGAACAGAGTTTAGCTTTCGCATCCGATAACGATAGCATCTTAAGGAAGAAGACAATAATAGAGCAGAGTTCTCTATAAAATGTTCATCTGAAACTCAGGCCGTGGATTAGCTCACCCCAGCAGCAGACTGAAAAGCTGCAGTCGCTGAGCAGACACTAGTAGCTTGAGGAAACTTAGGATACTTAGTAGGAAGTGTCAGCAAGATTAGGGGCCCCTGCAGATTTCAGTCACAGCAGAATCAGCACTTTGCCAAGCGGGAGTGGCCAAGGGTCAAACTTGCCAAAGCCTCAAACCAGTCAGGTGACTTCGGACAGCAAGATGTTGCATTAGAACACTGTGGTTAAAACAACAACAACAACAGACTTTTAACAGCCACAGTTGGTAATTGTATTTGAATTTTCATGTGGATTGGTTTAATTAAACATTGTTATTGATTTTAGGGGCACCTGGGGAGCTCAGTCGGCCCACTTTGGCTCGGGTCGTGATGTCTCGGTTCCCGAGTTGGAGCCCCACATTGGGCTCACTGCTGACAGCACAGAGCCCACTTGGGATCCTCTGTCCCCGCCTCTGTCTGCCCCTCCTCCATTAGTGCGTGCGCTCTCTCTAAAATGAATAAAACATTTAAAAAACTGTTACTGATTTTAAAATCAGGTAAAATAATAGTATTAGGCAGGATTACCTATTGTATCTATGAAGAAAGTATCTGAAGGGTTTTGATACTGGTGAAAAGAAATACAGATAAATTTTATTTAGGAGGCATCTTTCAGGGGATGTGCTTTTCTGTGACACTTTGTTGCAAGTCCGGCCCCTGCTGTGTGCTGGCCATTGTTCTCAGTGTTGGTGGCAGAGCAGTGAGGAGAACTGGCAAAGCCCATGGGCCTCTGCACCTGACCTTCTATTACTGCCTCTCGAGGCAGACAGTCGACAAGGAACCAGTGCAGTGTGTCAGAGGCTGCCGAGCGCCATGGGGATAGAGGAAGGAGCGGGGGGTCTCCGGGTGCTGGGAGGAAGGGGACTGGCCGCTGTAGGGGGCTTCACGAGAAGGTCAAGATGGAGCAAAGACCCAAAAAGGAAAGTGGGGGGGGGCGTGGTCACTGGAGGCACAGGAAAGTGAGGGGGGGAGGGAGGAGAAGCAGGTCCACTCATGTCAGGGAGCAAAGGGCAGGGTGTGGGGAGGAGTGGGCACCCAGATCACCCGAGCCTCTGGCCAAACCAGAAATTACAGAGAAAAAAGAAAAACTTCTGGAATGTGTGGCTACTGGGTGTGCCTGGTTCCCCTCCTTCCGTGTGGAGGACAGGAGACGGATCTGTCCTTGTAACCAGAACCCTTGATCCTCCTACCAGGGGCTGGAAAGAGGTTTTGCAGATCTAAATGGATGCTCTCCTCGTGATTGTAGAGGACGCTAGCAAATACTAGATTGTTGGAAAACCGGGCATACCTTCTCCGTAATTCATGAAGATTGGGGGATTGCCAAGTTCGTGCAGAGAAGCTCCCTGCCCTTGCTGTTTGCTCCTGCGGAGGCGACGGACACAGGGCAGCCGCGCTCCGGGTTCCGTCTCCTTTCCCTTAACAGACACCTCTTTGTTCTCTTTCCGGCAGGAAAGTTTACATGGACTATAACGCAACCACCCCGCTCGAGCCAGAGGTTATCCAGGTCATGACCGAGGCCATGAGAGAAGCCTGGGGGAATCCCAGCAGTCCTTACCCCACAGGTAATCCTAGAGGGTGCTCACAGATCCGAGATATGCAGGGCGGGGCACTCTCAGAGAAATTGTGCACCTCTTGGGGTCACTTGGTGTGGAGAGATTTGCTGTTAACTGCAGGTCTTAGGTGTAATTTTTGGTAGATTTTATTTGTTTGTTTTTAGAGAAGTCCAAACTTGTACACTGAGCTGGTTGATAATCTTTCATTTGGAACACACACACCGTCCCCCTTACTCAGATGAAAACGATGTTTTATGAAGAGCTATTTGTAATGACAATACCTATTGAAACCCTTTCGGGAATCTGTCTCAGTTGAGTCTTACAAAATTTGCAAAACCTTTAAATCATCAGGATTGCATATAATCCTGGCCTTTTTTTAAATGAAATTTACTTTAAAATTCTTAACGTCTGTTATAATAAAAATATTCTTGTTTATTCTTGTGTTAATGTAGATCATTAAATTGGTGGTTTGGAAAATAATTTGCTTCAAGTCGGGAGTGTTATGTTTTTCACATAGTGATCTAAAGTTGTACCTTTTTAATTTAATGCTTATCAGATAATTAAGATAATCTTAATATGGATTATGATGAACTAAAAGCTTTCAACAGAGTGTTGCCAAGCTCTAGGATTTAGTAATATTTGTATACAAGTTTACAGGCTTTTGTGGGTTTTCACATGTGTTCGTTTACTAAAAGCTTCACAGCTTGGTAACTAAAAGCTTTTTCAAAATCAGGTACTAGTCATTCATTAACTTCTTTGGTACGTGTATTCTAGTTAATCTTGTGGACGTTGCCTTGTATCTTATCTTTCCTCTAGTAAAATTGTATTTTCTGGTGAATTAAACTTGAGAATATGGAGGACAATAAAATGCTAATAAAAAACATTTATTATAAAGAAGTTTAAGAGTGACCTTGAAGGGGGCTCCTGGGCGGCTCAGTCGTTCAAGAGTCCGACTTTGGCTCGGGTCATGATCTCACAGTTCACGACTTCAAGCCGTGTGTGGGGCTCTGCAGACAGCCCGGAGCCTGGAGCCTGCTCCCCTCTCTCTCTGCCCCTCCCCTGCTCACGCTCTCGCTCTCTCTCTCCTTCTCAAAAATAAAAATAAACATTAAAAAAAGAAAAAAGAACAACCTTGAAGGAGAAATTCCCCTTCTTGACCTGATGAAGCCTGTCACTGGCTTTCAGGTCGCCTTTGATGGCCTTTGTTTCTTTGTTAAGAACCATAACTAAAGTCTACATTGCAATTCACTCGTTGATACTCAGGTAGAAATCGGGGGGGGGGGGGGGGGAAGGAAAGGAAAGAAAAGAAAAGAAAATCACCGTTATGATAGAATGGTTTGATTAGTTTCACAATTATGATTTAATAATGATAATAATTCCTTTGGGAGAATTTATTTTAGGGAAAATGTTAAGGACATGTAGGGAGAGTTGAGATGCCCAAGATGTTTGTCAAAGCCTTGCTTACAATGGTACAAAGCTGGAGACAACCTCAGCGTCCATCAGCCAAGGGCTTGTCCCGTAAAGTATGCTGAAACCCTCGAGTGGAGTTCTGGACCCTGTCAAAGCCATGGTGCGGACTATATCGATGACCTAGAAGCACAGTAGCAGCATATTGTTCAAGTGGGAAGGGCGTGTTATAAAACAAGAAGGTTTCTTTGTTTCCCATACCCACCCCCTAAGGAAAAATTGTGTGTGAGCCAGGGTAGAAAATGTATCATTTTGCTGTGAGAGACAGAAACCCCCAAGGAACAGCAGCTTATATAGGCGGAAGGTCATTTCTCTGACCGTCCGGGGCCCACGTGGTCACACGGCCAATGCCAGCGACCCCGGCTCCTTCCATTCTCTCCACTTGTCTCCTGTTCATTCCCCCAGTGGTCAAGACGGCTGCTCCTGCTCAGGCCATCACGTGCGCAGCCCAGCCCGTAGGAAGGAAAGAAAGAGGAGGGGAAAGCGATGCCCGAGTCCTTCAACGACACTTCTGGGAGTTGCGTGTATCGCTCTGGCTTCTAACGGCTTGCCAGAGGTGGGTCCCATGGCCGTGCATTAGCATTCCAATTGCAGTGGGAGTTGGGAAATGAGGTCTTCATTCTTCATTCATCTGAGATTTTCTTCACCTAAATGTGGCCGTAATTCAGCCACGTGCCAGCTGGAGACGTCGCGGTCGTAGGAAGGGAGGGTGGCGGAGCGGACAGCCGGCAGCCTGAGCCCAGAGGACATGCACTTGGGCAGGGGATTGTGGGAGGTTCTGAGGACTTCTCTTTTCGTGGGGTGGGCACGGGGGTTCAAGAGCTGCAGGGGACAGTGCCACGTAGGGCCGTAGAGGCCACTGTGAGCGCCCGGCTTGCCTCTGACGTCACGCAGTGTGTGCAGGACTCGGAGCGGAGCAGGGACACGGTCCATCCCGGCGGCTCGCAACATGTTGGGCTCGCGGCCCCTTTACGCTCTTCGAGCGTATGCAGGACTCCAGGGCGCTCTTGTTTATGTGCGCCGCACGCACAGATGTTTGCCACACTAGACAGCAACACTGGGAAGCCTGGAATAAATATTTAGGAGTTCACTAACAAAACAGTGGTGAATCGCTTACGTGTTAACTTTTTTGCGTGAAAAAGAAACTGCCTTCTCCCGAGAGCACAGATGTAGTGAGAAGAGTGTCATGGTCGTACACGTGAGAGCCTCTTTAGTGTCTGTCTAAACAAGAAAGTTGCTTTCCCGTACCTGCTTCTGTATCGCGTCTGTTGCAACATTCACATCATGTGGCTTCTGGAAAGCTCCGCTATGTGCTTTGGAGAAAATGAGAATAAAAAGACAGCGCGTCCCTCGCTGGGCCGGGGCTCCAATTCCAGACTCCAGACGGCCTTGCACCCTGGCAGGTCCTCGGGTCCTCCCTCCATGAGCAACTCAACACCGAACGCCAGCTCAGTGCCCAAGATTCTGCTCGCCCCACCGGGTTCCCTCTTGCACCCAGAGAGGAGTCCGGAGTCTCCTGTGGCGTCAGTTACAAGCACCAACCTTAGTGCCAGAGGGAGTAAGGGGCGTGTGGCTCCCGCGGTCCCTTAAAGCAGCCCTCCTTCACTGGGCTGCCCTGCACGCCAGAGCCCCTCGACCTCCCCCAGCCATGGCCCGCTTCTTCTCTCCCTTGCCCATCTCCACCCGCCCTTCCGTTCCCTCTTGAACCCACGGCAATCAGGCTCCCAAATCTCCTCTGACCAAGGTCCCCGGGTGCCAAATCCAGGACCTCACCTCCCCCCCACTGCCAGCAGCAGCTCGCTGCTCCCAACTGGAGCCACTTGCACCCAGAGAGGAGTCCGGAGTCCCCTGTGGCGTCAGTTACAAGCACCAACCTTTACGCTACACTAACAGCTGCAGGCATCGCTGACGTTTGACAGTGAGAACGCGCACACCCACGCGTCTCCCACCTACTGGGTCCCAGCAGTGCTGCTGCGTCCCCTGGATCCCTTCCGTTCTAAATTTGCACGTGTTTCCCATGAGCCCCTGAGTTACAGGCACAAGGAGCCACCCGTGTGTGTGTGTGTAAGAGAGAGGACTTTCTCCCATCACAGTGCCGTCGTCAAACCTGAGAACGCGGCAGTGAGCACAGCGGTTTTCAGATGCGTCCATGCTGTCGGGGTGTCCGGAGCTCGTGTCCTTTCACGGGGGAGAGCGCCCCTCCACGTGGAGGCACCACTGTCTCCACGCCTTCACCTGCCGGACACGTGAGCGGTTTCCAGCTTCTGGCTGTCAGCAGTGACGCTGCTGGGACCGTCGCCAGGGATGTCGCTTGCTTTCCTCTCAGTGAAGAGTAACTGCCGTGAATGCCTAGGGACGGGGTGGCTGCATCGCACGGCGGGGGCACGTGTGGCTCCTTAAGGAACTGCTGTCCTGCGTCCAGCGTGGCCGTGGCACGTCCTGGTCCCCGTCGTGGTGGTCCCTCCGTGGCCTCCTGAGCGCTCGGAACAGTCAGTCGTCACTTCAGCTGCTCTCCTGGCCACAGAGTGGTGGGGACGTGGCCCCAGGAGCCCTTACTCAGAAACGCCCGGAGGCTTGTGGAGAAGGGCAAAAAGTGAATAGAGGGCGGCTTTTGCAAAGTAACAGGCGAATTAGGAAACCCACCTTTGGAAAGAAATCGCCGTGAAGCGCTTATGTGAAGGTCTCGAGGTGCATTGGGAAAAGGGGGGGGGGGTCATACTCCAATCCAGCACAGACCGTCACGACTTAGAAGGCAAATCCATACAAGAGTTGGGCGCCCGGGTGGCTCAGTCGGTTGAGCATCTGACTTCAGCTCAGGTCATGATCTCGCGGTTCGTGAGTTCGGGCCCCACAGGGAGCTCTGTGCTGACTAGTGCAGAGCCTTCTTGCTTGGGATTCTCTCCGCCCTCCCCCCCTCCACCCCCGCCCGCTCATGCTCTCTCTCAAAAATAAATTGAACATTGAAAAAAATCTATACAATAGTCTTTTAAGGATTATGTGGATTTCTTTGTATATTTTTACCACGTGATTTTACATTTCTGTTTATGTATGATTGGTTTCATGGTGCCTGCTACCACCCCCCCCTTTTTTTTTTACAACTAGGGCTGAATACTCACCCAACTTTGCTCTACAGACTAAGGAAGAGGGGCCACTGACACCTCAGAATTCCCCTCCTGCCTGCCCTTCCTTTCGCTACCACATACAATTTGGGTCCTTCTGTCTCACCAGCCGGTGACACTGGCTGAGTGGCCTCCGTGTGACCGTGGGTCTGTCCCCGAGGCTGTAACCTGTGTCGTGCACCATTGGACCTTGTGTTGAGGGCTCATGAGCTCTCTTGAGCTTATTTCTGGTGTTGTGCAGCATGATCTTAAGCAAATTATTCCATCCTTTGGCCCTCCTGTCTTGATGGGGGGGGGCAGGGCAGATGGCCACGGCTCCCCTGTCCTGTAGCCTCTGGTGAGACGACGAGCACGTCTGCGGGGACTTCAGGGTCCCTGCGCCGGCTCATTCCTAGGTTGTGGCCTGTTGCTTTCACGCCAACGGGACACGGGTCGTCTCAGAATCGCCCACCGAGAGCGGTTCCTTCATGTCTGGTTGTTGTTCTAAACGTGTGTTTGTTGGGAAACCTCAAAGCCACGGTAGTGACTGTCCGTTTTGGTCTCTCGAGGTAAGAAGGCCAAGGACATTATTGACACAGCTCGGGACAACCTTGCGAAGATGATAGGTGGGAAACCCCAGGACATAATCTTCACTTCCGGGGGCACCGAGGTAAAGTCTCTAGACAGGCTCACCGTCTTTTCACTGTAAGTCATGTGAAAACATAAAATGTGATTCCCTCTTGGTATTTTTTTAAAAGAAGAGTGATACTTGGTCTTGCTGTTTTGCAAATTAGTTTGATATAATTAGCCAATATATATCCTATAAATAAATTCCAGGTGGCTGATAGGATGTTTGTGATGTGTGTACATTGACTTGCTTTGCATCATTTCAACGAAGAGAGTTTGCCCTTTATTTTGCCCTGGAATTAGTCTTTTAAATCCCTTATTGTTGCCTTATTAAGAGTTTGAGGTTTGACCCATTTCAGATGCACTTTTATTTTTATTTAAAAAATTTTTAAGTGTTTATTTATATTTGAGAGAGACAGAGAGACAGAGACAGAGTGTGAGCAGGGGAGGGGCAGAGAGAGAGAGACACACACAGAATCCGAAGCAGGCTCCAGGCTCTGAGCTGTCGGCACGGAGCCCCATGTGGGGCTCGAACTCACGAACTGTGAGGTCTGGACTGAGCCGAAGTCGGATGCTTAACCGATTGAGTGACCCAGGTGCCCCATGTACTTTTAAATTGGTAGGAAAACTCAGAGACAGCGTGATGCTTCTCAGTTAGTAATGGTCACTGTCTTGCTTCCCACAGGTGATGTGACTGTCCACATAGAAAACCCAGGAGAGGGCCACCTGGGTTAAGCGTTGGTTAAGCATTGGAATTCTCTCTCCCCCTTTCTCTCTCTGCCCCTCCCCTGCTCACGCTCTCGCTTTCAAAATAAATAAACTTGAAAAGAAAGCCCAGGAGAATCTGCAGCTAGGTTATCAGAGCTAATAAGAACATTTAGCAGTTATGAGATACAAAAACCAGTTGTGTTTCTGTGTCCCCTCACATGCACGTGTGTTGTGGAAAATCAACCTCTGTGCTCCAGAGCAAAATGTAACACACAGAGACGGTCTGGGGACAAAGAGGGACAACAGTTTTATCACTTTGCCAGGCAAAGGAGGCCACAGCAGGCTAGTGCCTTCAAAACTGCAGACCGGCCCAGGGTAAAAGGCTGAGGGGTTTTAGAGGAAAATACAGGATCCAGGCAGTGCCGGTAGGAATCTGGACCGGGATGCCAGCCGCGTTCGTCATCTTCAAGATGGTCTTGTGACCAGCGATGGCGCCGACTATCAAGCCTCATTACTGAGAATCAATACCGAGTCCCTGGAACAAAGGATTCTGCAGAAAAACAAGTGGAGGGGAGGAGGCTTGAAGAATGAGGAAGAGGAAAATTGGTTCAGTTTAAAGTCAAGCCTTGCTGGAGCATTAGTGTGTCCACCTTCATTTTCCATCTTTGCGTTTCTATAGCAGCTTCAGGTGCTTACCAGAGCACGGAAAATAGCAAATACTTAGGACATAAGCCTAATAAAAAAGAATTTGTAAGACCTGTTTTTTTAAACATCTTTTTTTTAAATGTATTTTGAGAGAGAGAGAGAGAGAGAGAGAGAACACGAGCAGGGGAGGGGCAGAGAGAGAGGGAGAGAGTATCCCAAGCAGGCTCCAGGCTCTGAGCTGTCTGCACAGAGCCCGATGTGAGGCTCGAGCTCTCAAACCGGTGAGATCAGGGCCTGAGCTGAAATCAGGAGTTGGACACTCAACTGACTGAGGCACCCAGGCACCCCTGCATTTGCATTTATATTTGACACACATTTCTCTGAGATAAGTTTTTTGTTTTGTGGTTTTAAAGTCTTCTACTCTGAACCCTTCACTTACCCTCTCTTGATACAGAAACCAATATTGTTAGTTTGCTAGTGTCTTCCAGGGAGAGTCTATGCGTTAAAAGTATGTAGATTTATATATTCTTTTTTAAAAGATGTTTATTTATTTTTGAGAGAGAGAGGGAGTGCACGTGAGCAGGGGAGGGGCAGACAGAGAGGGAGACACAGAATCCGAAGCCGGCTCCGGGCTCCAAGCTATCAGCACAGAGCCCCACGCAGGGCTCGAACTCAAGAGCCATGAGATCATGACCTGAGCCGAAGTCGGATGCTCAACCGACTGAGCCACCCAGGTGCCCCTATATATTCTTTTTAAAAAGACGTTTCTTTATTTTTGAGAGGGAGAGGGAGATCGAGGATCCAAAGCGGGCTCCATGCTCTCAGCACAGAGCCCGATGCAGGGCTCGAACTCACGAACTGTGAGATCATGATCTGAGCTGAAGTCAGATGCTCGACCAACTGAGCCACCCAGGCGGCGCCCCTGGATTTATATATTCTTTTCACCTTTGGAAGCATATTTTTGCATATATAAACAAATGTGTGTGTATTTCCTCTTTTTGATAGAAATTGGATAGGTTACTGCATATAATGTCTGTGACCTTTTCGTAAATTACTATCACGTAGCAAGTGGATTTGTATGTGAGACCCTTCGGTATCTGCGCATAAAGGGTTTCCTTGGTGTTTATGCCTCGGTGCACAGTGAACATTGTTGCCTGAGTTATTTGCCGGGCTCTCTTACTGGTGGACACTGAAGGCTTTCTGAGGTTGAGCTATTTCCGGCTTCCCCCTCAGGAAGGACCTCTGCGCATGATTTCGCTTTGTGCAACTATAGCAACAGGATCGAGTCCGAGAAGCAGACGTGCCGGGTCAGAGGGCTCATTTGATAGTTAGAAAATGGTCAGATTGCACTCCCATCAGCAGTGGGTACCGGGGCCCAATATTCTTTTTTTGATGGTTTCTAAAATTTAAAAATTCGTAACGCTGCCTAACCAGACAGGCATAAGTGGCTGGAAACGAATTCTGACGTTACCGCAAGTTTGAAACCCCCACCCTTGGTCGCCGAGCATTCAAAAGGTGCAGCCCAGAAGTTGAACGTCTTTGGGACTGTTTTTTTCCTTCTTAAACGTTAGCCACGAGGACGATGAAGTGAGAGAGTGCCACCGTCGCCCTCGCCTGAGCGCAGGTCTTACGAATGTTCTTTCTGCTGCCTCCCGCAGTCCAACAACTTGGTGATCCATTCCGTGGTACGGCACTTCCAGCACACCCGCAGCGCAGAGGGGGACGGGGCCGTGCCCCACCTCGTCACCTGCACCGTGGAACACGACTCCATCCGCCTGCCCCTGGAGCACCTGGCGAACGAGCAGGTGGCCGGTGAGTGACCAGCCTGGTGGGATTCCCGCGGGGCAGCTCCGCTTACCTCCAGTACCGGCTTCCAAGAGGAGGAACTCGCCCCTGGGACCTGCGGAATCATGCGCCCTCCTGCATGCGGTCCTCGGGTGCGGGGGCCACACGGCCTGTTCCCACGTGGGGGTAATCTGTAAACTGTAAATGCTGCCAGTTTCCCCCTTAGGGACAAACTGGGTCATCAGCGTGTAGAACTAGTCATCTGATTTACTGAATGATACTTCAGACTCTTGTACGTAACAGGTATGCACATAGTGAAATCGTATGCCTGTCAGTGCTAAGCAGGGCTCTTCACTTGGATATTAATTAAATCTTGGCTTCTTTCTCTGTGAAGAACAAGGGTCAAATAGATATCAGCTTCGGGGGTAAACACAAGAATAACTGTGCTCCTGCTGCTCGACTTCAGCTCGACACAGTGGGCGCGACTGGCCAGGCAGGCCGCGGGGTCGGGCGAGCTTGGCCAGCAGCAGCCCTCGGCACCTCTCCCTTCCCCTGTGATACGAAGTCTTGAGACGCCGGGTGCAGACCGCGGACTTTTGAAAACTAAGGGCCTTTTGCTCCCTCAAGACAGCCCGGGTAAACACTTTCCTTTAAACAGACTGACGTCTCAGCCTTTCTCTTCCATCTGCCTGGAAACCTGAAGGTGAATCACGGGAAAGTATTTTTATCATAATGAGAAAGGACACAATGCCATGAAGCTCCACTTGACGATGAAGGCTTTTTGTTGATTTTCCCGTTGGACTGGTAGGAGAGTTTTTCTCTTTGTGGTCTCACCATACTACTACTTTACTTTATTTTATTTTTAATGTTTATTTACTTACTTTTGAGAGAGAGAGAGTGTGTGTGAGTGAGGGAGGGGCAGAGAGAGAGAGAGAGAGAGAGAGAGAGAGAGAGATTGAGAGTCTCAAGCAGGCTTCATGCTCAGCACAGAACCCAACATGGGGCTCAATCCCACAACCCTAGGATCATGACCTGAGCTGAGATCAAGAGTCAGACACTCAACCTACTGAGCCACCCAGGTGCCCCGAAAAAAAAATGGACTTTCAAACAAAGACTGTAACAAGAAACAAAGAAGGACGCTAAATAATCATAAAGGGAACAGTCTAATAAGAGGATACAACATTTATGCATTTACAATGTGTGTAAATATTTATGCACACAATGTGGGAGCACCCAAATACCTAAAGCCGCTAACAACAAAGGAAGTAATCCATAGTAATACAATAATAGTAGGGACATCTGGCAACCAACTTACATCAATGGATTGATTATCCAAACAAAAAATCAATAAGGAAATTGTGGCTTTGAATGACAAATTGGACCAGATAGATCCAACAGATATCTTCAGAACATTCCATCCTAAAACATCAGATTGCACATTCTTTTCAAGTGCACATGGAGCGTTCTTCAGAAAAGATCACGTTAGGCCACAAAACAAGTCTCAACAAATTAAGAAAGACTGAAGTCATACCATGCCTCTTTTCCAGCCACAATGCGATGAAACTAGAAGTCAACCACAAGAAAAACTCGGGAAAGAGAACAGAAAACATGCTACTAACCAGTGAGTGGGTCAACCGACTTCAGAAAAGAAATTAAAAAATACATGGAGACAAATGAAACTGAAACACAACAGTCCAAAGAATTTGAGATGCAGCGAAAGCTGCTCAAAGAGGGACATTTATGGCAATATAGGCCTAGCTCAAGAAGCAAGGAAAAATCTCAAATAAACAATGTTACCTTACACCTAAAGGAGCTAGAAAAAGAAAAACAAACAAAACCCATAACCAGGAGAAGGAAGGAAATAATAAAGATTAGAGCAAAAATGAATGGAATAGAAACTAAAAACAAAACAAAACAAAAACCAGATCAGTGAAACTAGGAGCCGGTTCTTTGAAAAGATCAACAGAATCGATAAGCCTTTAGCCAGACTCATGAAAATAAAAAATAACCCCGCACAAAGTCACAAATAAAAGAGGAGAAATAATAACCAACACTACAGAAATACAAAAGATTGTAAGAGAATATTATGAACCATTTATGGCAACAAATTGGACAACCTAAAAGAGATGGGTAAGTCCCCAGAAACATACAACCTCCTAAAACTGAAGCAGGAAGAAGTAGAAGATTTGAACAGACCAGTGACCAGCAATGAAATTGTATCAGTAATCAAAAACTCCCAACAGGGGCGCCTGGGTGGCTCAGTCGGTTAAGCGGCCGACTTCGGCTCAGGTCATGATCTCGCGGTCCATGAGTTCGAGCCCCGCGTCGGGCTCTGTGCTGACCGCTCAGAGCCTGGAGCCTGTTTCAGATTCTGTGTCTCCCTCTCTCTGACCCTCCCCCGTTCACGCTCTGTCTCTCTCTGTCTCAAAAATAAATAAATGTTAAAAAATAAAAATAAAAACAAAACAAAACTCCCAATAAACAAAAGTTCAGGACCAGATGGCTTCACAGGTGAATTCTACCAAACATTTAAAGAAGAGTTAATACCTATTCCTCTCAAACTATTCCAAGAAACAGAAGAAGGATTACCCTGATACCAAAAGCAGATAAAGACACTACAAAAAAGGAGAACGACAGGCCAATATCTCCAATGAACATAGATGCAAAAATTCTCAACAAAATATTAGCAAACCAAATCCAACAATACAATTAAGAAAATCATTCACCACAATCAAGTGGAATTTATTCCTGAGAGGCAAGGGTGGTTTGAAATTCACAAATCAATCAACACGATATATCACCTCAACAAGAGAAAGGATAAAAACCACATGATCATTTTAATAGCTGCAGAAAAAGCATCTGACAAAGCGCAACATACGTTCATGATAAAACATGACCTCAACAAAGTAGGTTCAGAGGGAACATACCTCAACATGATGTGAAAAACCCGCAGCCAACATCATGCTCAGCAGTGAAAAACTGAGAGCTTTCCCCACAAGATCAGAAATGAGACAAGGCTATCCACTCTCACCGCACAGTACTGGAAGTCCTAGCCACAGCACTCAGATCGGAAAAATAAAAGGCATCCAGATTGGTAAGGAAGAAGTAAAAGTTTTCACTATTTGAGGTTGACGGGATACTCTACACAGAAAACACCAAGAACTTCACACACACACACACACACACACACACACACACACACACACAAACCTACTAGAAATGATACATGAATTCAGGAAGGTCACAGGATACAAAACCAATATGCAGAAACCCATAGCATTTCTATATGCTAATAATGAAGTAGTAGAAAGAGAAATTAAGAAAACAGTCTCATTTACAATTGCACCAAAACCAGTAAGATACCTAGGAATAAGCAAACAGATGGAAGACCTATCCTCTGAAAACCATAAAACACTGAGAAAAGAAATCAGACAACAAAGATGGAAAGACACTCCATGCTCATGAGTTGGGAAAAGAAATATTTTTAAAATGCCCACACTACCCAAAGCAGTCTACACATTTAATGCAGTCCCTATGAAAATACCAGAGCATTTTTCAAGAACTAGAACAAACAATCCTAAAATCTGTATGGGATCAAAAAGGCCTCAAATAGCCCAAGCAATTTCGAGCAATTAGAACAAAACTAGAGGTAATACAACCCCAGCTTTCAAGATATACCACAGAGCTGTAGTGATCAAAACACTATGGTGCTGGTGCAAAATAGACACATAGGTCAATGGGCTAGAATAGAAAACCCACAACAGAAATCAACCCACAATTATATGGTCAATTAGTCTTTGACAAAGTAGGAGAGAAGATGACATGGGAAAGAGACATTCTCTTCAACAAATGGTGTTCGGAAATCTGGACAGCTACATGCAAAAGAACGACACTGGACCACTTTCTTACACCACACACACAAATAAACTCAAAACGGATTAAAGGCCTAAATGTGAGACCTGAAACCATAAAAATCCTAGAAGAGAGCACAGGCAGTAATTTCTTTGATGCCAGCCGTAGCAACTTCTTTCAATATATGTTTCTGAAGCAAGGGAAACAAAAGCAAAAATAAACTACTGGGACTACAACAAAATAAAAAAGACTTCTGCACAGTGAAGGAAATAATCAACAAAAGAAGAAAAATTGCCGAATGGGAGGAAATTTTGCAAATGATATTTCCAATAAAAGGTTAGTATTCAAAATATATAAAGAACTTATACAACTTAACATCAAAAAATCAAATAATTCAATTAAAAAATGGGCAGAAGACATGACAGACATTTCTCCATAGAAGATCTCCAGATGGCCGACACACGAAAAGATACTCGATATCACTAATAATCAGGGAAATGCAAATCAAAACCTCCGTGAGATGTCGCCTCACGCCTGTCAGAATGGCTAAAATTAAAAATCACAAAAGCAACAAATGTTGGCGAGGATGTGGACAGAAAGGAACACTCATGCACTGTTGGTGGGAATGCAAACTGTGTAGCTACTGTGGGAAACGGTATGGAGGTTCCTCAAAAAATTTAAAATAGAATTACCACATGATCCAGTAATCACATTACTGGGTATTTACCCAAAGAATGTGCAAACCCTAATCTGAAAAAGTATAAGCACTCCTATGTTTGTTATGGCGTTATTTACAATAGCCAAGATATGAAAGCAGCCCAGTGCCCACTGATAGATGGACGGCAAAGATGTATATATACACCATGGAGTATTAGCCATAAACAATAATGAAATCTGGCCACTTGCAACAACATGGATGGAACTAGAGAGTATAATGCTAAATGAAACCAGTTACGCAGAGAAAGACAAATACCATATGTTTTCACTCATACGTGGAATTTAGGAAAGAAAACAAACAAATTCAAAAAGACAAACCAAAAACAGACTCTCAACTATAGAGAACACACTGGTGGTTCCCCGTGGGCAGGTGGGTGGGGGGATGGGTGAAACAGGTGAAGGGGATTCATGAGCACGGAGTGATGTATAGAACTGTTGAATCACTACATTGTACACCTGCCACCAATATAACACTGTAGGTTAGTTACAGCGGAATTAAAATTTTTAAAAATTTTTTGAGAGACAGCATGCATGTATGTGCGAGCAGGGGAGGGGCAGAGAGAGAAAGAGAGAGGGAAGCCCAGTAGGCTCTGTCAGTACAGAGCTAAATCCCATGAACCGTGAGATCGTGACCTGAGCCGAAATCGAGAGTCGGACCCTGAACCCACCGACTGAGCCACCCAGGTGCCCCTAAGATAAATTTTTGTTAAACAAAGATGCCCTTGGGGCACCTGGGTGACTCAGTTGATTAAGCGTCCGAGTCTTGCTTTCTGCTCAGGTCATGATGTCATGGTTCGTGAATTCAAGCCCCACATCAGGCTTTGCACTGACAGTGCGGAGCCCGCTTGGGATTCTCTCTCCCTGTCTCCCTGTCCCTCCCCTGTCTCTTTCTCACCTTCTCTCCCTCTCCCTCTCTCTCTCCGTCTCTCTCAAAAATAAATGCATAAACTTAAAAACATAGGAGCGAAAAAAGATGCTCTCATGAGCTAAGAGCGATTACCTCCTCTTGGGCCCCTCCGGAGCCGCACGGGGAGTGTGTCCCACGGACGCTCAGCGACGGAAGCGGCATGAAAGGAGCCCTCAGGTTGGCTGTTTCTGGGCACCGTGATAACGGGTGGCTTATACTCCTCGATCGGTTTTGGAACTTTTACAATCGGTTACTTTTTAATGTGGAAATACTTCTGTTAAGCTGTATCTAAATGAACTTTCAGCAGAGGTTATTTCGTAAGATTAACCTCAGTCCTTGGGTCTTTTCCTCAGCGGTCACCTTTGTGCCGGTGTCCAAGGTGAGCGGGCAGGTGGAGGTTGAGGACATCCTGGCCGCCGTCCGCCCGGCCACGTGCCTCGTGACGGTCATGCTGGCCAATAATGAGACTGGCGTCATCATGGTGAGTTGTTTATCCTTTTAAGAAAACGTAGTGCGGGATGAAGGGAGCCCACGCTCTGCTTGATTTTCTCAGGCACCACACCTGGGGCCTCTTCCTCTCGTTTTTCTTGTTTGTCGCCTGTCCTCCTTCACGACTGTGTTTCTTTCACTGGGTTTTCATGAAATCAGAGCAACAGCCTCGACTGTTTCTTTTTCCCTGCTGCAGCCCATTGCTGAAATCAGTCAGCGAATCAAAGCCCTGAACCGGAAGCGGGCAGCTTCCGGACTGCCTGTCATTCTGGTGCACACGGACGCCGCGCAGGCCTTGGGGAAACGGCGCGTGGACGTGGAGGCTCTGGGCGTGGACTTCCTGACCATCGTGGGGCACAAGGTGCGTCCACAGAGGCCTCCTCCCCGCCGTGACCTCGAGGCTCACCTTAGAGCAGGGCCCACAGCGCCACTGATCATCCGTTTGTCATCCAGGGCGCCCGGGGGACATGGTGCAGCAGCCTGCGGCCCCCGCCCGCGGGGGTAAAGAAGGGGGGCCAGCAGCAGCTGGAGTGCCGTTTGATGCGTGGCACAGGGGGGAGAATGGGGCAGGAGGGGCCCGCCAGGCAGGGCTGTGGGAGGGTACTGAGGGCTCAGGTGAGACATAAGGCAGGTGGCTTTAGCCAGGTAGTGAGTGTTCTCTGCCGTGGGCAGAGAGTGCCTGCAGACCCCTCGCCAGCCCACTCGTGTCCCCCGCCTCCGCCGCCCCGGGGACGGAAGAGGTGGGGTTCAAGACGTTGCCTTCTCTAACTTGATTGAAAGCGCGGCTCCTGAACGCAGAGGTTCAGCTCTTCTCTTTACGGTGGAAGAGAGAAACGTGACCAGGGAACGCCCTTCTGAGGCTTTGCTCATCTTTCTGGCAGTGGACCGGAACCTCAAGTGGCTTTAATCCTCTATTTTGAAGCATGGTGCTCAGCTAGTTTCCAAAGGAGTATGTGTGCCGACCTGACGCCGTGGCTCTTAACTGATTTTTGCAAAATGGTGATTCAAAAACGTGGAGTCGTACCCAGGAAAAGCCCTTGGCAATCTCTAGTTCCAGCCGCTCTCCTTTTATGAATTCTGTTCTGTGATGTGCAGTCAAGCTGTGTTGCCACTGGGCTGGGAACAGGAGTGCAGGCTCCGTCCTGGACCCCGAAGGCGATTTTGACTCCGGCACATCCAGAATGGTGACAGGTAGCACGGCTGTGGGGTTTACACACACGCAGGATTTCTCTGGGTGCCTCCAAGCACTCAGCACGTGTCCAGAGTAGGAACTCGGAAGGTTCTTGTTGAATAAATGACCGACCTTTCTTTCCAGTTCTATGGTCCCAGGATTGGAGCACTTTACGTCCGCGGACTCGGTGAACTTACCCCTCTGTACCCTATGCTGTTTGGAGGTGGACAGGAACGGAATTTCAGGCCAGGGTAAGATAGAAGGTTAATAGAAGTTTCTGACCTACTGGTGATGCTCTTGGTCTGTAGGGCGGTAACTTGTCTTTGTCTCTTGGAAGAACTGTAGTAGCCCATTCTCTGTCACTACTGAGTCAGAATTTGCCCCACTGATGGATTCTGCACTTAGGACTCCCAGATCTTTGGTCTCTATGGGGACGATTCAACACGGGAGCCCTCCTAACTGAGATGTACTGCTGTTCTCATGACCGTGGGATGAGCGGGGCTGCACAGAAGCACTTGTTTCCTTTCTGGCAGCTCCTGTGTCCCCGTGACACACAGTGGTACTTTAGCCAGGACCACACCTTTTATCAGAAATGCTAATAAGAAGAAACCAGAACATGGTGGTGGGTTCCTTGGGTCTTCTTTTGCGTCCTTTCTCCTGACTTAGAACTGATGAAGCCTGCAACCCAGAAACACCAATGGAAGTGTCAGCGAGGAAAAAGAAAACGTAAAGAAGAACTAAATGGAAATTTTAGAGCTAAAAACTACAGCAACCAAAGTCCGAAGCTCCGTGGATGGGCTCACCAGCAGGATAGGGGCACCAGAGGAAGGAGCCTGTGAACCGAACGAGAACAACAGAGTTACCCAATCCAAACAGCAGGGAGGCAATAGACTGGAAAAAACCGAAACCATGCCTCAAGGACCTGTGGGACTATAACAGAAAATCTAGCATTCATTTCATTGGTGTCCCAGAACGAGAGGAGAAAGGGCGGGGATGAGAAAGAACTTGAAAAAAAAAAAAAAATGGCTGAAAACTTCCCAAATTGGCAAGAGACATATACCTACAGATTCAGGAAGCTGAACAAACCCCAAGCAGGATGAACCAAAGGAAATCTATGCCAAGGCATATAGTTAAACTTCTGAAAATGAAAGCCAGAGTAAAAATCTTGAAAGCAGCTAGAGGGAAAAAAACTGACACCTTTCCTAAAGAGTAAAAGTAATTCAAATGGCAGTGTATTTCTCATCAGAAACCCCGGGGGCCAGAAGGAAGTGATGCAATATGTTACAAGTGCAAAAAGCACTGTTGAGCCAGAATCCCGTACACGAGAAATACCCTTCAGGAACAAAGGGGAAAGCAAGACATTCTCAAGGAAAGGAAAGCTAGCAGAATTTGTCCTCCGAAGACCAGTGCTAAAAATGACAAAAGGGAGTTCTTTAAACAGAAAGGAAATAGTAAAAAAAGGAAACTTGGAACATCGGAAAGGAAGGGAGGAAAGGGAAAGGAAGAGAAGGGAAGGGAAGGAAGCAAGCATGTTATGGGTAAATAAAATAGGCTTTCCTCTTGAGTTTTCTTAATTGTATTTGATGGCTGAAGCCAAAATGATAGCACTGTCTAATGTGGTTCAAAATATATGTGGAAGAAATATTTAGGATAATTATAAATGGGGGAGGGCTAAAAGGATGTAAATGGAGGTAAGGTTCTACTCACTGGAACATCTCAAAAATGTTCAAATAACCCACAGGGAGGTAGGAAAAAGAAAACAGAGAAATAAAAAATAGAATAAACAGAAAAAAAATTTTAATGGCAGACCTAAGCCCTAACATATTAATTACATGAAACGTAAGTGATCTAAATGTAGCAATTAAAAGACAGAGCTTGGCAGAGTGAATTTTTTAAAAAATTGACCTAACTATAGTTGAGCCTTGAACAAACAACACGGGTTAGTGGTGCCAACCCCTGCACAGTTGAAAATCTGCATGTAACTTTTTAAATTCCCCCCAAACTCAACTGCTAATAGCCTACTGTTGACTAGAAGTCTTACTGAGAACATAAGCAGTCAATGCATATATTGTATGTCACACGTATTATACAGTATATTCTCACAATACAGTATGCTAGCAAAAAGAAAATATGGCAAAAATTATGAGGAGAAAATACATTTATAGTACTATAAAAAACCTGCATAAAAGTGGACGCATAGTGTTCAAACCTGTGTTGTTCAAGGGTCAAGTATATATGCTCTCTTTAAGAAACTCACTTCACATATACTGATAGAGGCTGAAAATTAAAAAATGGAAAAATATGTATCAGACAAACCTTAATCAAAGGAAAGCAGGAATGGCTATATAACATTAGATAAAGGAGACTCTAGAGCAGATAAAATTACCAGAGACACAGAGGGGACATTATATAATGATTAAAGAGTTAGTCCACCAAGAAGTCCTAGCAATCCTAAATGTCAAAGCACTGCACGATAGAGCTGCAAAATAGTGTGAGGCAAAAACAGATTGAACTGAATGAAAAGAGAAATAGTCAACTCACAATTGCACTTGGAGACGTCAACATCCTTCTCTCAACAACGGATACAACAACTAGACAAAAGTCAGCCAGGATATGGAAGAACTCAGTCATACCCAACAACCAACCGATTGAAGTGTTTAGAACACTTCATCCAACAGCAGCAAAATATACATTCTTTACAAGTGCCATAGAATATATACTAAGATAGACTATGTTCTGTGCCATTATACAAACCTCAATAAATTTCAAGAACTGAGGCACCCGGTGGTTCAGTCAGTTAAGCATCTGACTTTGGCTTGGATCGTGGTCTCACAGTTCTTGAGTTTGAGCCCCACATCTGTGCTGATGGCTCGGAGCCTGGAGCCTGCTTTGGATTCTGTGTCTCCCTCTCTCTCTGCCCCTCCCCCACTCATGCTGTGTGTCTGTGTCTCCCAAAAATAAAACATTTTTTAAAATTAAAAAAAAAAAAACTACTACGATTCACTTAATATGAGAGTAGATCATTTAAATAGCTTTATAATTAGGAAAAGGAGATTCATTTTGTAATTAAAAAAATTTTTTTTTAATGTTTATTTTTGAGAGAGACAGAGACAGAATGCGAGTGGGTTAGGGGCAGAGAGAGAGGGAGACACAGAATCCAAAGCAGGCTCCAGGCTTCCAGCTGTCAGCGCAGAGCCTGACGTGGGGCTTGAACCCACGAGCCGTGAGATCGTGACCTGAGCTGAAGTCGGACGCTCAACCAACTGAGCCACCCAGGCGCCCCCATTTTGTAACTTTAAACCCCCCCAAAAATAAATCTCCAGGGCCAGATAGTTTCATGAGAGAATTCTGCCAAACATTTAATGAATTAACACCTTTTCTATGCAGTCTCTTCTAGAAAAGTGGAGGAAGGAACATTTCCCCAATTCGTTTTATGAATTTATACCCAAACCAGACAAAGGTGGTATAAGAAAAAAAACTATGGACCAGATATCCCTCATGAATTCAGATGCAGAAATCTTGAACAAAATATTAGCAAATGGAATTCAGCAATATATAAAAATAATATACACACCACGATAAAACGGAGTTTGTTCCAGGAATTCAAGGCTGGTTCAGTATTCAAAAATCAATGTATGCAATATAGCATAGTAAAGAAGAAAAATAACATCATTTAATGTAGAAAAAGCATTTAACAAAATTCAACATTTATTCATTAAGAAGTCTCACAATGATATGACCAGAGAACTTCTTCAGTTTGAAAAGGGCATTTACAAGAAAATCTACAGCTAACATCATACTCAGTAGTCAAAGCCTGAATGTTTTACCCCTATGATCAGGAACAATCTGGGGATGTCCACGCTTACCTCTTTTTCAACAGTTCTGGAAGTTCTAGTCAGTGCAGAAGGCAAGAAAAGGAAATATGAGGGATACAGATTGGAAAGGAAGAGGTAAAACGGTCCCTATTTATAGTCTCTGTAGAAAATCCCAAGAAGTATATAAGAAAACGCCTAAGACTGATAAGTGAATTCAGCAAGATCACAGGTTACAATACAAACATACAAAAATCAACTATATTTTTATACATTGGTAATGAACATATGAACAACAAAATTAAAAAATACAATACCATTTATAATCACTCAAAAATAGAAAGCTAACAAAATGTGTACAGGACTTGTAAGCCAATAACTACACAATGTGGATAAAAGAGAGCAAAGATCTAGATAAGTGGAGAGATATACTCTGTTCATGGATCAAAAGACTCAGTATATAAAGATGTCAATTCTCCCCAAACTGGTAAATGTTTAGTCCAGTCTCTAACAAAAACCCAGCAAGTAAACCAATGGAACAGAATAGATACAATCAGAAATATGCCGAAATGATTTTTGACAAAGATACAAACGTAATTCAGCGGAGGAAAGATTCTCTTTCAACAGATGGTGCTAGAACAACTAGACATCCTTGGTCAGGAAACCACCCTCCATCTAAGTCTCACACCTTATAAAATATTAACTCAAGATACATGATGAACTTAATGTAAAACATAAAACTATAATACTTTTAGAAAACAAAAACAGGAAAACATCTTCAGGCTCTAGGGCTCAGCAAAGAGATCTTAGACTTGATACCAAAAGTATCCATAAAAAGGAAAATTGATAAACTGAACTGCATCGAGATTTAAAGCTTTCACCCTGCAAAAGACTTTGTTAAGAGGATGAAAAGACAAGCTGTGCACTGGGAGAATAGGCTCTCAAATGATGGCTTCAACAAAGGATTAGTATCTAGTATATGTAAAAAACACTCAAAATTCAACAGCCCAAAACCCCAAACAATTCAGTCAAAAAATGGGCATAAACAGGCATTTCGCTAAAGAAGATAGACAGCAAAGAAGCACATGAAATGATAATCAACATCGTTAGCTATTACGGAAATGCAAAAGAAAACTTCAGTGAGCATCATCCGACACCTATCAGCATGGCTAAAACAAAACCCTGTGACAACACCGAGTGCTGAGAGTACAGAGACACGGCATCACTCATACGCGGCTGATGGGAGTTTGAAGTGGTCCACCCGCTCTGGAAAACAGCCTGGCAGTTTCTTTTAAAATTAAATATGCACCCATCATACAACCTAGGAATTTCACTCCTGGACATTCATCCCAGAGAATGAACACTTGTATTTACACAAAAATCTGTACACGAGTGTGTATAGCAGCTTTATTTATAATAGCCCCAAAGTGCCAACAACCCAGATGTCCATTAATGAGTGAATGGCCTAAAAGGCTGTGGCACATCTGTACCGTGGACACTACCCAGTAACGAGAAAGAATTCACTCTTGATACACACGACAGCCCAGAATCTCCGGCGAATTATGGTGTATGAAAAAAGCCAATGCCCCAAAGTTATAGCTCTCTAATTCCATTTATAGAACATTCTGAAAATGACAAAATTAGAGGTGGTGGACAGATTAGCAGTTGCCAGGAGTTAAGGAAGCAGTGGGGCTGCAGGGAGGCTGGTCTGGTTATAAAAGGCCAACGGGGGGACCTTTGTGGCAGAAATGTTCTGTATCTTATCCGTATCCTGGTTGTGATCTTGTGCTATAGTGTTATTAGGGCAAAGCTGAGTGACAGAATGCCTCTGTAGTATTTCTTATAACCACATCTGACTCTACATTCTCTTAAAAACAAAAAAAAGTTTAAAAAAAAAGGGCAGAACGTCAGGTGTTCTGGAAGCTCAGTAGGTGGACAGGGAGGGGGAAGCAGGGTTTGCATTGCTCTAGATGGAGGGTAGAGGGCTGACCGAACGCCCCGAGGGAGGGAAGGCTCCAGGTTCTACAGGGGGTCCTGACTCTTCCACGTGGGCAGCCCCTGCCCAGGCAGTCGCAGGTGGTAGGCCTCTGAGAGGTGCTCTTGGTCTGGACGAGCTGCCCTACAGGTGAGTGGGGTGAGGTCTAAAGAGGGAATGTCCCGGACCTTCCCCAGGTGTCAGAGCCCGTCTCCGGGGACACAACTGACCGATAAACTTGTCAAAGGGAGCTCAGCAGGGTCACGTTACCTGTACTACCCTGCGCTTCGAGTTCACTTGTCCCCTTATCTACTGGGCAGCAAGCAGCCGCCAGCCCCAAATGTTTACGAAAACTTTGTGTAGCCAAAACTTAAAATTAAGAAAACTAATAAGTTAATGAAAATAGAGCGAAGAGTTCTGCTTTTAGCTTGTTAGATCTGAGCGAGAGCCACCCGCCTGCAGGGGCCCTCCTGTCCCTCTCCTGCACACACACAATCTCTAATAACAAAGGATTCGTCCCGTATGATAGTTGAGAGGCTTCAGCTGAAGGGAGCAGTGTTGAGCTGAGGTCTTTGGACCCCTGCCTGGTTCGACAGGGAGGCCCAAAGAGGCAGGCCCTGGGGTCTGCAGTTGGAGGAGGGGTCTCTCCTGGGTGGGTAGAGGATCCAGACAGAATGGTCACTGCGGACACCCAAGATGGGCCGTGTCAACTGGGACTGGACCGGGAGTGTCCACATGGAGGGTTTGGGGGCCTACGGCTGCCACTGAGGCAGCCACATGGCACACGTCTAGGAAAAATGTTGGTGTAATTTTGTTTTTATTTTAATTCATGACTTCTGCAGACAGGATTCCTTCCTGGGACACTTGCTAGTTGCTTTGCATGGAAATAGGATTGAATGAATCCCTTGTCTCTTACAGGACAGAGAACACCCCAATGATTGCCGGCCTTGGGAAGGTAAGCCTTGCTGAACTTGGACAGGTGAAGCGGGTGCTTTGTCTCATGTGTAGGAAAACCTGAGTCTTGCTCCAGGGGTGTCCCCTTTACTCCCCCATGCACAACACCCCGACACCTGATGTGGTGCAGGGCGGGGAGGCTTCCACAGGGGACAATTCTGGGGCACCAGCTGGGTGTCCTACAGTTTAACTCAACTCTAACACTGTCCACCTGGAGATGGCGTCAGACCCTGCAGGCCAAGTGCTCAGGCCCCCAAGACTGCCCCCACCAGCCCCATGTCACACGCCAGTTGTCAGTCCCAGCAGCCAGCTATAGAGCTGAGGTTCCCGTGACCCCCTCCTCGGGTTCAGTTAGTTTGCCAGAACGGCTCACAGAAGTTACAGAAACACTTTGCTCACTAGATTATTGGTTGAGTGTGAAAGGATGTGATGAAGGAGACACATCCGGACGGAAGAGACGCGCAGGGCAAGGTGTGGGGGAGGTGCTATCCCAGCAGCACCTGCATGTGTTCAGCAACCCGGAAGCTCTCTAGACCCACGCTATTGGGATTTTTGTGAGGCTCTGATCAGTCCTTCAC
Source organism: Panthera tigris (assembly GCF_018350195.1). Taxonomy (NCBI): domain Eukaryota; kingdom Metazoa; phylum Chordata; class Mammalia; order Carnivora; family Felidae; genus Panthera; species Panthera tigris. The sequence goes on from NC_056667.1 coordinate 216,943,954, forward strand.
TCCATGTTTAGCGCCCCCCCCCCACCCCCTCCGGAGAACGTGTAGCAGGGTGAAAATTCCAAGCCTCCAATCATGACTCAGTGACCAGTGCCCTCCCAGAGCCCACCCGGAGTCTCCACGTTAGAATCAAAGATACTCGTATCTCCTGGGAAATCCCGAGGGGTTTAGGAACGCTGTGTCAAGAACCGAAGTCTAAATACTAGAACAAGAGGTGCTCCTAGCTCTTATCACTTAGGAAATCACAGGGGTCTCAGGAGCTCTGTGCCGGGACCCAGGCACTGAGGCCTATTTTTTTCCATCATCTCATGATCTGTTTCCCCAGAACTTTGGGAGAGATCGTGTTCGTGAGCCCAATAAATGGACTGATGTTAGAAAAAGCCTCACATTATATTCATCATCCCGGAAGTATACTTTCTGAGTTCTGTGGAGTGGGTTGCACGTGCTTAGCAGTGAAAGCGAAAAGCTCTTTCCTCAAGCCTCTGCTGATATGAGAAATATAGTCATGTCTTCACAGCAGAGGCCGACGGTCGGGCCCACAGGTTTGCTGGGCCCCCGGGCCGCCCCGGCGCCCCCCGGTTGTCCTTCCAGGGTGGCCTTTGCAGCAGGAGGTCCCATATGCTGGCACCTCAGCTCCCTGCTGCAGCTGCACCTTCGCCCGCATTCTCTGAGTGTCCCCCCTCTCCCGGCCCAGGCCCCACTCCCTGGAGATGACTCCCAAGCCGGTCCGGGTGTCCCCCCGGCTTCCCGCCCTCCCTGGGCACTTCCCGAGGAACCGCCCCTCCTGCCTGTGTCCTCCGTGCACCTCCTCCTGTGCCTCTCCACTAGAATGTTCCCAGCTTTCCAGACTGCCTTTCCCGCCGCCCTGCAGCCTCCTCCCCAGCCTTCCCACCGCCGTACGGCCTGCCGGCCAACCTCCTGATGCCCCCCAGCCTCCTCTCCACAACTAACATCGCCCTCGGGGCTCTCCCCCTGTCCTGCAGCTCCACCACCAGCCTGTGTTCAGGGCTTTGAACTTGGCATCTCAGGGCAGGTCCTGACCTTTCTCCTGAGAGACCCACATCCCCCACTGCTTACTTGGCATTCCCGCTGGGCGGGCACACGCGTCTCCTCCCTGGCTCCCCTCCCTCTCCATGGTGCCTGCCGCCATCCAGCATCTCATTGGAGAAATCTAGGAGATGCCTTGTCCTGCCTGGTCCTCGTCCCCTGCACCTGATGAGCAGCCAGTGAGTCCTGCGTCCTGTCTCCACAATATACTGAGGTCTGCGGCCTGTGCGTCTCCAGGGCCTATCCGTCTGGACTGGGTCATCCCCATCTGTAGTCTGCACTTAGCTCCTGATCCTGTCTGTCCTGGGCACCCCGGCCTTGTCCCCCTCCGTCACTCTGTGCTGGGAACACACCTGCCCCTCCCTCTCCCTCTGCCGTGGCCGTGAACACCCTCACTCTGTGCACAACCACCCCCACCCCCACCCCCCCCCCCGCCCCCGTCTGCATGATGCTGTCCTCGTCTCTGGAACGGAGCTGCTGGAACCGGCAGGATCTCTGGTGCCGGGAGGTGTCAGGCAGGGCCTGATAACGTAAATTCCTGTTGAACAGGTGAAGATAACTCTTCCCAAGCACGTATCCTGGCCCCGGCACACGGTCCGCACTCAGTAAACATGATCTATTCCTGATGTTGCAGAAAATGAGCACTGTGAGGAAATGTCACTTCTCTGTTATCAGTAAACCTCACCTCCGCTCTTGAAGGCTGCTTTATTCTCCTTTGTTCTAGGACAACTGAGCATACTTTTTCCCTCTGCTGTTCCTGTGTCCCCAGGCTGCGGAGCTGGTGACCAAGAACTGGGAGGCTTACGAGGCCCACATGAGAGACGTTCGCGACTACCTGGAGGAGAGGCTGCTGGTGAACCCCGGGATCCGCGGGGACGGGGTTGGGGGCGGGGCTGTGAGCCCGGGATCCGCGGGGGCGGGGCATGCGGTCAGCCCCATCCTTCCCCGGTTGAAGGTGAGGGTGGAGGTCGGTGCCACCCCAGGCAGCAGCAGACAGGGCAGGGGTTGACTGGGTCAGGGGGCTTTGAGGACAATGAGGGGGGAGGTTGGAGGACAGAAGCCCGAGTCCGACCCCCCCCCCTCCCCGCCATGGGCTCTAGGCCTGTGGGCCGGTCTCGGCCGCCGCGTGTGGGAAATGCCACAGAACTAGTGTATCTGGGGGTTGCACGGGGAAGAGCCACCGTATTCAGAACTTTTTGCCCTTGTTAACTTTGCTTACCAGTTTCCGTAACTATTATGGGTCGCTGCTTATTGATGAAATCATTATTTTATGTGACGAGGTTGGGATTTTGTCTTCCAGAAAAGGCTCAAGGTCAAACTGTTGATGGGGGTGGGGGGAGGGGCTTTGAGACCGCCGTTGAACACCCCCGTTGATTTTTCAGGCTGAATTTGACAAGCAGAGAATCCATCTGAACAGCCGCTTTCCAGGGACTGAGCGACTTCCCAACACCTGCAACTTTTCCATCCGGGGACCCCAGCTCCAAGGTGAGCAGGGTCTGTAGGTCCCGCGTGGGGTGGTGGGCGCGGTGGGAGCAGAGGGGCTGCGCCCAGCACTTGGTGCCCCGGCCAGTGCGGGGCACCGGGAGCAGCGCAGCCTTGCTGTCCCCAGGAGGCTGGGCCCCTGTGCGCCGCTTCCTGCTCTCCCTGCCTGGGCTCACTGCTCTGGGCAGGCGGCACCCCGGGCGCAGAGCCCGCCCCAAGCTGATGGGGAATGAGGTGACAGGGACTAGGCTTTAGATCGGCTCGTCCATTTCTGTCAGCAGGTTTGACACAATATCTTATGAGGATAAGGGAGAGGAGAGGGGTCAGCTTTAAAATTTGGCCCAGAGTCAGGACGAAGTGCACGTCTGTGGGGTTCGTTCGTTCCTGCGATGACAGGTCTCCCCTGCTGGAAACCCAGGGATGAAAATCAGGCCTGGCTCCCCCAGTGCCCTGAGGCCAGTTCCAGGGCGCTGACCTGCCTTGTTTCCCAGCACAGGGGAGCCTCTCTGCAGAGTAGTCCTGACTGTGTAGGGAGGAGGTGGTTGCCCCCTGGGCAGGGAGGAGCGCAGCCCTTCTGCACCACGTAGGGGGGTGGCTGCACTATGTAGGGGGGCGGGGGGGCACAGCCGTGACCACAGCGGATGGGAACCTGGGCTGGATGCTTTCTCGCTGCGAAGGAGCCTAGGCTGTTGGCTGCCTCTCCGGCTCGCCTTGCTGTGGGAAAGAAAGTTCCTGTCACCTTCCCCATTTTTGGGGGGCAGATGTACTGTATTCAGTGGTGACCTATGTTAATTTAAATGAGACAGATTTTCTTTTCTTAATGTTTATTTATTTTTGAGACGGAGAGAGAGCATGAGCAGGGGAGGGGCAGAGAGAGGGGGAGACACAGAATCCGAAGCAGACTCCAGGCTCCGAGCTGTCAGTGCAGAGCCTGATGCGGGGCTCGAACTCAGAGACTGCAAGATCACGACCTGAGCCGAAGTCGGACGCTCAACCTACTGAGCCCCCCAGGCGCCCGAGATTGTTTTTTTAATTAAGTCAGTAGATTTATTATTTTAATCTCTGTGCTTACAGAAGAAAAGGAGGTGCCTTCCTTAATAAAGCCACCCCCCTGGGTGGCTCCACCTCCAGAAAACACACATGATACGTTGAAGTGTTACTACCGGCAAGTGTTACTATTAAGGAAGGCAGCTGCTGAGAATTCTGAGCATCCTTCCTGGGCACTTGATCGGAAGTAACGTTTCAAGGGCAGTTTTATGAGGCAGCATCGTGTGCGAGAGGAGCCATTTTCTCTGGGTTTTGCTGCCCGGTCACCTAGGATGAGAGGGTCCTGTGCCCTGGAACCACCACCCCCCCCCAGGTGGCCTGAGGGAGGTGGCCTCAAAACGTGGCAGGAGGGCCGAGAAGAGGTGGGCAGGTGGGGCCCGCCTGCACCATCCGCCTCAGAGCCGCGTGCCGTGTCTCCGCAGGCCGTGTGCTGTTGGCACAGTGCAGGACGCTGCTGGCCAGTGTGGGGGCCGCCTGCCACTCGGACCAGGTAGATCGGTAAGTGCTCCGGGTGCCGGGCCGCGGTGTCCAGGGCGCATCCAGCAGCCAGGACGGGCCACTGGGCCTGGGGTTTCCAGAGCTGCGCAGCCAACGGGGACACAAAAAGCGGCCAGACGCCGCAGGGCCGAGGGGAGGAGGGGAAACTGCAGCCTAAGGGAGGTCGCGAGGGAGGGAAGGGGCAGGGCAGGCCGCAGGAGCTCCCTTCGTCCTCAGAAAGCGGGGGTCTTCTGAAGGGTTGAGACAGGCCTGTGGACACCTGTCTGGTGCAGGGGGATTACGGGACAGCAGGCCCAGGCAGGCAGCCGTGGCTGAGGCAGGAGGGGACAACTGTGGGGCCCGGGCATCGGCGGCAGTGGCCGGACCCCGGTGGAGGAGGAGCAGGGGTTCGGCTGCCCACTTGCCGTGAGTGGGGGTGGGGGGCCGGGCCGCAGAGGCGGGCGCAGCGCTGGAGAGACAGAGCAGAGCCGTGGTCAGCAGCGGGGTGCCACAGAGTCTGTGGCTGCGCACGTGAGCTTGAGCGCGGCAGGCCAGAGCTCTCCTGAGGGCTGCGTGGGGATGACAGGGCCTCCTGGGGGCCTCAGAGCCCTGCAGGGGGCACTGCATGAGGGCAGGTGGGGCCAGGGGCCGGCATGTGGCAGCCAGAGTGAATGTCAGGAGCGGTGAGGCCGGCCGGTGTGGAGTGCAGAAGGGGGGCGCAGGGGGCTGCCCCTTACCAAGTGCTCCCGTAGTCGTGGCTCAGGGTGCTCCCCACAGCCCTCAAGAAAGGATCTGAGCGGCCCGTTCCCCAGATGAGGAAACTGAGATAGCCCCAAGATGAGGGGGAGGGGAGTGAGGAGGATGAGGAGGGGCCGACAGCACAGCAGGTAAGGGACATGTGTCCAGGGTGGCCCCTGCGAGGGTAGGAGGGGGAGGGGTGGAGGCAGCTGCTCACTGCCCCCTGGCCGTGCCCTTCGGGAACAGGAAGTGACGCCACGCAGCCAGGGGAGGGCCAGGAGCCAAGAGCCGTGAGCTGTGTCACCTCTCACCTGCATGGACCCTTGGTGACCAGGGGCGATGGAAGTCACCCCTTCCACATAGTCACCCCTGCGCACGAGGGGTGTTTATCTGGACGGTTTTCAGGTCACCGTATGTGACAGGGACTCCCGGGACTGTGCGTGCGGGAGACCCATGGGCCCCGAACAGTGAACCCTCCGGAGCGAAGGGCTCCGGAGCTGCCCTACGAGTGGTTTCTAAACTCTGAAAACGCTGGTGGGGCCCCGTGTGCCAGGGCCTGGCGCTGGGGGCTGTGGAAGACACAGCCCCCGCCTCTCTGCTCTCGGCTCTCGCCTCTCGGTGCGGCCGCGTGTCTCCCCAGAGACCTGTCACTCTCCTCGAGGATGAGAAGCCCTGTGTCCCAGGTGCTTGGGCCGTCTTGGTGCCCGCCTACCCTGGGGCCGATGGGCCGTGTGGAGCCCGAGCGCCAGCGGTGGGCCCGGAGGTGCTTGGCAGAGAGGGGAGCAGGTCTATGCAGCCCCAAGTCGGGGAGCCGGCCGGGAGCAGAAGGGGCAGGGTCCCTCCCCGAGCCCCCAGGAGCACAGGAGAGCCTCTCCTCCAACGGCTGACGCCAGCTCTCCCCACCCCCACCCCCAGGCCATCCCCAGTGCTGCTGAGCTGCGGCATCCCCTTCGACGTGGCCAGGAACGCGCTCCGGCTCAGCGTGGGCCGCAGCACCACCAGGGCCGAGGTGGACCTCGTCGTGCAGGACCTGAAGCAGGCCGTGGCCCGGCTGGAGGGCCCGCCTGGCGCCAGCGGCGCCTCATAGGAAGCCCTTCGTGGGCACAATGCAGACGGCTCCCGTCTTAATCCGTGCAAGTCTTCACTTTGTCCCGGAGAGTCTGACACAGCGACTGGCCTGTGCGTGCGTGTGTGTGCGTGTGCGCGTGTGTGTGTGCCTGCATGCGTGCGCGTGAGGCCTTCAGGCCTCCTCCCCTGTCCTCGGGTCGGGCAGACCCCACAGGTGCTCACAGGCCCAGGACACAGACGCCTGTGCGGGACTGTCACCGTCACTGCTGCCCGGTGGCCTCGATTGAGGTGGAGACGTTTCGGCCACGTGCTCCCCCGTGGGAAGTGGGGTGAGCCGTTTTTATCCAGAAGACAGATCCTAGTATCTATAAGCGATTGTCGGTCGTATCATGAGAATAGGAAACCTGATTTTTGCTGCAGTCACAGCCTCCCCTACGTGTTTGCACAGCAGTCGTCTGTGTGCCCTCCCCTCGTGCCCGGGGCCCTCTGCAAGCCCTTGCTCGACAGGTGCGGGCCCCCCGAAGGTCAGGCCCCACTCCCTGCTCCGCGTCCTCCTGCTTCCCCATCCCGCCTGTCCCTCAGCCCTCCGGCCACTGCGCCCCTCCCTGCACCTCCCCCCCACACCTCCCTGCACACAGCCCTCAGGCCCCGCAGTCTTTTCCTTTCGGTCAGTTACTCAGGGTTTCAGCTCGGACATGGGCGCGACTGGGCTTGGGGTCATTCCTGAGCAGTGGGAGTCAGTCTGGCCCCGGCTCCGCCCGCGTCGTAATGTCATCCACGGAAGGATGCTTTTATTGTCACAAGTGCTCTACGCCTCAGCGCTCAGGCTCCTGGAGACACTTAACACAGGAGTGATTTTTTAACTGAATAAACGCTTGTAACGTGTGGCTTCAAGGTGTAAAGAGCTACGTGAGGACATTGAGGCCACAGTTGTCAGAAATTAAGTGAACTAATAAAATATTTCAGTGCTTGTGTGAGGCGTTTTGTGGTTTCTCTAGCAGGTGTTTTCTCTGGGGTTCATAGCGTGTCTGAGCCGGCCGCGGAGGCGGAGTTGGAGGGTTGGGCAGTGACCCCAATTTGTCACCATATGATTAGGCTTCAGCTTAAGACATTCAGCTTGAGATTGTGTGTCTGGGGGCCCTTAAGAACAGGTCACTAAAGTTGAGCGTCCTGCTGCCTCTGGGCAGAGGCCTCGGTGACCCCAATTTGCCCAGCGAGAAACGAAGGGTGTCCAGCCCCAGTGAAGAGAGCAGTCTGGGAAAGACGCGTGGCAGCTCAGACTGCCCTGCGGACCCCCAGCTGCAGCCCCAGAGACTCGGTCGCTGCGGCTGGGGACTGGGCTGAGCCGGGGGCCCCGAGACCCTCGCTCACCTGGGAGGCCTTCCTGTGCAGTGTCACAGCCCTGTGCCCCTTGCTGGCTCTGCAAAGCTGCTGTACCCTAGAGGTTCCTGGAGCCTCCGAGGTCTAAGGCCAGCTGAACGCCCTCGGCTCCCTGGGTGAAGACGTGGCCAGAACGTGCAGACTCCAGCTCGCGTGCTGGTAAGTGGCCCGGAGAGGGCCCCACTGTGAAGAGCGGAATCTCTCGGGTGGCCTCTCCCCCACGCCCCTGGGCCAGCACAGCCTCAGGCTGCTGCCCGGACCCGAGGAAGCAGATGCTGGGGAGCCTTCCCCCTTCTTGGAGGGACACGTGTAACTGTGAACACACACCAGACGCAGGAAGTCCATCTCGGGACGAGGGACGGCGCGCAGCTCCTTAGCGCTGGTTCCGAGGGACAAACGGGCACCGTCCAGCCGCAGGACGGTAGCCGCCGGACCCGGACCCGGACCCGGTGCGGACCCTTCCCCTGGGCCCCGGGCCCTCCGCCCACCGCAGCTCTGGGCACCGTGGGAGTGGCTTGGGTAGTCCCCACAGCCTGCCCCCCCTCCCCGCACCCCCCTGCCGCCTCCCATCTGCCCTGTGTGCCGCTTATCGGTAACCGGAGCTGGGAGCTGCGTCCACGCCTGAAACAGGAAGCCGCGGCCTGTGCGCGAGCCGCCGAGAGCCACCGGGTGGCCGGGCCGGAGGATGGAGGGGCAGCGGGCGCTCGCGGCCGCCAAGGATGGGGACCTGGCCACCCTGAAGCGGCTGCTGGAGGCCGGTGCCCTGGGCCCGGGCATCGTGGACGCCCTGGGGGCCGGCCTGGTGCACCACGCCGCCCGGGCCGGCCGCCTGGCCTGCGTCAAGTTCCTGGTGCGGCAGGCTGAGCTGCCCGGCAGCCAGCGGGCCCACAACGGGGCCACGCCGGTGCACGACGCCGCGGCCACGGGCAGCCTGGCCGAGCTGCGCTGGCTGGTGCGCGACGGAGGCTGCGGCCTGCAGGTGAGCGGGACAGCGGCTGGGCTGGGGCCAGTGTCCCCGCGGATCGGGGGGGGCGGGAGCCGTGGGCCAGGGAGTCTGGAGCTTTGGGCTCCCGTGGGCACCGCGGCCCTGGGTTGTTTCGGGGACTCGCCGTGCCAGCCCCACGGTCCCTGCCCCACGGCCGCCTCATCCCAAACCAGCACAAAGCCCTTGTGAGCCAAGGCCGCCTCCTAAGCCACCTCGTGTTCCCTGGGGCCAGCAGCACAGAGTGGCCGCACTCTCTCCCCATGCCCGCCTCCACCCTGGGGCACGTGGCCTCCACATGAGCGAGCCTGGCCTCCACACAGGGGCACCCGGCCTCCATACCCGAGCGCCTGGTCTTGCCAGTGGAGGGCTCGCCAGTGTCCTCAGGACTGGTCGTGGGGCCTGTTTCCCACAGGGTCTAGAAAGGCGTGTGTAGAGAAGTGCGGTGGGCACACGGGCTCAGGAGCTGTGGGCACCCGCTTGTACAACTGGGGACCTTGGTGGGTGACAGCAGAAGCCCTGCAGTGGGGGGCGGTGGGCTGAGAGCCCTCATGGTAAGAAGAAGGGTCTCCAGGGCTCCTCTCCCTTTGCCTGCCCCCCCGGCGTCCCTTTGTGCAGCCGGAGGACGGGGAGGACAGTGAACAAGCCCTGAGAGGGCACGAGGGCACCCTCCCGGGGGTCACGCTGGGTCCCGGGGCAGGGAAGTCTCACTGGTCCCAGCTGAGTGTGCGGCGGCCTCCGTACCGCCGTCCCCATCAGCTCTCCCCACGACCTGAGGGGCAGCAGGGCAGGGGCGGTCCCCACTTCTGTGCCGGGGGGCACAGCACACCGGGTGTGCTGGCACCTGTGGTGGGAATGCTTCTGGCCGTGAGGCCCGGGGGTGGCAGGTGGGGGCCCGGCAGGGGTAGGGGACAGACCAGCAGGCCGCAGAGCCTGACATGGACACGGTTGGGCCAGCGGAAGCCCTTCTGGCTGCGAGCCGAGTACAGAGAGGCCGGGTGCAGCGGGGTCACGGGTTTGGACCCGGGAGACCTGGACGTGAGCCCACACCCTGCCTCCTCCCTCGAGCAGGTCAGCTGGCCCAGCCAGCAGGCGGGGAGAGCGGGAGCTGTGGGCGGGCGGGCGGGCGGTGTGGGCTGGGCGGCCGGCTCTGGCGCTGGAGGGTGCCGCCCGGCAGGGGTGGGTCCGGACCTGCCACGGCTCACGGCCCCTCTGTGCCCCCGCAGGACCAAGACGACTCGGGGGTGTCCCCGCTGCACCTGGCCGCCCGCTTCGCACACCCCGTGCTGGTGCAGTGGCTGCTCCGAGAGGGCCACGCGGCCACGCTGGAGACTCTGGAGGGGGCCTTGCCGCTGCACCACGCGGCCGTCAGTGGGGACCTGACCTGCCTGAAGCTCCTGGCGGCCGCCCACGGCAGGTGAGGACCCAGGGCGCCGCCAGTGCGGCCACTGGGGAGTGCTGGCCTCTGAGGAGGCTGCGCCGTGGGGGCGGAGGAGCCTCGGGGGACAGGCGGCAGGGAAGAACGTTGATCCTGCAGGCCGAGGGCAGTGCAGGTGCCAGGACAGGTGGCGCAGGCAGACTGGGGCGCGTTCTTGCTGTGTGGAGGGGCAACGGGGACAGCCAGGAAGCTCCCTGTGATGCTCAGGTGGCTCCCGGCTCCACCTCGGGGCCATCCCAGGTCCTAGGTTCCCCCAGCTGGGAAGGTGGGGACCCTCAGCTCACCTGAAGGGACCAGAGGCCCAACAGTGCGCTCAGGAGGGTACTGAGGTCCCTGTCAGGGTTATCCTGCCGCATCGCCCCATTCTCACCCTGGGAAACCCTCCAGGACGGCCCGTCTCGTCTTGGTGGCCCTGTGCCCGCTGTCCGGAGTTGGTGGGTGGGTGAGCTGGGTGTGGCAGGGGGCAGCACAGTCTCCGTCCTCATTGTGAGTGCTCCCCAGTCCTTGCCCCACATAAAGGATGCCGTGGGCACGGTGACGGGCCATCTAGGGGTCCCATGCACGCGGCCTTCCCACCGCCTGTTCCCAGGGCTGCTGTCCTGGCTGGGTGTGGGACTTAATGTCCACCCCACACCTGACCTAGCCTGTCTCCCCAGAAGCCGCCTACCTCCGGCCGTGCCCATCTCCTCGGGGGTCTCTTGTTGGGATGGCTGGCTCTTCGGCTGACCCACGCGTGTCCCACTGCAAGGCCTGACACAGCTCAGCGGTGGAACGCTGATCTGTGCCTTCTGATCCCAACCCCTCGGGGAAGGTCTTGGGGACTTGCTTCTACGGACAAGAAGAAGCAAGTCTGGGCGCCTGGGGCCTGGCCAGCCACACAGTGTCTCTTAGACTCACCGTTTTTAAAGTAGTTTCTACCATTGAAAACCTGGAGATTTCACATCAAAACACACAAGTGTGCACGTGATGTCTCACGCCCGAGGGTCCACATTCCCACCTGGCACTGGCCACGGGAGCCAGAGGTGAAGTCTGGGTCACCAGGGGATGGGGTGGCCTTGGGTAAGGGACTGCCCCTCCCTGTAGCATTTCACTAGGGACCAAGAACTCACCGGGCCCTGCAGCCACACAGAGGCAGAGTGGGATTGGAGAATCCATGCCAGGGCCCGGGATTTGGATGCCAGGCCCTGGACACTTTGCAGAGCAGGGCCTGGGCTCTGGAGGTTCAATGACCTGCCTGCTGCGGGCCCCACTAGGCTATTCACCCCTAAGACGTGCCCCCTCCCAGCAATCCCCAGCACCGTGAACAGCTTAACAGCTTGATGGGGAGTGCACACAGCTGGATTCCAGGAATCCAGTGGTGGGGGGCGGGGCGCCATGGTGTCCTTGGACAGTGCACAGCCTGTACAACCCTACAGGTGGCCAGTAAGGTGGGGCTGGGCGCAAACAGGCTGGTCAAGTGCTGGGCCTCCCCTCCCCTTGATCTGGGCCTTTGGCTGGGGGCAGCCCCCTGCCTCCTGCAGGCCCCACCAAACACCCTCTGACCTCACCTTCCCCCGTAGCGGCGTGAACCAGCAGACACGCAGTGGTGCCTCCCCGCTCTACCTGGCCTGCCAGGAGGGCCACCTGCACCTGGCCCAGTTCCTGGTGAAGGACTGCGGAGCCGACGTGCACCTGCGTGCCCTCGACGGCATGAGCGTGCTGCACGCTGCTGCTGCCCGTGGCCACTACTCGCTTGTCGTCTGGCTGGTAAGGGGGTGCCGGGGGTGTGGACGGGAGGGGGTCCCGGAAGGCTGGCACCCGTTCCTTCCCTGGCCGCAGAGTCACCCCCGAGCAAGCAGGGCCTGGCCAGGGCGGGGGCTCCACTTCTCTGGGTCTCAGTCTGCCCACAGGAAAACTGGGGACACACAGGGTTGTTGGAGGGTCAGATGTGCCCGGCCATCGCTCTGGGCCCCCACGTGTGCGCTCAGGGAGTGCTGCCTGGAGCCCCCAGCTCTGACTGGCAGTCCCCTGCAGGACTGTGGCCCCTTCCCCAGGAGTCCTGGGGGCTCTCGGGGTTGGGGACACCCAAGTGCTCTGAAGCCAGCACCAGGCGGTGGCAGTTCCTGGCCCTGCCGTTAGGCCACTTGTTGGGGTGTGCTGGGCCCAACTGTCCTGGGCCAGTCCCTGTCTCTTCCCTTCTGGACCCATGGAGGGGCGATTCAGGCCTGCTTCCAGAAGGAAGCCGGGAGCCCCAGAACAGAGTGGCCCAGGTTGGGGCAGGGGTGCCTTTTTCCAGGATGTGCCCCCGCCTCAGGAAACCAGACCAGGCGAGGTCTCTGGGATCCTTGAGGGTTCATTGCACAGGCCCAGTGGAGTCTCAGAGTGTGTGTGGGGGGGGTCTCCCTGAGGAGGGGCAGGAGGTAGGCCCAAAAGGGGGGTGGCTGGGCAAGGGGCGGCGCCCAGAGCGTGGAGGAGGAGGGCCTGGCATTCAGTCCAAGCTGGGGGGAGCCTGATTTGTGGGGCAGAGTGAGCAGGGAAAGCGAGAGGACCGGGGCTCCTTCCTGAGGGACCTGGGAGCCCCGGAGGGACTCTGAGCCAGGAGTGACCAGTCTGAAGGTCGCGCTGGCTGCTGGTGGAGAGGACAGAGCCCTTCGTGGCTCAGAACTGCCCTTGCTCCCCCCGGGGCCGCGGCTCCCGGCTCTTCCTCCAGTAGGCTGGCCTCACTCCCCGAGCAGCTTCCACATGTCTGCCTGGTCCCCCCATGTTCGTGGCGCCACCCACGCAGCCCTCTGTCCTGCTGTCCTGCTGTCTTTCCTCCATGGCACCAACACCTGATACACTGTAAATTTGCCTTTGGGAGGCAGGGACCACATTCCTGGCCATAGTAAGGGCTCTGGAGATGTTTATCTAGCAGATGAATGAACGAGGAAGAAATGATTTCCCCCGGCCTCGGGATGAAGTCCAGCCACCCGCTTTGGCCTATGAGGCTGCCAGCATTTGCCTCCGGCCTCCCTTTGCCGCTCTGCCTCCTAGGCTGGCTCTTGGGCCCCCGAGGCACCTAGCAGGGGCGCATCTGCAGGCCGTATCCCCAGGCGTGTCCCCGGGCCGTGTCCCTGCGGGGCTGCCTTCCCACAGCTACTCCTGCTCCAGCCAGCTCCACTCCCAGGAGAGAGCCCTGCAGCCCGGCCCTAGCCTCCCTGTGGACTTGTCCTCACATGCCCTCTCCTGCGGTTCTGACGCCACCAATGTGCCTGTCCCCACACCTGGATTCCTGACCCGAGTCCTGGCATCTCTGGCCATAGAGCCGTGCACAAGCAGGCGCTGAGCTCACGGAGCTGAGCCATGGGGCTTTGCTGGGGCAGAAGCAGCAGCTGGAGGCAGCAGCGGGGGTGGGGAGGGTGGGCAGGAGGGAAGAGTGTCCACCGAGCCCCAGGGAGCACCGGGGGCTCATCCCAGGGAAGGAGCAGCCGGGGCCATGGGCCCTGAGGCCCAGAAAGGTCTTTCCAGATGGCCTCCTGGCCCGTCTGCCTGCCGCCTCTAACCCGGTTTACTGTCTCCAGGGCTGGGCAGCCCCTCCCTTGGGGCCGATGGGTGGGCTCTGTTCCCAGATCACTGTTGGCTTCCTGCAGTGCTCTTGGCTGCAGGCCACAGCTGGGCTAGATGTCCTTCTTGCTGTCCCTCCCACATAGAAGCAGCAAAGGCCACTGACTTCGGATCAGCCCCCAGCCCCATCAGGCTGCATCCCTACTCTTCTCCTGGCCTTTCCCTTATGGTGAAAGCCGGGCACATGCAAGGCAGGAAGAGGGAGAAAAGAAAAAGACACCACACCCCCCCAGCCTCTTCCACCAGGAAGGCAGAATTTGCCTAGAAGAGCCCCTCGCGTTTCCCTAGCGGCCTGGGTCACATGGCTGTCCCCGGGGCTTCCGGGGGAAGGTGGCCTCCCTCTTCTGTGCTGGGCTCCCTCCCGACTACACCACCCTCCCTGGGAGTGGTCACCTGCTCAGCTGGTCTCTCTCCCTCACCTCCCCCAGGTCACGTTCACCGACATTGGCCTGGCGGCACGGGATAACGAGGGGGCCACGGCCCTCCACTTTGCAGCTCGAGGCGGCCACACACCCATTCTAGACCGGCTCCTGCTGATGGGTGCCCCCGTCATGACAGACTCCTGGGGTGGGACCCCTCTCCACGATGCAGCAGAGAACGGGCAGTTGGAGGTAAGGCAGGCGAGGCGGGGGGGTGGAGGGGGGGGCCCCCGCGCAGTAGAGCCCAGGAGCCTCAGAAAGCTCGCCACGCCCAGACGCTGCCTGTCTAAGTTATTCAGCCCTGTAGGAGAGGTGTCCTGCTTCCCCTTTTACAGATGGTGAAGTGAGGCTCAGAGGGGCAGTCACTGCCCAGGATCCAGACTCTGATTTATCTGGGGGCAAAATGCACACTCTCCCCTCTGTGCATACCCCTGCTTTGCACAGAGACCCCTGGTGTGTGTCGTCCCGGGGTTTGGGCTCCACGAGGGCCCTCCCAGGCCAGCCCTTGGCTGCTGCGCTCTGCTGTGAGCACTGGGGGGCCGGGCCGAGCAGGGGTGCGGGGTTAGCCCTTTTGCTATTATCTAGTAAATCTTGGGGACTCACGTGGCCCAGTCTCCAGGAAGCAGACACCCTGGAGTAGGAAGGGGTGATGTTTAAATATTTAAGGCCCAGGGACGCCCGCATGGCCCAGCCAGTTAAGCGTCCGGCTCTTGATCTCGGCTCAGATCATGGTCTTGAGGTTCGTGAGTTCGAATCCCACTGCTTGGGATTGTCTCTATATATCTCCCTCTCTCTCTGCCCCTCCCCTGCTCACATGCTGTGTTTCTCTCTCAAAATAAGTAAATAAACTTTAAAAATCAAAAAATAAATATTTAAGGAAGGCCCAACACTGAGAACAGACCCAGCCCTCAGCACCTGGCCCCTGCACGGGCACCACCAGCACAGAGACCTCACGTAAAGGCAGGACCAGAGAATATCTAAGAGCAAAGCACACCTGCCCCACCCCCAGCCCCACATAGTGGTCTCCAAAGGGGGAGGCCACCTCCCACGACCCTCCCCAGGGCCCAGCCTGCTGCAAGGTGCCAGGCAGGCCAGTCGAGAGGGAGGGCTTTATCGGCTGCAGCTAGGTATCCCATTTGGGGTCTACGCTTGGGGACGGCTGCTCCCCACTGGAAGCCACAGTGTCCCCGGGGCCCAGGTGGCCCGGTGTCAGAGGCGTCAAGGAAGAGCAACCGTCACAAGCAAGAGTCACGGGAAGACGCTCGTTCCTTTCAAAGAAGGCGAAGGAGCCCCCATCCCAGCGCACAGCCGCTCGTTGGAAATTGTCTTCCTCTGACTCTCCGCTCCTCCCCTCGCTCCGCTCCAGCTATCCTCCCTCCCTCCTCCTCCAGGCCACCACTTGGCCCTCCAGGCTTGCCCCCCGGTTTCCATCCCCTACCTAGGCAGGGAGGCGATAGCAGGTTGGAGGGCAGGGCGAGCCTCAGGTGGGGCCAGGACAGTCTTCGGCAGGCCTGGGAGAAGAGGGTGAGTCGGTCTTGCTTTTTGTCCCACTACGTGACAACAGAAGGGTCCAAGGAGGTGAGGGAACCCGGAGTTCAGAGGGACCGGAGGAGCCCTGAGCCCAGCCAGTCGGTGCGGCTGAGAACAGCGGCCACAGCGGGGGCTTCCTTTAAATGAAACGCTCCACACGAGCCCAAGAAGTCGACAGATGAGCCAAGAGTCCGAGCCTCCTTCATACAAACATAAAATAACTCAGGCCGCAAAGCCGAGAACAGATTTCCTTTCAATCTTTTCATTCTGGAAATTCTAAACCCACAAAAGAGCATGGGATCAGAACTTGCCCGTCTAGGGGTGCCTGGGTGGCTCAGTCAGTTAAGTGTCTGACTTCGGCTCAGGTCATGATCTCGCGGTCCGTGAGTTCGAGCCCCATGTCAGGCTCTGTGGTGACAGCTCAGAGCCTGGAGCCTGTTTCAGATTCTGTGTCTCCCTCTCTCTCTGACCCTCCCCCGTTCATGCTCTGTCTCTGTCTGTCTCAAAAATAAATAAACGTTAAAAAAAAAAAAAAAAAGAACTTACCCGTCTGGGTGCTGTTCCTTCCTCAGCCCCTCCCCCTGCCACCGGGTTATTTAAGAGCAAACCAGAGATAGCACATTGTTTTATTCAGAAATAATAAAGAAAAGGAAAGAGAAAGAAAGAAAGAAAGAAAGAAAGAAAGAAAGAAAGAAAAGAAAGAGGAAGGAAGGAAAGAAAGAAAAAGGAAAGGAAAGGAAAGAAAGAAAGAAAGAAAGAAAGAAAGAAAGAAAGAAAGAAAGAGAAAGGGAAAGAAAGAGAGAAAGAAAGAAAGAAAAAGAAAAATTCTTTAGCAAACGTCTCCAAGAGATGAGGACTCCCTTTGTTTGGTTTTTTTTTTATCACAGCCTCAAACCGTCATCACAAGTAAAAATAATTCATAGTAAGGTCCTGCCGTCACCTCACGTCCAGCCTGCTGATGTCATCCCGCGTCCACTTCCCCGACTACAGTGTAATCGCTAAACAAGGGCCACGCACTAGAGGTTTGCCTGTTGAGGCTCTTAATCCATAAACAGTGCCAGAAATATACTCCGTCCAGGAAATATAGGATAATGCTTGGTCTCCCCCACAACTTTACCATAAATGCTTATTTTATAATAGTTCAGAATGATTTTAGATTCCTAGAACAATTGAGACATGAATACAGAGAATCCCCACAGACTCACATCCGTTTTCCCCTATCATTAGCAACTTAATTCGCATGGTGTATTGGTAACAATTAATGAACCAAAGTTGATACAGTATTACTAAACAAAGTCCATACTTCATTCAGATCTCCTTAGTTTTTTACTTAATGTCTTTTTTCTGCTCCAGAATTACCTCCAAGATATCACACGACATTAAAAAAATTTTTTTTAATGTTTATTTTTGAGAGAGAGAGAGAAAGCATGAGCGGGGGAGACAGAATCCGAAGCAGGCTCCAGGCTCCGAGCTGTCAGCACAGAGCCCAACTTGAGGCTCGAACCCACGGACCATGAGATCATGACCTGAGCCGAAATCAGACGCTTAACAGACTGAGCCACCCGGGTGTCCCCTCACACTACATTTGGTCTTCGTATCTCCTTAGGTTCTTCAGCTGGGACAGTCCCCCCCTCCCCTGTTTTTTTGTTTGTTTGTCTGTTTTGAGAGAGAGAGAGAGAGAGAGAGAGAGAGAGAGAGAGAGAGAGAGAGAGAATGTTAAGCAGGCTCCACTCCCAGCAAGGAGCCCAGTTTGGGGCTCGACCTCACACCTGTGAGATCACAACCTGAGCTAAAATCACGAGTCGGATGCTTCACTTGACTGAGCAACCAGGTGCCCCACCCCCACCGATTTAAAAAATAAAACCTCGGAATAAAGAGCTGGTGTCCTAGCAGCTTCCAAAGGAGAGCAATGATTGTTTAGCATATTTTTTGTCTTACTATATCACGGTCTTTATGCTTTGAATGATGCGAATCATACTTACTTGCTTTTTTAATTGAGGTAAAAAATACGTAGCGTAGAACTTACCCTCCTAACCATCTCTAAGCGTGGTGGTGGTAACTATATGCACACTGTCGTACGGCAGATCTCTGGGTTCTGATCTCTCAAAACTGAAACTCCGTCCCCATCGAACGTCTCTCCACTCCCCCTCCCTCAGCCCCTGGCACGTGCCTTGCTACTTTCTGTCCCTAGGAGTGTGACTGACTACTCTAGGAATGTCATATGAGTGGAATCATACAGTATTTATCCTTTTGTGACTGGCTTGTTTGACTCAGCAGAATGTCCTCAAGTTTCACCCATGTGGTAGCACAAGACAGAATTTCCTTCCCTTTTAAGACTAATAGTCCGGTGTGTGGATGGACCACATCGCTTCTATTTGTGCATCCCCCAGTGGGCACTTGGGTTGCTTTTACCTCTCGGCTATTGTCAACAATGCTGCAGCGGAAGTGGGTGTGCAAATAGCTCTTCAAGACCTTGCTTTCTACTCTGATTACTGTTAACAATATTAAACCAACCTTGCATTCCTGGAGCAAACTCCACCTGATCATGATACGTTGTCTCTCTTATATGTAGCTGAATTTCATTTGCTAACATTTTGTATAGTGCTGGCACACTGGTTCTCGAAGTTGTCTGCACCCTGGGACTCTCCAGGACGGGTTTAGAATATCCTAACACCTGGGCTCCACTCGCCCAGACGTCCTGGCTTAATTGGCTCTAGTTGGAGCCTCCAAGTATCAGGACTTTTTTAAAACACCCCAGGTGATTCTAATATACAGTTTCAAGAACTGTCTGTGCGAATGGCATTAGCTGAGCTCATCTAGGAAGAATTCGTAGAGACGATGCTTCTCACCGAGGCGATTTGAACATGGGAAGGAGCAGGATTTCTGGCGAGGGAGAGGGCTAGACGTGGCCAGACTGCTAGAACGGAGCAGAGAGGAGGGGCTCCTGCTGGCAGCAAGCGGTCCCCCGTGGCAGGCCTTGCAGCCTCTCTGCAGTTTTCACGCTGCATCAGGAGGCTGCTACGGGATCGGGATCTCGAGAGGAGGGCACGCTGCAGGAAGTTGCCATAAGAGGGGGTGTGGTCTGGGGCTTTGATGTCGAGGTTGAGAAGGAAACCACAGAAGACAGGTGTAAATGAGGTTCCCTCAAGGTTTAGAAAAGTGATTATAACTCCCTGGTAGTTCTCTACCTAACGTTGAGTTGCTGCTAATTCAAGAAGGGAGCTTCCTGAGTATTGCAGGAGTCCCTAAAGGCATTCTGAGCATGATCGCCTCGGTCGACTTCCTGCGCCTATGAGAGGCTAATTGGTCAGACCCTCTGATGTGTACCCGTTCGCTCTCCTTCATTCAGATACTCGCTCATCCAACACATAGTGATTGAGCACCTGCTTAGCACGTGACCAAGGAGTACTTGGTTCTCAACAGGGCAGCACCCTCTGTGGCGGGTGTTGGAAATTTCAGGGCTGGTTTTGGTTAGTCCAGTGATCGAGGTGCGTTGTGGTGGAGGGGACACCAGGGGACCTGCTATTCACCGGGCAGTCCTGCACAAAATGACAGAAGGTCTCACGCCCCACACAATTTCCCAATGGCTCTGACATGCGTGTCGGTGGGAAACCTGTTTATAATTACTTGGGCTTTGAACCCAGCTCAAGTATATGTAATTATCTAAGCTCGGAATCTAAATGCAGATATATGTGTACACACACACCCCAACATTTCTCATAGTTTTAGTACACATAAGACCTTCCCAAGAATGGTCCCACTGTGTGTGTTGAGGGCAGATAGTATTTTATTTAGCACTTTAGTAAGAACTACTCACTGTCTGGGAACATGGCATCACTGATGTTTGAGTCTCCGCAGTTTGAAGTGTAACTGTAAGATCAGTATATATATTTATATATATTTATAATTTATATTTATATTATGAACTTTATATTTATAATATGAACTTTTTTTTTTTTTACAGCTTGCAGAGTAGTTGGCTCTAAGGCAGTGAATGAAAGGCAGAAATAACCACCAGAGTGTCCTAAGCAGGACACTGAGTAATCTGTTTTGTCCATTTCAATGCTTTTCTCATTTTTTCACGATACTGACATCAGACTTTGTCTTCGGTGCATTCGTGCCCAAACATTCACACAGTAAAATGCATGTCTTTTAAATTATAAATTATTTTTTTCTCCTGTATATTAGAGTGTAGTAGCAATTTTTAAAATATATATTAATTATTATTAATAGAATGTCACTAATGATTATTAATAAATACTTATAAAATATAAATATAGTAATTATTAGGGGCGCCTGGGTGGCTCAGTCGGTTGAGCAGCCAACTTTGACTTAGGTCATGATCTTGACTTAGGTCATGGTTCATGGGTTCCAGCCCCACGTCGGGCTCTGTGTTGACAGCTCAGAGTCTGGAGCCTGCTTCAGGTTCTGTGTCTCCCTCTCTCTCTGCCCCTTCCCTGCTTGTGCTGTCTCTCTCTAAAATGAATAAACATTAAAAATTTTTCAAAAATGTATAGTAATTATTACATGTGCAAGCAAATTGCATTATATTTAGAGTTCATGTTAGAATAGTGAATGGGGTATCAGAAAATATTTGTAATAAGGAGGGGGCATTGGGACTGATGGCATGGGGGACTCTGGGCTAATTTCTCCTTGAGGTCTCTTCCAGCCCTGCACTGTCCTGTGATGCTCCTCTGTCTAGGGTGCCTATGAAGATCATGGGGTCTTAGTGCCATTGCTGTGAATCCAGCTGTATGACCTTGGGGAGGCTTCTTGTCCTTCTCCGTGCCTCATGTCCTCTTGTGTAATGGCAGGCACAGTAACAAACTTCACAGGGTGACGTTGGGATTGAATCAATGGTCCACGTGTCACTCCAGAATGGTGCCTGGTGCCATGAGGCACGTGGGAAGAACTTGCCTCCCCATCTCTTGGGCAAAGCCTTCTCCACGTGGTGAGCATGATGGTCCCTGGCAACCCCCAGCTCCCTACGGATGGACTTGAGCTTTTCAAGGTACAGCCTAGAGGCCAGTAGCAAGAAGGAAGGGAGCAAGAAAGTCTGCAGGGTGTCGATGAGGCTAGAATGCAATGGGGTCACCATTTTTAATGTGTTCTCTTTCTGCAGTTTAAAAAAAACTGTCTGACATTATTGTTTTCCATTCGGTCAAGGAATAAAGGCTTAAAGTTATCCACAAATTTACCATTTTGTCATCTTCATTCTTTCTGGCTTCTCCAGCCTTCCATATAGGATCCCTTTCCCTCAGTCTGAAGCCGATGCCTCAGATGTTCTGTTAGTGTGGGTTTGTTGCAGGCCAATTCTTAGTTTTGTTTTGTTTGTTTGCCTGGAAACATCTTTATCCCATTGTCAGTATTGAAGAATAGTTTTGCTGGGTATAGAACTGTAGCTTTGTCGTTTCAGCTTATTTCTTTCACCGCTTTGAAAATGTCATTCATTCATTGCCTGTGGTTTCTACAAAGAAGTCAGCTGAGAGGGGCCATGGTTTTGAAGATAATCATTCTTTCTCTTGTCGCTTTTAAGGTTTTTCACTTTGTCTTTGGTTTTCTGCAATTTCACTATGACCTGAGTTGGAATGCTTTTTATTTCTCTCACTTGGGATTGCTTGAGCGTCTTGAATTTGTGCTTTGGTGCTTCCAGAAGTCCCGTGAATTTCCCAGCCATTATCCCTTCAGTGACTTGTGCACCCATTCTCTTTCTCATCTCTTTCTGGGATTATTATTACACATATTTTATTTATTTAAAAAATATTAAGGTTTATTTATTTTGAGAGAGAGCGAGAGAGCAGGGGAAGGGCAGAGAGAGAGGGGGAGAGGATCCCAAGCAGGCTCCATGCCGTCAGCATGAAGGCCATTGCAGGGATCAAAGTCACAAACTTTGAGATCAGGACTTGAGCCAAAACCAAGAGTCAGACACTCGACCAACTGAGCCACTCAGGTGCCCCACACATATTTTAGGCCTTCTTGTGTCTGCTGGTGTTTTTGTTCACATCTTTTAGTCTGTCTGTGCTGCGTCTGCCCAATTTTCTGTTTACTAATCCTACAGCTTTGATTTTTAACTTGGTTATTATTTCCATGTTCCTGACCTACTGATACTCATTTCTCAAATCTACCACGTCACTTTTCATAGTTTATAATTCCATGCCTACATTTTCAAGCTTGATTTTTATTCCTTTGAAATTAGGAAGCACAGTTGTGTTCTATCTATTGGGTTCCCAGGTCTTTGTGGGTCTATCTCCTTGCCGGTTGGATCTTCTAGTTCTGGTTCTGGTGTCTTATTTCTTTGTGCTCCTGATTTTGTCTGACTGTATGCTGGAACTTATATTTGAAAAATAATTCATAGGAGTCATGTGAGGCCTTGGGTGATACCTTACTTCCCTCTGCCTGTTGGACACACATGGGAATTGTAAGCCCAGGATCTCAGGCCACATTCCAGGCTCAAGGTTCCTTGGACCACCAAGTGATGGGAAGCAGAGGGCTGGTTGACTTCTGGTTTACCTCTTCTATGAGGGTCAAGCCCTCATCTTTGGAAGACTGTGAGCTTTGGCTGGTCTCCCTAGTCCCACGAGGCTGCCAAAGATAACCGTTTCTCCTGTGTCAGCGTACTCTTAGGGCAAAAACAGTTCTTCTTCTTCTTTTTTTCATTTTTAAAGTTTACTTATTTGTTTTGAGAGAGAGAGTACAAGTGGAGGAGGGCCAGAGGGAGAGGGAGAGAGAGAGAATCCCAAGCAGGCTCCACACTGACAGCATGGAGCCCGGTGCAGGGCTCAAACTCACGCACGGTGAGATCATGACCTGAGCCAAAACAAGAGTCCATGCTTAACTGACTGAGCCCCCCCAGGTGCCCAGGGGCAAAGACAGCTCTGAGTGGTGGGTTCATCCCTCCGGATATTCCTTGGCTCCTGAGCCTGCCTGGTTCCTAGTTACCCACGTGATGCTTTAGGAAGGCGGCTTCTACATTTAGTCCATGTTTTACATTGTCCTTGGGGACTTGTTTCTCTGCTCCCTGATGGGATCCATCCGCCGCCTGTTCCGCTGCTGGCACAGCCACCTCGCAGATTTGCAGACCTAAACCTCCGTCATTCTGGAATCACCCACCCCTGTTCACGAATCCGGCAGTAACCGGCCATCATTCCGTTTTCCTGTTTCTAAGCATGAGAATGATGCACACCTCTGAGCGCTGCTGTGGAAACGGACACCGGTTCCGCATTTAGAGCCCGGGCACGGACTACGAGGGCAGGGCCGAGCCCCCATGCTGGCCGTACCGCCTGCTCACCGGCTGAGCCCTTGGCCAGTTCCTTACTGCGGGTGCCTCGGTTTCTGTCCGGGACGAGGGCGTGCTGCTGCCTGGTGGGGCGCGGGGGTTCAAGCCCTGTCCTTGCAGTGAATGGCGGCGGGGCCTTGGGCAAGTCCCTCGGCTGTCGGCGGCCTCGGTTTCCCACCTGTGAGGTGGGGCGGGCACGGCGCCCTCTCTCCGTCGCACCTGGTGAGCGCCGTGGGCGCAGGCGGGTAGCCCAGCGGTCGCTCGTGTGCCCCCTCCCTGCAGTGCTGCCAGACGCTGGTCTCCCACCACGTGGACCCCTCCCTGCGGGACAAAGATGGGTGCACGGCAGCCGACCTGGCCGACTACCACGGACACCGGGACTGCGCCCGCTTCCTGCAGGAGGCCGCCCGGCCGGTAAGCTCCACGGTCCCCGTCCGTCCCCG
The DNA here is from genome assembly GCF_018350195.1 of Panthera tigris. Lineage (NCBI taxonomy): Eukaryota > Metazoa > Chordata > Mammalia > Carnivora > Felidae > Panthera > Panthera tigris. Next base: position 216,966,860 of record NC_056667.1, read on the forward strand.
GGGGCCGGGGTGACGGGACTCCTGCCGCCCTGATGGCCGAGTTAGAGACAAAGCTCATTGCAGACACCATGCTGTTCCCAGGAGAAGGGGCCTGGCCGGGACCCAGCCAGCGCCACAAGTCAGCTGGCCGGGTGCCAGGGCCGGGCAGCCGCAAGGGCTGTGACGGGGCCGTGATGGGCCATGGCAGGGATCATGGCATGGGCCGCGAGAGAGGTTGGGACTGGGACTGTGACTGGGGCTGTGACCGGAGCTGTGATAAGGACCATGACTGGGGTCATGACAGGGCTGTGACTGGGGCCGTGACAGGAGCCGTGATAAAGGCCATGACAGGGCTGTGACAGGGGCCATGACTGGGCCTCCCACCGGGGCTGTGACGGGTCGGGGCAGGGGCCAGGGCTATGGCCGAGACCAGGGCTGGGCTTGTGGCTGGACCTTGGCCGGGACTCCTGTGGGGTGACGTTGTCAGACTGAGGATACCCTGGGGGCAGGAGCAGGGCCCTGGGTCCTTGGTGAGGTGCCAGCCCCGTGGCCATCCTGAAGGCAGAAGGCAGCAGGTTCCAGCCCCGTGCCCCCATCTCGGCGTGGCCCTCGTGGCTCCACACCCCACCGAGCCATTTCCCCATCCGTGGGACAAGGATCCCACGCATCCTGCTGGGCCAGCCCCCCGCACACGGCAGGCCACCTCAAGTGCACCTGAATGAAGAGTGGGTGGGGCCGGGCACACAGGTGGCTTGGAGTCAGCGGTGTGGTCCGCATGGAGCCTGGTACCCCGGGTCCCTCCCGCCCATCCCTCCCCCCTTCCAGGCCCAAGGCAGTTGCTATGACAGATTAGTCCCCACCTGCCACAGCTCTTGCCACTTTGCTTTAGTGGCCACCCTTTCGGAAGGTGTCCCTGGGGCCACCTGGCCCCATTTCCGGGTGAGAGCCTGAGGTCCACCGGGGAAGCTGCCCCCCGCCCCCCAAAGCCAGGTCTCACTGTGGCACTGCTGCCGTGCCTCTTTTTCCCTCAGGAGCATCCAGGACCAACGGAGGCAGAGCTGCAGGCCTCCCTGGCCCTGGGCCTGTGGGACAGTCCTCACCCGGCCCCTGCCAGGAGCCTCTTGTCACCGCCACCTGAAACCCACACCCAGGCTCGCTGCAGTTCGGGGCAGCTCGGGTGCCCTGGGGCACATGTCAGTGCCCTGCTGTTGTGGTTTGAGAAACGAGAACTTACTGCTTGAAGTAATTTATTTGCGGAATGATGTACGTATGTTGCCTTTGGGCTCGGGTTCGAGGAGTTGGTCGGGCTCAGCAGGTTCCCGGTGTAGTGGGCAGAGCTTCCCAGGCCACAAGCCAGGAGTGTCCTGGCCCTCGGGGACCCTCGCAGCCCCTGTGTGGTCCCTGTGTGGTTCCTGGGCCAACCTGGAAGGTGAGATCAGGAGGTGGGGTGGGCGCTGCTCGGCTGCCGGGGAGCAGGTCCCGCCTGGCCTCAGGGTGGGGTCCCCGGCCCGTCCCCAGCCTGTCGGGGCAGCGACCCTGACCTCAGCTTTCCATCCCCAGGTGCCAGCACACCTGCCAGAACCCCCTGGCCTCTTTGCCCAGCTCTTTTGGGGGCCGGGAGTTCTGCGGTCTCCTGACTCCCCGGGCCGTGGAGAACCGGCCCGTCCCAAGCTGCTGGGGGGTTTTGCTGCCCTGGCCGTCTCCCAGGTATCACCATAGGATTCGAGACAGAATTCTGGTCTCTGCGGGCTTCCCCAACCAGTCTGGGCCGACCCTGTGGCCCCCCCACCCCGGGCTCACTGCTGTGTCTGCGGGGAGCTGGGGGAGCCCGTGTGGGACTCGGGGTGAGGACCGGAGCCTCCCTTCTGCCTCGCTGAGCGCCCAGGGCAGCAGGCCAGTCCCTCGCCTGTGGCTGGCATGTCCCCCTTCCCAGGCCGCCTGCCTCGCGCTCGCAGGCTTGGCCCCATGGGAGGGCAGGGCGTCAGCTGTGGGCCCCGGGGCCCAGGAGTGGGGGCTGTGCGCCTAATGCAATATTGATGGAAACGCAATATCCACAGGTGGCCGTGCCGGTCTCTTCCTGTGCTGGGCTCAGGAGAGGCCAAAGCTGTCATCTTCCGCACCACAGGACAGCCTGCGCTGGCCCCGGGGAGGTCGTGGGTCTCCAGAGACGTGGCCCGGGGGACAAGACCCGGCTGCTGGTGGCGAGGCAGGCCCTGCCCATGGCTCAGGGAGGCCAGGCCCCACCTCAGCCTGGGCCAGGTCTGTCCGCCCCCCTGGCTCTCAGGCACCGCTCTGCACAGTGAGGGGTTGGGCCTCTCTGACCTGGGTGGGGCAGGGGCTCCAGGGGTGGCAGCTGCAGGGCCGGGTGTGAGTGAAGTCCTGGTCAGGTGGTGGCACTGATGAACAGCGGCCTCAGGTGTCGAGCACGACCCTCCAGGAGGGGAGGAGCGAGCCCCCTAGCACCTTCCAGAGCATCCGGACTGTCCTGTTCACCCCTAGGCCTGTACTCCCTCCCTCCGGGGTTGGGGTGGCTCCTTCTGGCTGGGTAGCACTGGCGAGTTCTGAGCATCTCCAAGCCTCAGTTTTCCTATCTGTAAAACGGGGTTGAAGAGCCCTGTGAAGGCAGAGGAGATGCACAGTGGGGGCTAAGTCCCTCCCCTAGGTCCAGAAGGACTCTAGGACCCTCTCCTTTCGGCTGGGGAAACTGAGGCCCAGAGAGGGCAAGGGACTCCCTCGGACAGCCTCCTCTCCAGGGAGAGGTGGGGCCTGGCTGTGCGGCCAGTAACTGAATCTCAGCCATGGTGACCGGTGTCCGGCACCCATCTGTGGGTCATGATTTTCTCCGCCCGGGTGGCATTACAGGCCTGTAACCCTGCTCGCCACAGCTGTCCTCTATGTATAATGCATGGCGGGCACAGCATTGCTCAAATCTCACCGAAAACAGGAAAAGACAGCAGACCGCAGGAAGGGCGCCAGCCCAGGCCCAGATGTCTGCCGGCCTCCGGCCAGTTGCCCGGTTCGGGGGCAGTGGTGTCCTGCCCAGTATCCGTGCTCCTTCGGCTCCGGGCAGCTTCGCTTAGTCAGGATGCCGGTTTTCCCGCCACCTGGGAAGCTGCACAGCGGACCCGGTTAGAACTCCGGGTGAGCGCCTCTCCAGGGTAACCACGGGGATCAGGTCCGAGCCCTACCGGTGCCGGGTCCTGCCAGGCGCCCCCCGTAACCCCTCATCTTCCTGACTTACAGGCGAGGAAACCGAGGCCCGGGGAGTGGCTCCCCAGCGCTTCTCATTGGTGAGGGGTAGAGCAGGATTCAGCCCCGAGGTCTCCCAGGCTGTAGGTGCCACTCTGGGGCCCCAGTCCATTTCCCTGGGCCTCAAACCAACTGCCGGCCTCTTTCGTCTCCCCCTGCCTGAGAGGCCACTGTGGCCCGAGCTGAGTCCTCAGTCCTCCAGGGGGTGGGGAGATTTGTGCCCCCCACCCCTGAGACCGGAGGGGCCGAGGGCTCCCAGGCAGGGGCAGGAAGCAGGGGGAGTCCTGGCGGGGCAGGGGCCCGGGCAGCAGGGGGACCCTGTGGTGCGGGCGCCCCCGGGGCTCAGCCGTCCTCCGTCGGACCACAGGGCCAGGCTCTCTAGCTGTGCCACAGGGTCTGGGGTCTGACTCAACCCTGCTTGAAGGTCGTGAGCCAGCAAACGTCTGTGTCGTGGATGCTGGGAGACGGCACAAGGGTCCCGGGTCCAATGCACGTTGCAGAGAGCAAGCATCATGTTTTATTGGGTCCCGGCGTGATGTGATATGGGCCCAGATGGCTACTGGGCACACAGGAGGTGGGGGAGGGATGGTGGAGCCTGGGGGACCCCCATTTTATTTGGGAGCAACAAGGTTCCTCTGGGTCTGTCCCTAGAAATGCAGCCAGAACTTGCATCCGTGGAAGGAGTGCGAGAGACCCAGCTGGCGCCAGCCCCCCCACCCCGCCCCCCGAGGGCCACCCATCTGCCTCCTCCTCTACTGCTGATGCCCCTGGACCAAAGGAGCAGTGATCCGAGGGCCTCCCGGAGCAAGGACTAGGGGCTCAAATAAGATTCTGATCCCAGCTCTCCCGCATCCCAGCTCTGGGGCCTTGAGGAAGCCCCTTGCCCTCTCTGATCCTGTCTCCCCGTCTGCTCCCCGGGGGGCTGTGGGAGAGGGGTTCTGTACCAGAGGATCCCTCTGTCTGACCCAGGGATCTCAGTCCCGCCCGCATCCCCGGACGGTCTGCTCCCCTGCACCGTGGAGGGTTAAGGTGCATGGTAAGGGATCCCACAGCCACCCCAAGCCCGCCTGGCCACCCGATACCTCCGCCTTCAAATATTAATGCCACACCTCCTGCTCTCTCCGGGGCGGCAGCTGCTACGGGTCCTGACAGCCCAGGACGGCTGCAGCTGCCCGTGCACAGCCCGGCCCGTCTCTGCGGGTCCTCCCGGACCGGGGGCCGGCGGACGCACCCCAGCCCACCGGGGCTCCCGGGATCTCCACACGGATTCCCGCGAGGACTGAGGTGTGAGGTGCGTGGTGGCCGGGCAGACGGGGTTTCAGGCTGTGTCCCTTTCCAGTGGCCACAGTGGGCCGCGGGGCCTGGACAGGAGAGCGATGGAGCGTCTGGAGACACTCGGGTGCGGGTCAGGGGTTCTCCTGAGGGCACCGCCGAGCTGAGGTCAGTCAGTGCCTCCTCGCAGGGAGGTGGGATCAGGATGTGAGCAAGGGGACACTCAGAGTGACCCAGGGGCTTGTCCAGCAGGACCAGCTGTATCACATGCAGGGCCAGCGCACGACGAATTTGGGGCTGCTTATTCAAAAATGATTAAGAAATTTATTTTTTTATTTAAACAAAATTCTTAACGTTTATTTTTGAGAGACAGAGAATGAGCAGGGGCGGGGCGCAGATAGAGAGGGAGACACAGAATCCGAAGCAGGCTCCAGGCTCCGAGCTGTCGGCACAGAGCCCGAGGTGGGGCTCGAACCCACAGACCGTGAGATCATGACTGCAGCCGAAGTTGGACACTCAGCCGAATGAGCCCCCCAGGGCCCCCAAAATGATTAAGGATTTTAAGACAGAGACAGCAGAGCATCAAACGGCGCTGCAACATGGGCCACACCCTCCAGACACGGGTCCCGGCCACAGGCCACACATCCCACGTGGGGCTGTTTTGAACCATGTCCTCTGTCCTGCTCGGGGCTCTCTGCAGCCCCAACCTGGAGGCGTGTCCAGCCTCCGCTGCCCGCGGAAGGAGGGGTGAGGAGCTCCAGTCTGACGGCCAGGGTGGGGTGCTGAGGGGGGTGCGGCTGTGGTCCGACTGGCTGGAGACGCGAGCCGGGGCAATCAGGTGTCAGAAGGGCCTCCGTGACGCGGCCCGGGGCCCCGAGGTCTGCCGTCCAAGAGACGGCGTCGGCCGGACTTCAACTTTCATCTTTAAACCAAAAAGTGATTTCTCTGCTGCCGAAGGAGGGACACGCAGGGGGCAAGGAGGTGAGCACTGTCCCCGTGCTGGCACCCCTGTGCTGTTAGAGTGGCCTGCATGCCCCGTGTCTCCTGCTGGCTAGTCAGCTGGCCCAGAAGTCTTGGCTTCCGTCAGTCGGTCCCAAAAGCTGAGGCTGCTCAGGGCTGAGCTGGGGAGAGAGCTCCAGGTCAAAGGCTCTTCCTGGCTGCCACCTGTCAGTGCTGGGGGTGGGGGAGGTGGCCAGAGGCAGGTCTGTGCCTTGCCCTGGACATGGGGCAGGCTATGGGGGTGAGTTTGGGGTGCCCCTGCAGTGCCGGGCCTGGGTTTCCCCAACCACCAAGCTCCCTGGGACTGAACTCGGTGATCTCTGTTTCCAAGTGGCCTTGGGGAGGGGGTGGCCTGGGCACTACACCACTGCTCCGAGGTGAGGCCACAGCCCCACAGCCCCTGCTTGTGGCTCTGAGAAGTGTTCTAAATGCCTCGCGGTTTCCCTCTGTGCCCGTTGGCGGGGACTCTGCTCTCCTATCAGAGGGGGGTGCCCTCGAGGCACTTTGTCTCAGCACGGAAGTCCGGGACGGTCAGGGAGGGGGGTTGCGTGTACATGAGCGTGTATGTGGGGGCGCGCATATATATGTGTACATGCGTGTGTGCGTGCGCGTGTATACACACGCATGTGTGAGTGTGTGCACAAGTGCACGGGTGCAGGTGTGTGCACGCATGTCTCATAAGGCCAGAGAGAGGTAAGCACAGGCTGGACACCTGGCCCTGACCCAGCCCCCGGAGCTGCCGCGTTAAGCTGGTTCCAGAGAAAGGCCGAGCCAGGCCTTTAGATGGGGGGGCTCACCTGCCGGTGGTGGTGGCCACATGCGGGGGCACGGTGAGTGACGGCACTGAGACAAGTACACGGGGAGCGCGAGGAGTCCTGGTCACCAGGCACGGAGGGGTGGGCAGACACGGGAGGACAGAACCTCACTCCTGCGCCCTTCACCCTCTCCAAGCCCTCCTCCCCCGCCAGGGAGACTGGGCCACGGCCAGCCTGCCGGATGCCCCCTCCACCCCACCAGTCACGCGGCGCCCAAGCCGGGCTCACGGGGGCCTCCTGCTGACCAGGTCCGTGTCCACCCCCAGGTGGCCCTCCTGGTGACGCCGCCGCCACCACCGTTTCCACCTCTTCCACTGTCAGCTGCCAGGCGCGCCCCGGAGGACGGAATGAGGGGCTCGGGTTTCAGGAGCCCCACCTGTGAGTACACGTCTCCAGGGGAGACTGGCCTGGACCATAGGCGCGGGGAGTGGGCGTTGCTGGCCCCGCCTCTGAGGTCCTTTGATGGGGGGGGGCTGGGAGAGCAGTGGACTCCAGGCAGCCGGGCCCGCAAGAGCTTCCGGACACGGTCGGGGTCATCCCTCCCACCACCCAGCCCCCAGCTTCTCCCAAATTTCCATTACTGCCTGGGTTGCTTCTTTAAAGGGAGGATCAACATATTCCATAAAGGACACTTACAATTAACTGGCCCCCTGCGCAGCTCTCCGGGGTCCCTCTGTGAGCTCTGAGCCCCCAGGGCCTGGACGTCCTGCCTGTGTGACCTTGGGCAGCCTCATTCCCTCCCTGGGCCTTGGCTTGTCCAGAGAGAGGTAAATCTCAAAGGTCAGGTCACCGGGGCCCAGGCCGCTTCTGGATCTGCTGCTGTTGGTTGGAGCCCCCGGCAGGTGGGATGTCCACGGACTGGCAGGGGCAGGCCGCTGACTGTTAGGGAATTAGGGCCGTTCTACCAAAAATTGAAACGGAGGGGCGCCTGGGTAGCTCAGTCGGTTAAGCGCCTGGCTTCAGCTCAGGTCACGATCTCACAGTCTGTGGGTTCAAGCCTCGTGTCGGTCTCTGTGCTGACAGCTCAGAGCCTGGAGCCTGCTTCGGACATGTGTCTCCCTCTCTGCCTCTCCTCTGCTCATGCTCTCTCTCTCTCTCTCTCTCTCTCAAAAATAAATATACATTAAAAAAAATTGAAACGGAACACGAAAAATCTCAGCAGGCCCCACATTTGTGAGGGTTAGCACCATTTCGTGGAGTGGGTTGTGGTTATACAGTCCCACGGAGGAGTGTGTGCGTGTGTGTGCGTGTGTGTGCGTGTGTGGTGCAGGACCTGTTTCTCGCTCAGGGTGTGGCCCTGGTGTGCGTGTTGGCATGCTTTGGGAGGGGCTGCCTTAGGTCCCCAGACCACCCTGTGCCCTCCCCCGCTCCTTCCAGGGGCGGGTGAGGGGCTAAAATGCAGGTTATCCAACTGGCCAGGCTTGGAAAGCCCCACAGGCGCCCGCAGAGGTCCAGCACCCCGGGTCCCCGGGCGCTTTGTTGGGGGCTGGCTGCAACTTTGGCTGCAAGTCTAGGAGTCCTTCAGGAATACCAGCTCTGCCCTAGACCCAGGGTTCTCTACCCCCCACCCCTGCCTTCTCGGGAAGCCCCTTGACTCTGCTTCCCTTCCCCCCGCAGTAGAGTCTCCCAGCCCAGCCTGGCCTGACCAGCACGACCCACCTCCGCCGAGGGAGCAGATAACCTGCGCGGCGCCCCCAAGGGTCACCACCGACGCCACCGCCGTCCCCGCGGTACGCCTCCTGCCTCCTCGTCCCTCTCCCAAGGCCCCCCAGCCAACCCCCCAAGCTCACCTGGCCTCTCATCAGTATTCTGTGTGGCCCAGCCAGGTCACTTCCGGGGCAGAGATGCAGTTGTCCATGGTGGGGGGGGGGGTGGGCCTGGAGTCTACTGCCCTCCTCCTCAGGGGCTCCCACCCAGCCCAGGACCCACTGGAGGAGGCCAGCTCCTCTCTCTCCTTTTTTTTTCTGGGCCTGAGGCCTTTATAAATCCAACCCACCCCTTCCTTGAAAGGGTGCCAGGAACTCTCAGCCCCTGAGATGTCCGGTGCAAGTTTGGGAAATGCTGCATGGTGCTGTCCCTCTTGGAGAGTTATAGGGCACACAGCATTTTAAAGGCTCTGACAAGTCCTGCAGTTCAGAGTTGGCCACCAGACTTTCCCTATGTAACTGCTCTCCAAATGAGTTTGCCCATCCACATGGCAACCTCTTCTGCCATATATAGAACAAGGGAAGAATCTCGGGGTTGCTTCTCTCAGTCAGAGATCGCCCCACTCACATACCTGGATCCCACAGAACACCAGGGGTCCCTGCCCTCAGAAGCCAACGCTTACCAGGCTGGGTCTCCCCACCCTTCTCTGGCCTGTCCCCACCCCCTCCTCCCTGGGCCTTGCTCACCCCATGTGGCCCTCCCCACCGGTCCCGGGGCAGGGGGGGAGGTCCCCTCAGGGACTTGAGTGACCCACCCGAGTCTGCACAGGGAGAGGAGATGGCGGCGGGGGACGCCCCAGACTGCCTGGCCACGCTGCACCTGGACAGGCTGCCCTCGGGCGACCTCGATTGGCTGGTGCCCACGCAGGACGAGCGCGGCCGACCCATCCCAGAGTGGAAGCGGCAGGTGATGGTGCGGAAGCTGCAAGCCCGCCTGGGCGCAGACCCCGAATCCCAGGCCCAGGTGGGGCCCGGTGGGGCAGGGCGGGGCGTGAGAGTGGGCGGGGTGGGGCGGGGGCAGGGGGCGGGGACCTGCCGGGGAGGGGTGGGGCGGGGCGGGGCCAAGGGGTAGAGAGTGGAGGCGGGGCAGAAGGCTCTGTCCTGGCAGGTGGGCGAGGAAGGTGCGGGGCCTGAGCCCACACCTCGACCGGGGGCCCCACTGCGTTCCCCTCTGTGGCCCCAGCTTCCTCCTCTGCCAGACGATGAAGTTGAACCAGATCAGGGAGCTGGGAACTTCTTCACCTGGTTAGAGGTGTTATTTCCACGTGTTGTTTTATGTAACCATTTTTACCCCACCTCTACCTCGTGTCAGGCCGTGTTCTAGGCAGTGAGGGAGACCAGCCCTGCGCTCCCAGCCCTCACGTTCCAGGAGGGAAGACAGGGTGATTGGGCACCGGATGGGGGGGGGGGGGCAGGGAGGGTGATTCCAGGTGTCATGGAGAGAAGCAGAGCAGGGGGAAGGGGAGTGACGATTCCATACGGGTGCTCAGGGGCAGCCTGTCTGGGGAGGTGGCCTTGAGCAGGGGCCAGAAAGAAAGGAGAGAGGAGCCCTGCGAGAATTTGGGACAAGTGATTCTAAGCAGAGAGAAAATAAGTGCAAAGGTCCTGAGGCATGAGTGGGCAGCCCAAGGACCAGGAGGAGGCTGGTCCCTCTGAGTGCAGTGAATGAGGTGTGACGGACAGAGGTGAGGTCAGAGAGGGACCGGGCAGGCGGATGTTACAGGACTGCTCAGTGTCAGGCCTTTGGGAATCTGAGCCGAGTAGCGAGCTCCCCCTAGCTGTCGTGTGCACAGTAGCTCCAGTCTTAACCCTGGAGGGATCCGGTTTTGTCGGCTTCGTCCGGCGCAGGCTCTGCTCCGTGCTCTGGGCCCGCTGGGCCCGGCAATCAGAACTTAGTCGTGCAGAGCACTGCCCGGGACCAGACAGCCCCAGGCCTCTGGGCAAAAGCAGGTGGTGGTTCAGGCCCCTCACCTGTGAAATGGGGCTCCTCTCCCAGGGGGTCCTGAGCTGTAATCGGGCTGGCACAGAGCCCAGAGGGGGCCAGCTCGGGGTCCCTGTCCCACAGGCCGTGAGCACTGGGGGGGAGGGGAGGGCAGCCAGCAGGAGAGCCCAGAGCAGAGAGCCAGAAGCAGCCACCGAACCGCAGAAGGCTCTGGAGCTTGGCGGGAGGGGCGGGGAGGGGTCTGAGGAGAGAGAGCCTTCGGATTAAACGCTGAGGAGATGAGATTAGGATGTGGGCGTGGCAGAGCAGAGCAGAGGTACCCCGTTCTGAGGGCAAAGACGGGGCGCCCAGAGGGCAGAGTGGCTGCCCCGAGCCTCAGACTCGGGACTGGGGCCGGCCAGCCTCCCGGTTTATTCTCCAAGTCCGGCCGAGGGCCCGCTGGAGTTGAGGGGCCGGGCCGGGGTCCGTGGCAGCACCGGGGGCCAGCCCACCCTCGGGGGCAACGTGCCCTCTGCCGGCTGGGCTCGGGGCGCTGCTGACCCGGCCTCCCGCCTCCAGGGCGACAGCGGGAGCGAGGGCCCCGCGGAGCCGGCGGCCTGGCGGTACTCGCAGACGCACCAGGCCATCCTGGGCCCCTTTGGGGAGCTGCTGACGGAGGACGACCTGGTCTACCTGGAGAAGCAGATCGCCGACCTGCAGCTGCGCCGCCGCTGCCAGGAGTACGAGAGCGAGCTGGGCCGCCTGGCGGCCGAGCTGCAGGCCTTGCTGCCCGCGCCCCTGGTCAGCATCACCGTCCACAGCCGCTTCCTGCCCCGGGCGCCCGGCCCCGAGGGTGAGGAGGCTCCCGCCCCCGCGGCGGAGCCCAAGGGCCCTTCGGGGGCCTCGGAGGCGGGGCGCGGCGAGCAGCCCCTGCCCTTCTGGTGCAGCCACGTCGCCCGGCTGGTGCGCAGCATGTCCCTGCTGCTGAAGGGCGTGAACGGGCTGGTGCAGGGCGAGGGGAGGCCCCCGCGGGAGACCCACGCGGAGGCCCCCGCCGGCCCCCCCAGAAGCGAGGCGCAGCGCGAGATCCAGCAGTGCGGCGTGTCCGTGCGATCGCTGCGCGGCAACTTCGAGTCCGCTCCGGGCCCGTCCTGCGCCCCAAACCCGGGCCCCTGGGAGCCGGGGGCCCCGGCCGGGCGGTGCCCGAGAGGCTGCTGGCCCGCAGCCCCGCAGCCCCACAGCAGCCCCGCGGGAGGGGCGCCCGCGCCGGGGGACGCGGAGGAGGCCAGCGACTCGGGCATCGGCCGCGAGGAGGCCCCGTCGGAGGCGGGGGCCGCGCCCGGCGCCCACCTGGCCAGCCTTCGCAAGGAGCGCATCGTGACGCTCTTCCTGAGCCACTGGAAGAAGTCGGCCTACGCGCCGGCCCTCAAGGCCGCGGCCTGCGGGACCCTGGAGGCGGCGCCGCCCGCTCGGGAGGCGGCGGGGGGCCCTGGGCTGCCGCCCCCGCCGCCCCCGCCGCCCAGCGAGGGCCCCCGGCTCGGCCACCTGTGGCAGCAGCGCCACGTCATCGCCCACCTGCTGGGCAACTGGAAGGCCATCATGGCACACGTGCCGGCCCGGCAGCTGCGGCGGCTGAGCCGGCGGCCCCGTGGGCCGCTGTCCCCCGAGCAGTTCCTGCCCCACGTGGACGGGGCGCCCGTGCCCTACGGCGGCCTCACGCTGGACCTCTTCATGCTGGGCTACTTCCGGCTCCTGGAGTGCGAGCTGCCGGCCGAGGAGCGCAAGATGCGCCACCTGCTGTGTTTCGAGGTCTTCGAGCACCTGGGCGCCCACGGCTGGGACGCGGTGCGCGCCTTCCACAAGGCCGTGACGGACGAGGTGGCCGCCGGCCGCCGCGCCTGGACCGACGGCTTCGAGGACATCAAAGCCCGCTTCTTCGGCTCCAGCCGAGGTCCCGCCTGGGACGCGGAGCCCGGCCGCAAGTCGGGGCTGACGCCCCTGGGGCCCCTGCCCCCCGCCGCCGCCCCCAGCAGCAGCAGCGCCGAGCCCCCCGCGCAGAGGCCGGGGTCCGGCTGCCAGCGGGGCAGCTTCAACAGCGAGGACATCTGTGGCTACATCGACCGCAGTTTCGCCTTCTGGAAGGAGAAAGAAGCCGAGATGTTCAGCTTTGGAGAGTGAGACCGGCCGGCAGCCTGCCTCTGGGAGTGGGGCGTGGGAAGGGGTTCTGGCTCTCCCTGCTCGTTCCTTTGCCCCCCACCTGGTGGCCGGGTGGGCCCCGAGGCCGGGCTGGCCGACACTCCACACGACACTCACTCGGTGTGCCGATGGCCACGTCCAGTCCCACCCCTGCCGGGTTCCACCCCCGCTATGCGACTCAGTTTCAGTTTCAGTTTCAGAACCCTCACCAGGGACCGAGGAGCCCTCTCTGCCTCCCAGCCGGCCCTGAGGTTAGAGGCCTTGCCCTCCAGCCCCAGGCCGTCTGCCCCGGTGTCCTCCGGGCCCCTGGTATGCTGGCCCGGGTTTCCCCGCGGGCTCTCCTTCCAGGGCCCAGTCTCCTGCTGTCACGCCCCTCCGCATCTCCAGCACCGGTGGCTCCGGCCACGTCCACAGCCTTTCTCTGCCTCCTGCCGACCTTGGGCCATGCCTTTTCACCTCCCCAGGCCTCTGTCTCCGTCCGTGAGGTGACAGAGCTGGGGGCTGGAGAGAACGGGATTCGATGGGCCAGCGGCTTTCCCGTCAGGCCTTCCCGAATTCTCTGGGTCAGAGACAAGGCCCACGCCGGTCAGTACGGCCCCACTGACAGACTCGTGTTCTGCTGCTGTGCCCTGCTCCCCCCGGGGCGCTCCAGAGGACCCGGGCCCCGAAAGGAAGCCTCCCTTGGGCCTCCTGTCCTCTCCTCCAGCTGACCGGCCGCCCTGGCCACACGGCCCAAGGCAGCGACAGGGCCCCCCCTGCAGGCTCGGGGGAGCAGGGACATAAGGAATTTTTCACAGAGAACCAGTGTCTGAAGGGGACTCTGGGCACAGGAGGCTGGCACCCCACCCTCAGATGTGCGCTGTTAGATCAGAGAACATACAGATGGAAGGTTCCGAGGCACAGCCACTTCCTGTGTGCCCCCCCCCCCCGTGTCACCCGCACCCTCCTCCCTCAGAGGACAGCCCAGGTGCTGCAGGGTGTTGAGCGAACATGGCACCAGGGGCTCTAGGGACAAGCCCCGAATGGCTGGCCGCAGATGTGACTTGGCCCCCGGAGGGTGGCCCGCACCCAGGCCACGGGCCCAAGGCGGGCTGGCCCAGAGCGAAGGGGGCTTGGGGGGAGGCGCACAGGACAGTTGTGCCTGCCCCAGCAGGCAGTGTGTGTGTGTGTGTGGGGGGGGAGGTTTCCAGAACCTTCCTCTGGGAACCGCCTCCTGCAGTCACACCTCCTGGGACAGAGGTCCCCTGCAGGGTCCTCGCCTGCCTGCGGAACCTGGTGGGTGGCAGGCTCACTGCTGGATGGAACACACAGCCGGACGCCCAGGGGAGGGGGAAGGGGGAGGAGCCGCTGGCTCAGGCTCTGTGCCCTCCCGGGGACCCGGCCCACGCGTGAGTTCGCCAATAAAGACCCCCGTTCCCGGCCGGCCTTCACTGTGCTTTTTGTCTCCCGTGCCCACAGCGAGGGGACAGCCGCCTGTGCCCTGAGAGAGTCCTGGCACTGGGTGGGCACCGAGCCCCCTGTCCCCAGCTCCACCAGACACGAGAGCCAACGTCCTCAGCCCCACAGAGCCTCCACGTCCTCATCTGTAAAATGGGCTGTGGTGCTGACCTGCCCTCTCCGGGGGTCGTGGAGAGGGTGCACTGAGTCCCACGTGGGAGGCGTCTCTGTCCTGCGGTGGAGCAGGTTCTAATGAGCAGGGCGCCAACTCCAGGCTCCTGGTCCCCGAGTGTGACCACCGGAGCTATATGACGGCTGGTCCCCAGGGCACTGCCGTCCAGACCCGGCAGGGGTGCGGCTCTGAGGGTGGGGCTGGGGAGCCCTGGCGGCCGAAGGCGGCCGACACTCTGATGTCTCCCTCCTCCTCTCGTGCCGCCTGCACGACCCTGTTGTTTCGAGGGCCTGGCAACGGAGGGGGCCGGGAGGGGGTGCGCCGTGCACGCAGACCTGGCCTCAGGGGGTGCTGGCCCCGGGTGCTCAGGACAGCACTGCGCAGGGGGCCACCTGACTTGGGGGGTCCCTGCTCACTCCCTGTAGCCTCGGGCAAGTCCCTCCAGGGCCTTGGGACCTCAGTGTCCCAGGGGTGGGTTGGGCCAAGGCCAGTAGGGGGTGCCTCACAACCATCCTGGGTTCCAGGAAGACCTGGGGTCCCCGTGGAACTGCCCGAAGCGGGGTGAGGTGGTGGCTGGGACCCAGCTCTGAGGCCTGGGAGGAAGGAGAGGGCGCGGGCGCCTGTGCTGGGCTCTCAGGGGCGACTCCCCAGATGCCCTTCTGCAGACTCTGCTTCCTACGGGCTGTACAGAAGCCCAGTGTCCCGGGAGCAGCCCCAGGAATTCTGGGTCCCTCGGCCGAGGCCGGTGCTGGGAAAGCCGTTTTTGTCCTTAAGACGTTCCAGGCGATTCTGATGCTCAGCGGCCTGGAAACCCCCAGCCCACCAGCAGTTCCCCTGAGGGGAGCAGGTGATCCCTGCGGAGTCAGGCTGACCCCAGCAAGGCCACACTGTCAGCTCCAAGCCTGTTCGGTGCCCGGAAGCCTGTCGGCCAGCTGGCGAAACCCCCATTGCCCAGATACAGGCGTGCGGAGCCGCAGACTTCAGTGAGGCGAGCAGACCAGTGCCAAGCCCAGGAGCTTCCCAGTGAGCTGGCAAAACACCGGGGAAAGGAAACCTCATCCCGGCCCCGTCAATGTGTGCGGGACAGATACGAAGAAAAATGAGGCCGTGCCAAAGGTGGGGAGGGAACGTCACCTTTCTCAGGACTAGCGATTGTGTTAGAGATGCCGCCCTTGCCACCAACACGTGCAGGTTGGATGCGGAGCCCGACTCTCCCCCCTCTCCTCCTCCCCCTTCCCCCTCCCTCTCTTCCCTTTCCTCTTTTTTCTCCCCCTCCTCCCCCTTTCTCCCCCCCTCTCCTCCTTCCCCCGCCCCCTCCTCCTTCTCCCCCCTCCTCCTCCCCCCCTTCCCCTCCTTCCCCTCCTTCCCCCACTCCTCCTCCTCCCTCTAAATGACTCTGAAGTTCATATGAAAGGAACAGTGAACAAATGCAGCTGTGGAGGCCAGACTCCAAGAGGGCCTCCAGGGCCCCCCGTCCTGATAGCACATCCTGTGTATCCCTCCCGGACTGGGCTGCAGAACAGGGCGGAAAGGACCGCTCTCGCTTCCGGGTGGGTAATAAAGACTCCCATCTTCGTTGCTCCCTTCTCTCTGGGGAAAGCCTGCGGCCGTGCAGGTAACAGAGGCCCGTGCAGGCAAGAAGTGAGGCCTCCCGCCCCAGTCCAGCCTTCAGATGACTGCAATCTGGCTGACCCCTGGGTGCCAGCTGAGGACAGGTCCTGAGGCAGAGGCACCTGCTCAAGTGCCCCAGGGCCATGAGGCTGCGTGAGATCGCGTGTTTGTTGTCTTAAGACACCAGGTTTTAGGGCCATTTGTTACGCAGCCACAGGTAACTAACAACAATACACAAGAAGATTTACGGGGAAGGGTGATGGAGAGGCTTACATTTCAGATATGAACACATCATATTATAGAGCCCAAGTCCACCAACCCAGGTGGTTCTAACCCCAAGATACGCTTCACTCAGATCAACAGACCACAACGGAGAAAGCTGAGATACTGCACACAGAAAACATTGCCCTAAGATAAAGACACCACAGCACATCCGTGGGGGAAAGAAGGCATCGTCAGTAATGGTCCTGAGAGTGTTGGTAAACTACTTGGGGGAGAGGGGAGCATGACCTTATGGCACCCCATTCCCAAAATAAATCCCAGACGGAAAAATAGACACGGTAAGCCAGTGGAGACGTAAGACGCCCAAAGAGGCGTGGGCGGGTCAGGTGCGCGGGGATGGCTTTCACTGCCTGACGGTGCCGGGCCAAGTGTATGGGACCGTGTTACCTCCTGCTGGAGACAGCGCCTCAGCCGCCCATCCCGGACCACTCTCTGGTAGGTGCATCGAGCCGGAAAGACGATCCCATGTGTTAACTTGGTGATCTCACACTCTGAATCTGTCCCGGGGGAAGAGACACAGAGGTGGCACCATATTGGTTACCACAGTCCAAGATGACACAGCCCGAACGTCCAGTAATAGAAGTGACGAGAGGTCACATCAAATTCTTGAAGTGTGATATATCCGCAGCATGGTGAAATTTGAAGATCCTCTTGCCAAAGACTGACCACATGGGAAATACTTGAGATGTAACATAAAATGATAAAACAGGACACACGCACACACACACACACACACACACACACACGTGGGGCCATTCTACCGTCAACAAGTGTAAGGCTGGAAGGGAAGATTCCCGTGTGTTAATGGGGACGGTCCTTTGCTGCTTCACATTTTTCTGTGTTTTCCAAACATTCTGCAATGAACGTGTGTTATTTTTATCATCATAAAAAGAAACAAGCAGCATATTTTTAAGAACTGCACCACTCAGGAGCAATCTGTTGATAAAGATCTGTTTTGAGCTCCTGGTATCGGGTTTCCCAAACTGACCTGTCATGTGAGGGGCTGAGTCTCCTCTCCGCGAGTCCCTGTAAGGCCTCCGTTCTTGGCACAGCACAGTGCTGTGCCCAAGGGGAGGCAGCTCCCTGTGACGGGGGCCTGTCATCGGAATACCCTGTCCTCATTTCCTCCAGCTGGGTTGGGTGCATGTTAACCCTTCGTGTTCTGGCTGCAAGCACGAGGGCAGACTGACCCCTCTGTTCCCCGTCCAGTGGCCTCCCCGGGGTGGTCCTGGATAGGTGAGAGCCAGAGACATCCATGAGTACCCGCCTTCCCCCTGCAACCACTTGAGGCTGACGCCGAGGGCTGGGGGGACATCCTGGGACTATCTGAAGCAGGAGCAGAGCCAGGCGGAGCTGGGCTGAGCTGGACTGGACTGGGCTGGGCTGGGCTGGGCTGGGCTGGACTGGGCTGGGGTGGGCTGGGCTGGACTGGGCTGAGCCGGGCTGGGGAGGGAAGCATGGAATCAGGAAGCAGGAGTGAGCAGAATAGGGAGCACCCTGCGGACCGGTGATTAGCTAGTCAATCGTGGCAGTAATGTGTGTGACAACTGAGTTCTCAACTAGACTGCATGCATCGTGAGAGCAGGGACTGGGGTCCCCAGCTCACAACCTTCTCCCCAGCAGGTGGCAGGGCCAGCAGCTGTGCTGGCAGCACAGGTCTCATCCATCCAGGAATCAAGCTGTCACGATCCCCTGATACCCTTGAGAAGTTGCCCGACTTTGCCAGGAGCGAGGGCTGTCCCACCGGGAGCCACCTGGGCCTCTCTCTCCCGTAACAGCAGCAAGCCAGTCCCAGGGAGGTAGCAGGAGGCCTCTGGCGAACTTGGCCCTCCCCCGACCCTGCACATCCCGCACACTGCACAATGGTGGCTGAAGGAAGGAGGGGTGACAGGCGGACCCTCACCTGGCCACCCCAGGCCGCGGGCTACTCTCCCTGCACCTGCGGGTCCTTGGCTGGGAAGTTCTGCTTTGACCACTGGCATGAGAGATGTCCAGAGACCCCGCCTCAGCGGCCCAGGTCCCGGGCCCAGCGGAGAAGCAGACTTGAGGGATTCCCCGGGGACCATCGTGAACAGAGCCGCAGGGGAGGCTGCAAGCCGCCGCTGTATTTTTAGATGACCCCATTTCTTAGCCATCTTTGGCTCTCACAACTCATGATGACGCCGGGGCTGCCCCAAGGCCAAAGCCGTGATATGACCTGGAGCCTCTGGATCCAGCGTCCCTGTCACCAGCCTGGCGGAACACTCAGGGATGCCTCCTTACCTCTCCGGGCACCACTTTAACCACCAAAGACTTCTCTACCACCACCCTGGACCCCGAGTTCTGAAAGCCTTTGCTCACGAGCCTGCGTGATATTTACTGTCCCCCACTGGGAGGTGGACGGAGGCCACTGGGGTGCCTGTCAATGACCATTGGAGAAGCCAGTACCTCCCAGGCCCTCCTGCCACCCAGGCCCTGAGCTGGGGCCCCCATGTGCCCCTGAGTCCCTCACACAGGCTCCACTGTCCCCCTAGAATGCTTCCTGCTATGTGTCCTGGCCCCTGGGGCCTGGGGGACCTCAGCCTTCCTGACGTGGCCAGTGTGGGCTTTCAGAGCAGACGGCCTGGGAGGAGTGCGATCTCTCCCCCCCCCCCGATCGGCCTCTCCCTCCCTCCCCTCCCCCTCCCAGTGCAGACAGCAGCTAAAAATACCCCTCTGTTTGTCCCCACGTGGTGCCCAGCCCAGCCTGGCCCATCCCAGCAGGCCCTCCGTGCCTGTCGCTGGCTGGGAAGTCCTATTCTCCGTCCTGAGTTCTTAGAGGTCCGGGGGCCGACTGAGAGGTACGATCCAAGGGGCCCTGGAGGGTGGGCACCCCGGGAACAGGAGGTGGGAGGTACAGCAGGAAGCAGCAGGGGAGGGTGGGCTATGGTGACATAGCCTGCTCGGTGCAGAGATCACAGGGTCAGAGAGAGACCCCCCAACCTGGTCAAGCTGGGCCCCTTGGGTTGCGGTGAAGTCTCAGCTGTCACACTCCCCTCCGTGTCCTGGCCGGAGAGGTGGGCAACAGGGAGGCCGGGTGACACCCTCCAACGGCAGCCAGGAACCCCGTGTCTAGTCACTGGCCACAACTGGCTTGAGGCCCTTTGCTGTCCTGTCCGCTGAGCCCTCCTCACTCCTGGCCTGGACGGGCACCAGGCTGAGGCTCTGAGACTCTCCAGAAGCTCCCACCCGTGTGTACTGAGACCACAGGGTCACAGGCATCAGCAGACCCAACGAAAGCCCCACGAGAAGGTGGCCCCTGTGGCGGTAGCAGCTGGCCACAGGGGACACAGTAACGATGGGAATGTGAAGCCTGGGGACAGTGGCTGCGGGCTCATCGCCTGTCCTCACTGGGCTGGAGAGCCTCCCTGGAAGGGGGTCAGGCAGGACGGGTGCTGGGCGGGGCCCCTGACCTTCCTGTCCAGGCTTGAGCACAGCCAGGTCCCCTAGGTGGGTTCCCCGGGCACTGCCCTTCTCTGTTGGGGCACTGGTGTGGGGAGGGGAAGGGCATTGGGCTCCCACCATGGCCACGGCCATGGCCACAGCACCAGAGCTCGGTAGGGCCCCCGCCCCTTGGCACCCACAGTTCATACTTCTCTTTCCCGGGGTTCGTTATTTTGATCACACATTGAAGCAAACATTTGGTCCGCAGAGACGTCTGGTCGGTCTCCTTCCATTTATGGCTCTGGAAGGCGCCCCCTGGTGGACAGACCATTTCCCAAGGGTGCCGCTATTTTTGGTTGTAGGTAGTGCTGGGCAAGATTTGGGGCAGCTTTCTCGGGGTAAAATGTCAGAGGTACATAAATGAATATACGCACATAATTAAGCCCAGAAGTGGATTTGCCGAATCAGATGATATGAACACCGATTCGACATCGCTCTCCGGAATGTTCCCCTCAGTCGTGTTTGTCTTTACCAACCTACACCCCAGGACCTGTAACCTGGGGGTTCAGCGCGTGGGCTGAGCCTGACTCCCCCACTCCCAGCTGTGTGACCTGGGGCAAGTGGCTTGCGTCTCCCCACCTTTACCCGGATCCTGACAGCACGGACCTCACAGGGTTGTCGTGCGGCCTGGCCACGGGGAGCATTGTGTCAGGGTGCACACGGAGTCCCTCTCCCCCCCAGACTCTGGATCTTCACTCCAGAGAACAGGGACCAAGGTCGCCCAGCAAGGTCACGGCAGCCCGAGACTCCGCTTACCTATGGACAGTGAGGATCGGTGGGGCAGGGGAGCTCTCGAGTACTCTCATCACCATCCCAGCAATGTCCGATTTGGGAGGAGAGGAAGCCACTTGGACGTGGGGGGGCCACAGGGATCCCATCCCCATGCTCCGGGGGTGGGGGGGAGGCGTCTGTTCCGTGCAGCCCAGAGCTGTGGAGGGGTCAAGGCGTGGCTCTCTTGCTGGCCTCGTCCCGCCCTGATTGCCCGGCCAGGGTTAGGTCTCGGGCCCCCTCTGGGCCTCAGCCTTCTCGCCGCAGAATGGGACTCACACAGAGCCCTACCTCGCAGGGCTACGGGGCCGGATCAGGCGAGACGCCGGGCCAGGCGCTCGGCACACCGCTGACGCTCAGTGTTTGTTGAAGACAGAAAGGACTGACGGTCGGCCGGCCGGCCAGGCGGGTGGGCGATCGGGCGGACGGACCGCGCCCCGCCCCGGCTGACCCTGCCCTCTTCTCTCCCCAGGGTCCCGGGGGCGTGGGGCCCGGCTCTTCTTCCCCGTGAGCGGGTGGCACTGGCAGCCATGGTGCGGAACGTGGACGACCTGGACTTCCGCGTGCCCTCGCACGCCCAGGACACGCTGGACGGCCTGCAGCGGCTGCGCTCCCAGCCCCAGCTGGCCGACCTCACGCTGCTGGTGGGTGGCCGGGAGCTGCCCTGCCACCGCGCCCTCCTGGCGCTGAGCAGCCCCTACTTCCACGCCATGTTCGCGGGCAACTTCGCCGAGAGTTTCTCGGCGCGAGTGGAGCTGCGGGACGTGGAGCCCGCCGTGGTGGGGCAGCTGGTGGACTTCGTGTACACGGGCCGGCTGACCGTCACGCAGGGCAACGTGGAGGCGCTGACGCGCGCGGCCGCCCGCCTGCACTTCCCCGCCGTGCAGAAGGTCTGTGGCCGCTACCTGCAGCACCAGCTGGACGCCACCAACTGCCTGGGCATCTGCGAGTTCGGGGAGCAGCAGGGGCTGCCGGGCGTGGCCGCCAAGGCCCGGGCCTTCCTGCGGGAGAACTTCGAGGCCGTGGCCCGGGAGGACGAGTTCCTGCAGCTGCCCCGGGACCGGCTGGCCACCTGCCTGGCCGGCGAGCTGCTGCAGGTGCAGCCGGACCAGAGCCGGCTGGAGGCCCTGCTGCGCTGGGCGCGTCACGACCCTCAGGCCCGGGCCGTCCACCTGCCCGAGCTGCTCAGCCTGGTGCGCCTGGACGCCGTGCCCAGGCCGCGCGTGCAGCACCTGCTGGCCACGGAGCCGCTGATCCGGGGCTCGGAGGAGTGTCGGGTGGCCCTGTCGCAGGGTCACGACGAGGCGAGTAAGGGGCAAGGAGGGGAGCCCCGGGGACCCCGCCTGGGAGGGGATGCTGGGGACAGGTGCCCTGAACCTCGCAACTCTGCCTGCCTTGGGCCGATTACCTGTGAGCGCACCTCTGTTCGGTGCCCCGTGCCCCTGTGTGCCCCCCGCCCCCGGCCGTGAGGGGAGGGGGAACCCAGGTCTTGTGGTCTTTCACAACCCCGGTCGGCACCCACAGCTGGCGGCAAGCCTGGAAAGGGACCTGAGGCAGCATGGGGAAGGCCAAAGCTGGGCTGGTGGCATCCTGCGGGGGGTGGCCGGTCAGGGAGGGCTCTCCAGAGGACGCAGCGTCTTAGCTGGGCCTTAGAGGAGGGATAGGAGTCGGGTAGGAGGGAAAACAAGCCGGGAAGACCGCACAGCTTGGGCACAGCAGCAGGCCCCCCTCCTGCCCCTTAGAAAGCTCTCGAGCATTCGTGGCGTCCAGGCAGTGAGCGTGGCAGGCAGGGCAGTTCCTGACAAAGCTTCAGACCAGGGTAGGACTGCGACAGAGAGCCGATGAGCCCGTCTGCGGCTGGCAGCCTGCTCGGGGCCCAGCTCTGGAGGACTCCTCGGGAGCCAAGTCTGGGGACAAAGATGAGGCTCAGGCCAGGGTCAGGGTGTGGGGTGCTACCCTCAGGCACCCCCGGGGCACGGCGGGCCGGCCCGGGACCCCGCCCCACTAGGCGGTCGCCTTGTAGCTGCTGGCAGCGGGCAGTCTGGGCCTTCTGTAGAAGGGGCCCGAGAGGCAGGAGGGCCCCGGGGGCCCGGGAGCTCCGGGCGGTGGCTTCTTACCAACCAGGGTGGAGGCATTCCAGCGTCTCCCGCCGGGCCAGGGTCATCCCGGTTGGGCACACGGCACGCCCGCCCAGGGGAGGGTCTGGGGACAGAGTCGGGGTTGGCTGCAAAGATGGGTGCAGGGACGCCTCTGGAAGGCACGTGGGGATTTCTGGCAAGGAGCGGCTCCCAGGTCTGGGGCACACATGCACCTGCTGGCCCGCATCTCTCCCAGTCCTGAGCGCTTGCCTTCAGCCCTGGGGCCGTGGCAACCACGTGCATGTGCACATGTGTTCGCACACGCACGCACGCATGCACGCACACACACGCACTGAAACGCACATCACCCCACACAGGTGCCCTGACACGGCGGCCCCACCAAAGTCCTGCCTCCGAAGAGGCCACTGAGGCCCGAAAGCACCTGGGGGCCCCTTGCACAGGGAATACGGTCACCTGCTTCTCTAACCCAGCCTTCCCGGCCCCACAGGTGCTGCCGGGCCTCCCGCAGAAGCTGCAGGAGGTTCTGGTGGTTGTGGGCGGGCGGGCACTGGAGGATGAGGAGGGGGCCGAGGAAGCCACCCCTCACGGCAGGAACTTCGCCTTCTACAACACCAAGGCCAGTGAGTACCCCTCACGCTGTCCCTGCGGCCGACGTCAGCCACTCGTGTCCACCTTGCAGGTGGAGGGAGCGAGGTGCACAGGGGCCCGCCGAGTCCACCTCCTGCTGTGCCGGGGCCTCGCGGGGGGGAGGGGGTGGGGGGCTGCAGGAGAGTCTAGAGGCCGTGGTGGGGGCAGGGGAGGCTGACAGTGGGGGCACCGGGGCCCCCTAACCCTCCGGCCCCAGCCCCCAGCTTTGGTCTTTTGGGCCCCGGAGCCCAAGGTAGAAGCTTCTGCCGCGTGGGAGGATGGCCCCTGGCCTGCGCGCCCAATGGAACCCCAGCCCCAGGGGGAGGGCGGGCGGCCGGGGGGCAGGTGGCCTGGAGGGTGAGAGCCCAGGGGCGAGGGCAGCTCACACAGGTTCTAATTCCAGCCTTAGGGTGGGTCACCTCACCTCATCTGTGAAATGGGCTCCTCACGTGGTTGGGCAGCGGACCCAGTGGGCAGGGACTTGGCCCCTCCTGCCCGGGGCCCCATCACCGGCGGGGTCTCTGCAGGGGCCACGTTGGCCCTGGGAAGCTCTTCCAAGAGCTCCGACGAGGGTTGGCTGCTGTCCTGGGGCCGCTGGGCCAGTCGCCAGCCACCGACGGCCATCAGTAGCTGGCAGGCTGGAGGCAGTGTGAGGCCGGCTGGCCCAGGTCAGGGGCTGACGAGAGGGGATTTGGGGGCTGACGTCAGGAGATGAGCTTTGCTGGCTCCGCCCGGGGGCAGCTGTCCCTCCAACGCCAAGGGAGGACGGCGGGGGGCACGCTGGCAGGCAGAGAACTGGTGACTGCTGGGCAGAGTCCCCACCCCAGGGTGACACACACATGAGTCAGGGGGACACGCAGTCCCTGCCCAGAGGGCAGGTGCCCGGCAAGGCCCAGAATTCTGCGTGTCTTCCCAGGGGACGTCGCCGAGGCCTGGGTCTCCCTCAGAGCCTTCCACAAGCACCCAGAATGTGTCCGTTTGGACATTCCCACACTATCTCATTTTTATCTTTCCAAAGCATTTTCTCATCTCTTGCCTCAGTTTACCTCCTGTAGCTCCTTGAAGGTGGGTCCAACGTGGGTGCAATTACTCTGTCCCTCAGTCATGGTGACGGTAATCCTAACAGGTACCACGTGTGCCCTGTGACAGATACACGTGGTCAAAGATAGTCCCCGGGAGGTGGGAATCACCCCTGGGCTACCGAGGAGGAGACGGAGGCTGTGGGTCACCCGAAGCCACACAGCCCGCGCACAAGAGCTAGGGTTTGGACTCACACTGCCTGCTGCAAGGCCCGAGTCCGATCCCCTACGCCCTTGTGTAGAGACCCCCTAGTGACCGGAGATCGGGCGCTTTGACCCGTCACCCCATCTGACTGAGGAGGGACCCAACCCAGGGGCCAAATTGTCCATTTGGGGTCAGTGAGGCCACCTGCAGGGTCAGGGCGAGACCCAGCTTCTAGAGCCTGAGCCACCTCCCGCAGTCCTGTGTCCAGTCCGGGTGCCGGGGGGGCTCCAGGGGGCGGGGTGGGGAGGAGGGGGCCGCCGAGAGCCAGGCCTGGCAGGGGCACGTGGGGGCCCGGGGTGTCGCCCCCCCCCCCGCCCCTTGCTCCTCCCGCCCGTGAGGGAACATCCCCGCACCCACTGAGGGGCGAGGGGGGCCCCGGCAGGCAGCGAGCTCGGCCGCCCTGACCCCCCTGCCTGTCTCTCTTCCTCCAGAGAAGTGGATGGTGCTCCCAGACTTCCCCGACTACCACAAGTGGGGCTTCTCCCTGACGGCACTCAACAACACGGTCTATGTCACAGGTGGGCAGGCGCGGCTCCCGGCAGGTGTCGCTGGTGGGGGTGACGCCAGTGAGAACCAGCCCTCCCCTCCCCTCGCGGGGCCCCCGGCCGTCCGGTCAAGACTCCCGCAGACACTCCCGTGACATGAACACGAAGAGATTGAAAATCCACGGGCCATGGGTGCGAAGAACCGTTCCGTGTTCTGCCGGACGGAGACCCAGGGAGGCTTTGCTAGGAAGGAGCTGTGTGATGGGCAGGAGGGTCGCTCTGTTCTTGTCAGTCTTAGAAGTTGGGGGCCTGTCTAAAAGTTGGTTGGGGAGGGGCGCCTAGATGGCTCAGTCGGCGAAGCGCCCGACTTCGGCTCAGGTCACGGTCTCGCGGTTCGTGGGTTCGAGCCCCGAGTTGACAGCTCAGAGCCTGGAGCCTGCTTTGGATTCTGTCTCCCTCTCTCTCTGCCCCTCCCCTGTTCACGCTCTCTCTGTCTCTCAAAAATAAATAAACACTAAAAAAAATCTATTTTAATTTGGTTGGGGAAACAGCTTTCACGGCTGAAGGTCTGAAACCCCTGATCTCGTCTCCCCTACTTACGGGGCCTGGAGCAATCCGTCCAAGTCACACAGCTGGACTGCGCCACCTCCCCGTCCCGCCCCGCGCCCAGGCCCCGCGTGGGGAGGACGCCGGACCCTTGGTAGCCAGCACCCACTGGCCTGGGGACCCCAGGCTGGCGGCCGCCTGACCCCCTCAGAGCTCTCTCCTGCAGGTGGCTCCCGGGGCACCAAGACAGACACCTGGTCAACCACCCAGGCCTGGTGCTTCCCTCTGAAGGAGGCAGCCTGGAAGCCAGTGACACCCATGCTGAAGGCCCGCACGAACCACGCCAGTGTGGCGCTCAACGGGGAGATCTATGCCATCGGCGGTAAGGCCTCCCTCTCCGTCCTCCCTGGGGCCACCTCCTGCTCCGTGAAGTCCCTGGGGTGACGAGACCCATAGCGGTCCCCCCGCCTTGGCTGTCACCTTTGATTCCACCATGCCCCCAGCCTGAGCACTGAGGCCTGCCTCGTCCCTCCTACCCTCCAGAGCTGTGACAAGGAGTCACCCCAGGGACCCTTACAGTTAGATAAATATTGGAAAAGACAAAGACTGTGGCCGAGAGCAAGAGTGTCCCAAGGCCTCTCTCTGTAGGTGACAAAGCGGTCCTGAGGCCCCTCCTAAGTGCCCCGCCTGTCCTGGCCCAGTAGCCAGGCCCCAGAGCAGAGGTCCCACACAGTTCCTGAGCCTGGGGCAGGCGGGGGCAAATAGGAGTGGCCTCGGCCCCCCCCCCCCCCCCCCCCCCCCGCCGTGCAGTCTGGAGTCGAGGGTCCCTGGGTCCAGGTGCCCATGCTGCTTGACGGTATGGCCCGGGGCAAGTGCCCTCGCCCCTCGGAGTCTCGGTTCCCTCTCTGTGAAATGGGGTAAGTCACCCGCCTCGCGAGGCCAAGCCCTTCCCCTCCCGGGATGCTCCCTGCCGCCTCCGAGAAGCCCCCAGGCCTGCATTTCCGGGAACTTTCCTTTGCCCCTCGCCCCTTGCGGCCCTGACCCCCTCCCGGCCCGACAGGGACCACTCTGGACGTGGTGGAGGTGGAGAGCTACGACCCCTACACAGACACCTGGACGCCCATCAGCCCGGCCCTCAAGTACGTCAGCAACTTCTCCGCGGCCGGCTGCCAGGGCAGGCTGTACCTGGTGGGCTCCAGCGCCTGCAAATATAACGCCCTGGCCCTGCAGTGTTACAACCCTGTCACAGGTAGGGGGCACGGGACCCAGGCGCCCGGCCACGCAGGGACACTCCTCGCGTGGCTGGGGGGTGGGGGGTGGGGCGAGTGGCAGGGGACAGAGGCGGGCAGCCACAGGCCCCCCTGCAGGCCACAGTCCCATCTCGGCGAGCCAGAGGGCGGGGACCCCGGGGACGGCGGGGCCAGGGGCGCAGGGAGCAGGCAGCCAGAGGCCTCTTACAAACGGTCACAGCCCCACCAAGGGGTGGCTGTGACAGCGGAGGAAGGCGGGGGCCCCGGCGGGGGGCAGGGAACCGAGGGGGTGGGTAGCCCGCACGGAGCCACAGCCCCGTGCCAGCCGAGAGGCATGGGGGCGGGGGGCTAGGTGGTGGGGAGCCCATCTCCAGGCCCTGGATGCTGCCCGGCCGCTGCGTCTGCCCGGAGCTGGCCTCACGGGCCGGGAGCGGTGGCCCGGACCCACAAGTCCTGGTGGGCGCCCGCTTGGGCTCTGGACTCCGTGCCAGGGTTTGGGCCCCAGCTGGGCTCCCTCCGGCTCGGTGGCCTTCCTGGCCCTGGCTCTCACCCTCCGTTCTGTCCTCTGGGTGGTGGAGATGATAATAGGACCCGTTTTGGAGGGTGGGTGTGAGGAGGATCCCAGGGTCAGGTGGGACCCCCAGACTCGGCCGACCGGGTGGGAAAGAGGCAGAGGCCCCGGGGCCCAGGCAGGACGGTAGGGGGTGGGGGCGGCAGCCAGGCCAAGGCCTCCGAAAGCCCTCGAGCCCCTCCTGCGGACCTGAGGACAAAACTCTGCGGAGCCCCGCCCCCAGAGGGAGAGTTGGGCTCCGGGAGGAGAGGGCATCGGGGTCCACGCCCCGCAGGAGGTCTCCGGGACCCGGGGAGCGGCCGCCCTGGTGACGGTGGGCCTGGTGCCGTGTCCCCGCAGACTTGTGGAGCGTGATCGCCTCGCCCTTCCTCCCCAAGTACCTGTCCTCGCCCCGCTGCGCCGCACTGCAGGGGACTCTCTACCTGGTCGGTGACAACACCAAGAAGGTCTACATGTACGACCCCGGGGCCAACCTGTGGCAGAAGGTGGGCCTCAGCCTCACCTCCCAGGGCAACACCCCACCCCACCCCAAGACTCTCAACACCATGAGAGCGGGCCTGGGGACGGTGGGGCTGGGGGGTGTCACCACGGGGGGCTGACCGTGAAGGGAGGTAAGGGGCCCGGATTCCAGGACAGGAAAGCCCAGGACCGGGGGCTCCTGGTCACCATGGGTGCTCCGTCCCCAGCGCGGGGTGGTCTGTTCTTCTCGGGGAGCCAATCCAGGCTCAGCCAGAGGTGCTTCAGGGACGGCCGTGGCTG
Source organism: Panthera tigris (assembly GCF_018350195.1). NCBI lineage: Eukaryota > Metazoa > Chordata > Mammalia > Carnivora > Felidae > Panthera > Panthera tigris. The sequence continues at coordinate 216,994,350 of NC_056667.1, forward strand.
TCCTGGTGCGGGCCAGGCCCGGGAGGGAGGGCGTCTCCCACCCACGGGGGTGCAGGGACGGGGATCCCTTGGCTGCGGGTAAGCTGGGAACAGCCAGCTCCTTGGTGCCCCGCTTCCCTCCTTGCTGCCCCCTCCTCTTCTGCCTCGGGGCCCAGGGAGAGAGCAGCTGCTGGGCATCTCAAGCCCCGGCCTTTCTCTGTGTTCCTTCTGGAGAAAGAGGAGGGGCGGTGCCCAGAGCCATGGCGGCGGCCTCAGCCCCAGCGGGACACCCTAGGCCCACCGCACCTGCCTTGAGGTCCTCGATCCCTGGAGGCCCGAGGAGGTGGCACGGCCTCCTGCGGCCACCCCAGGAGGGCTGGGCGGGCCGGCCGGGTGACAGCAGGGCCCCTGCCCTCCTGCCGCCCGCAGCTGTCCCCTGGCGTCAGAGCTCAGCTGACCGGAGGCCCCATTACAGTGCAAAACAGGTGCAGGGTGGGCCCTGCCAGGCAGGCCCTTTCTTTCTGGGGCCTCCCAGCTGGGTCACGGCCCAGGCCACCGATCTGGGGGCATCCCGGCCACGAAGGGCTCTGCCTCGCCCCGGCCCGGCCCGGGTGGCTGCCCATCGTCCTCGTGTGGAGGCCACAGACGGGCCTCTTCCCTCCCGCCCACCCTGGGCTCCTCCACAAGGGCCCTCATGTCTCTCTGGCCTCACGAGCCCTGTCCAGGGCACCCCTGGGGCCCCACCCACCTGTCCCCTCCAAGAGAGCAGCCATGAATCAGAGGTCCGGCCCGGAACGTGCTGGGAGGCAGCTCCCAGCGCCTCTAACACCCTGACTTCAGATATGAGTGACTTTGGGCCTAGGGGACCAAGGGGCCCGGGGACATCATCCTGGGCGATGTGGGCCGGAGAGAGAGCACGGGCGGGGCAGTCTGAGGGTCCCGGGGGGAGTTACGGGGAGCCTGGGTGAGGTCCCAGGTAGCAGGTGTGCTGGTGTCCTGGACAGGGTGCTGGCCGTCCTCCCTGCGTGTCCCCCGTGTCCCGCCCCGAGGGCACTCTGGCCACCGTCCCCACCCGCCCGCCCACCCGCTGGGCACTGACCGCTGCCCACCCACAGGTGCAGTCCCTGCACAGCCTGCACGAGAACGGTGCGTTGGTGCCGCTGGGTGACACGCTGTACGTGACGGGGGGCCGCTGGCAGGGTGTGGACGGCGACTACCACGTGGAGATGGAGGTCTACGACCGCGGGCGGGACGCCTGGACCCACCACGGCGCCCTGCCCCGCCTCTGGCTCTACCACGGGGCCTCCACCGTCTTCCTGGACGTGTCCAAGTGGACCCAGCCCTTCAGCCCCACCCAGGAGCACTGAGCAGCTCTGGGTCGGATGGGGGGTGGGGGTGGGGGTGGTGGCTGAGCCCCCCACCCAGGGGACGGCCCCCCTTCATGTGCTGCCTGTCTGTTCAGCTGGTGCTGCCGGGCCCCCCAGGGCTCGGGCCACCAGGGACATCAGAGGACACCGCAGCTGCCACCCCGGCTCTGAGCTGACCAGCGGCAGGGCTTTGGACTCTGGCCGCCCGCACAGAGGCGAGAAGCGGCCGTCCTGCCCACGGGGCGTCTGAGGCCTCAAAGGAGCCGAGGGGCCCAGGGAAGCACGGGGAGGGCCCCTGCGCTCTCCAAATGCTGCCGCCCCAGCCGTGTGTCCGGCCGTGGCTTCTGGAAGCCACATCACAGAGCGAAGGATCCCGGGGCGGGGTCTACACCAGGCGTCTGTGGGCCTGCTGCCGCCTGGCCCGCAGCTGTGTGACCGCAGCCGGCAGCTGCCCGTCTCTGGGCCTCAGGCTCCGCATCCATGGGGCACTGAGAAGGGAGGAGGCCGGGCATGGGGCCCGGGAGAGAGGGTCAGTGTCAGGGCTGAGGGAAGACACAGTGAGCAACGGCTTCCCCGGAAGGTGAGCAGGAGGGGTGCTCTCTGGCCAGGAATCCCCCGATCCCAGAAATCCCCCGATTTCTTGGGGTGGTTTGCTCCCATGACGCATCGAGAGTTCCCAGCAGACCCATGAGGGGAAAGGTGGGGGTCCTGCAGGGACTCCGGGGGATGCCTCTTGGGCACGGTGGTGCCCTGCTCCCAGTTGGCCTCCTGAGCGAGGGGAGTGCCTAACGGGCTCCTGCCAGCCTGTGCTGTGACTCAGGGTGCCTCGGGTCTGCCCCAGGGTGCCTTGGGTCTGACCGGGGTCCCACGTAGAACTGGTTCAAGCCTCCCTGCTCCTTCCCACTGGTCCTTAACAAGGTATTGCACTGAAGGACTCTCACTGGGTGCTCAGTGGCCCTCCCCCTTGGTCACAAGCTTCATCAAGGGACCCAGGACTACAAGTCGGGTGTCCTAGGTCCAGCCTGGCTCCAGCCCTGGCACTGACTGAGGTTTGGGGAGCCCCCACCTCCCTCTGGACCTGGGTTTTCTCTTTTAAATTAAAAAAAAATTTTTTTTCATTTATTTTTGAGAGAGAGAGAGACAGAGTACGAGTATGGGAGGGGCAGAGAGAGAGGGAGACGTAGAATCTGAGGCAGGATTCAGGCTCTGAGCTGTCAGCCTGGAGCCCGACGTGGGGCTCGAACCCATGAACCACGAGATGGTGACCTGAGCTGAAGTTGGACGCTTCACCGACGGAGCCCCCCAGGCGCCCCCTGGGTTTCCTCTTCTTTGAAACCCACTGGGGACGGGAGGGGCCTCTGACATCCCCGGGTTCTGAGGAAGGAATCCCTGGGTCCCTCCACGTCCACTTTGCTCCCAGACCTGGTCTCTCATGCCCACTTCTCGTGGGAGGATTGAATGTGTCTCCCAGGGCTTAGGCAGAGCTCCACCAGCTGACTGGGTGTCCTCAGAGCTGGGGGTCCTGCTCCTTCGGAGCGGATGCAAATGAAGGCGAAGGTTCTGGCACCCTTGAGTCTCTCCACACGAAAACCTTCTGAAATGTTTTCTGAACGGTTATTGAAGACAGCCACGCACTCTTTCAAAACAAAGACTCAACATGTCACATGGACTTCTTTTTTTTTTTAAATCACAATTAGGTAGTCGGAAGGCGGTATCTTAGAATAAGGCCCACTTCTGCTCCCGCACACCTCATGGCGATGCGGGGAGGCACCTGGGGTGGGGGCGCACATCCCACTCCAGGGCCCGGTCCTCGGCCCGCTGGTGCCAGACCGCCCCTCATCTGATCAGCTGTGCTGCCCCTACACGGAGCACCCGGGTCAGGCCAATCGTGTCCTTCAGGGTCACAGGAGGAAACAGATGACTCTTGGAATCGAGTAATGGGGGACGTTTTCACAAAGGGCTACTTCCAAGGCGTAGGCAGGCTGGAGAGGCTCCCAGCGGGGGGGTCCAGCAACAGTGGGGAGCTGTCACCTGCCCTCTCCCCCCGGGGACATGGGAAGGAGCAGCCACAGCCTCCAGCTGGAGGGAGGGAGGTGCCAAGGGTCTGGGGCCTTTGCTAAAGGAACGCAGCCTGTACCACTGTCCCTTGTGGCCCGGCGGGGACCAAGTGGCCGGACAGATACCCCGACCTCACTCTCTTTCCTGCCTCCCGGACTCCTGCCGGTGCCTCCCACTGGCCAGATCCAACCAGAATCAGAGGGAGAACGGGCCACTGGCAGAGAGCAGGTGGAGACAGGGCACCAGGATGGGCAAACGGATTTGCCTCGCAGGAACTGAACACTCAAGGGATCCTCACGGGAGACAGACGCTAACATACATTCGCACGAGGAACGTCTGCAGAGCAACCCAAGCCGTCTTCTTCTCTTCCTTGGAAAACAAGGACACATCGGTTTGGGGGCCAGTATGGACTTCCAGAAAGGAGAACGGATAACCTTGGGACATGTGCAAAAGCCCACCAAACTCTCAGGCCCACAGGAATGAGAGCACCTGTCCTGCCCCAAAGAGCTCACGTCTGCCGGGCGGGTGCACACTTGTCTTTCTCACAGACGGTGTTGGGTAAACTGAGACTCCTCAGCAGCCCTGAGACTTTGGTGACCAAAGAGTGCTACACAGTGCCCTCAGTGGCCACCAACCCAGGCTCAACTCCTTTGGTTCCCAGAGGAGCCAGGGTCCATGGACGCTTCTCACCACTTCCGCTGGACTTGGGTTTTCCAGTATCTCGCAGACAAGACCCTCCTGTTATTGAGCATCTTTCCTGTACCAGGCAGGGATGGTGACTGCTGGAATCAAGCAGTTGACAGTCCCATGTAAATATCTGTAATAAATGAAGTGATCCAATGACCGTTCACTGTGGTCAATTCAGACCTCTACTCCAGTTGGTCGACCAGTTGGCCCGGTGGAAAGTATGAATTTTGACCAGGAATCTGTGACTTAAGAAGGGGTGGTCACAGGGGCGCCTGGGTGGCTCAGTCGGTCAGGCCTCTGACTTTGGCTCAGATCATGACCTCTCGGTCCGTGAGTTCGAGCCCCGCGTCGGGCTCTGTGCTGACCGTGCAGAGCCTGGAGCCTGTTTCGGATTCTGTGTCTCCCTCTCTCTCTGCCCCTCCCCCGTTGATGCTCTGTCTCTCTCTGTCTCAAAAATAAATAAACGATAAAAAAAATTAAAAAAAAAAAAAAAGAAGGGGTGGTCACAGCCACACAAAAGGTAAGGCTTTCCGCTCCTCCGGGGCCATGTCCTTCATCTTCGGTCCCCAGTGCCACTCAGCCGGAAGTGTGGCTACTGTTGCTGCGTGCAGGTGATTCCCCCAGGCCCCCGGATCACGCACACGGGAGGGTGGCCAGGCACGATGCCGATTAATTGCAGGAGGAAGTGGGCTGCAAAGAGAACCTCCCTGCTTGGAATAAGCACCCCAGGAGCCAGTGTCACTTCCCCAAAGCTAATCGGCTGTCCCAGGGCTCTTCAGGGCCAGCAGCTGGGGTTATTTGGATTGCAACCACACTTACGAATGTAATTCTTCTCACAATGGCAAGACAGAGCCACCAATATGTACCCTCTTACATTAAACTCAAAGGTGAGCTAGGCTGATTTTTTAACTTAGTCAATCAAAAGCATGGAAACGATGAGCAGAAAATACACCAAGAAACCCTCCGGGTGGAAGTGAAAAAGACCAGACCTTCCCTTGCCAGACCTAGGCGGCCCACGGACCTGTCCAGGATTGCACGGCTTACCCCCAGCACTTGACCCGTGCCTGGCATGTATCGGGGAACTGAGCAAATGTTCACTGAATGAGCTGCTGACCCCAGGTCGTGAAGGCTAGACCTGGACGAGTGACCTTGGGCCAGTCCCAAGATCTCAGCCTCAGTTTCCTCATCTGTGCAATGGGGGTAATCACACGATTCGAGAATTAGATGATGTCATGTGTTTGGAAGGTTCCAGTAAACAGCAAAGGTCGCCTTCCTGGACATTGGGAGGCCACACAACAAGTTGACTTCAGGCTCCCACTGTTTTCGGGGGCAAAGGGAGCTTTTATTCCCATGACTTCATCGGCAAAGGTCCTTCCTTTGGAGGAAAAGAGAAGAGTGAGAACAGCTTGACTGCAGCAGGCTGATGGGAAGCCAGGGCTGAGGCCGTGACATGAGGGCCCAAGAATGAGGATTAGGTTTCAGCCAGGCATGAGGGCGCATGGGGGAGGCCACCTCGGGCTCCGTCTGGGCCCCCTTCTGTGCCCACTCATTCAGTACTTCCATCCTGAGACCCATTACCTCAGCCCCAGATGCTGCCCCGGCTCTGAACCCCCGGGCTGCTGCCGCGGAGGGGAGGGGGGGCTGGGGGACAAGCTGTCTGGTGCCACCGGAACCTGTTTCTGGTGCTCCTTGACCTGGGGGAGTCTTTGCTGAGGCCTGCCCTCCTCTGAGCGGATTTCACTCCCGAAATGTGACCCCCCAGAAACAGGGAGCCCCACCTGCAGGCCCCATGCTCTGCGCTCCCCTGCCCCAGGGCCAGGCTGTGTCGTCACCTTGGGACGGTGTCACGGGAGCCTGCACCAGCACCAGAACCGATTTGATTTGGGCCCTCCGGCAGGGCCCATGACATCACTAGGATTGTTCACTGTTTGGGAAAATAACTGGGTTTCACATGGCAGCTGTCCTCCAAGCTGGCCTCAGGCGGGCTGGGGCTCTTCACTGGGAGGTGGAAATGAAGTCACGCGAACATCTTAGGGACCCCACGCCCCCAACTGGATCCCTCCATTCCCAGGGGTCCCCGGCACCGTGAAAGGTACACAGCCAGAGCCTCGCCTTCCGTGGCGTCAGGAGGGCCAAATGGCACCCGGCCCTGACAGCAGTACGCCTCACGTCCCTGCGGACGGAATCCAGGCCAGCAACCAGCAGTGGGGAGCCCAAGCAGCCCGGCCTCCATGCTGAGGCCACCTTCCTCCTGGCCTTGGCTTTGTCTGCTCATCCCTCACGTGTGAGTGGGATCCCAGACAAAGGCTCGGGGGCAGCGGCCACTATGCCCGCTCTACAGAATCAGCACACTGAGTCTCAGAGGGATGAGTGCCTGAAGGCCCCATATGTGCCTCTTCCAAAGCCACATATGACCTTTGCTCCAGGTGGCCAAGCAAGAACCAGATTTGCTGAGCAGACCCACTGCCGGGTCTGTCCTGTGCTCCCATCATGCTCTGCCACATGACAAGGCTTGGAGCCTCCGTCTTCACGCAGGTCTGAGGACAGCCCCCCGTGACGTGGTGCTGATGGCCCGGGCCAGGGACCCTCACCACCGAGGCAGCCTGGAAGGCAAGCAGGCTTCCCTCACGGCCCCACACGGCACCCACTGTGACCTCGGCTCACCCTAGAGCAGCCCCAAGGGCATGTGTCCCTTAATTCCAGCTCGCAGGCAGGGAAACTGGAAGGAAACTCCAAGAAGCTCCAGGACAGACCAGCCACCCACCGGGGGTGGGGGGGGAAGCCAGGGCTTGAACGTGGCCTCTAAGAGGTGTCTCTTTCCTCCCACCGTGCAGGGCTGCCCCCCACAGCATTCTACCCACCAGCCAAGTGGGGAGTGCTCCCTGGGTTCAAGAGTGGCCAGCCACGTGCGTTTCCCTGGCCTTCCCTCACAGCCAGACCCCCGTGGGCAATCCCCACCTGTGCTACCTGGTTGTCTCAGGGAAAAGACAGGGCCACGCGTTCATCCATAACCCGCAAGCTCATCACGTAGCTGCAATTTCTCGACATCCAGAATAGGAAGGACCGTAATGGACAAAATTTGTGGCTGTGAAGATGTGAGCACGCCCAGGGGGCGAGAGGGCCCGGCCCCACCCCCAAGCCCAGGCTGTGTGTCCCTGGGCAGGCCCCTCACCTCTCTGGGCTAGTCAGTGCGGTCCATGAAAAATGGATGAGGTGCTGGGTGTGGGCGTGCTTTTTCAGAAACATGAAATTACTGTTCACGGGCCGCACCTCCTGGAGCCAGGAGACTGCAGGTTTCGGCAAAGAGAACACACCCCACGCTTGGCGTCCAGTGGTCCCAGATAAAGTCTCCCCCCCAGAAACGAAAATGGTCAAGATTTTAGTAGTGGACTCCGAGGCCCGTGTCCCAGCACAGACAAGCACGTCATTACGAAGTTCTGCACACCCAGCTTCTTAACAGACTTTCCTTGTGGGACCAGCAATGAGAACCCACCCGAGAAATGCTTAATCCTTTGAAGGCTTTATAATAGCCTCCACTGATTCGGGAGCCAATGTCCTCGTTAGTAACAACACTGCTGAATGTTTGCAGAGGAAGTAAGGCCGTATATTTTGTTAAGTACATATTATGCAAGCCAGTATCTCTCAATTGTCTTCTGGAGCATCTGTCATTTCTATAGGAATTTCCATTTTTCATTCTGCTGAGAAATTTTTTTTTTCAAGATTAAAGACAGAACTTCTCTGTTGTAGTCTTAATTTGCCTCTGAAAGATCCTCACAGAATAAGTCTATGGGACACACTGACCCCCGGGGAACAAATTCTCAGGGTGAGGCAGGGTATTTTTTTGTTTAAACACTCTGACCCCCCCCCAAAAACACCCCAATTCTACCACCATATTCACATCCTACTGAAAAAGAGGCAGAATCACAGAACGATGAACACCGAATACCAGGCTTTTTCTAAAATATGAAATATTTCCTGTGTTCCCCACTCCCCCCAGCCCCCCTACCCCTTCCCTGTCTGGTGTAGAAAACCAGCCACCGAAACAGGGCATGAGTGGGGGGCTCCTGATTTAGGATTACCCACGATCCCTCCCCCAGGCTAGGGAGCCACCGCCTGCCACACTCTGTGAAATAGGACAGGGTGAGGTTCAAAAGAGATGGAAATCATCCCTCGGTGGGGGCAGACCTTTGCAAGGTGCAATCGTTAGCTGTGTCTTCTCCCACTCGTGAACAAAGGACACTGTGTGCCCACCAGGTGCAGGCACTTCGGTGCTATTCCCATGCCCTTACCTGCCACGGGGAGACAGAAAGGCAACGGGCATGTAAGGGAACAAAGCAGCCCAGAGGGGATGAGGGAGCTGGCTCTTTCAGGGAGGAGCCTGGAGTTCAAGCCTGCAGGATCTGGCGCGCCTCATGCCAGCAGAGTCCTGTGCCTGGCACTGGAATCTAGCCCCCACACCTGGCTAGGTCACCAGAGGGCTCAGGCCTCCCAGCCTGGGTCTAGGTGCAACCATATCCGTGCAGGGTGGCTGCCCCAGGTTGTGGATTCCCCCCCCTCCGTGCCCCTGCACCGGGATGGGGAAGGACAGCGCACTCTGAGTTTAGGGCATCCCAGCCATGGGCAGAAGGCAGAGCCAGAAGCGTAGGGTCCCCACCTGGGAAAGAGGCACTGGGTAGGGTCTTTGGGTGTCGTCCCCGCTCCGGTGTCTTAAACCTATGTTGGCAAGGCCTGGACCTCACGGGGCGCCACCTGGAATAATGGGGATGGGATGCCTCGAGGTCCCCACAGACCATGCACGGAATAGACAGGGATGAAGGGATGCTCCCAGGCTCAGAGGAGGGAAGCGACCCGGCTCCCCGTAGAGAAAAGGCTGTCAAGACGACAGAGGGTCCAGGGCCAGAAGAAGGGGCACCCCATGCCCCCTGAGAAGAAGAGCTGGACAGCGCAAAGGAATGGCCCCGGGGCCTGGAGATGGAACGCAAACCCGCTCGACAGGAGGGGGCGCTCTGGCCAACGCGAGCGAGGCCTCCCCCTCCGCCTCGCCTCCCCGCGCCCCTGTTCGTTCCCGTAGTCCCCTCCTCGCACCTCCAACCCTATGCCGCGCCTCCGCCCGCACACCCTACTCTCTGTACGCACCCCCCAACCCCCCGCTCCGCCGCGGTCCCTCCTCCCCTCTCCTCACCCCTTCTCTGCACCACCCTCCACGGCTGCAGCGCCCCTTCCCCCGTTTCCCCCTGCTGCGCTCCCCCCACCTCCAGGGCAGCGCCCACCCCGTCCCCGCGCTGTGCGCGCGCGCGCACACAGGCACACGCGCGCGCATAGGCGTAGGCACACGCATTCGTACACAGGCACGCGCACGCGCGCACAGGCACACGCACCGCGCTCGCACACAGGCACACGCACACGCGCGCGCACACCCGCTACAGCGCGCGCCGGGCCCGGCAGGGGGCGCAGGGCCGTGACGCGCGAAGGGCGAGGCGGGGGATTCAAGCGCGTTATAAGGCGCGGAACGGGAGCGCGGTCCCCCAGACGCCGCGCTCCGAGCCCAGAGAGAGCCGCCGCCCGCATGGCCCCCGCCCGCCGCCCCGCCGGGGCCCGCCTGCTCCTCGTCTGTGCGGGCCTGCTGGCCGCCGCCGCGGGCTTCGTCTCCCCGGAGCCCGGAGAGCCCGCCGAGAGCCGCGCCCGCCAGGAGCCGCGGCCCGGGAACGAGCTGCCGGCGGAGAACCGCGCGGGGCCGCCCGCCCGCCCGCCGGTAAGACGCCGGACCCCCTCGGGCCTCGGTTTCCCCACCCGGAGCGCGCGCGTCCCTGAGATCCCGGGGAGGGGTGGGGGCACCGAGGGCAGCGCGGCGTCGCGGGCGGAGACCGGGGCTGGCCCGGGCGTCCGCCTTCCTAACGTGCGGTGGAAGCGCGTGGCCGGCGGGGCTCCGGGAAGACGCGGGGAGTGTGGACGCGGCCCCTCCGCGCGGACGGGCGCCGGCAGGGCCAACCTTGGCCGGGACTTTGGGGGTAGTTCTGCGGCATTAAGGGCAAAATTCCACTGGCTCCGGGTGAACCGCCTTTTCCCCGGGGTGGGGGCAGAAGGAAGTTGGGAAGTGGGTAAAATGTAAATAACTTGACCGGCATGAAACTGGGAAGAACCTATTTGTGAAAGTGTGACCGCCGCTCCCCGAATTTACTAGGCGCAGTTCTCTCTGAAAAACAACAAAGAAAGTGCTTCCCTTTCGGTCTGGGGAGCGTGGCGGGGGTGGGGGCGGTGTGTGCAGGGCCCCTAATGACCTGCGGCTTCTGGCCCTGAGGGGATGATCTTGAGCTCGCCTTCTGAGGGCAGCGCACAGTGCCCGGCCCCGAGGGCGGGGGGAGGGGACTTCAGAGGAGCCCTCAGCTCACCCTTGGAGCCACCAAGGCCAAGGACACCGCCTCCAAAGAGGGTGGAGGTGGCAGCCAGCCGGAGGGCTCCCTGGGAGGAGCCTCCCCGAAGTGCTTCTCCCACCACTGGAAGTCAGGAAGGCCAACCCCACCCAGACCATGGGTCACGCTTTCTGGAGAAGGGTGGCCAGACGTCAGGATACAGTCACCTGGAAGCAAGAGGCCTGGGTGCTCCCAGGAGGGGTTCTGGCCTCGGACTCTGTTTGTGGGGCCCACACGGGACCAGAGGCTCCCCCACCTCCTTTCTGAGAGCCTCTCACAGCTGGGGACCCCAGTGGGACAGGACAGCTGCCTGCCACCCACCCACACTGCCACGGGCCGCCTCCCCCGGCCCCAGGGTGACTCGCCTCCACCTGTTTCTGCCCCCCCAAACCAAACTGGGGTCCGAGTACTGGCCCAGCTGGGAGGGTCAGCTTGGAGTGCCTGTCCAGCCTCTGTGGAACCCTCTGGGCACGCGTTCCCGACGAAGGCAGAGCGAGGCCGTAAGGTGGAACCCGGTCCTGTGTCCACGGTGAGCAGCTAGTAGGATGGCACCTCGCCCGGCCCAGGAGGCCCTGGGCACTCTGAGCCCTTTCTCTGTCCAACCCCAGGCTCTTCTGGCACGGGGGGCCCCGTGTCCCCACCACTGCACACTAGCTCCCGAAGGAAGTCCCCAGGCCCTGCGGAGTGGCCAGGAGACCGCCAGCTCGGTCTCCGATGACAGGTCCTGGCCAGCTCTGAAACCCCGGCGTCCTCCCTTCAGCCACTGTTATTGGCTTGTGACCTCATCTAAGCCCTTGGGCCGAAATTTTCCTTCCCAGCTGGTGGCCTCACCTGGGGCCAGACCACCTGAGGCCCAGTGGCTGATGAGCCAAAGGCCTCTCCCTGAAAGGCACCTCCTGGGATTTTGCTCCGTGTCGGCACTGGTCCGAATGCAGCGTGCACAGGAATGGATGTTTCTAGAATCTCCCCTGTCCTTGTTCTGGAGGTCCTGAGGAGGCTGAGTGGTGTCACTCCGCATTCATAACAGATCAGTGCTAGGCCGCCGGGCCTCCTAACCGTCCCGTTCTTGTGCTGTCAGCTGCCGTAACGCATGTCCACTCCAGCGGGGGCCGCACAGGGGGCCCTGGTGGCACAGTGGCCTCCTCCCGAGCACTTTTGAGCTGGCGGGCTCCCAGGGAGCTCCTGTGGAGGGAAGCCGGAAGAGGCGGGCCAGCCAGGCCAGGATTCTCACCTGCTCGGTGCTCCACGCCCCCCGCCCCCCACCCGCGGCCCAGGCCCTCTTCTCCACGGAGCCCAGGCTGCAGTGCGGCCTGGTCACCCTCCCTGTGTCGGGAGGGCGGGAAGCTCGGGCTGGGGGCTGCGCTGGCTTTGAGGACACCAGTGTTGACAAGGACCAGGCCCCGAGGGTGCGGAAGGCCCGTCCTGCGCACAGGGACATCCCGAAAAGTGTCCTGTCTGCTCAGGGCGGGGGCGGCGCCCACTGCGGGAGGCAAACCGGCCTGACGGCTGGCTGTGTTCCAGGAGCCCCCGGCCGAGGGGACACACGGCATGGAGCCCAGGGATGCCTGGATGCTCTTCATCAGGCAGAGTGATAAAGGCGTCAATGGCAAGAGGGGAGGCAGAGGCAAGGCCAAGAAGCTGAAGGTGAGCACGGGAGCTCCAGCAGCGTGTGTGCACGTGTGTGTGTGTGTGTGTGTGTGTGTGTCCTGGGGGGGCACGTGTGTGTCCTGGGGGGACACGTGGGGAAGCAGGGGGCCTCCACCTGCAAGGCCTTCCCTGCACCTCCAGCCCACCACCACCATCCCCTTGCCCCCCTCTGCAGCCCCACGGGCACACCCCGAGCAGTGCCAGCGAGGACAGACCCTCACCCTTGGCCTGGGGTCGGAGAGCACAGAAAGTGCCAAGCTGGGGCCCCAGGTGACCCGGAATTTGAGGCCTGTTGCTATCATTTTTCCTGCACCCCTGGAAAGCCAGGCAGCGCCCTCAGCGACCCCTTTTCTTTTCTGTCTGTACCCTAGGGAGGGAGGCCCGGGCTGGCCTGGGACGGCCGTCCGGGAGGGTTGCAGTCAGGCTGGACTGACACACCCTCTGGTTCCCGACAGGTGGGGAGCCTGGGGGCCCTGGAGACTGCGGGGTTCCCTGTCTCATTCCTTCTAGCCCGAGACCTGGAGCCTGCTCTTGATGTCTAGCTCACTAGACATGTCTCCTCACTGCTGAGGTTCCTTTTCAGCTTGGCTTCCCAGGGCCCCCGGGGCCCCCTGGTCCCCAGGGCCCCCCTGGCCCCATCATCCCACCTGAAGTGCTGCTGAAGGAGTTCCAGCTGCTGCTGAAAGGTAGGGGTGCGCCCATGTGGACACGCACCCTTGGCGTGAGTGGGGCCGGAGGAGGGTGTCCTGGAGGAGGTGGCTGGGCATGCCCGTGTGGGCCAGCCCTCGAGGAGGCCCCTGCTCTGTGACAGGGGGGCTTGGGTGAGGCTGAGGGTCGGGTTGGGGGTCTGGGAGGAGCGTGGTAAGGGGGAGGCTTCGCAGGGGAAGGAGGACTTGGCCACTCGGGGACCAGCACCCTACCCCATCTGGGATTGGGGCCAGGGGACCCGTACCCCCAGAGTGGGGACCGTCAGTGAGGGATCAGCCCTTCTTAACTTTGCAAAGTGCTCCTCTGATCACAAAGCAACCATGGGGATTTGAGACTCACCCCAGGCCCTGGACTGAGACCCCAGCTTCTTCCCCTTGATCACCTGTGTCCCTGCCTCTTTCCCTGGCAGGTCTCAGCTGCTGGTCAAGAGCCCCACGGGAGGCAGGGCAGGGAGGATAGTGTCCTAGGCAGTCCGGGGCGCGGGGGGGGGGGGGGGCGCAGGCGGGGCGCTGAGCTCTTATGTCCGAGGGACGGCCCTGCATTTGGGCAGCTGCTGAGTCCTATCTCCCAGTATCTTCCAGAGTTCACTTTATTATGACAACTATTAGGAGAACCTTTCCTCCCCTTCAGCTCGCTATAAGCGGAGAAGACAGGAGTGGGCAGGGGGAGGCGTGGGCAGGATGGAGAGGTGAGGCAGCAGAACCTGGGCGCTGGGTTCAGTGAGTCCGCCCCGAGCTTCCCGGTAGCCAAAGTTCGATGGGAAAACAGGAACAGCCGCGGGCTCGGGAAGCCACGTTTTCCAGGCCCTGCAGGCGGCGAGGGGGTCTCCCGTGGATCCCGGAGCGCGGGCGCCGGCGCGTGGGGCGCCTGCAGTCGGTAGTGGATCCGGGGCAAGGGTCGGGGACGCGGGCAGGTGGGCGGGCGGCGCGGCCACCGCTCGCTCTGTGCCAGGCGCGGTGCGGCAGCGGGAGCGCGCGGAGCCCGAGCCCTGCACGCGCGGCCCCGCGGCGGGCGCGGCCGCCCCGCGGGAGGACGAGGAGGCGGCGGCGGGGGACGCGGGCGTGCTGGCCCTGCTGGCCGCGCCCCTGGCCCCGGGCCCGCGGGCGCCGCGCGTCGAGGCCGCCTTCCACGGCCGCCTGCGCCGGGACGCGTCGGTGGAGCGGCGCGTGCTGCACGAGCTGGGCGGCTACTACCTGGTGAGCCCGGGCCGGCGGGGACGGGGACGGGGACGCGGGCGGGCGGGCCCGGGCTGACCTCTGTGCGCCCCGCAGCCCGACGCCGAGGGCGCCTTCCGCCGCGGCCCCGGCCTGAACCTGACCAGCGGCCAGTACACGGCGCCCGTCGCCGGCTTCTACGCGCTCGCCGCCACGCTGCACGCGGGTGAGGCTCCCGGCGGGCGGGGCGCGGGGGGTCGCCCCCGAGCGCTCGGAACCCCGCCGCCCTTGACCGCCCCCTCCCCCCCACCCCTGCAGCGCTCGCCGAGCAGCCCAGGCGGGGGCCGCCGCGCCCCCGGGACCGCCTGCGCCTGCTCATCTGCATCCAGTCCCGGTGCCAGCGCAACGCGTGAGTTGGCGGGGGGGGGGGGGGGAACTCCGGCACTAGACCCGCCCCCCCCCCCAGTCTCCTCACCCCACCCTAGCGCTGCCCAGCTTGGAAAGACCCTGTCCGCCAGCGCCGCCGCACCAGCCGCCGGTGACGCTACGCCTCCTTCCCGATCTCCTTCCTGATCTCGCAGTCAGCTCCCGGCTCCATCAGGCCATCCTTTTCCAGCAGCGGGGGGTAGGGGGGGGCGGCGCACGGTGCTTACCCCAACACTTCCCCAGCCTCCCCGCTCCCCTCACCTGCGCTGTCACCCGGAGGCCACAGTGCCCGTGCAACCCATCACGGCCCCCGTCTCTTCTGCCTGTGAACTTCCTTCTCACCGTCCGCTCCCTGACACGATCCCTCTTTCCGTGGCACCTGCACCCCGGAGGGCAAGGGGCAGCACCCTCTGTATCCCCAGCGCCCCCAGTGGAGCCCAGGCACAGAGCGCGCGAGCTCCGCAGCAGTTGGAGACAGAGTTCAGAACTTCCCAGTCCGCGGTTGGAAACCTTCCATAGATTGGCCTGAACCCACTTTTTTGGCATCACTGCTGCCACCACACCCCCACTTCCAGCTGCACCGGCCTGTGTCCTCTTTGCAGGAGGGCCGGGACCTTGCAGCCCTGGCCTGGGCCCAGGCTTGCCTTTCTGGGCACTCGCAGAAGCCCCTTGGCCCTGTGGAGACTGTCCCCACTCCTCTGGAGGATCCAGTGCGGATGCCACCCTCCACCAGAAGACCTGGCCAGGACAGCTGTTACCACTGCACTGAGCTGGGCGGCTGTCGTTTGCTGGGGTGGTTGTGAGCACAGGAGGTTGGTGGGGCCCGGGGTGCGGGCTGACGGTCTTCCCATTTTGGCTGCAGCTCCCTGGAGGCTGTCATGGGCCTGGAGAGCAGCAGCGAGCTCTTCACCATCTCCGTAAACGGCGTTCTGTACCTGCAGGTGCGTGGGACAGGCTCGGGCACGGGGGGCACCACTTGGGGCAAGGCTAGGTGGGTGCTCAGGATCCCTGGGAACAGTGCCCTCCGACTCCAGGCCTGGGACAGATCGGGGCCGCACCGGGGAGCTCACACGGGTTCGGGCAGAGCAAAGCCTCCCCCTGGCCCCGGGCACGGCCGCCGTCCTCAGCAGCCGCCCTGCTCCTCAGTCCGCTGTGTTCAGACCTCCCCGGCATCCCACAGAGGACTGGGGCTCCCTGCAGGGACAGGTGGCAGGAGGGAATGGAGGTCGGCTCTGTGCCCTCAGGCTGACACTGTAACACCCTGGGCCTGTTGCAGCCGTGGGAAGCAGATGTAGTTATTTTCTACACAAGATCCTACGTGACCGTCTCTTCTGGCACCGTGGGGCCCTTGGCAAGTGACAAATTGATACGTGGGCTTTAGTAAAAGAGTTGAAGTGCAGACATGTGGAGTGACAGCTGACCCTTAAATAGCAGCATGCCAGGCCCCCCCCCCCTCAGCTCTTTACGTAAAGTACCTGCCTTGAGGTCACCAGAATGGAAAGTTTTTATTTAAGTGTAGGTGATATACAGCGTTCCCACTGTTCACAAACACGGGAACGAAGGCACAGGAAGGTTACGTCGTTTGCTTAAGCTCCCACACAGTTGGGAGGCCAGAGCCGTGGTCGCTGTAAGGCATCGAAGGGTCAGGTCCCAGGCACTGCCGGGTGGCACGGGGTCCCCCTGGGGTCCTCGGGTGCAGACGGCTGGGGGAGTCCCCAGATTCTGCATTTGGGGGGCTGGCGGTCCCCAGGCTGGCTCTGACCCTCCCTGCAGATGGGGCAGTACGCCTCCGTCTTCCTGGACAACGCCAGCGGCTCCTCCCTCACCGTGCGCAGCGGCTCCCACTTCAGCGCGGTCCTCCTCGGCGTCTGAGCGGCCACACCGGGCCCTTCCTTGTGCCCGGCAAACAGAAGCGGGTCCGAACGATATCCGGGCCGGGCGGCGCCGGAGTGGCGGGGGGCCACGCGCCGGAGGAAGCCCCTGAACTGCCCGTGTGGGTCCTGCCGCTCAGCCCAGAGACGGCCCAACTCCAGCGGCCCAGGGAGGTGACGTGCACACGGCACCAGGAGTGATTTCAGGAGGTGGTCTTTCAAGAGGAGGAGAGCCCCATCGGGCTGTTTCTCGGCAAACGTTTCTATGGGGCTCAGCGCCCAGAAGTACTAGCTTTGTCTTGGGGAAGCTGGGTCCCAAGTTCATTGTGACGCCGTACCAGTGATGGACTGGGGCGGAGAGGCCAGCGGTTGGCGGGGGGTGGTCCCGTGAGGGGACACAGGTGTTTCTTCCCAGGTGCCGCTGGGGAAGTTACACGGCAGCCCGGGCCACGGTGGCTGCAGGGACCTGGTGCCGCAGGGGGGCGGGGGGGGGGGGGCAGGCTAGTCTGACAAGGGTGTGTTCAGGTCCAGAGGGAAGAGGGCGGTGGCTGCAGTCACCTTACCATCCAGCGGGCTTCAGGACGGTGACGGTGGCCAGGTCTGACCGATCTCCCAGAGCACACAGCTCGTGTCCCCTCTTGGAATCCCAACACCTCCCTCCTGCAGGGGGGAAGGGGGGGGGGGCCGGGCACAGTACATGTGAACCGGGCACTCGGTGCCCTTGGCAGGCCTGGTGCGATTCTCAGTAGGACTGGTACCCACCCTACCAGGAAGGGCCGGCTGCTGTGGGTCCTGCCTCCCCTGGCTGTTTGATAAGGGCTGCTGCGGCCACACCCTTCTCTGGATTTCCCTTTGCGTCCAGTGGGCATATTTTAGAGAAGCTTTTACCCTTGAAAAAGCCACAGACCTCTTCCATTTTCTCAACCTAAGTGTATTACACACCAGTTTGTTGAAGTATTTATTGTATGATCTTGCCGGGTGGAATGTATTTATATAAATAACTGCGTGATGTGGTTCTAGTGCTAAGAACTCTTATTACAGGACTTACGCACAGGGACAAAAACAAAGCGCAGACCTGAAAATAAAGAACCTTAAACATTTAGGCCAGGTCCACTCAGGACGGCTCTGGGACAGCGGCTTTCTGGGCACTGGGGACTCGGGAGTCACAGACTGGCTCCTGGTTGAAGATGCCGAGTGGATAAAAAGCGTTCTGCTTCACGCCTCTGGAAAGTCAGGGGTCCTTCTCTTCAGTGACACCCCGTCGTATGGAGTCCCGGTCCCCGGCAAGGAGCCTGGCTCCACACTCTCCGGGGAAGGGTGTGCTCAGAACGTGGCGGGGGGACTTGCAGGCCACCAGCTCCACTAACGGCGCCGAAGGGGCGATAAGGCGCCTGCGCGTGCTGGGCGGGGCCAGCGCAAGTTACCAAACTGCTGCTTCTAAGGCAACGTGGTGGAAACTTACATCATCCTGAGGCAAACACTTAAGGGAGGCCCAAGAGCTGCTTTACTAAAACTCGGTTGCGGTGATCATGTGACCGGTTTTCCGGATCAATAAGGGCTTGGGAAGTATTTTAGTTTCTTCCTGCAAGTAGACTGCATTTTTTAACATCTTCACCAGAAGGGTCCCTCTTTCAAGTGTCCTCACAACTGACCTCAGCCCAGCATAGAGCCAACTGCACGCACATGCCTAAACCAGAAGCTGGATTTCAGAGGTGTTTGCTGCTCCGACCGGGAAAGCGCCCGTTTTACACCCAGGGAGTCCAGATGGGGGGACTCAGGAGACCCGGCACTCCAGAGACCTGGGGCCCGACTGCACCCATTATCAAGGGAATCAGAAATTAGCCGAATTCCATGTCGTTCCAGGAGGGCCTGCCAGAGGCACCTCATGTATCAGGCTACCCCCTCCCCCCCCAGCTAGGCCTAGCACCCTGCCCCCCACACAATGTTCTGCAACCTTATTTCGCACAGAGAAATGAAAAAAAGCCAGAAGGCTCCGACAGCCTGTCTGGGCAGGTCACTTCCTCAGTTTCCCACTATAAGATGCCACGTCCCCAACCAGGCGCATTACGAGGGCAAAAGAGCACAGGTGAGGTGCCCATGAACTACAAATGTCACAGCAGCCTGTGGGGTCACCACTACAGGCCAATCCAAGATGCCATGACGGTTTGGCCAAGGAAAGACCCAGAGCATATCCAAAAGCAAACACAACCCCTGAAGGGTCAAGAATCATTCAAATGTAATAACGCAAAAGACTAGAAAAAAAAAAGAAACCTTTATTTACAACCATGGGAGTCCCACAGGAGTACACGAAACACACGTAATGTGCACACACACACACACAAAATGAACCTCTGAAGTCAGCACATGCCGCGCCCCTGGCCTCGCCGCGCCCTCACTGCCCTATCCGCACCACCATCACCGTGACGTTGTCCGCCGAGCCCCGCTGCACCGCCTTGTTGGCCAGCCTGTTGCAGGCTGCTTCATAGCGCGCGTCCACTGTGGGCTTCCCTTCTCGGCTCTGGATCTTCTCATCCTACCGGACAGCAAAGGGGCACAGGTGAGCGGGGGATCCGGTCACCCTCTGAGATGTGGTCTCTGAAAGGAGGAACTGCTCCCCAGCCTCCGTCAGGACAGGCAGCAGGACAAAAGGACCGATGAGTCCCCTGGGTGGAGTTCACACAGGAAAAGTGCACTGGGGGGCCGCGGGGAGGAAGCCGCGTGCAGCTCGAGCAGCTGGTACCCGGTGAGCTCTTACCTCCAGGCAGGACAAGATGAAGTTGACAGCTTCTTCCGGGGTAAAGACCTTGAAGAGGCCGTCACAGGCCAGCAAAATGAACCTGTAACGGGAAGAAGAAATACAAACGGGTTTTAGCAGCAAACCTTATAAAATGGCTGGACAATGCAGGTAAAACAAACACTTATCCAACTACTCAAAGGCTATGAATTTTTTAAAACCAATTTAACTTCTGAGAGGTGGAAACTAGCATTTATAGCCATGATACCATCCATCAAAAGTGGACTACCCTTCTGTCCGCCCACAAGATGATTATGGACTAACCCAAACGCTAGGTACTTCTTAGGTGAGCTCGAGGTAAATCGTGGAATAAAAACATCAGGTGTTACGGCAAACACTGAATTTCCATCACCACGTGACTGTGTAGACACAGACACGAGGGCCTCGAGCCCTCACGACCCTCACGAAGCGCTGCGAGAGTCCAACACGGCAGGCAGGACAACCAGGTACGTCTGTGGTCTGAGAACAGGATCAGGTCCCTTTCAGAGGCCCCCTCCTCTGGACTCTCGAAGGACGTCCTTGTGTACAACAGGGTGCAGAGGGGGGCTCCCCCACAGCTCTGAGGTGGTCATCCCTCTCTGCTCATGCTAACACCCAGGTCTTGGTTTGTCTTCTGGCAGGGCGCTTCCCCCACAGTGTTCAGTGAGCACGCAGGGTGCCTGGAACCCAGCAGGTGCACATCCGGGGAGGCTCCCGCCCCGCCCCCCTCCCGTGGTGACAGAGCCCGAGTAACTGGTCGCACAAAGCCACGACTACAACCCAGAGCAGGGGAGCTGGCACAGCGCACGCCACAGGGGGGCCCGGGCAGGGTCTGGAAAACCAGAGGAGGGGCTGGTGGAAGGAAGCGTCCCAAGACCCCAAGACCGGCAAGCGCACACGGCCCCGCAAGAGACGCTGGGCAGGCGGGGCCGTGGGGAGGCGCCCTCGCGCGGTGGAGGGAGCAGGCCCGCTCCTTGCGGCTCCTCGGGGCTCCTCCTCGGGGCTCCTCGGGGCTCCTCTTGAGCCTCGGGCTGCCTACCCAACCTTCAACTCCTCGCTGAGGGGCCCTGGCCGTGGCGGGCACGGCCGTCTCTTTCTGGCCCCAGCCCGGCGCTGCTTCAACACCTCCCTTCTCTACCAAACTCCTCAGCATGGAACTCAGGACCCCGCACAACCCACCCCCCGCCCCCCAGCACCCTGCTGTCATCCTTCGATGCTCTCCGCTACTGCTGCCCACCCGCCCGCGTGTCATGCTCTCCTGCTGCAGTGGCGGTGCATCTTCCCTCTGCCGGGAGGCCCTTCTCTCTCCCACAGGGACGTGGCCCAGGTCCCCCAGAGCACCCGTGCTCCCGACACCCGGTGCCGGAACCCCCCCGCCCCCCCCCCCACGTGCGCTACCCTCCTGGACTGGGGGACCCGCCAGGGCAGAAAGCAGTCTGTCTGTTCCTGCAGTCAGGCCCAGGCAGTGCCCACGACAGGACCGCTCCACCCACTCCAGGCTCATGACACAAACTGAAGCCGGGAAGGGAAACCGGACCGTGTGCACGGCCACGTACCTGTCGTTGGGGGTCAGCTGGCAGCGTCTGATGTCTGGCACAGAGGTGACCCCGCAGCGCTTGTACTGCCCGTCCCCGATGGAGCGCGACACCTCCAGCACACCCAAGACGCGTCCGTCCCTAAATCGGGGAAACAGACTCCATGTGACAGATCGTGGGTCCACAGTCCTTCGAGGCAGAGGGAAGACGGAGCCCGCGAGTCTGCTCTGACCCGCGCTGCCGGCCCTGAGCCTCAAGGAACACACGCTCGTCTGCACGTTCCGGGCTGAATCCTGGGCGCCTCCGCCCCGCGGCACCCGACGGCACGGTACACCCCCTGGCTGGCACGGGGCAGCCCCCGACCCCCAACCTGCTATCTTGCCCACACTCAAGCTGGATGTGACAGGACTGGGTCGGGGCCTAGATCTGCTTTTCTATTTCGTGTTTGCCCTGAAGCCCCTCAGGCCACATCTGAGCCCACAGCCAGGGTAACAGCTGCCGCAGAAGGCCACTTTGAACTTGCACCCAACCGGACTTGGAAAATACCTGAAGGTAACTGTTCCCAGATGCCGAAGCATCGCTTTCTTTACACAGGCTGTGAACGTGGTTTATCTTAACCTGCATCAATTGTAGTGTTCTGCACATTAGACTTTTATCCATTCCAATTTTTAATTAATTTATTATTGTTATTTTTTAATATTTTAGTTTACCTTTGAGAGGAAGAGACAGAGCGTGAGCAAAGGAAGGGCAGAGAGAGAGGGAGACACAGAGTCTGAAGCAGGCTCCAGGCTCCCAGGTGTCCGCACAGAGCCCGACATGGGGCTTGAACCCACAAACTGTGAGATCATGACCTGAGCTGAAGTTGGATGCTTAACCGAGCCACCCAGCACCCCAAGTTTATTTATTTTAAGAGAGAGCACGAACAAGGAAGGGGCAGAGAAGGAGGGAGAGAGAGAATCCCAAGTAGGATCTGAGCTGTCAGCACAGAGCCCGACACGGGGCTTGATCTCATAAACCTTGAGGTCATGACCTGAGCCAACATCAAGATTCGCACACTTAATCGACTGAGCCACCCAGGTGTCCCTACACGTTCCGTTTTCCAATGAGGCATCCAGAGATGGGGAGGCAACCTAGAAGTGGGCCTGCATGTCTGTCAGCAGGGGAAAGGGCCCCCACTCGATGCCCCCGAGAACAATCCCGATGGGCCTGCGTGCTACACGACCTCCGGCAGCTGCAAACCCCGGGGGCCGCAGGCCCTCGCTGGTGAAACCAGAGAAGGCGCACACGAGGGACGCGTGAGTGCTCAGCAAACGCCAGAGCCGTTCGCGGGGGTCTACAGAGCTTTTCCAAGTGACGGAACATTAGGAAATGCTCCGCAGAGATGCTCTGCAGATGGCTGCGGGTGGCAGGAAGTTCCTCACTGGCCTGGGCCGCTGTGTTGGCACCAGAATCCAGTCCGGTCCCGGCCCTTCACCGTGGCCACACCGTCGCCCTCCCGGCGGGGGCCTCCTGCTGGCATCTTTAGTACAATCATGGAAACGAACAGCAAGGGGACAAAGTGCACAGGAGCAGAGGAAGACCTGGGTGGGGGGAGGGGCGCTCTCAGCCTCCAGAGCACTAACTGGGAAGCCGCTCAAAGCGCGAGCCCCACAGGAACCCGAGGAGGCGCTTCTTTGGTGACCTGTGACTAGGCGTGGCCTCCCCCGCCCCAGGCACGAGCCTGGCCTGCTTCGACGCAGCCACAGGTCCCCAAGACCCGGTCAGCGCCAGCAGCTCCGCACAGAAACCGGACGGGCGCGGGTGTGAGCACAGCAGGCCCCGCCCCCGGAAGCACAGCCATTTTCAGTGTGTCCCACGCCCTGCGGGAGCCACAGCAGGGAGCGCCAACGATCACGGGGCCGGAAGAGCCACCTGTACTTCAGAAAACGACGTGGAGAGCTGACCCGCACTCCCACGCGCAGGACACACGCACGCCAACAACGGACGGGCCGTGTGAAAGCAGGCGGTGAACTCGGGACGCGGGCGACCCCGCACGACTGTCCTCACGGAAAGGGGAGGGCCCCAGGTCAACGTGAATGCCGACTGGACGCCGGTTTCCAACCAAGACCGCGCGCAATAGCTGGGGAAATCGGGATCGGCCAGGAAAGGAGAATGCGGCAACCAGAGTTACTCTCTGCGTTCTGTCCGCAACGAACCTTCAAACAGGGCAGTCTCACACGTGGCAAAAATGTTCGCTGCTGAATCCAGGCGGTAGATGCTGAAATGTTTTACTATTTTACATTGTTTTCTGTAGGTCTCAAAGTGTCAATGATAGCAGCGGCAGGGCAGGCGTGGAGAAGACAAAGCCGGCCCGCCGCGCTGAGCCACCGCCCCTCTCTGAGGGGCTCGTCCTAGCCACACCGTCAAACGACATCGCTAGGACACCTCAACACCGCTCTCAATTACGTGGAGCCTGGGGACAGAGGGTAGCCGCCACATGGCTGATACTCCTGTCAGCCACGGGACTGTCAATGTCCAAATTTTTTCAAGGAGTTCGGGCAAAAGCAGAATTTTAAAGTTCTAAGAAAGCCAAAGGAGCTCTCAGAGTTGTGACTCCTCTCCAGAGGCCCCGCACCACTGGCCGGAAGCAGCCTAGAGCAGCAGTGATGGACAGAAAATGCCCCTCCGGGGACAGACGGCCGTGGGCTTCCCCGGACCCCTTCCTGCTCTCTCACCCCCCCCCCCCCCCCAGAACATCAAGTCCTAACGGTCATACTGTAAGACCGACCAGAAAACACCCTGGCTAAACTCCGGTAAACGTCCTTCGGTAGAGAAAAGACGAGGAAAGAAGTCAGCCTCGTCAGCCACCTTCGAGAAACAGCGTATGAAAACCAGAGCGGGCATGCGGTCGTCAAAGGTGTAGACAGAGGTGGAGCCGCAGACGGAGCAGGTCGGTGCGGGCTACGAAGAGCTACTGCCTTCACCACCTCAGATTCTCTCCTGGAGAATCTGCCTAAAACTGTGGCTTATTCAGTTGTGACAAATGACAGTATTCAAGAAAGTTCCCAGGCACACGGTGCGAAATCCCACGACCTCCATTCCCCTGCCTCCCCGGCTTCGACCTCGGTCTCCTCCCGCCACAGACACTGCGGAACACGGCAAGTTCTGCCTTGGGAGGCCCCCCCGGCCGCGGTGACGGGGAGCGCCCGCCAGCCCTGTTACCTGACATTCCCGCCAGCCTTCTGTATTCTCATCCGCTCCTCATACTGGGTGGGGTTGTGCTCCTTGCTGAGGCTTAAGGCCGCGTGCTTCTGACTCTCCTCATTAAACCGACACAGGATTGCCTGGGAACACGGACAGTCCCACGGTCACGAAGTTCAAAGTTACCAGGTGAAGAGAAAGGTTAACAACAGAGTTTCGGTTCAGTCTCCCGCTGACAATCACGAGTTCGGAGCATCAGGCGGCAAAGAAGCGTCACAGAAACCGCGACCAGGGAGAGGGGCCGTGGTGCGGGTCCAGTCTGGCGCCAGCACCGCGGGACAAGCAGCCAGTCGCTGACCCTCCGCAGGCCGCTGCCCTCTCATCTGCGACACCCAACGAGGATGAAAGCCCCGGGAGGCGTCGCTACTCCCAGGATCCGCTGCAGGCAGAGGGGAGGGCGGGAGGGCGGGCTGGCCAAGCGCCTCCATTCGCCGCCGCCACCACCTCCACCACGTGGGAACTTCCGGGGAAACCTCAGTCCCGCGGAGCAGGAAGCCCGGAGGATAGGTGTGTGCCTGAGGTCACACAGCAGAGCCAGGAGGCAGACAGGATGCAAATTTGGATCAGGCTCAAAGGTTTGGTTCCCCCCCCCCCCCGCCCCCCCCAATTTTACTCACGTTACTTGTTATTTAGTCTCAACACATGTGACCTAGGGACGGTCTGCTAGAATATCACCACATAAAACCCACTGCACAGGGACCGTCTGTGATGCTCACTGCTGTCCTCCCAGCACCTAGTATTTATGCAGAGATCACTCTAAACACGACGGGAGGCGGGCAGCGGTCTCCAGGTGCTGCCTGAGAGCGGGAAGGCTCACTTGGTCACCGTGACCGCTGCCGCAGCACCAGGCTCGCTGAAAGAGGTCCTGCCGCGTGGGGAGGGGGGCGGAGCCAGGTGGCAGGGCGCTGCCCTCCAGCTCTAAGCCATTCCCCACCGCTGGGGCCGGGACACTGGCTGCCACCAGTGGGAAATAAGCAGGTTCTCGCCCGCGGTCACGTGGCCTGGGCTCCGGACACGGCATCACCCAGTGCTTCTCCAACTACTTTTGACTTATTTGGAGTTGAGGGAAGGGCTCGCCCTGTTCCCTCCCAGCCACCTGAAGTCAGAGACATGCAGCTGAGGAATATTCAAGCTGCTCGCACAGGGATGACATTCTGACCCACAGCCCCATGGCGGCAGAGCGTGTGTGCGTGCACGCGCACACACGCACACGCTCCCCAGGGCCCAAGACGGCCCAGAGAGCAAACAGCTCCGGCGCAGCTGCCAGCCCCCTGCCCGGAACGTGGAGTCTGCAGAAGCCCCGGCAGCGGCCCCGCAAGAAGGACCTCAGCCCGTCACCACTTCCCGCCCCGCTGAGCGCACGCTTCCTGGTGCCGGC
The DNA here is from genome assembly GCF_018350195.1 of Panthera tigris. Classification (NCBI taxonomy): domain Eukaryota; kingdom Metazoa; phylum Chordata; class Mammalia; order Carnivora; family Felidae; genus Panthera; species Panthera tigris. The sequence continues at coordinate 217,019,583 of NC_056667.1, forward strand.
CACACCCAGCGCCGCCGTCCCGGGAGCGGCTCCGGAGCCACGTACCCGACTGTCTCCGAGGTTGGCGATGTACAGGATGTTGTCCACGGCCAGGACACACGTGGCAGTGGAGCCATCTTTCCAGGCAGGCTTCCTGGGGGCAGACACGTCAGAAACACGGTCACCGCCGACCGACACCCGCGCTTCGAGACTCCCTTCCAGAGCTGAATGGTAAGGTCTGTACCCCGACACGCACGTTAGCGGTCAGGAGAGCTTACTCGGTGGTGGGCGACTGTCAGAAGACCTCCGCGCTCACACACTCATCTTTATGTGATTACACTTACTGGCTCGAAGCTTGTTTAAGGAACTCTTCATCAGTATGCTTAAAAGTGTCCAAAAGGCATCTCTTCACGGTTTTCTCTACGCTGATTACATCTCCTGTTACGGAAGCAACCAGACGACAAACTCTTAAGGGCAAATTCTCCTCCCGCTGCCATTTTGTTTCTGTGTCGTGACCAAGAACATCCCACTTCCTCGCCCGTAAGACAGGGTCAGTGGAGTTTGTTAGCAGTCTCCCAGGTGTGAAGGCAAGACACTCACTCACACACACACAGCTCACGCAAGGTGCCATCACGCAGACGACAAGTCCTACGCCAGGCGCCTACACGGCCCCACCTGCCCACCTCGAGCCCCGCTCCCTTCTGCCCCACCTTCAGAGAGCCACTGACGGTTCTCTGCAACGTGACCCGTCTTCCTGATTTACACCGACAGCAAACACCAAGACGAACACGAACCGACTTTGTTCTCAGTCTCACCTTTAGGAAATTTCCTGATCAAGTTCTGATGCAAGTTCTGTGCAGCAAATTTTGAGGCTCGAATTCCTCCGTGTCCATCAAAAACAGCAAAATATGAAACCCGGGTACTGGAAGAATCAATTGTCAGTTACTGAGATTTTCACAAAGATTGCTCCTGTCCACTAAGGTTTCTAAATCTTATTTCAAACAGCGAGCACTGAAAAGACTGAGGATGCCCCCTGCTAAGACATCAGCCACACTGTCACAACGGAGAAAAAAGACACAACGTTAACTGAGACAAACGTGGAAGTAACTTTCATGGTATTTTTTATTCTAAGTTCATTTAAGTGATTTCTGCACCCAACACGGGGCTCGAACTCATGACCTGGAGATCCAGAGTCACACTCTTCCGACTGAGCCGGCCAGGCGCCTCAACTTTCACGGCATTTTTAAATTAAAAGTAAAAAACTCAGGGCCTTGGCTGGCTCAGTCAGTGGAGCATGAGACTCCTGATCTCGGGGTTGGGGTTTCGAGTCCCACATTGGGTATAGAGATCACTTAAAAATAATCTTAGTTAAAAACTCCCATTTTTCAAAACTCAAGATTAACTGATCTTTCACTGAAGATGAAACTAAAATTCAAAACTTGTATTTAAAACAGATTTCGTTTTAAACCTAACACACCAATACCAGTTACTGATCCGAGACCATGAAAAATACCTCGGAGAGCAGAGGTAATTCCAGAATTGTTACTCAGACTGACCCAGCAGCGAATTCTCAATGCCCACCTTACCACTTATTCCCCTTTCAAATTCTGCCAGAAAGCTTTCATATACAGAATAAACACCATTAACGATTTAAAGCATTTCAAGCAAGAATGAAAATGCCCACGGGAAATGACATTCACTCTGCAGAGCTCTTTCTCAAACATGTTTCGAGTTCCTTTTCAACAGAGACCTCATGAGCTGTGACTAAATACCTTCGTCTGGTTCCTAACACACGGTACCTGCTAAGGCACAGTTTAGTGAGCCCAGTGAGACCCACTCCCCGGGCTCTCCAGAGGCCTTTCCTGGCTTCGAAAGGAACTCCGAAGCATACCACAGTGGTCAACGGCCGCCTAACACCAGGGACTGTGCATACACGTGGTCTTCTCCGCACATGACCAGGTACCAGCAGGGACCATCACTTCCTCACCTGGACAAAACCCACCGACACCAATGGCTCCGGCACACTGTCCGTTAATAACAGACTGTGACTGTGGAAACACGGCGGTGCCCACACACGTGATCCTTGCCCTAGAGTCCCCCGTGCGCACACACGCATGATCCTTGCCCTACAGAGTCCCCCGTGTGCACATGGGACGTGTGTTAATGACATGCCTTGATGTCCTGCCTTCTGATGTCTTTCCTCCATGCCTCAGAGCTTATCCAAGGGCCTCATTTTAATCTGCACAGTTGCAGGAAAATTTTCACTGTTCTTCTCCTTGATGTCATTTCTGCTCTTTCTCTTTTGGGCCCTGACCGCGACATGGCTCTCCTGGATCACCATTCGCCGCTGAAGCAGCTCCCCCTCCACCTACGGGCTCGCAGAGTAAGAGCGCTCCCTGCCGGAAGCTCCTCAGACACTGGGCAGTCTGTTCCCATTTAACAGGGTTCTCGGCTCTGCCAGAGCCGGGAACAACTTGGGGCCAGACAGCTCTCTGTCGCAGGGCGTCTGGCAGCAACCTGAGCGCCCCCGCCCACGTGACGACCAAAAACGTCAGGAAGGGAAGCACTGTGCAAAATTAAGAACCGAGCAGTCCGAGCGACAGGCCACGCTCCTGAAACCTGCCCACGGAACTCGGGCCAAACGGTCCACAGAGGCCTGCTGGAGCAGGGACACTCACATGAGGGACGATGGGGGCCTGCACTCCTCAGTGATGTCGTTCAGGATGACGTGGGCATCCTGCATCTCCTCCCGCTCGCCCTTCCGCTCAGCCACGTAGCCTTTCAGACCAAAGATCACCGAGGAGGCTGCGGGAAAGAGAACAAAAGGCCAATACAAAACTGTGCTCTTCCCTCCAGAAGCCCTAGTCCCAGAGCAAACGGGGGGGGGGGGGTGGGGGGGTGGGGTGGGGGACGACAGGGGACTCTGGCTATTTCACTCAGTGATGTCCTAACCGTGCACACGAATAAGCTGCTCCCCCGCAGCCACCTACCTCCCCAGCTGCAATCTGTAACTAAGATCAGACCACTGTTGGACAAGGACGGTCTCTAAAAGGCTGGGCAGTGGGGCCGCCTGGGTGGCTCAGGTCATGATCTCACAGTGGTGAGATCGAGCCCGACACTGGGCTCCACCGCGCTGGGCACAGAGCCCGTCTGGGGTTCTCTCTTGCTCGCGCGTGCTCTCTCTCTCTGCCCCTGCCCCACTCTCACACAAACTCCCCCTCTCTCTCAAAAAATAAAAAAGAGAAGGCTGAACACTGAAGAGGGAAGTAGCAGACGACAGCAAGTTAGTACCGACAGCTTCGGTTAAGGCATTAACAGCAGAGCAAGGAATGTGCTGTCGTCCCAAACTGGGGCAAGGGATTGTGTGCAAACCCAGTCTTGTCAGTAATCTAATGAGGGCAGAAAAATTCCTAGTTTAGACACATGCATGGAGTTTATCCCAAATGCCCTGCTGGACACGTGAAACTCTATTCCCATGCCTGAGGCTGGTAATGAATTTGAACAAACAGTAAGACAGTTGCTTCTACTTCAAGTGAGGAAGGAAAGGATAAAGGAGCACACACACCATGGGCACAGAAACCTGCTGACACTGAACGGCCAGGCCTGGTTAAGCTCCTTTTCGGACACGCTAGGGCTGTGTAAACAATAAAACGAACACGTTGACAGAGCCGTTGCTGGTAAGCACGGTGCTCTTGAGGCTCGAGGCCGTGACCAGCTAACCTACGACCCCGTCCTTAAGCGGGTTAGTAGGCTCCTCACACGCCTCCCAGTGGGGTGCCTCCCAGCGCACCCCACGGCTTTCGCTCGGAAGCTCTGGGGCAAAGGACAAAATGATCTGTACGGTGTGTGAACATCCACGGCTACCTCTCTTTAACTGATACTTTTCATTTCTTCTCCACTCTGACAAGTTACAGAGCTGACTACAAATTTCAACCGGTTTTTCCAGCCTCAGGCTCCTTCTTGGGAAGCTGCCTACTAAGCTGATCACAAATTCAAAGTGCTCAGCAACAGGCTGTGAACAAAGACAGGGGTCAGAGAGAAAGTGGGGGCCCAACAAGCTAACCATTCACTAGACAAGGTGAAGTCAAAATGACCTGGGTTTTCTAACCCTCGAAGAACAAACGTGGGTTTCCGGCCTGACCAAAGATGGGCCAGAGACGAACAGAAAAGTTAGGAGAGGAGGCAAAAGTAAACTCGGAAGTCTGTCTGCAAAAAGAGAACCCTGCCAGTTTCTTAAATACAGACACGAAACAGAAGTGTCTCGAATGGGAAAGCTGAGCTCGTTTTTGCTCTGGGTTGTTTTAAGATGGGAAGTCTAATACATTTGTTTTCAAACTGTCTGAAAACCTTTACAAACTTTCTTTTCCACAAGCTCTTCGCTGCCGTTCTCTTCTTCAGGGGCTCTTCTCTTTGCTCCTTTCCCTTCGTTCTTTACCGTCTGGGACATCGAAGCGTCAAGAGAACCTGGACACGAGGAGAAGCCAGACAGACACAGCTACAGACTGTCAAAGTCCCCAGCCGACCAGGCTCCACCCCAGCCCCGAGACGAAACGACGTGCGGCGCGAGCACCGGGAGAGAGGCAGGCACAGGGATCTCATGGCGAGGACTTGGAGGGGTGGGCAGTGGGCCGGGTGCCCGCCAGGAGGGACCACAGGTCAAGATCCAGGTCCTCCTCAGGCCAACTGTGAGAGGATCTGCAAGGAGGGTCGTCAGTGGTAAAAACAGCCCACATTTTGGGGCTGTGACACACACGAGGCTCCATACCCACAGGCCCTTATTAACAGGGAAGTTTCCAAAATCTGCAAAGTGACACGTCCTGAACAAGTCAAGAAAGCATCAAGTGCCCCGAGAGGGTTACAATGAGGTAAACGTCAGGTTTTAAGAACCGTGTATTGCAAAAGGCCAAACAGGACCGCTGAAGCCATTCACACTTGCAGAGGGATGAGTCTGTACTCAAGCCAAAAAGCTAAGAGCACCTGCAGGGTGCGTGCGTTTTGGAAGGAGAAAGTCTAGTCTCAAATTAAGGCAAGTGACTTGACCTCCCCGCCTCGGTTTCTCGACCCGTAACACAGGGAGAACACTGTCATCTCGGAAGGTGGGGACGAGGTAAGTAGAAGCATTTATCACAGTGCCTGGGTCATCACGTACCCAATAAATGGCAGCCGTTGTCATAGTAAGCAGCCCTAAGTACTCTCTGCATAAAAGCATGTGACCATCTACTCAATTATCCTTCACCAGACATTTCTGAGTACAGAGGAAGGGAAGAAAATGTCCCTGCAGAGTCAATTACTTGCAAAAGGACAGATATCTGCAACAGTAGGACATAACACACACCCTGCCCCACATAGTAAAGCACGTTAACTGAGAAAATTTCACTAATGTTTCCAATATACTTTCCCCCAAGGTCTTTCCAGTAGCCTCCCGTCACGTACTGTTTATCCCAGCTTTCCCGTGCGTATGTAAAACGATCTTCCTCTCTTTTAACTCGCAAAACAGAGACATTTTTATAGCTTTGTTACTGACTCCTAATTGAATCACTTGTAGTCAGAGAATGTGGTCTGTATATGAAATCAATTCATTAGTGGGACTTACTTTATGGCCTAGAATGTAGTCGATTTTGTATACGGTGAATATGTCTTCTCAAGAAATTCAATATATTGGATGCAAGGTTAGATTCTAAATCCGAAAAAATCAAGCCTGTTAATAATGGTGCAAAATCTTCTAAGTTGTTACTAGTTGATTGTCCTTTGTCCTGGGAAGAACTAAGACACAGCTATGTTGAATTTTCTTTTATTAAACCTGTAAAGAGCCCTGTTAAGTTGATGTTTGCACGCATTAACTTTCATTGTAAGGCTGCTGTCCTTATAGGCAAGGTTTCAGGTTTAACTGTGAATGAGAGAATGCTGTGGTGTTTTAGTAAAGCCCCGAAAGCCTGAGAATTCTCACGTTAGAGGCCTGTAATGACTTGTTCTAAATAAAGAACTATGCTAACTTAATCCATACATTCTAGACTAACCCTGATAATTTTTACGTAATGAATTAGTAACACAAAAGATCAACTTGAAAATCAGCAGCAAGTGTTGTACTTGACGACATAAGGAAGGTATTTACACCAGCAGATAACTGCAGGTGAAAATAGACAGCCTGCCCCCTGTCCCCTCACTCTTGTCCTGTGGCCCCCCTGTCCTGCCCTCACTTAGAGTGATTCCACGTGAGAAGTCCTCGGTGAGACAGAAGAGGAGACTCATCACTGTGACCACTGACCGGAACCTGCTCTTTTCTCCCCTTCGACCTAACTGGGATGTAGAAAGGAAAAAACATTTCCAGGAACAGGTAGAACCAATGTGAACAGGCTTGGCAAAAATGAAATCAAATCAATAAAGGTTCTTGAGAAAAAATAAGGACTGAATGAAAATAACCAACTAAGGTTTCAAGAAATTCCAAGAAAACTCCTGCACATGGTCTGTACTAGTTACTAAACCAGTGTCATTCAGATTGTATTTTCTTGAGATCAAAATTCTTTTTAATGTAGGTGCCATAAAAGAGAAGACTATCTGTTTTTATAGGTTCAGGGATATTAAAAATATTTTAACTATGTCATATAGTCAGAGACTTCTGCTGAATACACTGGAGTCTGTCACTATCAGAGGCACAGACGGACTGCTTTTTTTTTTTTTTATAAAATGTTAAAAACAAAGTTTAAATGACTAAGCTCTTAATTCTTAAAGTCAGTTGCAAGAGGTGGAACCCCAAGAAGTAAACAATAATCACCAAAAAGTGATGCTGTATATAATCTTTTTGTTTCCACCCGATGGTGCCTATTTCTTTTGTGATTTTAATAAATCTCATGCTGTATGCTGGTTTCATGTCATCCTAAGCTCTGTAGAATCTATTAATAAATACATTTTACATAAGGATACAATTTTTATGTATTATTTCCATTGGCACATTGAACCTTTTCCCTCCCACTTACCTGAATCCCCACTGCTGGCTGGTGGGAGATCATCAAAAAGCAAAGGTCCCCCTGATCCTGAAACACAGCAGAACACTCAGTGAGCCCACAAAACCTGGGGGAGGCAAGAGCTTCAGAATCCATCCCACCAGGACACCTACGCAGGTCAATGAAATCATCTCAAAACTCTCGTGTCAATCCAGTGGCAACTCATACTTCGGTAAATAATGGCTCGAACCTATTTTATTTTAAAGTCCTATCAATCAAAGGAAACAAAAATCTGCCTGAAAGAGTTAAATCTGATTTCAGCTGGTAAAGTAAACACTCAAATGAACCGGAGGAAACTGCTCAACGTTTTTATGCAGCTCCTCAGGGCTAGCGACTAGTGGATTTTTCTGCCTTACCTGATGCCATGGATTCAAAACTTAAGACAGTCCAACACCTAAAACATCTGTGTGTTGAAAATGGGGGAAAGGGAGAAAGATTTGAGACAACTACAACCCCAGGATGACACGTTGACACACACCTGGGAGAGCCTGAAGACTGTACCTGAGTCAGTACTGCTGGCCGGAGGGAGGTCGTCGAAGAGCAGAGGTCCCTTCTGAGCTTCTTTGCCTACAACACAGAGCACCTGCTTAAAGAGCATCTGGTCACCGGCCAGGACACATTTTCGGGGGGAGGGGGGGGTACCTTCTGAGATGTTTACTATTAAGTTCAAATTTTCTCCTCTTTGTTGGACAAACTTTTTAAAAGTATTTTCTGGACAGCCATTTAACACGGACATTTGCTTCCAACAGTTACAGTCAACAGAAAAGCAATGAAAGACGACCCAACTGGCATTTGAAGGGCCACTGGGTATTTTGAGGAAAACAAATATTTTTTTTCTCCATGATTTCATGCCCGAAAGCAACAAACGCTTAAAAACCTTTCTTTAAAAATAAATCCTGGGAAGAAAAATACAGATTCTAGGCCAAGAAAACAATTATTGGGTCCCTCAAGATAAAACTTCAAAGACAGAGGGACTCTTCCAAGATATGTGGTCTTCAAAAGTCCTATTTCAATAGCATTCTGAACTGACCACCAAATAGAAGGTCAAACAAATGAGCACAGAGAAGGTGAGGGGCTGAAGGAAGCAAATCGGTGTTAACCCGGCATCCCCAGCAAGTGCCCACGTCAATTACCATCTATGGAGAAAATGAGGAATTTCAGATACTCCAAGACAATAAACTCAGCAGAAAGCCAGGGAAATTTTTTACCTAAAAATTTACACACCAAAAGTACCTGTCTTAAATGCTTTATACTCCATTATCCCTTTCCACATAAAATTTAACCACCGTTCCTTATCCTCCAGCTTTCCCCCAAATTTCTATGTAAGCTATTAAACACTTGAACGGGGTGTGTGTGTGTGTGTGTGTGTGTGTGTGTGTGTGTGTGTGTGTGTGTAAGGGCTGAAGACGCAGGTGTGCACAATCCCATCCTGCATTTGGCCCCCTCTGGTTCCCCGGAGTTCAGGTACAGAAATGTCCTCATTTCACAACCAGTTCAATTGTAAGCTCCAAAAGGCTCTGTAGCGTCCTTTTGCCTCTATGTAGAAACGAACTGGGTATCAATCCTACTCTTTTAAAAACAAAAGTTTAAATTAAAATATAGAAACTCCAAGGAAAGAAGTATCTTCAGGGGTTTTTAGGTCAAAAGTACCTTAAATACCTGATAAATTTCTGATTTAACAAAAAGTAGTAACTCTTCTGCTTTACACCCTAATTCAAATGGGAAATGTCTATTTCATTAAATTATACCGTTCTCCCTCAGGATTTCCCAAACTAACGGCAAATACTACCGTTTATCTCACACATGACATAAACACCCTACAGAAAGTATTCAAAAAGCAGCATCGCCAGGCCATTAAATGGCATGCAGAATGACCACTTAGTCAACAGTCCTCCTCCCAGGATCCCTAATGTTCCGACAGGGCACTTCCAAGAGGAACCCAAACCATATTGTGTCTGAGCCTCAAACGCCCATTCTCCTAACAGACTCCAAATGCAGGACAGGCGCACTGCGTTCAGTGGGGCCCGAGGGCCAGGCGTCTCAGGAGACAGAACGTTACAGGGAGGAGGCCGACCTGAAAAGCAGCCCACCCTTCCGCTGGGGCCAGGTCAGCGGGAAACCAGGTTTTCGTTTCTGAATTAAACTACCCATCTGAATCAGGTCCCCCTACTGCCACTGTCCAATGGGGAAGTCCTCTCTCCCCAGGGAAGACATCTTCAGTTCTTGCAAGCATTCCTCACAACAGCACTCCCAGCACAGCCCCGGCCTGGCCTCTACCCTGTGGCTACAACTCGGACGCAGGGCACGGATCCGAGCACCACCCCAGGCAATGGCCCATCTCCACGGGCTGAATCGAACGCGCTTCTCCACTCCTTCTCACTCTGGGATACTGGAATCCCGTAAGTGCGATTTCAATTAAACATGAGAGCATCTCATTTCTTTTGGCCACAGCTGAGAATGGCTTGTAAAAATAATGAACATTTACTGCCTTCCAGGCACTGTTGTATATTCTAGCACTCTATCTATCTTCAATGCATCAATCCTTACAACAGTTTTACAAGGTGAGTACCATTACTGTGTTCCTCATGGATGAGGAAACTGAGGCAATCAGGCGCAATAATGCCCAAGGGAAAGCCCGTAAGGGGTGGGGAGTCCAAGCCAGGCAGCCTGGTTTCCCAGTCCATGCTCTTTGTGAGGTGCCACACTGCTTCCACACGGCATCTCATTTAACCCTTCCAACAACCCCACGAACACAATCTCGAGGCTCTAGATCTCTGGAATACGTCACTGAAAGGATCAAATAGCTTGCATTTGTATTCTTAAAAAAAAAAATCTGTGGGGTATCTGGCTGGCTCAGTCAGTAGAGTATGCAACCCTTGGTCTCGGGGTTCTGAGTTCAAGCCCCATGTTGGGTGTAGAAATTACCTAAAAATAAAATCTTAAAAAAATTTATGGGGGCGCCTGAGTGTCTCAGTCGGTTAAGAATCTGACTTTGGCTCAGATCATGATCTCGCGGTTCATGAGTTCCAGCCCCACATCGGGCTCTGTGCTGACGGCTGGGAGCCTGGGGCCTGCTTCCAATTCTGTGCCCCCCCCCCACACTCTGCCCCTCCCCTGCTCACGCTCTCTCTCAAAAATAAATATACATTAAAAAAATTTTGTTTTTAAATCTGTAAGTCATAGATGCTGTAACAAAAACTTATGATCAGCCAGAATCTTACATTCTATTTTGGATAAATAGTAATTCAAAGTATTTGGGGCTGCAATAATTAAGACAAATGTGACTGTGACCCAAAACTTTGGAAGAAGGCCCCCCAGAATTCTAAATATAAGAACGTAATGAAGAATGAGACAGGGCTAAAGACTGTTTTCCTTTACAGTTAATCTCACCTAGGGTTTTCTGTTTCGAGTCATCTACATTCTGAAGCTGAGAAAACTACTTTTGGGTGGATCATATTCACATCAGCTAACGGCTGCCATGCACACTAAAGCAACAAGAGGGTCAAATATTTCGCTTCAACTGTTCTCTGCACCTGAATCTTTTCAGGCTCAAATGCAATGTACCACCGAAGCATCGGAAAAAGCCCCCACTCTGCCCCCCCCCCCACAGTAACAGAGGAGTGTGCACGTTCCACTTTCTTTCAGGCTGATGCCCTTGTGCGCGAGCATTCTAACGTCTAGAAGGCAGAAGCATAGTGCACACAACAGTACACACACCCTTGTTCATATAAGCCCTCGGGGCTCGTTCCAGCCAGCACACCTGGGTCGAATTACTCTTCCTGACAGCTAGGTACTGGGGGGGGGGGGGGGGGCGGGTTGTCCAGTTCCCTTACTGGTGGGCACGCAGGCCGATTCCAGTGTCCCGCAGGACCAACAATGCCACAGCAAACCACCGACGTGTCCCCTACCTAATGTGCTAGACTGCTGCTCAAAGGGTATGAGCGGTTTAGGCCTGGCAGATGCCAACATTCGTTCCCCAAAAGCTGTGGTAACTTCCACTCCCAACACACTTCACGAGAATGTCCGTTCCTCTCCATCCTCACCGCCATGTTGACAAATTTCAATGTGATGGGTGAAAACATGGAACCATCAGTGATGTGCTATTCCTTTCCCCAGTGACTGAGGAAGCGCAGCTCTGGTTCCAGCTGCTGGTCATTCGCATCTCTTCTTCCATGAACTTCCACGAATGGCCTTTGACCATTTTCAAATGGGTTATTTGTCTTTTTTTCTTTTTTTTTAGAGAGAGCATGCATGCAAGTGGGGGAGGAACAGAGGGAGACAGAGAGGAAGGGGAGAAGAGAAGGGAGGAGGAGGGAGAGGGAGGGGGAGGGGGGAGGGGGGGAGGGAGGGAGGGAGAGAGAGAGGGAGAGAGAGGGAGAGAGAGGGGGAGAGGGGGAGAGAGAGAGAGAGAGAGAGAGAGAGAGAGAGGGAGAGAGAGGGAGAGAGAGGGAGAGAGAGGGAGAGAGAGGGAGAGAGGGAGAGAGAGAGAGGGAGAGAGAGAGAATATGAATCTTAAGCAGGCTTCACGCCCAGCGCGGGGCTCGATCCCACGACTCTTCCCAGAACCCAAGAGTCGGCTCAACCGACTAAGCCATCCAGGTACCAAAGTCTTTTTTTATTATTACTGTGTATGAGCCTTTCATTTATTAAGGCTCATTAGTAATGTGTACTTAAATTATTTTCTGTTCATCTTTTGCCTTTGTGGTTATTTTGTCCCACAGAATTTTTTATTTTTACATAGCTAAATCCACTTCAATTTTTTATGAGTTTTTTCCCTTGCTTATCGCTGAAGTTTTATAATTAAAGTCTTTTTTTCCCTAGTATCTTAACCTTTATTCTACATTTAGGTCTCTAGGTTTTTTCCCAAGAAATATCCTGAAGACAGACTGTCCTGCAGTATTTACCTAGTCCCCACAGCTGACCGTCGGTTTCAAAGCATACTGGCGTAGCAACCTAGTAAGTGAAAGAACCACCCTATAAAACTGAAACCAGCTTACTGCCAAAGCAACTTTAAACCAGGACACCTTTAACTTGTTTGGATTATCAATGATAAGCTGTTGACCTTAAAGACATCAAGTGAGCACTTTCAGGAGTATGATACAGCAGAGAAGTTTCACTCCGGTCTGACATGGACATACTTCCTCTTTTTGACAAACCCTCTACACACAAAAGACTGGATTCACTCGGCAATCTAATCTGTAAGGGGAGTGAAAACTAATAATTTAGCACAAAATCTGAAAACATTTAATGCGTTCCTTCTACATGTTTCTTCAGATCATAAAAATTAAAAGGCTTGGAGGCAGGAGCATTAGATGGAACGTCTAAAACAACAACAACAACAAAAATCAAAGAGCTACTTAAACAAAATACACTTGATGTGAGCTGAGCAGTGTGAAATTTCCTACCTTTTCACAAAATCCAGTTAAGAGTGCATTTTTACTCTCTTTTAGGTAGCCGCTGAAGTTCACAGTTCATTTACTAACATCCGCTAGGCACTGACCATGTGCTACACCTGTGCTAAGCACCTTACATGTAGGTCTCTCTCTAGTCCATGAGCTCACAGAAGGAGCCAGCAATCCTATTTTACAGATATGGGGAACGGCCACAGAAGGCAGTTAGTGGATCTGAAACCAGTTTGACTACATGTCCAAAACCACTCTTCTCCAGGACTGTGAGAATGACTAGTCTTTTACCGGTCGCTGCATTAGCTCAGAAATCTGTGGCACCTGGACATCATATGTGAGGGTCACGATGATGCACTTTTGCCTCATCTTTCCATACACTGTATTATTTTTTGTAATGTTTCTTTATTTGAGAGCGAGAGAGGGCACCCACGCATGTGCAGGGGTGGGGCAGAGAGAGCGAGACACAGAATCCGAAGCAGGCTCTAGGCTCCGAGCGGTCAGCACAGGGCCCGACATGGGGCTCGAACTCACAGATGGCGAGATCATGACCTGAGCCAAAGTCAGATGCTTAACTGACTGAGCCACCCAGGCACCCCTCCATCCACTTTATGAAACCAACCTTATTTTCCTTTCATGTACTCCATTAATTTTATCAGCCAATACCACAGATTTTCTAAAACACAATATGGTGTTCAAATTAATTTTTCAAAAATCACAGTATTTCCACAAGATAGTGAAATCAGAATCTGTTCTTGTTCAAGCGATTTTAACCTGTTACCTCTCATGTTGTCAGTTTTAACCAACTGCACGGCCAGAGAACTTTGGATCCCAATTCTTACCACTCACTTTACTGCTTATCCCGCTCAGCTTCTGGCCATCCACAAATTCAGAAAACATGCCTTCTTTGTTTTTAAAGCTATTTTAAAAAATATACTCAGCCAAGCAGGGCCTGGGCAGTGTCAGTGCCCTTCCCACAAGCAGGGGGCAGTTTACTCATCCAGGGAACAGGGGTTTAAACACTTTGCAGCCCCTTTGCCACCCTGGCATCTCAGCCAGGGGTTGGAGACACCCTCCCCCCCTACCCTGGATTTGGTGGCAAGCTGCCAAGTACCAACTTGTAAGCCTTCTGAGTTGTCAGATTTTGTATCACCTAAAGGGTGCCCTCCCCTGAGCAAATTAATTTCTGGTAAAAAGTCACAGTTTTTTGTTTTTTGTTTTTTTAAATGATAGGCTTACAGGCACATCCGCAAATCCACACTCTGCCCCAAACATACTCAGAGAGAAGGTATATTCCATCAACGGGGTTTAAAAAAAAAAAAAAAAGACTGCACACACCAGGCCAGAGCTTTTAACCCCAACTAGAACAATTTAGGAAGTGAATGGTCGAGTTGAGCACACAGGCTCAAAGACAGTTACTCAGATGCTTCTGTACCATCAGAATGGTAAGTGGGGGAGAGTTAACGGTGCCATTACTGGGAATGATGGCCCCATAAAGGCTGGCCAGACGGTTCACGTGCCACAAGCCAGAATCCAGGCCTGGCGCAGGGCAGGACCACCCGTCCTTAAGAGCCCCAAGTTCACCACTCCTCCACACTAGTATGTTCACGCAGTCCGGAGAACTGAACGCCGCCGCCCGATCGCTGCCTTGCCTAGACAAATCACAAGTCCACCCAAGCTCAGAGGCCCCATCCCAGCACCGCCTCCTTCCCCAGCGTTTCTGGATGGACTACAATCACTCCTCCAGGCCCTGCGGCATTTCCCACGGTCGCTAACTTTTGCCAGTTTTAATTATAATCACTTGCATTCCCGTTTAAGCTCTCTGCAGGCAAAGACTGGAGCTCGCTGTACACCCCCCTATTCCCCACAACAGTAGTTTCCAAACCACAGTCTCCAGACTTCTGCCGCACTGGCCAAAAGCCCCTGGGGATTTAACCACACAGATGCAGGACCCTACCTTGGAGGCTTTCCGATTTAGTGGACGGAGGCAAGCCTGGAAATCTGAACTTGTTTTCAAAGTTTTCCAGGTCTTCTGCCACCGAGTTAGGCTTAGAAAGGAGGCCCTATAGAGTGGAGCGTCTCCCTGATCGTCCCCGCGTGTGAAAGCACTGATCAGCCTCGCCGAGCGAAACCCGGGGCGGCCACAACGCCTAGGATGCGCTGGGCTAACAAAGGCCTGGTCCCAGGCCGCTCGAGCGCGGCGGAGCTCACACCACCGCGACGAGAACACGCACAGCCGCCGAGGCCCGGGCGCAGCCGATGCGCGCACCTGCGCCGGTGCTCTGGCCTTTGGGGAGACGGGGGACGTCGTGGGGCCCGGGGAAGGAGGGAAGAAACTACTGAGAAAAGTAAAATCCTAAGAGCGCTGGGAACGAGCCCTCCCTCTGGGCGTCAGAAACGCGAAGGACCGCGCCGCTGGTTGCTTCGGCGTCGGGGGTGGAACCAGAGCGGACCGCAGCCCCGAATCTGCGGCCCGGCCGCAAGGACAGCGGCGGGGGGTCGGCCGCCAGGCCGCGAGGCCGGGTGGTGCGCGCGGGGCCCCGGGCTCGGGCCGACCCTCCGCCGCCGCACGTGCGGGCCGCACACAAAGGACGCGGCGGCCCGCGGCCGGCTCCCGGGCCCGCCCTTGTGCCTGCGCAGCCGACATGGCGGAGACGCGCCGGGGCGCCGCGGGGCCCGCCGCCCCGGCCCGGCAGGCCGCGCTCGCCCCCGCTCCGCCCCGCCGCCCGCCTCAGGCGCCGCGGGCCTCCAGGCCGCCGCCGCGCGCCCTCCCCTGGCCGGCCGGGCGGCCACCCGCTTACCGGCAGCCGGGCGCGGCGAGCGCTCGGGCTCCGGCAGGTCCCCGAACAGGTCCATGGCCGAGACTGGGCGGCAGCGGCGGCGGTGGCGGCGGCAGCGGCGGTCGCGCAGCCCGAGGGCGGCGGCGGCAGCGGCGGCAGCGGCGGCGGCGGGGCGGTGGCGGCCCGGGCGCCGTCAATCACCCGAAGGCGGGCCCGGAACACCACCAATCGGCGCGCGGCGTGGCGCGGCCACCCCAGAGTCCCGCGCGCGGGTGGGCGGGGCGGCGCGCATGCGCCGAGGCTGATTTCGCCCTGGCGGGCGGAGCCGACGTCGCGGCAGCCACGTTCCCGGCAGGCGGCGGGTCTGGCTCTTCCTGCTGTCCTCCGGTAGGGCGTCCGGTGCCAGGAAGCCGGCCTGGGGAGAATTGCCGAAGCTCGGGGGACCAGCGTAGTGGGCACTCTTGTCCGGGAAGGCGTTCCGTGCCGTAGCCCTCACACCGCCGCGGTCGGCCCTGACCCCGAAGCCCGGGGGAGTGCGGGGTGTGGAGGGCGTGTTCCCTCCATCTGTCTGCCCCTGTCCGCGCTCCTGGCGGGCGGGAAAGACGGCGCTTCCGTGACGCCGGGGCTCTGTCCCGCGACCGCCAGCCCGCACGCAGCGAGGCCTCGGCGTTCCCCTACCCAGTACACACAATTTGAGCGAACGTGGACATCGGGCCCTGGCGGGGGAGGAAAATGAGGCCCCTCTGATCATGTCTGAACTCAGACAAAATGTGAAAGTAGTCCAAGCCACGAGCCCTGCCTGATACGAGTGACTGCTGCTTCTGGACCGATCACAGATTTAGCTGTGTCTGAGCTTCCTGCCTTTCAGATAAGATCGATTAAGGCATCCTGTCAGGGCATCTCTTCCTCTTGTTGACATTTTTTTCAATCCAGAGCAAAGCCCCCATCCTTAAAATGTTTCCCCAAATTACCGGCCACGCATCCCAGTCTGCTAAGTGCTTTCCAACATCTGACCACTGACGTTTCCAGGGTGGTGGTCTCCCTCCGTCCCTCCCTGAGATGAGTAGGAAACCCACCTTGTTTCCATTGCAGGGGTATTCCTGGTGATGTCTGGCTTTAGGACTTTGAAGGGCCCAGCGAGCCTTCACGCCTCTCTCTTGCAGGACTGCTCACTCCTCGCCCTCCCCAGAGAAATGCCCCTCCCTCACAGCAGAAATACTCTGCAGTAACAATACTCACAGCCTCCCATGCCCTTGCCTCTCATGCACGGGGCAGCCGACCCCAAGCCAGCTTGATCTCCTGACTTCTCCAAAACAGCTCTTGCTAAGCTCTCCGGTAATTTCCCACTCCATTGCTAGATGCGACTGACCTTTCTAGTCATCTTACACGAACCCCAGCAGCATTGACACCTTGGCCACTTCTTGACTCGCAAGACACGTCGTCGTCGCTCTCCTGGTTTTATTTCTGTTCGCTGACTGCTCTGTCTCTGCCTCCTCCACAGGCCCAAGGTCTTCTGCCTGGCTGTTCGTGGATGGAGTTCTTTAAGACTTGATCCTGGGTCCTCTCCTCATCCCATACTCCCTCCCTTGGCAATCTCGTCCACACTTGGCTTGAATTACTGTTCATCTGAACATGGTTTGTTAATTTATATATCCTACCAGCTCCAGATCCACATATTCAAATAAGTACCCACGTGATGCCTCATGGATGTCTCAAAGGTACCTCAAACTCAACAAGTCCCGACTGAAACCATTTTTTTCACTCTCCACCCCTACCCCCTTCAATCTGTTCTCCTTCCAGGGTTGACGCCCTGTGCTCCTACACCAGAACCCCCCTAATGGAAGACAGCCTCTAAGGTGGCCCGCATGGTCTCCACCTCCTGGTATACAACCCTTGTGTGGTCTCCTTCCTTTGAGTGTGGCCGGGGCCCGTGACTTGCTCTGGCCAATAGAGTCCAGCAAAGGTGTCAGGATGCATGTGATTACGTGGATATGATTCTTTCACACGGGTTTGTGACACCCATCCTGCCTGGGGACTCACCCTCCCTTGCTGACCTTGAAGAAGCAAGTTGCCGTGTTGTGAGCCACAGTAGAGGAGGACAGCAATAAGGAACTGAGGGTGGCTTCCAGGTGATGGCAAGAAACCGAGGCTTTCTAAAAAAAATTTTTTTTAACGTTTTATTTATTTTTGAGACAGCGAGAGACAGAGCATGAACGGTGGAGGGTCAGAGAGAGAGGGAGACACAGAATCTGAAACAGGCTCCAGGCTCTGAGCAGTCAGCACAGAGCCCGACACGGGGCTTGAACTCCTGAACCGTGAGATCATGACCTGAGCCGAGGTCGGAGGTTTAACCGACTGAGCCACCCAGGCGCCCCTAGAAACCGAGGCTTTCAATCCAAGAACCCATAAGGCGATGAACGCTACCCACGGTTATCTGAGCTCAGAAGCAGATCCTTCCTAGTTGAGCCTCACGTGAGACCCCAGCCCGGGCCAACACGTGACTGCAGCCTTGTAGAGGACCCAGCTGCGCCCAGACTCCTGACCTGTGGAAACTGCGGGATACTAGACGGGTGTGGTTTTAAGCTGCTGAGTTTGTGGTCATTTGTTAGGCAGCAGTAGATGCCTGACACACCGTCCATCACCAAGTCCTCTCCGTTTCATCTTCTGAATGTCTTCTGGATCCACTCCCTGACCCCACCCCCGTCAAGTCTGTGTCACCAAATCACAGCCTCCTGTCAGGCTTCTCTCTTGGGGCTTCTCTCAATCCCTGGTACTTGTCTTTCTCTGTCTTGTCCCAGGGCATTTTCTCAGGTCCCCTGGCTTGAAATGTTCTCCTCGACCCCCTTCTCCTGGGTAAATTCCATTCATTCCTCAGATTTCAGCTGAGTCATCAATTCCTCAGGAAAACCCTTCTTGAGTGCCCCAAGCACCCTTTACAGCTGTTGTCATAGTTACAGTTTTACAGTTGTTTATGTCATCATTTCGTGGATGAACCGTATCTCCCGTCAGAATGTGAGCAGGTGGAGGTCAGGAGCCATGTTTGGTCCTACACATAACTGTACCCTGAGCACCGGGCACGTCATAGGTGCTCGTATACATTGGTTGGATGAATGAATGAGTGAAAGACTGTGTCCATTTTTGAAGTTCAAAGTGCATGACACAGCCTTCCTACCTCAGGAATATGAGGAAGGTTGGAGCCAAGAGTGACGCCCCCTGGGTACTTGCTCAGGACTGCCCAAGCCTACTTGACTATTTTGCTCTTAGGAAAAAATCATAACTTCGGATTTTAAGAACTTGAGCTGTCTAGAGACAAGGAAAGGGAGCACCTGATGTCCCAGGATGTTGTCAGCTGCCTGTGTGGCCAATGATATTTTCCAGTTTGTGGCCACAATACCTCCCATCCCTCCTGCTCTTCTGAAATGTATCCCTGCCCCCTTCCATCAAGAGGTAGGCTGTGAGTCGTCTCCCATGGCCCTGGGTGAACTGTGACAGCTTTGACTGGTAGAGAATGGAAGATGGGCCATTGTATGACTTCCAAGGCTAGGTCCTAAAAGGCCATGCAGCTTCTGCCTGATGCTCTGGAGACACTTGCTGGGGAGTCGGTCAGCGACTAAGGAGTTCAGCTGCTCCGGGGCTACCGTGCTGGAGAAGCCCCAGATGGGCGCTGTATTCGGCGACGCCAGCCGAGCTCCCAGCCAATAGCCAGCCTTGGCTGCCAGCCTTGTAGGGTGAGTCATCGAGGACATCCATCCCTGAGGAAGCCTCAGATGACCCCAGCCCCGGCCACTATCTGACTATGACCTCGTGAGAGACCCCAAGCCAGGACTGCCCAGCTGAGCCCTTTGAGAATTCCCAACCCACAGAATCGCAAGCAAAGTAAGCAGTGTTTTTAAGCTGCTAAATTTAGGGGTAATCGATTACACAACAATAATACCAGGAAGAGGAATTTGACGGGGAGTGCTGACACATCAAAAGGCCAAACGTCACTTCTCGGCCTTTTGGCTAAGGTCAGGTGCAAAAACCCAAAACATAAGGGACTATCTTTGGGACCAGGTCAGCAGGTAACCAGAGGGGCCTGGAGAAGACTGTGGGAGGCCCCCCACCCCGATGGGCCTGGAGGCTGTAAATGAGGGCTTAACAAAAAGTGAGGAAGGTGGAGGAAAGAATACCATTGTTACGTACATTCAGCACAGCCGTTACCCACAATATTGTGGGAAATAGAAAAGGTACCCAATGAACTGATGAATCTGGCTAAGGAGATTTCCAGGGAAAACACCGGAAGTGCCAAGTGCACAGACAGCAAGGATCTCGAGTGTCAAGCCCCCGCCCTTGTGGGATTCCTGACCCACAAAATATGAACAAAACGGAGTGATTGTTTTAAGCTGCGAAATGTGGGGGCCCTTACAAGGGCAGCAGTAAGAATTGAACAGCCTGATAACCACACCTGTTTTGTGCAGTGTGACAGACGGCTTGGAAAATGAAAGATGGCTTGGAAACCACAAATAACCATTGTCTTCCAGGGCGGTGGGAAGGATTTTATAGCAGCCCTGGTTTGGGGAAGTTTGAATAAATGTCAGAAAAAGTCTCTCACACTGTGAAAAAGTGATCGACTTTACTATTCCTATTGTGAAGAAGGGGAAGAGAACTTAGAACACCGCGTGCCTGTTTGGGGCCTGTCACTAGTTAGGCGCTTTGCATATGATAATTTGATCTAATCTCTTAACAGCCTTGTGAGGAAAGTAATGTTGCCTGTTTGGTAGGTCTGCAGAGGGCTCCCCTTGAATCTTCAGGTGAGAACCGATGAGTACGAGCATGTGAGTAAGATAAGCACCTAAGGCTGGGGGAAGGTCAGGAAGGAACAGGGTTAGTAATTCTCGAAGTTCACACCGGGCCAGAAATAGTTCCTGCATCTGCTAGCGGGAGAGGAACATGCTCAAAATACAAAGGACGTGTGTGTGTGTGTGTGTGTGTGTGTGTGCCTGAGTGCCTGTGTGGAGTGCACAGAAATGGTGAAAGGGCTGGCTGTCAGGGGGCCTGAACTGGACACCTTCTATCTGGGGCCTTTGAAGTCAGGTGTGGGGGCACCTGGGTGGCTCAGCCGGTTGAGCGTCCGACTGATCTTAGCTCAGGTCACGATCCCAGGGTCTTGGGATCAAGCCTCGCATCGGGCTGTGCACTGAGCATGGAGTCCGCTTAAGATTCCCTCTCCCTCTCTTCTCTCCCCCACCCACACACACTCTCTCTCTCTAAAAAAAAAGAAAAAAAGTCAGGTGTGATTTTTAGATTCATTTTGGGGTAGAGGGCAGGGCACAATGGCATGAATAAGCCCCGTGTTCACAGCTCTGTAAGGAATGGAGAGGAGTTGGGTGGGTGGGTGGGTGGGTAGGACTCGAGGTCTCAAGTTAACTTGGGGTCATTTCACAAGGGGTCCTAAACGCCAAAAGGATGACTTTAACTCAGTGGGGGAGCCGCAGACCTTTTCACAATTAGAAAAATTTCAGTGTCCTTAGAAGGCAATGGAAGGGCACATGCTCTCCTGCTTGCGCCCTCTGTCTGCAGACTGGAGCCATGTCACGGGAGGATAGACCCTTCTTTCAGGGCAGAAAGAAGCCCAGAAGCCTTGTAACCCCACCCACTTCATACTAGAAGGGAAACGTGGCCCACTCGGAATGCCCCTTTTCAGATTCACTCTGTTGGCTTTTCTTCATCTAAACGTTGACCTGCCCGAGGGCACGGTGCGGGACCTTCTTTGGTCTGCAATTTATTCACTTCCAAAACCATATTTTTTAGTTCTTTGGCTTTAAATACGTCTGTATTTTGACGGCACACCTGTGCATATCTCTGGCCTTGGCTTCCTCTTGGAACTCGACATACTGTATCCCCACCTGTCCACTCAGCAGCCCCACCTGGATGTCTAATGGGCATCTCAAATGATGCCATTTACAATATATGCCAAACACAACTCCTGCCTTGTCCCCAAAACCTGTTCACGCCAGTCTTTCTCAAATCACCATCCGCCCAGTGGCTCCCGCCCAACCCAGGCACCGGCCTCAGTTCCTACCTTTTCCTTACACCATACGACCAGTTCAGTAGGTGGATCTTACCTGTTCCGCTTCCGCGATTCTTCCACATCCCATTTCTGTGACTGTGACCCCAGACCAAGCCCATTACAGGCATGCCTAATTTTACTGCGCTTTGCTTTATTGTGTTTCACAGATACTGCAGTTTTTACAAGTTGAAGGTTTTGGGCAACCCTGTGCCAAGGAAGCCTATCGGCACCATTTTCCGACAGCGTCTACTCACTTTGTGTCTCTGTCGCATTTGGGTAATTCTCGCAATATTTCAAACTTGTTCATTATAATAGTTGTCGTGGTGATCTGTCACCCGTGACCTCGGATGTCACTACTGTCATTGGGGACACCGCGAACCGCGCCCATATAAGTCGGAAAACTGAATCGATAAATGTCCTGTGTGTGTTCTGTCTGCTCCCCCCGCCGGCCACCGCCTCGTCTCCACCTCTCCTCGGGCCTCCCTGTTCCCTGAGACACAACCCTATTGCAATTAGGCCAGTTAATAGCCCTACGATGGCCTCTACGTGTCCAAGTGAAAGGAAGGGTCGCACGTCTCCCACTTTCAATCAAAAGCCAGACCTGAGGAAGCTCGGTGAGGAAGGCCGGTGGAAAGCTGAAACAGGCCGGAAGCGGGGCCTCTCGCACCGAACGGTCGTCCAGGTTGTGAACGCGAGAGATGAGTTCTCGGGGAAATTAAAAGGGCCGCTCCAGCGAACACGGATGGTAAGAAAGCAAAACAGCCTTATTGCTGGTACGGAGAAGGTTTTGGTGGTCGGGATAGAAGACCCAGCCAGCCACAACGTTCCCGTAAGCCAAAGGCCAATCCAGACCAAGGCCCTGGCGCTCCTCGTGAAGGCCGGGAGGTGAAGAGGCTGCCGGAGGAAAGTCTGGAGCGAGCAGGGGTTGGTTCAGGAGAGAAGCGTGTCCGTAACACAGAAGTGCAAGGGTAAGGTGAGGCTGCGAGTGCTCGTGCCGGAGCCACGGCAAGTTCTCCGGGAGACCCGGCAGGACGATGGTGGGGGCGGCTGCCCTAAACAACAGACGGGCGGTGTGGACGGAGCCGCCTTCTGCTGGAAGGAGATGTGATCGAGGGTTTTCACGCTGGAGAGCAGACGTCAACGCCTGGCTCCAGAGCCGCAGGGGACAGGCTCTCTTACCAGGGGCCGGTGCGACTGGGGACTTGACATTGATGCCAGTGCCCGTTCACCGTCCTGAAAATCCTGGGGCCCTTCAGAATTATGGGAAATACACTCCACCCGTGCCCCGTAGGCAGAATAGCACAGCCTGGATGAGTGCACGTCTGTTCACGACGTGGTTTTCCAAATATTTTAATCTCACTGTTGAGACCCAGGGCTCAGAACAAAAAAAGAGACTCCTTTCAAAATATTAGTGCTCACTGACAACGTCCTGGGTCACCCAAGAGCTCCGATGGAGAAGGACAACGAGACGAATGCTGTTTTCCTGCCAGCCATCACAGAACCCATTCCGCAGCCCGTGCATCAGGGGGTCGTCTTGACTTTCAAGTCTTTGCATTTCATGAGGCTACAAGTGTCATCGTGATTCCTCTGAGGGATCTGGGCAAGGTAAACTGAAACCCCTCTGGAAAGGATTCACCACTCTGTCTTATATTGAGAACATTCACGATTCACGGGAAGAGGTCAAAGTACCAACATTCACAAGAGTTTGGAAGAAGTTGATTCTAGCCCACACGGACAACACGGAGGGTCCAAGCCTTCCGTGGAGGAAGTCGCTGCCGACGGGGTGGAAACAGCAAGAGAACCAGAATCGCAAGCGGAGCCTGATGATGGGACCGAGTGTGCGGCCGCGGTCTCGGGGGAAATCTCGAACGGAGGAGGAGTTGCTTCTTGGGGAGGTGGTTTCTTGAGGCGGAATCTGCCGCTGGTGACGATGCCGTGAAGACTGTTGACGTGACCACAAAGGACCTGGAAGGTGCGTACACTGAGCCGATAGAGCCGTGGCCGTGTTTGAGGGGACGGACTCCGGTGTCGAAAGGTTCCTACTGTGCGTAAAGTGGCGTCAAACGGCATCACGTGCCACAGAGAAACCGTCCACGAAAGGAGGAGTCACTCGATGTACCAGACCAGCCTCGTTGTTGACTAATTTAGGAAACGGTCACAACCACCAAGCAGCCGTGAACATCGAGGCAAGATCTTCCTCCAGCAAGAGGATTCTGACTCACCGAGAGCTCAGATGATGGTTAGCGTTGTTTAGCAATAAAATGTTTTAAGTCTGTCCATTCCTGTAGACATGAAGCTGTTAACACACCTGACACACTACAGTGTCGTGTAAACACAACTCTCATGTGCACCAGGAGACCAGTGAGCTCACTGGACCCACTTCGCTGCGATATCTGCTTTACTGTGGTGGTCTGGAGGCGAACCCCCAAGATCTCTGAGGCATGACTGCGTTTTCCTGAGACAAATCACACTGCCTCCTCTCTGTTAGATTCTTGTCCTCCTACGGTTGATTTTCCAGCAAGGGAGAGAGATCATTTTAAAACATAACTTCGCCCACTGCCCTCCCCTGCTTTAAGTCTCTCAGTTGCTTCCCATTTGCGTAGAATAAAATCCAAATTCCCTGCTATGCTTACGAGGCCCTCCATTGTCTCACTGGGCATTGGCATGGATACCTCTGACCTCGGGAGTCCCAAACCTTGACTGTGGCCCCGAGCCCTGGGCTCCTCCCTTTCTCCAGGATGCAGCGGGTTCTGTGGACCTCAAGCCTGGGCCCTTGTTCCCTTTGATTAGAACAACTTTTTCCTGCTCCTCAAGTGGCTGCCCCCCCTCCCAGGCCCCAAACTCAGGTCAGAGCTCACTTCCTCAAAAGGATTTTCTGGACCTCATCTCAGGCACGGAGATGAGCCATACACGTCTCACTTAGGGATATATTTGACTTTTCACAAGTGAGACTTGATCGAGCATTTTCTGAGACCATTTAACCAGGAAAATAAATGTACTAGGAAACTTTTACACCTTATCCACTTAAGACACTGATAAATATGTCACCATAATTCACTTTTTAGATAAAAAATATTTTTATTACTTTATTTCCACCCAGTACCTAATTTTCTGCTATTTGTAATGATCGATTTCTTTTTTTTTTTTTTTAGTAAACTTTTTTTACTGAAATCCACACTGAATCCAAGTATATTCCTTGATGAAGTTTCACAAAGTAAACACACCCGCCGACGAGGACTCAGATCGCAACACGGAATATTTCCTGCGCCCAGAAACCACTTCCGGTCACAACGCCCCACGGTTGGCACCAGGGCCACGGATCCATTTGGTGGGGGTTTGAACCTCATATAAATGGAATCACGCAGTGCGCGCTCTTCCAGCCCGGACTTCTTTCGCTCGGCACCATGTAGGTGTGAACTCTCAGCGGGCAGACCTGACCTTGTCTTCTCACTGTGTGATAATCCCTGGTGTGGATGCAGGTTCCTGACGAACATGTTCTGGCATCCGTGAACAGCTGAGTCGTCTCCAGTCTGAGGCTCTAACAAATACTACTGGTAAGAACATCCCAAAGCGTGTCTTTTGGCAAACACTGGCACCCATCCCCACTGGCACGTGCCCAGGGATTGGAATCCTGGGCCTGGGGGTGTTTACATTCAGTTCAGTTGATACTTTCCTTAGTCGATTTTTTTATTGTGGTAAAATATACCTAACAGCAAATGTATCATTTTAGCCATTTTTTAAAAGCTTTTTTGGTTTTATTTATTATTGAGAGACACAGAAAGAGCATGAGCATAGGAGGGACAGAGAGACACAGAATCCAAAGCAGGTTCCAGACTCTGAGCTGTCAGCACAGAGCCCGGTGTTGGGCTTGAACCCACAAACCACGAGATCATGACCTGAGCTGAAGTCAGAGGTTTAACCCGCTGAGCCACCCAGGTGCTGCCTTTTGCCTCTGTTCGAAAACCCACATTAAAAACACATCCAAAGGGGGCACCTGGGTGTCTAAGTGGGTTAAGTTTCTGACTTCAGCTCAGGTCATGTTCCCACAGTTTGTGGGTTCCAGCCCCGAGTCAGGCTCTGTGCTGACAGCTCGGAGCTTGGAGCCTGCTTCGGATTCTGTGTCTCCCTCTCTCTCTCTCTCTCTCTCTCCTCCCCCGCTTATGCTCTCTGTGTCTCAAAATAAACATCAAAAAAAAAAAAAAAAAGGAAATTAATCCGGCAATTCTCTCCAACTGAAAATAAGTAGTAAACTTTGGAAATATTATTGTTTGTTTCCATTAAACCTGGTTAAGTAAAATCATCAATTGGTTTTATATAAATAAAATATTTAAACTTCAAAATATTTTTAATTTTAATATGCCTACTTTAAAATTTTTCAATGGTTTTTCACCTACTTTATTGTTCTGCAAAAAAAATTAAGCACAAATTTGATTTTTCCTTTTGCTTTGTGCTCCAGTATTGCTAGGCAGGGTACTGACTGGTTGCCTCTGGGTGGGAGTGGGGACTGTCTGAGGAGCATGAGAGAACTTTCTTACTGGTATCTCAGTAGGGTCTGAGTTACAAAACTGTACAGATTTGTCAAAACTCAGCAGATGTTCCCTTACAAGCAGGGCACTTCATTGTAAGTTTTGGATCCAAAGGAAAAGACTGTGAATAACGGATGCTAGTTAATGTTGGAGGGGAATTTACTCTGAAGGCATCAAGAATAAAAATGGATTAACGGATGGCTGCCCAGATGTGATACAAGTCGAGGAAGATGTCAACGGTACCGCTGGAAATTTCCATAATACAGTGTTGGGGCAGCTCCAGTCCTCTAGAATTTGCTGGTCCATCTGAGAGCTCTTCCAACTGGAGTTTCTCCGGGTGGAATGACTGGGGCAGATCTGGATACAACATCCTGAAGAAGTGGGCAAACCTCCAGGGGCTCGATCAAGCCTTGGAGGAGACAAGGGGCAGAAAAGAGAATTTGGCCCCGGGCAAGGGGAGATCTGTGGTACGCTCCCCAAATCGGGTGGGCCCTGCCCTCCCCCCCCCAACCCCCTTTTGCCTCATTTTCCTTCCATTCTGTCCAGCACAGGCTGACAGAGGTGCTACTAAGGAAGTCGCGAGCCCTTTCTAGATTCCGTTTATTGCTCGCACAGACTACGGAAGGAAGAATGGCCGAGGGCGGCCAGCTCCCCGGGACCGTTGTGCAGGGTGACACGGAAAAGTGGCCAGGTGAAAATATGGAAGCCCGGACGGCCCGCTGCTAGGGGCCGCTTCCCTCCCTGGCCAAGCTCCTGCCCTGCCCGTCGCATCCCACGAACAGCAGGAGGGGTGTTGTCAAGCCTTGGATCCATCTGTGGTTCGAGCCTTGTCTGAGTGGCCTATGCGGGTCCATGCGGGCTGCCAGGGCCCTCCACTTCCTTCTCGGGTTTCCTTCGTGCTCCTGCACTCCCAACACCGTACCTATAAGGGACCTCTGGAGGTGTAGACGGGGCACCCAACCTGGCTCTGAGGAAAACACAAATACCTGGTAAGCTTGAGAAAAGATGCCCATCACTCAGGAAATGGGAGTGAAAAACAATCAGATGCCTTGGAAAGGCTTACAGGGAGCGATGCAGACAATCGCTTTGAGCTTTTTTTATTTTTGATGTCTATTTCTTTTGAGACAGAGAGACAGAGCGTGCATGCGTGAGCACAAGCATGGGAGGGGGGAGAGAGAGAGAGAGAGAGAGAGAGAGAGAGAGAGAATCCCAAGCAGGCTCGGAGCTGCCAGAGCAGAGCCCACGTGGGGCTCGATCTACTGAATGGAGAGATCATGACCTGAGCTGAGCTGAAGAGTCTCATGTCTAACCGACAGAGCCACCCAGGTGCCCGGACAGAAAACTTTTTAAATTAGTGCACCTCTGGGGCACCTGGGCGGTTCCATTGGTTAAGGGTCTGACTCCTGGTTTCGGCTCCGGTCATGATCTCACGGTTTCGTGAGTTCAAGCCCCGAGTCGGGCTCTGTGCTGGCAGTGGCGGCCGATCCTGCTTGGGATTCTCTGTCTCTCTGCCCCTCCCCCCCGCTCATGCTGTGTCTCTCTCAAAAATAAATAAACTTTAAAAAAAACTATCCAAAAACAAATTTTTTGAAATTAGTGTACCTCTTGCCACTGCACTCCCTAGGCCCTGGTCACCTCAAGGCGTACACTTTCAGAACTTAAGGACTGTGTTATCCCAATGCTATTTAAGCTGTTCCAGAACACACAGGAATAAAAGCAAGACTCCCAGGGCGCCTGGCTGGCTCAGTCGGTGGAGCCTGCAACTCTTGATCTCAGGGTTGTGGGCTCGAGCCCCATGTTGGGTGTAGAGATTACTCAAAAATAAAATCTTAAAACAAACAAACAGCAAGACTCCTAATCTTTTCAGAGGGGCAGCTTAACACAGACACCCAAATCAGGAAGACCGCACGTACAAAAAAACCATAGAGCAATACCTTGTAAGAATTCTGATGCAAAAAAATCCTACAAAACACTGTGGAAAAGGTAAAACTCTGCAGATAGTAAAAAAGATCGTGACTGTGAGACACTGCGGGGAGGGAGAGATGAACAGGCAGAGCACAGGATTTTTAGGGCAGTGACACTGCTCTGTATCATACTCTGTGGTGGATGCATGCCCGACATTTGTCCCAACCCAGAGAATGTACAGCACCTAGAGTGGACCCCAGTGTCACCTAGGGACTTTGGGAGATAATGATGGGTGGGCTCATCAACTGCAACAAACAGACCACTCGGGTGGGGGATACTGATCAGGGGGTAAGTCGTGTGTGTGTGGGAACAGGGGTACGTGGGAAATCTCTATCTTCTGCTCAGTTTTGTTATGAACTTCAAACTGCTCTAAAAAAATCAAGTCTATTAAAAGAATCCTACATAAAATTACATACAAACCAAATTCAGCAAGACCTTGACCCCATTAAGACGATTCTACAGTTGGGTTAAAACCAGAAGCGTGGCTCATTATGGATGAATCCAATCACAAAATACTCCACATGGACAGACAAAAGGGCGAAAATAAGAAAACATGCGATTACCTCCACAGGTGCCAACGGCACCCACTAAATTCAATATTCTCCCCTTAAACTTTTTTTTTATAAAATTTTTTTAAATGTTTTTATTTATTTTGAGACAGAGAGAGACCGAGCATGAGCGGGGGAGGGGCAGAGAGAGAGGGAGACACAGAACCCGAAGCAGGTCCAGGCTCCGAGCCGTCGGCACAGAGCCTGAGGTGTGGCTCGAACTCACGGACTGTGAGATCATGACCTGAGCCGAAGTCGGATGCTTAACCGACTGAGCCACCCAGGCGCCCCTAAACAAACTTTTTTTCATGGTAGTAAATCAGTGAAATAGGGATGTCTGCCACTAAAGGCAGTGTAGATGGGACAGGCGCCTGGGTGGCTCAATTAAGCGTCCGACTTCGGCTCAGGTCATGATCTTGGGGTTTATGGGTTTGAGCCCCACATTGGGCTCTGTGCTGACAGCTCAGAGCCTGGAGCTGCTTCAGGTTCTATGTCTCCCTCTCTCTCTGCCCCTCCCCCTGCTCGTACTGTCTCTCTTTCAAGAATAAACATAAAAAAAAAATAAAGACAGTGTAGAAAACTCCCCTCCTCTGCTGAAGGCAGAAGTGTAACGCAGACAGTTTTTCAGGGCAATGATCTGACAATTTCAACGACATACCATTTGCCCGGCCACTTTAATTCTAGAAGCATGTGCAAAGTACACAGGATGTTCGCTGAGTACCGGTCTTGGAGAAACCTCGGAAACCCTCTCTACACCCTTGGTGAGGTTAATGTGGGCAAGAAGGCTCTGCCCGAGGCCACGTGGTGGGCCAGGGGGGCCCCTTGAGGGAGGGGCTTTTCCTCTTCACTACTGTGTCCCTGGTGCCGAGGACAGTGCTTGCTTGGCACGCAGCGGGGGCATGGCCCACAGCGCTGAATAGACGATTCTACTGTTGGGTTAAAAAAGTTGCAGAATCATATGTACAGAATGGTCCCATTGGCAGAAAAAGAAAAAGACATTTTTCCCAGATATATATGCTTGCAGATGCATGGGAAGGATCAAAGAGGTCACCCAAGAAATTGTTAACCGTGGGGACTCCTGGAGAGAGGGAGGAAGGTATGGGGCAAGAAGAGAGAAGGAGGACCCAGACTGTCCACGGCAGGCCTTCTGTAATGCTTGCTTTTTCCTGGGGGTGTGTATTGCTTTTAAAATAAAAATCTAGTTTAGGAACAGTTACTTAACCTATCTGAGCCTCAGTTTCCTCATCTGTAAAAGGGAGAGCAGTAGTAAATACCTCCCCCAGAGGGTCACCGTGACATTTGAGGAACGGACAAGATCACGCACAGAGTCTCCTGGCACCTGGTGTTAATGAACATATGGTATTGCTGTTATTATTGAAAGAAATACAGAAAAAACAAGGAACATTTTTTTCTTAAGTTTATTTATTTTGAAAGGGAGAGAGAGCACAAGAGCAAGCAGGGGAGGGAAAGGAAGAGGGGGAAAGGCAGAGAGAGAGAGAGAGAGAGAGAGAGAGAGAGAGACTGGGAATCCAAGCAGGCTCTGAGCTGTCAGCGCAGAGCCTGACTCGGGGCTCGCGCTCACGAACCACGAGATCATGATCTGAGCCGAAACCAAGTCAGACGTTCAACCGCTTAACCGACTGAGACCCCCACGAGCCCCAAGGAGCACTTGTTACAAGACTGTAGGGACCCAGCTGCACCGGCCCTGGAACTGGCCCCACACACCCCACTTTCGGCCTTTGCACTTGCTACTTCCTCTCCCTGGAACGTTCCTTCTCAGGAGAGCTGCCTGCTCCTTCCTTCACATCATCTGTTCTCTGCGCAGATGAAACCTACCAGACAGGTGGTTCCTAACCAGCCTTCCTAAACCTGCACGCTGTTTCCACACCATTACTCCCTGGCCTCTCGACCCACTTTATGTTCTTCTTGGCCGGGAACACTGCCTGCCATATCGTGTGTTTTTGGTCTGTTTCCCTCATAACAGTATGAGCTTGAGAAGAAGCTTTATCTCCAGCAACAAGAATAATGCCTGACGAAGAGCAGGTATCCAATGAATACCGTGAAATAAGTAAACGTTGTCTGAAATACAGCATCAAAAGAAACTTGAAAACCGCCTCTAACCAGGGTGACCAGGAAAACCTTCCCAACCTTGAAGGCAATGGCAGAGGACTGCGGGGCGGTGGCGGGCAGCCGGTCCCACCCCAGGCAAGGGGGTGGGAGCAGAGGAGAGGGGTCTGGCGGTGGGGCTCCGAGCAGACCCCTGGGTCATGGGCCTCCCACACTTTGCTAATCTGCAGGGTCAGGCTTTTGAAGGACCGAAGTTCAGGAGGTAAGACTGGGTGTGGTTTTCTTAAGGACCATTCCCATTCTCCAGGTGGGAGGTAAGAACCTGAAATAAGAATGTGGCAGCAGGGACAGCGGGGACAAGGAAGATGCAAACTCATTCACTCATTCATTCATTAGCGCTATTAACAAGGGAGAATTGGTGGCTCCTGGATGCCAATTGCGTGGGCTGGAGGGGCTGAAGGACAAGGAGGTGTCTCCCTGTCAGGGGTCTGCCCTGGGTGGTTGAGGATGGCCAGGGATCCAGAACACGACAGGAGGCACAGGTTTTGCAGGAGAGCAGAGCTCAGGTTGTACTTGCTGTGTCTTTAGAACCTGTGGGGTGTCGAAAGGCAATAGCCAGGGGCATCTGGATAAACCCCACGAGAGCTCTAGAGAGCCCAGCTGGGCCGGAAGTCAAGTGTGGACTCAGCCACACAGGAGGGAACGCCACAGGGATCATACGGATTGTAGTCTAGAGATAAGCGGGCTACAGAAAGGGACACAGGACATGGCAACACTTAAAGGGTGGGCTGACAGCCGTCTCGGATCTGAGAAGGAAGGGTTGAAGAGGAAGCAAGAACACGAGACCCGGCCGGGGGTTTTAAAAAGCATGAGGTTACTGTCAGTGTTAAATGCTGCAATATTTAGGCAGAAGAAAACTAAAGGGTCTACTTGGCAGTAAGGACTTCCTCGGAGACTTCTAGAAGTTTCCAGTACAGTGATGGGAAATGTAGGCTGGGGTGAAATTTTGTGATAAGCAAGCAGGTGAGGAAGTGAAGACAATGAGAACAGAAGTTATTTTCAAGAAACTGGACTGTGAAGGAAACTAGGACAGTGATTAGGTCCCAGCGAGGTCTAACAAGTTCGGCTGGAGAGAGTGGGTAAGACAGAAGGTAGGAGCTTAAGGTTTGGGAGCCAGCTCGACAGTGAGGGGTGACAAGGTCCACGGAATGCTTATTGACTTGGATGTCTAAGGGCACGTAGCAGATTTCCGAGGTCAAGGCGGGGCAGGATCTGGAGGGGCAAGAAGACGGTACCCCTAGTATCATCTGCTGATGGTTGATGGACAGCGAGGCAACGACAACGACGCAGCAGCGCAGGTCTAGCCGGGTAAGATGCCTGGGTGCTCCCACGACAATCCAGGAGGCCTCTCGGTCACCAGTTTAAAACCTTATCGCTTCTAGACCCATCTAAACCCAAGGACAGACATTAATAATCTGATAAGCTCTGGGCTTCCCCGGTTGCTCTCAAAAGCGATGCCACTGTCTACCTCTGGGCAGTGTGCGGTGGCCAGTGGCTCGCTGTGGGCTCTCGGCCGTCTTTAGAGAATGCAAGGGTCCACGGCAGCAGGGGTCCGGTCAGTGTGTCTCGGACCGCAGCACACAACAGGTGCTCGCTCAGCGCAGGCGGAGAGTGAAGGCTGCGCGGAGCCGGGGCTCGGTCTCCGGCACCGTCAGCAAGGCTCGTGTCCCCCTCCTCAACAAACCTGCTTCCGTTCCACAGCCTGGAACGACCCCCTCCTTCTCGACCCCCGTCGCTGGTGGCTTTGGCTGCTCTTTCAATACCCCCGGCCTCCCGGGACCCGCGGCGGTCGGCGACCCCGGGCGGCGGCCCGCGCAGCGACTGCCCGGCCGGCCGAGACGCCCTTGGCCTTCGCGTCCACACGCGGACGCGCGGCTCGAGCTGCGGGGCGCCGGCGCCTGCCTCGCGTCCTCTCTTGGTGCCAGGGCTGCCGAAGGGACGGCACTCCGGACGCGACCGGCCACACGGCCACTTACCCGACTGCGCGAGGATCCTGGCCGGCGCCTAGGTCGGGACGCTCGCCGGGAGGGGCGTGGCCTCCGGGCCCGCAGGCCTCTGGGAGTCGCGGTCCCGGCTCAGCCTGCAGCGGCCTCGCGGAAGGGGAAGTGGAAGGACGAGAACTACATCTCCCAGGAGGCTCAGCGGCTCGCCTCGGGCGGGGCGGGGAGGGGCGGGGCGGGCCGAGGCGGGGGCGGGGGCGGGGCCAAGGCAAAGCCTCCAGAAAGCCTGGGAAAAGTCTCCGGAGTTCCTCCTAGTCGGTGCGGCGCGTCCGAGAGCTGCGCGCCGTGGGAGTCCGGCCCGAGACCCCTGGAGCTCCGCTCGCTCATTCCCAAATCCGGCCGCTTTCCCCCGCGCTCGGCGCTGAGCGAGACTGGCCGCACCCCCGCTCTCAGGTTGCTCTCCAAGGCCCGAGGCCAGAGCAGAACTGCGGGAGGGAGGATCCGCGGAGGCAGCTGGTCTCGGGTCCGGCCTTGAAGGCCGCTGCCAGACGCCCCACGTGGGAGTGGGGAGGCGAGCTAGGCCTGCTGCCCAAGTCCAGGTTAAAGGTGAGATGAGGGTGCCTAGCCCTCTGCCGGTGGAAAGATGACGGTTGGAAACTGGAGTTTGGAGTAGGGCTCATGCGCTTGATTGAGTGGAGGGGAGGTGACAGGAAAAGAGTGTGGCTTGTATAGGTTATCTTCCGTAGTCAATGGGGTGCCGTGAAGGGGCAACGACTGGCGCAGTGACGGTGCGTTTGGGGCCGAGAGTCGGCTGTGCTCTGGCTGTGGTTTGTGATGCGCATCCGACGTCTGAGTGGAGGTGTTGAGTGGACCTGAGGATAGAGGGGCCGACAAGGATAGAGATGGGCTCTGCATCAAGGGCACACGATGGAACAAGCCAAATGGGCCAGGGCAGGGGTGACAGGGAAGGACACAGAGTCCTGAACGTGTATGCCCTCATTCAGAGGTTGGTCAGCAAAGGAGACTGAGGATGGCCAGTGACAGCCTGAAGGATTGGGGGTTTTTGAAGTGGACTTTCCGGAGGGAGGGAGTGATAACCCAGGAGGAGTGCTTCACTGGAAGAAGGTTGGGCAAGCTGAAACTTGAGACAGAATCCCCGGGTCTGGAAACGGTCGCTGGAGATCTTGGCCAGGGCAGGTTCCTTGGAGCGGAGGGGAAGAACGGCCTGACTGCAGAGGAGGGAAGGGGAGTGAGGTGCAGAAGTGGAGACAGCTAGTGTAAACAGTGCTTTTAAGGAATGTTGCTTTAGAGCAGAAAAATGAGGCAGAGCCTAACCAGGGATGGCAGGTCCAGGGGGATTGTGTCTCCTCTTTCTCCAGACGGAGAGATTACAGCTTTGTAGAATGATCCAGAGGGAGGAGGGATTAGTGATGCAGCAGAGCCCCTGAGAGGTCGGAGGGGACCGAATCCAACGGCTGTGTGGAAGGCTGGCACCACACCGTGTCTTGATGGAAGGTAGAATGCCTGGGCAGAATAATGGTCCCCCAAATATGTCCGTGTCGTCATTCCCAGAAACTGTGAGTGTGTCACCTTACGTGGCAAAAGAGGTGTTGCAAACCTGATTAAGGATTGAGGGCCCTGAGACAGGGCGAGTCTCCTGGATTGTCCAGGTGGGCCCAAATATCATCATGGGGTTCCTTAAAAGTAGAAGGAAGAGGGAGGCACAAAGGTAGATGCATTGTTACTGGCTTAGAAGCTGGAGGAAGGGGCCACCAGCCAAAGAATGTCGGTGGCCTCTGAAGCAGGAAAAGGAAAGGAAACGGATTCACTTTCGAGCCTCCAGAGGGGATGTAGCTGTTCTGAAAGCACTAGCCTCTTCTTCAGCCTAGTGAGTCCCGTGGCCTAGTGAGTCCAGGGCCTCTGGGAGAATGTGACAAGTGTGCATATGAGAGGAAGGAGTTGATGCTTCAAAACAGTCCCCCCCAATGGCATCAGAGCTCATCACAGTGGCCTTTGTGTGCTGCTAGAAGCCACATGCAACAGAGGTTTTGCAGGGGGACCTGCTCTCCATCTGTGTCTCTGTGGACACCTCCTATGTCAGTTTGTCTGGGACAGCTAAAATAATCCCAGGAATAATGTTCCCATCCCTCTTGAGACCTCTCCTACGGACCTGCCTCTCCGACCCCATCCCACCAACTCATCCCCAGTCGCTAAAAATAAGGTGCATCTAAACTGTGCAGCCACTCTGGAAAACAGTATGGAGGTTCCTCAAAAAATTAAAAACAGAACGACCCCACGACCTAGGAATTGCACTACTAAGTATTTATCGAAGGGATACAGGTATGCTGTTTTGAAGGGATACGTGCACCCTGATGTTTATACCAGTGCTATCAACAGCCGCCAAAGTATGGAAAGAGCCCAAATGTCCATCGATGGGTGAATGGATAAAGAAGATGTGGTATTATATGCAATGGAGTATTACTCGGCAATCAAAAAGAATGCAATCTTGCCGTTTGCAACTACATGAGTGGAACTGGAGGGTATTAGGTTAAGTGAAATTAGTCATTCAGAGAAAGACAAAAATCCTATGAGTTCACTCATATGAGGACTTTAAGACACAACAGATGAACATAAGGGGAGGGAAGCAAAAATGATACAAAAACAGGGAGGGGGACAAAACCTAAGAGACTCTTAAATATGGAGAACAAACAGAGGGTTACGGGAGGGGTTGTGGGAGGGGGGATGGGCTAAATGGATAAGGGGCACTAAGGACTGTACTCCTGAAATCATTGTTGCACTATGTGCTAACTAGCTTGGATGCAAATTAAAAAAAAAATAATATATTTGTATAAAAATAAGGTGCATCTGGTTCTGTAGGCTAGTGGCTGAGATCTGAGATTGAACCAGAGGGGAGCCAATGTGAACCCCCCCTCCTGGTGGGCAGGACCCGTTGGGGGGCTTTTGTAAGAGGGTTGTTGAGAAAGATGTTCTTGAAGCAAAGGCGCACAACCAGAGAGGAGACCCAGGTGACAATCCTGAGTCGTCACACCTCAGCCCCAGTCTGGGCACTGGCAACCCAAGCTGCTTTGGGTCCTGGAGCAGGAGACGACCGAGTTGGGCTACCTGTGGCGTGACTGTCAACTGACCACGTGCTATCTGCAGGCCCTGCCCCAGCCCAGGAGGGCAAGCTCCCCATTCCCCAACTGCCCATCCCATCGCCCTCCTTCCAAGGCTCCTGGCCTCTTGGGCGCAGTTTGATCTTCAGCCCAAGCTGCCCAGAGCCATGGCGCTTAGACTTCAAGCCATGCACCGGGAGGGTCTCCGTGTCCCTGAACTGCCTGGCACTGAGGGCAGCTCCCTCTAGTCAGGAAGAGGGGCAACCCACAACCTAACACGGGGAGACTGACGTCTGCCTCATGCTCATGGATCCTGACACAGGGCTTTGAAAGAAACTTCCAAGCCACATGGCTAGGAAGTAGGAATGAGTTTATCCCTAGGAGCTCATGTACCAGAGAATGGTCCCGGGACAGGCTGTTTCCCTGGTGCTTAGTTACTCTGGAGACAAACCCCATGCCGGTGGTACCCATCTCCCAGGGAGGTGGACGCACCATCCACTTTGAGAAGTCGCACGGGGGTCTCGTCTCCACCACCATTCTACTCCTCACTTTGCTGACAAAGGGTGAGAGGTTTTAGAAACATCCACCAGCATTAGATACAAGAAAAATGCCCTTCCTTAGTTTAGTGTTTACACAGTAGACTCAGTAAAGACACCACATCAGTCATACTTCTGAAGGGTAACTAACTCTCCAAAATCCTTTATTTAATAAAACTGGAACATTTGTTGGTAACCTAATACACAAACTCCAAGTGTGCTAAATGTGAGGCGTTCAGGGAGACTTTGCTTCTGTCTGGCAGAGGACTGGCAATGCTGGGGAATGCACCTGCCTCCTGTGTCCTGAATGAATGCACCATGTCCTGAATGAAGTGGCAAGTTCAAGCTTCTGCTCAGGCCAGGGTCGCCAGGGTCTGAGGTCTCCCTCTGTCCCCGACACTACTGCCCCGCACGGAGGAGGGTTTCAGCACTTCTGCCCCCAGATCCACACAGTACCTGGGAAGGCTGGGCCACCTGCAGTTCTGGAGAACCGCGGTAGCTCTGTAGGATTCTTCCCGCGGCCTGCAGCTCCCACCCTCCACCCAACCCGGGGCTGGGGGTCCCCAAGAGATACTCGCTTAAGAAACAGGGCTAGGGGCCTGAATGGGCTGGTCATCCTGGACTGCCCTGCAACCCACTCACTGGAGGAAGAGGGCAGGCAGATCTGGGAGACATTCAGGCCCCTGCCCCCACCACATCTGTCCCCAGGGAGGCTGGAACGGAGCAAGGGAAGGCCACACCCACTCTCGCAAACCTGGGGCTGGCGTTAGTCACCAAGGCCTCCAGACGCTCTGGGCTATGCGAGCAGCGGTCAGGCTGCCCAGGGCTGCTGGCACCAAGTCTGGCCCTTCAGCAGGCGCTCGGCTCAGTTCAGCCTCGGGGGCCTCCTCCAGGTCAGAGCACAGGTCGTCCCCGGGGCCCGGGGGACTCGGCAGAGGGGACCCCAAGACCCCTCCCGTGGGCCAGCCGCTTCGCCCAGGGGCTCCCGGAGACCCGGCCAGGGCGTCCCCCAGCAGATCCCGGAAGCTGCTGCCCTCGCGCAGAGGCATGGACTCGAGCAGGTGGTTGAGGAGTTCTGCGGCGACGGTGGCATCGATGGCCTGGCACGTGGACACGAACGTGTGCACCTCGTGCATGCACTGGATGTAGCCGGCCGCGAAGCGCTCGCTTGCTTCCGCCTGCAGCTGCTCGCGCTCTGCACCCGGGAGTGGGAGGGAGAGAGCGGCGCCCCGTCCGGTAAGCAGCGACTGCGGTGGCCAGGCCCGTCCCAGCCCGCGGGGACAGGGCTCACCCAGGAGCCCCGGAGGAGCCCCGGGCGCGGGCTGTACCGGGGCGCCGGGCGGGGAAGACCCCATTCCGAGGCGGGGGCGGGCCGGGCGAACGCGCCCCGCCCGCGCGCCCCACCGCCACTCACCGCGCGCCCGGCCCCGCAGCGTGCCCTGCACGCGCCGCACCGTCAGCTCCAGCACCTCGGCGTTCTCCAGCTTGGCCTGCACCTGCGCGGGCGGGAGCGCCGGGGGGCGTGTGGGGGGCCGGTGAGGCCGGGCAGGGCCGCGCCCCCCGCTCTCCGCCCAGCAGCCCCCGGGCGCCCGCCGGCCCGCGCGCCCGTCTCACCTCGGCGCCCGCCAGCAGCAGCCGCAGCTCCTGAAGGCTCTCGTTGATCCGCGCGCGCCGCTTCTTCTCCACCAGGGGCTTCCGGGCCTGCGGGAAGCGGGCGACTGAGCCCAGGTCCCGGGCCTCCCGCCCGCCTGCCCGCCTGCGGCCCCGGCCCGCACCTTGCGGTCCCCCCGAGTCTCCCAGGCGTCCTCAAACTCTCGGCCCGCACGGTCCCGGCCGGGCGCCAGGGGCGGAGCCATGACCCGCACCGCCCAGAGCGCCGCAAGCGCGACGAGCGCCCGCGCCCCTCGCAGCGAGCCGCCGGGCCCGCCGCAGCCCTCGCTCCTTCGCGTCTTCCGCCGGCCGAGGCCCCGCCCCTTTTATAGCCCCTTATTTGCATTTCAATGCACGGATTGGCCGCGCGGCCCTGGAGCCGCCGGCTTCTAGGCGCGCCGCGGCCAATGGGAGCGGCGCGCTTTGTCCGGCCCCGCCGCCGGGGTCCACAGGCAGCTGGTGGGGCGTGGCCGGCGGGCGGGGCGGGGCCCCCAGCCGGGCCTCCGCGCAACGCCGGCGGCTTGGGGCACCCGAGGGGGCGGTGACCCGGTGCGCTGTGACGGGGGGGGGCATTTGTTTTCCTCCCTACCTGAGCAGGGCCCCCAGGTCTGCTGTGCGTGGGAGCAGGAGCTCATTCGTGCATTCACACTTGTCTTAGTTCGTGCAAGGTGCCTCCGGAGAGGAGCGCTCCTGCCCGAGTGTCGGGGTGCTGGATTGTGGAGGGCAGAACCACAGTCAAGGCCGCGGTCTCTGGACCTGGGAAGGTCTAAGGGTCCGGGTTGGGATAGCTGCGGAACCCCGGAGAGATAGAGACCCATGGGGTAGCGGGGTTGGGAGCGGGCCCCAGGACTCCTTTGACTTTCTTGCGGAAGTGTGGGTCCCGACTCGACCCTCGACACAGCCCTCCGCCTTCGCGGGGATTCTAGTGGGGCGGGTCCGGCGACACCTCCCCTCCTCTTCGGGGAGCTCCTTCTCTGGTCACCCTTCCCCCGCTCCTTCTCTGGTACCACGCCTCCACCAGCCGCCCCTCCTTTTCTAATCATCATCGCTGTCCCCCTGAGCTCTCCATGTCCCCCTAATCGCCTTCGCTCCCCTGTCCCCCACTGATCTCCCTGTCCTCCTTCCCAGTTCCCCCTCCCCACCCCCATACACACACCCTGCCCTGGTTCCCCGCCGCGCCCACTCTTCCTAGCCCTCCCCGCTCCTCGCCCGTCCTTCCCTGGTCCCCACTCTCGTTCATTCGTCCCGGCTTCCCTCCCTGTGGCAGTCTCCTTCGTCCCCCGCCACCCCTCCCCCTCGGCTCCCTTTTCTCCCAGCCCTCCCCTCGCCCAGGCTCGCGTAGGTCGCCGTCTGGTCCCCGTAACTTGATGCCCATGACAGTTGGCAGCTGCAGCCGCTTCGGTGGAGAAAAGCGGGGGCCGAGCCAAGAGCGACAGGTGTTGGCCGCGCCTTTGTCTAGGCCCGCTTTGTCCGGCGGCGGAGGGCGGGTGAGCCTGTGTCCGCCAGACGACCGCCGCCCCCACCGCGGGCCGCCCATCTGCCAGACTGGCCTCCCCGCGGGTGGGGTGAATGGTCGGTGGGGCCCGCGCCCTGGGGCAGCACCCTGGGGATCCCGGCCTGTTCCCTGCTCCACCGGCCTAGGTAACCTTCACAGCAAAGCAAAGCTGGAATGGCAAGATGGGTTCTGGCCACCAGGCCTTTGCACCCACCGAGCCTTCCACCTGGAATGCTTCAAACACCTTCAAATGTCTATTTCCTCACTGTTTAGGTCTCTGCTTCCTTATTCCTCTTGCTGGTGGGAGTGCACCTGCCCCACAGTAGTCCTGCCTTTACCCAGTCCTGAACCACTCACCAGGGTTTGGGATTGTCAGGGTCTGGTCTGCACCCCTCCAAGCTCTAACCATCCCTCGTCAAGGGTACCTAGGACCTCCTATCTACCTCCAGCAGAGTTGGGCCTCGGCAGAGCCCGGGTGGATAGGCAGGGTGAGGGGATGCCCCAAGCCTGGCTGGAAAGCAGCAGGGGAAGGAAACATCCAGGGACTGCAGTGTAGTGGGTGGTAGGACTAGGCCACAGGTATCCCCCACCCCAGCCACCTGAAGGTGGATCTTGCAGCCCTCCCTGTGAGTATTTCACTTTGGGCTCCCCACCAGAAGGACCGTTATAGGCAGGCAAGTTTGATGAGAGGTTTGCAGTTTCCCAAAGTCACCTCACTGACCTCCACAAGTACCCAAGAGTTTCTTCTGTTGCTTTTCACCTGTCCACACTCAGCCTCTTGTTTGCCTCTCTTTGGGCAGTCTTCGAAGACCTCTCCAGCCCAGCATTGTTCACCCAGGTAGAAACCTACTCCTTTATTTCAGTCATCCCTTGTTGTTCTCGGTCTCCTCCACATGCCAGAAAGCTCAGCTCTCTTCCTTCCTTCCCCCTCATCTGGCTGCTCAGAACCCCAACTGCCCTTCTCTCCCTACACCTAGTGGAGGGGCTGACGGGAGGGGAGGGGGTTCAGTGTGGAACCCAAGAGAGCACATAACTGGCCTGTGACTTTACTGTTCTTAATCACTTAGACATCACTCCAGGGAAGGAGACCCCCAAGTAACTACAATTATGTTTCCACCCCTACTTTGAGAATCTGAGATATTAAAAAATAGACTCAGTGCTATTTCTCGTGGTCTGATGAATATGCCTCCCCTTATCCATTGTATTGTTTGAATAAGGCCAAACAGGTATTTTAGAATGCTCTCCATGAGAGGCAGTCCATGTTGGAACAGGATGGTCAGTGCTCTGGGGAGGCCTTTGGGAAAAGATCAATAGAACACTTGATTAGATGGAGTATGGGTTTGGGGGGGAAGGCATGATAAAGGCGGATAGTGCAAGCAAAAAATGAGAAGCAACTAGTAATTCCAGGAAAAACAAAAAGCTCCTCCCAAAGAGAACTGTGATCTCAACATACTGACTGACTCAGAAGCTAACAATTCTTCCACAGTCACAACAATATAACACTGTTCATGGGGGCTCAACATTTAGGATCAATCCGTAGAGAAGGCAAGAAAGTCTTATTATGGTTACAGGACATTAAATAAAGTTGACTTTATAAAAACAAAAGGATAGGTGACTATTGTCATGAGAAGGGAGGAGGCTGAAGGGAGGGCGAAGGTCCTCAAAAAGCTTGTCTTACAAAGGAAGGTGGGGTTTGAGGAACACCGTCTAGAGTTGAAGGAAGGAGAAATTAGGTGCTAGGATATGCCTCAGTGTGACCAAATACCCTGAGGTACAAGGACAGAGCAGGGTATAGGAGTCAACAAAATCCTTGGTTGGACCAGAAGTTGCCCAAGGCCCCATCTTTGAAGTTAGCCTCAATTTCCCTTAGTTGATTGGCTGGCTTGGCCTTTTCCTCCAAGAAGCCTGGCTGTTCCATCTCTGGGCCACCAGGCCCTCTCTCTTCTTTGCACAGCCTCCTCTAGTGGACCCATTTCCTGCCATTTGTCCCTTGGACTGATCCTACCTTCAAAGGTTGCTTGAGCACAGACTTCCTGAGCATTTGGGCCCTTTGATCCCCCCAGATCCAGGAACAGAGGCCAGCAGAGGCTGGGCAGGGCTGTGGTGGCCACAGGGGGACCAGTTAGCGGCAGGGGGGGCAGGCCATAAATCCCCAGGGAACAAAGGCAGCAGCCAGCCTATGGACATTCAGGCCCCTTGTGGGCAATCAGCCCAGAAAGCTTGGAGAAGCTCCTTTTGGTCTGGAAATAAAGGGGGGGGGGTGTGACTTTGGGGCTATATGGTAAATAAAAATGCAATTAAGAGTCCCCAAAGGCAGTCAGTTTGGTGAAACAGCCCTCTCTGGCCATTTAAGGCCAGTTTGCAGAGGCCTCTGTGCTTACTGGGAGGGCTTTGCCTTTGTTCCCTCACCCCCACGCCGTCCCCCCTGTCACCATGAAGCCAGGAGGCAGGGACTCAAGCCTCCCCCTCCTGCTCAGGGAGCTTCTGGGAAGCTGGGCACTGGGTCCAGGATCCATTCACGTCTCTGCTCCATTCCTCATGATCCTGGTGTGAAAAGTGGGAGGAAGTGGGGAACAGGACCCCACTGCTTTGCCCGGGCCCCACACGGCTCCATCACTGTGGAAAGAAGGACAGGGCGTGTGGAGTGAGGGGACTGGGTGGCTCTGCCCCATCATCTCCGACGGAGACATGAAGCCTCTCTGGCTGGCGTCCTTCAGACCTCTGCCCTTGGCCCTGTGGCCAGCGCACGGCCAGCTCCCCTAGAAGGGACAGACACCCAGGGCAGGGCACAAGAGAAACAGAGGAGGTGCCTGGGGTCACCTTGGAGTGGAGAAGAGCT
Organism: Panthera tigris; assembly: GCF_018350195.1. Lineage (NCBI taxonomy): Eukaryota > Metazoa > Chordata > Mammalia > Carnivora > Felidae > Panthera > Panthera tigris. Next base: position 217,061,536 of record NC_056667.1, read on the forward strand.
GGGGGCTGAGCCAACCAGCCTCACCCCTGCATCTGCAAGTGAAAAGCCCATGGGAGCGCTGGATTACATGATGAGATCTACATTTTGTGAAGTTCACATCCTAAGACTTCACCGGGCAGTGCGACAGCATGTGGTGAGGATGCACGTAAGAGAGACTCACGCGCACACACACGGGAAGGGACCAGCTGTGCAACGGAAGGGGCGAGGGAGGCCTCTGTGACAGAAGTTGTCCCGAACACGGCATTTCTGGAGTTCTCTGTTGAGACACACCTTCTGGAAATCTTTGATCTCCATTGTGATTGCTCTGTGCTACATTCAAAACACACCCAAGGAACAATAAAAAATATACTTGCTTTATTTACCAATTTTCTAAAAAGCAAAACAGTCGTAAAAAGACACGAGCAGTAAACAAACATATTGCACTGGGTGGAGAAAGTTTGGTGGGTGCATGGACAAACCACTTGTCCGGCAAGGCTTACCAAGTCGTGAGACAGACACGGAGAGCGTATTTACATGTCTGTTTAGGAACAGATTAAAAAGAAGGCTCAGTTTAAAATCGAGAGAAAGTTTTATAACCCCTGTGTAAGCACGCACACTAAAGGAAACACATCTCGATGCGCGGCATCGTGTAAACAATTTCACAAAATGCTCCTATTGTCAACTTTCCAGCACGTGTGGAGGCTACGCGGTTAATAACAATCAATGGGCGCGAATCATACGGTAACAATGCCGATGGTAGACATTCATAGCAGTGGAGAACGTCTGGACGGCTGTATGTTAACGTAACATTCATGTAACCTTGACCAGCGTCTAATCCCTTGATGATCGGACTTCAGAGGCGGGAGGCGGATTTGATACCTCTATTTTCCACACAAACGCACAGGCTACTACCTCATTCTGGGCATGAGAAGGTGATGTTACTTTATAAATTAAAAAAAAAAAAAAACCCCACAGTATTCTTGCATTTGAGTTTATGGAAAACGGGATTAATATCCAATCATAAGACTGAAAACCAAGCAGGTTACAGGGAGGCTGACTCCAGGAGCCCCTTCTCCATCAGAGAACAAGGGGAAGCCTGCTTTTTTTTCCGTCTTTACAAACTCAGTCCAATTTTAAGTTCATTGTTTCACCTGTGGTAACTTTCCGTTCACTCCAGGGACCTATACGACTTTTCCCCCCAAATCCTGGGGGTGCATGGTGCAACATGAGGTTTGGTGAGATAGAGAGGCCTCACTCTTCCCCGGCTGTCCCGCTGCCCTGAAAGTGCTGGTGACACCAGGGGACCTCACTGCAGAGACCGGAAGCTGCCCCGAGTGAGGTCAGCCTCATGAAAAGAATGAGGGCCGGCATCCCAGCCCAGGGCGCGGTGGGAGAGGTGAGCTCGTGGCACCCTGGAAAACGCAGACGCGGCCACCAGACCACGATGTCAGTGGCTACTCTTTGCCAGAGCTCCGGTCTGGGAGGTTCCCAACAAAGGACCAACCAACACGAATGGTCCTCTGGGTGGCGATCAAAGCCTGGTCTGCAAAGGGAAGTCACCAGGGAGGTAATCAACCACATATTTTATCTACCTCTTGGTCACGGTCTGAAAAGGATACAAGAACACGGTAGAAATACACAGGAGATTCTGGGTGTGTGCTATTCTGGTGGAGCCGGCCACACAAGCCACTGGGCCTCTCTGGTCCCGAGTGAGCATCTCCACGCCGTTCACCCCAAACACAAGCTACGTCAGACTGAAATGTTTGCCGCTACGGGACCTGAAGCCGAAGCTGCTGGTTTGCCAGAGTAGGTTTCAAGCCGTTTGATGCGAAACACTTTGAAAGAAAATCGGCAGAGGCTGTGACCCCCATTTGGCATGTTTTTAAAAACACCTAGTTTGACTAAATGATAATTTAGATAAAAAGCAGCCCCCAGAGGCCAGAATTTGATCTGACCCGCACCAAGCTGGGGAGGCTCCCCGCTGTCTGTCGCAGCCTGCATGATGCCTCCCGACACCCACAGGGACCGGCGAGAAGCCTCCTCGAGTCCACAGACTTCCGGGAGCCCTGGGACAACCTCCCCGACACGTGCAAGGAGGGGGGTTCAGGCTTTCTCAAGTTAAAGAATACTGAAAATCTGTCCGCCGGCCCCCCAACCTCCGTAGGTATGTTTTAAATAGAAAAATGTATTTTCCTCCCAGACCCTTCCCACCCTCCGGTTTTAAATCACCCCTTCGGAAAACTACGTGTTTTTTCCCCCTAAAACAAAAAAAGCGACATAAGCGTATCTGTCCACTTCATGACAAACAGGTGAGAAAACCTCTCCTCTCTCCCGAGCACCTCCTGGCGCAGATCACGGGGGGGGGGGGGGGGGGGGGGGGGGGGGGGGGGGGGGGGGGGGGGGGCGGGGCCAGGACAGACTTAGGTCTGTTCTTCCCTTCTGTGACTCAAGGGGGCTCCACTTCCCTCCTCCTTGGTGTCCGGGTCTCCGCGGAGACCCAGAGTAGGAACGTCCTCCTCATATGGCACGCAGATGCTGTCTTCTTCCTTGTTCTCACAGTAAACACACTCCTTAAAAGGAAAAATGTCAAATCGGTAACAGAAACGACATGCTCGTCACCGCGGTGTAGTTCAATCTGAGGAGGTGCAGGCGACCAGGGGTTGGCCAGGCGGCTGCTAGAGGAGGGGTGGGACGTGGGGCGCCTCTGAGGGGCTGCTGGGACCCTGCCTGCTCTTCAGGGAGGCCACTCCCCCAAGGCCAGAGGAGAGTCCAGCCCTTATCCGAGCAGTGAGGCAAAGCCAGGAGACTCAGGCTTGGTCGCAGCTCCTCCTCTTCCTGCCTGTGGGGCCGGAGTCGATCGAGGCCCAGTATAACTGCCTTCGCCAACCTCAGTTTCCTAATCTGGGAAATGGGGCATCAGCGATGTACGGTCTCATTCCCCGACCATCTGCTGCGTACCTGCTACGCGTCAGACATGTCCTGAGCACTGGGACTCACCAGCGAACAAAGATGAAAACCCCGCCCGGTGGAGGTGACATCCTCGTAGGGGAAGAGGGACAATAAACAGAGTGAGGCGAGTTCCCTAGAGTGTTAAAAATGAAAGTCTAGCTGGACGCGGAACAAGGCACGTGGAGGGGGTCCTATTATACGTTGGACCTTTAGAAAAGGCCAGAGAAGGTGACTGATGGAGGGCTGTTCTTTGAGACCCTTCCCTCAGAGGGTGGAGCCTCATTCCCCATCCCCGAAGTGTGGGCTGGACTTGGTAACTCGCCTCCAGCAAAGAGGAGGTGATGGTGTGATGGAGGGCATCGTGGGGCCCAAGAGGCCTGTGGCTTCCTCCCGTCCTCTCTGGGGATCCGGTGCCAGGCCACAAGTACAGCCAGGCAGCCCTTTGGGGAGAGGCCTGTGTGGCGAGGAACCGAGGCCTCCTGTCCACAGCCAGCACCAGCTTGACAGGCATGGGAGGGAGCCTCCTGGGAAGGGGGTCTTCTGGCCTTCAGATGACCACAGACGCCCCAGCCAACATCTTGCCTTTATCTTCAGGAAAGACGGGGCCAGAGCTTCCCCGCCAGCTGCTTTTGAATTCCCAGCCCAAAGAAACAGTGGGAGATCATTAGTGTTTACTGTTTTAGGACACTAAGTTTTGGGGTCATCTGACACGAAGAAGTAGGCAGCCGATACTGTGGCGTGTGAAAGGAACACGTGAGGGAAGCCAGAAGCAGCCACGTGTCTATCCAAGAGGAGGGGGTTCCAGGCAGAGGGAAGGGCAGGTGCAAAGGCCCGGTGGCAGGAGCCTGCCTGCTGCGTTCAGGGGCAGGCGAGAGGCCCATGTGGTGCAGAGAGTGAGGGAGGAGAAACCAAGAGATGTCAGATTTTTATGGCTCTGCAGCACTGGGACTGAGACGGGGCCCCGTTGACAGGGATGTGACTGTCGGGGACCGGGGGAACCACATGAGGCAGGGAGGCTACTAGGAAGATCCAGCTGAAGAAGCATCGTGCCTGGACCAGGGGGTGATGCTGGAGGTGATGGGGAGTGGCCGTTCCCATCCTGAAGGTGGAGGACAGGGCTGGCCGCGGGTTCAGCTACGGAAGGACACCGAGCCCCCGAAATGAGTGGCTGCGGGGGACCCGGGGCTCAGGAGGGAGCGGGGAGCAGGGATGGGCACGCAGGTATGTCTCCGGGAGCCGCGGGAGGGGGTGCGTGGCCTTGTGGGAGCGCTGTTCCTATGGCCACTTAATGGTCCACAGGGGCAGTGAGGGTTTATGGTAGGAGCAGAGCTTCCTGTTTCCTGTTTTGTTTCGTTTTTAATGGAAAACAGAATTGAAAGAAAGAAAAAACATTCCAATTTCAGCATTGGATCTCGAGACCGAACCTTCAGAAGGCCTTTTCGGGAGCAATGTGGCAGAGCCGTTACAAGAAAGTTCCTCAGACTAACGGTATCGTGGTGTCTTTCGTTGTCGTTAGTGAACGCTCTCAAATTCTAGGAGTTTTAAGTTTACAGAACACTGGCAAAGACAGTACGGAGCGGCCCCCTCGCAGTGCCCTTTAATGCGACGTCAGAAACTACGCGCTGTGACTTACGGTGACGTCCACGGCGGGGGGCAGGCGGCCCTCCCGCAGCCAGGGGTGTGCATCCTGCAGCTCCCGCGTCTGGCCCTCCGTGAACTTGGGCTGGGACTTCAGCAGCGGCTCCAACTTCTCCCTATCCTCCTTCAAGACGGTCTCCAAATTCCTTCAGAGAACATGCAGTTAGGCAATTCAGAATGTCTTAGTAAGGGATTTTCGTGGTTTTCTCTTTTACACACTCATTTTCTGTCGACTCTTTCCATGTTAGTATAATTTCTGGTGATTTTGTTTCATGCAAATTTCCTTTTTGTTTAAAATAAATTACCCTATTTAAGATAACTTAATCTCCCTAGTAAATAATCCATAGTTTTCCTACTAAAATGATAACCTGAGTAACAATTTTGATTTTATTATTGTTATTATTATTATGATTTTTGAGAGAAAAAGAGAGCACGAGTAGGGGAGAGGGGCAGAGGGTGGGAGAGAGAATCGTAAGCAGGTTCCACGCCAAGCGTGGAGCCCCATGTGGGGCTCGAACCCATGAGCCGTGAGATCATGACCTGGGCCAGAATCAAGAGTCAGATGCATAACTGACTGAGCCACCCAGGCGCCCTGGTTTTATTTTGAATTAGACACGGGAGCTGGTTACCTGCACAAGCTGATCAGCTGGAGACTCTTGCCATTAAGGCGGTTGGCGGAATAACTCCTCTGCCTCCTGCAAACCCTGACATTGCCCCGGCGATAGAGCCCCAGTGACCCCCCTACAGAGGCCGGGCTGTTCTGAGCCTCAGCGTTAATCCTTCTTTCCCCAGCTTCCTCCACCCTGGGGCTCCGCGGGGGCAGGGACCATGACGGTTCACTAGAACAGCCTGACAAGCAGTCACTGCGGTGGCCCAGTTCCAGTCACCGCAGAGCAGCCGGTGGCCGAGGGCTGCTCACCTACCTCGACCTTGGCTTCGGCATCTCTAAGACAGACACACCCCATCCACCCCACAGGGTTGCTGGGCGACAGAGAAGGGAGACAGACGTTGGCACAAATGCTTCGTGAGCATTGAGTGCGACGCCCAGGAGGGTGGCCGGGAGCCCATCTTCCTCACAGCCCACGGGAGGTCACTCTGCAGGGCTCCGGGGCACACTGTCCACACAGATGGCTCTCTGTGGGACCACAGAGCCACCCGGAGTGACCCCGCTTCTCTGTCTGCTGCACTCAACTCAATCTGAGATGAGGCTTCAGAGGGAAGTCCCCCCGACTGGGTGGGGGATCCCACGTCCCTAGGAGAAGGTCGAGTGGTTACCGGGAAGGCATCTGGTACGTCATCATGATGCTGTCATCTGCGTTGGCCATCAGCAGCCAGACGGGGTCCTGGAGGACGTACTTGATGAAGTGCTTGCTTTCTTCCACGTCTGCCTTCACTTCTGCTTTGTGATTATTCTCCGAAGACTCCACGCTCCCGAAATACTTGCTGGTATGGCTCGTGTCACTACTGCCTTTAAAAACACAAAACGTGGCAAGTCAAAGCTTTCGACACAACGTTAAACCTCGTGTGACGCGCGTGTACAAGGCGACGGCAATTTTGGGGAGCTGAAGAGTTTTACTTGGCGGTGAGTGCCCAGGTTGGTGGATGTTCCTCCCCCCGTTTTCAGTCCTCACATTATTTGGGGAATACCAGCTGGCACCATGGAGGTGATTCTTTCCCTCCAGGGCCAGCCCCGAGAAGTCCAGATGGGGCTAGGTCTTAGAAAGTGTGGTCTTCTTTCCAAGAGCTCCCTGCTCCTTGACGAGGCTAGGCCACAGAGAAGCTGGGTCGGGGATCGCTCTCCAGTGAGCCTCCCGTGGGGAGCGAGGCCAGAGAGCAAGGGGAAGGGAAACCCCATGGGGGGGGAAGGGGGGGGTCTCAGTTTGTGGAGTGAGCTCTGCCCCTTACGGAGTTCCACAGCACACCGGGCTCATCCTCGCCGCTCAGGCGTGCAGCCCACACCCCAGCTTCACATGAGGGGGGGCTCCCTTGGCAGGGCGAACACCACCAGCCCTCCTAGCAGCCCAGAGAGCCGGAGGGACGCTCCTAAAGAGCCAGCAGGGGTGAGGCCTGCAATGCCAGGAGAGTGTAAAGCAAACAGGTGCAGGGCATGCCCATGGGCAGAGCTGGGGCAGGAGCAAGGGGCACGTGCCTGCGGGTGTGAACTGCCGTGGGCTCTGGGCAGCCGCTCGGAGGGCCAGCTGGATGCCTGTCGGGACCTGGTCCGCACCCGCTACCGTGGCCTGAGGTCGGGAAAAGCTGAGGATGCCCTCAGGTACATCAAGAGACCATCTTCCAAAAAAGCCCTGAATTGAGGCAACTAAAACACGTCCACTCCCGCGGGACTCGGGTGCTCCCAGGTCACCAACGTACCTGCTCCGCTGCCAGACGTATCGCAGCCCAGCGAGCTGGAGCCCAGGGAATCGGAGGCCCCGCTCCCAGACAGGGCCGACCCGGTGGCCGAGCACAGGTCTTCGTGCAGCAAGAGGTCAAGCAGGCCGCTGGACGTGGAGAGGGCATCGCTGTTTGGCGCGTCTGTGGGCTCCTCGCGCTTCAGGAACAGGGAGAAGATGGCGCGGTCAGGATGGACCGGGTGGGGCTGGGGAGCTGCAGGGCACTGTGTGCACAGGCCAACCAGGGACACCAGGGATGCGGCAGAGCGGGGTCCCCAGATCGCCGGCCCTTCCTTCACATGCCAACGAAGAAGGCCCAGTGAATGCGTCCCGCAGCTACTGGGACTACAGCAGCATGCTCGCCAGTGGTCTATGAATGCCGTCTAATCAACCTTAGTTTGGGGACAGTCACACCAAAGACAGCAGTTCCAGGATCCTTGAGGGAAAAGCTCCCGCTTGGCCTTCCACCAGTGCAGACTGGGGAGCGGGGAACTGCCTCAGCAGCACCGGGTGGCTGCTCCTCGCCGTGGGTGGGGCTCTGGCCTGGGGGGCGGGGCCTTGGGACCGAGGGAGAGGCGTGGCCTGGCAGCAGCCGGACCCTTCCGTCCTCAGAACCAGAACAGGAGGCCAGGACCCCAGAAACAGGAATTGGGAGGACAGGGACACACTGGGGAAGTTAGTCTGTGCTCATGAGGTTGTGCGTCCTCCTCTGGGGGCCCCGTGCAGCTCCCCCTCGGGGCGCCCGTGGACTGCGCGGCCTCGCTAACACTGCCACACGCCTAAGCTCATTCAGAACACAGAAGCGGTTCTTTGGAGACACAATTGCAATTTCATTAATCGAGTAAGAACGGCACACCGGTGTCCCTTAGGACTTGGGGGAAGGGAACCGACCGCCTGGTTCCAGAGCTCTGTCCTCCGCCTCTACGTCCACCCAGGGTGCCTCTGCTGCCAGCTTCCCTGCCCCCCCAAACAATGAAGAGCTCCCACCGCTCTACTCTGATAGGGTCGCTTAACTGGAAGACGTTAATTTCTAGCATGAGTATTTGTGTCAAAACAAAGAGTTTGGCAGAAGCCACGGTGTCTAACCACTCCCATCTGGGAGGACACGGGCTTGCCCCACCCCTGCCGTGCTGCATGTGGCGCCCGCCTTAGAGAAGGAACATTGGGGGGGGGGTCCTTACAATTGGCGAAGGCTTTGGCTGCCGGTCCAAGGCCGTGCCAGGTTTGCAGTCTGGCCCTGCCCCCGTGGTCTCCGAGGACCCTGCCGTTGTTGCGGCCACGGCGCTGCCCTCAGGGGCCTCCTCCAGCTGTAGCAGGTTGAGCTGCAGAGGTGAGCTGCCCCGGGATTCGAAGAGCGGAGGGGAGGCTCTGCCCGTGGGCCCAGAGGCGGACGGCAGGGAGGCTGGGGTGGCTGCACGAGATGCCGGTGGCCCACATTCTGCCCGAGGACATGTGCACGGCTGTTTGGGGGATGAGGTCCGACCAGGGAGCTCAGGTTGCGAGGCAGGGATCATCTTGGGCAGGAAGTTAGGCTGGCCTGGGAAGAAGGCCTGGGGCAGGCCAGGGGTCACCGTAGGGAAGGAATAGTTGGGTAACACCAGTGCCATGACGGGGGCCAAGGGGACAGTGAACGGCGGGTGCTGAGTGTCCATGGGCACGGTGGGCACCGCGAAGCCGGCATGGGGAGCCACGGGTGTGGCCGCCACCGGCCCCGGCGTGGGCATGAGTCCTGGGGCTGGAAACACCGGCAGGGAGTAAGCTGGCATGGAGTCAGGGAAGGGTGTCGAGGGGCGGCTGGACTGGGATGTGTCCGACGGCGACCAGGCCGTGGCGTTCAGGCCCACCAGTGGGGGCCGGTGGGGCGCCAGCCCCCTAGACCCGGTGCTCTCGGAGGAATCTCGAGGCTTGGCCCGTTTGGACTTCAGTTTTCTGTTCTTCCCGGTTTTTTTTCCAAGATGAGTCTATTCCAGAGGCATTTCTTAGTCCAGGGGTGGCTAAAATAATGGAAAAAAAAAAAAAAACCCACCAGAGTTAAGATGTAAGTGTTTATGTGACTCCTCTGTGTTGGTTTTTGGAGACTTGTAGAAGTTTAGAAACGTGAGGGCACCTCCTAGTTCAGCAGTCTGGGGTTTCCAAATGTCAGCCTGGGGCCCACTGGGGCCTCCGTAAAGGTGTCCCCTGACCCTTGGTGAAGTGAAATAATCAGGGCAAAATACTCATGAAACCAGAGTCAACCAATTTAAGACTGCCCTTAACTACAAGATCACATGCCTGTTTCCTTCTGCTATTAAAAAGTCCCTTCTTTTGCAAAATCATAGTGATGAAAAGTAGTATTTAGAAGGTTTTATTTGGGCCAAAAGAAGTAAAAAGGCTGATGAATCTATGCTGTTCCCTGACACTGGTCTGTGAAACCTGAAGGATAGACCCACTGATCTCATCAAACCTTATTTTTGAATTTTACAAGTGTTATCACTACTGTTCCTTAAAACAAGAGATTTCCTGCTTCACCTGCCAAATAAAGCCCGGACTGCACCTGAGTGGAGGTCTATCAGGCGACCAGTGCTGCAGAGATGATGCTTTCTTTAGAAGGTGGGAGGTCTGTGCTGGTAACCGGAGGACCTTGGCACATCCCCACCCCACCCCGGGCCCCGACTGGTGCGCTAGCAGGACTTTGGGTCGGAGTGTCATGCCACGCCTGGGATGGGTCCCAGGAACCTCAGCGTCTCCTCTCGTGTCACCTAGGGTAATTTGGGACTTTTGCAGCGGGTATGCGGGGACACCTGTGCCAGGGTGTGGTCCACACCTTTGCTCCATGCTGAAGACAAACCAGCCAGTCTAAGGCAAAGTGGTAAGTGGGCAGAGGTTGTGGGATTCAGACTCTGTTTGATGTTCTTCCTATAGGAAATCTGTCCCCTGGTGGGACTAGTGGCTGAAGCACTGGGCTCCTGGGATAGCACATCAGGGTCTAGACAGGGCTGCTGTGGACAGCCGTATAGTCTGTGCACTGCAAAAAGTGGGCCAGGCGGGCAAGAGGGAGCTGGAACTCCGCACCAAGCCAGGCCCTCAGGGTGGGTCTGCCCACAGTGGGAGGTGACACCTTCTTCTCATTTCCACAGAGATTCTCTATGGCCTGGCAGTCACCCTGAGTCTGGGGAAGAAGGAGAAAAGGAACAGAGTAGAAGAGACACGATTCTAGACAGCATCAGCTACTTTACTTCTTATACATTCACCCTGGTGTGTCTGCCTAGAGATGGTGGGAGCTGGGAGCTTGTGGTGCACGTCTCCTGGGCCCACTAGCTCTGATCCCTGTGTCTGGCCCGGGGGGACCAGGGAAAGCGTGGTGTCTCTGATCAGTCCAGCCCTGTCTATCTGACTTCCCCCCACGCCTTTCAACCAGCCGCTGGCTCTCAACCCAAAAGGCAGCTTTCTGCACAACCAGGGGCTGTCCTCCGGCCCTGAGGCCAGACCAGCCAGGAGGACATGTCTCCCGAGGAGAATGGATGTCAGCCGGGGCTCCTCCCCGCTCACGAGCCTGACACCGAATGCCCCGTCAGTACTGCGGACAGGTGGGGTCCCCTGCCCCTCACAGCCACCCAGTGAGAACGTCTGACGTGGCATCCCTGCAACGGCCCCATCCCATGTTCCACGGGGGCCAGCCTGGCGCTGTCGCCGCTCTCGATGGCACTGTGCCCTCGGGGACCCGAGAGGACACCCGTTTCTACCGCAAGAGACTGCATCGCCTCCAAGTTCCAACACGTATGTCACAAACGCGGGGGTCCCAAACTGGGGGCATTTCACGCTTCGAAAGAAGCACTGGACCCCATTCCACCAAGAATATGAAGCTTTTAGAAATCCACCTCTAGGTCAGGTATCGCCACTTACTTCTTTCGCTCAGCTGCCCCTTGGATTTTTCTTGTAAGTAATAATGGCAGCGAGACTGGAAGACGTGGAGTTTCCGCATCTCCTTGAACTTGAGCAGGAAGCTCTGCTCCTCCTTCTGGGTGTGGGCGGCCAGCACTTCCTTGGTGAGGCCCAGCGTCCGGAGGGGGTCCTTCTCCGCGCCCAGGCCGCAGGGCCGGCCATCCAGGGACTCGGGCCCGCTCGCAGCATCTTCCACCAGCTCTGTAACACGAGACGGCACCTCCGGTGTGCAAGGGCCCCGGGGGCTAAAACAATGGATAACCCACCCCGCATCTCTGAAGAAGAGAAATCCTTCGTGAAGCTGAGATCCACGGTGAGCTCACTTAGCGCCCTGAGAAGGCTAACAACGCAAGACTCAAGTCCATGACGGAAGTCTCATTGCCTGGGGCGGCTCCAGGAGCAGACTTCTAAGCAAAGTGAAACGTGGGGCATCTCGGGGCTCAGCTCAACGTTGGAGACGCTCCTAGTCCCTAGCATTTAGAGCAGCACAGACAGAGCTAGCGCATGACCCCTATCCTGGTTCAGGCGTGACAGCCGTGACGGGACAGGGGCAGGTGGAACCCACTGACCATCCGGAAAGAGGGGTTTGGACACCGACTCTCTTACCTGCACTGTTTCCTGTCTCTCTCTGCCCAGAAAAGAACAATTTTGGGTTTTATTTCACTCATGGGTGTTCTAAAGAAGCTAACTCAGTGCTGTACGACTTGTGCTGGCTCCTGTCCTCAAACAGGGGAGGGGGTGGGGACCCGAGGATCCCTACTCAGTCCCCCTGCCTCCCCCCTGCCCCCCACAGGCCCAGGCTGAGAACCACCTCAGCCTCTTCCCTGTTCATGCCTGAACAGACACCTGCCACCAGGTGGTGCCAGAGAGCAACGGGGACTCGGACAGGCACAGGCGCCGTGTGCGCCCCCCCACCCCCTAAACCCCCCACCTGTTTTTCATGCTCCAGGATTTCCTGGGTCTCCGTTCCTGGGCAGTGCTAGGGTTCTTTTGCACTTGGACAAACTTAAAGAAAATTTTAGGAGGGCAGCCAAAAATTCAAATTTTTAGGGGCGCCTGAGTGGCTCAGCCAGTTGAATATCTGGCTCTTGATTTCGGCTCAGGTCATGATCCCAGGGTCTTAAGATTGAGCCCGTGGTCAGGTTCCATCCTCGCTGAGCATGAAGTCTGCTTAGGATTCTCTCTCTCTCTCTCTCTCTCTCTCTCTCTCTCTGCCCCTCCCCTGCTCACACTCACTCTCTCAGAATAAACGTTAAAAAAAATAATTAAAACTTTTTTAATTAAAAAAACCCAATTTTTACCGTTAAAGTCAGAGAACCCTCGGCATCGTCCGAGAACCAAGAAGCATACCTAGCTCCGGCTGTGGCTTCTTGTCGCCCACGTGGACGATGGTGCTGCTGTAGCTGCACTGGCTGCTGAGGGACACCACGCTCTCCGCCTTGCCCGGCAGCGTCAGCGAGGTTAAATGCGCGCTGACCTCCGCGTGGCTGTTCACCTCGGAGGGTGAGGTCGTCTCTTTGTGAGGCAGAAAGGACACAGACACAAACGTGCAATAAAAGCAGACCGTTCAGATAAGAACCAGCACTGTCTGTGCGACGCACCCACACCCACGGGCCCACCTGGTCCGCACACGCCCGGCAGGTGACGGTCTGTCGGCAGGTATTTATTCCCGGGGCGAGAAGAGGAAATTCTGAAGTGGGCGGAATCACACCTCTCCCGTCCCGAGTCCTCTAAAAGGGGGCGGGCGGCCGGGCAGCCGCAGGTCCTCTGGGTCAGGGGCCTCTGCCCGGACCCCCTCCGCGGGCCGAGAGAGAGGCCGCACAGGCAGCCAGGGGCCCGCCCTCTGCTGAGCGCTCTGCCCGCAGCCCGGGCACAGACAGTCCCTCACAGTGTGACTGCCCAGCTCGTGCTCTTTCAGCAACGGGACACCCGGTTTCTGGCTCTCGGAATGACCACCGGCGACACTCACAGGGTCTGAGGGGCCTGGGACTTAACCTGGCTTGTAGGGCTGCAGCAACGTTCAGAGGCCGGTGCTCTGCTGAGACACCATGTTGCCCAAGAACGACCGTGTGACGTGCCCCCGGTCCTCCCGCTCCAGCAGCCCCGACAGGACCCTCGTCTCGAAGTCCCAGATCACCTTTACGTCTAGCTTGTGAGACGGCTGCTAACTTTGGAGCTACTTTGGTTACTGAAGAAACAGCCTCCACCCACAGACTGTGTCCTTGAAGCCCTCAGACTTGCCCTGGGAGGGAGGGGGGCTCCAGGCCTTCCGGGACACCTGATCCCACAGCGGGCATCCAAATTACCACACCCCCCGCAGCTCGAACGGGCAAGACACCTGTGCCATGCGGCCCAAGACCGGCCACCGCCTTCCGCTTATCGCCGGCCTTCTGCGTCGCCACGTTCGCCGGGAACTCACACTTCCTCTTGAGAGTAGCGGCCTCACTGCAGCTCTCCAGGTACCTGCACGGGGGGCCGGGAAGGGCTTCATGTGACACGGGAGCCCCCAGAGCGCACGAACGACAGAGGCGGGGGCCGAAAGGGGCCTCACCTGATGACGCCGTCCAGGCAGCTGATCTGCTGGTAGGAGCCAGCGGGCGGGCTCTTGCTACCCAGCTCCTCGGGGAAGCCGCCCGGGGGCAGGCTGGCGCCCGAGCTGTCCTTTTCCACGGGGACAGCTTTCATCTGAGCACAGGAACTACTCTGTGTCTCTGAAAGAAGGACCAGATAGCTCAGTTAACACCTGCTTCCCCCAAACAGTATTCTGTATGTTTACAAAGTCTCTTAATTCTGCCTACAAATGAGGCTCGGGGCTCAGAATATGATCCACAGACACAGAAATCCAGGGACAGCCAGATATTCAGGCAGCTCTGTGGGGGCAAGTGTCACTGTGCCACCCACAGAGGGAACCTAGAGGGAGCTGTCACCAGGGCCAAGGCCTGCTTCTCTCTGGGGCTCGGCGGCCCTCGGCCCGGGCTATCCCCAGGGTCAGGGACTCAGCAGTGGCGAAGGCCAGTTCTTACTTAAACTCCTGAAGCTTCTAGGGCCAATTAGATTGCAGACGCTTTTTAGTTGCTCAATATTATTCCCTGTCTCTGGGAGGGTCAGTCCTTCCAAATATGACCCAGTGGGTGATAACAGTCATAATGGTCTCCAGTGCGGCTTGCTGTGGACGTTTCTCGCCCTCACCACGCGCACCAAACCGCGTTCCCCTAAGGGCCCTCATGGGCAGAGCCACGCCCTGCCCTCTGTTGTGTCCCCAACACCCAGCACAGACCGCAGGATGCAGTCTGTCCGCTGGGGGCAAAGTGCACACCCACACGTCCCGAAGGCCAAAAATCCTGGCGAAGGCCAGGTGTGGGCAGCCCAGGGAGGCTTCCTGGAGGAGGCGAGCCCTGAGTGCAAGGGAAGAGCAAGAACCCACGACGGGGAGAGGAGTGCGGTGCATGTGTGTGCGTGTGCACGTACGTGCAGAGGAACAGCATGAGCCCAGGCACGAGGGCGCGGGGACACAACCTGGTGGGGCGGGCTCAGGCGGCGAGGGGGTGCGCGGGCAGCTCCCTGGGCCACTGGCTCCCCGTGAGAGGGAGGCCTTTGAGCAAAGCTGGCGCTGTCCACTTCAGACACCGCGTTCACGGGTGTGAGCGCTGTGGGCTGGCCGGGCAGCCCGAGGGGGGCGAGGGCACCTGCTCACGTCGTTGGAAGCGCCGACCCCACGGCCAGTACGCGGAGCTAGAACGGGGCGACGGGGCAGAAACGCACGCCTTGGCCACATCCCAACAGGCCTGCGGGGAGCCAGGTGACCACACAACAGCCGGGGTCGGCGAAACTGAATGAGTGAAGGCCCACGCTGGCGGCACATCACCGCGAGCGGGGCTGCCCAATGGGGAGGGGAGGTGGCACGCTGGAAGGGTAAATCCCTGCCACCTGGAGTTAACATTAAACCAGGTTCCTCTTTCCGCCTCCCACACTTAGAGTTTTGCCAGGGAGAGGCACCTGGGTGGCTCAGTTTAAGCGTGTGAATGCGGCTCAGGTCATGATCTCACAGCTCGTGGGTTCGAGCCCCGCGTCGGGCTCCGTGCTGACAGCTCAGAGCCTGGAGCCCGCTTCGGATTCTGTGTCTCCCTCTCTCTCTGCACCCCTGCCCTCTGCTCACGCTCTGTCTCTCTCCCTCTCTCAAAAATAAAATAAACATTAAAAAAAAAAAGGTTTTACGAAGGAAACAGAGAATAATGCTCTACCTGTAGCACGTTTTTCCTTTTGTTCTCCAGAGTCACCAGGATAAGGACTTTTGCTTTTGACCCTGCCGTTAGCATTTTTACAAATTTCCTTGAGGAAAAACACAAGAACGCGTCACTCCCTCGAGGGGACCCTCTGGCATCGCAGCCTGTCCCCCATGGTGAGGTCAGAGAAGAGCTGACAACTCCCAGCAACGCAGAAGTAAGTTCTGAACGAGAAATCAGAGTGTGGCCGAGCTAGAGAAAACGAGCTTGATGGTCCCAAGAACACAAATCAAGGGACCTGGCAGGTTACGGTTTTGTTGTGTCTTCACTTCTGCTTGATTCGCCTGCTTTAAGGGATTTTCACCCAGACTTGAGCCACAGCTCTTGGACGCTTCCCCCCTTAGAGACTAGAGAGTGAGTCCCGAGCGAGCAGGTTCAGAGGGCAGGTGGCTGGGGCTGTGCGGGCTCCAGGGCTGCCGCGGGTCAGTCTACCCGGAGAGGGAGGGACACGGTGGATAGGTACTTACGGTCCGCCTCCGGCGGGAGTGCTTGTGGCCATTGCTGTCGCTGGAGGACGTCTGGCTCATGAGGGGCTCGTGGGACCCGTTGCTACCCAGGCTCCCGTAGCCGCTGGAGCCGCTGTGGGGGACGGGCTGGGGAGACAGCAGACAGGAAGGCCTTGGATGTGGCTGGGGGACATGGCTGGCACTGCGGGTTCGGTGCCCCCCAACACGGCCGTCTCGCAGAGGCTGTGACCTGCCCTGGGGAGCAGGGCAAGGACAAGGTGGGGGCTGGGCTGCAACCCCGGGTCAGGCTGCGGGATGCATCCCCCCGATCCCAGTCGCACACACTCCCTGAAAGAGGGACCATTCGACCCTGTCCCTCAGCTCCCTCATGGGCCAGTCTGGTTTCTACCCAGGCGTTTTAGGAACAAGAAGGGGCGTGCTGTGGTGTCGCCGCGGTCTGAGGAGACGGACAGGCAGAAGCTGCCTGGCTGGGGGGACTGGTGGCCACGCTAAGTTTTCTCGAGTGCTGCGTCTGTCCCCAGAACACGGAGAAGGCATTCTCTGGTCCCCCGGGGCCCAGCAGGTGACCCGCTCTCACCCGGTGCACCGGTGGGGGGCCATGTGTGGGCTAGCACCAGGGCCTGCGGGCGGACTCGGGGGCTGGGTGCCATCCTTCAGTGGCTCGCCCCGGGCTGCCGTTCAGGCACAGACGCCCCAACATGTACGGCTGGGGCTGCCCCCAACGGTGCAAACGGCAGGTGTGCCCAACTGTCCGGGGCCCAGACCAGGGGCACCAGGGCGCAGGGGGGAGCCGGATGCGGGGAGACGAGCCCGAGAGGGAGGGAGGGAGGGAGGGGCACCCCGGGTCTCCGAGCAGCCCTGGGCCACTTGAACAGGGGGACAGGAGGGCGCGCAGGCAATGCACCCACCTGTAGCAGCAGCCGGTGTATCTGCTCCGTGAGCTCCTGATCGCTGGGGTGGAGGCCCTTCTCTTCCACACACGACGGAGCCGAGAACACGTCTTCGTTCAAAGGGCCCCTGTGCCGCGTGAATCTGTCTGTTAGTTGGGCCCCATGCCGCACACCCCTGCCAGGCTTGCCTCCCCCCTGCAGACCCGTGGGCTGCCACCTGCCCACTCACGACCTCCTCCTTTCCACTCGCTGCTCTGCCTGCGTGAGGTGTCCCCCTACCCCCCTGCCCCAGGAGCAAGGCGTGTGGCGGAAGGTGACTTGGGTCCTGGTCACCCGGTCCCGCCCCACGCGGTGTGCTGGTGGGGGAGCCAGGGTTCCCGGGCCGCGCCGTGCACTGAGAGCACTCACACCCTGACTCTGTGTCTCCCGATGATGAAGGAGATTTTTCTGCTCCACGGGTTGATGAAGCTGGACCAGCTGGTGTCCAGGGTGACGTATTCGCCGTTCCGGGCACGGAACCGGATGGGAGAAGAGTCGAAGGGCTGTCCGCCGGACTGCACGACTGGGGGAGGGGAAGGGTGCGGGCGTGAGGACGAGAGGCTGGCGCTCTCGGGAAGAGGGGAGGGAGAGGCGCTCCGTTCTGGAGTCACCTCGAAACTTGAGAGATGCCAACCTCCCCAACGCTACCGCTGTCGGCGCCCCGCCCCGCTTTAAACTGCAATAACGGACCGTTGCCGAAAGCGCCACCACGCATTTCGGCACACGCGTCTGTAGCCTTGACCGGCCCCCAGGGGGGCGCTCGGCGTCCCCCGTGTCTGCGAGGCCTGGGCTCAGTGGGGACCCGTGTCATCCACTCCCCTGGCCTGGTCAGCACCGGTGTCGCCACAGCTGAACCCGCACCCCTCCCCCCACCCGCCAGGGAGGCCAACCGTAAAGGCAGGATGGCCACAGTTCAGGCTGTGGGCCACAGAGGCCCCACGAGAGATGAGCGCTCCTGACCCACGAGACTAGGGCTCGGGCACGGCCGGGGCACCCGTCAGACACACTGGCGGCCGGCCTGACCCATCTAGGCTGGGTGCTGACGGCAGGATTTACTGTGAAAAGGGGACCTACTCTTTTTGTGGATGGTAAGCATCAAAGGCCGGTCGCTGGGGTGAAGCCGCACGAGCAAGGGGGTCTCGATCAGGTCCTGAGGTAGGTAGCCCAGGAGGGGGACCGCCCTGCAAAGCAAGCACACACACGGGGGTCCCTGTGCAGCCCCCCTTCCCCAGCCCCAGCCTCATGGCTGCGCTTCGGGACGCAGTCTGGAACACAGCCTCGAAGGGGGGGCCCTAGTTCATCTCTAAGGACCATCCTCCTCCTGGGGGGCAGGGAAGGGACAGACTCCAAATTCCCCAGAGAGCAAAGCTGGGGAACTGGGCTCACAGAGAACAGTCTTTCAGTTAATTGGCAAACAAAAGATGACAACATCCCCACAGGTCTGTGACGGGGAGCTAGGCCCTAGCAGGCCCAACGCATACAGGCCAAGTGCCCCAGCACGGGGCGGCGTCTTCACTCCTGAAAGAGTAAATCATGATAACGTTCTTGCTTTTTGTCTTTTAAGGTCTTTTCTTTCTTCATGTCATTTGTAAGTTTGGCCGGATGGGGCTGGGCATGGCTTCTTTTAAACAAGTTTTGCCCGGACGCCCCTGTTTGGCTCTTTTCCAGCTCAGGATGCTGTGCTTCGGTTACTTCGGCCGCCGTGTCTGGTCCTGAGAAGGTGCCACACAGGCGGGGGGGCCTTCGCTCTGTGCCACCGGGCTTCCTCCTGCAGCTTTTAGGACGAGGTTTTGGGGTGACCGTCTCGGTGCCCGTTCTGCCCCCACGGCCAGCATTCTCTGCCCACGCAGCCACTGTTCCCTCTTCTGAGCCGCAGTTCAGCCTCCCCACCCTGGAGACCAGCCTTCTCGCATCGAACTGATGTTTCCCCAACCTCTTCCGAGCGGATGCCCTCACGCGAAAGGGCCTTCTCCAAGCCGTTAGAGCCACGCCTGCCTGTTCCCCTCGAATGGAGCTTTCTCGTGGGCCCCGCGTTAGGATTCGCTCTTCTCCTCCTGGTCTGACACATACTCTCCAGGCTTCATGTTTTCATTTGATAGGATGTACAGAATGTTCCTGGTGCCCTTCCAGGTCAAGGTTTGGCCAGGGGAGAGGAGGAGGAGGAGGAAGGGGAAGAGGAGGAGGAAGAAGAGGGAGAGAGGAAGAAGAAAGAAGGGGAGGAGGAGAAGGGGGAGGAAGGAGGGAGAGGGTGGGGAGGAGCCCGGGCCACCGCCCAGGTGTCCTGTGCTCCGTGGGCTGGGCCACCCGCAGGGCTCTGCTGAGGAAGGTCCTGTGCACCTGCTCACAACACCTGCACACGAGTGACAGCTGTGCTGGTTTGCAGGCAGGTGTTCTCAGACTCCTGGAAGAATAAAAATGATCCTGGGGCTGCTTTGTGAACGCAGCTCCCACGGCCCCCACGCCGAGACCCTGTTGGATGGGGCTGGGTGGGGCCCAGGAACCTGCGCCTTGAAGCCTTGTGTCTCTGGTGATTCTGCCACAGGGGGCGAGCAGAGCAGCCCTGAGCCGCCCAGAGCTGAAGGCTGACGGTTCCCTGGCTGCCCGAGAGCAACTCTTTCCCCGGAGGCCCTGCGTCCAGGCCGGGTACCTGGTGTCTCCAGGTCAGGCGCAGGCAGCGGGGTGGGCTTGATCCTCGACAGCATCTGTGGAGGTCGCCTGGGCCAACTGAGAAAGCCCGGAGTGCTTCTGGTGCTTCTGGGTCCACTTCCTGTGGGTCTTCCGAGGGGGGCTCTTCCCCATCACTGCCGGCAGCCAGCAGGATCTTCTGTCTTTGTGCAGGAGGGGCCGGGGGGAGGTGCTCCGTGGGCTTCGGCCCCAAGTCAGCCAAACCAGAACCCTCTGAGAAGGGCAGGGCTCCCGACTCCCACAAGCACCATGTGTTCCGGCCACAGCACCTTGAGTGGGACACGGAGCGAAGCTCCGGGCAGGAACGGAGGTGACCGCCGGCCCCCCCCCCCGCCCCCCCGCGGGGATCAGGCTGTGACACACACGCTGGTGTGTGGGACACATTTCTGCTGGGATCCTGCCAATGGCGTCTCTGGCTTCAATCCTAACCCGAGCACGCCGTCCCTGGCCATGCCGTGCTTTAGTCGTGTGCGATTTTGAAATGAGTTTAAATAGGATAATAAAGATAGACTCCATTAGAACGATGATCAGCTCCCCAGAATGCTCCATTTACACAACGTTCCTATCTTGGGAGGTTGTTAGTGCAATTCCACAATCGTTTCATTGCCTACAGTTCAACATCTTTGCGGATTACCTTCTCAAACCAACATGCGGCCTTAACTTTAGCTGCATAGCGTTCATGCCCAAAACATAAAAATTGACTGGGCTGTGTTGAGCTGCTATTAAGTAACCACCAAGATAATGACGAAACGCTAAACATCACGTGGTCGAGTCTGCCGACACGAAGGGCGCGACAGTGATTCCAAGACATGCAAAGGGCACCGTGCCAGGCGGCTTACCTTTCGTCCACGTCCTGGAACAAGCAATTTGGTGTATGTGTGGTCGTAAAAATTCTCTTTTCAGGAGGAATTCGAGGGGCTGAAAGAAGAGAATTTTACACAAGTTTCTGATTCTAATACGCACTTAGTGCAGTTACATTATAGCTACCGGAAAACGCCGTGTCGATTCACAGGATGTGTGGCGGAGGAAGGAATTAAGGGGACTCTGAACATAGGGAGCAGAGCAGACCCTACGCTAGATGACCGCCAGCCAGCCTCAACTCCTCTGTGGGCAGGTTCAGTCTAGAAGGCCAAGGACCGCCACACTAACAGAAGCACGTGCTGTCGCGTAGGCTTCTCTCAGCAAAATCGTGCCGGAAGGCCATATCCGTGATTTTCAGATCCAACGAGGGTGAGCTCAACAAATTGTTTAAAAAAAAATGAGTTAAGTGCTTAGATTCAACATTCTCAGCAAATGTCACTGTAACGGGGACTTTACAGTTTCTAGGGCGGGCAAAGAAGATAGAGTAACTTGCACAAAGGAAATCGCATATCCGGAATCTCCCTCAGCTACCAAATTCATGGACAAAACATTCAAAATTCCAAAGCTTTCCATTCGTGAAGCAGAGTCCTGTTGGGATGAACAACTCGGTGAAACCCAGGTAACCCCTCTCAGTCCTTCTTGAATATTTGGAAGAGAATATTCCATATGGAGGAGCCCCTCAAACATCTGAGAAAGGACCACATACCTAAAACATCTCTATCGGTTTTAAGAAATAAATGCCTTTTTAAAAACTGGCATCATTAACCACTGAGACAAGATTGTAAACACAACGAAACGTGGACCAAACTGGATCCCTGTGGCTCAGTAGTTGCACACGGCGCCTGCTTTCTGGGAATTCTGGTCACGTGGCTTGCGGAGCTGCTGGGGCGAGGACCTTGGGCTCCCGGCCCGGTCCTGCAGCGGGTCACACGAGGACCGTGTCATACCACAGTTCAGGAGGTGGAGTCACCAGGAGGACAGAATCGGGGTGGCCAAGTGCCTGGGGGCCTTTGGGCTTCAAGGGAAAGCCCAGATTTGGGGTTTTTGCGGGGAGAAGGTGGTCTGAGAAGCCAGCAGGACCAGGAACGGGCACCTGGTGGGATAACCCTGCTGTACTGTGGTTTTCTACAGGCAGAGGGAGGGAGGAAAGACCCAGAGCGAACGGTGGGAGCCAGGCCGCCAGGCTGCACGTCGGGAAGGCGGGGAATGCAGTAGAAGGTAGGACGAGCCACAGCCTCATTTCCCGAGTGGGCGGACGGTGTGGGGTCCTGAGCAGGCAGTGCTGTCCCTGCGCTTTCGAGGTGGGAGGTGCATGAGGATGGGAGGGACCTGGGGACCCGGCAGGGCCATCCTCACTGTATGGATGGAAGGCAGTGGCTGGGGAAGGGGCAGGGCGCTCTGGACACAGCGACAGCCTGGTCACGGGTGCGAGATGCCGGCACCCAGACCCTCTGATGGACAGGGGGAGGCGGTATGGCAGGGGCCACCGGGGGGCCCAGGGGACAAAGGTGGGCGTGCAACCAGAGGGAGACGGACACTGTGCAAGGTGGGGGGAGAGGCCAGGGCTGGCAGTCAGCCTTACTGACGTTAGGGGTGAGCCACGGGACTAACTGAGGCACCACACGGAGCCTGTGCCCCCGCCTGGGCCGGGCTCTTACCTTCGTAGCCCGAGTGCACTCTCTCCGCCAGCAGCACGCAGCACAGCTGGCCCTCGGCGCCCTGCGGGTCCCGCACCTTGACCAGGTAGGGCGTCATGCGAAACGGGTGGTAACGGATCTCGTTCTCGTGGTTCTTCCCGACACTGTGGAGGACGGCAGGGTCAGCGATGTGGCTCGAGGCCACAAGGAATCCCGTCCTGCTTACTGCCAGCCACCTCTCCCCGCAGCGGCTGCTCCGAGAGCATCCCTGCATTGGCTGTCCCGAAGCCCGGGAGGCGGAGGCAGGCTCCCCTCTTGGGGACCCGGGCCAAGCTGGAGGTGCCGCCCGGGGTCTGGGTCTGGGCCTCTGCCCCGCTCCCTCGGGTGTCAACGACATTAAAGGGCACAGCGAAGAGTGAACAGCCCTGGGCAGTGGGAGCTCCTCCAGGAGCCGTTCTCTACAGGGGGTCACGTTTTCAGTGGGGGAGAAGACGCCGCTTCACTACTGAGGCCCCAGCCCCAACTGCCCAGGGTACCAGAGCCCGGCCAGGGGGTCACTCCTGACACTGCGGCTGGACGCTCAACCGGTCACCTTGCTTCAGGCCAAAAGCCTGTTGGGGAAGCTCTGGGGGCTCTTTCTGGAAAAAACACACACTTGAGGTACAGGCCGCATGTGCTTTCGGGGTCCTCTTGGGCCCTGGGGTACGTGCCTTCCTGGTTAAGGGCCCGGGCCGCTTTCCCAGGTGACGGGCACCAAGTCCAGGCTCCTCGGGCTGATGTTCTCCATGAGGAAGGGTCCAATCACCCCACTGCTGACCATGCTGCCTTAACTCCCCATGCACATTGTTTTTATTTAAAAGATTGTTTTAATATTATTATCGACAGAGAGAGACAGAGTGCAAGCAGGAGAGGGGCAGAGAGAGAGGGAGACGCAGAATCCGAAGCAGGCTCCAGGCCCCGAGCTGTCAGCACAGAGACCGACGCGGGGCTCGAACCACGAGCCACGAGATCTTGACCTGAGCCGAAGTCAGACGCTCAAACGACTGAGCCCCCCAGGCGCCCCCTCCCTGTGCATATGTGAAATGCAGTTTTCACACAGACTTTTCAGGAATATGCGCACTGCATGGCAGGGTGCCCGCATAAGCCTCTACCCTGAAGAGGTGCCGAGGGGCGAGGGGCGAGGGGCGTGGGGTGGGGTCACGGCACAGCGGGAGCCGGTGGGGGCCACTCCCACACCTCCTCAGCCTCACAAGCGGGGCTCGGGGGGGATGTGTTGGCACCGTGCCCAGCTTGGGACACCCAGGCACGGGCTTACCTGACTCGGCAGAAGAAAGACTTCTCCTCCATGCAGTCTTGAGTAAACGCATCTGAAAGAAAGAGCCCCGAGTCACACACCCAATCCCATCCGATCTCATCCCATCGCACGACGGGACACACGGGCTGGCACTCTTGGCTTCTCCCAAGCCACAGAGAGGCGGGGGAATCGTCAGGCGCGAAGGCATGTTTACACAGGCACAAAGCGGAGCCCTCAGAGGCCATTCATCACACTTCCGACTGAAACGTGCTTCGTGAGTGTCGCACGTACCGGATCAGGAGGGGCTAAAAGTCGGCCGCCAGAACTTTACCATTTTGAAACGGTTCCGAAGCTGACACAAACATGCCAACTAACAAGCCATTTAACTCGGGGAAACCGACTGACTGATGGGCCGAACGTGTGTGTGTAAGGCCTAAACATGTAGGCCCTCCACCTACATGTTTGGGGGGATATTCGGTTCCAATAGAAGGCCCTACCCAAGCTCACGTCAGTCCTTCTGCTAAAATATTAACCTTCTTCAAAATCTGAAACGCTGAGCAACACGGGGTCATTCAGGCGGCGTCATCAGAGATGAGGGAATGGCGTTTCCACGATAAAGGAATTTTTTAAGAAGAAATCTCAGACGCTGATCTTTCACGTAAAGTTTCGTCTACTCGAAAGAAAGAGGAAAAGTAGGAAATCCCTAACGAGGGAAAACAGCATAGAGTTACGGCCTGGAAAGGCCTCGGAGAAGTCACCTGGTCCTTCTTTTTTATTCAGACAAAAATTCAGGGGCAACCATCCTAGGGAGACGGTGCCCGCCTGTTCATGCCGTAAACCACGGGCAGAGCGATGTCCCTTCCACGCAGTGACCTACGGGTCCTCATGACACGCCCTGCAAGCTTTAGTGACCTGACTGGACAGTCCTTGGTGGGATTTCCGGAAGAAGGCAGGCGGCTCTATATCTGAAACCAAAAGTGAGTGTCTCCTTTCACGAGTCAACCCTATGGCCAACTCCTGGCTTGGCTTGTCTGCTGTAGGGAAGGTTCCGCCGTGCAGCTGTGGTGGGTGGGGTGGCGGCCCGGCTGGCAGACCGGAAGCAGGAGGAGGAGGGAGCAGATGGGGACAGGGGCCCGCGATCCAGGAGATGGTGTCAGTGGGGCTGAGGAGCATGTGATATGAGCAGAGATGCTGACCCCCGAGCCAAGGGCGAAACGGGAGCCGGTTCTGGGCAATGCAGCCCCGGGCAGGCTCCAGCCAAGATCACGACTGAGATCACGCCTATCTGATGACCCCCACAGTCACACTGAGTCCCACTGTGTCCCGTCCCTCCCGGTTCCTTAGTGTTTCTGCCCTTTGGTTCAACTTCAGCTCCGAGAGACCAGAGCCCCACAGGGGACAGGTAGACAGATGGTGGAGGACTTACACGGCAAAAGGGGGGCTTCTGCTGGCCTCCCTGGTCCCTGGAAGTGTGGAGAGGCTTCAGGGAAGGCCTGAGCCGGTTGGGCCCCTCCCCTGTCTGGCACCTTCTGCCAGGACCCGGTGCCACGTCTCTGCTGAGACTCGTCTGGCCACTGTGCAGACTGGAGCCTGACCAGCCCGGAGAGCTCGCGGTTTGAGCCCAGGAGGACGTCGCAGGCCGCCAGCACGAAGCCGCCCCTGGCCGAGGGGAGGAGCGCCCGCCCGTCACTGCGACATCACTGCGGCTGACCGCCATGGCGCCCGCAGGACGCAGGGCCCGGTCTCTGCACTCTGCGGGTTCACGCCAAGACCCCAGCTTCTCAGAACGACTTCGTTTCTAAAATGCCTAATGTTTCTTAGAGTCTTCTCAAAAAGCTTTCCCTCTCTGAAATTCATGAAAAGACTACTTTTCTAAGTTTATCCTGAGCGAGCAGCTTTCTGTCTTTGGCCTCGACAGCTGTCGGGCAGGGGCGTGCTGCCGGTTTCTGGCAGAGGTGAGATGTGGCACGTGCCCCAGAGCCCCACGACCCCCGTGCCGCTGGCACACCAGGCCAGGTGGCCACCGCTCAGCCACCCCCCGGGGCCCTCACCTGCTCCGCTGCAGACGCCCCAGAGCGGGAGCTTGTAAGGCGTGGTGGACGCGTGGAACACGCTGACGTCGTGGGGCGCCAGGAACTCCACGAACCTGGCGCCGGGGAAGACGTCTCTTTTACAGTGAAAGATGGAGGCAACTTGGTCGGAGACGTACAGGATTTTCCCGGTGACCAGGGACACCGCTGCAGCAAACATACCCTGGAAGGAAGAAGGGGCTCAGTGGGGACAGCAGATGGGGTCCGGATGGGCCGCCCCTCCCCGGGACCACAGACTGGGAGCTCAGGGGAGGCGTCTGGTCCCCCTCCTCAGCCCTGGCCAGAACTCTCCTCGCCTCTACCCCTATCTCTCTCCCCTGGGCCTCTCCCCTGCCAGCCCATCTCTCTCCCGGGGAGCCCCAGAGGCTCCTGCCCTGGGCTCCCTCCCCGCCGGCTAGCCTGAGCCCTGGCCCGGGGAGCTCTGGGGGGGGGGGGGGGTTCAGCTGCAGTGGGGACACTGGAGGAAGGACGCGGGAAGGACTGGGGAGCCCCACTCTCCAGGCCAGTTCTGCCACGGTTCCAGTATGTCTGGGTCCCCACCTGCCCTTACGCCTGCTCTCTGACTGAGAAGTAGGGGTGCAGGGAAGGGAGCACTCGCTCCCCTTCCCCCAGACCCCCAAGGGTGCCCCCACCCTAACAGGCTGCTTAAAAACGCATGAGCGTTGGAGTCTCGGGAACTGAGTTCAAATCCCAGGTGCCCCAAAGTGAGCCTGAGATCACCTGGTCACTGCTCGGTCAAGGTGGGGCTCGCTCTTACACGCACAAGGCATGGGGCGGAGTCGCCGTGAGAGAAGGACAGCCTCACAGAAAGCCGCAAGAGTGTGCTACACGACCCGCTTCTGAATCGCTCACTTGCCCTTGTTTTCGTCGTCCCTGCGGTGGCTTAACCGGATCAAGGGCTCGGCTTCTGGCGGGGGGAGGCTCCGCTTACCGCGTTCTTCACGATGAACTCGGAAGTGGCGCCCTCGATGTCCTCCGCGGTGTAGCAGGGCAGGCTGGCGCCGCAGGCCTGGCTCTCGCCCGACAAGAGCAGCTGGTAGTATTCCTCACTGGCTGCGGGAGAGACCAAGGGGCTGAAAACGGCTCCCGCCTCTGCGCGTCCGGACGCGACTGTTCTCACGGGAAAGGGGGGCTACGCACACTAGCCTCCTCGGACGCCGAGAGAACGGAAAGAGAAACGTGAAGGCAAAGCAAACAGAAATCTTTCATTTGTCCTGAAAACCCCGAAGACCTGCGATTACAGAACTTCTAACGTGGTGAGCACACGGGGCGCCGGGGAGGCTCAGTCGGTGCAGCGGCCGACGTCGGCTCAGGTCACGGTCTCACGGCTCGTGGGTTCGAGCCCTGCATCAGGCTCTGTGCTGACGGCTTGGAGCCTGGAGCCTGCTTCAGATTCTGTGTCTCCCTGTCTCTCTCTCTCTGTCCCTCCCCTGCTTACACTCTCTCTGTTGCTCAAAAGATAAATAACAAAAAATAAAATAAAATGGTAAGTACACATTATTTTAAGTAACCTGGGTGGAGAGTTCCCCCTAACCCTCACTTTGCCCACAAGGTCTTTAATCGTGACCCAACAAGGGAGTCTCTCTGTAGGATGGCCGTGGCCCCAGTATGTGGTTCCTTGTGGCCCTGGCGCTCCCATCCAGACAGAATCCACTCATCTCAGGACATACAGCTTTCAAGGGCAACTATCATGGTACTGCCTCCCCCCCAGGCCTCCGGGGTGGGGGGCAGCCCCCAGGGACGGGTGCCGGCAGCCCCGCCCTTCAGAGAAGCCCCTACCCCTGCAGTCCGTGAGCGCCCTTGGGTAGGCTGGCCGAGCATGGCTTCTGTTTCTACTCTATTAACCCTCACAAAACAGACACAGGTTTAGACAGGAGCCTGAAGAGAGATCTGGGGCTGACGAGGGCACCCAGGAGGCCAGCGGATACCACACACCGCAGACCCCCCATGCCCAGCACCGGACCTTTCCACCAGACTGCACGGGCGACGGGCCTGGAGGGAGTAACTGATGATAACAGAACAAAGCCATTGTTTGAGTCTTTATCTCAACCTCCCGGGTTTTTCTCTTCTTACCCACATTTTCACTGTGCAGGGTCCACTGGGCCCTCCGCGTGCCTGTGACAGGTACACGAAGGTCAAGTGGGTAGAGTGGGGCTGGGGCTCCCTGGTAGAGGGACGTGTACCCCCTCGTCCGCCCTAACGAGATGTTGGCTTTTCTTCTGTCTCTGTTTCCTGCTCGTAAGGGGCCCGAACAGCTGAGAGATTCCTCAAAGTGCAGGAGTGGGGGGTTCCCAGCAAAACGGAAAGGTTCGCCTGAGGGTTCACTGCTCGAAGATCAGGGATACTTCCCCCAAGCTGTCTGCTGTTCTCTCTCAAGCACTGCAGGAAATTTAAAAAAACTCTCAAAGCTCATATCCCCATTCCCAGCAACAGACCAAAAGGCGAGGCTGCACGAACCTTTCTGACTGTCCCGTAGCTAAAGCATCCCGAGGTGACCCAAACAGAGGGGTCACAGCCCAAACTCCTCGGGATGGGTGTCTGCAGAAGGGCTCACCCAGCAGTCAAGTTCCTGCTTCTCTAGAAAATCTGGTGCGCGCGTGTGTGTGTCCTTAGGGCAGTGTGCCCCTTACCCGTCCCGGAGACAGAGGCACCTGCGGTTGCCTGAGTCCCAGGAGATGGGGGCGGGGTACCTGCTCAGTGCGAAGTCCAGCCGCAGTGAGTGAAGGAAGTCCCCACTCTGTCGGCAGTTACTTAAGGGGCTTGGAGTTTATTGAAACGTCAAGTGTCTGAGCCGGACGATGCAAAGCTTTTGGAAACTGCAGTGTTTGTTCAGATTCCCGCACTGCATCTATGAGGACTTGGGCACAGGCACCCTCAGGTGGAAGCCTTAGTCTAGACCACGGGCAGCCCTAAGGGCTCTTACATAATCTGCCACCTGAGAGTCAGATCCAAACATGCCCCCAAGCGGGAGTGGAGTCTGGGCGGGGCCTGTGATGGAAGGAGGCTCCCTGCTTGGCTTCCTGGGTGAAAGACACAACCACACGGAGACTCACATGGAGATTTTTACACAAACCAGAAGGTCTAAAGCAGGGGCCCTAAAATACCGTCCTGTGAGGGTGAGATCTGGCAAAAGCCTCCCTCGTACCTCTTTTTTTTTTTTTTAAGTTTATTTATTTTTGAGAGAGAGAGAGGGAGAGAATGCACTGGGGAGGGACAGAGAGAGGGAGAGAGAAAAATCCCAAGCAGGCTCCACACTGTCAGCACAGAGCCTGACATGGGGCTCGATCTCACGAATTGTGAGCTCATGACCTGAGCTGAAATCAAGAGTAGGACACTTAACCAACTGAGGAGAGGAGCATCTCTTGTTATTTTTCAAAGGAGCCACCGGCCCTCAGTTCAACTCACATTCGTGCTCCGAGCTGCTCACACAGTAGGGCCACCAGCTCCCGCCTGAGCCTGGAGGAAGCTGTGTCTTTTGAGCACCACCTGACCCCAGCCCAGAGCACAGAAGCTTTACGCCGTAAATACACGTCTTATATCAGCCGCTTTTCTGTTTTTCTTTTTTTTCTCTCTAATTGCCAAGTACAATAGAAAACTTCCAGAGAATTAAGGTTTCCCATCATTGCCTTTTCCAAGACTTCCACAATTTCCTTCTGCAGTTTCAGGACTGGGTTTTAGAAAGTCGACACCACCCAACGGATTTCTACGAGTTTGGATCAAAGACGCGGCCGGACCTACCTTTCACCTGCTTCACGCTCCTCAGCGCATACTTCAAGGTCGCCAGCGTGCTGGCTTTCCCTTTGGCCTTCTTGTCTCCAGGGAGGTGGACCCTCAGCTCCTTCAGGGTTTTTATCAGCTCCTTGTGCGTGTCTGCTTTGGCAGACTGCTCGCTGCTGTGGCATTAAAGAAAGCCATCACACGTTGGCTTCCTGACTCCTCCTTCCTGTGCCTCTAGTCCCATTTCTGCACCAGGCCCCCAGGACATTTCGGTCTGCGTGGTTCTCTGTGGCGCACTGTGGGATGCATCGCAGCATCCCTGGCCTCAGCAGCAGAGGCCAGGATCGCCTCGCCACTTGTGACAACCGGAGCTGTCTCCCGACCCTGCTAGACATCTCCTGCAGGGGGACGAGGCGCCCCGGCTGGGGACCACTGCTCTGACCCAAGTGGGTGCGGCACGAGCCCCTTCACCTGGGCTTCCTTCCCCCGTGGCTACAGCCGGGCTTTGCCCAGCATGGTCTGCTGGTCAACCCGCAGTCTGGCTGAGCAGGCTACCCCTCGGGAGCCCTGCCTGCCTGACCCGTGTCAGACAGAAAAGCATCGGGTGATGGCCATTACAGAGCACAGCAAACTGGTTTCCCGGGGGGCAGGAATGTGAATGAGGAACACGAGAAGTCCTCAAAGAGGAAGGTTCTAAGAAGGACATCTAAACTTAAGGATACAGAGAGAGGAGGAAGTCAGAACAGGTGGGCACCTCCTGGTAAGAGCAGAGGGTGCTGCAGAAAGAAGGTTAGAAACCAGGTCTCTTTCTAGGGCGAGGTGGCCAGGTGCCCACACACCCGGGCTTAAGAGCCGGCGTCTGCTCCGGCGGTCATACGAAAATGTCTGTGGCTATGAAGTTAAGGATGCCTGTGTCACAAACACCTAACGTGGGCGCGGAATGTTCCAGGGGGACGTAACCTCCAGTAACAAATCTCCACGTCTCTAAAGACCCGAAAGCAAGGGGGTTCTAACCGGCCTCACCTGCAGCCGCTTGTCGTCGTGCTGTGTTCAGACTTCGCCATCAGGAGGCCAAAGGCATCTGGACTGTAAGCACGAGCGAGAGGTAAGGCCAGACTCAGAGGGCTGCACGCTCCACCCACTTCTCCCCCCATCCCGCCAGAGACAACGATCCAGATTATACCAGAGCAAGGCAACTGAGGAAAAACACGAGGGAAAGGGGAAGCGGGAGCATAAAACCTTCAGATACCAGGAAAACTGAGTGTTCCGAGAAGGGCTGAGGGAACGAGTTCATTTTCTGGAAGCCGCCCGGCCGCTAGCGGGGCTCCCGAGTCCTCGGCCCCCAAGACCTCACCACTCTCGTGAGCGGTTGTCTACCGGCAACCAGATACGCGACACCGACAGTCGCATCGCTACAGTAAATTTTAGTTATTCTGGGTTAATGAGATTTCTCTTTTTAATGTTGAAAAACCGGGCCATCGTGATTTAAAGATCACAAAAGCGATCCAACAGGATGAGATACAGAGAAAACAGACACCCAGCCCGGCCTCGGTGGGCCGAGGGTCCCACCTACCCCGGGGGGGCGACAGGCGGCCGGACCAGCACCCCCAGCTCCTTGCCGCCCCGCGAGCCCTGCCCCGAGGGGCAGTTTTCAGCTTCATTTCCGCTGGAGCCGCTGCTCATGTCGACGTCTTCCTGGAGGGGGGCTCCGTGGGGCCGGGGCGGCTCCACGGGCTCCTGGGCCGGGCGGCTGGGGGGGTATTCCGCGTACGTGTTCATGTTGGCTCCACAGTGAAGCTGGGAAAAGAGAGAAATGTCATCAGGCCTCGAAGAGCTCAGTCACCGCAGCCGCCGCGTGGGGCGCCTCACTGGGATCTGTCTCCAGGGTCCGCTAAGTAAGCCGGGCGCGGTCAGAGTCAACCGTGGGCATTCTTTGCTCTTGTTCACTGAGCTCCTACCTGCCCTGAATTAGGAAGCGGATGAATCGCGTGGCCGCAGCCCCCAGGCGTCTCTAATTGCCGACGGCCTGGTCAGGAGGTGACAAGAGCATCAACGACCGCCGCCCGGCACGTGGGGAGCTTTGGCAAAAACACGGATTCCCACCGGATGGCTGGTGGGGCCTAGGAACCTGCATTTTACAAGTCTCCCCAGGTGACGCTGGGAGAGCAGGAGGGCTCAGAAGTCTTTGCATCACAAGCTGCAGGAGACCCCGAGCCCAGGCTGTGGGCGGGGGAGACCCTCCGGGAGAGAGAAGGCCGAGGGGCAGGCGCTGCCCTGTGAGGAGGGCAGAGTGGGCGGGAGCCCGGACAGCGGCACAGGGGT
The DNA here is from genome assembly GCF_018350195.1 of Panthera tigris. Classification (NCBI taxonomy): domain Eukaryota; kingdom Metazoa; phylum Chordata; class Mammalia; order Carnivora; family Felidae; genus Panthera; species Panthera tigris. Next base: position 217,092,698 of record NC_056667.1, read on the forward strand.
GAGTGCACGCGGGATGTGGAGGGAGAGGGACCGGCGTGAGTCCACTGAAGGATTCGAGGCAGCAGACGTAGCAGACGAGTGAACTCTGTTGCGTTCGGACAGGTCCTCACCACCGTACTATGCGGAAACTTTGGCGCATTAGGGGCGGGAGGGTGGAGGGGGCTGAGGTTAGAGCCAGGCCAGTCCTAAGGTTTCTGCAACAATCCTGGAACACAACCATGAGAATGAGATGACCGTGAGTTTGCAAGGGGGGAGGGGACTGACCGGAAGCCTAGGGATGGGCAGAGAGGTGTCCCTGGGAAAGGACGACCCAGGATGGTGTCTCCCTCAGGGTCTCTCGGGAAAGAAAAGCTAGGCAGGTGGGGGAGGGGCAGCTGCTACTCCCCCCCCCCCCCCCCCCCGCCCCCAGCCCCGGCTGGAGGGGCAGGAGGAAGGAGGGTTAGGAAACCAAAGAACCGAGACGACCTGCAATTTGGGGGAACAGAGCTGGGGGCATAGACCCCTGGCTCCTCTCTCCTGCCCTCAGCGGTCAGAGAGCCAGAAAGCAAGGGGACCCTGCTGGCACAGGCCTGGAAGGCCAGCCCTCGGGCACTGGGCTGGGAGGGAAGATCCAGAGGGCCCAGCCGAAGCGCCCTGACTGAGCGGAGTCCCCGGGGGCAGAATGTGTCCCCACGGCTTCCGTGTGCTCAGAGAAACAGAGCAGACACCCGGTTGATGGCAGAGACTATGGACACAGTGTTTCACGTAACCCTCGTGATCACTCATCGGATACCACATAGGAAACCATTCCTGGTATCAGTCTACGGATGAGAAAGCAGGCCAGTGACCCACTCAAGGCCACGCATGGCAGGTGACAGGGCTGGATCCCGTGTCCACCTGCTCCCGAAGACGGGCGCCCACGGGGAATCCAACCACATTACTCTCCGGAAAACAGCAGGCGTGATGAGACCTCGTCTTGCGCGTGAACCAACAGATGGGCAAAAGCCAACGTGCGGCTTCTAAGATGTGCCACAAGGACCAGATGAACAGAAGCCACACGGCGTGGGGGAGACCAGCAGAGTTAGGACGGCACCTACTCCGTATCGTAAATAAAAAGCGAGAAACGGCGGGTTCAAGGAAACAAGTAATGAGGGATGAGCCGAAGCCACAGAATGAGAAGAAAATGCCACCTTAGAACAGAACACCAGAGAGACTGAGTCCAGAGTCCCTAACGCACAAGATGGCCTCAGCGACGGGGAGGTGAGCGCGAGGAACTTTGAAAAGCGGCAAGAGAAAGGGCGATGCTATCGGAGCCTCGTGTTTTCACCTGTGGTGATAGCTCTTCCTGAAAGAGACACCGCACCTTAAAACAGAGATTATAACGGAAGATACACCCCAAGAAAGCCAGCCTGGCTGAAGACGGATTCCCACCTGCCGGCTGAAGGACTCCCTGAATTCCGGGCAAAGTTAGAGACGGTCGGAGCCAGCGACGTCCCGGTGACAAACGATGTTTCCGGGGCGGGGGGGGCGGGAATCTACCCGCATCCAAACAGGAGAAACAAGCGGATTACCTACAAAGGATGGAAAGTCACGTGAGTCTTGGGTGGAAGACACAGTCCACATGCAGCTCAGAGAGGAGGCGGCTGTGGTCAAAGGGAGGGGATCTCCGCCCAGCATACCTGCTCATTATGGCCTCAGCAGCTGGCCAGCGGGGTCCTGGATCAGAGAAGCCACAACACCCGAGCAAAGTCAGGAACAAAACAACAAGTCTACTACTCAGCCTTCGTGTTGCCGATTCGCTTGTTTGTTTTTAACATTTCAGGCAAGTTCTGGCTGATCCGGTGACAGAACGAAAGGTGTTAACTTTGGGAGAGAGAGAGACCGGAGACTAAGAACAGGTATTCCCACCAAGAGAAACACCAAAGATCTAGAAAGCTGGAGAGATGCTCGACCTCAGTGGTCACGAGGAAAAGGCAAAGGATGACGTCACCAGAAATTAAGGGGACTGACGACATCCAGTGTCCACAAGGCGGAGGACTTCTGTGCATTGTGGTCACTAACTCAGTCTTTCTGGAGGGGACTCTGGGCATGTTCAGCAACATTTATAAGCTGCACCCCTTCCCACTGCTAGGAGCCCCTCCGCTCCGTGGGAGGGTCTACACACCTGCACGAAGACCCGAGTGTGGTGTTTGGAGAGGCACAAACCACCAAAGGTCATCTCGGGCACCTGGTCCACCATGAGCACCCCGGCCAGTGCCAGCCTCGACTTCAATCTGAGCGTGTGCCTCACCTGTCCACGCAGTAGTGAGTGACCTCCCCGCTCCCCCGGCTCAGAGCACAGCCTCGGTCTGCATGACGGTCCACAGTTTTGCGACGCCTCCCTGGCTGCCTCCTCGGCCCTGACACTGAGCTCCGACCTCAGGACCTTTGCACGCGCTGCTCCCTGGTGCCCGCAGGCTCCATCCTGCAGACAGCCTGTCCACCCTGCACAAACAGCACCGACTTCCCCACCTGTTCCACATCCCCGGCCTGGCTTCCTCTCCTCCATGGTGCTGACGCTGCCTGCTGCCGGACTCCCCCTGCCCTCCGCCCTGGTGTGCTACAGCTTTGAGTCGTTCCCTGCTGTCACCCCAGGGCCCCGCACAAACTGCTAAAGGCATGAGGCCTGGGACAGCTGTGCTAGGGGATACTGTGCGCCTCCTGAAAAGAGGAAGACAAGACCCACTGATGTAGGAAGATTCTAAGACACAAAGGAACACCTCACAGGACAAGAAATAACAACAAAGCGACGGATGGCACTCAGGCGGGGCTGGGCGCTGCCTTCCGTTGCTTCACGCGCTCCTACGGCACGTGGCGCTTTGGGCTGGAGTAGGTCAGGGATGGGGACAGGTGTCTTTCCTGTCCCCGTGGAGCTTACGTTCCAACGGGGAGAAGATCATCGGCAAGGGAACGGCAGAGGTAGTGGACGAACTGCTAAGTGCTGCAGAGAAGCGGCAGAGCAGGAGACCACGGGCTGCTGTGTGGGAGAGGCCGGGCGGGCCGCCGGGCAAGGCTTGTGCGTCGGCAACGTCTGACCTTGTCCTTGAGCCCCGCCACCCCGGGTGGTGCCGATTCACGGCCCCTCGGCCTCACTCTCCCTCAGGCCTGTGGCCGCTGCTCCTCCCCAGCTGCCGCCAGAGGGCCTGGTGGACCAAACGGGCCTGAGGGACGTGAACTCTGGCCATGGAGGATGGGGGAGAGGACCGGTGAGCAGGGAAGCACCCCTGCGCCCCTCCCTTGGACGGAGTTCCGAAGCTTTCCTTTCTTCTCCTTCTCCTCCTTTTTTTGGATAGCCTTTGTGACAAGGCCCCAGTGGACTGAGAGACCAGCTGGGCATCTGTGAAGCAGGGCGTCGTCTCGGAGGGGCACCGTCTCAGCGGGATGTGCTCTCAGCGGGGCCTCATCTGAGCCTTCTCCGCTTCCCTTTCCCCTCACTCTTGCTGCCCTGGGACTGCACCTCCCAGTGACATGCTACCATTGGGTCTCGGCCTGGACTCTGCTTGTAAGAGTGAAGAGAGTGAGAGAGTGGGCCAGGAAGGTGCTGGAGGGAGAATATTCCAGGTCGGGGAGTAAGTGCAAAGGTCCTGAGGCAGGGTCACGTGAGGAAGATGGACCAGTCTGGAGCAGAGCAGGCGAGGCGGAGGGCAGGAGGGCGATACAAGGTCAGAGCTGGATCACAGGGCGCCTCGCTGGGGCACAGACAGGGCTCTGGCTTTATTCCGAGTAAGATGGGAAACGGAGTTCTGTGCGACAAGATCTGCCTTACGCTCTGACAGGGCAACGGGTAGAGGCAAGGTGGCAGCAAGGAGACCTTTAAGGGGCCTTGCTACAGTTCAGTAGAGGTGCCAAGGGGCTGCCCGGGGCACCGAGGGCATTCTCCCCCCGCTGCCCTCCTCCTGCCCCAGCACTCTGGATGTCACCCACCTCGTCCCACGGCCCTCCCCAGACGAGCGGCCCGTCCTCCCTGCTGAGTGAGGCTCAAGGCTGAGGGGTCAAGTGAGCCGCCACGGCACGGGCTCTGGTGGGTTCCACCTCTTCCTGCCTGTGGTGTGAGCTCGGGCCGGTTCCTGAGCCTGCCGTGCCTCGTCTCCTCACCCACGACGGGGGTGACAGCGGCACCCGCCTCTCGTTGGTTAAGTGAGCCAGCCTGTGCCAGCTGACCGAACGCAGTCGTGTCCAACAAAGGCTAGCTTTCATCAGGACCACCAATCACTACAGGCAAACAGATGGGGCAACAAAATAGTGTGTTTCTTTAAAGGAGATATTTCACTGCCACCAGAGCTGCCCCTGGCTTGTACTTAAAGGACAAGGAGCGTAGCCGGCCACCCCCCACCCCTGGACGGAGGCATCGCACACACTGCTGGTGTCTCAGCTCCCCGCCTCGCGGCCCTGCCGGCCCCCGGGAGCCTGCCTGGCCTGGCGGAGTAGGATTCACCGGGTAGGAGCCACAAGATCAGCTGAGCTGGAGGGCAGATCTTCACCAAGAGGGTCGGAAGAGGGGGCAGAGATGTGAAGGAACACACCATCCAAACCACCCGAAACTTCATCATCCCAGAAGATGCGTCGCTCAGCACCGAGGGCCCTGACGGACCGACCTCGTTTTGCCAACTTGGCAAAACCAACATGCTCATCAGGGCGGACTTTGCCTCCTGCCTTCCACAACTGTTCCCGGAGCACCTGGGGAGCCCCGGGCACACCTGTTTCCACCCCCGGGGAGAGGTGCTCAGAGCTTGGGGTGCCAGGGGCCCCAGAAAGGCAAAGACACCCAGGCCAAAAAGGGGACTGCTGGGGAAGCTGGGGTGCTCCTGTCCCTAGAGGCCCCCTTGCTGCCCCCTTCGTAGACATTCATCTCCTGGCTCTGCCCCTGAGAATGGGCAGACCCAAGGGAAGGACCCTGGTCACTGACCACACTTGACTAGCGAGGGTTGTCTTGACTGGACAGGGGAACATTTAGAAAGCACAGTCCACAGTGAGATCACAGTCTGGACGGGCCTCACAATACCACGGGGTGGGGAGGGGCAGGAGGGGGGTGGGGGCGTGGAAGGAGAGGGGCCGGGAGCCAGCCCGTCCAAGCCGGCTGATGAGTTCATGAGGGTTCATTACACCATCCTACTTTACAGGCATTCAGAGTTTCCATGATAAATAGCAAAAAAAAAAAAAGAAAAAAGCAAGTCCCGGGAACGAATGCACAGCCTGGTCCTCGGTCTACCCACCACGGCCACTGGCAGGCCTCGGGGACAGTGGTGGCTTCTCAAGACTCAATACCCTTGAACCACTTCATCTCTTGGTGGAAATCAGAAGTCAGCGTATATGTGGTTCCATCGCTTCAGGTGCTCGCGTTTTTTGAAACAGACGTTTAAGATACATCCAGAAAAGTCCTAAATTGTAAGGTTTTGATGTACGTCCACAAACTGAGTTCACCCGCATACCTCGCGCCCAGCTCTGGAGGTGGAACACTGCCAGCCCCCCCAGAAGACCCCTGGGCTCCCCCTCCCACCCCCCAACCATCACCCACCCCCAGGGTCATCGCCAGCCCGACTTCTCCCTGCTGGGTTACTTCTGCCGCTTTTCACACTTTATACGACGACGGGGATCTCACACTCTGGAGTCTGAAAGCCTGCGGTATTTTACAACCCCGAATATTATAACACGTTTGCTACTTCCTGATAGGAGCCGATTCCCCCGGGGCCAGCCTGCCGTAATCCAGAGAAAATGTTTGTCCTGCTAGATAAACACCCGCGCTCTCCATGGCGACGGCCGGGTGACTGGGGAAAACGCCGACCAAATATGGCAGGAAGAAGGCAGGAGAGAGGCGCCTCTCGGCCTCACCGAGACTCCTTTTGATTCTCCCGGCTCTGCCTTCCAAAGCCTCAAACGTGGATAGGCGTGAGACTTAAAACCGAGAATGCGGCAACTTCAGCTTCCTGGCTCCAGCGTGCAGGGAGGGGGTGCTACCCTGGGCACCTGTGACCCGGCGGGAGCACCCGGAGCCCTCAGGGCCTCCCGCCACCTGCTTGGGATTTGCTCTAGACGAGCAAAGACGGTAACACGCCTGTTGCAGGCCTGCACACCGCGGGCTTACAGAGCTGAAGCCGGGCCTAACGACAGCTCAGGGGCAGGGCCCATCCGAGGCCCGTCAAGCCCGCCGGCTCTCTGCTGGGTCAGCAGGTGGGCCAGCTTCCCATGGGGGCCGGCGCCCAGAGCGGATGCACAGCGGAGGGGTTGTGTGTTTCTCCTGAGCTTTGCCCAATAAGGTCGTTTTGAGGGTCACTTGTTCTTTGGACTAAACGCCGAGAGGTCCTGCCAGCCACTCGGTGACCTGACGGAGCCTGTGGTTTGCTGAGGCCCAGTGAAGTTACATCACCGTCTAAAAACAGAGGCGTGTCCACCAGGATTTCTCTGAAAGTCGAGCGTGTGCATGAGAAACACAAAAGAGGGAACCTTTCCTATTTTCTTCGAAGCATGGCGGACATACCTCACAGGGAAATGTCATGTGACCGGAAGGAAGGAGAGAGCGCATCAGACACCTGTCTCCTGCCCAAGCGCCTGGAGAAATCAGCCGTAGAGGAGCCAGAATCCAAAAGCCTAGGAGTGGAGACAGACCTGGCAGTCTGGCTCATCTGAGCCCCTCCGTGCAGACAAGGACACTGAGGCCCAGAGGGGTGGCTGAGTCACCCCCTCTCTGCCCAGCACCTCAGCCCCCACAGAAAGCTGGGCTGCGTTAGTTCTGTCCTAGTGAGTCACACCGAGATGACATTGACAGATAACTGTGAACACCCACAGTGCCAGCCCTGCACTGGCATATCACGTAGCTCCCACTGAGAAAAAGAGGAGTCCCTTTCCTCGTTTCACTCATACACCTTATAAAAAGTGATGAACTTTGTATGTAAAAACTCAATTTCCAGTTAGAGCCTTCAGACAGAGCCCAGTTTCTTCTCCACCAAATCCAGCCTGGGGCAAGAAACCCCCAGTGGGGCTGGGGGCAGGGCATCGCCCCTCTGCAGCCGGGAGAAGACAGTTGCCCCCCCCTCCCCCCCCCCCCCCGGCATCAGACAGGGGAGGTAAGAAGTATTCATGGAGGAATTTCTGCCATGGTTCTGCGCTTAACATTTGGGGGACCTGGGACTCCTCTCCCCAGATTCTGGCCCACTCAGCATTCAGTACCCAATTTCAGGCCTTTGTAGAATGTGTGAAGCTCATCCCGCCCCAGATCAAGACCCTCAGGATGACGGGAAGACCTTGGAGATCTTCCTTGGTGTGTGCCCAGCAGGGATGAGGGCCTCAGTTTCCTAATCTGTGAAGCCAAGGTGTTACCCTGGATGATTTCCAGGGTACCTTCTGTCTCTGTTGTATGAATCAGCTTTCCAAACTGCTTTCTTCTGTGTACATTACAGAAACCCTGGCAACCCAATTCTCATCCCTTACCTGGCCCTTCTGGAGCGCTTAAGCAGGCCAGTACCTGCCCCCGGTCCATGTCCGGGCCTTGGAAGCCAAGGTACACCCCAAAAAGATGGTGTGAGTGCTGCATCACAAAGTGGGGCCCCCTTCTACTCAATCTGGGGAGAGGGAGTAAATACAAGGAGGTCCAGGGGAGGCAAAGGGGGTGGGGCCGCCTCCCTGCCCACAGGGCTCTAGGTCCGGCCTGGCACAGGAGCTCTCTTCTCTTTCTGCTTAACCAGCCCAGGGGACCCATGGGCTGTCCAGGTAAAGCTCCTAGACCAGCGTCCATCAGTGGCCCTTCCCCAGCCTGAGACTTGTCTCTTTGGCCTCAGAGCAGGAAATCAGCCCCCTAAGGGGCTCTGCACGTTCCCAGAACCGTGGCACTGAACCTGTGGCCTTAGCCTTCCCAGGACCCTCTCCCCATGGGGCACAGGGAGGCGAGGCAGGGCTCATTAAAGAAGATCATCTAGAGAAGAACAGTCCCGTGTGGTAGTCACTCGGTAGCTCCACGACCTTGGACAAGTTGCCTAAGGTCTCTGGACCTCACTCTCTCCATCTGCAAAATGGGGATAACAGTACTCACCCCAACCCACCCCTTTGAGACGAGAAGGAGTCAAATGGCCCGGAAAACTCTCGGATCACGCCTCCGTGGGCTGCAGGAGCCGCCGCCGCCCGCCCGGAGCTCGTCCACCGGACCCCAGACCGCTTGCCCGAGGCCCAGCCCGGCGGTTACGTAACCAGCCAGCCGGGCTGCCGGACCGCGGTCGGCGCCCCAGCCTGGCACCCACCGGCCTATCCGCTCGCCCCGCCCGCCGTGTCACGCCGCGCCCTCACCGAGCCGCGTCCCCGCTGGTCCGCGCGTCCGTCCGCGCGTCGGTCCGGCCCGCCGACCCGGCTCCCGCCGCCGCCGCCGCCGCCGCCGCCTAGAGCAGCGCGTAGCCCGCAGCTCAGCCGCCGCTGTCACATAGTGGAAAACGTGACTGCGCGCGCCGCGCCCGCCCCCGCCTCCCGCTATTGGCCGAAGCTCAGCCTCATCTGCATACCGAAGGGGACGGGCCTGCGAGCGCCGCGTGCCCATTGGCTACAGCGCCCGTCGCTCTCTTTACATAAGACGCACATGGAACTCCATGTTCACCGCGTCGGTTCCTCAATGAAGACGCGGCGCGCTCCTCTCCCCCTCCTCGTCCTCCCGAGTGATCCCTCCCACTTCCGGCCTCGGAGTCTTCCATTCAAGACAGCTGGCGTCGTCTGGCTGGGGGAGCCCGGAGTGGCGCGTACCACCGCGGGCCGGGGGGAGCTGGGTACCGGACGGGACCTGGCCCAGTGCACCTGGGACCGGCCGGCGGGGCGGCCGAAATCCCGCTGAAGCCCGGGCCCTGGAAGGCTGCCACCTGCGGCTACGGGCCAGAGGCGCGCCCCCGCGAGAAACTCCCTGCGGACATCTTTCATTCCCATTCATTCATTTACTCACTCCCATTCATCCTTCCCTAGGCGCTGAAACTGCGTGGGGGACCAAGCCAGGGCTGCCCAGCAGGAGCGCCGGGTGCACGCCCACCCCGGCCGCCGAGGTCCACACCTGCCAGGACGGTCAGCTTCTTATTTTTGAGATCATGTGTTGCAAATTTTGGTTCAGCAAATAGAGACATTGTTACTAGGAGGGGGTACCAAATAAATGATGTCCCTGCTCCCAACCACGTCATTAGGGGAAAAAGACCATCTCATTCATAAAAAGGGAACTTAAGTACTAAATGGGGCGGTGTGCGTCATAAATTCACCAAGGCCAGAGTTATGGGCAGAGGGTCCATGGAGGAAGCAGCACTTGAAGAGGGGAAAGGAAAGGCATGGAAAAGGGAGGTTTTCAGAAGGCGCAAGCCGCAGAGACACGTGGGCCAGAGGTATAGGGTTCTGGGAGAGAGTAGGTCTGGAGCATCCTGGCTGCCACTTTTTCTTTCAGTAAGCGTTTTCTGGGGGCACGTTAAGCCGGAGTTTCTGTTTAAAGTGCCAGGAGAGAGTGGAGCTTACTCTCAGACCAGCTGGAGGGCCGAGGCTTGCTTGAAAGACATGGAACAGCACGCAGGCTCCCAGGCAGTTCAGCTGCAGCAGGCTCTGTAACTACAGGGTCTCAGCAGGCAGGGGAGGCTGGCTGGGCTCTGAAGGGCTGAGGGGGCCCTAGCATCTCCCTCCACTGGTCCCGTTCTTCCTGCTCAATAGCCTGCAGGCAAACTGAGCTGCTAGTTCCCAAAGCCGAACCCACATCCAGGAATTCCTGTGTTGGAGCCACTTCTTCCCCTCCCCTTGACAAGGTGTGTATACAACTTTGTGAGACACAGATGTAAACTGGGCAATCACCAAGTTCATCAGCACAGCTCTTCCCACATCAGCCCTGGGATGCCTGCTCTGTGGCTCAGACTCCAAGGTGAGAGCGGCCCCTCCTCCTGTTTCTCTAACACTGACACCTAGAAACCCTCCGTGCCTCCCTGCCTAACACACACACACACACACACACACACACACACACCAAGTAAACCCAGGCCCAGCTGCACCCTGCACACACCCAAAGGCCTTTTGTTTCTTCATGTACATTGACGTCAACGGGGAGCTCCATTGTTCTGGAAACAAGAATAAACAGCTCATCCACATCACAGAGCTCCTTCTGCTCAGCTTCTCCTTGGTCTCGCTCCATATTCAGCCTGTAGCCTAATGTCACATTTCCTCCCTAAATTTAGCTCTTTCTATTTCAATACTGTCAATCTGGTAGAAAGATGTTGGAGTCCATTATTTTAAAAATTATCAAACATCGCGGACCCCTAGAACCCTTCAGAACCTAATCTATTTTCAGTGTCTTCCTGCAAGGTTGTTTTTTTCTTGTTGGAAACTTTCATTCCCTCCACAAATACTTGTTGAGACCTAAGTGTTGGGGGTTATGCAAAAATGTATCTCACTGGATCTTTTGTTTGCAACATAGAAGAGGTGACGCCCCCAGGACCAGGCTTAGTCCGTGGATGCCATTCTCACTGGACCAAGAATCATGAATCATGAGTGTGTGTGTGTGTGTGTGTGTGTGTGTGTGTGTGTGTGTTGCGGCATTAGGTGGGAAGGTGGAAAGAATCCTTTCTTGACCTAGAAACGTGTTGGGGTTGCTGTCACCTCTAGCACAGAACTCTTGGCCAAGCATATTGCTGTTAGCACTAGGGGAAGCAGGCTGGCAAGAAGGAAGTCGGGGGAAGGGGATGGTGAGCCCTGGGGAATGCTGTCGGTGGAAGGAGCTGGCCTCCAGTGTCAGCCTCCACCCCGCCCCCCAGCCAAAGGCGGCTCTTCTCCAGCCCCCAGTCCATTTCTACCAACGTTTCCTCCGGTGGGCGTGGCTCAAGTCAGCCCCGCCCACCCATGCCTGCGCCCTGCCTGGAGGGCCGGTCTGCACCTGGCCTTCCGGGCCCTTGCAGAGTCTCGCTCATGTTCATTCCGGTGCTCAGTTAGCCAGCGTTTCCTGGGCAACTACTCTGTGACACGCCCCGTGTTGGCCAGACTTACCCGCCTTGGTCAGAGTGGACATTCCCACCCCGTTCCCCATCTGAGGGAGAAAATGCTCAATGTTTCACCCTGAAGCGTGATGTTAGCCTCAGGTGTTTAGTTTTTTGCAGATGTTCCTTATCAGGTAGAGAAGTTCCCTTCTCTTACAGTTTGCTGAGAGGTTGGTTGTTTTTTAAAATCGTACCTAGGTCCATCCATGGCAGTTATTGTTATTTTCCAATACCCCCTCCCACATCAGTCTATTTTTGCAGATCTGCAAATAATTTAAATCACCACAGCTTTGTCTCCACTCTACAACAATCTGTATACACTTGCTTTCTTCATTATCGTAATTTACAACCAAAAATGTAAGTGAATGAAAATATTAGTGCCCAAGATTCTGCTTTTCTTATGTTATTATTATCTGCTTTCTAAATAAAAGACATGGTTTTAACAGAAGCCCAAAACCTGTTTGCTAGCATGTCACTTGAGAAAGGACTAAAACTTCGAATGCCCTGGCCATGAGGGCGTTAAAGCCCAAGGACAAAGTGAGGAGAAAACTGTCCCCTCTGGTGAGGAGGGTTGGGGAGGAAGGGGGCAGGTGGAGTTGCTGGCCAGATCTTTGCCTAGGCCTTGAGGGCTGACTTCTGGGCCAGTTGGTCTCTGGCAGCTCAACTCCCTGTCCCCCACCCCCCAAGGTCCCGGGCCACCAGTATCCCTCGGTCTCCTGGAAAGACAGCAGGCCAACAAGCTGACCTGTGTACAAGGTGATGCCCGATGTCTGAGGCGACCCCCATGTCCGAGGTGCCTCTTTCTTCAGAGGGCGGAAGTCTCTCATCGGCTGGCATGCCACTCGGCTGGACAGTGCAGCTCCCTGCAGTGGCGTCTCTTGTCCAGTCGCACTCTGCCCGTCATGTGTCCTCAGCTTGGCTGTTTGTAGTGCTGGGGTGGGCTCTGAGGGGTAGCCCAGCAGGCGCCCCCCAACCACGACGTCCTGGGGCAGTGTCGGGAACTGGGGCTCTGCGTGTCCTGGGGGACAAATGAGGCCCCTCCCCATCAGGACGTCCAGTCCTTCAGGAGGCTGGGGTCTGGGCGGCACATTCTTGGGTGGGCACGGACCTCAAGGTGCCCCTCGCCCTTGACAAGCTATGATTCAGCACGTGCTTACTGTGTCAGGCACAAGCTCGGTGTTCCACACGTGGGCTCTTCCTCAACCCTCACACCTCTGTAGGGCACGTGTCCAGATCCCCACTGTCCCTTTGCAAAAGCACCCTTGATGTCATGATGCACCAAGGAATCGTGTGGGGCTAGGTCTTATGTCACCAAATGGGACAACCTTTGCCTACATAGAATGATCTCGCGGCCACCCTCGCCACCCTGTGCCTGTGGAGTCTGGGAACCAGGTGATGACAGAGTCCAAGCTCCGGTGTCCCTCTTGTCCCCTAAACATCCTCCCCACCCTAAATCTCCCTCTATGACGTGGCTGGCAGGTGCCCCCTGAATCCTCGTAACTCCTTTTCAGATCCGTAGAGGCTCAGAGGTGTAGACAGAAGGAACACAGGTCCTCCACATGTCCCAACACATACCGTGTGTCTGTCCATGCAGCCATGTGGGCCCACAGTGCCTGTCCTGGCATGAAAGGGCCCTCTGAATTCTGCCTCAGTCTCTGCCTCCGGTTTTCCTCCGGTGAATTCTGCCCTGGGCCTCACAGCGCATCAGTCGCAGTGTTTGCCCTCGTTCACCGGCTTCTCCTTGCTGCCCAACATGGAAAAAATACACTTGTCCCCAGAGCAGAGCTTCTTGGACCGCTCTCAGAGTGGGAGCCACCCCCTCTAGGGGCGGTGGTGGGTCACCTGACTGAGCGCAGGTGACTGTGGACTGCAGTAGCCTTGGGGCACACAGCGGTCCCACGTGGAAGGGAGCTGGAGGAGAAAGGCTGTCGTGTGCCCATCTCCCGGCTCCTCCTCAACAGGTCGGGTCCCACGAGGGAGGAGGAGGGAAACAGGATACGCCCACCCCCTGGCACCATGGAAGCTGCTGGGCCCCAGGCTGCAGTGGGGAGACCTTACGGGTGGGAGTACACAGGTGCTCAGGGGAGAGCCGGGAGCTCCCAGAAAGCCCGCGTGGTCTGTCTGCACGATGAGAGGCGACATCAGTGCTGCTGAGCAAAGCAGATGGCAGGCGGTGGGGACCAGCCCAGGGCCCTGCTGCAGAGCCAGCAGTCCGGTCCACGGCACATCCCTGCCTGCGTCTTGGAATGCGAGCTCGAGGGAATTCGGCAGACCTGTCGGGGGGGAGCTCCCTCAGACCCGGGGCGTAAACTAGGACACCCCACGGAGGCCAGGAGCCCCTGAGAGAACCGGTGGGAATCCAGAGAGCCCCCCTGACAACACTCTCTGGACTCAGAAGGCAGTGGGCGGTTTCATGTGGGCGGGCCCTCCAGAGAGGGGAGGTGGGGGCTTTGCCCCTTGGGAGGCAGGCTTAGGGATGGGACAGTCCTCCCAGATCCCTGTCTGGGGCAGGGAGGACCTGCCCTTCTCCCAAGCTGTGTAGCTATGGCTTGGGAACAAAGGACACCCAGAGGGAAAAGGATGGCCCGCCAAGCCCTGGACCACAGAGGGCTGGCCAACCGAGGGGGACGAAAGGGGGCCTGTGGCAACAGGAGGTAAGGGGCTGTGGGGCGGTGGTGAAGGAAGACAAAAGTGGAAGGCCGGGGCCCCTGGGAGATCAGAGCCTGTCATTCTCACCTGGGAGGGCCACCTGGCAGAGCTTCTAGCCCCCCTGAAGGAAGGCTCAGCGGGTGAAACGGAAGAGGGAACGCACCACAGTCTGACAGTCTCAGCCCGGGATTCCTGTGGGCAGAGCACGTGTGGCTCGAGGGCCCCCCGTGAGGCCATTCCTGGTCCGGCCTCCCTGCACCCTGTGTGAGTCCTTCAAAGCGAAAGAGAATGAGGGATGAGGCCGGCTCCTCTGTGCTCCCTTCTGGGAGATCGCGGACCGTGTGCTCCGGTCTGTACGTGCCAGAGAGGGGTGGGATCCCACATAGTCTGGGGCCGGCTAGACCTCAGAGCCCAGGTAGCTGTCTCCGTCACCGAGAAAAGTCACCGTCATACATGCTATTGGGTTCTTCCCGTATTTCCTCCATGGGCACCGCAGGGCAGGCCTTACACTTAACTAGTGAGAGGCAGGAAGGCACCAGCCCACCTGTTCCTCACCTGTTGCCCTCACGGGGCAGAGACCCCAGGCGTGGCTTTTTGCTCAGCCAGTCCAGAGAAGCCCCGTAGGCTGAGCACGGGCACCTGCTGAACGTCTGGTTTGTCCCGTGTGGCCATCAGCAAGCAGTGGCCGCGTGACAATGCCTCCTCTTGCCTCTTGCCGTCCTTCACTCTTGCTTCCCTGGAATTGTACTTCCAGATTAAAGCATTCGTTCTTTCTTTTTTAACTTTTTTTTATTTAATTATTTTGCGAGAGAGAGAGAGCGCGTGCGCATGAATGAGCAGGGGAGGGGCAGAGAAAGGGAGAAAGAGAATCCCAAGCAGGGATTCTCCCGATGCAGGGCTCAAACTCACAAACTTTGAGCCGTAAACCAAGAGTTGGATGTGTAACCGACTGAGCCACCCAGGCACCCCTAAAGTGTTGGTTCTTATGCCTATCCCGAGGCTCTGTTTTCTAGGGAGTCTACACTAAGACATTGGATACTGCAAAAGGTTCTAGAAAGCAGACTCTTGGGGGTTCATTTTGGGATTGAACTGCCTACCTGTCTCAAAGCCATAGGGACCCCATTCCTAGTGGTGAGTGGGACATGGCCCTTGAGCTAAGAATGCCTTTTACATTATTTAAAGGAAAAGAGGAGAAAAGAAAGCCAAAGAATATGCTGCAGAGATCGGACAAGATCCACAAAATGGACATTATTTACTCTCTAGCCCTTTACAGAAAAAAATTTGCTGACCTGGGTAATAACCCATCATGCAGTGGCATTGCATTTCTGGAAGTTTCCACCAGCGGTCCATTACGATGGGGGACCATAGAGACCAAGGCCCTGAGGGAGCGAAGAGATGCAGGCCTTCATCAGCGAGGCCACCATGGGAATGTTGCTGATGATGGAGAAGGGTGGTTCCCTATGTTGGTGCGGAGACCTTGGCAAGCAAATGATAGGCTTAGGACAGTTCACGGCCAACCTCAGACCAAGCGTGCAAGCCCGAAGGCCTCCATGGCAGCCCGGCAGATCCCCATCTTCCGCAGTCGCTGGGTAGACTGTCGGAACTCAGCCCTGGACTCTGATTATAAGGTTCACAGAGCTACAGAAGAGACCAAAGCCACGGCCTTGACAGTCCCCTGTACAAGGTCAGGAGTCAGGCAGGGAATGATCTTGGGCCATGGATGTGGGCCGCCGGATAGATGAGCTGAGAATTTCAGAGCCCCGGGTTCCCAGGAGCCTCCCCATTGGCAGAGGTAGTGCCTCTGACCTTGCCAGGGAACAGACTGTCCTTGCTAGCTTCTCACCTGGAGCAGGTGCCTTGCATAATGATGCTTGTTCTCAAGGCCTGCCCTCAGCACCCCGCCCCCCTTTGATTCCAGGCCTGGAACGAAGGTCCCGTGTCAGCTGAACTGCGGGAGAAATCACTGGCCCAGGGGCACTCATCTGTGATTTAGAACACAGCGTTTTGGCAAGTACCCCAGAACTCGTTCTAATCATTTCCCGGGATGACTCCGGCAGCCTGCTAGTAAACGTTTAACAGCTGGCTCTCTGAAGGGAAAATTTTTGTAGCGTTTGCCAGTTTTTCTGGTGTAAATAACCACACTGTGGCCAATTTCAAGCTACCAGCGTGAGTCGGTTATGAAAGAGGCAATGCCTCCAAAGGCCAAATGCGGGAAGAGAAGGGGCCCACCTCTCCTCACCTAGGGCTGTCACCACGCCCCACCCAGCATTGCCTTAGAAATAGCCTGGGTTTGGGGTGCCCGGGTGGCTCAGTCAGTTGAGCATCCGACTTCGGCTCAGGTCACGATCTCGCGGTCCATGAGTTCGAGCCCCGCGTCGGGCTCTGTGCTGACAGCTTGGAGCCTGGAGCCTGCTTTGGATTCTGTGTCTTCCTTTTTCTCTCTGCCCCTCCCCTGCTCATGCTCTGTCTCTCTCTCAAAGATAAATAAAGATTTAAAAAAATTTTTTTGTGGAAATAGTCTGGGTTTGCTCGGTTACAAGGAGAAGCGGGTCTCCCAAAGTTCAGCACCTACAAGGCTATTTTTCCAAACGGTTTAGGCGATTTTAAAAGGGGCTGTTGTCACAAAAGAATCTCATTCAGGTTTCTGTTGTAAAAACAGCTCTCAAAGTCGGTGAGACCCTTGGTTTCTGGCATGAGGAGTCTGTTGTGAGCCAGTTCGTGCGCGATTTATAACAGTGGCCCTCAGGACATTGTTTGTGGCAGGGACAGGCCAGGGCTCAGTCAAGCCACTCCTGCTCTTTGTGGCCATAAAATGTACTGTCAGCAGAAAGGAGGCTACTCAGGCTTCTGGCCTCCGGGTGAGGGCCCCCGCTCCCTCAAGTGCTGGTGTTAAGTCATTAGGGTTCCGGGGAAGGAGAGATGACTGCCAGGCATCCCTGTTTCACCCTTCCGGAATGATCTGGCCCTCGAGACCTTTCCTGTCAGCTCACCTCTCACCATCTGAGCCTGGAGAGCCAGACGATTGGGTGGACCTTGGCCCGAACCGTTTCTAGCCCTCAGGCTCAAAGGCCAGGAAGAGGTCACTGAAAGTCTCAGCGCTGGACAGATTGTTCCAAAGTGATAGGGAGGGTGGGCTTGGCCAGTGGCTGTGCCCGAGTCCCCCTGCCCTTGATGTGGAACATCGGCTTGAGAGATCCAGACTTGCGGTTTAGGAAAAGAAAATGGACTTCCCTTGTACATGAGCGTGACAGTCTCTGTTTTTAGGGGAGGATGTTTGTATGCACGTGTACGCAAGAGAGAATCAAAGAGAAATGTCAAAACTTCAGTGGGTTTTCTCTGGGTTGTGGAACATGAATAACATTAGTTTTATTCTTTGTATTTTTCAGTGCCCTTCATGTATTCCTTGATGGGTACTTCTTATGTTATATATACTTGTATATGTAAATTGTAAGTTCTATCTAATCTGCATTTATGGATTATAAGCATTTCTTTTTTAATTGTTTTAATGTTTATTTATTTTTGAGAGAGAAAGACGGGGGCGGGGGGAGGATCGGGGCAGAAGGAAAGGGAGACACAGAATCCGAAGCAGGCTCCAGGCTCTGAGCTGTCAGCACAGACCCTGATGTGGGGCTTGAACCCACAAACCATGAGATCATGACCTGAGCCGACGTAGCATGTTTAACCGACTGAGCCACCCAGGCGCCCCTCTTATAAACATTTCGTAATTACAAAACTATGGTTTTAAATGTTATAAACTACTAAATATAAAGTAAAAAATTAATTTTGAACAGGATGTTTAGTATCCGATTAAGTGGCTCGTTCTGTGACCGGGGCTATATTCACAGAGACAGAGAATAAGGACCAGTGCAGTAAAACAGCCAGAGCCCTGGATTTTTTTCTCATTGCAAATTTACTATTTTTGTCTGGCTTCTATTCATTTCTCAGATTTTGTCTTCAATAATCAGATAAATATTAGCTCCATGCTATTTTGAGCAGCCACGGCCGGAAATTTACCAACCTTACATTTATCGTGCAAATCTGCCAACAGGTAAATAACGAAAATAGTCTACAGAGGTCAGGGAAACAATAAACAAACTGCAGAAAACAATCTGACGATGGAGACCAGGTGCGGGTGGGAGCCCAGCGAACCACCAGCGGCGGCGAGAGCCGTGAGCTCTCAGGGATAGAGGACACACTGTGGTATTGGACATGCGGAACACACAGAGGCTTTTAAGCGTCACGGCAAGACACAGATGCCACAGAGAGGTAGAAAGATAAAGCGATGGGCGTGGGTGTACCGGCGAAGCCAAGGCAAAGTCGACGCAGCGACATTGCCGAAAGGCGGAGCAGAATTTGTGTTTTTCGGAGGGTCTTATGCGCGTGACGGAACGAAACATATGCTGATGGAGGGCACTGGAGGGAATACAGAACAGTGATCCCGTTCTGTTGGGTGGATGCAGTGAAAGGATCGTCCAAGCTCTGTACGTGGCCTTCCTGTTTTGCTTGTACAAAGAATCCAGGGTTTGGGTTGCTAATTCCTGTGCTCTCCTTCTCACGTTGATTTAAACACAAACAGCCTTCAAAGGGTGTTTGCTTAGAGGCCCTGCATGTGTCGTGAGCGGGATTTCAGGCAGCCGAGGCAGAGACTTAGCGTGGCCAGCGGGGAGGAGGCCCTGGGGGGCCGGTGGGC
This sequence comes from Panthera tigris, assembly GCF_018350195.1. Classification (NCBI taxonomy): domain Eukaryota; kingdom Metazoa; phylum Chordata; class Mammalia; order Carnivora; family Felidae; genus Panthera; species Panthera tigris. Next base: position 217,111,016 of record NC_056667.1, read on the forward strand.
TCACTCTGCCCTGCCTGGGCCTGGTCCCTCTGCAGACGCTTCCTCGTCTGACGCCCCACAGGCCCCGGGGCTGGAACGTGGGACTACCCATGCTCTTCCAACAGTGAGGACCGGGCGGATCCCTGCGTGTCGTCTGGGTGAGGACACGGGGCCCCGGAACAGCGCTGCCGGTCAGCACTGGGTGGGAGCTGCTTGGGGTCCTGGCAGTCACCTGATGAGGAAAGTCTCCACCTGTCCCAGGTGCCTGGGACGGGGACACTGTGTACCCTGGCCCCCCACCTTGTTCCCAACTTCCATTCTCGCTCTCCCCTCCGTCCTCCACTCAGGACTCCGGACTTCTTCTAAAACTCAGAACTCATCAGCCAATGGCTCCTTTGAGGCAACTTTCGATGGCACCCATGCCAGGATAATGGAGGCTTTTTAATTCTTAGGGGCTAAACCTTGGGCTGGAGGTTGACGAGCGTTCTCCAAATCTGTTTGAAACGCACTCAAAATAAGAATTATCTCCCGGGGCCCCCGGGTGGCTCAGTCGGCTGGGCGTCCGACTTCGGCTCAGGTCATGATCTCATGGTCCGTGAGTTCAAGCCCTGCGTGGGGCTCTGTGCTGCTGGCTCGGAGCCTGGAGCCTGCTTCCGATTCTGTGTCTCCCTCTCTCTGCCCCTCCCCCCGTTGATGCTCCGTCTCTCTGTCTCAAAAATAAATAAACATTCAAAAAAAATTATTTCCCCTTTTTCCAAGGATGAGTTTTGCCTCATCCTCTCCAAGGGGTTTGTTGTTGTTGTTGTTTTAACCCTTTTATCCCCACTTTTCCCTCTGCTCAGTATTCAGGTCATCGGGGTTTCAGGCCACATTTAGGTAACTCCAGGGATGAACTGCCCTCACGGACGCCCTTCGCCGGCAATAAAGGGACTGACGCTGACTTGCGGGTGGAGCGTCTATGATGGAGAGTTGTCCCTCCAGGTCTTCGCAGGGTGCACAGGCCCAGGCCACATGACCCCTGCCACAGCCCTGTCGTCCCCGGCGGCTCTGGGCCTCCAGCTCCACGGCGCAGTGTGAGTGTGGTGTGTGTGTGTGCATGTGTGCCGTGGGTGTGTGTATGTGTGAGGGTGCCCGTCGCCGGGGACCCGCATCTTTCATCAGCCTCAAAAGACTGACCCATTTTCCGTCACCGCCTCCCGCGGCCAGCGGAGCCTTTGTTGGGTTTGTATAGCAGACCTGAACTGGAGCCGGGTCGTGTTTAAGAGCAGGGGTGTGGGCCTCGCAGGCGGCCGAGGAGGCGCAGGCCTGGCTCTCCTGTGAAAGTTCAGCTTCTTTCCTCCCGGAAAATTTCGAAGACTCTCGTTTCCTTTTCCTCGGTCGTAGCTGAAACCTGCCTTCAGACACGAAGCCGACGGCGGACAGTGGGAACACCCCGAAAGCATAGCCCGCGGTTGGTAACTGGGACACAGAGCCGGCTGTTAGGGGGGCCCCCACCCCCCCGGGGCCCAGGTCTTGCACCCAGCCGACCTCGTGTTTGCAGAGAAAGGTCCGGGCTAAGACAGGCCCTAGTGCGCTCAGCGTTTGTCCAGAGCCCATTGGGTCCCAGCAAGTTGAATTGTTTTTGGTTTGTTTGTAAAATGGCATTGCACTTAGAACAAAAACAATTGCTTTCATCTTAAAATACTCCATGCTCCTATTGCCTGCGGACCCCTGAGTCGCCGGATAGGGGGGGCGCTGTCTCATCCAGTGGCTGCATTCAATGATGTAGCCCTCCTTTCTTCTAGACGCTGGAGTTGTGCCTAGTATTACCTGTCTGACACTTACAATCATCGTCGGGCACGTATCAAGTTGACCTATTCGGATTGAACAAAGTCACCCTGAGAGAACAAGTGTCTAAATTGTTAGCTAGGGGCGCCTGGTGACTCAGTTGGTTAAGCGTTCCAGTCTTGATTTTGGCTCAGGTCATGATCTCATGGTTACTGAGATCAAGGTTCGTGTCCAGCTGTGTCGACAGCAGGAACCTGCTTGGAATTCTCTCTGCCCTTCTCCCGCACAGGCGCACGTGTGTGCACTCTCTCTCTCTCTGTCCCTCAAAATAAATTAATAAACTTTAAAAATTAAAAAATTTTACTGCTCATTTATTTTTGAAGAGGTGAGAGAGAGGGGGGGAGGGGGGAGTATGAGTGGGGGAGGGGCACAGAGAGAGCAAGACACAGAATCTGAAACAGGTTCCAGGCTCTGAGCCGTCAGCACAGAGCCCGACGTGGGGCTCAAACTCATGGACCGTGAGATCACGACCTGAGCCGAGGTCGGAGGTTTAACCGACTGAGCCACCCAGGCGCCACAAAACTGTAGAAAATGTGAATTGTTGGCTAAATATTGCCATTCTGAAGAAGCACATCATGCCTGGGCTTTTGTGTCAGTAAGAAGCCAGCAATGGGACGTTCTCCCCCTTGCGGGGTCATCTAAGGGGAAACCTTCTCATCCATCAGGAGCCCTGTACGGTTGCCGAGAGCAGGCCCTGCAGGGAGCCCCAATCCCCGTCCTGTCCTGCCGTCGACTTGGTGCACGATGCTGGATACATTCCTGAGCCTCAGTGTCTCTTCTGTAAAGTAGAGTGAACGGCAGGACCTATCCCGATTTTGTTTTAAAAATCGACGTTTAGGGGCGCCTGGGTGGCTCCGTCGGTTAAGCGTCCGACTTCGGCTCAGGTCGTGATCTCACGGTCCGTAAGTTCGAGCCCCGCGTCGGGCTCTGGGCTGACGGCTCAGAGCCTGGAACCTGTTTCAGATTCTGTGTCTCGCTCTCTCTCTGACCCTCCCCTGCTCATGCTCTGTCTCTCTCCCTCTCAAAAATAAATAAAACATTAAAAAAAAATTACATTGTGGTGAAATACACGTAACATAAAGTTGCCATCCTCCTTATTTATTTATTTTTTTAACGTTTATTTATTTTTGGGACAGAGAGAGACAGAGCACGAACGGGGGAGGGGCAGACAGAGAGGGAAACACAGAATCAGAAGCAGGCTCCAGGCTCTGAGCCATCAGCCCAGAGCCCGACGCGGGGCTCGAACCCACGGACCGCGAGATCGTGACCTGAGCTGAAGTCGGACGCTTAACCGACTGCGCCACCCAGGTGCCCCATCATCCTTATTTTTAAGTGCAGCTCTGGGGTGCCAAGTGCATTCACCTTGCTGTGCAGCCAGTTTCCAGAACCGTTCTCATCCTGCAAAACCAAAACTCTCCTCGCCCTGCCCCACCTCCCCCCAGCTCCCCAGCAGCCGCCAGCCACCATTGTTCCGTCATTGGGCTTCCATGACTCTAGGAACCTCATGTAAGTGGAATCTTACAGTTTTTGCCTTTTAGTGACCGGCTCGTGCGTTGCGCTGGGCCTCACGTCCTGGAGGCTCATCCACGTTGTAGCACAAGGTGTGGGCTGGGCCTCCTCCCCACCGCAGCCCATAGGCTGCACCCCTGGCCCATACTACCTGCCCCCTTCTTTTCCCTTCCCTTTGCCCGTCAGGTTGGTCTCTGATCCCCTCGAACTCCCCGGACTTGAGAGTTAAACCTCCTTTGGAGCCCCACCACCCTCGTGATTCATGGTGGGCCTGGTCCTCAGCCATTTCTGACCTGCGGGCTGCCAGGGAGCGGGCCCAACCCGGCTGCCTCTCCTGGGCCTCCCCTGTCTTCCTGCTCTGCCCAGGCAACCCCCATCCGAGTCCCGGGGTCCTCTCGCAGCCCTCCGGTGGCGCCCCCTGCCGGACGGCTGTGTGACTGCAGCACCAGGGGCTCTGGTCTCCCTCTGACCCCCATCCTGGGGACTTCAGGTCAGCTGCCAGTGGGGGATGCCGCCCCAAATTCTCCCGTTAGGGGCTGCCTCCCCGGACTGCTCCCGAAAGCAGCGATCTCAGCTGGAGGTCCCTGGGAATGTGGGTTTGCGCCCCCAACTCGATCAGCCCTCTAATGGGGGCTGCCTCTGGGGAGCAGGAGGTGAGTAGACCCCTCTGGTGGTGTCCCAGAGAGGAGCTTAGCCGGGAGCTGACAAGGACCGATACTCCTCATGGAGGGGCACCTGGGGGCACTAAGGTGGTGTAAGCCTTCTCCTTCGGGTTCAGGTGGCCGAGGTTCATGGTGTGCCCCGAGAGACCGCAGAATCGGTTCCCTCTCCTGGAGCCTACGGTCTCCCGGGGCGGGGACACTGTGCAGCCAGCCACACAATTCTTCAGTCGTGGCCCCGAGGCAGGGGCGCCATGAGGCACAGGTCAGGTGGCCCCTGAGAAGGGGCCCACGTGTTGGTGGGAGTCCACCGCAGGGTGGCAGCTGGGGAGAGCTCAGGCGGGAGACTCCGCTTTTGGGTGATTCGAAAGGAAGCTGTGCTCTTGAACTCCAGCCTGGCTTGCGTGAGAAGGACGCGCACACGGGAAGGGCTGGGCACAGGGAGGTGGAGGGAGTCCCCGGGTGGGGTCCCTCGATTCCCTGCCCTCGTGCTGACACCCACTCTGGTGGAAAGCTCCGGGTCCGCACACGTGCCTCGTCCTCATGTACCTCTGGAAGGAGCAAATAGTGACCGAGTCTAGATACTAGTTAACCAGACCTTTGGGGAAGGGGCTTGCTTGGGACTCTGGCAGCAGAAGACTCTTGCCCTTTGTTGGAGAACCAGCCTCCTGTGCAAAGAGCGTGAGAGCCGTGGTCCCTGCTCCAGGACCCTTAAGCATTCATCTGCGTGTGTTGTCAGGGATCCAAGGGCCATCCGTCAGGCCCCCAGGCTCTAGGAGACCCGGTTTAAGGGAACATGTGGGGGGGCACCTGGGTGGCTCAGTCGGTGAAGCATCTGACTTTGGCTCAGGTCATGATCTCGCGGTCCGTGGGTTCGAGCCCCGCGTCGGGCTCTGTGCTGAGAGCTCAGAGCCTGGAGCCTGCTTCGGATTCTGTGTCTCGCTCTCTCTCTACCCCTCCCCTGCTCCTGCTATGTGTCTCTCTGTCTCTCTCTCAAAAACAAATACACGTTAAAACAATTTAAAAAAATAAGTAAGGGACCGTGTGGGATGGGGGCTCTGCCCTGATGGTTCCCGGGGCATGCTCTGAGTGCCTGCTGTCACAGATAGTTATTGGGAGAGATGTTTGAGCTTATGTACTTCACGTCCTTCACTTTCCTGACGACTGACGAGGTCGGAACCCACCCAATTGGGACACCTGGTTACAGGTAAAGGCCGCCCCAGGTGACAGCTACCCTCACCGCTAGTTTGGGATGCTTGCCACAGAACCTTCACGGGTCAACTTAAGTCTTGTAAAAGACCCTGTTAGAAGCAGTTAGACATAAATGAGGCTACAAATGGGACCTGGGACTCAGTTTACCAACACAGTTTATCAATACCATGATTTCCTCCTCTGACAACTTTTAACTTTTGTTTTTGATTAAAAAGTCCTCACGTATTGAGAAATAAATCTAAATTACAAGGAGGTATAAAGAAGCAGAAGAAATGTCCCGTTATTCCAACTCCCAGATAGTCTCTGAAACCTTGAAATCGCTGGACGTATTCACACACACACATACTCCCACTCGCACACATAGGCGTTCAACGTCACTGAGATCCCATCGTTTACATAACATTGCAGTTTAATTTTTTTATTTAAAATTGTGGTATAAACAAATCATATTATTAGGAGCCCTTTGAAAGAGCAGTTTTAGTAAGAGCATAGTCTATTCAACATCCAGCAAACAGTTATCGAGTGTCTGGCAATGTTAAAGGTTTAGGGGGTTCAGGGGTAGGCAAATCAACCGGGCCCCTCTACTAATTGAACTCACTTTCTAGGGGTGAATGGGGTGGGGGAAGAGATAGACAACAAAAGCGCAGATAGGAATAAAAAAATACTTTCACAGAGTGATAAGTACTTTGAAGGAAATAAGGTAAAATAACAGGCTGGAGAATTCAGATGTGATCTATTTTTGATATCTCTGAGATGTCACATGTGAGCTGAGACCCAAATAATGGCAAGGATCTAGCTGTATGAAGATCTGGGGGATGAGTGTTATTCAGTTAGCGGGACCAGCAAGTGCAAAGGTCCTGAGGCAGAAATGATCTTAGCCAGTGTAGGAAGAAGGTCTTGTCTTCTTTTTCTCGAAGCTCAGCTGGAGAGGACAGGACAAAGTCTTCTATGCAGGCCCCTCGGGATTCACAAAATGGTGTCGGTCACCTCCCAGCTTAGATGGGGAGCGCACAGCAAGGTGCTTGACTGGCCGCACAAGCTGATGCCTTCCTTTCTGAGCCTGCCAGGGAGTCCAGTCTCAGATCCAGGGCTGGTGAGGCTGTCTCCAGGCTCTGGGTCACTCCTCTTTCACCTGGGCTCACCTCCCCAGTCCTTCCCGAAGGCTGACCCACATCCTGGGCTCCTGGCCTCCCCTGGCCTTTGTCTCAGGGGAGGAGAGGCAGGGTCTGGATGCCCTTTGCTTTGCGGAGCTCTCTCTCCTGGGATGAGTCACGGCCACTGACATCTTCACTCATTCAGAAACTGCTTGTTGCAAAGCATCCTGCTGGCTCTTTATTCCTCAAACACTTCCTGTGCCGTGATTTCCTATGCTTCTTTAACCACTTGCCACTTTCATGAATGGCTCTTTTTTACATTCTCTTTTTCTCTAATCCTTACATGACTCTGAGGTGCTGAGGGGTAATTCAGGCTGCAGGGCCCCCATGACGCCGGCCCCCGGAACTGGAGGCCGCTGGCTGGTCTCTGGGCCCCTCTGCCTCCCCAGTGTCCTCAGGTGGATCCGTGTCTCTTTCTCGGCGTCTGGGACCCTTCGCTGCGTCTTGCCGGCCCCGCTTGCCCAGGGCCCAGCGCTCCTGCCCCGGGTCTCCGTGTGGAGGCCTCAGGATGATGCAGCGGATGGCTGGAGCATGTTCCCACACTCTGTGGCCTGCTTCCCCCAGACAGGCCCTCAGTGGGATCTGGTGGCTCAGCTTCCTTGTCCCAGAGCCTCTCAGAGACCCTCTCTCGTGGCCCTGTGGTCCCAAAGAGAGCAGCGAGTCCTGTACCCGCAGGCCTGCATGGGGCCTCCTCAGCCTAGATGGCTCCCCTGCTCTCCACAGGCTGTGGGAGAAACTGGAATCAGGCTTCCCCCTCGTGTGGCTTTGGCTGGGCTCCTCAGTGGACCCTCAGGGGCCCTCCGTGGCCACGCCCCCTGGCCCCACTGCTCTGTCCGACCACTCATAGACCAGCCATTGTTGGCCATGATGTCCCATGGCTCTGGGCCCAGATGATTCTGCCTAGCATGAACTTCCAAGGAAAGGGTCTAGGCAGTGTCTTTGGGGAAGGGAGGGCACTTGGGGTCAGAGGCCAGGCAGTGACCTCCCTGAGTGCCCCCTCTACCCTTACTCAGGCCAACCCCAGCTGATGTTCAGAGTTCAGAGGTGGGAGTTCCTCATAGGAGCCTCTGGGCTCCCAGCTCAGCCACGGTGAGATCAGGGAAGACGTCAGGACCTTCCAGCTCTCAGACACTATGGCATCCTCTGTATCTGGTGCAGCCCCGAAGGGCTCCATCCGGCCATCCTGTGAGAATGACATACCACCCTTCTCTCCCCAGCACCTGGAGGGCAGGAAGCTGGTGGTCTTTGTCTGAAGGCTTAATCGCTTCAGAGCTTTGGGCCAGCTTTCGGGAACGAAGGGCACAGCCGTGAAGAAGGACACGGTCTCACTATGGCCCACCCCGCCATTTAGAAGACTCTCAGCGCCGTCAGAGGGGGGGTGGCAGGGAAGGGGAAGAGAGGGGCTAACCTTGTTCTCCATTTGAATAAGAAGTGTTTCAACGTGGGCAAGGACGTTCAGAAATGGTGAAGTGGTTGGGGAACTCTTTTCTTCTTCTTCTTCTTTATGGAGTTTGATTTAACGCTCGTTCTAGGAAGGCGGGACATGTGTGTGATAAAGACAAATATGTGGACAAACCACATGTGGACAGTGAAGATCTGGAACCCCGGAAGGACCTGATTCACAGCGTCCACCATCACGCTGGACTGTTCCAAGGGACTGAACTGCTAGGCAGTCCTGCCCCCGCCTTGGGCTAAGTCTGGAATGGAGAACCCAGTGCTGAAAGAAAGGGGGTGGATGAGAAGATACGTATGTAGATGGTGGGGTTTCTAGAAAGTCAGGGCAATTTGACGAGGCAGGGGGCAGAGGATGGAAGTGCTCTGGCCAAGGGGGTAAGACCTGAAAGTTGGGGGGGAGGGTTGCTAACTGAGGGCCACCCAGGAGGGAACACCTCTGAGGGTGCAATTTGCCGCGTGCTTTTTCCCCACGGGGCACGGGACAGCTCTAAATAACGAGGCTTGTCGAATTCCTTCCCTCCTAGGTTGTCATTCTCTTAGGTGGCCCCTAACTTCTCAGTGAAGTCTCAGACAGCCAGTCTGCCTGCCTGGTGAAGTGCAGAAAGAGGCGAGGTTGGCACTGTTGGAGGGAAATGAGCCCTGGTGGCTCACCTGGCCTCTGTGTGGGTGACCAAATGCTGTCCTGGGTGCCATTAGCAGCAGGGTGAGTGATGTGCGGATATCAGAGGATGGGATGGGTATTGCTTACTGGAAGGTACATGGTTCTCCAAGATGTCCCCAGCCCCTGTTAACCTTACAAATAAAGCTGTTGGTTATTTTGCCAGCCAAAACAGGTTTATTCTGGAATAGCAGAGAATTGCAATCAGGGACAAGCAACCTACAGCAAAACCATAGGCAAGTCCCTAGGACAAAGGAGAGAAATTCTCTCCAATAGAGGAAAGGGTGAGTTCAGAGGGCTGTTACAAACAGAGTCCATTGAAGTAAAGCGAGAGTTGGAAGTACAGTGGCTTCTCACTGGCTGAGCTGTGACTGTCTCTCATTGGCTGGGCTGTCGCCTGGCCAGGAGGAAATCTTCCCTCCTGCTGCTGGGATGGTAAAATAATATCCATGTGCAAGTTCCCTCTCTTCCTGTCGGATCTGCAATTGCTAACCAATGCTAGGAATGAGAGCTCAGCCTGCTGGCCTTCTGACTATGCTAAACACTCTTTTCTTTTATTAATTTTCACAGCACATAGCACTGATTCCATGAACACCTGGACACTTTATGAGTTATCCTCACCAAATACATATGAATACCCAATTAGTACATGAAAAGAGGCTCAAAATCACAAATCACTAGAAAAATGCAAGTTATAATCATAATAAGATGCCATCACAGCACCACTAGAATGACTGAAGTTAATTTTTTAAATGTTTATTTATTTTTGAGAGAGAGAGAGAGAGAGAGAGAGATCAATCCGGGGAGGGGCAGAGAATAAGGGAGACACAGAATCCGAAGCAGGCTCCAGGCTCTGAGCCATCAGCACAGAGCCCGACGCGGGGCTCAAACCCACGAACCATGAGATCATGACCTGAGCCGAAGTCGGACGCTTAACTGACTGAGCCACGCAGGTGCCCCAGGAATGACTCCAGTTAAAAAGAGTGACCTAGGGGGCGCTTGGGTGGCTCAGTCGGTTGAGCGTCCGACTTCGGCTCAGGTCATGATCTCATGGTTCGTGGGTTTGAGCCCCGCGTCGGGCTCTGTGCTGACAGCTCAGAGCCTGGAGCCTGCTTCGGATTCTGTGTCTCCCATCTCTCTGCCCCTCCCCCACTCGTGCTCTCTCAAAAATAAATAAATGTTAAAAAAAAAAAAAAAAGAGTGACCTAAAAAAAGAAAAAAAGGACTGACCTGTCAGGTCTTGGCAGGGATATGGAACAAGTAGAAATCACACACGTGGCTGGTGGGAATGAAAAATGATGCCATCACTTTGAAAACTTGGTGGCATCTTGTAAAGTTAAACATATTCTTACCATACAACCCAGGAATTCCACTCCTAGGTATTTATTCAAGAGAAAGGAAAACTATGTTTGCCCCGACTTGTATGTAAACGTTCTTAGCAGCATTATTTTTTTAAAAAAGATTTTATAGCTTATTTACTTATTATGAAGAGAAGGGAGTGGGGACAGGAACAGACAGAGAGGGAGAGAAAGAGAGAGAATCCCAAGCAGGCTGCACGCTCAGCTCAGAGCCTGATGCAGGGCTTGATCCCATGACTGTGAGACCACAACCCAAGCTGAAATCAAGAGCCAGATGCTCAACCAACTGAGCCACCCAGGTGCCCCTAGCAGCATTACTTATAAATAATCAAAACCCAAAAGCAACCCAAATGTTGATAAACTGGTGAATGGATAAACAAAATGTACTATGGGATACTACTCAGCCACAAAAAGGAATGACATATTAATGTATGTTGCAACATGGATGGATTTCAAAATTGTAAAAGAAAGAATTAAGCACAACAGACTATGTACCTTATGATTCCATTTATATGAAACTCTAGAAAAGGCATAATTATCATGACAGAAAGTGGATCAGTTGTTGCCTCCTGCTGGCAGAGAGAGGAGATAGACTGCATGTGAGTGAGAGGAAATATCTTGATTGTGGTGGTGGTAACATAATTGTATATAGTGACCAAAATGCATTGACCAGTAAGTATACTCAAAATAGATAAAGCTTATTGCATATGAATAATAATCAAATATAAATTTTAGGTTAAAAAAACTCCCACACCTAGAAACATCATGGGCACATTTTTAAAAACCAATGATAAAAGAAAATCTTGAAGGCAGCCAGATACATAGAACAAAGGACTACAGCAGACTTCTCTTCAGAAACTATGTAAACAAGAAGCCAATGGAGTAAAATGTATAAAGTATTCAAAGAAAAAGAACTGGTTAACCCAGCTTTGCATGCTCTGGGAAACAATCTTTCAAATGTGAAGGTGAAATAAACACTTTCAAATAAAGGAACCGTGGGAGCACTCTTTGCCTGCTGATCTTTGCTAAAAGAAGTAGTAAAGGAAGTTCTTTAGGCAGGAGAAACATGATACCACATGGAAATTTGAATCTACCCAAAGAATGAAGAACATTGAACATGGTAACAATAAATGTAAACAAAATTTTAAACAGTACGATTAGAAGAAAGAAACAGATAAAGGGGGTCAAAGGTACAAATTTCCAGTTATAAAATAACTAAGTTATGGGGATATAATGGACGGCATGGTGACTTTAGTTAATATTGTGTTACATACTTGATTTGAAAGTTGCTCATTACAATAAACAGCTTTTGAAACTATGGTGGTGGATGTGAACTAGACTTACTGTGGTGATTATTTTGCGACGTACACAAATACCAAATCATTATGTCCTACACTTGAAACTGATGCCATATATGTCAATTACATCTCAAAAAAAGGATTTAAAAATGGGGCTACAATCAGCATCTTTTAATAAAAAAGAACTAAAAACAGATCACAAAGCCTCCAAACTGCTGGAAGGACTTCTGCAGTGAACTTGCGCGCGGCGGCCCGCAGACGGGTGGGACACAATCGCCGCCACCTGCTAGAACACCAAGGGCGTGGCTTCGTCCAAGTTGCGAAGCGCGGGCGCGACTTCTGGGGCAGACTTCTCCCAGCAGGCGCTGCGGGCGGGGCGGGGCGCCGCGGCGCGTCCGTTGCTAAGGCCGCGCCGCCCTGGCGACGGGCTCCTGCGGCCCCGCGCACGCGCCGTAGCCGACTCCGGTGCACTGTGGGATGGGAGCCCGGGCGCTGCGTCCAGGCCGGAGCGGACGGCGGCGGCGGCGGGGCCGGCGGCGGTCCGGGAGCGCGGCTTAGGCTCGGCGGGTTGGCGGGGGCGGCGGGGGCGCGGGCTCGGGCGGCGCCGCCATGAACGCGGCCGTGGTGAAGCGGACGCAGGAGGCCCTGGGGAAGGTGATCCGGAGGCCGCCGCTGACGGAGAAGCTGCTGAACAAGCCCCCGTTCCGCTACCTGCACGACATCATCACGGAGGTGCGGGCCGGGCCGGGGGCCGAGGGTCGGGGGCCCTGGTGCGGGTCGGGACGCAGGTGGGGGTCAGGACCCAGGTGAGGGCCGGAGTCAGGGTCCCAGGTGGGGGCTGGGGCCCTGGTGCGGGTCGGGACCCGGGTGGGCGCCGGCGCTAGGAGTCAGGCCCCAGGTGCAGCCGGAGTTGGGGTGCCAGGTGCGGGCCGGGGCCCAGGTGCGGACGAGCCAGGGTCGGGACCCGGGTCAGGGTCAGTGCCGGGAGTCAGGGTCCCAGGTGCGGGGCCCGGGGGTTGGGGGGTGGTCAGGGCCCAGGTGCGGACGGGCCGGGTCGGAGCTGGGGATCGGGGCCCAGGTAGGGGTCGAGGCCAGAATCAGGGTTGGCGTTAGAGTCGGCCTCGCCTAGCCGAGCACAGCCGCTGCCCGGGCCCGCTGGGCCCAATCCCGCGGTGCCTGTGCACCGAGTTCCTTGCCTTCACCCCTGCTCTGCCCTCTCATCCACCCCCACTGGGCTGCCTCCCTCCGCCCCTCAGGGAGCCTTATTTCTTTCCTATGTATCTGTTAGAGCTCATCTTCCATTTAGCCTGGCAGGGCCGTTTTTGTGACCTCCCCTCCTCCCCCCTTTCAGTGCCTGGCTCGTGAAAGGTGACCAGACATTGTGGGATATTGAAGTTATTCTTTTCTATCCTCATGTTTCCCAAGCATTCTCCACACTACTCTGCACCGTGGTCCCCATGTTTTAGATGTTTGATAAATACCTTGGGGTGAATTTGTTGAAGGTGGTTGTAGTGGGACCCCAAAGGGAAAACTCTAGAAGAGCAGGTTGATACTTGCTGCTGAAGGGCACAGCCTGGCCTCCATGGAGATTGTCTGTAACTTTTCCCCAGTGGATGGTGAATTAACCAAACGGTGGAGACCGTGTATGTTTGTTGCCATATCCTGGGTGAGCTGAACTGAGTAAGGTACACAGAAGGTGCACAGCCAGCCTTCGTCGTTGTGCTGTCAAGGCTCCTGGTAACTCAGGCCACGGCGCGTTCCGTGGTGCAGCTAAGAAGGGTATTGAACCCAGCAACTTGGGCGTGGCCTCTGGGAGTTAGGAATCAGGTTGAACTTGCAGGCTTCTGAGGGCTCCCCGAATTGGTGCTCGTCTTCACTTCTCTTTCTGACAGGGGGGTGGCTTCCTCTCCACAAACTGCTTTACTTATCCGCTCTCTCAACTTAGTTTATAATGTGCACCTCTGTGTTAAACACCCTAACTGTGCTTGAGACTCTGGAATCCCAGCCACATCCCAGGGCTGTCTTGCCTAGCCTCTACCTCCTTCCACCTGTCCCGGCCAGTGTTTGGGAGGGGACAGGGCCGTGTGGAGAGCCTGGTGGGAGCTGGGCTGTGTGCTGTGTTATCCTGCGAAGTAGGCAGGTAGTGACCTCTAAGCCAGGAGGTGAGGTTGCCTGACCCCAGTGCTGGCCACCGTGGCCCGACATGACACCTTTATCTTCTGTGTTAGTCCTGTCTGGCCACTGAAGTGGGGAGGCAGGGGGCATATGCCTCATCCTGTGGGTCTTGGTGTGGTGCTGGGCTCCTGGAAGGCCAGAGCACATTGAAGTGGAGGAGGAGGGACATTCTAGCAGGAATTGACTCGATTGACCAGGCAGCCAGACTGTGTGGAAGGAGTTACATGTTCTCCATTGGGAACCAACGGTCTGCTTTTCTTTCATGGGTTTTCTTTCCTAATCTAATGCTGAAATTAATTTCTCTGCCCTGTGTAAAGGTAAATTGATTAAGTGGCACCTACTTGTTAAGGACATTAGGATGATTGACCTATCGGAAAGCATTTTCAGGTAGGGGGTGAAGAGTCTCTGAAAATTCTTCACTGCCTCTGAGTATTGTGTTCAAATCACCGTTGGTATCTTAGCTACAGCTCAACTAACTCAGCCTCTTTCATAAAGCATTGATCTTGTGAGGTTAATGTTTTGTGTCCCTTAAAATGATTATCCAAAATTTTACTGCCTGCAAACTAGGAAAACGTCAAAAGAGACAAAATGAAAAGGTTCCAGGAATATTAAGGATTCTCTCTCTCTTTCTCTCTCTCTTTTTATGTTTATTTATTTTTGAGAGAGAGAGAGAGAGAGAGAGAGAGAAACAGAGTGTGAGTGGGGGAGGGGCAGAGAGAGGAGACACAGAATCGGAAGCAGGCTCCAGGCTCTGAGCTGTCAGCACAGAGCCCAACGCGGGGCTCGAACCCACGAACTGTGTGATCATGACCTGAGCCGAAGTCGGTCACTTAACCGACTGAACCACCCAGGCACCCCTGTACTGAACTCTTTTGCTCCCTTGAATGAGACCCTCTTGGCCCCGGGACCTTGCAGGGACCGTTCAGCCTGACACGTGTTTCCTAAACACCCCCGCCCCCCACTCTCGTTTCCTGGTAGCGGTGGCCTCAGTTTAGATCCGATTTCCTCTGGGAAGCTTTCCGTGACACCCTTGCCCCTCCTGCATTTGGGTTGGGGACCGATCTTGTGCTCCCTAGTGCCCCGCAAGTCTTTGTAACGTTCACCTGTCCCCACTTCCAGACTGGGTCCTGCCTGGTAAAAGACCGTGCGTGCGGTAGATACTCAAAAGCTTGTTGAGCAGGTGAAGGAATTAAGTCCTGCATGTGGACGCGCTCTGACGGCTCCTGACCGTGGGGGCTCAGGGGGTGAGGCTGATGAAGGGGCTGTCCCGTGAGGTGCTGACCATGGCCTTGATCTTTTGAAGGTGATCAGGGTGACTGGTTTCATGAAGGGCCTCTACACGGATGCCGAGATGAAGTCCGACAACGTTAAGGTAGGCTGGGGGCGTCACACCCTCACCTTAACAAATGGGTGTTTTGTCAGCGGCGTGCCGGGTGTGTGTCGGCTCGAGGGGTCGGTTACTCCGTGGGCTGCGGTTCGCCCTTCCCGTTCCGTTTCCTTTTTTCCGCCAACTGCGCATCGTGCTGATTTTATCCGTTAACAAATGGGGTCAGGGTTTCAAGGTTTCTTCCGGCCTCTCCGCTAGAATTAAAAGCGTCAGCGAGTCGTTTTGTTTCGTGACAGAGGGTTCGTATTTCCAGATTTGACATCTACCAACAGTAAGCGTGCCTGTTGAACATACCGAAGAGGGTGCAGAGTTCTTTGGAAGTACTTTTTTGTTTGTGTTTTGAATGGAAATCTTTCAGGATAAAGATGCAAAAATTAGCTTCCTTCAGAAGGCCATAGACGTGGTGGTGATGGTTTCAGGAGAGCCGCTGTCGGCGAAACCAGTGCGGATCGTGGCCGGGCTCGAGCCTGAGAGAACGAACGAGCTGCTGCAGAGAATTGCGAAGTGCTGCCTCAGCAAGGTAATGCTGGCGAATCGCAAAGTGTGTCTCAGCAAGGTAGTGCAGGGGTGCAGAGCTGGCAGGACCAGAAAGCAAGATGGGGACGGCAGGGTCGGAAGCGTGGGGAGAGGGTCTGGTGGCGTCTGTCAAAGGCTATGCTTCGCAGCCTCCGAGTCGCAGGAGAAGCGATTTAAAACCGTACCGTGAAACAAGTAAGGGGATGCCACGCACACCTTCTCCAGGCTTCACTGTGAACCAGGGGACCTCACAGGCGCTTGCTCTCGGGGCGGGTGGCTGGAGGCTGCATGCCCGTGCACCCAGCCCTGCCTGCCTTCTGCTTCTCCTTCCAGCGCAGGGGCGGGGGCGGGGGCGGGGGCAGGGGCAGGGGGTGGGCAGGGCGGAGGACCTGCTTTTCTTCTTCTCTGGGGCTCGTGGGATGTTCCTGTCCTCTGCCTACCTTTCCAGCCTCTGTTTTCTGCTTCTCTCCATCCCTTCCTTCCCTCCCCCCACCCTGCACTGTCCCTCCACTCCTCCTCCCCTCCTGGCTGTTGGCTGCAGAGCTGTGCTGCCTTCAGAGACACCTTGTGTCACTTGTACAGGGGCCGCTTGGTTACTTTCTGGGATCCTCACTGTGGGTTTGAACCTGGGGTCTCTGCTTAGACCCAGCCCGGGTCATTCTTGCCAAGGACGTTAAGGACATCTCAGCTTGGTGATGGCAGCAGGTGTCTCTAAGGCCTGGGGAGAGGGCATAGCTGATACAGCCCTTCGTGGACCCTATGGATCGTGGGCGGGGCTGACCTTCCATGTTGCCAAAGTGGGAAAGGGTGGCCTTCAGCCCACACAGCGGTGGTGGGGGTGGGGAGCAGGGCCCCGAGGAGGCCTCCAGAGACTCTCGCCCTGGTCTGCATCCAACTCTCAGGCTTGGAAACGAGGAGCTCATTCCGCCAGTGCCCCGGCTCTGTCCCCAGTCCCCACCCCTGCATCCTTCATGTTCCTTCTCTTTCAAAACACATTTGACTCCTGCCTTCCCTGCTGAATCCTTTGCCAGCTTCCTGTTGTGTCTGGGCACAGCCTCTCCATGGCCTGGCTCACAAGGCTTCTGGAGATCTCGTCTACTTCCTGTCCCCCGGCTCCCTCTCAGCTCTCACGCCCGTGCCTGAACCCTGAGGTCCCCTGCATGGTCATGCTTCCTGTTTCTTTGTCTGGCAGCAGGTGTGGGATCGGCTGTCCCAGAGCCCTGGCCTCTCCTCCCTCCCAGTCATGTAATTGTTGCATTTGGTCTCTCCAGCCCAGTACGCACAAGCGTCCTTGACCTGTGGTCTAGCGCCTGGCGTGTGACAGTCGCTCAGGGCATCCTTGTGGAATGAACAGGCGGGATTCCTGAGTGGAGGTGTTCGAAGCCTCTGCGTGGTGGCAGGGACGCTGCAGGAGGGTTTTTGTGTTTCACAGAGCTCGAGTTAGATCATTCCGTGAGGCCCTTTCTGTGCGGGGCCCCGTTGATCCTGGGCAGAGTTCAGGCACTTGTGGAACTGTGTGGGTCGCCTTTGTTGTCCGTGCTGACGCACCAGAGGCGACAGTTACCAGGAGAGGCCGTGCTTTGTGCTAACAGCATTTCCTTCTAGTATTTTCTCCCAGGACCTTCCTGGGGAGACGCAGAACGCGTTTAACGAGCTGTCCCTGAATGCCGACACTCGCATTTGTCACTTGTGCTGATGTCACTTTCACCTTGCCTTTTGTTTCCTCCCGCTCTGATGACAAGCTCTCCAGTGACGATGCGGTGAAACGAGTGTTGGCTGGAGAGAGGGGGGACGCGAAGGCAAGGACCTCCCTGACGTCCAAGTCTCAGGAATTGGACAATAGGAACGCGCGAGAGGAAGGGCCCGGAGTTCGTGAAGATAAAGAGGTGAATTGCAAGTTGTGCATATCCGGAAGGGAGATAATGAGTCTTTTTGTAGCCCAGGTAAAGGCGTTTATAAGTGATGCTGTTATTTGACCTTTTCTTCAGGATAAAAGATACTCTGAGATCAATGAGGAAAGTGCAAGCAGAGACCGGAAACAGAAGGAAGAAGTGAAAGAAGAAAGCAAAGCACGGGACAAGGACAAGGACAAGACGATGGAGAACGACCGTGAGAGACACAAGGAGCCCGAGAGGGACAAGTACCGAGAAGGAGAGAGAGAGCGAGCCAGGAACCGGGCCAAGCAGGACAGGGACAGAGGCACCCGAGAGCGGGACAAGGACGTGGAGCGCGAGAGAGAGCGACGGAGTGAGGCCGGGAAGGAGAAGGAGAGACGGAAGGAGCGAGAGCGAGAGCGGGAGCGAGACAAGGGCCGGGACAGGGACCGCGACAGGCGGAGGGGCAAGGACGGGGACCACTCCAGGAACCCCGACAGGGAGAAGAGCAGAGAGCACGACAAACCGGAGAGGAAGGTAAAGTCCTGGTTGCAGCCCTCTGCCTTTAACCTGCAGCGATTTCTGTCGTCGTCGTGGCATGATTAGGAAACCGCTTCTCTCCAGCACCACCTACGGCAGGCTTGGGTTCCCAGGGGAACCCCAGACCGACCCCAGGCGTTGCCAGGTGTTTTACGAGGTGCTCCCCTCACCTCTGCACCGTGGGCGTGCACGTGGGCGTTTTGGAAGACGGAGCTTCACGCCGTCACTGTGCGCGGAGTTCCTACGTGTGCCTCAGCCGTGTGCAGGCTCTTACGCACCGCCTGGCTTGTGGGCACGGCTGACTTTTGGCAGGATTAGGGCCACGCTCTAAGTCCTGTGCGCATTAGTGGAGGAGCACGAGACCTCTGATTGCTGTAATTCTCGTTTGATAAGTTTTCAGGTACATTTACGACAGGCCAGAAAATTTGTTTGGTTTCAGACGGTGTTTTCTAAACGTGCAGGTGACTTTTGGGCTCACAGAGGTGGGGAGGCCTCCGTCAGGACTGGCTTTGCAGGTGCCTGTTCTCACGGGGACACTTTGGCGTCCCAGAGGCAGAATGTGGAGATCTTCTGGTTTCCAGCTACTAGGAAGGAGGGGCCGAGGTCGGGAAAGGTTCAGGGTCTGCCCAGGTGAGGTGTTGGGTAGTGAGGAGCAGGGCCAGTGTTGGCACTCGGGGTTGTGCCTCCCGGCCCTGTGGCATCTCTGGGATGTACTGTACTGGGCGATGACGGGCCCAGTGGGCATGACCCTGGGGGAGCCTCAGGGTCTCCCAGGAGCCCCCTGGAAGGATGGGCCCTGTGGTATGTGTCCTGAAAACCAGGCTTCCCTTAGAGAAAGGCTTTAGAAATAACAAAGGCATTCCGCACCTTTTGCCTCTTTTTAGAGGTCTAAGAAAAAGTATTTTTCACTGACCTCATTTTTCTGAGGCGCTGGCACGTTCTCTCGTTTTTTTCTGTGCCCGAGTTGGGCAGCCCCCGGAACGGGATGACCTTCTCAGCTGTCCAGGTCTTACGAAGTTTCCCATACTGTATGTTCACTGAAACTGCTGGTTCTGTGACCGGTGTTATAAATAGAAGGCTAATTCCAAAGACGAGTTTTTATAGGCGGGTCTGTGGGACCCTGGAGCCTGGTGGGAGTGACGGCTTGACTTCTTCGCGGGTGAGACCAGGGCGAGGGGCCTGTGCTGCTGCCGCCTTTTTTTTTTTTTAATTTATTTTTATTTACTTATTTGTTTTTTAATTTTAAGTAGGCTCCTTGCCCAACGTGGGGCTTGAACTCACGACCCTAAGATCAAGAGCTGCCTGCTCTACCGACTGAGCCAGCCAGGCGCCCTGGGCCTGTGCTTCTGCTCAGAGCTGGTCCTCCAGACCCCCAAAGCCGGCCGTCGGGGTGGTTTTGCGGGGCCAGCTGCTCCCATGTAAATCTGGGGTTCCTCTGCGGGGTCTGCAGGGCAGTGCTCACTGGTGGTGAGGACACCCCGTGTGGACACCTCCCAGGGAACCAGGCTCCGGGACTTTGGTACAGGCGGCTCTGGGGAGGCTCCCGTCCTCACCCTCCGTCAGCTCCCTTGACTCTCTTCCACTCGATTTCTGTCTGGAAGAGACGATGGTCAGACCTTCTCAGTCCCCCTCAGGCTTTTTGTGAAGATGAGGCGGGTGGTTGGTGTGTCTAGAGTGTGGGGGCGCGGTAGGGGAGGGCCAGGTGTCAGGGCTGGGGGTACGGTGACTCCTCACCCTCACGGGACAGCGGGGCGGGCGAGGGGCTGCGCACAGAGCCTGATGCCTTCCGCAGGGAATTAGGAGGACAGCCTGGTGCCTTCTGCAGGGAGTTAGGAGGACACGTGGTCGTTGACTTGAAGCGTTGTCCTTTGCTTTTCAGTCCTCGAGGAGGACGATCTCTGTGTAGTCTCTCCTGCTTTCTCCTCCTCACATCAAGATGCGTCTGTTGGAGACCTGACTGTAGGACTGAGTTGGCGTGTGCAGTTTGCGCGTAATTTGCTCTGGGAGAACTTCCCCGATGCACAGCCTGAAGCCTTTGCTTACAAAGAAGCGTCCATTCGGACGTTGCCCCACTCTCGGAAGCATGGACTGTGGCTGTGTGTCCGTTTCTGTTCACTCCTTACCCCGTTTCCAGATTCCTGCGTCTCGCTGAGAAGTTTGGCCTGGTGTGGGGATCCCGCATGTCTAGGAGATGCCGTTCTGTAGTTTCCCAAGAGGCACCGCCCTGACCCCGTGGCCCTGCCCGGTCTGCCCCGTGGAGAAAGGTCCCGGAAGGCCCTTTGGAAACATGGGTGGCGTCAGGCCTGGAGTGTGACCGATGCTCTTAAGGGAAAGTGATCTTGCTGCTGGTCAGCAAGAAACGTCTCGCATCTTGATGTGTTTGTAGATGTCACAGATTTGAATACCAACAGAATATGATGGATTATTGTTGTTGTTTTTTTTAACAGTCCTCGAACTCAGGGGAGGTGTCTAAAAAGTTGTCAGATGGATCTGTGAAAGACTCCAAAGCTGAAACAGAGGTAAACTTTAAAAAATAATCTCGAGAGACGTAAACGGGTAGCTGTGTCGATGTGGTGACCGCAGCACTGTGGCCTTTTCCCGCCCACGGAGACCCGGGCGCGGGACGTGGCCAGGCTCACGCAGGAGTCCGGATGTCCATGGTGGGCTGTGGGCTTTCCTTATTCGTTTATTTGACAAGTATGATGTACGGGGTACAAAGGGATGGGGGCGTCATCCGGGAGAGGGTCCAATCTCCAGGCAGACAGGGAAAGCAGGGGCACTGGAGGGACCCCTCCAAGCTGTGTCCGGCCTATGTGGGACCCTGCGGTGCGTATCCTACGGCTGGGGGACAGCCGAGGCTGGGCCATGTCATCTCTGCGCCTCTGGGCCCCGGAGGTTAGACTCATCCCGACTTTCACAGTCCAGTTTGCATTTCAGAAAGTGTATCCAGGCAGCTTCAGGGAAGATGGACGAGGTGTGGAATGGAGGCTGGGGGCCGGTTAGGAGTCATCCTGGCAGGTGCAGCAAAACCACAGCGGCTGCTTTGTGCTGTCTTTAAACGTGAACGCTCGCACTGTGAATTGTTACGGACGGACGGACGCGTGTGAGTGAATAGCGTATCGCCGCCGAGAGTGAGTCCTCGGGAGCACAGCTGCTAAGATAGTGTTTCTCAGTGTGGCTGGTGGACTGCTGGCCTTTTTAGGCCTTTGCAGAAGATTGGTTTCTGACTGGACAGTGAGGGGGCCTCCGTGTGTTCAGTTCAGCCTCGGGTCTGGAGCAGCCCCGTTCCGCTCTCGGGCGTCTGGATGGCGGTGTTCGGTTTGCTCTTCGTTCTTCGTTAAGCAGAGCTTGAATAGGAAGTCTGCTCAATGTGTTGTTGCTGTGACACACGCCCTGATTCATTCCTTCTCCTTCTCTTTTCTTTAAGACTGAGGTTTCCACTAGAGCGTCTGTGTCCATGACAGCAAAGATGTCAAAACGGCGATCCAAAAATTCAATGGAAGGTACTGCAAATTTGTCATTATAAGTAACTGAAAATATGGAAATGGGTCACCGTATCTGGTAGAAAAAAGTCCTGTGGCTAGAAGGCAGATGTACCACTGGGGGAATGAACAAAGACTATGTGAAAGGGGTGAAGATATGTCTGTCTGTCTGTCTCTTTCTCCCTCTCTCCCTCCCTGTCTCCCTTCCTCTTTCCCTTCCTCTCCCTCTGTCTCCCGTGCATGTGTGTGTGTGAGCCCATGGCACCAGGGGCGGGGGAGCGCCTCTTTGCTGGAGATCTGTTGCAGTCTGGAAGATGTGCTCAAATTTTAATCTTCCAGAAATGGTTGCCAGTCGCCCGTGTTTCCTTGACTCTGGTCGTGTGAATCGGTAGGCTCAATTTAATCCTGATGCAGAGTGGCCGACGAAAGCACCCTGCTCTTAGGTGATGTTTACCATTTAAAGATCAGCAGAAATGGTCCCCAGGAATCATGCCAAAAGCTAAGAGCTGGAGCTCAAGTGGGCAGGCCCGGCCGGGGCTTAGCCTATGGGCAGTACCCGGTTCTGACGGACCGGTAGGTGGGAGCGAGGGTCAGGCCGGTGCCGGCGAGCGCCCCTGCAGGCTTTCCAGGGAAGTGTCACGTTACTTTGAGCAGCGGTCGTGTCCGAGAAGGCATCCTTTTCCTACATCGTAGAGGTCCAGGTAGCGTGGCAGCATGCCCTAGTTGGACGTGAGAAGTGGCACGGAGATGAGGCCGAGTCCTCTCCTCATAATGGTATGCGGTGCCCTGGAGCGTCTCTGTGCCGGCACCTGGCCTCTTGTGGGCGATCTCTGTGGGCGAGGCTCCCAGGAGGGGCCCCTGGTGCCCGGGGCAGGAGGTCTTTCGGGTGTCAGCCGAGGTGCACACCAGTTCCCCGCGCCCGACGCCTTTTCCGGTGTCTTTGAGGCTTGCCGACTCGGGTCCGTGAAAAATGAACAGTGCTGGCTCTTTTTAATTGCTAGTGAAATTGTGCATTTTTAACGTGTGTTAATCATGTGTATTGACCTCTCGGGCCTGTCCTCTCCTTTGTGGGCTCGTCACCGCCGCGATGGAGTTTCCGTGTTGTCCTTAATTTGCGCAAGCTCGCTGTCTGTGAAGCATGTCTGCCGATTTTTAGATACGTGTTTGTTCTCCACCCCCCCCCACCCCCCCCATTTCGTCTCTACTCGCTGTGTTTCGTTCCTCACTTGCCTGAGTGCTTGATTTTTCTGCACTGGAAGCGGCCAGTCGTGTTTTGTTTTTTGTTTTTTTTTGTAGTTTGTCTAGAGATTCAAGAGACGAAGATTTGTGCTTTATCCCGCATTTTTATATTTAATCTTTTTAGTGACTCTGTAAGGTGAGGCTCTCAGTTTATTTTTTCGGAATAGCTCACCAGGTGTTCCAGAATTATTGATATTAAGCCATTTTATGCGCTTATTCTTCCAGGTTATTTTACAACATTGCATCAAAGAGTCTCACGTCCCTCGAACAGAACTAATTAGTTTGTCAGGATTAGGTTGCCTGTGCCCTCACTGGGGAAGACTGGACACCTGTGGTTTCGAGTCAGGACGCATGTCTCCGCCTCCCCAAGAGGACGCGTGTGCCCGTGCTGGGCGGTGTCGGCGGTCAGGATTGCGCTCGTTCGTGGTCACTTTGTTCAGCGATGGTGTCTTCTCTCCCCCCTGTTGTTAGCGATGAGTGTCAGAACGTGTGCGTGTCGCTGACTGTTGTCACTGCACCCCAAACCTGGCCCGTGTTCATCTCAGCCCATAGTTCTGTTGGTTTCGGGTTGTTTCAAGCTGACGGTTGTTACTGTCTGCTTTTCTAATAGCTCAGGGCGTGTACGTCTGAGTTGACTGGGGAGCTTGTGCCTTAGGGCTCCTTTCCCGTGGTCTCCCTGAGATCCGATTACCAGAGATTCCAGGCTTTGTGATGCTGAGCTTTACCGAGGTGTCAACCAGCTGGTGGACTCTCCCCTGCCTGCCAGTCAGGCGCGGACCTCAGCGCCCAGCCTCCCCCACCAGAGCTGCCGTGCTCAAATGGGTACGGCACAGGGCATTCGGGCAAATGTCCAGCATCCGCAAGGTGCATGAGGCACAGGACATCTATGTTCTACTCAAGGAGATGAGCCTACGTTTACTGGAGTGTGGGGTCCCAGGTTTGTTAGACACACAGACTCTTAAAGCTCTTCTAGAATCCCCACAGAACCCAAAAAACATTCTTCGTAACAACACGATGATTTTTGCTTATGATTAAGTAGTGTCTTATAGCAGAAAAATATACTACGAGTGACTGTACAATGAAGCCTTACAAGTTAAGGTTAACACATACTTTCATTGTGCAATTTCACATCAGGAAGAAGGGACTCTAGAAGCAGTGAAAATAGTGCCTCCCCTGAAAAACAACATAACCCTTCCTACAGTAAAGCTAAGAAGGAACATACCGTGAAACAGCTCGGTAAGACGAAGCAAGCCCTCGTGGGGGCTGTGAATGTTGGAGAGTGACGCCGCTGCTTCTCTTTGACCAGGGGACAGGTGCAGCTCTGCGGGTGGCTCTGGAGGGGTGGCTCTGGCCAGGGTGGTGCAGGCTCGGGGCGTGAAGCCCTGCCCGCCAGAGCTGCCCCAGCCGTGAGTGGGTCTCCTACCATAAGTCAGTGACGGGCTGAAATTGTCCATTTGAGTGTTCTGCAGATATTTCTGGAGTACCTGCCCCCCCGGGGAGTGTAACGTAGGGGGACAAGGCAGATAATAAAGAGAACGAGGGTGCTGCCTTCACGTTAATGACGAGACTTTTGATGGAAACTGTAGCCGAGAGGGGTGGGTGCGGTAGGGGCAGGGTGCGTAGGCAGAGAGGCTCCGAGGACGGGCCATCTGGACAGAGAGTTGACAAGGTGACGTGCGGGCATCCGGGAATAGGCAGAGGCCCTGGGCGGGGGACAGCCTTGCCTATGTGAGTGATGGGAGGCCCAGCAGTGAGGTGGGCGGGGAGGGGAAGGGGGAGGGGCCCCTGAGGAGGGAGGCCCGAGGTGTGGGCCACGTTGGTCAAGTGTTTGTAGCGAGTGTGAGCAGAAGCCCTGGGAGGACATGAGGCCGGACAGAGGCCTGATCAGACTCAGGTTTTAGAAGCATCTCCTTTTGAAAGTAGAGAGGTACAAGTATGGAGTCTGGACGGCAGGTAGGTGTCCGGGTGAGACCGTGATGGCAGGGACCCGAGTGTCACTGGTGAGAGCAGACTGGGTGTAGGACACATTTATAGAAGGATGACAGATACGCGGGGTGACCGCGGGGCACTTGCTAGAAAGGAGAGGGCACGGAGGTAAGGTCAGTGGGGAGGGGGCTGGGCACCTGTGTGGCCCATTCACTGAAGCGACGGGGCTTTGGGAGGAGACGGTTGGGGGGATGGGCGGCAGCACGAGGAATTCTGCTTCCCGCGCACGAGGTTCAAGTGCCTGCGAACAGCCCGGTGGCGTGTGGAGACAGCAGTCGGAGGCGTAGGCCCGGGGTTCAGGGAGGGGCAGGAGCCACTGAAGGTGACGTCGAAGGAGGCGGGGGTCTTTCGCACGGTGGTCTTTCCCCGACGTGGAAACTCGTGTGAAATTCAAGTAGGGGACCGTGGAGATGAAGAGGGCGGGCTCTGGAGCCCGCCAGGACCTGCAGGGCGGAGGCGGTACTGCTGGGGGTCCCACAGTCCGGAGAGAGGGTGTCCTGAGAGCCGGGGGCCGGAGGGGCGGCGGGAGGAGGGGGGGAGGCGTGTGTCCTGTGACTCTGGAGGGGACGAGCGAGCATGAGCCTGGCGTAAAGCCCTGTCCGTCCCAACGGGAGGACCTGCCCCACACGCAGAGTCCTCTGCAATGTTTTAATCTGTTGTTAACTATTTTGTGTCAGGAAGAAAGGAAGATAGTATGTCAGCTAAAATTTTAGGCTCCACAGTGTGTGGATTAAATGATGAACCAGATCAGGAAACTACGACCTCGGATATAGGTAAGAAAAAGGTATTCTTTAGTTTAAATTCTTTACCACTTTGACGTAAAGTATTTATCTCGGTGTAGTTAGGTTTTTTATTATTCTAATCATGATATACTGAAGATCAGAAATGATACCAAATATTGATACAATATCAATGACATTGATATTCCACTTGCTTTAATTTGCTCAGTTATGATAAAGAATATTAACTCAGTTTTAGTTAACTTTTACGTGCCTTTTTACACGTGACTCATTTTCGCATCTAGATCAAGATGCTTTCTTCATCTTGCTGTTGGGATTTAGAAAAACGACGTGGACGGGTGGATAGAGAAATTATTCAGCTTTCCGGTCCTGCTCTGCTGTGTTGTATTAAGGGAATGCCCCCGATAAAGGTTTTAGGGTGCTTGCTGCGGCACGAGGGGACGTTGTTGCCCGCGGCTTGCGCTCTTACCCTGAGGCAGCAGTGGGACATGTGCGTCGCGTCCCCGCCCTGCTGCTGTGGGGCCATTAGGTGCACGAATTCGGGGTTTCAGATGGGTGATCCTTGATGAGTGTCAGTATTTGTGACGTTAAATTCTTCAGAGATATTAAGAAGCTTGAGTGACATTTAAGAGAAAATATAGCGTAAATCTTTTTTTTAATGTTTTTTTAAGTTTATTTTTGAGAGAGAGAGAGACAGCGTGAGCACGAGTGGGGGTGGGGCAGAGGGGGTTCTCACCGACGAACTTGACGGCGGGGGGGCGTGTTGCCGTTCGGCCACATCCTCTCAAAGTATACGGATCTCCTTTCTGCGGAGGCTCAGCTGCGGGCAGCTCCGAGGAGGGGAGCCCCGGGCAGCCCCCGTAGCACGGGAGAGGGGTGGGTGGTGCCGGTCGTGTGAGCGGAGACCGCCACCTGGGGCAGCCGGCCGGGCGGTGACCGTCTGCCCGTGTCCCAGACCAGAGGGAAGACCCCGTTCCTGCCGTTGCCACCTCTTGGCCTCGAGCAAGCTTCCTGGGTGCGTGGTCCGAGCCGCAGGCCCCTCTGCGCTCAGTGGGTGTAGAAGCACCTGCCTGGAGGCTGAATGAGCTCCGCCCACAAAGTGGCCAGCTTGTCGCACGTGGGCCACATGGCACCTGCTTTGCAGATACCCCGTTAGTTACTGTGGGTCTCGTGCTGAGATGGTCTGATGGGATGGAAGTACACCCGAGTGGCTGTTTAGACCTGTGCCCTCACTTGGTGGGTGTTCTCTCTGGAAACCTGTGGCACACAGTTCTCAGTTGAGAGCTTCGCAGAGATTGGAATGGAGCCCGGTGCCCCCTGGCGGCCACGAGTGGAGCCCTGCACCCCGTCCCTGGGCGGTCCCCTCCCTCCGCCCCCTGTCCCTACGTCCCGTCCCTGCAGGTCACCAGCATGCCTGTCACAGGGGTCATCTCGTGCTGTCGGGACTCCGCTTCCTCAGCTGCCTCACCGTGGCTGATTTTCCAGTTGGGCGTGATTTCCAGATCCAGTGCTGGGTCTGCTCACTGAGCCTTTCGTCCCGGGTCCCCTCACCCTGAGCTGGTGCTGCTAAGCTATGCTGGCCCCTGTTGTGCCTGTTCCCCGGAGCCCTGGCCTGACTTCGGCCACAGTGGCCCGCCCGCGGGACCGGGGTGTCACAGGAGTGTTCCTGCGTTTTGCTGTGTCCTCCCTCTTGCTCTCCCAGGCGCCCCGAGCCACCCCACAGGGAAGCTGTCTGCTTCTTCCCTGCTCCGTATTGGAGCGCCAGCTGCGTGATGGGCCCGTTCTCTCTGCCGCTGTTTGACGGGACATGGGGACATCCTTAGAGCTGCATTGTGCTCGGGTGCTCTCACCCATGTCCTGTTGCTTTGTTGTGTACAACTTTTTATTATAAAAATGCAGAGTTGGGGCACCTGGGTAGCTCAGGGTCAAGTGTCTGACTTCAGCTCAGGTCACGATCTCACAGTCTGTGGGTTCTAGCCCCGTGTCGGGCTCTGTGCTGACGGCTCGGAGCCTGGAGCCTGCTTCGGATTCTGTCTCCTTCTCTCTGCTCCTCCCCTGCTTGTACTCTGTCTCTCTTTCTCTCTCTCAAAAATAAACATTAAAAAGAAAGAAAGAAAGAATGCCACAAGACCTTGGAAGAGGTGAAATGGTGCAAAGTGTCATTGGTCCCCTTGAGATATAGGCAGAGGCGATGCATTTGGAAATCACTTACCGTGTGGTGGGTTTGTATAGTGTAGAAAGTTTTGACACTTTCAAATAAAGTGTAACGACCTATAGTTCTAGGGTTTTCTTTTAAAATTGATAATCTACAGTCGCCAAGCTGATGTTTAAGTTTAGATTTATTTTTGAGGTTGGTATATCATATTGATTCTTTGGTTGTCTTATAGATCATAAATAATTATTGGAATCAGGCTGTTTAAAGCATTTTTATAGATCAAACAAAATTTCCTTAGAAAATTGCGTGTCTTCTGTTGTATGTAGTTCTATTACATAAAATCAGGTCTTTGATAGTCAATGATAGCTTGATTCTGATATAAACTGTTTATTTGAATACTTTAAAGAAATTGGAAGGTTGTGTTTCAGGAAAGGGAACAATTTTTCTAATTTTATTTTTGTCTCCTGATTTCATTTTAGAGAGTGAGGTCCTGTGGTGATAGGTTAGCTTTCTACCCTGGGTCCTGCCACAGTTTAAAATCTGTTCCTCTAGCACCTCCCGCCCCTTATTTTTAGTATAAAAAATGTTTTATTAGGTGTTTGATATTTTTTCTGTTTTCATAGACATTGGCACATTAGTCAGCCATCAGTACACAAGTTATTTGGGAACTTTCAATCTCTAGGACTGTGCACCGTGCTGGAAGGATTTTTCTCTTC
Organism: Panthera tigris; assembly: GCF_018350195.1. NCBI lineage: Eukaryota > Metazoa > Chordata > Mammalia > Carnivora > Felidae > Panthera > Panthera tigris. The sequence goes on from NC_056667.1 coordinate 217,138,935, forward strand.
GCCCTGCTTTCCTGACACGGCCACCTATTTGTGGCTTCTCAGTTGGGCCTGGCCGCGGTGGGGAGGCGGGTGGAGAAGGTTCTGGAAATGGCGGTGGAGGGGCTAGTTGGCTTCGGCCGTGGGGACTCCACGCCTCCGCCTGGGCTGAGTGGGCCTGGGGTCTGCTCACAGTCCGGGCACCCCTTCCCTCTCCTGATCCCACAGCCACGCTGAGAGGAACGTTCTGGGTGTGAGTTCTCCAAAGCTGCCTTCGGTGGGTGTTCTGGGAGTTTGTGGGGTGGGAGAGCCGGGTAAGTGCTGGAGCCGGAGGGGACCCGCCTGTGCGTGCGTCTTCATGACCCATTTTAAACTGTTTTACGTCAGGCACGAAAGAAGCTAATACTAACTCAGCTAGCGTTTCAGACGATAATTCAGCTAGTCTGAGGCGTGAGCACGTCGAGCCAGAACCAGCAGTGAAGCGGAAAGGTAAGCGGGACACCGTCTCCTCACTCCTTTCTCGGGAGGGAGAGGGGTCCCCCCAGATGTAACCCCGGGGGGCTCCTCTCTCCCCAGAGGGCGGCGGCCAGGTCCCCTTGGCTTTCTGACCCACACGGAGTCCAGTCCCTGGTTCTTCATCGGGACTGGATGTGGTGGGTGGCCCACTGTCGCCTTTTCACATCAGCTGGGCTAGGGCAGGCTGGTCACTGCGTGGTGACCCCAGTGTCCTTTCTGGGGTGGCGGGCGGAGCCCAGGCGGAGTCGGGAACGACCCGAACCGAGCTTCAGAGTCACTGCTGGAGTCCCGTCGGCCCAGCCGCACACCTCCCACGTTTCGTGTTCAAAGAGGACTTTTAAACAGCTCGGGACACTGCCCTGACCCGACGTTTCTGTCATGTCCTCGGGGTGTCCTAAGTCGCACCTTGGTGAGATTCTGCTCTGGGCCTGGCTTTTCTCTGCATCGAGAAAACATTGTGGTGAAAGTTGCGTCCGGCGTTTGTCGGGCACGTGTCGGGCTCTGAGGGGACGTCCTGCAGCCAGCGTCTGCGGGCCGGGTGACACTTGTCGGCTCGTGCACGCCGCAGGCCGGGTGCGTGGCAGGCCCGAGGCGGTGGGCGCGGGGACGCGGCCTGGGGGGCGCCGTGTGGTGAGGGGTGCTGGCCGGGAGCGTGGGGGCCACGGGGCCGCATGGGGCCGGGTGCGTGCTGGCTGAGCAGCTGAATCGCACGTGGGTCGCGTCAGTTTGGTCCAGGCGGGGGCGGCCTGGGCCGTGTGGGCAGGTTCCGGGGTGCTCCGGGCAGGGTCTGCCCAGGGAGGGGGTGTGTGTGGGCGGGGAAAGAGGCAGAGCTGGTGAAGGGTCCGGACGAGACCTGCGCCCCTGAGGCTGGAGCTCTCACCAAAGGGCGGGGGACCCCGCCTGTGAAGGGGTGAGGCCGCTGTGAGCTCACCCTCCGGGTGTCGGCCTTGAGCTCCAGCAGCCGCGGTGTGTCCCCAACCCGATGGCGTGAGTTTCGACGAGAGCTTAGGAGTCTGGGGTCCAGGGCCAGGCAGCACGGTGTTGAGGAGAGGGTCTGCTGCTACCTGCTTTGGCCCCAGGGCAGGCCCGTCCCGGGGTTGAGCCCAAGCCCCCCGTTGCCATCACCCCGTCCTTCCAGTGGTGCTGTCTGGAAGCACCATTTCCAGGTGCTTCCTAACCACCAATCCACAGTTGCACTGGGCCTGGCCCCTGCCGTGTCACTCTGTGCAGCGTGACCTCCGGGAGGCTCCTGTGTTCCCTACGTATGGGCCCTGTAGGGCCTCCCGGTTCCCGTTGCCCCGGAGGCGTGGTCTCTCCTGTCCCTAGAGCCACCTTCTTTGGGGCACCATTCACGTGGCTCTATGACCGGTGACCAGAACGTTCTCAAGTGCGCCTCAGCGGGCAGGCCCGAGGTGTCCGAGGAGCACTCTTCCCCCTGTGGGTGCGTGTGTGCCCTCGGGGCGACCCCGGGTCCCTGGCGCTGACTCGGACCCATGCAGCTTCAGTGCTTCTGCAAACGTGGTCGTGTCACACAGAGATTGTCCTCCTGTGACTTGGGGTCCACCCCACCCCTGCTGTGCTTCCACTCGTGTGCTTGTGGCCACGTAGGTCCACAAAAAGCTTTGTCCCCAAAAAGCAGCCCTTGAAGAAGGGTCCTGGGTGAAAAGAGCAAAGGTAGCCCATAGGGAGCTAGGCCGTGGCAGAGCCCTGCTGGCCAGCTCTGCGGGGAGGGCCCCGTCGCTCTTGTCCAGTCGTCAGAGTGCCCAGAGCCTTGTTTGCCAGGTCACCCCTCTCGTCCCTCGTGTCCCCGTCGGTCTGCTGGCGGCTCCCTGGGCGTATCAGCTGTTGCCGTGTATCTTTCATCTGTGTGTGTGATCCCCTCTCTTTGTATCCCTTTTGTCTTTTCACTAATGGCATTTTATGGGTCATAGTTTCCTTTCTTCTTTGTCTTTCCATCTTTGAAAACGAAGTGATCACAGTGGGACACTGGAAAAGGCTCCGAGGAAAGGGCCGTGTTTTCCCGACAGGCGTTTGTGTTACTTAGTGTTTTTCCCTAGTCCTGCTCGTTTCATATTCCGAGCTTCACTAAAACAAAAGTCGGTTTTCTGATGTGCCTTTTTTATTTTTTTATTTTTTAGGTGACTCCCCTAGTGATACAGGTAAGGAATGGCCTGAACTAAATGTGTTTGCTATAAATTGTGTGTGTGTGTGTGTGTGTGTGTGTGTGTCAATAAGAACATGTACTCTCAGATTTACCATATGTGCGCCACTTTAAGATTTAATCTACACACCTTATGTTCCAGAAGAATGCATCTTAGGACTCTTTCCAGAGTAAAAAGTACATTTCTAAATTCAAATGTTGATTCATTCTATTCTCTAAAATATAAAGGCTTCTTACTTTAAATAGTGGGGTGAATTTAATTGCCTTAGTAGAGTTTGTTACTTACTGATTAAGTCTTTTCACCAAAATGAAGAAGCTTTATTCAGATTATAAAAACAATTTGGTCCATACCCAAAGTAGAATCTGTTTAAATGCAGAAAAACATGAAGAAGGAGATGAAAAGCACTGTTTCTCATGGAAATGACCGTCCTTCTAGGACCCCTGTCGTGTGTGTGTGTGTGTGTGTGTGTGTGTGTGGTGATGAGATACGCCCGTTACTGTTACATGTTGGAGTGATGACGTTTTGTGCAGAGGGCCCGGTGTGCGGCTGGAGTTACCCACCGCCCGTCACTAATACATGGTGGCAGGTGACCCTCTTGACACCGCTGATTACACACGTCCATCCTTCTCAGGTTGTAGCTTACAGGATCCACCTACCTTTTGAAAGAAACGGAATCGGTTTGTACTTCCAGGGTTTGAACGCCGTCTCCCAGATCTTCACCACCTCTAGAAACGACTGTTCTGTCTTCATTAAAATGATGGATGAATAAAGCTCGTTTGCATTTGCACTTACCTGATGGCTGTCTTTTCAAGCACTTACCTATTTGTGTTTCTTCCTTTGTGAATTGCTGATGCGATTGTCACGCTTCAGAAGAAGTCGGACCTTCTGTCCAGGAGAAATCCGAGCTGCCGAGCGAGCTTCCGGCCAACATCAGGTCTGCGGCCAACGTGCTCTCTCTTTGCACCTTCTGCCGTTTGTCCGGTGCTTGAGCTTAATTATGAGGAAATACCTGTACAAAGAACGCAAAAACCGTTTGCTTAATTTTCACATGCTGGGTATAAGTAACTACACATAGGGCATTTTAAAGATTTAGGGAAATTCATAATTATGGTAATGTTTTGATTACTTTTTGGATCTTAAATTTAATGAAAATATAGGATTAAAAGACGGATACTTCCAACTTGTCAGGTTACTGGAATGTTCTTAATGCTCTGCAGACTGCGTCCTGACCAGTTGACGGTGGGAGATTAGCGATGACATTGACCTGGGTTTTCTGTCGTCCCCTTTGAAATGTGCAAGTGTGTCACATTCCCTCTCTGGTTTTCCAATATCTGGGTTTAGAAAACCACCTCGGCCTGGGAGTGCGAGACCAGCGCCTCCCCGGGTGAAGCGTCAAGACGGGGCGGAGGCGCTCACGGCGGACAGGTGAGGCCTCTGCTGCGAGGCGGGGTGAGGGTGGAGAGGGCTTCCTGATGGGGGAGTGTGTGTGGGAGGGGTTCGGGGCACGCCGGGGGCGGTGGGGGGGGAGAGCACGGGGCGAAGCGAGGCTGGGCCCCGCCGGGGGCAGGATGATGCTTTTGAGGGTTGAAGGGCCTGGTGCCGGAGAAACGTGTACTGTTTCAGGAGCTCACGCCCAAGCACAGGTTCCCTCCTGACCTTGTACAAGGTCCCCGAAGCCAGGAAGAGGGTGTGCACGTGTGCATGCGAGCCTGCATGTGTGTGCATGCACTTGGCTGTGCTGTGATCGTGGGGAGGGAGTTACGGGTGCTTGGTGAAGCGTGGTTGTGTTAGGCAGGTCGGGAGGAGGAGAAGGCAGGTGGGAGCCGCAGTGCGTTTGGTCTGGAGGCTTGTGGTCCAGGCACAGGTGCAGCAGGACTTAGTGTGCGAGCAGAGGGGAGCTGACAGCGGCCTGCAGTGGGGTGGCAGCGGGCGGGGCAGTTCCTGAGAGTGGCCACAGGAGGCCTGAGAGAGCCCTAGGATGGAAGTGGTCACCTGGGGAGACAGGGCCAGGCCTGCGGGCTGGGCAGCTGGATGTTAGGCTGACTCAGACCGGTGGTAGGACTCGGGGGAGAGGAGGTGCTGGGCAGGGAGCAGGACCCAGAAAAGTGGGACCGGGGGAGGCTGCTGTGTTCCTGGCAGAGACCCAGAAGCAGGGGTCTGCGGCCACATTGCCACCCCTGCCCTGGTGTTGCAACTTGGAAGAATAGGGCCCTCCAGGTGAGGGGCTGCTGGCGGAGGGCTGGTGTCCAGAGAGTGCGGCCAGGGGAGGGGCAAGGCTCTGGGTGGGGGAGGCTCTGGGGGCCCTTGTTGAGATAGGGGCACAGGGAGGGGGCTGGGTGAGGACCAGAGGCCAACATTAGTGGGGGCACAGAGGGCAGGACTCACAGGGACCCAGGCCTGCATTCTGTGATGTTCTGGAGGTGGTTGGTGGTTGAACTCCTCCCTTGGCGCCCGGGGTGCATGGGATTGATGCAGACGTGTGGCCAGCACATTCCTGTGTGATGTGATTTCTGGTGCTCCAGGACAGGGAGTGGCAAAGCCGTGGCCAGTGTAATTGTGGATGCACAGAACTCCGACGGTGAGGAAGACGACCAGTTTGTGGTGGAGGCCGCCCCCCAGCTCCCTGAGATGTCCGAACTTGAAGTGGTGAGTTAACGGCAGCGTGTTTTTGTAGCTGCGCTTGGACGACTCTGGACTCCATGCTCCCGCATTCAGGTTCCGGAGACGAACGTTCCTCTAACCTTTCAGTTAGATGTCCGCCTTCTTTAATTTTGTCGTTGCTTTGGGGACCTCCGCAGAGGCAGGATTTCGAGAATCAGCTTTTTCCTCCTTCCTTTCCTGCCCAGGTGCCAGCGGTAGACGTGGAGGAAGAGGAGAAACACGGTGAGTGTGGGGTGCGCACAGCTGTGCGCGGGAGGGGTCCCATGCCCTTGAGCTCTGAGCGCCCCGTGTCGGCCAGGGTTCTGAGGAGCATCAGTGAGACACCGCAGCACGGATGGGCTCCTCCTCGGTTGGTGGCTCGTAGTCCCGGATTCGAGGGGCGCAGCGCCCCGGGACCCTGGGGCTCGGTCAGTAGCTTCCAGCGTGGCGTGGGGTTAGGGTAGAGGTTCGACCTCTGAGGTTGTTTCCAAATCGACAATATTTGTAATATTTGTTCTCTTCCCAAATGTCTTTGACTTCAAACGGTTGCAAAAGCAGGAAGAGTCTCCTAATGAACCCCCTTGTACCCATCACATGGCTTCAGCCGTGATCGGCTCATCTCGTTTTCTCTAAGCCTCTGCCTGCTGCAGACCCCCATTCCCCCACGCTGTTTTCTTTGTTTTGTTTTTAAGTTTTTATTTATATTCCACTTGGTCAACATATATTGTAATGTCAGCATCAGGAGTAGCATTCAGTGGGGCACCTGGGTGGCTCAGTCACTTGAGTGTCCGATTTTGGCTCAGGTCATGATCTCGCAGTTCGTGGGTTCGAGCCCCGCATCGGGCTGTGTGCTGACAGCTCAGAGCCTGGAGCCTGCTTCGGATTCTGCGTCTCCCTCTCTCTCTCTCTGTCCCTCCCCTGCTCATGCTCTGTCTCTCTCTCTTTCAAAAATAAACATTAAAACACAATTCTTCAAAAGGACTAATAGCATTCAGTGGTTCATCCCTTGCATAAAGACCCAGTGCTCAATCCTGACAAGCGCCCTCCTCAATGCCCATCACCCCTCTGAACCATCCCCCACCCGCCTCCCTCCATCACCCTCAGTTTGTTCTCTTTCGTTAAGAGTCATGGTTTGTTTCCCTCTTTTTTCCCCCTCCCATGTTTGTTTTCTTTCTTAAATTCCATGTATGAGTGAAATCATATATTTGTTTTTCTCCGATTTATTTCACTTAGCATAATATACTCTAGTTCCATCCATGTTGTTGCAAATGGCAAGATTACCTTCTTTTTGATGGCTGAGTAGTATTCCAGAGTGTGTGTGTGTGTGTGTGTGTGTGTGTATCACATCTTCTTTATCCATTCGTTAGTCGATGGACATTTGGGTTCTCTCCATAGTTTGGCTATTGTTGATAGTGCTGCTATAAATATTGGGGTGCATGTGCCCCATCAATTCTGTATGTTTCTATCCTTTGGGTGAATACCTATTCATATTTATCCAAATTACCCAATTGCTGGGTCATAGGGTAGTTCTATTTTTAACTTTTTGAGGAACCTCCATATTGTTTTCCAGAGTGGCTACACCAGTTTGCATTCCCACCAACAGTGCAAAAGAGTTCCCCTCTCTCTGCATCCCTGCCAACACCTGTTGTTTCTTATGTTGTTAATTTTAGCCACTCTGATAGGTGTGAGGTGGTTTCTCAGTGTGGCTTTGATTTGTGTTTGCCTGATGATGAGTGACATTGAGCATCTTTTCATGTGTCTGTTGGCCATCTGGATGGATGTCTTCTTGGGAAAAGTATCTATTCATGTCTTCTGCCCATTTCTTCACTGGGTTATTTGTTTTTTGGGTGTTGAGTTTGATAAGTTCTTATAGATTTTGAATACTAACCTTTTATCCAGTATGTTGTTTGCAAAGATCCTCTCCTATTCCTTTGGCTGCTTTTAGTTTTGTTGGTTGTTCCCTTTGGTGTGCAGAAGCTTTTTGTCTTGATGAAGCCCCAGTGGTTCATGCTTGCTTTTGTTTCTTTTGCCTCCGGCCATGTGTCTAGTAAGAAGTTGCTGTGGCCGAGGTCAAAGGGGTTGCTGTCTTTGTTCTCCTCTAGGATTTTGATGGTTTCCTGTCTCCCCCAGATTGTTTTCAAGTCCTGGAGAAGATCATTTCTTCTGTTAACATGTCACGTGTCCCTCTAAAAGAGAAGGGCTCTTTAAAAATATATATATAACTATAATTCTACTGTGGTAACAAAACAATTTCTTAATGTCATCAAATACTGTTTTCCCAGTTGTTTTGTATATTTTTTCTACTTTGAGTCAGAATCCAAATAAGGTCCCTGCGTTGCAGCTGATTGATGTTAACTCTTAGGTCTCTCTTAACCTCCCTCCCCTTTTCCCTCATAACGTATTTGTTGAAGAAGCTGGTTGGTTGTCCGTAAGAGTTTCCCACAGTTGGGTGTTGCCTGTGATATGCCTGTGGTTTTTCACATGCTCTTCTGTGCTTGTAACTTGGTTCTAGAGACCCAATCAGGTGCCAGAATACTTAGTAGGTGGTGGTGCTTCTTCCTGACGTCTGCGTCTCTCTCTGCTTGTGATGTTAGCCTGGTAGCAGGATGGACCTGCCCTTCCTCAAGGTTAGCCGGAGGACGCCATCGTCCACAGCTTTGCCTCCCCAGCCGTGGCCCCAGGGCTCAGTCTCTATGGGAAAGGTGGGCGGCATGATTCATGCTCTCCCTTTGTTGATGGGTTTCCTGAGTTTGTTTCCTGTCGCCATCCAAGCTGACTGTTGAGGGTTGGTGTTGATACCTGTATGAAATCACGGGTTTCCTTTTAATACACGTAATGTGCTTCATTTCAAGCCAAGTCAGTCTTTCTCATCAGTGTTCTGACTGTCCAGTGTTGACTCAATGGAGCCTGTTCGAGTGGCTGTCTGGGACCTTTTGACACATCCCGGGAGACTTTGCAGCTTCCTCGTCTTCTGATATGGGGAAGATGTTTCAGGCTCGCTCTGCGTGTTTCCCGCCCCATATCTGGAACCTTCCATCTCTCCACGGAGCCTGGCTGCATGTTGCCTCTGGATTGGCCATTGTGTCTAGGGGTTTTCTTACCTTTTTTAAGACGAGAAAAATGTATCCAAGTTTATGTTGGCATTTCTAACGCAGCTTTACTCTTTAGAGTTTTTCCTAAATCTTTGATTTTATACATGCATATCTGTCTCATGCCCCGCATCCTGGCTCCTAGCGCCGTCAGCCGTCCGATTGCTGTCCCCTACGGCACGCACAGCACTTGGAGAACGCCACCACCGGTAATGAGCCGCAACAGATGACTGAAAACACTAGGAGTTTTCTTGGTAGGTCTGTCTGTTCTCAGGGTGCGTCCCACTGGGGACGGACAACCAGTTAACGGAACAGTTCTTTGTTAGGCTACGCTTGCCACTTTGATGTTAAGTGTCTTAGTTTCATTTTGGCTTCAGTTTTTAGGCATTGAAAAATTGGATTTAATTTTGTTTTATGTATGTAAAGTAGTCACTTGTTTCCAAGGTCAAATGTACCAAGCAAGATAGATTCAGAGATTCGGGGCTTCTGCCCTGTCCTCTCCCTCCCCCTGTAGGAAACAGTGAGAAATACGGCTTATACTTTCCTTTAAAAAGTATACGTGAATACGTGTGTGTGTGTGTGTGTGTGTGTGTGTTCACCGGGATCTATGCTTCTCCATCTGGCTTTTGTCACTGGGCAGCGTGTGCTGGCATTTGCTCTGCAGCGGTGCGGGGAAGTGGCTTCACCCCTGCCCCAGCCCCGGCCTCCCTCACCGACCAGGTGCTTGGGGTTTACTCAGCCAGTTTCATGTTGATGTACATTTGGGTGAGATGGTGTTTTAAAGAGAATGGTGTTTTTTTTTTTTATGGTATTTACCCCATGGGTAATTCTTTTTTTCTAAGGAAGCTGAAGACTCTTGACTTAATATAAAAGGAGTATCTTGTGCTTAGAACCAGCTCAGAATTGTCACACGTGTTTGCAACACTTACCTGTTTAATTTACTCTTCTTCTTCATCCTTTTCCATCTACAAAGTTTTGTTTTTTTCACCTTTGAGGAGCTCATTTCTTTGAAACGCTGAAATTTTTTAAAATTTAAATCCAAGTTATTTAATATACCGTGTAATAATGATTTCAGGAATAGAATTTAGTGACTCATCCCTTACATACAACACCCAGTGCTCATCCCAAGAAGTGCCCTCCTCGGTGCCCCTCACCCCTTTACCCATCCCCCCTCCCGCAACCCCTCCAGTAACCCTCTGTTTGTTTTCCATATTTAAGAGTCTCTTAGGTTTTGTCCCTCTCCCTGTTTTTATCTTGTTTTTGCTTCCCTTCCCTTATGTTCATCTGTTCTGTGTCTTAAAGTCCTCATGTGAGTGGAGTCATATGATGTTTGTCTTTCTCTGACTAGTTTCACGTAGCATAATACCCTCCAGTTCCATCCACGTTGTCGCAAGTAGCAAGATTTCATTCTTTTTGATTGCCAAGTAATACTCCATTATATATATGAACCACATCTTCTTTATCCATTCATCCATTGATGGACGTTTGGGCTCTTTCCATACTTTGGCTCTTGTCGATACTGCTGCTGTAAACATTGGGTGCATGTTCCCCTGCGAATCTGCATTTTTGTATCCTTTGGATACCGAGTAGTGAAACACTGAAACTTTATCCTTAATTTCCACCACCAGCTACTTATCAGTGTATTGCAGACTCTCTTGCACCAAATAAAGATTATTTGAAGCTGTTTTCAGTATAGAAAGAGGAAGAACAAGAAATTCGTGTCCTCCCCACCCCCTCCCCATTTGGAATGGAAGGGCTCCTCAGGGCGGACAATAACATAAAACCGCTGATTCTCAACAGGAGGGCTTGTGAAGAAGATTCTGGAGACCAAGAAAGACTATGAGAAGCTTCAGCAGCCGCCCAGACCTGGAGAGAAGGTAAGGAGGGCTTTCTGCAAAGGCTGCACACACTTGGAAGGTTCCCCCCACCTCCTCGGCCGGGAGGATGGAAAACTCAGGGCTCCTCCAGTGTGTCCCGCGTGGGGCCGCGGCCTCGCCCCGGGGGCTCGGGAGTCAAGGCCAGAGGCCTGTTCTGCTCTGACCCCGTGGCCGTCCCCTTCCTGCCTGGTGCATCCCGTCTCCCTGCTTGCAGGGTCGGGAGGCTGGCCGCCTGGCCCTGGCCGATGGCGGGAGAAGAGCCTGGGCAGCTTCCGGTCTGGCTTTTCAGTCTACCTGCTGTTAGTATGTGGCCTCCAGCGGTCTTGCTTACGGGTGTGGGACGTCCTTTTGTCGGGACCCACGGGCTTCCCGCCAGCCGCCACCCCTGGGCGTGTGACCCTGGGGTGCCTGCTTGCAGGCCGGGTGCCTCCAACGTCACGGCCAGGTTTCTGTCACAGCCACTTTAAAAAATAAGAGTGTATCTTCACTTACTGGTTTTTTAACAGAAAGATGTTTTTTGGATAGTTTTGCTGGCAGCCAGTAATTCCAATAAGTTTTACGCACACACATGCACACGTGGATAATTCTGCCTAAAACGTCCTAGTTTGTCATGAAGATGTGGCCCGAAGCCGCCAGTGAGAAGACTGGTGAGAGTGACATTCGAAGGGCCCCTGTAGTGTCACGGGGAGGGGGAGGGGCGGGGGGGGGGGGGTAATGCTGCTGAGGCCTCGCTGGACAGCCCCCGCCGCGCTGGCTCCTCTGCGGCCTGTTGTCCGTTGCTGTGGAATTTTAATGTGTCCTGCTCCCGTTCAGGCCTGCGGAGCTGGCCTGGTGTCCCTGGCCGTGTTCCTGGCACTTGAATGTGTCCCTCCAGGCTGTTCCTGGAGGTAACCTTTGAGGCTTCGCTTGGTTTAAATTTTATAGCCTTGCTTTTTATGCACAGCACGCTAGGTCTGTGCTTCAGACTTCCTCGGAAGAGTCCACTTCAGAGTAGGTATTTTGACTTTAAAGATACAAGGAAGAAAACGTCCTTGTTTGGTGAACAATTTGCTGCTTTAAAAAAAGGACAGTTAGTATGGGGGTGCCTGGGTGACTCAGGCGGTAGAGTATGCAACTCTTGATTTCGGCTCAGGTCCTGATCTCACGGTTGTGGGATCGAGCCCCTGTTGGGCTCCGCGCTGGGCGTGAAGCCTGCTTCGGACTCTTTCTCTGCCCTGCCCCTGCTCCTGTGTGCGCAGGAGCGCTCGCTCGCGCGCTCTCTCTCAGAAAAATAAAAAAGTACAGTTTTTTTTTTTTTCTCATTATTTTTAACATTTATTTTTGAAAGAGCGCAGGTGGGGGAAGGGCAGAGAGAGAGGGAGACACAAGACCGGAAGCAGGCTGCAGGCTCCGAGCTGTCAGCACAGAATCTGACGCGGGGCTTGAACTGAAGAACTGCAAGATATGACCTGAGCTGAAGTCGGTCGCTCAACCCACTGAGCCACCCAGGCACCCCAAAAAAGTACGGTTTAGTAAGTGTTTCAAGGTCTGTGTATTACAGGCAGGGGAAACGCATGCTGCTGTGTTTTCTTTAGTGTGTTGGTAAATGTCAGGTTTACATTTCACTGACTGGTCTTCTAAAAACCTCTTAGAGTTTTTTAAATAAAAGAAATTAAAACACACCGGAAAAGTTGATGTCTTTTCTGCCTTCGCCCCAGGCCCATTGTCCCCAGGGCAGTCACAGGGAGGGGCTGGTGTGAGCCTTACTTTATAAGCAGTTCCTACTGCTTCGGGGGTTTTCGGTGCTTCCCCCCAGTGCTGGTACGTTTGCTGGTCGCTTTCTTCAGGCCGCAGTGTGCTTCTGAGACCTCCCCCGTTTGGATACCTGTGGATCTAGCTTGTTCCTCTTAACTGGTAACTAGTATTCCGTGGTTTATTAATTGTTTTATTGACGGATGTCGTGTTGACTCCGCCTTCCACTGTTGTGAACACGCCTCCACGTCTCCAGGCAGATGGGAGCCAGTGTCTCCGGGAACAGTAGTCAGCAAACATTTTCTGCAAAGGGCCACGCGGTAAATATTTTAGGCTTACGGGCCATACAATCTATTGCAACTTCTCAGCTCTGCTGATAGCCTGAAAGCAGCCCTAGGGAGGACAACAGGAAACGGTATGCGTGGCCGTGTTCCAATAAAACTTTATTCATAGCAGCGGGGACCCAGCCTGGGGCTGGGGTTTGCGACCTTGCTTTAGCGTCTGTGCCCAGACCCAGAGCTCCTGAGCGTGCACAGAGCTTTGATTTCACCCCATACCGCCAAATTACTCCCCGAGTGGCTGCACTGATTTACTCTCCCAGTGGAGTGAGACTCTGTTTCCACATGTCCGTGCCATCCACAGTCAGGACGGTGAACGTGTGCGTCGCCCTCCACAGTGGCCTGTGCCCTTCGGAATCCCTTCGATCACCTCTCCCCACGCCCCGCTCCCGCCAGGACCCGCCAGCTGCTCCTCTGCTCCTGGTCGCTCTTGTTTGTTTCCCAGAATCGCAGATGGTGGAGTCACATGGCGTGTGCTCCTTTTCGGTCTGGCTTCTTTCAGTCATCGTGTTACTTTGAGATGTATCCATTTTTCAGCATGTGTCCTTTTGCTTGCTGAGTCGTGAGCACGTTGTAAGATACACCCACTGCAGTTGTAAGGATTTATCGTCCTCTGTAGTGGGTGTATCCATTTGTCAGTTGACGAGCCGAGCCGTGTATCCATTTGTCAGTTGACGAGCCGTCGGGTTGTTTCCAGTTTCCGCCAGTTACATTCCCTTACGAGCCCTTGTGGGGACAAACCCTTTCGTTCCTTTGGGTGAACACCTAAGAGTAAGATTGCTGGCTCACGTGGTAAACGTATATTTATCTTTTCCGGGAACCCGCCGGGCTGTTTTCCAAAGTGGTTGTACCATTTACATTTCCACCACAGCAGAGGAGAATTCCAGCTTCCCCACGTCGTCGTCAGCACTCGGAACGGTCAGTCTTTCTAATTTTTTGTGTTTTAATTTGCATTTCCTTAATGGCTGAGGATTATTCTCTCTTCACTGCTGGTTCCCCCTCTTGCTCTTTTCTTCGTATTGAAGTCTTAATGTTGCTAGCTTTTCTGTTCTCTTGAACGAATCCTTTCTTTTTGTTTTGCCAAGTCAATTTCTCGAGTGAGTATATTCTGTTTTCCTATTTCCTTTTTGAGTCTCTTTGAGTAATTCATATTTGAATCAGTTAGGATTAGGTTCACCTATGAGTGAAGGAGAGATCGAAAACATTAGTGGCTTAAATGACGTGGAAAGTGCTTTAGCTCCTGAGTCAGAGTCTGGAGGTGGCGCCCGTGTGACCCCCGTGCCTCAGGGCACCTCATGGGCCAAGGTAGCTGTCCCAGGTCCAGCCAGGACTGCCTGCCAGCCAGCAGGAAGGGGAGAAGGAGAAAAGCATGCCCCTTTCCTTCCAGACTCTTTCTTGGAAGCTGTGCCTACCGCTTCCACTTCCGCGATAGTGGCCAGGTCTTTGTCACTAAGGGGCCATGAAGTGAAATCTTTATTCCAGGAGTCAGCGTGCTCAGTTAAAAATCTAGGTTTTCACATAGACGAGAATTTGCCAAAATTCCTCACTGCCTGGAGTGCTCAGAAGATGATATTTGCAAGGCACATGGGTGAGTGGAGGAGGCTGGCTGCCTGGCTAGGGCCCGAGGGTTTCTGGAACCAGCATCTCCCACATGCGGGCTGCACATGGGGCAAAGAAGCTTTGCTGTAGAGGCGAGAGCGGAAATCGGCGTCCCCTGGCTGTGCCTTCTCCAGCCTTTCTCCAGGCAACTGTTGCGTCCACGTTTTCCAAAGTCGTGACATAAACATGTTTCAGCTGTGCCTTTATGATTTTAAAAATACGCCTATAGTTCCAGTTTTCCTTTTCTTCCCAAAATTTTGTGTCTTTTTACTTTGAGACTTTAAAGAAACAGTTGAAATAGACACCCTCTAGCAAAGGATCAACTTTTGGTTTTGTAGATAGACAACTTTTGTTTTCATTTCATTGATTTCTATTCTTTATTTTTCCTTTTAATTTCCTTGGTTATTTATGTTTTTAGTCCTTGTGTAAAATACTTAGCTCTTTTATTTTTAGCCTTTATCATTTTATTTTATTTTTTTATTTTTTTTGAGAGGGAGAGAGAGCATGAGTCAGGGAGAGGGGCAGAGGGAGAGGGAGACCGAATTGTAAGCAGGCTCTACGCTCAGTGCAGAGCCTGCCTCGGGGCTCAACCCCACGACCCTGGGATCATGACCTGAGCTGAAATCGAGAGTCGGACGCTCCACCGACTGAGCCACCCAGGTGCCTGAGTCTTTGGCATTTTTAAAAATTAATTAATTAATCTATCTATTTTAAGTTTATTTATTTATTTTGAGAGAGAGAGAGAGAGAGAGAACAAGAGTGCAAGAGCAGGGTTGGGGCAGAGAGAGAGGGCGAGAGAATCCCAAGCAGGCTTCGTTCTGTCAGTGTGTAGCCCAGTGTGGGGCTTGAGCTCGTGAATCGCGAGATCATAACCTGAGCCAAAGTCGGGCACTTAACCAACTGAGCCACCCCGGCGCCCCCTGAGTTCTTGTCATTTTAAACAAATATATGTAAGGCCGTACATTTCTCTTTAAGCATGCTTTATCTTTGAATTTTTAATATGAATATTAACAGTTCCTTGAACTTTAAGATGAAATACTTTATTTCTTTTTATCATGTGGGTTATTAAGGAGTCTGTTCCATAGCTTTGAAACGTAAGGGTTTTTAAAAAGTCTTTTTACTGGCGATTTCTAATACAATCTCACGTTCAAAGAATATGGTCTATATAAGATCGATTATCTGGAGTCGAGCTTTCTCTGAGGCCTAGTCTGAGGGCAGTTTTCACAGGTGTTCCGGAAAGCTCGCAAGGTGTGTGTACCTTCCGTACTTCGGATCCAGACTCCGACACGCCTGGTTTGCTGAGAGGCGGCTGTGAGAATCTCTTCGAGCTGCGTCGGCCGCGTCTGCCTGTTGCCGTTATTGGTTTATACATACCCGTCGTAATAGTAATTGCTTGCCTTCTCTGTCTCCCACTTAAAACTCAAACGGTAGAGGTTTCCTCTGCTTTTCACATAAATCGTAGTTGCCTTTAGTCTCGGTACTTTGTATTTTCTTTGGAGGCAGCGTGTGTTTTCAGCATGCCTGTAGCCCAGCTGTCTCTCCAGCCGGTCTTTGAAGTTGTGTTGGAAGAAAAGCTATTTCTTATTGCACTAATGGACTTGAATAACACATTATAGAATAAATATGTGAATCAGGCCGCTTTGGGCATTTTCTTCATTGTCCTGACCAACTTGCTCTCTTTTCAAGAGGAAATATAAACTCTGCTAAGAGTAAGATACAAAGCCCATGCCAGCATTTTTTTTCCTTCACATCTATGAAGGAGTTTTTGAAAACCAGCCAGAAGAGCAGTTTTATTAGTGTTTCTTACGCTTTAAAAATACTTGCTTTTTGAACGTCATAAATAAGATGCTTGAGAGTGATAGGGGGCAATTCAGAGATGGTTCCCTCACCGGGAAGTGCTGCTCGGGGTTTCTCGGGCCTGCTTCTGTCTCCTCCTACATTCTCTTTCGGGTTTCTCCACATCGTGTCCGTTCTAATCGAATGTAAATTTTAGATCCTTTTTCTTTTCATTCAGATTATTTTTTTAAATTTATTTATTTTGAGAGTGATGGTGTGAGTTGGGGTGGGGAGAGAGAGAGAGAGAGAGAGAGAGAGAGAATGAGAATCCCAAGCAGGCTCCCTGCCACCAGCCCAGAGCCCAGTGTGGTGCTTGAACTCATGATCCGTGAGACCATGACCTGAGCTGAAATCAAGAGTCAGACACTTAACTGACTGAGCCACCCAGGCGCCCCTGATTCAAATTCTTTATTTTGAAATAGAGTATTTCTCTTAGTGGATTCTTTTTTAGTTTATTTAAAGTTTTTGTGATTTTACTCTCTTCACCTTTTTAAAAAAATTTTTTAATGTTTGTTTTTGAGAGAGAGAGAGAGACCAAGAGTGAGTGGGGGAGGGGCAGAGAGAGAGAGAGGGAGACACAGAATCCAAAGCAGGCTCCAGGCTCCAGGCTCCGAGCTGTCAGCAGAGAGCCCGATGGGGGCCTCAAATTCACGACCCGTGAAATCATGACCTGAGCCAAAGTTGGACACTTAACTGACTGAGCCACCCTCCCCTACTCTCTTCACCTTCTTTCTTGGCCACGTAAACTGCATCTTCTGGAGGTTGTACATCTTTTCACATGTGAAGTTGGTGTGTGTGTTTAATTTGACGTGAATGTATGTATTTTACTGCCCTTCTCGGTGAAAGTTGTAACGAGGGACTAATGTAGCTATCAGCTGTCTATAGAGATTATGGACGGTCATCTGAAAGAAGCATTTCTGTGGGAATGTGCATCTTTTTTTTAATGTTTATTTTTGAGAGAGAGAGAGAGAGCGGGGGAGGGACAGAGAGAGAGGGAGACCAAGAATCCCAAGCAGGCTCCACACCGACTGCACAGAGCCCGATGTGGGGCTTGAACCCATGAACTGGGTGGGGAATCGTGAGATCATGACCCGAGCCAAAGTTGGACGCTCAACCTACTGAGCCACCCAGGCACCCCTTGAAATGACTCTTGACGGATGAAATGACCTTATCACGCACATGTTGTATTTTAGTTACAGTCAGTCGTATATAGTGAACAATTTGTTAGCTAAATTCTTACATGAACGTCGGGGATTTCTATTTTATTCCCTTAGCTTGGCGATCTGAATACATCTTTAAGTTATGTCTCATTTTGGCCACTAGGTGGTGCAGTTTCATCACAAATACTTGAACCCTGTCTGAAAAATGCTCTTCAGAATCCCCCCTTAACTGAAATTCTGCACCTGATAAAAAGTATGTTTAGTTTGGACGTTTGTGGTCCCAGTATTATTGGGAAAATAGAAATACTGTTGCCATTTAAATTGCTATGAAGGAAACAAGGGACACATACTACGATGTTCTTCACTGATGAGACTTCGGTGGCCAAATGGGGAACCACTGACCCTGACTTTAGTCAGAAAGGGTGAGTTTTTGTTTATTTCAGGAAATAAGGCCATCGCTTCATGTTTCCAAGAAGTGCAGTTTCTTCCAGTATGCAGGCTGCGGATTTTAGATTTTGGATGTAAAACTAGATTGTCACCAGCAAATTATCAACAATATCACTTAAAAATATTTACAGATATGTGCCGTGGATATATCCTAGACTGTGAAAATGGTTTGGAAACCATCAAAATATCACATGTATGTGAACTTTGTGAAGATCATTACGAGTAAATAGGCCTTCTTTGTGTAAACAAAGGTCATAATGTGGATAAAGTATCGGAGTCCTTTTCCTGAAAATACATATGTGTGACTTAAAATTGGATTGCAAAACTGTGACTAGCTGTAGTCTTAAAAACATTTCCAACTCAAATACCCATCGTCTTCTGTTTCGTACGTTCACTCAGGGAATGGTAACACAAATAAAGATTTTATTTTTACTCAAAACGTCAACTTGAAATCCGTATCATTATATTTGTCACTTTTCTAGATTTAGTCAGTTTTGGCCTGACCAGTCATTGTGGCCTCGTGTCCATCGATATCCTATCTGCTTTGTGTAAACAAGTCTTGAGTTTGACTTTCACAGCCTGAGTCTGTGGAGTTGGGGGCTCAGTGCAGGTGCCAGTGTTTACACATGGTCCCTGCAGCACGTTAATGAGGGATCGAGTTCTAGCCTCGGGAAGAAAATCAGTTAGTAAGGATTAGAATGCAGATCGAGGTCAGTCACAGTGACTGTAAAAGGTGGGCGAAGCTCAGCGGACGGACCCCAGTGCGCTTGTGCGGAGAGCAGTCGGGGAGCAGTTCTAGAAGCTACGGCCGCCCAGCGAGTGTGGGCCTGCCGCGGGGGAGACTGGTGAGGCCCCGGCCCTGCTGGAGTGTTCTCTCCGGTTTGCAGAGCCGTGAAGACTTTCAGAAGTACCCAGTGAGACCTCACGAAGGTGTTAAAGGGAAAAAGACCCTTGGAGAGGAGAGGCTTACCTGCGATCGGGCTCAGCCTGGGCGAGCCGTTGGCGTGGTCTGGCTTCATTCTTGTCTGGGAGCCATGTTGCTGGGCGGGGGCCCTGGGGTCTCTGCTTGCCCGGGGGCGAGGGGGGGTTCCTCAAGTGACAGCGGTGAGGAGAGCCACGGCAGCTCTCCCCTCTTGGGTCTCGTCCCCACACGTGACCACCTCCAGTGTCACCCTGGCGCCCGGCACCCACAGGGTCGGGGCGCCCCAGCACCCGGCCCCAGGCCTTGTGCTCCAGGCCTATGTCCCATCTGTCATCTGGCTCCTGGACACAGGGTCTTAACTCAGGAAGGCACACGGGCTCCTTGGCCACAGCAGGCGGGTCTCAGATTTCCAGGAAGCCCCGCACGTGTTGGGACACAGGCCCTGTCGTGCGTGGAGCTCTCGGCTGTAGGTGGAGCAGTTGTTTCCAGAGTTATTTTCATCCCGAAATTCCATGTTTCTTGGCTTCACTTTAGACAAATTTATTTCTTGGTGACTTTTTTCCTTATTCTTATTTTTGTCCTTTCTAAAACGTACACATTTGTGCTCATTGTTTTAAGTGAGAAATGCATTTGTTTTATTTTCTGAGTTCCCATCTGTGTTGTTCCTGCCTGTTTGCTTCTGACTTGTGAAGCAGCTTCCCGTGAAGCACTCTGCTGCCCGAGGGACAGGCTTGGCGGATAAATGACCCGTTAACCCGGGCGACATGGGCTCAGAAGGGGCCGACATGGCCAACCAGTGACATGGCTTTATCCCTTTTCTCTGGGAGATGGGTTTCAAGGCAATTTTTAGGGTAAAAAACTGAAATGCTTGACATCACAATACATACTTTGATTTCCTACTTGTAGCAGTGATGCACGTATAATTTTTCATATTGGAGCATTATCAAGGTTTTCTGATTGAATTCTCCAAACCTTTCTTTCTGGCCAAAGACCCCTCCCCACCAGCCGGGACCCCTTAAATAACTAACAGAGCCTCTTGGAAAGCCTTCTCACCGAGGCCAGGACTGACAGCCACTTAGTGAAGAGCTTGCATTATGTCAGGGTTTTGCTCTACATAAGCCTTAAACTTCACAGAAAATTCTTGGGGCGCCTGGGGGGCTCAGTCGGTTAAGTGTCTGACTTCGGCTCAGGTCATGATCTCAGGGCTAACGAGTTCGGGCTCTGCGCTGACAGCTCAGAGCCTGGAGCCTGCTTCTGATCCTGTGTCTCCCTCTCTGTCCCTCCCCCACTCAGGCCCTCACGCTCTCTCTCTCTCTCCCAAAAATAAGAATGAACATTAAAAATTTCTGATTTCACAGAATATTCTTAAATCCCTTACAAGAAAAAAATTAAGATAAAACAGAAATGTGTTTATTTCAGACATTTGGTTTTCTGTAAATTATGAATAAAATACACCGCATGTTAACGCATGGTCTGAAGTTCACTCTTATAGGTGTGCTTCCTGTTACAAACACGATGCATTCTAAATGTTTTCTTCATTAGGTTTTGAAACTCAGGAGTAATTTCCAAATACGCATATTTTTGGTACTCACTAGGTTTCCAGGTAGCTTGTGAAAGCTTTGTTGTACTACAAATAGAGTTCATTTGCATTGAAAGATGATACAAAATTATGTTGTAATTGTAACAAATAAGCCAAATGGAGTTAATCATTTTACACAGCGTTAAAAGCAACTTTTGAAGAGAAGCAGATTTAGAAGCAGGTCAAACATTTTAAGTTGTGAGGGGCACTTTTGGGAACTTTCAGATCCTCCCGAGATCTGATCACCGTGTTGAAGGTCCTGGCAGAGCGTGTCGCGTTGTCCTCGCGGGGTCTGCCCTGCTGGGCCCATTTGGGGCCTTGTGGGTTGCGCTCAGCCTCCAGCAGGTGGAGCGGCCCCCGGTCTGGGAAGGAAGGGCTCCTCTGACTGCGTGTCCCCGTGCGTGGTAGCGGCCACCACAATGTCCCAACGCTCGGCCAGCTTCGCTTGGGTGTGCTGTGGCTCAGAGAAGGGCCCCTCACCCCCACCCGCAAACTGCGCAAGAACCAATGGCCGACCTCATCCCTGAGTACTTGGCCGATTGCTGCAGACTGGGACCTTCTGCATCAGCACCGCAGGAGCCCGGGCCTCCCAGCGCGCCCTGCATAGAAGCGCCCAGCCTGGAAACAGTGCGCCCTCTGCACTTCCGTGACCTCGTCGACCTTGAAGAGGGTCAGCTGTTTTGTGGAGGGGCCCTTGGGCTGGGGGGTGGGGGGGGTTGCTCACAGTTAGATGCAGGTAGTGCCTCCGGGGCAGGAATCTCCCAGAAGGGAGGCGGCTGATGGCCCAGCATCCGTCCCAGGGCGCGTTTCCCGCCACCCCGTGACTGCGGTGCTCGCCCGGGTCTCCCCACGTGGAGGACCCTGCCAGGCTGCTCCACTGTCTGCCTCCTTTTCCCCCTGTGATGACTCGCGTTTTCTGGAAAGTACCGTGAAGCGTGAGTGTCCTGCTCTTACTCTCAGTGTCACCTCTTGTTCGTGTCGTCGCGGGCTCACGTGGGCGGGGTTCCTCGAGGGCGTAGACGCTCTGCCTCCTGTGTCTGTGCTCACGGTGTGTCCGCTTTGTCCAGTGGGGGCCCCTTCAGGTGGGCGTCTGCGCCCTTGCCGGCGGCTCTGGCTGCCTTCTTAGCTCACTGGGGTGTCCAGCACCTCCTCTACTCTCCCTGCCCCCGGAGCCGCCATTTCTCCTGCTCCCTCTTGGCGGAAGCCAGATCTGCTGTCTGTGTGCCCACTGCCTTTGTGGTGTGTCAGCTCTCAGGCCCGCTCAGTGTCCGAGCCACGGGAACTGAGTGTGTGTGTGTGTGTGTGTGTGTGTGTGCGCACGCGCACCATGGGCATCGGGCTAGTTCCTTCCCTTTGTTTATAATTCCCTTGTCCGGTCATGAGGAACATGTTGTTGTCCTTAATAGATCGAGTTGGTGAATGCATCCCGTGTCTCCTGTTGCTGCTGTCACCGCTGTCCTGGTTGCATGGGCTCCCAGGACACCCACCTTGGGCTCCAGCAACCCCTGCCCCGTGGACAGGCGCCTCATCGCTGCTGGGCTAGCCATTTTCCCCGGATAGGACTCCCTCCACCCTGTGCTGGCTGCTGCACCCCTCCCCCACGTGGATGTCCTGACTCCGGGCCTGTGGCTCCCCCCCTCCCCCACGCGGATGTCCTCACTCTGGGCCCTGTGGCTCTCCACTCCCCCACCCTAGTGCAGGTGCTCCCTCGATTGGCCCACCTAACGGGCTTCGGAACTGAATGGTTCAGGAGGAAAGAACCACCACCGACTTTTCCCTGGAATGGAATCTCGTCAGGTGGAGACCTATGTCTCTTCTGTGGCTGGCAAGGTGCTAGACGAAAGTTACCCTTAACTTGTTGACTAGATGAATTTCAGCGAATGAATTAAACACAAGTTACAAGAGGCGGGTAAGTGGACGGGAACAAATGATCACGTATGAGGCGGCACCTGGCAGAATGAACTAAAACCCTGTGCGGAAAGATAGTGGAAGTTTTCACGGTGCTTCTGGAGGAAAAGGGGACCTGGTAAGCAGGTGCCGTAGCCTCGGGGAGCCCCACACTGAGCCCTCACCCTGTGTCCTGGTGCGGAGCCCTGCATGGCCTGGCCCCAGGCCTGGGAAGCAGGCACGGCTGTCTTGCCCCGTGGTTTTCTGCCCCAACGTGGACGTTGTAGTTTGGACAGTAATACAGATTTCAAAGTAAAGTGTGATGAGAATGGTAAGTTTCTGACCTAGATGGGATGTTGAACAAAGTATGGTTTTTTAGAGGCACTTGGGTCCTTTCACAGAGAGCGAGCACTTAGCCTGCTGTGGGTCTGCCCTTAAAAGGGCTTTTATGTTCCAGGAGAGAACATATTGTAAGAAACAATAGGTTCTTTTCAAAAAAAACCAAAGTCAAAGTTGCTTTTAGATTTGCTCTGCAGCCCTGACTGCTGGAAGAAGAGGGAGCTGGGGCTGCAGGATTTGTAGGGAAACAGGTGGACTCGGGATTGTTACTATTTAGTCACGTTGGCATTACAGATGTAGAGTCAGGAAAGATCTACCCAGATGTTGGAGGGGCTCAAAAAACATTGCTCTTGGATTCTCGAAAAAATAAATTGCCTAAGACCCAGTTCACCCAGAGAACTAGGAAAAGCAAACGTGAAAAACCCACACCTCTGCAGAAGCAGCGTGCAGACCTGTGCCGACGGGTGCAGGGGCCACCTGTCCCCTGGGGTGTGTAAGCGCCTGAAAAGCTCCAGTCCGACCTGAAACACATAGTATAAAATTCGCAGTGGGGGGGGCGCCTGGCTGGTTCAGTCGGTCAAGCGTCTGACCATTGGTCGCGGCTCAGGTCATGATCTCACAGTTCATGAGTTCAAGCCCCGCGTCAGGCTCTGCGCTGGCAGCATGGAGCCTGCTTGGGATTCTGTCTCCCTCTCTCTCTCCCCCTCCTCTGCTAGCGAGTGCTCTCTCAGGAGTAAGTTTTGCAAAGAGAAGAAAAGCAGCCAGCCTGGCCTGAAACACAGTTTTATGGAAGAATAACGTAAGAATCGACGGTAGAGGGCCAAGGGAGGTAAAGTCACATTAAAATCATCATTCAGAACTTGCCCCCTTCACTTTCTTTTAGGTGTTTTTTGATGGCTGAGTTCTTAATTTTAAGGTAATTAAATTGCTCGGCCTTCGCGCTTACATGTCATGTTTTTGGTGTCTTAGTGAAGAAATCCTCCTCTGTCCTAAGGCCAGAAAGATACTTATTCTCTTTTTTTTTTTTTAATTTTTTTTTTCAACGTTTTTTATTTATTTTTGGGACAGAGAGAGACAGAGCATGAACGGGGGAGGGGCAGAGAGAGAGGGAGACACAGAATCGGAAACAGGCTCCAGGCTCTGAGCCGGCAGCCCAGAGCCCGACGCGGGGCTCGAACTCACGGACCGCGAGATCGTGACCTGGCTGAAGTCGGACGCTTAACCGACTGCGCCACCCAGGCGCCCCCGATACTTATTCTCTTTAAAAGATGAAAACTTTGTTTTGACACTTCAGTCCTTAATCCACCTGGAGCTGAATTTCCTGTGTTGTGTTGAGACAGAGGTGCCGTTGGTTTTTTTTTCCCCAGTAGGAATAACCAGCTTTTCATCCTCCCCACATGGCTCCGTGATGTTACCTCTGCTATATGCAAAAGTTACGCGTGCCTGTGGCGTTCTCTGGATCCTGGACCCCAGAGCTTAGCAGGCTTTTTCTAGAAAGGGTAGGCACGCACGCATTTGCAGCTGCGAGAACCACGCCCGCTCTGTCACCGGTCTTCAGCTTCGCAGCCATAAACAGCATGCAGACGGGCGAGTGTGGCTGGGCTCCGGTAAAACTTTATTTACGGATGCTGAAAGGCAAATCGTCTAGAATTTTCTTGTGTCCCAAAATACTACCCTTTCGATATTGCTTTCAACTATTTGTTTTGTGGAAGCCGCTCTTCGCTTGTGGGCTGAACCAAAAGAAGAGGCCGTGGGCCCGGCTGCAGGCTAAGTTCTGTTCTCCCTGGCCCTGCCCGATTCCGCACAGCTTCGATCAGCTTTATGAACAGGCCTTGTGTCTGGTGATGTGCCTCTTCCCGGTCCTTACCTCCCGTAGAGGTACTATAAGCAACTACTTTTTTTTTTTTTTTTTAATTTTTTTTTTTTTAACGTTTATTTATTTTTGAGACAGAGAGAGACAGAGCATGAACGGGGGGAGGATCAGAGAGAGAGGGAGACCCAGAATCGGAAGCAGGCTCCAGGCTCCGAGCCGTCAGCACAGAGCCCGATGCAGGGCTCGAACTCACAGACCTCGAGATCACGACCTGAGCCGAAGTCGGACGCTCAACCGACTGAGCCACCCAGGCGCCCCATGTAAGCAGCTTCGTGAATGCCACAAAAAACCCTCTTGGGAACTCAGCAGGAGTGTTGGTGAACACAATCTCTCCGTGTATTTGGCCGCCTCTGATGCCTCTCAGTGAACATCTGTGACTTTTTTCTGTGGCGCTTGTGCCCATCATTTGGTAGATTTGTATCTGGGCACTCTAGAGGTTGTTCTGCTCTTGGAAGACTCTGCTTTAGGTTTTTTTCCTGGTCATTGGTGGGTACAGGCTGTTGAGTGCTTACGATCACTTCCTCGATAAAACTGTTGTTTGAAAAAGACGTCTGTTGATCCTTCGGTGTTTCCTGTGCCATGGGAGCAGCTGGGTACTAACCCAGAGAGGAGTGAGGTACAGACAGGTACTGTTGTCACCCCCGGTTTGAGGCGGGGGCATCAGGGGGGACTTGTCTGGGGCCATGGGACTGCCGAGAACCAGAGCCCGGGCGCAGGTGCAGGCGTGTGGCCCGCGTCTGAGCTCCTCCCCTGCGCTGTGCCCGTGTCGCCGTTGCCCCGAGACCCAGCGGCCTTGTTCCTCCTCTCCGGTCCTAACGCCGTCCTCACCACTGTCCAGTTACTCCCACTGGACCTCCAGTTCGAGAGGAGCGATAACAGCGATAGTAACACCTTCTTCCTTTCTGATTTTTAGTAACAGTTCTGGAATTTACCCGTTTCCGACTGACTTAATGTAGCATCGAGCAACCTAACAGACTGACAAAGTCTGATTTTTTCTCCTATGGGGCTTTCTCATGAATGGGCGTTGAATTTTATTGAATGCTTTTTCTGCATTGAGGTAATTCCGTTTATTTCTTTAGTTCGCTAAATGGCATTTATAGCTTTCTGATATTAAGTGATCGTTCCATTTCTGAGATGAAACCAACATTGCTACACTGTCTTCTCTTTTTCATCCATTGGTAGATCCTGGTTGCTAATTCGTATTTTTCTATTTATATTCGCGGATGGGATGGGCCCATGATTTTCTTTTCCTCATATGATCCTTAGCTTGTGTTAGTCCCAAGGTTAAGAGTGAACCAGGGAGAGTTCTTGTCTGTGTTCTAGATGATACAGTAGATGATGGAAAGAAAGGTATGTTTCTTGACATTTTGGTGGGACTTGTCCATAGAACCATCTGAGTGTGATGTTTCCTTTATAGGAAAATTTTAGGCTCCTGCTGTTATTTTTGTATTAATTATGGGAGCATTCAGGCTTTCTGTTTCTTCTTGAGTCAGTTTTGGTTATTAATTTAAGTCCTCAAGTTTATTGGAAAGAAGCTCTTGATAGAATTCTTTTAACATCTGCTTTATTTGAAAATCAGTTTTGTTCTGTTTTTATTAATAATGCTACTAATTTGTATTTTTTCTTCTTTTTTTGAGGCAGTGCTTCCAGAAGTTTGTCTGTTAGTCTTTTTAAACCAATAGTTTTTGGTTCCATTGACCTTCTGTTTTGTATCTTTGTTCTTTTCACTGATTTCTCCTGTTTTCTTAATTCCCTTCCTTTTCTCTCTTTGTGTTTATTCTGTTGTCCTTTTGATTTCTAAGTCGGACACTCACATTACTAATATTTGTTTAGCCTTCTTTTAAACCTTAATATGAACTTGTTTTATGATTACAAGTTACGGTGTTTTGTGAGTCCGTATTCCCTCACCAGCCATTTATTTATCACCTGCTGATTGTTGGGCGATCTCCCAGGCTTGTAATCAGAAGTGGATGTGTAACGTTACCAAATGTCTTTTTGGCAGCTGTTGAGATTATCATCTATTAATAGATTCCTAAAGCTGAGCAGTTCTTACATCCCTAAAATAACCTTTGCCTGGTCATAGTCTATTAATTATCCAATGCAAAACCATATTCAATTCACTAATATTTAATTTATTTTTTGTTTGTTTACATTTTATTTATTTACTTAAGTAATCTCTACACCCAGTGGGTCTCAAACTCACAATTCCAAGATCAGGAGTCACATGCTCTTCTCACAGAGCCAGCTAGGCCCCTCAGTTTACTAATATTTTTAAATGGAAGTCTATATTCAAGTGACATTGGCCTGAAGTTTTCACACATGTGTGTGCTGTTGTTGTTAGTAGTTAGGAACACGATTATGTTCATTTTATGTAATTTTTTTAAGTTTATTTGTTTTGAGAGAGAGTGAGTGAGCAGAGGAGGGGCAGAAAGAGAGAGAGGGAGAGAGAGAATCCCAGGCAGCGCAGAGCCCGATGTGGGGCTTGAACGCACGAACCGTGAGATCGTGACCTGATCCGAAACCAAGAGTGGGACACTTCACTGACTGGGCCCCCCCCGGTGCCCCTATGTAATTAATTTTTATGAAAGTTTTTCCCATGCCCTAGAATAGTGTAAGTCAGAGGAGTGACCTGGTTCACGGAGGTCGTGGAACTGTGGGGCTGCGTGCCCTTCCGTCCTCTCTGGGGGTGCGTCTCCCCAGGGCTGCTGCTTAGAAGCAGGAGCTCGCTTCCTGTTCGATGACGACTTGAGGTCCAGCGGCTCGGAGCCCGCGTGGTTCTGTGGGCAGCCGTTGCCGACACGGCCCGGGTTCCTTTGCTCTTGCCTGCGGGGCACGTGGGTGTGAGGCCTGGGGGCCTGGGAGAGTCCTTCTCCGGTGTGGTCCCAGTGACTCCTCGTGTTGTCCCCCTTCCGTCCTGGCCCCAGGAGCCCTGGGATGAACAGAGTCCAGCTGCCCTGTGGCAGGGGCTCAGCAGGATCCCAGAGTTACGCGGTTTGTTCCTCGCGGGTACTCCTGCTGTCCTTGGGAAGTAGGGAGGAGCAGGTGTCTCTACATAATCGGGGGCCTGTTTTCCTGAGGCCCAGGTCTCTCCCTGCCCTCGTCTGTGCTGCCGGTCCAGAGTTTTCTGGAGGCAGGCTGCTGGTATCTCGGGCCTGCTGGACTGTAGGAGGACCTGTCGGAGAAAACTCCCATTTCTCTTAGAGACCCTTGCCGTCACCACGCAAGTCCCTGCGCACAGGCCGCCCTTCAGAGGGGCCTTCCCTGTCCAGCGGCTCCATTAGTCCTCCCCCCACCCCATCGCCCACCAGCCTCTGGCCCTGCTTGACCTCCTTCCCCGGCGTCCACCGCTCACTGAGACTGTGGCTGTGGTTTTGGATTGACTTCTGGCGGCTGGAGGAGTCGGGCGTGGCGAGCACAAGCCAGAGCTCACCGCCTCGTCTGCGCCAGTGGGTCAGGGCACCTGCCGCACGTGGTTGCCAGCGTGGCCTCGCCACTTGCAGGGGTACCCGGGACCTGACCTCCTGTATTTGAATTTGCCTTTGCTCTTCTAGTGTTTCGACTCACTCCGTACAGTCTCCACTAACCCCGTGACGTTCATTTTCCGCCGAAGACCTCGGATAGCCTGACTTCTCGTTTCTTTGCCAGTTCACGTGCCGACCGTTGACACGCGTGGCCTTCACGTTGCCCGGAGACTGCCGGGTATGATTGATGGTGAATTCGATCTGGTACTTCGGGGCTAGGAAATACAGTCAGAATTTAGGAGGCTAAATATGTAAAAGCAGAACTGGAACCAGAACTGTAAGAAAGATTATCGCAGTAGGCCTGGCAAAAAATGATGAAATCTAAAATAGCAAATCCAATTAGTTAATAAAGGGATGGAAATAAAAAGCAAAATAATTTAATAATCTTGGTGGTCATTTCCAGAGATGATAGGGAAAAGGGAAAAATACTTAAAAAAAATTTTTTTTAATGTTTATTTGTTTTTGAGAGACAGAGAGAGCGTGAGTGGGGGAGGGGCAGAGAGAAAGAGGGAGACACAGAATCCGAGGCAGGTTCCAGGCTCTGAGCTGTCGGCACAGAGCCCGACGTGGGGCTCGAACTCATGGACCCATGAGATCATGACCTGAGCTGAAGTCAGATGTTTGACTGAGCCACCCAGGCACTCTGGGAAAAATACTTTTAAAGTGTATTTTTAGGGACACCTGGGTGGCTCAGTCGGTTAAGCATCCGACTCTTGATTTTGGCTCAGGTCATGGTCTCACAGTTTGTGAGTTCAAGGCCCATATCGGTCTCTAAGCCTGGTTGGGTGTCTCTGTCTCTGTCTCTCTCTCTCTCTCTCCCTCCCTCTCCTCCTCCTCCTCCTCCTTCCCCCAGTCCCTGACTCACGTGAGCTCTCTCTCTCACAAAAATAAATAAACACTAAAGTGTATTTTTTTTAAGTTTATTTATTTTTGAGAGAGAGAGTGCGAGCAGGGGAGTGGCAGAGAGAGAGGGGTGGGACAGAGGATTCAGAACAGGCTCTGCTGACAGCAGAGAACCCAATGCGAGGCTTGAACTCACGAACTGTGAGGTCATGACCTGAGCTGAAGTTGGACACTTAACTGACTGAGCCCCCAGACGCCCCTAAAGTGTATTTTTAAACTTAGATTTTTTGTGGCCCCTGCCTGTAGCATGGAAAGTGATTGTAAAATGTAAAGCAAGTGAACTTGGAATCTTACGTCCTTTGAAAGGTACTTACAGGTACGTCTGCTTAGAGCCATTGGTGCATTAGGACCATATTATTAAATACTGGTGCCAGGGCCCCTCCTCAGACCCGTTAGATCAATCTTTGGGCACGGTCCTGGCATCGGTAGCTTACAGAGTTCCCCAGGTGATTCTAATGCACAGCCAGGGACCAGAAGTTCTACGGCGGCTTCTGGTCCAGATGGTGCTGGGCCCTGGAGGAACAAGGTGGGAAGCTGCCTGTGCCGGCCTCTGGTTCCTGTGCACAAGGCTAATCACCTCAACCCCTCCAAAGACCCCCCCAGAAGTCTTAATGCTAGGAGAGGACAGAGCCTGTCCCTGCCTGGGTCCCTGGGTGGTGGCGGTAACTGGATCTGGCTCATTTGAGCGGGAAGCTATGGAGGTGAGGCCGATATTGAAGCTTCTTCCTAACCAATAGAAAGCGTGCCCCGCTGCCCTTGCCCGGTGGCCTGGGTGTGGGCCAGTTATACATCTTCCCTTTGCTCCCATGAGTGGATGGGGACCTGGACGGATCCCTGGATGCCCCATGTGCCCAGGTTGCTGTGTGAGCACCAGGGATGAGCCCATCCCTCCCTGAGCACATTCGCTGATCTCATGGCGCTCTGCCCTCCAGGTAGCACTGCTGTGAGAGGCCTGCACACACCTGGTGATCTCTGAGCCCCGAAACCTACGTAACACACAGGCGTAAAGAGACCAGGGGAGTGTGTGGTGGGATGAACGTGGGAGAGACGCGTGTCCGTGACTTCGATTGCGTGCACATGTGTGGGGGGTGCGTAAACGCTAGTGCGGCGGCAGGAAAGGTCCGCAAGGACCTTCCTGGGAGCGACTTCTGCGATGATCTCAGTTCTTCCCAGTCTGTTAAGTCTGCTCCTCTGGTTTGGTTTTCCGAGGGTTCTCCTGGAGCCCGCCGTCCTGTTCACAAAATGCCACCGGTTTTCTCGCCACAGACGGCATGCAAGATGGTGCCTGGTGTCTTTTGGGGCTGTGTGCATGGAGCTTCTGGGGCTAAACAGCTGGGGTCCAGAAGCGATCTTCCTCCCCTGGTCGGCATTTGCGTGGCGCGTGGGTGCTCTGACCTGGGGTGCATGTGTGTTTACAGTGTTCATGTCCTCTGGACGAGCTGGCCCTCCTCAGCAAGTAGTGACATGACCTTCTTTGTCTCTCGTCACAGGTTTTGGCTAAAAGTCTGTTTTGTCCGCTGTAATACATGTGGCCTCTCCTCTCTTTTGGTTTCCATTTGTAGAGGATCTTTTTCCATCCTTTTGAGCCAATTCGTGTGTCCCTAAAGCTACAGTGCGTCTTGTCGGAAGCATATGGCTGGGTCTCGTTTTTTTAATCCGTCCGGCAACTCTATGCCTTTTGATTGGAGAATCTAATCCACTTATATTTAGAGTAATTGCTGATAGGTAAGGATGTACTAATGCCATCTTATTTCCCGACTGTTTTGTAGTTCTCTTGTTCTGTTCTTCTCTTGCGATGTCTGTTGTGAATTAACGGTTTCCCACATGGTATGCTCTGATTCCGTTCTCTCTGTGTTTTGGGAATCCGCTGCAGGTCTTTACTTCGTGGTTACCACAAAGCTTCCATAAAACATCTTATAGGTAAGGTTCTACTTTGCACTGGTCATAAGCTAACTTCAAAAGCACACAAAAACTCTTTTTAAAACCCTTTGACTTCCCCCTTTTTATGTTTTCAGTGTCACAGCTCCGCTCTTTATATTGTGTGTTCATTAACAAATGGTTATGACTGTATTTTTAGTACTCTGTTCTTTCACCTTTATGCAGAGTTAAG
The DNA here is from genome assembly GCF_018350195.1 of Panthera tigris. Lineage (NCBI taxonomy): Eukaryota > Metazoa > Chordata > Mammalia > Carnivora > Felidae > Panthera > Panthera tigris. Next base: position 217,169,440 of record NC_056667.1, read on the forward strand.
TGGCTGACACCCCTCCTCCCGGCAGCGTGAGGGGCCTGAGTCTGGCTGCTCATCTCCGCCAGTGTTTCCTCGGCCCCGCTCACGTTCTCATCTGCGCCTTTCACTGCGGCTTGGTGACTCTTCTCGGGATTTCCTGTGAGGCGGGCCTGCTGCTGGCAATCTCCTCCTCTCTGTCTGGGAATGTGTTTGTCTCCTCGCCTTCATTTCTGAAGGACAGCTCTGTGGGGTCGTGTTCTCATGGGCACTTGGTGTCTCTCGGCCTCTAAACGTATCCTCTTGCGCCCTCCTGGCCAGAAATCTGCAGCCTTATGGGGTTCCTTGTGAGGTGCAAGCTCTTCTCTTGCTGCCTTGAAGATTCCCTCTTTGTGTGTGGTCCTGTTCTGTTATAAGGTGTCTGGAGAGGATCTCCTGAAGGTGAGTTTGTTTGGTGAACCTCGTGAGCTTCGTGAACTTGGAATACCCAGACCTCTCTCCAGACTTGGGACGTTTCAGCCATTGTTTCCTTGAAGAAGCCTTCTGCCCCTCCTTCCCCCTCCTCCTTCTGGGCTCCAGTAATGCTCAGATTGCCTCATTTGATGGCATCCCACGATCACGTGGCCTTTCTTTACCCCCTTCACTCTTTTTGTCCTGTTCTGTTGTCCTCAGAGGTCTGTCCTGTAATTCACACATTCTTTCCTCCTGATGCATCATGACGTTGGTGCATTCTCCGTCGTGTTGTTTTCATTTTGTTCATAGGATCTTCCGCTCCAGAATTTCCGTGCGGTTCTTTTTTATGATTTCTCTCTCTCTCTGTTAAACCACTCATTCTTTTCATGTATAATCTTCCTGATTGATTGAACTGTCTTTCTGTGTCTTCTTGTAGCTCACTGAGCTCCCTTAAAAGACCCGTTCTGAATTCCTCACCAGGTAGATCGCAGATCTCCCCATTTTGGAGTCAGTTACCGAACAGTTACGGGGATACGTGGTGGTGTCGATGTTTCCCTGTCATGTTCCACGGAGTCCTGTGTTGCTGTGTTCCCCTTGAGGTAGCAGTGATCGCTTTCATCTTGCCTCACCGACTTCAGGAGACACGTAACCTCTGTCAGCCCTGCTGGGGATTCAGATGCTTTTTCAGACCTGGTGTGGACCCACCTGCCCTGTGTCTCTTGCTCCCTCTTGGGGCAGAATTCTTGAGTTTCTGTGCCTTCTCTCCACGCTGCAGTGCCCCAGGGCAGGCGGGCAGGCGCTGACAGCTCCCTTTTGCTTCCCCAGGGGCCGACTACAGCTGTTGTTTGTGGCTGCTCCCTGGCCCACAGATTCGCACTGGCTTTGCAGTTCTCCCTGGCTGGCTGTCAAAGCTTGCTTGTGTTGCCATCAGGAGTGCACACAGGGAGCCAGCAGCAGGGTGGGGGTGTGTGGGTGTGGGCCCTTGGGGGTGGGGATCCACGGGCAGGGTGGATTTTCTGGTGGGGTCCGCAGTGCAGTAGGACCTGGGTCCCTCTGATGCCCTGCGAGAGTCCTGTCTGCCTTCTCCCAGCTGCTCCCTGCCCCCTAGTCATACGGCTCAAGATGCAGTGGTCTGGCGAGGGTGAGAGAGATGTTGGGCCTCTTCGGCAGCGTCCTGCATGGCTGAGGAGGCCAGGTGCTCCCTCACCCCCTGTCACCCTGTCACTTTCCCCCATGGGAGAGATCATGAGCTGAGGTCTCTCCTGGCCCTCCACCCTGCCCCCTTGGAGAGGTGATGGGGGTAGAGTCAGACCGTTCCTCTTACCCTTCTCAATGCTTCCAAACTCGTGTGTGTGTGTGTGTGTGTGTGTGTGTGTGTGTGTGTGTGTGTGTGTATTTTGTTTTTTGTTTTTTTTTTTTTCCTCCATCGGTGTGCTGGAACTTCTCTGGAAACCGGGGTTTCCACACAGGCTCTCTTCGTCCATGGGTAATTGTCTAAGACGGTTCCCGGCCCCTCCTGGAGGCTGGCCCTCCCCGTCTGCTGCCTCACGGAGGGCTCTCTGCCTCCTCGGCTCACCGACACCCTCACGCTCTGAGCCAGAGCCGGGAGATTGTCCCCACACAGCGAGCGAGGGTGAGGGCGGGCTGGCCCCCGTCCCTCTTCGGGCTCTCAGTCAGATGTGGGCTGGAAACAGCTGCATCCGATGTTTTGTTGTTTTCTAGTTGTTTCCTACTTCGGCTCCAGCCTTTCCATTCTGGCCAGAGTCTCCTTGGGATATTTTAACAGAATTACAGAACCCTAGAAATCATGGTTAGGAACTAATATTTTGTTCCTAAATCATGTATTTTATATAATTAAGAGTGAACTAGAATATGTTCTAGGACTGAAGATCCACCTCTATCAGATAAATATAGTTCTGTTTCCATGAATAGCATTTCCTTTTCATCTCTGCCGCCACATCCAGGGAAGAGGCAGCCTTTCAGCTGAAACCAGGTGGAGGTCAGTGGTTGCAGCACCCTTTGACCATGGCTTACCTCCCAAGAAACTATTCTTGAACCAAAAAAAGTCACTAGTAAGTGTGTTATTTCTCTCTCTCTCTCTTTTTTTTTTTTTTTTATCTTCTTTTAATGTTTATTTTTGAGAGAGAGAGAGAGACACTGTGAGCAGGGGAGGGGCAGAGAGAGAGGGAGACACAGAATCCGAAGCAGGTTCCAGGCTCTGAGCTGTCAGCACAGAGCCTGACGTAGGGCTCCAACCCATAAACCATGAGATCATGACCTGAGCTGAAGTCGGACGCTCAACCGACTGAGCCATCCAGGCGTCCCGTGAGTGTGTTGCCTCTTAAGAAGACATGGCGCTTATAAACTTCAGCATCCTTTGCAACTAGAGTGTGCAGTGACCTGGGAATGGGAAGGTGCCTCCGTAGGAGAGCGCGTGTCCCCATCAGCACCCTACGTGGCAGCGAGCGACTGTGTGTGTTCCCACCAGACTCGGGAACAGGGCTGCGAAACACAACCCTGTCCGACTATTCTGGGGGCTCTAGCCAGCACAGAAAGAGGCGAGGCGTGGAGTTCTTTAACGGGGGGAGACGGGGTCATCATTAATTGAAATGACAGCAGTCTGCCAAGGAAATTGATCCCCAAAAGGTTAACTACTAGAGAAAAAATGCATAGGGTGGCCAGTGACAAAATAAACATCCCAAGTCCATGTTTTTCCTGCAAGACAGCAATAACCCATTGAAAATAATGTGCCTGAAGTTCCTCTTCAGAACTGGGAACGAAAAGGTAACTTACCAAGCCATGCATTTAACAAGAAGTTTACAGTAACTATTTTGAGAAGCCGCAGAATTTTACCAAGAGATGCAAAGGGCCTGGAGAAAGTCAAGAGAGTGTTTCTGGGTGGGAAAATCAATACGATAGGGATGTTATTTCCCTCGGCTTACTGTATAAATTTAATGGAATTACAGTAAGTATTCAGTGGATGTTCTGGAGCTTGGCAAAGAATGTTCTCAGGTTCATCTGAGAGTAAATATGTGAGAATAGCTTTTCATAAAAATGTTTGAAAGGACCAGTTTTAGGCCAGTATGACTCTGGTTACTTTAAGCAGAGGAGAGATTGTCGGGGCTGAGAACTGGAGCTCTGCATTTCCCTGTTGCCTGCTGGCTTTGTCAGTCAATCGGCTCCCTGTGGGATAAAAGATGGCTTTAAAACTACTTCCAATTTTCAAGGAAGTCAGAAAGGCCAATCTGAAGAGCCGTCTCTTCTGTGCCCTAACCTGCAGCCGCTGTGGTGACCCCGCTGGGCCTCAGGCCGAGCCTCCTCACTCGTACTTTCCACAGACTTCCACGACGGTTCCTCCCCCGCCCCCTGCCGTCCACGGCTGCCAGTGTCTGTGAAAGGAGCTAACGTGTAGTGAGTTCTGGTTCTGTGCCGGGTGCTACGAGGTATGCTGTGGCGTGCGTTTTCCTCCCGTGGAAGTTTACCAACCAGTTCTCAGTCAGAGACCACTAGAACAACAGCTGCCGTTTCTAGAGTACTTGTTACGACTAAGGAACTACAGACATCGCGTCATTTAACTTGACCGTAATTTATTAGATAAGCGCCATCCCCGTTTCCTAGGCCTGGAAACAGAGTCACAGAGTTATTGTGTCTGAGGTTGTTAGACCGTTAAGTGGCAGAGGCGGGTCATCACCCTCGTGGCTGTGTGGCCCTGTCTGGGCACGCGGCTTCTCCTGGAAGGTTTCTCTTAACAGCATCTTCCTGACGTGCCGGTGGTTTTCTCTCCGCTGCCCGTGAAATAATTGAGTAGATATTACCCGCAGCTGTCAGATTGTGGAAATGCCATAGGAGTTGATGTTCCTTTATATGCACAGAAACAAAATGCCGGTTCATGAAAAATGTTTGCTGTCAGTTGGTACAACCATTAAATGGAAAACTCTTTGACGTTATGTCACGAAGGTGAAGACCTACACACCCTTTGGCCCAGCAATGCCCTTGGGCATTGCACATCCCAGAGACTCCTGTGCACGTGTGTATTGGGACATATATAAGATTGTCCACAGTGGTCTAACAGTTGTAGCGACTCATTACTTAGCTGTTCAGAGTAATCACTTTTCCTAAATAGTTACTGTCAGAGCCCCAGACCAAAAACAACCCAAATGTCCATCAGCAGTAGAGTGGGTGAATAAAATCGTGGTATATTTGTGTGATGAAATACCTACCGTTCAGCAATGCAAATGAACAGTATACAGGTGCTTGTAGCTACATGGTTGATTCTTAAGTACAACGCTGAGCAGAAGAGGCAGACACGTGTGGAAATGTACTGTGTGGTTCCGTCTGCACCCTACGAGGGAGACGGGCACACAGGGAAACACGCAGGTGCACACAGACCCAGTAGTGGACCACGTGGAGGGCGGTGTGGTCGTAGCCTTGGGCTTTGGGGACCCTGGGAAGGTTGGTTTTCTTGACCCAGGCGAAGGCTGCTGGAGTCACTTTAGCATTTTGTTGTACCATGTATGTTTTATGCGCTTTTTTGTATGTGTGCAAAAAGGTTAAAGCATTTGATGGCAGACTGTTTTATTTTACTGTGCGTTCAAGGGATCGGGTTTGACCCACGCTAGGGACACATGTTTGGTTGACAGAGAAGCTTGGCGGTAGAATATCTCTGGATGAACAGGACACTCTGAATAGTTACTCTGTCGATCTCTGCCTTTCTCTTGTAACTCGGATGCAGGCACTCTCGGCTTACGAAGAAAATGAACTTTTGGCAGGTTGTACATAAATCAGTTCCTGAGGTCATGGGAGAGTATATTATTTAAAGCAAATACTCACACTCTTTGATTTATTATTCCCTCTCCCCACCCGACATTACTCAGGCCTTTGTTTATTGGGTTTGCTTAATGTAGGGTAGAGCTCTGCCCGGCAGCGTTCGTGACCCCTCGGATCCAGAGACAGAGTGGAAGGCAGTGTGCACATGCCACAGCCCTCGTGTTGCACCCTAAATCCTGCTCCTGAGACACTTCTGGCGGTGCCTAAGGGTCAGGCTTCTAAGGCATTCTTTTAAAAACAGCATTTTCTTCTGGTGAAGCATCGCGATTGAAACTTAAAGGAACAAATCTTTCACGTCAGTGGTTCTTATTTATTTGACTTAGAATAAATCACCATAAACTTAAAAAGTCACCATAAGCACAAACGCTTACATTTCTGGGGACAAGTGTGCGTGCGGTAAATGCAAATCGTATGAAGTCCCAGAAGCACGTAGCCGTTCACCTGGATAGTCTTGGGAACTCACGCTTTCCGAAGCACATGTGCGAAGGGGGCAGCCAGACGCCGGAACGCTTTGTCAGAGGCCCTTCCTGCCGGAGAAGCAGCTGAGTAAACAGTGTGCAGCCTGTACGAGGAGCCGGAGGCCACAGGCCGGTGGGTTTGTGTCCCCGCGAGACCCGCCGCTGCCACCTCCGTGCGCGTCGCCCGTGGAGAGCGAGGCCGTGGCCGGAGTGCCGCGGAAAAGCGTGGCCCGGAGATGTGCTCTCCCGGCAAAGAGTTTCGAGATCTGATTTCGTGACAGCGGGGCATTTACATGTTTACAAAGTAGAGCTGGGGACGGGACCGTGTCGGGGAGGAGGGTGTATTCTGGATGAACGGTCCTGTCTGTCTGAAGCTGGTCAGTTGGTGCCGCCGCTCCACCCGCACGTGTTTTCCGGTACGTGCCGGAGTGCTCGGAGCAGGCCCGACTTCGAGTCTTGTGTAGCTGACGAGTCCGCCCGAGAGAGAAGGGCCACGTCGCCGCACTGGAGGCAGAGCACGCGGGCCTCGTCCCGCAGGGGCTCGTGCTTCCGTTCTTTCTGTCCGAGAAATTTATGGCAACGGTTAACGCCCATTGAAGGTTTACTACGTGCGAGGCTCCGGGCTGCCTATTTTATATGATCCCATTTAATCTTACCTACAGGGTAAATATTATTATTTCCATTTTATGGTGAGGACATTGAGCTACAGGCAGGTCAAGCGAGGCTCCCGGGGCCATAAAGTGAGGAGGTGGCAAGGCTTCGTACGTGCAGAGCACGTGTTCCGACCGCTGGCCCGCGCGTTTCCCCAAAGGCTCCCTGTGTTCCCCGTCGTTTCGGTAGTGGACGTATAATGGTGGAGTTTCACTGTATCTTGCTCTTGTGTTTCCAGAAATTAAGCGTGGCTCGTGTGACTGATTCCTGGGTGGTGGATACGGTGCTAGATTCTCATATTTCACTATACGTATTAAAAGTCTATAAAACAAGGGTTTATAATGGTTACGTTTGTCTGGAAGTTTGCTGACACAGCTATACGGGCTGTATATGAATCAGTCTGTCGTCAGAGGGGTGTGCTTTTAAAGCAAATAATCACTGGCTTACCCACCCCACCCTGCCATGTTCGTTTAGATGGAAGTTGTTTGTTGGTTTTTTTTTGTTTTAATGCCAGAATTTTGATGTTTTGCCACAGCGTGTTTGCAGCAATGATGAAAGTTTCTCCCGACTCATAATCCCAGCCCAAATGCATTTTGTTTTGAATTCTTAACCCCTTAAAAATAAAGTTATAAACGTAAGATTAGTGTTCCCAATTCTGCTTGGCGCTGTGATTCAGAGCTATGAGGGAGTTTGACACGGTGACCCAAAATAGGGAGCTTGGCCAGATAACCCCTTAGTGTCTTTGTCTCCCTTGCAACTCACCTGTTTCATCACACATTTACACATATTAGCCATGCTAAGCTCTGCACCCTGAACAGTTTTGTATCAGACTCAACACGATGCCAAGTACGTGGGAATTATTTACTAAGCGTTCTGAATGGGTTTTAGTAGAATTTTAAATTGCTCAACTAAGTCAGAGTTTTACTAATCTGGATGTAATAAAGACAACACTTTTTTTTTTCCCTTGAGAAGTAGTTTTTTATTGTCTTGAGTTCATTTTAGTCATTTAGCATTTTACTTGAAAGGCATTTGTGTGGCCACTAACTTTTTTCGTCAGCGAAGCTTATTTTTACATAACTGTAGACTCAGCATGCAGTTGCAAGAAATAACGTACATTTGACATTCCCACCAGCCACGTCCAAGTAATCGAGTTTTGCCGCATCCTCACCGGCCTTTGGAGACTGCCCGTATACTCCGTTTTCCCCACCCATACGTCGTGCAAAGCCATGTTCAATATCACACCAGGATATTGACCTTGATGCATCACCACAAGGATCCTTCCTGTTGCCCTTTTACAGCCACGCCTATTCCCTCCCCTCCCACCTCACCCCCTCCTCAGCCCGTGGCAACCACCACCTGTTCTCCACTTTCACAATGTTGTCATTTCAAGAATGTTCTGTGAATGCAGTCAGAGAGCGTGTAGTCTTTGGAGATTGGCCGCTTGCATGCAGCATAACTGTCTGGAGAACCATCCAGGTGGCTGCGTGAATCAGCGGTTCGTTCCTTTTATTGCTGAGTGTTGTCCCACGTGTGAGTGTAGCGCCGTTTCTTTAACTGCTCACTTGTTGAAGGGCATCTGGGTTGTTTCTAATTTTTGGCTACTCTGAGAATAAAGCTGCTGTAAACATTCACGTACAGACTTTGTGTGAACATAACTTTTCGTTCCTCTGGAATAAGTGTCCAGGAGTACAGTTGCTAGGTCGTCTGCTGGTTGCATGTTAGTTTTCAAGAAACTGCCCAACTGTTTTCCAAAACCTGTTTGCAAAACCTGTACAGTTTACATTCCTACCAGCCATGTCCAAGTAATCAAGTTTCTCTGCATCCTCACTGGCCTTTGGTATCGTCACTCCTTTTTTTTAAAGCTACCCTGGTAGGTGTAGGGTGATACCACATTGTGGCTTCAGTTTGAATTTCCCTGATAAGTAATGATTTTGAACATCTTTTCATGAGCTTATTGGCCATCCGTGTATCCTCTTTGGTGAAATGTCTGTCTGTGTCTTTTCTCATTTCTAATTGGATTTCCTGTTTGCTTTTTTACTACTGAGTTTCGAGAGTTTATATTTTTTAGATACTAGTCCTTTGTCAGATACACGGTTTGGAAGTATGTTCTCTCTCCAACTTGTCTTTCAGCCTCTCGACAGGGTCTTCAAAAGTTTTTGACTGTGACAGAGTCGGCTTTGTCACCTCTTCCTTTAATGAGTCATGCTTTTGGGGTCAAGTGGGAGAACTCTTTGCTTGGCCGTAAATTCCAAAGGTTTTCTCCTAAAAGTTTTGTACTTGTATGTTCTATATGTAAGTCCATTACCCACTTTGAGTTAATTTTTGTACAAGAAATGAGACTTAGGTCAAGGTTCCTTTTTCCCCTCTGGATATCCAGTTATCCAGTGCCACACGTTGAAAGGCTCTATTTCTTTCATTGAATTGCTTCTGCACTCTTGTCAAAAACCAGATGGGCATACTTGGTTGAGAGTCTATTTCTAGATTCTTCATTCTGTTCCATTGGTCTATGTGTCTATCCTGCCAATACCACACAGTCTTGATTGCTGTAGCTACATAATAAGTCCTGAAATTAGATAGACTGATTGCTCCCTCTTTAGTTCTTTTTTAAAAAATATTTTAGCTATTCTAGATCCTTTGTCTTTCTGGATAAATTTCAGGACAATCTTTTCTGTGTCTCCAAAAAATTTAGTTTGGATTTTGATAGGAATTTTATTAAACTTGTATATCAATTTGGGGAGAATTGACATCTTCACGATGTTTGAATCTTGCAGTTGAGGAACATAGTATGTCTCCCCATTTATTTAGATCTGTTTTGATTTCTTTCATCCACATTATGTAATTTTCGTATGCAAGTTCCACACATATTTTGTTAGATTTACACCTAGATACTTTTCTCTTTTGTTTACGTATACAATTGTAAATGACACTGTATTTTTAATTTCAGTGTTCATGTGATGACAATATACAGGCATATAATTTATTTTTGTATATTTATCTTATATCCTGCAACCTTGCCTAACTCTTACTAGTTCTATGAGTTTTACCTTTTGTTTCTCCTCACGTTTATTTAACATTTTCTGTGTGCCAGGCATTATGTTAAGACTTTCCACGTGCTTGTCCAAGTTCAGTAGGTAGTAGAGCCAGAATCTTGAGAGGCAGACTATTTGGTCACTTCATTTGTTACTTTGACAGATATTTAAGGAGAACCTATATGGGCCACAGTGGATGCAGACACAGGGCTCCTGCCCTCCTGGATCCTACAGTCTGAAACTGGCATTAGAAGTAACACAAATGGTTATATGATAAAAAACAAGTTGATTAGTTATAATTTAATTAACAGCATTTGACTCATACTCTAAGTCAGTAAAGCAGCGACACCTTAGCCAGCCTTGTGGAGCGGGAACATCCAGGGAGGGCTTCCTAAACAGTGTCCATTATCTTGGGAACGGTTTTCCAAGAAGCCAAACTATTCATTGGTTCTTGTCACTTACATCAATTTCTGAAATTCAGAGATGTCTGTGATAAAAGCTCATATGAAGAGAATTGTAAACGTTGGTTGCCAAAGAGCCCAGCAACTCCTGGCCAAAACTGAATGAAGTTTTCCAGTTGCCTCTGTCTCCTTCCCTCCTTTGCCTGCTACTGTGTGAGACCTCCCCCCTACCCTCCGCACCAGTGATTCCCACCGAGGCCCCAGGCTCCTTGACCTCTGTACCAGCCAGCTCAGTCCAGCCCTCTCCAGCTGACCCTCTGCTTGGCTTGGTGCTGCTGGCCATGCCCTGCTTGCAGACTTCCTCTCCTTCCCTTCCACGTTGCCATGTTTCCTCCTCTCTGGAGGGTTCCCTTCCTCCTTTCGCCCGGCGAGCTGGGTTGCGGTGTCATTTGAGATGGAAAAGAGGTCCGTTCAAGGAGTGAGGTGCAGGGTCAGATCCCTTTTCTGCCAGTCTGTCTGGGAAAATCATCAGTGTCCCTAAGCCTTGGTAACAGTAACTACAATAAGTTTCTGGTCAGTTGGGGAATAAATCTTACTTGATAGAAATTTGCCCTTCAGACAGCCTTCCGGGTCAAGACCCCTCTACCCTTGAGAAGGGAAGGCACGGACCCCCGGTGGGCACAGTGTACCTGCTCCCACGGCTCGGGGCTGCGGCTGGCCCAAGTGTCACGTTCACAGGAGGGACAGTGGGTCCCGAGCCAGTACTGTCCCCACTCCCGTGTCTTTCCGCCCTCGGCCGGCCCGCAGAAATGAGGATGTTTCCTTCTCTTCCTGTTTCCCCCACTGACCACAGGAGAACTTGCTTGTCTCTGAGTCAGCGTGGAAGAAGGAGAAGGACATCGTTTCCAAGGAGATAGAGAAGCTGCGTGTGTCCATCCAGACCCTGTGCAAGAGCGCGCTTCCCCTGGGGAAGATCATGGACTACATCCAGGAGGACGTGGACGCCATGCAGAACGAGCTGCAGCTGTGGCACAGTGAGAACAAGCAGCACGCCGAGGCCCTGCGGGAGGAACAGAGGTCGGCAGGGGCGAGGGGGGCGAGGGGCCCCCACATCTGTCCAGGGCCCCGGGGGACATCTCCCCTGAAGGAGGAATAGAGGTCGGCAGGGGCGAGGGGTCTCACATCTGCCCAAGGCCCGGGGGGATGGGGAGCCCCCACATCTGCCCAGGGCCCCGGGGGGGATGGGGAGCCTTCACCTCTGCCCAGGGCCTGGGGGACATCTCCCCTGCAGGAGGAACAGCGGTCAGTGGGGGCATGGGGCTGGGGAGGGGGGCCCCACATCTGCCCAGGGCCGGGGGGGACATCTCCCAGGAAACCACCACCCTCCCCAAAAGCAGCATCTTCTGCATTCATACCGCAACATGCACTTTGTAACAAGTAGGAAAGATTTGGAGTTACCTTTCGCACGTGATTAGACGTAGGCAGTAAAAACTATGGGGAACTGTGCAGTAGGGGTATTATTTTTTTATGTGTCTTGCCACAGTCCCCCCAATTTTGTAACTGTTTGTAGTTTGACAGTGTTTTCACTTTTTACTCCGGAAGAAATAAATGCAGGTGAACCCATTTTGAAATTGCTACCGTGAAGGAAATAGAACCGCTAAAGAGAGATTTATCTTGGGGAAATGTTTGACAGTCTGTATTTATAATCGTCCCAGCATGAAACTATATCAATTGTTAATGTTTTTTTTTTTCTTTTTTTCAGAAAAGTGTCTGATTGGACTCAGTGATATATCTCTAAGCCCATATAATAAGCTGTGTTATAACGAAGCTATACTCTTTTATTAGTCTGCTTATTCTTAAAAATTTCCTTAAGATTTTAAATTCCAGCACGACAGGAGTTAGGAAATCACCGAGAACTTTTTGGTGCCGGGTCCAGCGTGGTTACTTGTTAGCACGTCTTACGTTTCGTTTAACGTACTAAAAAGTAGCACCCAGATGGTTCTTCCTTCGCAAAACTGATGTTGCTTTATGGCAGGGTGGTTGGACACTATCACTGTTTTTGTATTTATTCTGTATTGATATGCTTAAAAAAAACTAAAGGGAAAGGCTGATCTGACCTCTGCCTTCCCAAGTATGTTCTAGATTTTTCCGGGCATGTAACCCAGCACTGAAAGGCCTCAATGCCTTGGGCAAGGGAGTCCGGAGGGAGGGTCTCTGGGGGGAAGCCCTTGCAGCTGGGTGAGCCTCCCCCTGGAGGAAGGTGAGGGAGGCGGAGGGCTGCCCGGGGCGGCGGTCTTGGTGGCCGCGCCGTCCCCAGGGCTCTCTGCAGCGTACGTCACGTAAGGACTTCAGACACATTAGGTTCCTGTGTATAATTTCACGTTTGACTCCACTTCGGGTCGCGGTGAGGCTGTGACCCCCGTCGTTCCCAGGCGTGAGGCTTTCGTCCCTCCGTGTCATCACCCGAGCGTGTTCGTACTCCTAGCCCTTTTCTGTGGATGCCGTGAATAACCTCCGTTTGTCTTCTTGCGTCGTTTTGGTCAAGAAGCGCGCGTCCGCGGGGCCGCGTGGTCCTCACGAGCCCCTGTGTTGTTTCCCGCCAGCATCACGGACTGTGCCGTGGAGCCCCTGAAGGCCGAGCTGGCAGAGCTGGAGCAGCTGATCAGAGACCAGCAGGACAAGATCTGCGCCGTGAAGGCCAACATCCTGCGGAACGACGAGAAGATCCAGAAAATGGTGTGCAGCATCACTCTGAGTTCCAGAAGGTGAACGCTCGGGCGTCTCGGAAGCCGCCAGTCCCCCTCGGGCCGAGAATAAAAAGGGAGAGAGAGCCTCGCTCGTCTCTAAGCTCAGTTTCCCGAAAAAAATGAAGTTTTCGGTGTCCTCCGACCGACGCGCAGGCACGCTCCCGCCCGGCAGGGCCGTGTTCTCGTACCTTCCTCCCGCGGGCGTGTGGCCCGTAGAGGGGACCCCCGCACGCGTGTTCTCCGTGTCTCGGCCGCGGCCTGTGTGCTCAGCTCTGTGCCAGAACCCTCCAGCAGGCGAGCGGTGCTGGCGCGCCGGGGGAGACCCGCGTCCCTCGTCTTCGGGTCTCGGGCCTCGAGCCGGGCACCGGCACTTACACGCAGAACGGGGCCCCAAGGTGAGCGAGGTTCACTTTGAGTTCATCCCCCCTTGCAGAGGGGTCATTTGAGCCTGTATCTCTAGGAGGCACGCGGGAGGTTTTTAAACCTCTCACCCACGGCCCGCGCCGCTCGAGGTCATTTTCTCATGGGTCCCTGTTGCCTCTGGCTTGTGTTTACAGCCTTAAAGTTCAGAGATTTGAGGAGGTTTCAGTATGTCCTTGGCGGGCGTCTGGCCCCCGGGTTCTCCCCACGGAGGCAGCAGTGAGCCCGGGTGGGGGGGCCTCGCTGTCCTGCGCCCGCGGCTTTGGCCTCTTCCCTCTTCCCTCTTCCGCGCTCAGTCGTGCGTCCCTGGGAGGCAGGAAGACTTCGAAGGATGCACCAGTTGACCCCATTTTTTTGATGTTACCATTTTTTTTTGGAAATTGTTTTTTAAAGCAAGGCTTTTTAAAAACATGGTTTATATTTAGTTTTTCACATATGATATCGTCAACACTTACGAAAGTCTTAACTTTGTATGTAAAGGATTTCCCCCGGTCAGAGACATACTCACAGGTCTTGGGTTCTGGGTCCCGATACCGTTATTTCTAGATATTTGTTGTGTGACCCACGCAGTGCCATTGAAACGCTAGAATTGCCTGAGGAGTTTTGCTTCTTTAAGGATTTGCACAAGTGGCATGGGTAGGTTTTCTTCCTGGCATTTCCAAAATACGTCCTTTTCTAAGGTAGTTACGTGATCTTCCAAGCTGAATACGCTTGACATCCGATGATTAAGTTCCGCCGTTTCCACACCCGGGCCATCTCCTCGTTTCTGCAGCGCACCGTTAAATTGTGTGATCAGATTGTGCTGAGTATGTTGTGGGAGGCGGGCGGCCGGCGAGTTAACTGTCCTTTGTACACTTCTCTCTCTCCTACTGAGTTGAACGACTTAGCCCTACAGGGACTGTTTTGCTTCAAGATGTCTGCCTTTTATGAATTTGTATATCTGAATAGAGTTTTTGTGTTGCAAAAAAATTGCATACATTTTATGTGAGTCAGATTTTGTATGAAGTAGTTTATCAAATTGTATCATAAAATTTATTTTTATTTTATACATAAATCATTAAAAACGATCACATATTTTTGCTAGAAGCGTATGGGTTGTGCAATTCAGTTCGCACCTGGAAAAAACATTTATAAGCATTTGGGAGTTTTCTTATTTTCAAATGTGCGTATTTTGCTTTTTCTGGTGAAGAAAGTTCAGGGAAATTTATCTTTTCATTCATATCATGACACTTACACCTCTTCTGTGTAAATTGAGGTTTTATAAGCCAGGTAAGCACTTATCAGAAATTTCAGGATCATTCATGAAGTTGTAGAAAGTCTCTGCATGTGATTATGACCGTATCTTATCATAGGCACAGTCAGTCCTCAGGTTATTCATTACTTTGAGAAAATACACAAAGGAGATCATTAAGTGTTTTCCTCTACTTCGGCTGAGACATTTCCAGGAAGTACTGAAGTCACACTGCAGGAATTTTAATTTAAAAGTTGAGCTCTTCGAAGAGAATGCGTAAAGCTTTGGAAAAATTAATTCGGGACTAAAATTTGAGCTTTCTGCTCCCGTATTCACGCTTATTTTTCTTTTCAGTAAGCAACTTAAAAAAGTAGTAACGACTGAAATCTGTGAAGATGATGTCATTTAGTGGCACAAAGTGCGGGTTAGGATCTGGGGTGGCCTGGAATTGCATTCGTGCTGACAGGTCCCCTGAAGTGTACTTGGACTTGATCGCTAAGCTGCGCCCGCCTCGCTGAGACGCATCTTCCGTCCGTGCGCAGTGTCAGGGCGTAGAGCGAAAGCAGGGCCAGCAGGGCCGGGACCCGCATCCGAATGAACAGGTAGATGTCAAAGGTCACAGGCCGAGGGTGACCCGTTCGCTCGAGCTTCGGTAAGAATCCGGCTCAAACGAGGCCGCGCACAGCAAGACCATGTGCTCAGCGGTTCCCGCCGATGGGGAAGACATTCCGCTCAGAGCTGGACTCTGAGCCCAGCTCCGGAATCTTCCACCCACGCCGGCGATGCAGAGAGCCGCTCGCCTCCTCGCCTCCGTGGCCACGCCTCCGAGGAGCCAAGCACCGCCTCCTTCGAGCAGGCTTCCGCGCGGTCCGCAGCAGAGGGTGGAAGTGAGAACGGGAGTCGCGGAGGCCCCCTAGCGGCAGAGGCCGGAACTCCTGTCCGGCTCCGGAGCCGAGCTGGGGCCTGCACTTGGGCTCTGAGGTTAGCTGTCCTGCGATGCGCTTTATAAATAAAAAGCTTTTATATTTTTCTAAGAGGTGTTTTGATAAGTATAGTTTATACAAGCCTTACAGTAAGGCAGAAGTGAGACCCTGCAAGACTCCCTTTTTTGTTCGTTAACGAGCATCTTCATAAAGGGAGATTGGGAAGGACATTTTTTTTAACTTTTTTTTTTTTTTTTTAAATTTATTTTTGCAAGACAGTGAGAGACAGAGTGCTAGCGGGAGAGGAGCAGAGAGGGAGACACAGAATCCAAACCAGGCTCCAGGCTCCGAGCTGTCTGCACAGAGCCCGATGCGGGGCTTGAACTCACAAACCGTGAGCTCGTGACCTGAGCCGAAGTCGGTGCTTAACTGACTGAGCCACCCAGGTGCCCCAGGGAAGGACTTTTTTAAAATTCAGCTAGAGAAAAGACATTTAAATGGCTTTGAAACTATAAAAAATTTTAAATCCATATTTAGAGCTGAGTTCCGAATTGATGGCTTCTTCAACCAAGCAAGGAGATCTTTCTGGTAAGAAAACGGGGTTCAAAACATGAAGTCCGTAAATGACACGGAGGCTGTGCCCGGTTAGCCGGGGAGGGGTCCGGGCGTTGTAGACCACAGTGTGATCAAAACCTACGCTGCCCTCCCCGGGACAGAGCTGCCAGCAGGGCGCCCTCGGGCCCCCGCCCCCTTGTCACCTGCCAGGCAGTCGCAAGGGCACGCAGGACGGAGGGCCTCCGGGCTCATCAGTCACCCTCACGTCGTCTGTTTGGTCCTTCACTGTGCTCTCACGTCTCCCACTTGGGTCTCAGAAAAGCCTTTTAGCGCCACCATCGCCACGACCGTAACGATCAGAAAGCACTTAAGTTTGCCCTTCAGAACCTTCCTCGAAGCCAGTACCCGGCTGGACGCTACCAGCTGGCGTGCGCGGGGCTCCCTCCCTGGGGGACACTGGTGTGAACGCGGGCGCTGCTGCTCCCCCGCGGGGGCGTGGTCCCGCCCCGACGGGCTCTGGCTTTTCTCCAGGGTCCCTCCCGGTAGGGACGGCCCAGGACGTGCGTGGTGGCCCGTGGCCGTCGGGGCGTCGAGGGCCGTCAGGCGCTGGTGGGCTCTGCAGCCGGCGGGGTTGTTAAGCCAGATCGCGGCTGTGCTGTCTAGACCTCAGGCATCTGGCGAGGTGTCCGCTCCCCTGGGGACAGACGTGGGAATGTCCGGATTCGTCATCGGTGGAAGGACCTCGCCAAAGAGGCCGCGTCTGTGAATGGTGTTGCCCTGGAGGGAATTGCCGGTGGGCCTGCCTCCTGGACATCCTTCCCAACCACTGTCTGGGGGGGAGCTGTGGCAGGCGGGTCTGTGTGACTCACACCCGGCCTGAGTGTGTGGGCCGGACCCACACACTGGAGAACCGACTCCGCACGTGGGAACGTGAATCGGGACCAGCCCTGCCGCGGGGAAGGATGGCAGGAAGCATCAGGACGTGACGGGGGCTGCGTGGCCTTGGAAGCACCGTGGAGAGCCCCGTGTTGTCTCATGAAGCCGGACTCTGCGACCTTGGGAGGCGTTGGAGGAGACGAGGCCCGGCTGGCCCTGGGCCACGGCCTGATCGTGGCTCCCACCAGAGCCCAGCAGGGCACCCTGTGACTGTGCTGTATGAAAATGAGTTTTTAATATTTTTAAATGTACTTTATTTTATTTTTTCAATATTTATTTTGAGGGGCACCTGGGTGGCTCAGTCAGTTGAGCGTTGGACTTTGGATCAGGTCACGATCTCACAGCTTGTGAGTTTGAGCCCCACGTCGGGCTCTGTGCTGACAGCTCGGAGCCTGGAGCCTGCTTCGATTCTGGGTCTCCCTCTCTCTCTGCCCCTCCCCTGCTCACGCTCTGTCTCTCTCTCTCTCAAAAATGAATAAACGTTCAATTTTTTTTTAATATTTATTTTGAGAGAGAGAGAGAGAGAGAGAGAGCGCAAGCAGAGGGAGAGGGAGAGAGAGAGTCCCATGTAGGCTCCGCAGTGTCAGCACAGAGCCCTCTGTAGGGCTCGATCTCGTGACCACGAGATCATGACATGAGCCAAAATCCAGAGTCAGACACTTAACCGACTGAGCCTCCCAGGTGCCCGAAGATGATTTTTTTAAAAAAGAAACTTACCCTTTCTTTTATGTATCATTATCCTTAATCATTCCAGTTTTTTGTGTATTTCTGTGTGGCTTCATTATAATTTTTAAAACACGGCTCTACAGTTTCATTTAAGGTGGTCTTTATTTTTGAAGAGGTGATCTGTTGACACGGATCAGTAACGTAAGTGGCAGGAAGGAGACCACACGGAGACCTCCCTCCCTCCCGTCCCTGCCCCTGCAGGCAGCCATCCCATTGGCCGCGCTGTTTCTTTAGGGAAAAGCAAGCAGACTGAGTACACACTCTTCTACTCCCCACAACACACAGAGTCACGAAGGGTAGCATGCCGTATACACTGTTCCATACCTTGCTTTTCAAGTGTGCTCTGGGGCACCTGGGGGGCTCAGTCGGTTAAGCGTCCGACGTCGGCTCAGGTCATGATCTCGCGGTCCGTGAGTTCGAGCCCCGCGTCGGGCTCTGGGCTGACGGCTCGGAGCCTGGAGCCTGCAGCCTGCTTCGGATTCTGTGTCTCCCTCTCTCTCTGCCCCTCGCCCTCTAATGCTCTGTCTCTCTCTCTCTCTCTGCCCCACCCCTGCTTGCGCGCTCTCTCTCTCTCTCAAAAATAAACATTGAAAAAATTTAATAAACTCCTCTTACACTCATAGATTCAACTCCCCATGATCAGGATGGGTTATTCTGACTCATCGATTAGTTCTGTTACGTATTCATCATCCCTGTTTCTTGTCGCCCAGTGCTTGCCATCTGGTTGTGAGAGATGGGCCCCCCGCCCCGCCGTGTTGTCAGTTACCCCAGTCTTCTGTGGGTGCCCTGTCCTTGGGGCGTGGTCCCCCAGTGCTCCTGGAGTGCCGCAGGCTGACGGTGCGGGGAGCTGTGCGTCCCCTGCCAGAGGCTGCCGCTCCCTTCCTCACCTCTGCACCACAAGGGACACTGGTGAAAGCTTTCTCCGGTGCCTTCCGAGACGGTGTGGAGGACACCTGTGAGGAGGGTGCAGACCCCCGCCGCCCACGGCCCCTGGGACTCACGTTCTTGCCCACCGGCAGCCACCCAGGGAGCCCGCGTTCCTGGCCGGGCTGTGTTCCCCACTGTCACTTCCAATGGATGGTCCCCTCCTGGGTCTTAATCCAACCCATACCTGGAAAGGCCCTTGGCAGACTTGAAAATCAAAACCGGGACCCGGACGCTCGGGTGACTTTTCATCGCTGGCTTCTGTGCCGTGTTCCTGGGTCACCGCATTTTGCTGAAGCACAGACAGTTTTGTATCAGCGATGGTCGGTGGACGGGTGTGGTTTCAAGCGTAACAAGGCGGGAGCCCAGGCCAGAAGCTTGGCCTGCTGGCCTGCGGGGCACGACAGGCCTGCTTTCCCTACGACGGGCCTTGGGGTCATCCATGGGACTGTGCCCCTCGCCCACGGGGAGGAGACGGGGTGGGGAGGGGGGCAGGAGCCGGTGACACGCACGGCCTGGGCCCTGTGTCGGTCCTCGCCTCACCTCGCCTCCACTGGCAGAGAAGGACAGTCTGGTGAGGCCTGGGGGGCGGGCGCCCCACCAGGTGCCTTTTGCCCTGATGAACTGTTCTCATCTGGTGACAGAGGCTTCCCTTTCCCTTAAGAAACCCCCAAGGCAAAGACAAGATCTTGGTGGGAAGAAGGCCACGGTGGCCTGGGAGTGGAGCTTGGGGTTTGGGGTCCGTGTGGCCTGGACACCCCCTCCTGTACCTCTGAGCCTGTGGTCATGGCCCCCTCAGGCTCCGGGGGCCTGGCAGGAGCCGTGGGGTGTTCCCAGCTGGTTGGCCCACGTCCCCTTGTGGGCAGAGGTTCTCACACCTGATTTTCTACTAGCGGAGGGAGGCCGCCCACTGAAATGTGCCGCAGACACGCAGTTAAGTCCAGATACAAGTCCAGTCTTGCGCGGTTAGAGAGCCCACGACTAGCATTTTCCTGGAAGGGAACAGGACAGCGGTCTGAGCTGAAGTCTCGCAGGAAGGCCTTGCCTGGTCCTCGAGCCTGAGGATAAACAGGGCAGGGAAGGGCACAGGTCTGCCATGGCCGGCTGGCCCCTACGTGGGGGCTCCCGCCTGCCGGGTGGTGGCACTGAAAATAGAGACGCCTGCCAGAGGTTCGTGGCTTCGAAGCCGGGCACGGGGCCCGTTAGAGCTAACGGGGCCCGGCACTTCTGGGAAGATTTGTTTTCTCTTCCCAAAGTGAGTGAGGCCCTTCTGGCTTGGCAGTGAGAAGCCAGTGAGACTCTGGGCTCCCCCAGGCAGAGGAGCCGCTTGCCCGCCCACCCGATGGCCGGTCAGGTGCGGGTCCCCCGGGCCCTGGGCGTTGTCATGGTCCCAAGCGCCAGCAACCCTGGAGGACTGAGGCGCAGACGCCCTCCACCGCCCCAAACCAATCTGTAAATTGAATGCAGTGAAAAAAAAAGTCCACATGGGGATATGGAAGAAATTTAAGCCGATGCTATACTACAGAGCTATCGTAATTAAAACGAAGTATAGGAAAACATAAATTAATCAATAAAACAGCACAGGAACTTCCGACCACAGAGGTAAACCCGGGGATTTCGTTTCTGATAAATGTGGTATTTCAAAACAGGCGGTTCGGATTGTTGTGAGAGTAAATGGTATTGAAGCCTACGGTTATCCACGTGGCAAAAATAAAGTTACAACCTTGCCTCGGACCACATGCAAAACTAAGTTCCAAAAAAATTAACTTAAAAATATGAGACTGCTAGAAGAAAATAATTGAAGAACACTTTGCATTGATCATATTCATAGATGATTTTGTTATTTCTTAGCACATTTATTATCATACTATTTATATATTTATGTCATTTAAAATAGTTCTATTTTGGGGCGCCTGGGTGGCTCAGTCAGTTAAGCATCCGACTTCAGCTCAGGTCATGATCTCACGGTGTGTGAGTTCGAGCCCCACGTCGGGCTCTGTGCTGACAGCTCGGAGCCTGGAGCCTGTTTTGGATTCTGTGTCTCCCTCTCTCCTTACCCACCCCCCCCTCACTCTCTCTCTCTCAAAAATAAATAAACATTAAAAAATTTAAATAGTTCTATTTTGGGGCACCTGGGTAGCTCAGTCGGTTAAGTGTCTGAGCCTTGAGTTTGGCTCAGGTCATGATCCCAGGGTCGTGGGGAAAATATCTCAGGGTCTAGCCAAGCAAAAGTAAAAATCAGATGGCCCCCTTGGAAGAATATTTACAACATCTCTAACAGAGTTAATATTCATAATAGATGAAGACTTTTAATTAATAAGCAAAATACTTACGGCCCAATTGGAAGATGGATGAAAGATAGAGTCAATTCATAGAAGATGCCAGTGGGGAAGAACGCGTGAGACCGACGTTTAACCTTCCTGTCAAGAAATAACATGGCCGAGAGTCTAGAATCCAGACAGGACAGAGTTAACCTGGGTTGGAATCCCAGCAGGTCAGGGCGCCCTGCCTTCGGCCTGTGCTGGGCTCCCTTACTGGCTTGTGACTTTGGGCAAGTGGCCGAAACTTCCTGCCTCACTTTCCCCTGTATTTGGGTTAATCCACATGGCACCTACTTTGTGGGTTATCGTCAGAAATTGCATTCCTGGTTACGAAGTACAAATATCAGTCATTGGCATACAGTAGGCTCTATACGAGTATTGGCCATTCATCACGATCTGTGTCAATATCATAGGGCGCAGTTTTCAGCTGGCAGAAGTTAAAAAGACCCAATACTACGTGGTGTGGTTGAGGATGTGGTGGTGTAACTTGTTCACTATTTTTAAAGGGTGTTTTGGAAGTACTTCTCAAAACTAAAAACGGGAAATCTTTTTCCGACCCAGGAGAAAGCTGAAGCAGACACATGAGCGCCATCGACAAATAAAAGGTCTGGAGGGTGGGAGCAGGGTAGCACCTGTTCTCTGTGGCTGTAGGACTGACCCCTGGGTGACAAATGTGCAGTGACAGACTTTGGGTCTGAATAAGGAAGGAGTCTCCACTCACATACAGATTGGTTCAGAGACGGTGTGGCTGGTCCGGGTAGATAGTGAGAGCCCCGTCACAGGAGGTATGCAGGCAGAACTGGTGACCACTTCTCAGGGAAGCTGTTGAGGATTCCACTGGATGCTCCTGCGGCTACTCCCGGTCCTTGCCCACCCCCAGTAAGGAAGAAACCAGCCCACCATCCCGGGTCCCCACCCCAGCCCCTTACTGCCCTGTCTGCTGTCTCTTAACACGCACACCCCCTCGTGCACAAAGGCTAGAGCTTCAGGCCTCAGCAGAGAAGATCTTCAGGACCCCGGCAGGCTGAGCCTGGCTGTGGTTGCTGGTCCCCTCAAGGCCCCTGTCACCGCTCAAGTTTGCCTGGAGAGGCCTGTCTGGGCCCCAAGTGCCCTCCTCCAGCCAGGGAGCTTCCGTCCTTCTCTCCTGCACGGAAACCGCCTCCGCCACGGCCCCGGGGACACCAGGGGAACATTGCAGGCAGCTCCTGATGAGATGTGCCTCTCGGAACAGATACTGACTGGG
This sequence comes from Panthera tigris, assembly GCF_018350195.1. Taxonomy (NCBI): domain Eukaryota; kingdom Metazoa; phylum Chordata; class Mammalia; order Carnivora; family Felidae; genus Panthera; species Panthera tigris. Next base: position 217,191,258 of record NC_056667.1, read on the forward strand.
ACGAGGGCATTCCCTGTGTGAGACCCTTCCGGGATTTTCCAAAATTGTCATTGACACTCCGGGGCTAGGCTGTCTTCTGCGATCACAGGCCCGGCGCTGGCCGGCTGCCTGGCTGCCTGGATTGGCTGCAGTCGCCCTGGGCTTTGAACCTCAGTCAGGGCTCCCTGTCCGGGAAGTCTCCTCTCCCGTTCTGCTGGGGCCTCGGGGGAAAAAGAACCCTCTTGGTGGGAAATCGTTTACAAGGATCCTTCGCTTCCAGTTTCCCATGTGAGCCTCTCCGGGGCTGGGAGTCAGGCCTCCTACCCATTTTACAGATGAGAAAGCCAAGGCTGCAGGGGCAAGTCACAGGCCTCCGCCAGCTCTAAATCCCAGGCACCTTTGGGGTAAACGGGGCCGGGGCTGAGTTGCAGAGCGTGTGGCCCAGGGGAGCAGCCCTGGAGGCTGCTGCTGGCGGTGGGGCCGCTTTGTCCTGTCATCTGAGCACAGCGCTAAGGAGGCCCTTGCTCTAAGGGATCCCAGCGCGCCGTGGGGGACCCCGGCCCTGCTCCAAACCCCGCACCCGGGCTGGACCCACAGCCACCTGCGGGCCGCAGCCGCTAAATCTGAGTGGGTCTGTGGGGCCCCCGGTACCTTAGGGACCCGTGAAGGTGTTTTGATTTCTTCTATAATCAGATAAAAAGGAACTTTTAGGTCAGAGTAGAAGTTTTCATATATACTATTAACATAGTCGTCTTTCTATCAACACAGTTGTAAAAGATCATTTTTAATGCTTTTGGCGGAGGAAGGGCCCACGAAGACACAAGTGCCCGCAGCCTGAGTGGGTGCCGGGTCCCACCCCGTCCCCCGCACGGCTGGGCCCACCTCGGAGCTGCCCTCTGTCTGCTCTCCGCCCGGCGCCTCGTCCAGGGGGCCCACAGAGCTGGCGCTCTTCCGGTGGGTTTTCCGCTTCAGGGATTATGCGTCTGAAGGGAACTGTCTTTGGGGCACGTTCAATACAAACACTGGGATGCATTTAAAAATAGAAGATTCCAAAAAAACCCCTCTTAAACCCCGGATTTGTAGCGTTCAGCTTATGGGGATGGTTGTGAAATCAGAACCTTGGCCGTGGACTTGGTTCTCTCAGCCCGTGTGCTCCTCCCCAATGCACCCCCCCCACCACAGTGGCCCCCGTGCCTCAGCCGAGGGCGGTCCCCACCCCCCCCACCCCCGACCCCACGGGGCTCCTGTCCTGCAAGGCTGCACACCCGTTTCTGTATCTCCCTCATCTGTACACCTGCCCAAACAACCGTGCGTGCTGTTTAGATTCTCGGACCCCTCAGCAGTGGAATGAGGAAGGTCACAGCTTGTAAAGAGCAAGGTGGTCTCCCGGGGGGGTGAGGTGGACCACGTGTCATGCGGCTTCCCCTCCCCGTGCCCTGCAGAGGGGCCTGGCGGGGCCCAGCCTGCGGGGCGCCTCCAGTCCACACCCGGCCGCCTGGCTGCCTGCCTGGCCGACCCCCAGATGCTGGCACTCGAGGCCCTGAGCTCTGGTCGCCGGGCGCCGGGCAGGCCGGAGCCGCCTGTGCCCCACGAATGTCACGCTTCCGGGAATTGTGCGTGATTTTACAGTAAAGAATTGCTTTTAATGTTTATTTATTTCAAAAGTTTTTAATATTTATTTGTTTTTGAGAGAAAGAGAGAGAGACCCAGAGGAGGCAAGGGGGAGGGGCAGAGAGAGAGGGAAACACAAAATCCGTAGCGGGCTCCAGGCTCCGAGCTGTCGGCACAGAGCCCGACGTGGGGCTCGAACTCACGGACCGTGAGATCGTGACCTGAGCCGAAGTCGGACGCTCAACCGACTGAGCCCCCCAGGCGCCCCACACACTTTATAGTAAAAACAGAAGTAGTCAGCAGGGAGAATTCATCACTTGATTATCTTCCTGTGCCCCTGAGGTTATTTTTTATCTGGACTGCTCGTCTCTTCCCAGCTGCTGTTTCGTTTCATTCCCTTCAGCCAGGCTGGGAGTAGTGACACTATGGAAACGGGCAAAGTGACAGAGTGACCCCAATAATGACGCACGTGTCAGAGCCACACTTGTGAGTCGCGGCCACAACGCACACAGGAGTCCAGCCAAAATCAGCAACATCTTCTATGAGAATAGATGTATTATATCCCTGTTAATATTTATAATTCACCTCTCCCTGCCCCACCCCGACCAGGGGAGGAGACGTCTCAGGTGTGGTCCTCTGGCTGGGATTGGGGGGCAGGAGGGTCTCCTTGTGGTGCAGCCCCTGCAAACCCCCCTAGGTGCCTGGGGTGATCCTCCCTTCCAAGACCATCTCCTTCCAGAAGTGGTTCATCAGGTGGCATTCCTCCCGAGTCCCCAGGCCCCTGTAAAGGCGGGTCTGCTGGATCTGGGGGGGGCTGCCGCGGGAGGAGCGCAAGGAAGGTGAGCTGATCGCTTTACAAACAACCGTACCTGCCCCGCAGCAGACAAAACGGCCTCCTGAGGTTCTAGCTCCTTCAGCCTCTGTTTTCTGGAACAGGCGCATTTGGGGGCTTTGGAGGTGGCCTCCTCCCCGTCAATTTAGTGGCTCCAGGCTGCTGAGGCGCTCCTAGGGGTCTGGCATGTGGCAGGGGGGTTCCAGAACCAGAGAAGAGCTGGAGCACGGGGGGTGGGGGTGAGGGGCATTGCAGATGGGGCAGAACTTGCCTCCTCCACCCCAGGGAAGATCGGCTGCCCCAGCCAGGGTCCTGACCTGGGAAGCAGGGGAGGGGCGGGGTCCCCCGTGTCCTTTCCTGATCACCGGTGCCTCTGTGGATCCTGTGTGGGGCAGGCGTCAGGCCAGCAGCAGCAGCACTGAGTGGCTCAAGAGGTAGGTGGGTGGCGGTTCCCGGTCCTTTGCCCCCACAGCTGCTGCTGCTTCTGGCTCAAAGACCTTTGTTGTTTGAGCTTTCTGCTCGCCGAGTATTTGTTCGGCCAGAAACCAGCGCCAAGAGGGAAATAAACATGGCTCACGGCCCCGCCTTCCTAAGTGAACCCCCATTCACATGCTGGCGGCTGGCGTGGGTCCGTTTTCCCATCTTTACAAACCGTTTTTACAGGGGAGCCCGGGTGGCTCGGTCATCACCACCACCTGCCTCCGGAACTTTCTCGTCTTCCCCAAACTGAAACTCTGTCCCCAGGACACCCTGCCCACCCCCCCCCCAACCCCCCCAGCCCCTGGCGCCCACCCTTCTGCTCCGACCCTGTGGGTGTGACGGCTCTGGGGACCTCACGGAAGTGGAACCACACAGTGCTGTCTTTCTGCGACTGGCTCGTCTCACCAGGCACGACGGCTGCGTTTCATCCAGGTTGTAGCAGCGGCAGCCTTTCACTTCAAGGCTGACACACATCTCAGTCCATGGAGAGACCACATGTGGTTTATCTGTTCGTCCGCTGATGGACACACAGGTTGCTCTCAGTGCTTGGCTATCGCGAGTAATGCTGTTGTGAACGTGGCTGTCCAGATCCCCGTTCGCGTCCTCGTTTCCCGTTCTTTTGGGTGGATGCGCGGAACTGGGGTTGCGGGGATCACATGAGGATTCTCTGATTGTTTGAGGAATCCCCGGTCTGTTTCCCATAGCAGGGGCACCGTTGTATTTCCCCACCAGCAGCGCCCAGGGTTCCCATCCCCCCACATCCCTGCCCACACTTATTTTTGTGTTCTGCGTAATTTTGAAAAGGATCTGGGGCACCGTGTTCTACCATCCAGGCCCATTCGGTCAAGCCCGTTGATGGTCTCACCCAAATTTGCATCCTGGAAGATGTTTCTCCTTCTTGTTTCATCACTTACTGAGAGAGGTATTGAAAAGTGTGCTGCCCACTAGGAACATTATTTCCCTTGATATGTATTTTCATCCTTTGCCTTTACATCTCTCTGAATTTTCACATTTTGTGTCTCTTGAAACATTCTGTCAGGCAGTCTTTGTTTTCACCTGGAGAATCTATTCCATTTGGACGTATTATACTCTCTCATTACGTGGGCTCAGTTTTTCCTTCTTTTTTGTTCTTGCTCACTTCCCCCCACCTGTTTTTTTTTTTTTTTTTGCCTTGTTTTGGAAAAAGAAAAGTTTTTGTCCTATTTTTTATTTTTCTTACTCCATTTTCCTAGACCTGTCTAGTTTGAAAGTTATGCTTTCAAACTATGGTCGTTATTTTAATAGTTACTTTAGCTACTTTAAACTCCTTCGAGTTTACAAAGTGTAAGATTAATCCGTATCTTTAGCTTCCTTCCAACAATACGAGGATAACCCTGACTAATATGATGTAGTACCTCGTGTTTTAAGTTTCTTTTAATTAAATTTTTTTCATTTATTTATTTATTTATTTATTTATTTAAATGTTTATTCATTTTTGAAAGAGAGAGACAGAGCACAAGCAAGGGTGGGGCAGAGAGAAAGGGGGACACAGAATCCGAAGTGGGCTCCAGGCTCTGAGCTGTCAGCACCAGAGCCTGACGTGGGGCTTGAACTCACGAACTGCGAGATCGTGACCTCAGTGGAAGTCCGATGCTCAACCGACTGAACCACCCAGGTGCCCCTAAAAAATTTTTTTTAACGTTTATTAATTTTTGAGAGAGAGAGAGAGACAGAGCATGAGCAGGGGAGGGGCGGAGAGAGAGAAGGAGACACAGAATCCCAAGCAGGCTCCAGGCTCTGAGCTGTCGGCACAGAGCCCAGCTCGGGGCTTGATCCCACCACCCTGGGATCATGACCTGAGCCCAAACCAAGAGTTGGATGCTTGACGGTCTGAGCCGCCCAGGCACCGCCCCCGCCCTGTGTTTCGATTTTGCCTTTTTTTTTTTAGTTTGCAAACTGTTCTATTGTTGCTTATCTGGGCAGCCAACTCTCTCAGAATGTATTCACCTATTTACCAGTATCTGCTCATCATTCTGTCGTGCATCTCAGACTTCCATCCGGGATCCTTCTCCTTCTTTCTAAAACTGATCGATCGCTCAGAAGTCTCCTGAAGGAACACGTGCAGCAGCCAGCAGACTTGTGTGCACAAAGCCGTGGGAGCACCCATGAGGCTTGCCTGGACAGTGAGTCTATGGAAACCGTCCGCCCTCGGCCAACCTGCCTTCCTCCGGTGGCAGGGGCCACACACCCAGCTCAGCCTGAGGCCCCAGGTCATGGCATCCCCATGCCCCATCTCTGGGGCTGCGGGCGGCCTTCGCCAGCCCCCTGCCTCTGCAAGGAGTTGTGCTCAAGCTGGTACTTAAACTAAACAGACTTCCTATAGGAAACACACACACACAATCACACGTCTGCTGACGTCGCTTTTATGGACATTTCCCCAAGAAATATTTCTCTCTGGAAAAATAAATTCACAGGATGTAATTAAAACCACTATATGTGTATGTTGGCCTGGGTGCCTCCTAAGTGCTTCACCAAATGGGCCACCAAATAAAGAAATAAAGGCTGGCTTTGTTCACGTCTAGGAACAATGATCTTTATTAATTGTAGCCCAGGGCATTCTTGGGTTACTTTATGCATTCAGAAGCAGCCAGCACGTGCCCTCGGTGCTGACCGCAGTGTGTCCACAGCTGCAGGGGACAGGGCAAGGGTGGCTCTGGGTCAACCGGATAGAGGCAACTGAAGGTTGAATGGCAGGTACTTTCTGGCTGTGACCTTTGAGAAAAGAATATTGCCATCTCGTCTTCAAACATCGGAAAAGTTTCTGAAAATCAAAATCAAAAAATCTCTGGAAGACAGTTACCGAAGCAACGTGCTTTTGAGTGACGTGGCAGAAAGGGGCTGTGTGGCTGCGTTGTCTTCCGTGGCCCTCTTGCTCTGTCCCTTTATCTACTTTTGGGGGACCTCCCGGGCCCCGGGGGGGGTATCCAGCTCTGGGACTGGCACTGGCCCCTGTGGTGGGCACGGGGCCACAGGACGGCACTCAGAGTATTCCCTGGCATGGAGGGAGCGTGAGGGCTGAGAGGCTGTTTTCTCGCAGTTGCTGAACGAGGTGTTTGAAGGTCGATGGTGACGCCACGCAGAGGAAACTGTCACAGGGGAGGCTGCACACAGAGCAAAACAACTCTAAAGATGGATGACACTTGGGGCCAGACTTTGGGTTCCAGGATCCAGCTGTGCCTGAAGACCATCCCACCTTGGACACCCCTGTTCTATAGACGTCTTCGTGGGTGTTCAGTTTTGTCAGCTTGGCTAGGTCATGGTGCCCAGTTGTTTGGTCAAACAGCAGTCTAGATGTGCGGTGAAGGTATTTTGCAAATGGAATTAACATCCACAATCAGGTGACTTTAAATTAACATTATCCTTAATAATCCGGGTGGGCCTCATCTAATCAGTTGAAGGCCTTAATGGCAAAAATAGGTTTCTCTGAAAAAAAAGCAGTTCTGCCTCAAGACTGCAGCATACAGACTCTGGGTTTCCAGGCTGCCAGGCTGCCCTATGGATTTTGGACTCAAGACTACAAGATCAGCTCTCGTCTGAGTTTCCAGCCTGCTGGCCTGGATTTCAGACTTGCCAGCCTTCACAATCACATGAGCCAGTTCCTTAAAATAAACCTCTTTGTGTGTGTGTGTGTGTGTGTGTAATAATAGACACATATAAATGCACATACACACACACACACACACACACACACACACACATCCTATTGGTTCTGTGTCTCTGGAGAACCCTGACTGATACAGAGGGCTTCCCAGGGCAGACCCTAAAGTATGTGCAGGAGATTAGGCATGGGCTCCCAGGGGAGTGGAGCAGGCAGTGGCAGGGGACAGGGAAGGGGGGACGCAGGTGGAATGCGATTTCAGGCATCGGCAGGAACCAAACCGTGGGAGGCTCGGAGTGGGAATCCTGCCTCCGGCAAGGGGTGTAACTTCCACGTACTTCTTTGTCTCTTGCCTCTTTGCAGAATGGTGGCTGCGGGCATGAACAGTGTCTGCTACAACGGGGTAGATGCTTCTGTCCCTACTGGTTTGAGTTGAGACCCTCATTAGCAATGGGGAGTCCTGACAAGTCACCCACGGGCTGCGTGAATGAGGGGAACCGAACCGCCTTCCCAAAGACCATGGCAGAAACTCGTAATCATCCAAGTGGCCAGACTCTGCTGGTCGATACAGGCTTGGAGCAGGGGCTCTGGGGCCAGAGGAGCCTGACCCTGGCCCACTGGCTGTCCAGGGCTCTGTCTGCAGAATGTGAACCGAGAGACCCATGGTGGAGGTGAATGCCTGAGCTGATGGTCGAGAAGGGTCAGGCTGGAGTTTCTGTCTCTGAGACCAACGACCAGTCACAGGGGGAGGGGCTGAAGCTCAGAGAGGACCAAGGAAACCCATCTGCGGAGAGGGGTAGAGGAGAGGCTGGCAAGCTGAGAGAGGGAGGGTGAGACACACAGGGTGCTAGACGGAGAGAGTCAGGGAGAGTGAGACATCGGGGCACAGCAAGACCAAGGTTCAGGGAAACAGTGAGAGGCAGAGACGGAGAGACAGAGTGATGGGGAGAGATCGACGGAAAGGCAGAGAGAGCGACTGAATTATCTAAAATAGCGGCAGCAATATACGTCCCTCCCCCACTGCGATCCTTGCTTTGGAAACGACATTGACATTCCTTATAGAGAGGTGGGCAAGGTCTACTCTCTCCCTCTCTCTGGACACTCCCCTGGGAATCCAGCCCTCATATTGTGAGGAGCCCAAGCCCACAGGGAGGCCACGCGTCGTGCTCGGATGGCACCAGCCCGGGAGCCGGCGCCCCTCAGACGCCCCCAGCCCCAGCCTTTGAACTCCCAGCTGAGGCCTCGGACATCGTGAGGCAGAGGCAAGCCTTTCCTGCTGTGCCCCATCCAAGTGCTTGGCCCGCGGACACCCTGGGAGATGACCCAGGATCGCTGTCCTTGGAAGTCGCTAAGTTCTCGCTTACCTGGTAATGGATGAGGAGAGAGACAAGGGGCACGAAGGGAAAGAGACAGGCAGAGATAAATACAGAGACCCGTATCGGAGCAGGCTGCAAGAGAGAAACACAGCAAGAGTCAGAGAAGCTTCTGAGTCCAGTGCAGCCAGCCTTTCTAGGCCACCTTGTGTCCCCAAGCCAAACTGAAGACTCCTTTGGACCAAAAGCGGCTTCAGTGGGCCTGGTCTGTGTCCGTTGGCCACCCGGCCTCTCGCAGGAATGAACGCAACCTTCCCGTGCCCCACGCTGCCCAGCCCACGGGACACAGGTGTTTTCTGTCCTCTGGGCTCCGGCTGGGCTGGTGTGGGTGGCGTGGGGTCACCCCGGGTCTCCTTGGAGTCCTGCATGCGTTTCCTCCTCGTCCCTCTGCACACGGCAGCCAGTGTGCCCCTTGTCAAACCTGATCTGATCCCTGTACCCCGAAGCCTTCCCTGTGACACCAGGGGAGGCCCGGTCAGTAAGCCGGCCCCTCCCTGGCCTTCACCCGACTGCCCAACTGCCCGTTCCCCGGACTTCTCTTCGTGGTTAACTTTCTGCCCTTCTCTGCCTCCTGCGGAAGCCTCCTCGCACCCCAGCCCTGCTCTGTCCCTCACAGCCCTCGCTCAGCCGGTGATTTGTGATTCTGGCTCCATTTACTGGGGGTATTCATTGCTTGCAGCCGCCCCCATAAGTCACCACACACTCAGTGGCTTAAAAACGCAGAAATGTATTCTCGCACGGTTTGGAGGCCAGGGGTCTGAAATCGAGGTGTCTGCAGGGCCGCATTCCTCCTGGGGCTTCCAGGCCAGGTCCTTCCGGTCTCTTCCGGCTCCTGATGGCCCCCGGCTTCCTTAGCTTGTGGCCGCATCCTCCAATCTCTGCCTCCTTCTCATGTGGCTTCTCCCTGTGTGTCTGAGTCTCCAATCTCCCTCTGCCCTTCTCCTATCAAGACACTTGTCATTGGGCTTAGGGCCTAGCCTGAGTCCAGGGCCATGAGATCATTGCCCGGATTTCGTCTGCAAAACCCCTTTTCCGAACAAAGTCGCGCTGTCCGGTTTCAGAGGTTGGGAGGTGGGCTTCTCCTTTTGGGGGGGGCCACCGCGCACACCACCACATTGGGCCACAGGTGCCGTGGGCCGGGGCCGGGTCCACTCACCCCTGCACGCGGGACCACGCACAGCGCCTGGACGAGGACGCTTGTTAGCTCTGGTCGATGAATGACTTTATCCGTTTGTTCAATAACAAGTGCTGGGCAGCTCCCGTGAGAGAATCAAAATATTTGTCCGACCAGAGGCAGCTTTCGAGGAAGCTCCGTGGCCGCCAGCAGAGATAACACGGCTCTGAGTCCAGGTGGGAAGAGATAAACGAGGCGGATGTGTGCGTGGGGGCTGGCGGGGAGCCCAGGCGCCCCCGAGAGGCTCGGGTGGGGGCAGGGAGGCATCTGGGGAGCCGGAGAAACACGTCGCCCTGGGCTGCTTTGTGGGGGGCCGGCAGGGTCCGGGTCGTGCAGACACTGGCTTCTGGATGTGTCCTGGGAGCTGCCCGAGGGAGGAGGCTGGGGTGAAGGGCCCCACGCGTCCAGCGAAGGAACACGTGGGAGTTCCCAGGATGTCATAGGAACTGTCAGCCCACATGACAGAGCCGGAATCTCAGCTACTTTCTCTGCAGGGAAAATTGACCTGGTGGCGAGGGGGGGAGGCAGTTCAGGGCTGGGCGACGGACAGCAATTCCAGGGCTGGGGGAGGGGCCCGACTCACTCTGGTTTTAAAACTGGGAGTCCTGTGTTCGGGAACCCCCTCGGTCGGGGGCGCAGCGGGAGGGTTGGTCCCTTAGGACTGGGCGAGTCGTCCCTGAGTCTGTGGGCTCTGCCGTGAGTCACTACCCCCTGCAGACTCAGGCACAGGCCCTTCCTGCGTCTGGAGGCCCGGGGCTGAGATTTCCTCGCCAAGCCCCAGAATCTCCCTCCCCCTCCCTGTGACGGGAGCTCGGCAGGTGCTTAGGCAGGTGGTGAAAGGAGAAGATGGAGGACACGTGGTCTCACTGCCACCTGTGGGGACACACGCCTCAGCAGGTCAGCCCGGGGCTCCACGCTGTCCTCGGCCATCTCCGGCCCGGGAGAGTGGGTGTGTGAAGAGGCATTGTGGGCCACACTGACCGCTCCCCACCCTTCTCCACTGCCTTTCCCTGCCCCAGCCTGGCTGGAGGCCTGCTGGGACACTGCCTCTGACTTGCTTTGACCCTTGCTTCCCTCCCAGCCTGGGCAGAGAAGGAGGGTGGGTCCCCAACCCGGGATGCAGTGTGGGAGAAGGGGGGCCTGGCCTGAGGCTCCTGGGAGGAGATGCCCCAAACGCAGGCCCAAAGGGTCCCCAGAACCAGGAAAGCTGCCCTCTCCCACCCTGTCGTTTGGTGATTTACTGCCTGTTCCCGGAGCTGGGTGGTGGGGATCGAGCTGCCAGCACCCCCGAGCCCGGGCCGGGGTCCTCACCACATGCAGCTGTGGGGCTCAGGCTTCTAGCCACTGGGAGCACTAGCAGTGTTTTGGGAGGAGGGGAAGGGACAGGAGCGGGGACGAGGGGCCCCAGCCCAGACCTCCTGAGCCAGAAAGCTATCGTTGGACATTTTTGCTATAAAGATGATGCCTGATGAGTAGCACCATAGCTGAATCTCTCACACATCTGGTTACTTCCCTAGAATAAATGCCTAGAAGAGGAATTTCTGATCAAGGTGTCCTCCAGGAAGACTGGGCTAGATTTCAAGGAGGGCTCATCCTGGGGACAGTGGGCATTTTGTTCTGGGGACATAGATGGGTGGGCTGCTGTGGGGGTGGCCTGAGCTGTCAGATGGCAACAGGAGGCCGTGGGTGATCTTAGGGTGGGAGGAAGCAGTGGGTGTGGGAGAATGTGAGGGTGCTGCCGGGACTCGGAGGGGGGCAGACACAGCCCCCACTGTGCCCGGGGTGGCACCAGCCCCGTGTCCATGGGCTGGCATGCCCCGCGAGCCCACGCCTGGGCTGGCACTGGCAAACTCTGTTGGTTATAGATTACGCGAGCTGAATTACTCCCATCTGCAGAATTCACTGATCATCCTCTTGTTGGTGGGTGTTCGGGGCTTAAAGGACCTGGAGGAAGTGGGCCCTGGAGAGAGGTGAGGCCCGAGGAGAGCGGCCCCAGGGGTGCCGAGCGCCGTCTCAGCCGCTGTGTGCTTTGGGAATGGCACCAGGCCCCTTAACCTCAGGCTCCTGAAAAACGGGAGGGTTAATGCCTCTTTCGGCGCCTGCTGGCATTGACGGTACTGTCCTCGTCTGGTGGGCGCTTAGGAGGAGGGGTGGGAGGCCGTGAATGGAGTGGGGCCTCAGATCTTTCTCAAGAAGAGACAGGATTCCGAGGGCAGCATCAAAGCCAGGCCTAGGCACAGAGTGACGCTCTGCTCTGGCCACTTAACCCCTAGATACAAAGGCACTGATGCCTGGGGACCGGGAAGGCAGCATTGCTGAAGCTGGTTGGGACAGGGCTGCACATTAGAATCACCTGAGCCTCAAAAATCCTGAAGGCCCAGGCCACACTTCAGACCATCTGCATCAGGACCTCTGGGGTGGGGGTAAGTGGGGCCAGCCTTCCTTTTTTTTTTAAATGGTGGTAACATTTAGGGGTGCCTGGGGGGCTCAGTCGGTTGAGCTTCCGACTTCGGCTCAGGTCATGATCTCACGGCTCGTGGGTTTGAGCCCCGCGTCGGGCTCTGTGCTGACAGCTCGGAGCCTGGAGCCTGCTTCCAATTCTGCGTCTCCCTCTCTCTCTGCCCCTAACACACTTCAATTCTGTTTCTGTCTCTCTCAAAAATAAATAAACATTAAAAAAATAAAAAAAAAATAAATTGTGGTAACTTATACATCATAGACTTTATTATTTTAAATTGTCCCCCCCCCCCCAAGTTTATCTTGTGAGGGAAAGAGAGAGCAAGCATGCACATGTGAGCGGGGGAGGGGCAGAGAGCTAGGGAGGAAGAGAGAATCCCAAGCATTGTCAGCATGGAGCCCCCTATTCGGGGCTCAAACTTACGAACCGTGAGATCATGACCTGAGCCCAAATCAAGAGTCAGACGCTTAACCAACCGAGCCACCCAGGCACACGTATTTAACCTTTTTAAAGCGTACAGTTCAGCAGTGTTATGCGCATTCACACTGTTGTGTGATTGATCTGTGGTCAATCTCCAGAACTTTATCATCTTCACAGACTCAAACTGTGCCCTTTAAACAAATCCCCATTCTCCCCGCCCCCAGCCGCTGGCTCCGCTGTGCTGTTTTCCTTCTCTAAAGAGTTTGACTCCTCCAGGGACCTCACACAAGTGGAATCACACAGCATTTGTCCTTTTGTGAATGGCTTATTTCACTTAGCATGAGGTCCTCAAGGTTCATCCATGTCGTAGAATGTCCTTCCTAACATGCATATCATTCCATTGTATGACCAGACCACACTCTATCTATTCCGGCGCTGATGGACACTTGGGTTGTTTCTGTGATTCCGGACCCAGTGGGCTGGCCACACCCCTGGCTCCCGGCGGTGCAGCACCAAGGGCGTCACCCCCAACCCTCTGCCAGGGATGCTGTCTGCTGTTATCAAGTCCAAACAGCACTGCAGGAAGCCTTCTTCCCCCACCAAACAGCCCCGCGGGCCTGCCAGGTCTGCGGCCAAGGGAATCCGAGCTCCAGAACCCACGCTCAATACACACATTGTACTGACAACGTTGCAAGAAGCGAGAGCGCAGAAGTTATTCCTTTGTTCACTTATTCAATAAATGCTTTGTATCAGGCAGTCAATAAATGCTATAATTTAATAGACGAGAGCCCTGCCCTCATAGAAAGCATTCTGGGGGTGCATTCTGCTAGTAGCACATTGATACATGCACCCCGTAGTGGCGCCCGGCCAACAGAACCGGCCGCGGGGAACCGAGCTGGAAGTCCGGCGCCTTCGCATCCACGCTCTCCCGGGGCTGCTCCGGAGCGGGCCGCTGCTGCCCACGCAGGCCTTCTTTAACCCGCACTCCCGGGAGCGCGCCGTCAGCCCCGCACAAACCCGATTCCCACCAGCCTCCCGACCCGCCCGTGGTCTCGCAGACACCCGCGCGCACAAGGCCGCGCCCCCTACCGGGGGCGGGGATGGGGCCGCCCAACCAGCGCTCGCGGGAGAGCGCTAGGCTCCGCCCCCAGGTGAGGTTGTTTTTCCAGACCGCTCCACTTTCGTGCAGAAACCGCCGCACCGCCGGGCCCAACGGCGCGCACCCCCGACAGGCCGCGCCCCCGGACAGCCGGCGCCCCGCTGCCGGCGCTCGTTGGGCCTCGCGTCGGGACGGGAGGCGTCGGGACCGGAGGCCGGAGCCCCACTCGGAAGCCCGCGAGGGAGGTGCGCGCTCGCCGGAAGCCGCGCCCCCGACGCGGCCCACCTGCCCGCGGCGCCGGAAGCGGCTGTGGCCGCTCTGCTTCCGGTCGGCGGGGCGCTCTCGGGCCGGGGCCGCTGACCGGGGGAAGTCGGGAGCGCCCATGGCGGAGGGCGGCGGCCCCCACGGGCGGGCCGGGCCGGGGCCCGCAGGTAACGTGCGCGCCGCCGCCGGGCCGCGGGGGCGGTGGGGCAGCGGAGGGCAGGGTCCGGCGTCCCCGCGGGGGGGACGCGGCGGCCGCGCCCGGGCCGTGCTTCCTCGTCCCCCGCCGGCCGGGCCCACGCAGCCGCGCCCTGCCGCCGGGGGCGGGTCAGCGCGGCTCTCCGTGCGGGGCGGCCCGGCCGCTGCGTGTGCCCGCTCCTCGGCCTCGCGAGGACGTCCTCGCGCCGGAGTTACTGTCCTGTGGAACTTGCTTTTCTAACTGCCGGCTCCTGAGCCGGTGGGGATGTGATAGGACCCCAACTGTAACAGTAGGACATGGATCATCTCCCAGCTCCGAACGCACGGGTCAGGAAAGCCCCCAGAGGCCAGCCCCTCCGGAGGGCAGGTGTCTTTTTCTCCGCCCCGCCACCCACGGCTTGCCTGGGGAGGTACATCACACGCACAGGCAAGGGACAGCGATAACACCGTCCCCAGCGAGCTCTTCGTGACACAGCATGTCCAGGGGCCCACCGGCAGAGGAGGCAGCTAGGAAGGCTCACGGCGACCTCCCTCAATAGCCCTCAGACTTAGGGTTTCCACCTTGAGACCCTCCTCCTAAGCACAGGAGAGGAGAGGCTCGTCCTAGCCTGTGGCGGGATTTCCTCCGTGTCAGTTGTCTGGGTTTGCCCTGCCTACCGAGTGCTTGCTTCTGTGTGCTCTGCACTTTACGGGTTCGTCTCCCGAGAGTTTCTTACACCTGGAGACTGGCTCAAGTGGGCCTTTTCATCCCTCCATTCTTCCATCAGACGTTTATTGAGGAACTCCTGCAGGCCAGACCTTGCCTGGGCGGGGGACAGCCCAGCGAACCGGGGCAGGTCAGACAAAGCGCCTTCCATCCTGAGATTCGGCTGATACTGACTTTGACCTCAGGTATCAGGACTTTGGTGCCTGGGCTGTCATTTCGGCCTGAGGGAGAGGAACGGGCTGAGAGGAGGCCTGAGGGCCCCTTCCCAGTAGGGACGGGAGCCGTGTGGAAGAAAGGCTGCTCTGCCCCTGTATACAGGGCTCTTTTGTATCTGTGCAGTGCTGTTTTGTTATTTGGAGTGTTGCAGGCCCGGGAGTGGAGGGGCCGCGGACATGTCCAGTGAAGGTCTAAGTGCTCTGCGGAGTAATTGCGTTGACAGTGGAGAAGCTGATCGGAAAAGCACAAACTTGAAGTTATCCTGGGATCTGGAGCTGGGGAAGAGGAGGCTGCACTGAGCTGGGCCAGGGAGCGGGTTGAAAAGCGGCCAGCGAGGGGAGGCCCGGAGAAGAACCTAGCAAAAGTCCATGGCCCCCCACTTAACCTGTCAGGCTTTGTTCTATGTTTTCTGCATCTTACCCCCTCCTGCTTTGAACTCTTTCACTCTGTGGGGTGAGACTGTGGGTTACTGCAGTGGAGGAGAGTTTGGGGGGCCCTAAGGGTTCCTTGGGGCCTGCCTGTTGATCTGCCACAGGTGTTGTGGGATCAGCTTGAGGGACCCATGTGTTTGTGAACCCTTGCTGCCCTGCCCATCTGCCAGTGATCCGTTGAGTCCTGAAGGGCAAGGAAACATTCGTCACCCCCACTGTGCCAGGGCCAAGCCTTGTATACAGTAGGTATTCAGAAGAGATACGGGTTGAATATAAAAACCGACTTCATCGTTGGAAGGAGTGCACCTGCGGAGGGGTGTCCTTCTGTGCCTGGTCGCATGCTGGAACAGGGTGGCAAGGCAGGAACTTGAATGCAGGGAGCCGAGTTCGTGCGCTTTCCTTACGCCCCTCCCTGTCTGTGATGTTGTATGCAGGACTCTGGATTATCTGGAGATTATTTCTGAGCTCTAGTGTCAGGTGAAAAACTCGAGAATTTGCAAGTAGGTATCTGATTTTACAAATTTGTTGACTACTTATAGTCCGTTCAGGCTATAACAGAATACCATATACTACTGGGTGGCTTAAAAGCAATAGAGATTTATTTTTCTTAGCTCTGATGGTTGGGAAGTCCAAGACCAAGGCCCCAGTGGATTCTTTGGGGGAGGCCTGCTTCTTGGTTCATAGACAGCAGCAGTGCCTTGTCCTCACGTGGTGGGGGGTGAGCGGGAGCTCTCTGGGGTCTCTCTTAATAATGGCATTAACCTCATTCATGAAGGTTCTGCTCTCATGAGCCAGTCACCTACAAAGTCACTACCTCTTCAAACCATCATCTTGGGGGTTAAGATTCCAACATATTTTTGGGGGAGACACAAGCATTCAGTCTATAGCAACTACTCTCTATCCCTTACAGATTTCGACACCCATTTATCTTTATATTAAGGTCTTTCCTGAGCAGTGGATTCTGTTTATGTTTTTATTCTGATGACAAATAATCAGTTCTGTTAACTAACTGGTAGGGTAGATTTCGTGTCATATGTGCTGAAAAAAAATGATTCCCATTCCTATTTCCAGGTAAACTTTTATGATATTTGTGTTGCATATAAGAACCCCGAAGATGGGGTACCTGGGTGGCTCAGCCGGTTAAGCGTCTGACTCTTGTTTCGGCTCAGGTCATGATGTCATGGGTTTGTGAGACTGCTTGGGATTCTCTACCCCTCTCCCGCTGGCATGCTCTCTTTCTCAAAATAAGTAAATAAACATTAAAAGAATAAATACCCCCCTCCCAAGAGATTTGTTAAACCTCTTAATTTATGTGGTACCATTTAAAAGTTTCCTAGCATCGGGGTGCCTGGGTGGCTCGGTCGGTTAAGCATCCGACTTCGGCTCAGGTAATGATCTCACGGTCCGTGAGTTCGAGCCCCGCGTCGGGCTCTGTGCTGACCACTCAGAGCCTGGAGCCTGTTTTGGATTCTGTGTCTCCCTTCCTCTCTCTGACCCTCTCCCGTTCATGCTCTGTCTCTCTCTGTCTCAAAAATAAATAAACGTTAAAAAAAATATTAAAAAAAAAATAAAAAAAAAATAAAAGTTTCCTAGCATCGACTCTTAACCTGGGTGCATGATATGTGCTCACCGCTTCTAGTCTTTGTTATTTTCCAGGTTTATAGTCTATTACACGAGGCTGGCCTTCTATTTATATGCACATATTTTTAAATTTTCCTTCTTACCGAGGTGTAACTTATATTTAGTGAAGTGCCCCCATCTTAGGTTACCGGCTGATGAGTTACTCACGTAGACTCCTCTGAGGTCATTACCCAGGTCAGCTTGTTACAAACAGCCGCATTTGTTTGGCTGTTGAATTTTGCCAAGGGCAAGTGTCTTTCTGTAATACGGAAGGTGATCGTATGGTTTTTTCCAATATTAAGACACTCCTACATTCTTGGGATAGGTAGAGTGATATTATGGTGGATTTAAAAAACATTTTTTTAAAATGTTTATTTATTTCTGAGACAGAGAGAGACAGAGCATGAGTGGGGGAGGGGCAGAGAGAGAGGGACACAGAATCCGAAGCAGGCTCCAGGCTCTGAGCTGTCAGCACAGAGCCCGACGCGGGGCTCGAACTCACAGACCGCGAGATCATGACCTGAGCTGAAGTCGGAAGCTCAACCGACTGAGCCACCCAGGCGCCCCTATGGTGGATTTTTTGATACGTATTTTAAATTGAACCTTGCTAATATTTTATGTAGGATCTTCTGTATCCTTCAGTAGGGTTGACTCCTTACCTCCCCCCCCCCACCAGCGTTTTTAAAATTCTTGCCCTTGCCAGGTTTGGTGTCGGGAATGTGCTTCTTTCATTACGGGAAACTTTCTGTATTTCTCTGTTTTTCTGGAGCAGGGAATGATTTGTTGTTGAGCATTTGAGGGGTCCCGTAGCCAGAGGACAAAGGGCTCGCTGCAGATGGCGCCCCCTCCTGGCTGGTGTTGGCAGGGTTTCCCCTGGCTGACAGGAGCCCCTCTCTTCAGTGCAGGTCCTAATCTGAAGGAGTGGCTGAGGGAGCAGTTTTGTGACCATCCGCTGGAGCACTGTGAGGACACAAGGCTCCATGATGCAGCCTACGTGGGGGACCTCCAGACCCTCAGGAGCCTGTTGCAGGAGGACAGCTACCGGAGGTGAGCGTCACTGTCCTGGGGCTGGCCCGGTACTTGGGCCCCGTGGGTCTGCGCGGAGCTGAAGTGCGTGATCCACGGGGGTCCGTGTGACTCCCTGGTCTGCAGGTGAAGGCCCTGGTGCTTTCCAGGCCAGGGGGAGAAAGGAGACCGGGGAAGCACGGTCAGACTTGTAGGGAGACCTGAGTTCAAGTCTCGCTCTGTCATTGACCTTTCTATTTCCTCGAAACTTCTGGCCCTCTCTGGTGTCAGTTTTCTTGATGGTAATCCTGATGGCAGCACTGTTACTCTCGTCGACAGTGGTCCTGTCCCCTTCCAAGTCTCTTGCGGCTCTTTTTTTTTTCTTTTTTTTTTTAAAATAGTTTTTATTTTTCTTAATTTTCTTAAAGTAGGCTTCACGCCCAGCACGGAGCCCAAGGAGGGGCTTGAACTCACGACCCTGAGATCAAGACCTGAGCTGAGATCAGGAGTTAGATGCTTAACCAGCTGAGCCACCCAGGCACCCCCAAGTCTTTCGTGGCCTTTTACCCTAAGCTGTATACATAAGTTCCCCTTTGTTATTTTCATTTGGTTACCCCTTGGTGGGCGCGGACTTCCTGATGTACCCCATTTATACATCACCCCTGATGTGCTCTCCTCTAGCTTCTCTGGTCCCCAGTTGTCTGCCTCCTGGGCCTGGGGCTCTGTCTCAGGTCAGCTGTCTCACCCTCCTGGGATCTGCTCTGTGCTCACCTTCTTATTCCCTCTGTCCATAGAGCTCTGCGTGTTGCCCGTCAGATTCTCCAACCCCGTCAGGCTCTTCCTTCGTAGCAGCGGGAGCGTTGATGTTACCTTTTTCCCACTGGGGACACGTGGGAGAGCGTAGAGTCTTCCTTGCCTCCGGGGGTTCTCTGTTTTGTGTGTCCAGGACTGGAGTCCCAGCTAGATTTGAAACTGACCTGCCACCGGAAACTCCTCATGCTCTGTGTTTCTGTTTCCCCTTCAGGGAAGTTGATAGAAGAAAAGCCTGCGTATGAGTGGTGAAATTAATGCCACATTTTATGAATAGCTCCCAAGAGAAGGATTTCTAACAATACAAGAGTAGGTTTCTTTTTCTACTTCTAATGTCTTAGCATTATTGTTCAGAATAGATAGCAGTATTAAAAAAGAAAGCTGTAAATATCTAGGAAGGCTTATCATACAAAGACATCGGGATGGATTCCACATGAATATTTAACGTGAATGACTCAAGCCCAAAGAAACGCTTGAATTTGCAGAGGTAACAATAAAAACAACAGAATGAGACGGAGTTCAGCTGGGTCTTAGACTTTTCATACTGCTTTTCCAAGTACTTTTTTTTCTTTTTTTATGTTGGGGTTTAGTCAATCTGTCTCGACGATATTTTCCTGTTGCTGTGTACTTCTCTGATGAGGAGTCCTTGGAGCGTTCCTCGGTCTCCTTGGCTTGTGGAAGCCAGTGCGCCGAAGGAGGAGCCCCTGGCCCACTACGTATTTCCGCGTCACTGCTTCAGTGATCCGGATCACCAGGCTCTGGTCACAGCTGCCTCGGGAGCGTGAAGTGAACCGCGTCTTGACTGAGGACGTGGTGGGTCAGTGGACTGCATGGCCGTGGCACTCCTTGACAGGGAACCGTGGCCTGATTTTCCCTTTTGATGAGAGCTGAGTCTGGCCAGTTTCCCTCTGCTGATGTTGGCCAGGAGGGTAGCCCCGTGTGGCCTTAGTGATTCCTGCAGGCTGTGACTTGTGCTGTGTCACAGGTAGAGGGACCACAGTGGTCGCCTGGCTCCAGCGACGATGCCGAGGCCCGACCTCAGGCCTTCACAGCTGGTAGCGGGTGAAAAGGGGCCTCGGGACCCTGACCCAGATTCCCGGTGAGTGTCCTGCTCTCCACCCTGCACTGACGCCCTGGGCAGACCCGTCTACCCTTTGTGGAGCAGAGAGCTCTGGACCGAGAATCAGGAAATCTGAGATCTCAGCCCTAGTGCCCATCTGTCTGCCTGTGCCTCAGTTTCCTCTGCCGTGGAACGGGCCCTTCAGATCTGCTCTGCCACGTGCACGGATCCAGCATTTCATAAAACAACGCACGTGGGGGCATTCTTAAAGCACAGGAGTGTCCGTCTGAAGAGGTTGCCCTCCTGCTGTCTGTTTCATGTAGGTGCCAGTAAGAGAGGAAGCCGAGCGGCTCGTCAGTTTTCCAGGCTGCCCCTCACAGCCTGGCTCCCCTATGTTCTTTCTTAGCCGCATCAACGAGAAGTCTGTGTGGTGCTGCGGCTGGCTGCCCTGCACACCGCTGAGGATCGCGGCCACTGCCGGCCACGGCAACTGTGTGGACTTCCTTATCCGGAAAGGGGCCGAGGTGGACCTCGTGGATGTAAAGGGACAGACCGCCCTGTACGTGGCTGTGGTGAACGGGCACCTGGAGAGCGCCCAGATCCTCCTGGAAGCCGGCGCCGACCCCAACGGAAGCCGGCACCACCGCAGCACCCCAGTCTACCACGCCTCGCGGGTGGGCAGGGCTGACATTCTGAAGGCCCTCATCAGGTCAGTACTGCGGAGGCCCGGCCACCCTTGTCCCGCACGGGTCCCTGCGGGGGGAGGGGGGGCCCATGGCTGCTAGTTCCTGTGGCCGTGTTCTCATTCCTTGTTGTCTGTATTTGCCCCTCTCTGTCTCACGTTAGGCTTGTTGAAAGATTTGTCTCTTGTAGGTCTTTCTAAACAGCTCCTTCTTAGCTCTATCAGTTGTCTTATTTTTGTGCTTACTGGTTAATTTGTTTTAATTTTTTCCCATTTGCCTTACTTTATTTTTCCCCAAACTTTTGCAATCGAATGATTATTTTTTTTTTTCTTGAAGTGTAAACTTGCAAGATTATTAATTTGTCTTTGCCTATAGCTTCGGTCATATCTGCTAAGCTTTTTCCTCATTTTGAAATTGGAAATTTTTGAAGTCGCTCTTCTCTTTGTTCTTATGGCCATGGAGGAGAAGGGTTGAATACAAATTTTTATGAACCAATTGTATAGTATTGTGCACAGGTAATGTAGAGTGTGTAATTTGCATTTGGGGGATTCTTTTGAGTTTATTATTTTTTTAATGTCGAACTACATTGTTGTGGTTGCTCGAACAAAGTACATGACCGTGGGTGTTCTATTTGCGTAGTACAGTATGGTAGCCTCAATTGTGTCTCATGGCCCCTCTTTTTTCTTTTTTCTTTTTTCTTTTTTTCTCTTTCTCTCTCTCTCTCTCTCTCTCTCTCTCTCTTTTTTACATTTTTAGCCATTGGATCTGCCACAAGTTTAGAGAAGTCTGTTGGTCTTTAATCACTGTTGTGATTTGTCAGTGTCCCCTTTTATTTCTAGTATTTTTTGCTTCCTATGTTTTGATGCTAATTGAGCCCCTAGAAGTTCTTGCCTGTGGGTTGTATGCACATTATCGAAACCAAAGGTAACTATAGGTTTCACTGAAGGCTCATTTATATAGCATTCTGCCATTTAGTTTTACTCTGGGTTTAAGTGGTTCTTTGGGTGCTCACCTTTCTTCTTTGCATGTATGGGATTCTTTGTTTTTTTAATAGAGTTAACATTATTGCCATAGTTGATGTCAGGTCTGTGTCTGTCTTTTCGTTTTTTAGCTGTTCCTTAGTTTGTATCATGTTCCATGATCTGTATTTTCTTTGCTTTCTCTGTATTTTATTTTACTTAACATTTTAAAAATTTTATTTTAAATTTTATTTTTGAGAGGGAGAACGACGGAGAAAGTGAGCAGGGGAGGGGCAGAGAGAGAGGGAGAGAGGGAGACACAGAATCTGAAGCAGGTTCTAGGCTCTGAGCTGTCAGCACAGAGCCCGATGCGGGGCTTGAACCCACAAACCACAAGATCATGACCTGAGCTGAAGTCGGATACTTAGCCAACTGAGCCACCCAGGCGCCCCGCTTTCTGTTACTTTACATGGTTTATGGTCTTATTTACTTACTTACTTTTACTTACTTACTTGCTTAATTAACTTACTTATTTTTGGTCTTATTTTAATTGTACTAATAGTTACCTTTTTAAAAATCTGAACAAGATTACGTTTTCATATTCTGCCTCCAGTGACTTCTTTCTACCGAGGTGCCTTTTTCCGTGCCTTGCTCTGGAGGCATTTTGTTCTGCGGTTGGACAGAGTGTAGTTGAGGTAGCCAGTTTGCAGTGTGGAAAGGATTATAAGGGTCCCATCGTGCCAGGCCCCAGTGGGGGTGGTTCTGAGGAGCAGGAGGTCTGCTGTCCCCCATGCCCAGTGCAGAATGTGGGTTTTGAACCAGGTACTAACAATATATTTACTCCATCAAAAAAAAATTTTTTTAAGTGACCAAGGAATTGGCTTTTGGAGAGACAAATGAGGGTAATATGGGTTTTGCTAGAAGGTGATAAAGCTGTGATGCTTTTTGCCTTCTTTTTAAGGATTTTTAGCTTGATGATCTAAGCCACCTCAGTCCCCTGTCTTTGCATCTTGGAGAATGTTAGTCATTAATTTGGAAGTATTCGTGAGTAGGATCGGTCGGTGAAATTTCATCTTGGTTCCAGAAATCCTTGAAGGCATCTCAGTCAGTTCACGATGCATACCTGCTTTGGGTTAGCTGCAGGCTCGTCCTTCAGAAGTCCACACACAGATGCTCTGTTTGAGAAAGTGTTACTGTTAGTAGACCTCTCCTTCCCTCACTGGAGCCTAGGACGTTACTTTTACACTGAGGTACCAAGAGCATATACTAAAAAGTTTTCTCTGAATTACCAGGAAATTGACTTATTGACTTGGAAAATAGGGACGGGGTGGTTCAGTTACTGAACAAGTAATACAATCTACATACAGTGTCAGCTCCTGCCTTGAGTCATCGTCCCTTATATGTGGGGCCCTTTGCTGTCACGTTGTAATTTGCTGTTTCTCTGCAAGTAAATTCCATTTTGTTGCTTTTAAATTCCCTTGATATATGTTGCTGATGGTTTTTTTTTTTTTTTTTTTAAAAAGGTAAGGAGTGGTGTTTCTGTATGTGCAAAAGTTATACTGATTCACTGAGTTGTCCCGGTGGAGCCTTGCCAGAATATTAAAAGCAGGAGGGGAATTTTGGAAAATATTCAGGATTAAAATGAACTGGATCTTATCCAGTATGTTTTTATGAGGGGCTGTCTCTCCCGTAGCTCAGCTAATACCAGATTGTCCTATTGCCCAAAATTACAAACAGTTTGGAACACCTATCCCCAAGAAAAGGAGGGAAAAAAAAATCACTGTGTAAAATCGAGCTCTCTTTTTCTTAATTGATTGAGTGTGTGAAACGAAACACCAGTCTCTGCTTGGTTTGGTATGTGTTTTAGGATGTTTCCGTGGTCTAAGAGGATAGGCAATGTCTGCGTTTGTGGTGTCTGACGATGCTACGTGGCATCCGTGGGGCCGCGGATGGTCTTGTGAGCACATCGGCCTGTGTGCCCCTCCTTCCTCTTCCTTAGGCCCGTGCTGCCTGAGAGCAGGAGTGTCGGTTTCAGGGAGGAGTCCCTTCGGACACTCAGAACAGTGCTTAAGAGACGGGTGATAGAACACAACTGCTGGCCAACCGTGGAGAATGCTGTTGCTGGAGAATGGAGATGCTGTTGCCCGTGCCCTAGACCCCTGCTCGTTGGCCCGTCATCACTGCTTTCCACGATTCCCTATTTTCAGTGACACGTGCTGATAGAGCCCGTGTGGCATTGCAGGGCTGTGTGGGGGAAGCTCAGGGAGGCAGGTGCTGACTCCGCTGGGAGCCGGGGAGTGCGTGCTGGGCGGGAATCTCACAGGGGTGAGGCTGGGCTCTTCTCATCACACCCTATCAGGTTGCACCCGATTGCACTTGTCCCGTTACTGCTGGAGTTCGCTTGGATCTTTTGATTAAGGTGGTGTCTGTCACGTTTCTCCACTGTAAAGCTATTCTTTTTCCCCTCTGTAATTATTTAATTAGTAAGTGTTTTGTGGAGGGGTACCATGAAACACGTGTTTATCCTATTTCTTATCAGATTTTTACTGTATTCATTTATTTGTCTTAGACCTGTGGTTTCCCAGTGAGTAATAATCCCTTACTTTATTATTTTGATGCTCAGATTGTCTTAAATTTGGCTACAGGGAGCCCTGTCAAACTGGAACCCAGCTTTGTCCTTATGACCTGTCCCCCAACATCCTTTGAACAATTCCTTACTTTCTCCTATAACAATATATTCTAAGCTCATCTAGTACTGTGCCTGTCTTAGCTCTGGGATTAGAGATTTCTCCAAGGAGTCCTGGCTTCTTTTTAGTGGAGAATAGTGTTTAGAAGCCAAGATCTGGTTACTGGGAGTGTTTTTTGCTTATGGGCTGTTCTTTTCGGGCTCTTGGACTGGACAGAGCTAAGGTTACTTATACACGTTTCTTTTCTTTTCTATTTTATTTTATTTTATTTTATTTTATTTTATTTTATTTTATTTTATTTTTATTATTTTATTTTATTTTATTTTATTTTTTATATTTTATTTTATTTTATTTATTTTTTATTTTATTTTATTTTTTATATTATATTTTATTTTATTTTAATTTTATTTTTATTTTTAACATTTATTCATTTTTGAGAGACAGAGATAGACTGAGCAGAGCAGAGGAGGGGTAGAGAGAGAGGGAGACACAGAATCCAAAGCAGGCTCTAGGCTCTGAGCTGTCAGCATAGAGCCCGATGCGGGGCTCACACTCACCGTGAGATCATGACCTGAGCTGAAGTCAGAAGCTTAACCGACTGAGCCACCCAGGTGCCCCATACATATACACATTTCTATCTGTATTTCTGTCTCTAAATACAGTCACAGTTGAGTTCACCCCAATACTTCTAATCCAATCTGGTACCACAGGGGTCATCTTACTTTTCTCCCTTTCCAGATTTATTATTGGCTTTTGCTACAGAAGCCTGGTTCCACTTATCCTTAACATATTTATTTATTTTGCCAGTCCCTCCATCTATAACCGATGTCTTAATGTTGCTGCCCCCTCCCACACATGCCTCCTCACCCCACGTGGGCTCTAACACCCTGTGCCAGGCAGTGTTTTTTAGCAGACTTCCTCTAAGCTTTGCCAGGACACTGATAACCTGAGCCAGGCCACCCTTTGTGCTTTAATCAGTGGCCTCTGCTTAAAGTGACCTGGGTTGGTAGTTTGCACTTGGGCTGGGGGAACTCCAAATCCTGACAGTAAGGTGTGTATTTGGACTTCCCTGAGCGCAGTGACCAGGGCAGGTCCCTTGTGGGGACCCTGAAGACTCTGCCTTTGTAGGATGGTTTAGAGATGGGCCCTGCTGAAGATTGAGGCTTCTAGGTCTGGCCGCCCACGCACCCGTCCCGTGAGAGATGCATTTCCTCACGTCTGGGCTGTCACCGGGCCTCAGAAGAGAAGAGCTCGCGGACAGCCATAGGGTTAGCTCAGGGACCGCCGTGAGCATGCCCATCTGGGAGCGGGGGGTGTTGCATGAAGCTGTCCTACTGGCAAGCTGTGCTTCCTGCCTTGGGTTCTTCTAGGTGAATCTGATGCTGGGAGTGGTCTGGATCGTCTGGTTGTTTTGCAGAGAGGAGCCACCCTGCAGGCAGGACATGATGGCACCAGGTGGCTACACAGTTGGGTTAAAGTGGTTTCTTTGGCTTTTAATTTTTGGGGATTGCTTTCTATTTAATTTGTTTCACGACATAGATTTAGCTGGTTCCAAAGTCAAATCTATAAAACAAAGTATATTTAAAAAGTCTAGCAACTTCTATGCTGGTCTCCTTCGACTCCCCTGTAGATGACCATTTAAAAACTTTTATGGTTTATTCCCCCTTGTTAAGTTGTAAGCCTAGCGTGGATGTGTCTAGGAGTGTCATACACGTACATGTTGCAACCGCTTTCCCCCAGATAAACAGTAGCATACTACGCACTTTGTCCTGCCTTTCTCACTTGTGAAACGTATTCTGGAGGTCATTCCAGAGCAGTCTTTAGCGACAGTCCTCACGCCTTTTCATTGTGGTACAGCCCGGCTTTATGCGGGCGGAGCACAGTGTATTCAGCCAGTCTCCTGTTGAGGGACCTGTGCGTTGTTTCCTGCCTTCAGCCATTGTGGATGATGTTTCAGTGAATTGTGTGCATGCTTCTTTTCAGAATTGTGCAGATGTATCTTGGGAATAGACTCCAAGAGTGTGATGGATGGGTCAGAGGGTAAATGCATACGTAACTTTGCCAGCTGTTGCCAAATTTCCTGCTGTAGGGACGGTTCCATTTTGTATTGCTGCCAGAACTGAACGAGACTGCTTGCTTCTTTAGAGCCTGGTCAATAAAGTTTTGGGTTTATCCCTGTCTGATAGGTGAGAAGTGGTATCTCAGGGTAGTTTCTCTTGTTTTCTTTTTTTTTTTTTTAATTTTTAAAGTTTCTTTTATTTACTTTGAGAGAGAGCGAGCACAAGCTGGGGAGGGGCAGAGAGAAGGAGAGACAGAATCTCAAGCAGGTTCCACACCATCAGCACGGAGTCCGACGTGGGGCTTGAACTCACAAACCGTGAGATCATGACCTGAGCCAAGATCAGGAGTTGGATACTTAACCGACTGTGCCACCCGGGCATCCCTAGTTTTTCTTTTTTTAAACTATAGTTGACATAATGTTGTATTAATTTCAGGTGTAAAGGTAGTTTTAATTTGCATTTGTGTTATGAGTGAGGCTGAGCATCCTTTTACATGGCTAAGCCTCTCTAGCTCATTTCTAATAGAGCAGTTGATCTTTTCCGTTTATTAGCTCTTTATATATTAAGGATATTAATCCTTTGCAACATTCCCCTAATTTTGTACATACTGCTTTACTTTGCTTATGCTGGTTTTTTTTTTTTCTATGTAAAAGTTTTTCTTCAATTTTCATGTTAAAAACCTTTGCTTTTACATCTTTCCTTATTTGATCTTCCAAATGACCTTTATAATCAACTTCTATAACTCCAGGGATGTTACTATTATTTGTTTATATTTATAATGAACTTACTTAGTTCTCGAATGGGATTTTCATTTATGTAATAAACTCAGGGAAAATTGACCTCTTAATGTAGACCCTTCCTCGCCAAGGCAACGGTGGTGGGTGTTTCCATTTCTGAGAGCTACTTGTGTGATGCCTTCAGTAGTATTTTATAACTTCCTTCATGCACATTTTAGACACGTACCGTTAGGTTTATGCTTAGATATCTCACTTTAATTTTGCTGTCATAAATGAGGTCTTTTCCGTTTTGCTTTTGAACTTGTTTTTGTTTGTATAGATGAAGGCTATTGGTTTTATAGCTTTATTAACGTACTTAATAAATTCTCTCCTTGCTTATTGTATTTTTATTAATTATTCAGGACTTTCCAGACATAATCATACCTTCTGAAAATAGGGAAGGTTTTTCCTTTTCTTCCTAATCTTAATTGGCTAATTGCTTTCTCTTGTCTGGTTGCACTAATACTTTTATTTAAAATGCCTGACTGATGGTAGGCAGGAGAGTGGGCTCCAGGAGGAGAGCCGCCCCTGTTTGCCCCCCATTAGGTGAGACTGCGACATCTGGGTCTTATCTGGAGAAGGAAATGTCTACCACTTCTTAATTTTATTGAGTATTTACGAACCTGCAGTAGTGTTGAGTTTTGTCACATGCCTTCAAGTTTTTTTTCCCACCTGTAGAGATAATCGTGATTTCCCCCTTAGTTCTGTGAATATGATGGACTGTGTTAATGGAATTTCTAATACTGGAACTACCCTTGCATTCTTGGAATAATCCTCATGAGGTCATGGTACGTTGCTTTTTTAATATACTTTTGGATTCTCTTTGCTAACATTTTATTGAGGGTTGTTAAATTGATATTCACAATTGAAATCGGTTGGTAGTTTGTGGTGGGGCCTTTGTCGGGTTTTGGGATTGTTTGGCCAATTTCATCAGATGACTTTGGAGTTTTTCCTTTCTTTTTCTTTGCTTTGAAGTAGTTGAAATAGCTGTGGGATTGTTGGCTCTTCAGAGGGTTTAGAGAGTTCCCTTGTAAATTTCTTGGCGTGAGTGGATTCCAAGTTCTTAACCGCTGTCTTACCTTTGCTGGAAGTCACGAGACCCTTGTGATCTGTGGAGGCTCCTGTGCGGCCCCCCGGTGCTCACGGAGGTCGGGCTGTCTCCCGAGGGTGCCGTGGGAAGCTGCCGACCCGGGTCTGACTGTCCCTGTGCCTCCCCTGCAGGTACGGGGCTGACGTTGATGTCAACCACCACCTGACTCCTGACATCCGGCCCCCTTTCTCGCGGCGCCTCACCTCCCTGGTGGTCTGCCCCTTGTACATCAGCGCGGCCTACCACAACCTCCAGTGCTTCAAGCTGCTTCTCCAGGCGGGGGCGAACCCCGACTTCAACTGCAATGGCCCCGTCAACACGCAGGGCTTCTACAGGGGCTCCCCCGGCTGCGTCATGGACGCCGTCCTGCGCCACGGCTGCGAGGCCGCCTTCGTGAGCCTGCTCGTGGAGTTTGGAGCCAACCTGAGCCTGGTGACGTGGGACTCCTTGGGCCCGGAGTCGAGAGGCAGAAGGAAGGTGGACCCCGAGGCACTGCAGGTCTTTAAAGAGGCCAGAAGTAAGTGGCCCGACTTCCGTTCTGACTCGCAGGCTGTTTGGGTCAGTTGAAGGAGTCGAGTGGCAGGGACGAAAAAAGCCTCCGACTGAGCACTTAGTCAGAGTCGTCAGTTACGGCTAGGAATTTTCGCGAGTGCTTCCAGACGGGTCTTTGCTTCTCAAAGTCCTAGACACCAGGAGTCGATACAAAGACATCCGTGGAAGCGCGTGTTCTCAGAGTGCCTGAAATTATGTGCTCTTTGCCCCTTTGCTCTGCTCTGTGGCCCCCCAGTTCTCTCCCTGACACACGGTTTTTAAATGTTGGCCTGACACCAGACTGCCGGCCCTGCCTCCTCCAGGGGTCCTCACCCCCTTCTTCGCTTCCACACAAATATGTTGTTTTTATTGTGTGGTACCTCTGATTTTTGTTAGGATAAAGCCCATCGTGCGCTTGTTTCGGAAGAACGGTTTTGCTAACGAATTAACAAATCGATAGGTTGTTTGCAGTTGATCCGGGGCTTGGTCTTGTTGCCAGAGTCCGTCTCTGGGACTCAGAAATTGACCTTGTGCGCCTCTGCAGGCTGCTGCGTGCCCTCTGCGACCTGCCCGCGCCCGGCCTCATTCTCGCCTGGGTCTCCAGGGCATCTGGGTTGAATACCTTTGCCCCCACCCTTACCTCTCACAGAAGTTTGGTTTGTTGTGTTTTTGTCGTTGGGGTTTCCGAAGGCTGTCATTAGAACCCGCTCCTGCCGGGGCTTCCCCGGAAGAGTTGGTGGGTGGCCAGCGGGAGCCGCCCCGGGGGAGTGGAGCCTCCTGCGTCCTGCCCGCTCCACGGGGCACAGCCGTGGCTGGGCTCTCCTGTCCCAGAGCAGCATTGTGGGCCCGCACGCCTCACGTACTGCTTGGCCTGTGTGTCCTGGCCCCCTTGGAGTTTCCGGACGCGGCCGAGCGCGGAGGCTGACTGAGCGCGTGTGGGTCACTTGCTGACACCTGGCGGGGCCTTCTGTAGTCGGCCCTTGTTTCTCCCTAGGAAACGAGACGCGGTCAAGGAGGGGCCGTCACGGTGAGCAGGGGCCCCGGGGGACGAAGCTCTCGCCCCTTGGGCAGGCGGGGGAGGAGCAGGTGACAAGACCTTCCTCGCCAGGGACTGCCCTGTCCCCCGTGAAGCTGGCCGGTTGGCAGTGAGCGTCAGTGCGTTCTGTCAGTCGCAGCCAGCCTTCCGTCTTCAGGCTTAGGAGAGGAATTAACCTCCCTCCCTCTCTGTCCCTCTCTCCCATGGCGTTCCAGGTGTCCCCAGGACCTTGCTGCACCTGTGCCGGGTGGCTGTGAGAAGAGCTCTTGGCAAATACCGACTCCATCTGATTCCCTCGCTGCCTCTGCCGGACCCCATCAAAAAGTTTCTGCTCTACGAGTAGAGCTCAGATGCAGCGGTCGACTGCGCGAAGAGGAAGGTGACTGCGGTGAAAGCGGACCCCGGGTCCTGCCCCTGTGAACCAACCACCCCCTGTCCTCTGACCGAGTCCCATTTGGCTGTTGGTAAAGCAGAAACGGCCTTGTTCCCACGGCTTGTAACTCCATCTCGGGTGCTTGGGGCACCGGACAGTCCTTGGGTCATTGTCGGCTGAAAAGTTCATACAAAACCTAATTTCGCTCTTCCTCAGTATCTCTGTTTTGGATTCTCACAGTCGCATATTGACGAAACGGGCCGTGCCGCGTGTGCAAGGACGGGCTGAGGTCGGAGGCCTGCGGATAGCTAGCTCCGGCAGGGAGGACGGCTAGCACTTTCCAGAACTGTACTTCTGCCGATGTTTGTACTTCTCCATTCAGTTGTTTGATTCAAGCCTTCTAATGCCTAAAGGCAAGGAGAGTTTGGTGGAAAAGTAGAGCTCTGGAACGCAGTTCATGGACGTGCTGGGTGGTTTTCCCTGCCCCCCGGGGTGGCCTGTGGCACCTGTCTACACACGGCCCTCCCTTGCCACTGGAGCGTTGTCTTCTCGTGGTGGCGGTGTCCTCCGTTAATTGTCCTCACTGCACGAGGGTCCCCTGGCCTCACGGATCGGCTGTGTTGTCTCAGTGCTGCGTTTGCTCACCATCTAAAGAGGTACTTTCCGCAGCGCTGCCCCTGTCCTGATACTGACCGTGCCCGGCACTGCGCCACCGGGTCTCGCGGCTTCTCTTTGAGGAGCTTCCCGACGGGGATTGATCTTGGGAGGCGCACACCGAAGAAGTAGCCAGTAAACTGACCGCCTACACTCGGACCAAGGACCGCTCCAACAGCATTCACTGCCAGTTCCGACGAGGGAGTCCCCGCGGCGCTGCCTCCTAGTCCTTGCGCGCACCGGGCCGGGGAGACTCGGTCGTCCTCCGGGTGGTTCCACAGTCTCAGTTGCTTGGTGTCCAGAGGACAAAACATGCGGCGTTTGGTTGATTGGTCTTCACCGTTGGGGACCGAACGTCTTGGTCATTGCTCCTAGAACCCGAGGACGGGGATAGCGGTGAGGTCAGAGGGCCTCCGCCGGCCTGCTGGGGTGCCGGGAGGTGACATGAGCCGGGTCACCATCCCCAAGGCTGCGGTTGTGGGCAGGGCTCACTCCCACCTGGGCTGTGCGGCTCGGCTGTGTCCACAGGGGTGGGGCGGGACGGGCCGCCGGCTGCCCTTGCAGAGCCCCTCCAGGAGATGCTGCTTCTGGAGAAACCACATGTGGCACTTTGAAGCCTCCGAGGACCATTGTGTGGAATCGTGGCGACTCTAACCTTTAGAAGGCTTTAGAAATGGGCAGATTGCCAATCTGCGTGTAGATATTCTGTAAGAAGAGATACCTTGTTTGTAACAGTTGCACTGATGAATGATACAGGTTTATTTAATGACTAACAGCGTTGTGTGTCGTAGCCCAGCAGACGGGCGGTGTGCAGACGGGCGGTGTCGGTCATTGTCGTATGCGGTCGGGGAGAGAATTCTAAGCCCCGCCTTGTGTGCGGTGGACGGCTCCACCGGAAAGCCGTGCCGTGACCTGCGGGTGCCTGCGTCAGGTCTGAGGGCAGAGGAGTCGCTGGATGGTTCAGAGGGGAGACGCAGTCACTGGAGGCTTTATGCGGCCGAAGTGATCCTGTCACAAGCTCTGGCCGTGCGTGGTGTCAGTGTGGGATGGCTGTCCGAGCCCGAGATTGGGCTTGTGTGCCGCCACCAAAGACCTGGGACCCTGGATGGCTGGCGCGTGCCGAGCCGGGAGCTGCGGGTGCGGGTAGCTGGGGACCAGTGCCATTAGAGCTGCGGCCGAGCGCTGCCAGGGTTTCCGCTGAGAAGGGTTGGGGGTGCTCCTTGTGCACTCGGGGTGGGAGCAGGCCCACGGGCTGTGCCAGGCCCTCGGGGAGGTAGGGCTCTGCCTGGGCACAGGGGAGCTTGAGCGCCCCGTGGGTGGACTGGATGCTGGTAGGGGCAGCGTGTCACTGGAGGTGTGAAAGCCGTGGCTGGTCACCTTGGTAGGCCTGAGAGAGGAGTCCGGAGTAGGTGGTAGTTCACCTCACTTCTCAGCTCTTCCGGCTCTGGGTCCCCTTGCGGCCCGGGTTCTCTGGGTGAGTTGCGTCCGGACTCGGGGCACGCACGGGGTCTGCCCCGCTGGGTGCCTTCTGCGGAGGCCTGTGAGGGGCAGGGCCTCTCCAGCCCTGCCCAGGGTAGGAGGGTAGCTCCGTTCTCGGACCTTCTGGAAAGCAGCGCCTGGGCATGCGGCCAGTGCAGAGGTCTCGCACCTGTAGGCGCAACCTTCAGGCTGCACGGAGCCAGGGGCCCAGCACAGAGTGTTGTCAGCGTCAATTGCCCAGTGGAGCAGGTGCAGGGCTGGTTTCTGGGGGGTGGAACCATTTTCCCAGGGTCTTTCCAAAAGGAATGGACTGAGTTGGTCCTCATAGTTGGGCCTCACCCAGACCTGGCCAGGGAGGTAGCATGAGTCGGGGGGGGGGGGGGGGTGGGGGGGGGTGGCGGGGTGTCTCCCACTCTGCCCCTAGAATGTCGCTGTGCCCCAGGGCAGTCTGCAGGGGACTGGGGCCTCAGCATTTCCTTTGAGGAGGACAGGTCTGATCAGCCAGACTCTGCTGATTGTTTCGGAATCCTAGCAACTTTGAGGTTCAGCCTCTAGTTTGAAACTTCTGCTGCCAAACACAAATCTGAAAACAGGGATAGTTGCTTAAGGTCATTCTTACCTGTTTTGAGTGACACTGTACTAAAGCCTCCTTTCCTTTTGTTGGCAAGGATAGGATCCTGGAGAAGAGAGAGTAACTGTCAGAACACTTCATAAAATCGCGTTTCTGTGGCCTGGGGCACCCGAGTCCGGGGTAGCAAGGAAATGTGGTGATGAGGCTGCTGCCTGGCTGGGCCCAGAGTCGTCCCCAGGGAGGGGCACAGCGAACCAATGGGAAGGAGCTGGTGTCCCGCCAGCCTGGTCCCAGGAGTGTCCTTACTGTCCCCACACAAGGGGCCTTGGCTGCTGTGGACAGATGGGCAGGGATTAGGGTCCGGGGCAGCGTCGATATCTGAGAACTCAGCTCTGGCATCCTGGGTGGGGATTTTGAGTACATTTCCCAAAGCCATCGATGTCACGCCCAGCCGTGCCTTTTCATGTTATTTATGTTATTTATGTATTTATTTATTTATGCCCTGCCTTGCTCACGGAAAGGGATTAAGGCAGCGATGCTTGGCTTTTGATGTTCTGTTTTGATCTTTACTAAGGTTCCGTCAACACTCACCTGTCAGGTGATTTTGAAAAGAGAGGACAGTTAGCAGTTTCCTCATGTTGAGTGTGTTTCCATTTTCAGGCTTAAGTGCCGTCCTATTTTCTTTTTTCCCTCTCCCACAAATTGGTTCTGTAAATACAGGTTGGGGCAGAAGGAGGAGAGGAACGTGCCGTGCCGCGAGCGTGGGCCTGAGCAAAGGGAGATCGGCCTGAGAGAGACGCGCTTTGTGCTTTTCCGCTCCCTGCCGTGTGGCCCGGGCAGGTCCCAGGTGACGTGGAGGCTGTGCTCTCACACTGGCAGCCGGTCGACTGTGCCTTCCCACGGGACTTCGTGAGGACGCGTGAGAGAGCGTGTGACGGCACTTTGTGCGTGAGCGGTCCCTGTGACTGTAAACTGCTTTCCCTGTGACTGTTGTCCTTCTTCTCAGCGGATATGCGTTAGAGGTGATGATGGTGCTGAAGAGTCTGTGACCTTGGGGATCGGGCTTGTCCTTTGTGTCTCATGGGGCAACGAAGGTCATGGGAGCCCACAGCGTAGGCCTTGGCACAGGGGGCTCTGAGCAGGTCACAAGGATAAGGACATGTGTTAAATAACGTACAAAGTCAAGTTTATTCGACCTAAAGGATATTTTATTCTGAGATAATGACCTTCCTAATTTGGGTGATAAAATGTACTTTTATGTAATCAAGGAGATAATATAGGGCAATATTTTTATTTTTTAAAATGCTCTTGGTTATAATATATTGGCTGCTCTTTGTCAAACCCCAGAATTTCTTTCTAAGTTTGCCAGTCTCTTAGGTCTCAAAGTCAGGGAACCGCAGTCTAGCTATGGTGTGTGTTTACATGGTGATGAGAAGTTCCTCTCAGACTCTTCTAACAGCTTATACATTGTTGACGGGAGGGCATCACAGCATTTCTGCTGCCCGCTGATCTCACGATCACCACGTGCGGCGTTAGGAAGTGCGTGCTTACATCCTGGCAGTGACGGAAGCTCCCTGTGGTGATAGGCCTCTGGCCTTTTCCTGGGTCTGTGAGAAGCGCCCCCGGGAAGTTTCGCGAGGCCTTCTCGGGCCTTCTCAGCGACGACTGCCCTTAACCTCAGGCCCTGGGGGCCTGTGGCACCGCTGAATGTTGGTGACGACGCTAGTGGTGGGTCTTGTGCCTGCCGGGCACTCAGCGACCAGTCCTGAGGGGTCTGGATTCCCTTCCGGCTTGTGTCTGCTCGCTGGGAGTGCCTCATTTGGCCGTGTGACCTCTTTGTCTCTGGCTTACTCATTAATCCTCCCCTCCACCCCCAGCCTGACCCCCTTGGTGTGGAGTAGAGTAACTGATGTGCACTCATTAATGGTTTGTGGGATTGTGTCCACGGAGGGACGTGCGGGTTTTGAAGTGGAGGGTAGTGACGTACACGACATGTACTATAAGTTCTGGACAGACAATCAGATGGGGGAGTGAGGCAGGGAGAAGGGGTGACTTCTGTTGCCTTAACACGTAATTGCTCAGTGTCTGGAATACGTGGGGATCTTTTTTTTTAAGTTGTTTTGCTTCCAGATGTGCACAAATGCATTTGGAGTATGGTGGGTGTGCACACAGCTTTCCCGTACGTACGACACCACAGCAGCGTCCCTGCTCGGCTCCGTTTGCACGGCTCCCGGTGCTTGTTGGGTGTTGGGCACAAGAGTGTGACAGGCAGGGGGCCAGTGTGCCTGGAGGCGTGCTGCAGGGTGTGTTCACCGTGGCCTGCTTCTCCCTTCCGCTTTGGTGATGAATGAGTGTCCCCCGCAGCAGCGGGGACCGTGACTGTGCCTGCCCTTGTGCCTGGTGACGAGTTTCTCTAAGTGTGATGAACGTCTTCGATATGTTGTTGTAACTTTAAGAAATGCTTTATTACCCTTTAATTCACCCTGCCCATGCCTTAATTTGGGGGACTGTTTATCTCAATGGGTAGAAATGGGTCTTGTGAAATCTTTGAATACACATTTCGGGAAAGTTTCTCTCTGGAAAGTTTCTAACAATATGGAAGGAGGGACTTTTGGGAGCTGCCCTGAAGGATCTTGCAGTGTTGTAGGGAGGCTCCCAGAGTGTGGCACAGGCTTATACTGCTGGATGGAACCTGTTTTACTTAGTGGGGTTTCCAGTTTGAAGAGACCGTGCCCCTAAAGTGTTTGAAACCCATGGCTTTCAAGTAAGGTGACATCCCTACAGTGCTCTGCAGGGGGTAGGTGCTGGAGAACTGTGGGAAAAACCATGGTCTCTGGGCCCATGTTATACGTGACTTATTTTGACAGTGGGAGGGATGAACCCAGGAATGGATGAACTAAATAAAGACATTTATTCATATCTCAGTGATGCTTTAGCACGTTCTCTGTGTGTGTGATTTCAGATATTTTCTTCATTCTTCACCCCGATCCCCCTCACCCCCAGCCACCCCCCCCCCCACACACCCCTCCTGCTCTACTGAAAAGGTGGCTTGTCTCTGTCTCAAAACCAGCTCAATTTGTGTGGCACAATTGCTAGTTTTCCTTCACTGTCCATTTTTTTATCTGTGATAATAGAACCCACAGTTTTAGCTGGACGCTTAAATTCCCAGAATAGTCTTCATTTTCCAGTCTCCTGTATGGTAGGTGTGGCTGTTTGCCAGAACTCCTTTCTGAAATTCTGTTAAAATGATAGGAAATTTCACTTTTTAAAAAAAAGTATAAATCCCTTAAGATGACTGAATGGCAACACATTTTGGAACCTCAAGAAAATAGATGAATGGTAACTAATACAGACACATATGAGAAAACGACCTTGTAAGAAGGGAGCGTATCTGAGAATCTGACTTTACTGCCAAGCTCCCAAAGGCTGTGGAGTCGGCAGTTCCAGGGACCTTAGAAGTGGCCGTGAAAGAGGGTGAGAGTGTGAGGACTGGCGGAGAGCCAGGTCACGGGATCGCCAGGATCCCCCACTACACACGGTGGGATGCTTGTGCCTGCCCCAGCCCAGTGGGCCCTGAAGGGAGGTGTGCCGCATTCAGCCTTCCGTGTGTAAGGTCTGCTGCCGGGTAAAAGGGCTCCTATCCTGTAGGCAGCAGCAGAGCAGAAAGAGACTTCTTGGGGAATCTCACCAGCCTGATGGTGTAGAACCAGACTAAAATGGAGTCACTTATGTCAGGGACAAAATGTACACCATCAGCGCAGGCGCGTAAAGGAAATTTAACCTTACAGGAATTGAAAGCTCTTGTTAGAAGTCAGCAGAGGACACCAGCCAGCCCCCAAACGCCGGGTCTGTTCACTCTCTCTCTGGACTTCTCCCCTCCCCCCCCCCCCCCCCCCCCCACTCCCCGACTCCACTACCCTGATCCAAATAAGAAAGAAGACCACTAGGTAACCAATCAGCTGAAAAAGCAAAACAACTTTTGTAAGTGTCCTTTAGTCTGTAAGCAACTTGGAACTGATTGCTTTTGGAGCCTTGAGTTACCTGGTTTGCAGGCCGGAAGCCCTGCAATAAATTCGTCTTTCTGTTTGTTTTTTTTAATGTTTATTTATTTTTGAGAGAGAGTGCAAGTGGGGGAAGGGCAGAGAGAGGGGGGGACAGAGGATCTGAAGCAGGCTCTGCGCTGACAGCAGAGAGCCTGATGCGGGGCTTGAACCCTTGAACCGTGAGATCGTGACCTGAGCCGAAATCAAACATTTAACCGACTGAGCCACCCAGGTGCCCCTCGTCTTTATGTTTTAATTCATATGCAGGTATGTTTTTGACAAAGACCTAACATACCAGTACTGAATGTGAGCAAAGAAATGGTCACATGTCTTGCAGTGGATTCCAACAGATCAAGAGCATTCTGAGAACAAAGGCCAAATTTTCCAGATTACGAGAGCCAATGTGGTGTTAACACAACGGAAGACTCTTGCCAGAACATCACTGAAATGTCCATACCGGAGAGAAAAGATGCTACAGCTTTTGGAGAGAATCAACAGGACACGTACAAAGTATCAGGTATCAAAATAACTGCATGGTCCTCAGTTGCCACATGGGACCGTAGAGGAATGTGGACCTTGACTTTCATAATTCTGGAGGGAATATTTTGAGCTAGCTTAAGAGTCAAGCTAAAGATTTAGTTTCTTTAAAAATTTATGTCTCACGTACACCGCAGAAACCACTAGTTAATGTACTACTCCTCCAAAATGAAGTAAACCAAGAAAGGAGAAACCACGGTATACAGGAAACGGACCCAACGCCAAGGCGCAAGGTGGAAGCTGGCACAGTGAAAGCTTCCAGGATGGCGGCTGTACGTCAGAAGAGAAGGCATCCAGTCTCGATTAGATGTGAGCGAGCCCCAGAGATGTCTTAGTTATTAAGACTGCTTCTCGCCTTTGAACGTACTTGTACAGGAGTTGGGATTCAGTTATTGACAAGTTCCTAGGAAACCAAGGGACATACTCCAAGGAAAAGAAAAGGGTGGGTGGGAAAGAAAAAGTTACCCCGGTAATACTAGCTGACTCAGCAGGGGTTAGTATTGACATGGTCCTAATAGGATCAACACTGAGTTTGAACCATACAGCCATAAAGCTCTGAAGAGGGTCAGAGGGTGGGGAAGTGTGTGCGAGTGAAAGCTGTACATACGATCCTCATTTTCTGTGGGGAGAGGTGGAGGGGTGAAGCCTAAAAGAAAGGCTGGTAGTATTAGGTAAGAAAGTAACAGCCAAATGAACCCAGAGAGAGAAGGGGGGAAAGTAAGAAAGAGCAGAAATTCATTAAAAAACAAAAACGAGAGGGCAGCAACCAAGCCAAAATATGCTTCTTTCTAACTAAAATATACACACCTTCGGAAAGGCTAGTCAAGACAAAAAGGCATACAAATCCCTATTAAAAAGGGCAGTGTTACAGATAATGTTGCCATCCATTAATACGGATATCATCAACGACTTTGTGATAAGAAATGTGAAAATTTAGAGAACATGGACAAATTTCTGGAAAAATAGAACTTTCTACGGAGGTGCTCGGACAGTAACCACAGCCTCCACCGCTCTGCAGGAAGTGTCATTGGAGCACCTGCCTCATAAGTCTTGGCGCGTCTCCTTTAAGAGGACGCGAAGCCCCGCCCCGTGTGGAAATGTCATTTCCCGGCGCCCATTTTGGTGACGTCACACAGCGTCGGGCCAGTGAAAAGCCGGGAGGGTGTTCCCGTGCTCGCGGACTAGGAGGGGGCGGGGCCTCTGGTGCCGAACTCTCGGCGGTCGGGCGGGGTCTCGCGGTGCCGGTGAGCCGTCGCGGAGAGGGCGGGCGGGGCGGGAGCTTTCAGGACCCGCTGCCCGCGGACGTGGCCCGGTGCCGGCCCCGGGAGAAGTGGGACCACCTCCCACCCCCCCGCCCTTCCGGACGAGGCTGGGAGCCCGCCGCGCGGTGATGCGACGGGGCCGGCTCCCTCGGGCGGGGTGTTTTGTCAGTGTCTCGGGGCGGGGCGGCCGGGCGGGTCCGGGCGAGGCGTGGCCGCGGGCAGAACCTTGCGTGTGCGGAGGCGTGCGAGCGAGGCTTCGGCCTCCACGTGAACCAGCTCCGAAGCAGCCGCGGGGAGAGAGCCTGCGGAGGGGCCGCCGAGTCCGGGGGCCGGGGAGGACCGTCCCCGTCCGCGCCGGCTTCCACGCAGGAGCGGGGCGGCTGGGGCCGCCTTTCCCTCGGGAAGGCACAGCAGACGCGAGCGGGCCGCCCGCAGCCAGCAGCACGGTTCCCACTGGAGAACAGCCTCGTGGGCGCAGCCGGTGTGGGAAGGCCGCATCCGGGGAAGGTGCGCGAGAGAATGGTCCCCGAAGCCCCGTAGTGCTGGCGTCTTAGCCACAGCTGAGCTCACGCAGCCAGCATCAGGATGTTCGCCCCGGAGAGACTGCCTCTGAAGGCGCAGAATGAATTGCTATAATGCAGCACTGGGCAGTTCCCAGCCTAGAAAGCTGTTAGGAGTGCAGCCGATGTGGGAAAACCTTCTGCCAAGGCCACATTTGTGCTGCACAAGAGCTTTGGAAGGATGACTAGTGTGAGAAAGCGTTAGGCTGCAGATCCGGCCGCCTTCACCTCTAGCAAATTCACACTCGAGGAAGACCTTATGAATGCAGAGGGGGACGAAGGCCTTGCACCAGAGTCTTCCTCATTCAGCACCAGAAAAGTCTCCGCAAAGGCCTTCTGAGCGTAGCCAGCCGGTGTGAGACAACCTTCAGCCAAGGGCCTTACCTCGTTCAGCAGCACACTGGAGAAAGGCTTTAAGTGTGCAGGGAATGCGTTCTCCTTGTCGAGCATGACCCAGTGCGCAGGAGAGAACCTCTGAGAATAGCCTCCGAGAGGATGCAATCGGCCGGAAGTTGAACGTCGTAGGGTTACACACCCACGCTGGCTATATTCCTAGTGAGTGCCAGGTGTGTGGGAGGCTCTTCCGAGCTTCGATCACTTTCTGACCTGCGGGGACCCCAGCCAAAGTTCTTTCTCAGTGCCTGCGACAGAAGCCCCGTCACCAGCTCTGCCAGCTGGGAGGGACTCCTCTCACTGCTCTTCCCAGTCCCTGGGGACACTCAGAAGCAGCCTGAGGCCACCGGTGGACTTTATTCTCTGCTTGACTAGTTAGGGTCTATGTGTGTCTCAGCTCTGGCGAGGAGGACCTCAGCTGGGCTCGTTTTGTGGCTTATAGGGATCGTTTACCTTTTTTTCAGAGATATTATTGGCCTCATAGGGCTCTTTGTTGGCTTCGTCCAGCTTCCAGATCAAACTTCCCAAGGAACTGCCTTCCTCCCATTAATCTGCTGGGTGTGGAAATAAAAGCCTTATTGTTTAAGCCACCCTTTTTTGGTCTGGGGGTTTCTGTTGACTGTGGGGTGGGTTGAGCGCAGAATTGG
This sequence comes from Panthera tigris, assembly GCF_018350195.1. NCBI lineage: Eukaryota > Metazoa > Chordata > Mammalia > Carnivora > Felidae > Panthera > Panthera tigris. The sequence continues at coordinate 217,230,969 of NC_056667.1, forward strand.
GGTCTGCAGCATTGAGGGGATGCGTGGTGAGGAAGAGTTGATGACAGGGAAGAACTCTCAGTCCGCTTTTGGCTTGATTTGCATTGCCCCCCAAGACCTCCGGGGAATGACTGAAGGGCTTTGTGGGCTCAGTGCTGTGGCCTGGATGTCAGGATTATTTTGGGGTCTGGAGGTCACCCTGAAGAGGTGGTTGGTGTGGCTGCCCGTCCCCCAGTCCCCAGCACTGCATCTCAGGCGGCCCGAGTTTGGTCTGTTGTACCCAGGGCATGCCCCACATTTCCCAGCACTGCTGAGCTGGGAAGAAAGCTTCCCACGATCTACCTAGGAGCCATGGCCCCTGAAGTCCAGAACCTAGGAGGCAGGTGTCCTTGACTGTGGGGCGTGCAGGGGCGATGTAGGAGCCATAATTAGTGCAGAAACACCAGGTGTAATAGGGAGTGGGGAAGACTGGCCCAGTTAGGAGGGATGTGCCCTTGCAAATGGGCATTTCTGGATGCTCTGGTAACTGTAGCTTCGCCAGAGGAGAGTGTGCAGAAATTCTCAGGATCTTCAGGCCCGGATCTCCTCTACCTATGCTCACCGTCCACATCTACAGGTATCTTCCACGTTTTGAAAGTTCGCATCAGCACCTCTTCACTTTTACCATAGACCCGTATTAGTGCCTATTTTTGCTGACTGAAAGAAATCCGAAGGGCGTTTTCACTTCTGTGAAAAAGGTGAAAAGCAAAAGTAGTGTTGAGCATCCATCGTGCAGTGAGCCATCACGGAGGCAGCGCGTACCCCGAGCGGTGAGAGCGGCCCCGCTAAGCTCCTTCCCCAGGAACCCGCGCTCGGCATCTCAGCACCAGGAGACCGTAGCTTTGAACTGTGTGAGCATCTGTGTTGTGTCTCGATTTATTTTGTGCATCTGTTAGCGAGCTGTGTCCTGAGGTAATCAGAAAAGTCTAAGAGGTGATTTTGGGGTCTGGGAGCCCTCAAAAATTTTCCATATAAATGAATGGCCATAGTTTCTTTGCTTTGTGGTGTTCTGGCTTACCGGAGGCTGCATAGGAATGCCTTACTTTTAGATCGTGGGGGAGGGGAAGGGGGGGTCTGTAGTGGTTGCCTCCCACTCTAGGGCAGAGAAGGCCACTGGCTGGTCCACCTGCTGGAGTGCCAGAGAAATTTGCTGGGCAGCCGCCTGAGTGTAGGGGGCGAGATGAAACTTGGTGGGAAGCTAGCCGGGGCAGGCCGGGCTCCCTGGGAACGCCGCGAAGCTGCTGGGTGCTGCTGAAGCCAGCGTGTCCCGTACCTGCCCAGTGCCTGGGCGTAGGGAGGAAGGAAGTGCAATGGAACTTTGAAGAGAAGCCCCTTCCTCCTCGCAGGGCCCCCCTAGCGCCCTCTATTGACAAGTGGAGAATGGATTTGGGGAGGCTTGGATCCAGGTGGTGTACTTGAGGCCGGGTGGCAGTGTTCTTCCGGGGACCCAGCCTCCCCTTCAGCCAGGGGCTGGAGGCCTGTACACTGAATTAGTTCTAGGGACTGGCTGAGAGGCAGTCACGACCCACAGATGAGACCCAAGTCAGGTTTTGGGTTACTGGATCTAAAGTGTTTTGGTTTTTTTTTTTTTGCCATGTCTTATCATCAGTATTCTTTTCTAGAGGCACCGCGTTCAGTTAACCACTGTCAGAGATCCCTGTGGACTGTGGCATTCTGCTGACTGCTACATACCTGCCGTCCTTCGTGGCAGATGCAGCCCCCTGCCTTTGGCGGTCAAGTCCTGCCGTGTGGCCTCTGCTCCTCCAGATCCCATCACCCCCGCTGAAGTGAGCCATCAGCCCATCCCAGTGGCAGTATCCCCTCCATCACACCTGCCTGCCAAGGAGAGTAATCCCAGAGCTTTTCAAGGATGCGGGTGCTCCTCCCACGAATGTATTTCTTAGTGCCCTCGTGAAGGGAGTATCTCCTGGGCCTTCTTGAAGTGTGTAGTTAGGAGACAAAGGTGCAGGTCTCACACGATAAATCCAGTCCGACATTCCTATCACCTTGTTAAATGGAGGCCGTTTTTGAGTTTAGGTTTCAGTTTAAGCAACCAAATACGCTCTTAGAGCCACCTCCCGCTGCCCAAGTGAGAACCTTAAATCTGGACTCTAGTAACTTTACCATCATCAATAAATTTGGTCTGACCTGGTGTTACATTCCATCCGCTTTGTTCTGACACCCTTAGAATCCACACATGTTCCCCATATTTCTGCTGATATATACTAGCAAAGTCTTACTTGTTTCCTCGGTGTGCAAACCATTCTTCCTGGGGCATAGTGTGGACCCGTGTGTCCCTCTGAAGCACTCTGCACTTTGGGGCTAGTTATGGGTCTGGTGGCAACAGAGGGTATTGTGGTGAATGAGTATCCCCTTTCCAGTCATCCCTTTCCTTGGCAAGGTCGTCACAGGATTTTCAAGCAAAGGAAGATTAATCTTCTAAGACACCGTGGGGCAAACTTACTACTGATAAGAGAGGCACAGAGTGACTCAGGGTTTATGATGGTCAGTTGCATCTGGGTCTGACCAGATGTCCCCTCTCCGAGTTTCAGGATCCTCTCCCAGTCAGTGTCCTGGCTTTCCCTTGAGAAAGGGAAATATCAGCCCTGTGACTACAAGGAGAAAGCTTCCTTTACAGCTGTCCTTGAAATTCTCTGGGTCTCACCATGACTTGTCACCTTCTCTGTGTGAGCACTCATGCACTCAAGAGGCGGTCCCACATCCGAGTTTCTGTAGTCGTCATTACTTCCATAAAACAAACAAATTCAGCAACCACTGGGGCTCCAAGGCAATTGCTTTGGTCAGAATTCCAATCAGCCGAGGCCAGAGCTTGATTAACTGTTAAAAAAACACAAGCTACTCTTGGGTGCCTAGGTGGCTCAGTCGGTTGAGCGTCGGCCTTCGGCTCAGGTCATGGTCTCTCAGTCTGTGAGTTCGAGCCCCGCGTCGGGCTCTGTGCTGACAGCTCGGAGCCTGCTTCGGGTTCTGTGTCTCCCTCTCTCTCTGCCCCTCCCCTGCTCATCCTCTGTCTCTCTCTCTCTCAAAAATAAACTTAAAGAAATTAAAAACAAATACAAGCTACTCTTAATGAAAAGATTGATTTTATTTTTTTTTGCCATCAAATAATCATACATTTTATAAATTATATTTTATGTCTACACTTTTGTCTTACACCAATGCATGCCATGGGTTACTAGCATCGTATTTCCCACAGGTAGTGAGTTCAACCACGTATATCTAAGAGTACAAATTAATCCCCAAGTCCCGCCCATGCACGTCTATCCCTTGGGAAACTCCCGGTACCAGTGTTGTGTCCGTCAGGGTCCAGTCCAGTCCAGAGTAACCACACCACAATCTGAACGAAGCAGGTGTGATGTGAAGAATAGTGACTGTTTCCTGGGGTCTAACTACTATGTGGAGGTGCCAGAGGATTCCAAGGAATACCCTGAGGGAGAGTAACGAGGAAGGAAGAATGTGGAGGGGAGGACTCCCTCCCTCAGGCGTGGGGATTGAGACCTTGTTGGAGATGGTGCTGGTTCAGCTCAGCCGACTGCAGAGGAATGTGTTGGCTGGATCTGGACCGGAGTCGGTCCATATTTGTTGGGGAAGACTGGTGGGCAAGAACTCCGAGCAAGCAGAAGCTAGACCCCGCCTTCCCGGTCCCGCTCCCCTCGCCCCCACCTTCGGGAGGTCTACACCCATCACCTGGAAACTGCCCCTGGGGAAGGGAGGTACCACCAGACTTGCCGAGGAGCCTGCTGGGGCGCGGCTGGCAAGCCCTCCATGGGGGTGTCGTTGAACTCTCCAGAAGGTGGCTGAGCCACCTGCAGAAGCTGCAGGAAGCTGCCTGCGGTGGGTGCCGCTGACCTGTCCTCGGGGAAGCCGTCTCGGGTGTCCCGACCCTCCCGGGAGGCGGGCTTCCCCGGGTGCGCCGACTCCAGCCCGGGCCCGGGGAGCAGGGAGGAAGGCAAGCCCTCCTCCAGCGTCCCTCCAGCTCCCTCTACCGGCAGAGCCTGGCTCGGCGGCCGCCGGCGCCGGAGAGACGCCGCGGTCTCGGAGGCCGGCTGCGAAAGGGAGTTCGAGCTGATGGGAGGGAGGCAGTGCGTTTGCACAACCCTTGCACGACTAAACTCGTTTTGCGAAGTTCGCATGGCCTCGATGACAGAACCCAGCAGATGCGGGAGGGAAAAGGCACCCTGGCCTAGCTCAGGCACAGAGGCGAGATCCGAAGGAAATCCGGCGAGCTGGCTTAGCGACGTAGAAAGTAGGATGCGTTAAGCCCCCCTTGGGTTTGTATCCGCAGCCGCTGGCTCTGCGCCAGAGTCCGTGCTCCTGTTTCGTAGGACCGAGTTAGTACCGACTCGTTTCAGGGAGGCGCGCGGCCGAGGCCAGTGGAACGCAGTCCCCGGGATGGGGCTCCTGCAGGCTCCCTCCCCAGGCGCCTGCTCCCTGGACGCAGACGGAGGCAGGCTCCTCGGGGATAGCAGAGGGCTGGGGGCGGGAAGGGGCGGGGAGGGGAGAGTATAGCCAAGTGCGGGAGTTGGGGGGGGGGGCTTCCTGCCAATCGGGAACCTCCACCTGGGGTTGTTACATAAGTGACACTTCTAATTGCTGTTAATGTTTATATACGAGAGAGAGAGAGAGAGAGAGAGAGAGAGAGAGAGACAGAACAAGTGGGGGAGGGGCAGAGAGAGGAGACACAGAATCCAAAGCAGGCCGAGCTGTCAGCACAGAGCCTGTCGCGGGGCTCGAACTCTGGAACCGCGAGATCATGACCTGAAGTTGGATGCCTAAGCGACTGAGTCCCCCAGACGCCCCTAAACTTCTCATTTTTGAGGCAGTACACATTTTGGGGGGGGTGTTTGTGTTTTGGCCTTCCTTAATAATGTTTACATTATACAATAAATTGTATATCTGATATTTACAGATTGAGGGGTGAAATCATATGATTGTATTAGTAGATGTAGAAAAAGTGTTTTAAAAAAAGCCTTGGCAACTGGGAATGGAAGCAGGTGTCCCTGCTGTGGCACAGGGTACTTGGAGAAAACCTATGACGAGCACTCTGGCAATGGTGACAAATGTAGGGCTTCGTGTTGGGTGCACTGAGGCAATTCACGAGAAAAACAAATAAATAAATAGCATAAGAATCAGAACGTTGGAAGCAAAACTTGTTATTTGACAACATAAATACAGAAAATCCTCAACAGGTCAACGTGTATGCTTGTGCTTGATTTCTGGTAAAATGGGCCTCACTTGGGAGGCTCAGTGGGTGGCAGGGGTAGTGAGGCCAGGCTGGCTCTGACCTTGCCGGTTTCACAGAAGGAACTGAGCGGCCAGCGGAGTCCGGCTCAGCCTGGTTCTTTTCTTTCAGCACTTGGCAAATACTGTGCCTCATCATTCTGGTCTCCGTGGTTTTTGATGACAAATCATGTCATTTAAATTGCTTTTCTTATATAGGTATGATGTTTCTGGGGGCACTTGGCTGGCTCAGGCGGAAGAGCCTGCGACTCTTGACCTTGGGGTCGTGAGTTCGAGCCCCACGTCGGGGTGTAAAGATTACTTCAATAATAAATAAATAAATAAATAAATAAATAAAAAGATGTTTTTCTCTTGTTCCTTTCAAGGTGTTTTCTTTGTCCTTAGCTTCGAGGAGTCTTATGACGTGTCTCGGTGCAGATGTCTTTACGTTTTACTCTTCCTGGCGTTTGCTTCGCTTCTTGTCTCTGTGTGTGTATGTGTGTGTGTCTCCCTCTCCCCAGGATTCTGATGACATGAGTGTCAGATCTCACGTCATCATCCCCACAGGTCCCTGAGACTCTGTGGATTTTTGTTGCCAGCCTGCTTTTCCTGTGATGTTCAGACTGGAAATTTCTGCTGTTCCAGTTTACAAGTCTCTCCTCTGCCTTCTCTGCTCTGCCGGGGAGCCTTCCAGTGAGTTTTTAAAAAAAAGCATTGGTTACAGTATTTTTTCAGTTATAAAATGTGCATTAGCTTCTCCACATCTTCTGTTTCTTTGCTGAGGCTTCTGTTTTTTCATTGATTTCCAGAGTGTTTGTAATTGCTTGTTGAAGCATTATTATGATGGCTGCTTCAGAATCCTTGCCGGGTACTTCCTGTGCGCGTCAGCTTGGTGTTGGCATCTGCTGACTGTCTTTTCTCATTCAAGTTGAGAGTTTTCTGTTTCTTGGAATGATGAGTGATTTTTGGTTGTATCCTGAACATTTTGGGTATTTGGAGTTTTATCTCAAATAAAACCTGCCTTAGCAGGTAAGCCCTGATACCTCGTCGCTGGGAGGAGTTACTGTCAGGTGGGGTTGAAGTCCAGGTTCCCCTCGTGTCTGTTGACACCCTGGGGGGTGGAGAGGATGCCTCCCCAGAAGCTGTAGGGGTGTGGGCTGCAGGGTGGTCTCCTCGTTACCACTGGGCAGTGTTGAAAGTCCTGACTCTCCCCCAGGCTTCCTCAGACACCACTGTGGTGTGTGTGTGTGTGTGTGTGTGTGTGTGCGTGTGTGTGCATGTGTGTGTGTCCGTCTGTCTATGCTGATTTCCTTTGGACTAGGTTTATATCATGACACATCAGCCATCTCAGGGGAAGCCCCAAACCCAGTGCTCCCTTGTCACTGATACTTAGAAGGACCTTAGATTTCAAACATTATCTTAATCTGTACAGAAAATGGGAAGAAAACCAAAAGCACTAGGTTTACGGAGCCGGGAGGGACAAGCAGAAGGCCCCTGGGTGGTGGGGACAGTGTTAGAGTCCTGTAGGGTCTTCCTGCTGAAGGAGACAAGTGCACCTGCCCTAACGTGAGTCTTCCTGTGGACACAGAACCTACCTGAAGGCCTTGGAGGGCTCTGGGTCTGCTGCCAGCTGGGCCTCTCGCCTTGGGCAGGGTATCCGTGCTCTGGCTCCGATTTTCCTTACCTACAAAATCACAGGGAGGAACAGTCTCTGGTGAATAACCAAGTATCTTTGGCATTTCCCATTCTTGTCCGTGATGGCAGCATCAAAACGAAGGATGCCTCAGAGGAGCGCGGAGATTGGATTTGCCCGTGACTGCGCATGGGGAATTTGTGTGGGGGTTCCAATCCAGGGTAATGAACAGTGGAACAGAACGAAGCCTTGGGGATCAGTACATCATCGGGGCATCACCCATGTCTGGTTTGCCTCTAGAAACAAGCAGCATTTCCCCCCAAAGGCCCTTCAAATCTAAGTCGGCTTTACAAGTGTGGCACTGCCTGTTGTGGGGCATCTTGGGGATGAGGACCCTCGGGAGGGCCCACACCTGGGTCTTTAGTCTGGGCCCTGACCTTATCTTGGGCAGGCCCAGAGAAGAGGCAGTGGTCCTGAGGCATGTCACAGACCCAGAGGCGGCGCCATGGGTCCAGAGTCAGTGGGAAGCATGAATAGGCTGCCTGGTGAAAGATAGTGACGACAAAGGTCCCGGTCACTTACTGTCCTGGGTGTGAGATGCCTGTACGTACAGTCTCCACAGTCTCCATTGGTGCAGGGATCAGCCCCCCCCCCCCCCCCCCCCCCCCCCCCCGGCTTCTTCTACTTCGGATGTGCTGTCGGCGTGGCAGAACTGGTCTGTTTGGGACACACGTGATCACCATCCTGGGTTCATTTTAGCAGGTGCATTGTACCCAGGGCAGAGCCATGAAAGGGACGGCTTCCAGAGCCCTGAGGACGTGGGACCCTCAGGGCTTCTGGTGGAGGAACTCTGAGCCGGCACAATGCAAACTTTTACTTCTGGCGAGAAAGGACAGTGTGGCAGCAATCAGCCCTGTGAGAGAGGATCGGAGTTCCTCCAGGGTTTGTACCTGCCACGGCAGGGGAGGGGGCAGGGGAGGGGGGCTGAGCAGACTGCAGCCATGGACGAGAACGCTGGATGGAGAGTGACAGCTTCAGCTGCCCCACCCGCTGCATTGAATACGGACCTCAGCCAGGGCCCCAGCAAGTTAAAGGTGGCCCTCACCCCGAGTTTTATTGTTCAGTTTTTGGTCCTTTACTGTGTAACTTGGCCTGAGGTGGGACTGAGAAAATGCATTGCCTTATTTCACCCTTGACATTTTTATTGCAGGGAATTTTCAAATCTGTGGGAAAGACTGTTCAGGCTGCTTCCTTGGGAATTATTTAAAGAGAGACAGGTTAGCTACTGAATGCAGGGAGAGAGGAAAAGAGCGAGGGAGAAAGAGAACACGCAGGAGGGAAGGAATTTCAAAGTAAGGAACGCCTCATCACGGCATTTTACTTGTCTGCTTGTTCTTAGTGTCATAATTTTCTAAGTGAGCTGTACTTGCCGGCTAGTTTTTTTTCTCTCCATTAATCGGATGTGTACTGAGCCTTCAGTGAGAGGGACCTGTCCCCAGCTCTGTGACCTTGGCCATTTCTCTTCTCTGGGGGAAGAGAAGTCTCTTCATGTGCAGGGGGTGGGGGGAGACCAAGAACATCCTCCACTGCTTAGGCTTATTTCAAGGGTTAAATGAACCCGAGCAGGGGGTAGCTAGGGAAGGAGCACTGTTTAATGAGGCAGGTATTAAAGTAGTGGGGGAAAGGGCTCCCCAGGAGAAGCCACACCTAGCCCAAATCTGGGAGTTTACTAGGAGAAGTGGCAGGTCTGAGGGTGGAGGGAGAGGGGGATCTTGTGCAGAGGCCTGTGGGGGAGGGGCGCCGCGCCACCCCAGGGGCTGAGAGGAGGCAGGCCAGTGAGGCTGGAGGGAGAGGGGAGTGAGGGGGCTGGAGAGGCCAGCAGGTGGAGATCGTGGGTGTGCACCAGGCCAGGTGAGCACTCTGGTCCTCATCCCAACAGCCTCAGGAAGCCACCTCACGGTTTTAAGTAGGGAAAGTCACAATGGGACGTGCGTCTTGAAAAGCTCTACTGGCCACAAGAGCCAGTCTTGGTGTCTAGGGGAAGCCAACGATTTGGCTCTTTCCTGAGGCCAGCTGGGACGCTGCAGCTTGGACGGTGTGGTGGTCGGTGGGGTAGGAGAGCGGAATGGAGAAAAGCGCGCTGATGTTAGGCTTGTTTAGGGAGTTGGACCTTCCGGGCTTGGTGGCTGATCAGGTCATGAGTGCAGAGGAGGGGGAAGGTATCAAGGTGTCAAAACTGTGCCTAGATTTCTACCTCGTGCAACTGGATCGAGTCTTGCCATTCACTGATGTGGATGCTATTCGATGAGACTTGGTCTTGGGAATGTTCCGGTTGAGGTATCTTTGAGGCCTCCTAGTGAAAAATGTGGAACGGGTATAGTTGGATGTACAATTTTAGAGTTTAGGGTTGAGATGCGGCCCCTGACTGAGTCACCAGGCACCCTGTATACTTTGCTTTTAAAGTCATGTATTGAGTTCTATTTTTTTAAATGTTATTTCCCTCTTTTCTTTTTTCAATAAGGTCTCATTTATATATGATAAAATGTATCAATCCCATGTTTAGCCTGATGATTTGTTACACACACACCTCTATCTCTACCTCAATCTCTATCTCTATCTCATCTTTATCTATATTCATATTGAAATAATAATCACCTGTATCAGGATATTTTAAGTTCCTAGCACCCCAAAGTCTCCCTCATATCCCTTGCATATGATATTTCCCTCAAAGATAACCATTTTTTTGACCTCTATCACCATGGATTACTTTTGTCTATCTTTGAATCTCCTATAAATGGGTCCCATATTATGTAATTTTATGCCTGAGTTGTTTACTAACATTATGGCTGAATTTATCTATATTGTTTTGCATAGCAGTTTTTTAATTGGTATGTAGCAATCCAATATATGAATATGCTATGTTTTAATTTGTTTATTCTGCCGTTGATGGTTATTTGAACCGTTTCTATGTTATTATTCTCTTGTGACTTTTCCTCCTGATTCTGTGTCCAGTGTGTCTGGTAATTTTTGATTGCATGTTGGGCATTGTACCAGAAATTGATGCAGTTCTGAATGACATTATCTTCCTTTAGAGAGGGTTTACTTTGGTTTATGACAGGCAGTTAGATCAGGGGTAGACTGATTTAATGTAATGAGATGGTGAAGTGATTTGAGGTGGTTTTAGTCTTCGCAAGGCCAAGTCTATTTCTGGATTGTCTTTGTTCACAGCTGTGCTCCTTGATGCGCCCTGAACTCTAACGACTCCACAGCATAGTGGGGGTTGCCTGAAGCTCTGCTTGGCTTTTTGGACTCTTGACTTGCTTTCTCCAGGATCTGTCAGCCTGTGGGCTGCTGGTCACAAATCAGGAATCACTTTGAGGAGATCACACTCTTTGGTGAAGAGTGTTGGGCTCACTTCTGTGCATTCTCCTTGTTTCCTAAAGTCCTCACGTTTTGGCTGACTTGCTTCCTTGAACTCCAGCTTTTTGTTTCTCTCTCTCAGACCTGTGAGACTGACGAAAATCTGCTTCTCTCACAGCCGCTTTCTGCTCGGCTTCCAGTCCTCTCCAATCCATGCTGCTGATGAACTGTCAAACACCTGGAGGGTGGGAGCGGCACTTGGTGTCAGACTCACATCGGTCAGTTTTCTTCTCCCTGGGATCTTTGTGTTTCATCCAGCGTTTCTTGTTATTGTTGGCGGGGAGTTTGGTCTGATACGAGCTATTCTGTCACGATCGAGCAGATTGATGAAATAATTCCAGACCGCTTGTTTCAGCAGCAGCTTGCCTTTTATCGGATGAGTTTTAAATTTGATTTTCATAATTGCCCCATGAAGTAGTCAGCAGAGTTATTGTTGCTGCCTTACAGAGGGGGGACACTGAGGCCCAGAGGGCTAACGCGGTTGAGGGGGTCTCTATAGTTCATGTGTGGTGGGCCATCTTTAACCCTTACTCAACACTTGAGGCCCTCTTGCGCCATACCTGACACCATTTAACAGAACCCAAACTGTGCTCAGGGAACAGGAAACAGCGGTAACCGAAGAAGGGGAACCTGGTGGGTGGTGGTTCAGTCACTGAGTTAAAAAGGAAGGTACTCAGTGAAACACGAGTGAAATCCTCTATAAACAGATGCCATGTGGATGCAATTATTTTCACCCTAAGCGACTGGAAAGTCCCGGCAGCAAATAAACCCACTCCATGTGCGGTGAATGGGGCCATCACCACCTCCCGTGAGCAGAGGTGCTGAGGAGCCCAGACGGAGATGCCAGCCCAAGTCGAATGGAGGTTCGGGGACTGCGGGGCGCCCTCTGCTGGCTGGCTGCTTTGGGGTGGCCTCTTCAGAAGCCAAGGGCCGCATTGCGGGGTGAATCGTGGGCTTTCCTTGGCGGGTGTTGGTAGTTGGCACACCGATTTCATGAGCAGGGTACCGTTTGTGCATTTTCCTGAGAGAAGTGCCAACCCACCGGTGAGGGGGTGGGGGCTCTGCGAGGGCCTGGTGCCCCTGAGCCCCGGAGCCTGCTCTGAGCCACCCCGAGCTCCTCTAGGGAAAGGGAAGGACCCCCTTTACTGTCTGTGTGTGCCGTGAGGGGAAGTAAAGCCCCTCAGGTGGCTTCCCGGGAGCCCTCTGAGCTTTGTGTATTCCAGTGTGGCGTGCAGCACAGTCGAGGGGGTCTGGAGGCTGAAACGGGGCTGGCCCCCGGGGAGTGTTGGAGGAAAGCACGACAGAACGGCTGGACAGCTCTTATCTGCTATGACTGCCTGATAGGACCCAGGCTCTTCTGTCCGTCTCTCACATTTGCCGACCATCGGGTTCTCAGGACAGGTGGCACCGGGTCCCCTAGTCACCCCGCCACACCTGGAGTCCCCTTGGCTCTGGGCTCCCCCGAGTCTGTGCACGGTCCCCTGGGAAGCCCTCCTTCCGCACATGGTACTGAGGCCACCGGGGACCCTGCGAGGGAGACCGGGGTGCCACTTTGCTCTCAGACCCTCACTCTTCACCCCCTCACACGAGCACTCCGGGCCCCTCCAGGGAGCCAGGGAGCTCCAAGTGTTTCTAGCGGGCGTAGTTCCAGGGGTCACGCCTCCACGCCAGGCTCCTGGGCGAGGGTGTGCCGTGCTCTGTGTTCCTCCAGCCCCACTGGGGCCTCCTTCTCCTCGGTGCTTTGTGTCCTTTCAAGTAGGTCCGTCTTCTCCAGTCACGTCTTCTTATGGATCGAAGCGTGTTCCTCAACACTCGTGTGTTCAAGTCCCAGCCCCCGAGGTGACTGTATGTGGAGACCGCGCTTCTCGGGAGGCGATGGAGGCTAAAAGAGGCCACGCGGGTGGAGCGCTGGTGTCCTCAGAGGAAGAGGAGGACGCACCGGAGGCCGGGGCTCTCCCAGCGTCTCCCTCAGGAAGGCGGTGTGGGCGCAGCAGGAGGGGGACGGTCCACCAGCCGGGAAGAGGCCTCACCAGCAACTAGCCCTAACGGCCCCTCGTCGTGGACTTCTGGCTGCCAGGGCTGCGGGAGAATACATTTCTGGGGCCGAAGCCCCCCAGCCTGTGGTCCTTCGTGACCGCAGCCTGAGCTGACTAATACAGCTGCCCTTTACGACTCACTGCAGCCTGAAAAATACGATTTCTCCCACCTCCCCTGACTGGTTTCTTAAAGACATTTTTTAAATGTTTATTTATTTTGAGAGAGAGAGAGAGAGAGAGTGAGAGCAAGTGAACAGGACAGGGGCAGTGAGAGAGGGAGAGAATCCCAAGCAGGCTTCACATCGTCGGTGCAGAGCCTGACACGGGGCTCAAACTCACGAACCCATGAGATCATGGCCTGAGCCGAGATCGGGGTCAGACGCTTAACTGACTGGGCCACCCGGGCGCCCCTGTCAAAGGTAACTGTTATCTAAGGAAGCACATCAAGTCCACGAAAGCTCTCAAGGCCCACAGACTGAGGCTCAGCTGTGGGTGTCCACACACACACACACACACACACCATACATTTGCACACCTACCCCCACAGGGGTCTTCCCCCAACTGTGGCATGGTGTGTGTGTGTGTGTGTGTGTGTGTGTGTTACATCTGGTTATGGTTAGTGACTGAGGCTTTGGTCTTGTTTGGAACTGCAGGTGTGGGGGCTGCACTGCTCCCTCACTGGGAAGGGCCGACAGCCACCTGGTCTCACGCACTCACCTTTCTGCGGGCGGGAAGTGCTCACCACCAGCGCAGGCAGCGGGAAGTCCAGGGAGGCGGGATGCTTGCGAACACTGCTTTCTGGGCCGGGACTGACCTTCAGGCCGGCTTTCCTACAGTGGGCTGAATCCCGTCCTGTCCTACCCCTACTACCCGCGGATGTGGCCTGATTTGGACCTGGAGTCTTTGCAGGCGTAAATACGTTAAGATGGGGTCCTACTGGAGTGTGACCCTAAAGAGCGACACTAAATCCCAAGACCGGTGTCCTTGGAAGAGGAAGGAGGGGAGGTTTGGGTGCGGAGACTTGAAGGAGACCCGGAGGGACGGAGGCCCGGCGGAGACGCGGGCAGAGGCGGCCTGACGCGGCCTCGGAGGAACGAGGAACCCTGCGTTGCCGGTGCCCCCACAGGCTGGAGGGAGGCTCGCCAGGGATTCTCCCTCAGAGCCTCCAGAAGGATCCCACTCTGCCCCTGCCTCCCCCTTGGGCTTCGGGCCTCCTGAGCTTCGAGGGAATACAGCTCTGTGGCGTTAAACCCCCCAGTCTGTGGTTCTGTGTCAGAGCAGCTCCAGGAAATGGACCCATTCCACCAGCCTTTCTGGAGCCCCAGTCAAGTAGCAGCCACTGCTCTTGGTGCCCCGTGAATAGGGTGACCTGGTCCCGCCCCGCTGGGACCTTCAGCCCTGTGACCCAAGAAAAGGATGGGAGAGTGACTCACTGGTTGTCGTGTGGGCCCCAGAGGAGGGATTCCAGCTTATTTGGTGATGCGCCCTGGGGCTTGGGGCTCTCGTGGGGAAAGGATGTTTCCAGAACAG